>NW_026294747.1:88037495-89291662 GCF_026119805.1 Tympanuchus pallidicinctus
GGCCAACTAGTTTTTCTTTTTGTGTGATGAGATAAGACATTAATGTTAGTTATCTTCCAGCTATGTGCTGGCTGAATCTGAAAAACAGAGGCTTAAGGCTGCCACATTCTCTTGCTCCAAAACCAAGTCTACTCGTATAAGTAGAAATTAACTATTGTGTTTTGTACTCATGAAACTTCCTTACTATACTTGCCACCAGCAAATACAAAAGGCCTTCATCACTTCCTGGGAAGATAACAGAACAGAAACATGCCCATGAGGAAGCAGTATCACTTCCACTGACAAAACAGTATAGATAAGGAACGTGAAATATGTCATCCATATCCAGGCAATATTTCTGCTGGACTTTCACTAATGATCGCCTTGAAACACTCCAGAGTAACAAAGATTTCAGCACAGAGGTATCTCAATACAACATTAAGCATAGTCTTGGGGCAAAGCATAACAGAATCTATGGGTGTATGAGAGATGAAATCTAAATAAAACTTATCCTCTAAAATTTTCCAGTCATTCATATATAAAAATGTGCATTCTAAATATCATATTGATGCTGGACAAAAAGCTTACCATAAATGTAATACGAAAGTCAGACTGCAGATTTGCAAACAAGAACTTAAAAGCAACCCCAATCTTACAGAAAACTGCATTACCATTCAAATCTATCAAACAAGTTTTATAAATAATGAAGCACAAATGTACCTGGGAATCTCCTGGGACTTCATGAAACTGTAAATCAGTTTGCTGCCAAATTTGCTTTCCAGCAATGATGGAGTTGCATTAAAAAGTATGTGGTTTGCTGTATAGGGCAATTATTTGCCTTCAAGGCTGCGGGTTATACTGGAAAGTAGGAGACTGCCAAGAAATCTTTTAATGGAGGATTCTTAATTGTTGGTATTGACATTGCTCAGAAAACAAGAGGTAAAGTTAAAAATTAATGTACCAAAAAACATGATTAACATTCTTCCACTGTCCTGTAAGTAACTTTAGAGAATAAAAAAAGACACATATGTTGAGTAAGAATGGACAGAATGGATGTGGGTAAGTCAGCAAGAATGTGCATACTAAAACAAGAAGTAGGAAGATGTAAACATTTATACCCTTCGTCTTTTATTATAGCCCCGCATTTGAAATGCTTATACTCTTCAGTGCAATGGCTTTTTCATGCTCCTATGTAATCCCAAATACTTGCATGCAAATTTGAAAAAAAAAAATCTTTTAATAAGATTGAACCATTACTTCAGAATTTGTCAACTTTTCCAGAGATGTTGAGTAGTCCTTGCTAATAAGCCTCTTATATAGAATATTTCCCATGTGTTAACTTAATTCCCCCATTTTCTATGTATATAATGAGTGCAAGCATGTGCACTTGAACACAAATATGGCACACAGTGTGCAGTTACATTTTCCATTTGGATTCTTCTTGCCCTCTTGGTAGTGATGCTGGGAAATATTATATTACACAGAAAATTTTACTCCTAATAAAAGTAACTCCTTCTGTGACTGCCTTCTGTGCACATTTTGGACCACCATGCGTTTTAATGAATTTCCACTCTTTCTTGTAATGGAATACTGCAAGGCAGTGTGTAATGGTAACATAGCTGAACAAGGCTCAGTTCCTCCCTAGGACTACACAAGGCTGCACTGTGGGGTGTCATGCTTCTGACTAGTACATTTTCAGAAGAATACCACGTGTTACAGAAATACTAAAGAAATTTCTGTTGCTTGGGCTAGGCATCTTTATTGCGCCTCAGCTACGCCATTTGACACTGCTCCACTGTTTCCTTCTCTCACTCATATTTCCTTCCATCTGTCCTTTAAAATACACAATCTTTTTCCTAATTAAGATGTAGGTTCATAGCATGTATTTTATCACCTTTTTCATTCTGACTTTACGTGAGAAGCATCCTATTCTTCATTTTTCCTTCAAAGTTTTGACAAACTTCCAAACTACACATTCAAATCTTCTCATTCTAAAGGATCTTCAAGTGGTACAATTAAGAAAAATTAATATAAAAGGAAATGTCTTAAAATCTTCCAGGTGTTTTCACACTACTGTATTACAGCTACATGGAAAAAAAAAAACAAAACAAACAAAAAAACCAACAAAAAACTATATATATAAAAAAAGACAAACTGCAACATCTAACTACAATTTATTTTGAAATAAATATCTGAAAAGCTAACTTAGGCACACACCTACTCATGACCAGTACTCAAACAAATAGTCTAACCCAGTAAAAATCTGTTAGCCCTACAAAGAGCCATAATCTAAGGTCCAGAACTGAAGCAAGAGTCCTTGCATGTTGTTTTTCTTTCTCTTACATGGGACATTTGTCTGAGGACAATCTTGCAGTTTATATGTACTGTCCTGCAGGTTCGCTTTTGAGTTTGATCCAAGTTTTACTTTGCAGGTGAGGTCTGCAAATTTCTAACATAATAAATAAAACCAATCCTGAAGAAGTTCCTCCTCGCACCCCCTTGACCCCTCAGACTTCTGCCTGATGTCATCTAACATTTTACTGACGTTTGAAGATACTTCTGAAATTTTGGTACTCTTGGAATATTTTATGAAGATTTACCACAAAATATTTATATGTACATATAAATATTTATATGTATATAAAGCATATAGCTATTACTTTGTAACAAGGTTAAATATAAAAAATTATCCAGTTAAAGCATTCTTCCTGCAGATTGACAGAGAATGATTTACAATCTGTGATTTGTTTCACTAACATTTCCTTTTGCAGGTAAGACTTTAACAGGCTTCTTTTCTGACATTTACTCACATCCAACTTCAACCTCTTTGGTTTTCTGCCTTTTTGACTGTGTGCATTTTTTGTATTCTTTACATGTTTTTTTTGTTGTTGTTTTTTTTTTTCTATAGGGAAAAGGTATGTCTGCACTTAGTCTATAACTCCTTGGAAAATTTCAACAAGCATGGAAGGCCGTGCTAGGTCATACAGAGCATGCAGAAGTGAGGGTGACATCAATACAGCTGGTCAAGTGCCAACTCTATAATAGCAGCATGAACACAGAATAAGGCATTTTGATGAAACTACAATTGGATTGTATGTTCCTGAAACTCACCAATTGAATCTTCACAAAACTCTTCTCAAAGAAGTACAAAGCAATAACTATATGGTTTCCAGATTAAGTAGTTGACTTAATAAGCTCAGGTGGCATGACTAAAGCCATAACGTGACTGGAACTTTTGTATTCCTGTATGCTTGTATATCAAAATCTATCAGTCAATAAGCCAGCAAATGGATTCAGCAAAGATACAAGAAGAATATTTTTAGCTCAGAAATTACTACATTAGAAGTATTGTTAGTGTCTTAAAATGTCTTGAGTTTTAAATTAGTTTTAGGTTATCTTAAAATTAAGTAAACTTTAAATATCTTATTTTTTCTAATAGAAAGGATCTATGTATTGCCAAAAAGTAACATGAGATGAGTGACACATTTCAGTACACCAACCATAAGCTTACTCATCACTTCATACAGATGCACTCTATTTTTTAGTAGATTGTTTTCTAAATGACTGAATTTGCATGGCGTATGCAATAAGTTAGTAAGTAAATTTCTACTTGAGTGGAGGTGGAGATCCATACCAGCACCTTGCCATATCCCAGATCTCTGCTTCTGAGGGAGTGACTAGACATACAGTAAACAAACTCCTGATGGCCAGCATTCAACATTGCCTGATTTGAATGAAATAGTATTCAAAATTATATGATATTTAGAACAATGGGGCTTTCTACATTTTAATAGTCCTAGAAGCTCTACTAATATCTGTAGAATGTGAAGCTTCTCAGAAAAGAAGCCAAAGAGTTAGCATATTTTACTAACAGAAACCTCAGGCATTTAAATGGATGGCTCTGTATAAAGGCTGCCTGTGAGTACATCTTTAATTAAAGGAGAGTAGCTTGTTAACAGTAACGGCTGGAACTTGTCTTGGAAAAGGACAAAGGTCAAGTGATGACTTGGCAAATTGATATAATCACATCCAACCACTAGCTGTGAGCCACAATCAGATTTAAATAAATAAGCCTTATTTCCTTCCAGAAAAGAAGTTTCTTCCCTGTTATGCCATTACAATTTGCAATAAGACCTCGGTTTCATCAGGGAGGTCTTTAAGTTTGGAATTTCACAGTAGACTACCATCCAGAACTTTGATTACTTTTAACTCACTTAAAAAAAAAAAAAAAAAAAGAAAATTTTGTGTCAGGAAACAAGATTAGTGGCCTATATACAAAGAGCAAGTGTCTTACAGTGTTAAAATCCAGAAGTACATGAATGGGAGTTGTAAGATTACAAGAACAAATAAAAATAATACACATAGATTCATGATGGCTATAAAAAAATACCCTGGATATATTTCTATATATACTGAATTATTTATTATTTAAATTATTTATACTAGTAGAGGTAGTGTACTGAGTACCCTGGTGTATAATCAATGGATATCAAGATGTTACAATCACAATATAATCAAGAGAATTAGGCAAAGTGGACTATGATAACAAAAGAGAATAAAATGGAAGGCTTACCCTTAGGCTAGCTTACCCTTAGGCTAGGCTCACCACAAAACACCAATAGAGGCAATCTCCAGAAGAGATCCTTCCCCACTGGTAACCAGCTCTTAAATAGGTCTAGGAAGGATGGAGCCTGGCTCCACCCCTTCCGGCAGCACAGGTGAATGGCCTTCACCTGTGCTCCTCTGGCTGACTCATGGCTCATCTCAGGTGATCAATCAGAGGTTCAGGCCGTGACTCAGCAGTTCCCATACACCTGGGTAATTCTGACATACAAGATTAGTGTAGTAATGTCTTTCACAAACTCAAAATTACTAAGATCACGAGTCCTCTGTAGTCTAGAAGTCAGCCACTAGCATTGATGCTAGTGTACAGATAAGTCAGTAAAATCAGTTTTAGTAACTGTCATAAATACCACTGGATCAGTCTTATTTTCTAGATAAGAAAAGAACTCAATATGTTTACAAAATATGTCACTTGTGACATTTCTGAGATCATCTGATGTAAAAAAAAATATGGAGCAGGTTGCAATAATGTTGGAAATATTGTCAAAACAACTCTGTAACCATAATTATGTGTTTGTTCCATAATGATGGACTGCTCATCTTAAGGAATGCTGTTGCAAGCGGGAACATTATACAAATGGCCAGGTTCAGCAGCCACGATGGTGTAAGTATGAGCCCTTTTTGTTTTATTTACGAACTGAAAATTCATCCAAAGGTTTTCCATTGTCAAGTGACTACCACAAATGTTACAACGTTTGCCAACGGAGTTTTGAAGATATACCTCTGTTGCAGTATTGTTGCCAGAAGTATGCCACAAAATCTTCAGCTCTTCTTAAATAAGGATTCCAGGGCTTCTGGCTCACAGTCATAAACAACAACGACTTGAGTTCAGGCTCTGATTGCAGTCTGCTATTACAAAACTGTACGTTAGCAGTATTCTTGGATATTCCCGCAAGAATCTGTCAATCACAATCCTATTATAGAAGAACTGATGATGCAAGCACCAAAAAAAAAAAAAATAAAATTGCTTTGATAAAGCCAACTTCTGGCTAGCCTTAGAAAGAAGGCCTACATTTTCTTTCCTTTGGTTTCTGATGGGTTTTTGAATTTGAGCTTCCTTTTTTTGCATTTGTTTTAAATGACTCTCCCTGCTGTTTCTTCCACTGCAGATGACAGAAACGTATTTGTCAGAAGTAGGAGATGTTTTGGTCTCGTCACTCAAGCCTTGGTAAATTAAAGTTGGTAACTTCTCTGCCTAGAGAAAAAGGATTAAGAGCTCATTTTCACAGAATCACAGAATGCTTGAGGTTGGGAGGGACCTCTGGAGATAATCTAATCCACAAATGGCACATCTCTTAATTCACTTTGGGATTGGATTGACTTCTGAAGTTTCAATTGGCCCTTAAAATCATTAGGATTAAATTCAAACCTGCTTTGCTTACCTGACACAAACCCCAAACGTAATCCAAGCAAGAGAAACGTTTAGGTCATTCTAAAAGTAATGCATCCTATTTATTTCCATGGAACCAACATTATTCACAAAACACATAATAACATTATTTGATAGAACAAATTCTCAGCTACAAAACAATGTTTTTTTAACATAGTCACCACCATTAGCCCAGCATTTTCATCAGTGATGAGCAAGAGCCTACATGCTGTGCTGATAAAAATTTGCATGGCCATCCAAGCATGGATTCTATTTCATGTCGCTGTTGCCACTACTGAAATGCACCACCCACTGTCTCACTGTATTCACATCCACTGTTTGGTCTACATAAACATTCAGCAAATGTCAATGAATGTTAATGTGTTCCATTTTTTCTGCACATAGGAGTTCAAATCTACACCTTTTCTTCATCTGCACTTCTGTATTAGATGCAATTTTGTCAGATGCTCCTCTGCTGCCATCTGTCACACAGCAACAACATGTAACTGAATACTGATGGGAAGGCTCAATTTCTGCTGTTTTACCATCAACATCTGCCTCCAACATTGAGGGACAACATAATAAAATAGAAGGCATTACTTTCAGAGCAGTCCTTGTGTATACGAGTCCTTACTGCTAAAGGCTTTGTGTAACATAGGCAGCTGGCATTCCTTTACACTTTATAAAGCAATGTGCTTCGTTTAATGGTACTGCTTAGTTAGTTCCTCAAGAGTCATATGGTCACATACAAGGGCAACATATGGCGATATTTGGCATTCTGTAAAGAAACCAAAAATATTCCCAGACTTAATCTGTTAGTTAAATTCTGTCAGTAGCTATCCCTAAACATCCTTTTCCTATACCTGGAGAACTGGCACCAAGTCAAGAACACAGACGTAAGGTTGTACTATATGGGTAAAAATGAACCTCCAAACTGAGTGTTCATACTCTGATTCTTGTGAATAGTTGTTTCTCATAACACTTGGCCATAAAATCTTATTTCCTAGCAAGAAAACAAAACAAAACAAAACATCCTACAATTTGAAACTTTCCCGGCTTATTACGAAACTGCAATAGGCTTATTTGCTTCTCATTATATACCTGATATGTTTTTACTAATAACACATATTTTGCACCAATGGTTAAGTAAAATAATTTAGTGGCTTAGTGGGAATAAAATGGCAATAAAGGAAAAGAAAATGGAGAAACTGCTTGCTGGTGGAACACCCCACTATTATTAATTGTGAACCATGTGATCTGGCAAACTTTTGATTTACCAGCACAGTCCACTCCCTTGTAAATTCTAACTGGCTTTCCCATACATTATTATGTGGATTCCTTGCAACCACTTCCCTTTCTGATTTTCCAGAGACAGAGTATAAAGTTTCCCCAAATGCCAATAAAATGTGAAATCCTATCCCACTCTTTAGGTTTGCTTTGTGTAGTCATCTTCTATAATAAGAACAAGCAGAAGTTTTAAACATTGCTCTCTTCTATTTTTGCTTTCATTCAATAGTTACTATTCATTATAAACATCACAGTTTTTATTTCAACATTTGTATGGTGTTGTGTTTTCTTTTCTTTCTTTCTTTCTTTTTTTTTTTTTTTAACTCTTGGCTCTAATACTAAGAAAAAATATAAGTATTTCCTTTCTTCTGCTTAAAAAAAAAAGGCTTACATGAATGAGTTTGTTCCACTTCCTCATCCTGATTTTGCTTTGCCATATAACACAGATGTCTATAGGTGAATGAAGTTGGAGTAAAACACATTAAAGAAACCACATTTACCATGTTATTTTATAGGTAAAAATAACCCTAAAGCAATGCACAAACACTTGGCCTTAGAAGTTCTTTGCTTTTCTGCTTGAAGTGTCCTCTACTTTTCAGATGCATATTGATAATGCAGACAGTTTTTGTCTGAAGCAAAGAACACATGGAGTATTCTCTGATCCAATTTGTTGACAAGTCCATGAGGGGGAGAAGAAAAAGGCTGAATGTGTGTGGGTGGTTTGCAGCAGACTTCAACATCTATAATTTCTTTCTGGGGAGGAAAGGCTTTTGCAGGACACTGGCATGTAAGATTCTGAACACACACAGCATTACATCATTCCCATTAAATTATTTCATTTTCTTGTAAGGCTAGTCAGGTTTGCATTGGGCTTGTGGAGCTGTCAGAATAAAAACATTCACAAATCTGTGGAAGCTATAGCACCACCAAAAGTTCATGTCTTGTGTGGTTTGGCAGAGGGAAACCAGTGAGACTGCAACAGAGATAAGTTTAGCCCTAATTAAGAGGTGTTAAGGTAAGAAAAATCACCTCATTTTCCTTTGTGGTCCAGTGTTTCAGTACCTGACTAGATTTAGATTTTTCCTGTCTCCATTGGAGGTGACTGAAACTGATTACTTGAGCTTGGAATTGCAAACAACGCTGCTCTGTTCTAAAAGGGCAATGTCTGTGCTCTCAGATGTGGTTCAAACAAGCCATAGTAATCTCTCAGGACAGTTAGATAGGTACTCAGTAAGTAAACTAAATTTAAGAGAAAAAGATACGCTCCAGAAATTTCTGTAGCTCTTTATGTGTTGAGATATATTTATGCAGTAATATATTTTGTAAACTTTAAACGATTTCTTAAAGATTTCCTTACGTGAAAAAAGTCAGTGACTACATTTCAGCCATGTTTGAAGATTTACACAGCATAGAAAACGATAGTCTACTACCTCTCCCTGTACCTTCTGAAGCTCTGAAATCAATCAAGTAACTCCTGCCTACAATTACTATCAAGCAATGCAAATTTCCACTTCTGTAACTCTTGCTGCTTATTAGTTTTCTCTCAGGAACATTGCATAAAACTACTAATTTTCCTCAAAGCTGCATCAGCAACCAATTGGCAGATTAGGAACCAGAAGTTGTCAGTGAACTGCTCTTTTTGTCTGGCTGCATAGCGGAGTGCACAGTTTCAGCTGCTTTTCTGTTTGCTCTTCAATGCATAACCAGAGCTGGATTCTTGTTTTCCAGTGTTGTCCCTTAAAATTTTTGCAACTGTTTTAAATTAGTGATCTTCCCTGATAGAATAACCACCTCCTAAGTGCAGTTTGATGCATTTTAAGATAAGCATTTGAATACAGAGATATAAAACCCTATCTGCACATGTCTAAATATTGTCAAGAATTGTAGGGAGAAGCTGAGACCCATTGACATGGCAGTTAAGGTTTAGGTGCCTAAAACTAGATGTGATCAATTCAAAGCTGATCAAATAATAAGGGCATGATGAGAAGTAATAAAATATAACACTGGGCTATATTATATGGGAGGAGTTTTCTGCCTTTACTGGCAGAAACAGAATTCCATGCAATGGTACATGGGAAGCAACAGTCAAACGGAGGGGAAGTTAGCTGGTTCGTAGTCAGCTCTGCTCCTGAATTGCACAAGGGAGACTGTAAATATCTATGATCATCCTTTGGGTCTCTCAAAACTCGAGAAAATTAGGATTAAGATAGTCTGGGCAGTTAGTCTGATGGTTTCAGAGGCTTTTGGACAGCTTGGAAGGTTATTTTTCAGTCAGTGCAGCCACTTCAAACTTGGCTGGCCTGCAAAGCATCTGTGTCACTGCTTTCCAGATGTGAGAACCAGGAAAGAGAGGCGTACAGCTGGCTGGGCTGGCACTTTCAGTGTGCTTTAGGCAAGGGGAAATCTGGACAGGCAGGCTTCCTTTGCTGGCTAGATGGCAGCTTCACACTTTGCTCGGTGCCTGGAAACAGAGAAGTCAGTGACAAGCTCACTGTGGCCCTTGGGGACATTACAAAACCTCGGCTCACTGGCAGTTACAGTTAACAACTGTTCAGTGAGTCATAGCTGCACTGTGTTAATGGGCTGGACCTGGCTCACAGACAAGCACATTCTGCGCTTTCATTCCTTCCAGCTCAATTTAGTTTCTTCTGCTCATCTCCATCAGTATGCATGCAGAATTGGATAAATGCCTGCCTGTTTGTGCAAGTGTTTTATTTGCTTCTGCAACCTGTTCCTTAGTGTTGAAGTAGCCTTAACACCAAAGCTTAGAGATTTTTCTCCATAGCAGGTAAAACAAACAAAGCTCTTCCCAGTTCAGTTAGATGTATCTTAACCCAGCCTTACACTAATGATGACTCTTTTTTGAACACAAGTACATAAAGTAATGGAATCTGTCATCAGCAACTTTTGATGTGATACTAGATTTGCTGCATATATTTAGATGTAACTAAAATTTCAGTGTACCTGTTCTTGCAAACTTAATTTTGGGTACTACTTGCTACGCTGAAAATTTGATCTCATTTATGAATGGATTAAAAAAACTTTATTAGGTGACTTTATATTAATATGCAAGAATACTTAATTGCCTAGAAATTAATCAGTTGTAGTAAAGCTATAAATAACACTTGAGTAACAAAGGCAGACCAATATTCTGTCATTTGGAAAGAACCTTACATGTATGCAAGAAAGCAGTTGTAGGACGCCGGGACAACATGACAATTAAAGTAAGCACTTTATTGAAGATGGTCATAAGCAAATAATCTCTCTGCAGTCTGAACAACGGTCTGGCTGATTTGATTCAAGAAAATTCCTCCTCAGTGAAAAGCAATAAAAACTTCACAAGGATGAAATGGGGAAAAAGAGTGTTTAATGATTGTGACAATGCTTAATTCAGGATTTTCTAGACAAGTAGTAATAAAAAGAAATCACATGTCACTTTCTTACTGTTTTTATTGATCTCATTTCGCTAACTCTTAAGTAAATAAGCTAAGCAAACCTTTTTATATTCTCTCCTAAGCATCTGAAATGTTTTCCTGTCAAAAACAAGATAGTGGGCTAGACATACCTTGTGTATAACCTTATAGAAAAATTCTATATATTATCAGTAATGGAATTAAGTGTATCTGAGATTTTCAAACAGAGACAAAGTGCATCAGACCATCTATCTTTTTGTCAGTGAATATTTGTTCTGTGGAATTTATTTCCCATTGGTCCTATGTAATTTAAGAGTACCAAACAGAGTTTATTGAGTAGACTATTTGAGAATGTCTCATTAGTAGAATTTTTTTTCTTGATACTTAATATAAATTCAGATCTTTTCTCCTGATAGAACATGATGTATGCCTTCTACAACTTTCCATAAAGACAAGCAAGTATACAGACAAACTGGAGTATTAAAAGAGATTCATTTAACTTATTTTTTCTTAGACGTTTTCAACATTAATTTGAAATAAGATCTTCTCAAGTGACCCTATCCAAAAGCCTTACTACACTGGATGTGAAGAGAGTTAATGGACACTTTGGGAGAAAAAATTAAAATCCAAGCCCAAAAGCCAGGACTGAGAAAAGAAGGAAAAAAAAACAACGCACCAGGGAAATTCCAGTCTAACAAAGCATATACTGTAAATTGATGTTACTTATCCAAATATTAATAAACTGTTAATAAAGAACAAGGAATTTTATGAAATTAGCTTTAAATTAGGGCCACACAGCTTTCTATAGTAAGCTTACTGCTAATTGAAAATTAGACAGAGCTGCGGTTAGTTTAATGACAAGGCTAGAAAGTACACATTGGGCCTATGGCAAAGATATCCAAATCCAAAGACAGACAAGCTTTTCTTGATTATAGTGCTTACATCATGGTCATTAGAATTTAAACCAACTAACCCAAACACAGACATCATATCTTCATTTGATAGCTTCAGTCTAGTAAATAGTGGGAAAGGATGTTATGTGTGGATTAGTTTAGCTGAAACAAAAACAGACATTCTTTTTGAACCTGTCTGGTATTGAAAACAAAAACTTCAAAATCAGGCAGTAAAGTGGGCTTATAAAGCCAGGGGCCTTTGATTTTTTTTAAGGATCTGCATAGTGTTTTAACCAGTCTTTGTTTTGCAGGAAAACCACCTCAGCAACTGGGAATGAGGCATCCTTGTATGCAGTCTATCAGTGTTCAAGATGTTGACTTTATCTGTGGGAACACATAAAGATTAGCAATGTTCTTCTTTGTGCTCCACCACTAGAATTCCCTGAGTTTGTGATTCACTGTCAGCTGCTTACTAAATATAACCCCTCAGCATGTCTTGGGCTTGTAGTCATGATGGCAGAATTACTAAAGACAACATAAGAACTGCACATTTAAAATGCCCAATATATATGCATATAACTTACAGTCTGAGAAAATATCTTTCTGGTTTCCGTATTACTTCATATTTTTGCATCATGAAGCATTTTAGCCCAGATAGAACTGGACCTACATCTTGTATGTCACTCTTATTTGGGAAAAAAAAAAAAAATAAAATAAAAAAAAAAAAAAAAAAAACAAAACAAGGAAAAAAATATTATTTTTAAAGGAATTTTTTAGATGAAAACTTTAAAAGATTTGAAACTACGGAGGAAAATTTGATGGTATAGAGCACAAAAGGCCACCAGCAAACCAGACAAGAGTAGAGAGTGTAGTGGTCTATAAATCATTAGTCATGAATTAGTCACTGCTCTCATTTGAGAATTTTATGGAATTAGTAAACTGAATCATTTCTTCTGAGGTATCATCTCTTCTGAGATGTATTTTGCTCACCTATCTTGGACAACAAGCAGAAAATGAGACTGATGGAAGCCATATTGGTAGTATCAGGGAAAAATAAGGAATATTTAAAAATTGAAGAATTTGTTCTAGTTAAGCAATCGTGGGGATATAAAGAAAATAATGAAAGGCACAGTCCTCACTCCACTGGTTTTGAGCTTTCCCAATCTTCTAACTCTTAAGTGTGTATTATGGCATGGTGTTACGTGGCACATAACAATATGATCTAAGTCCAAAGTCTATCAGTAACCCAAGGCATTTCTGTGAGACAGATAATCCACTAAACACATCTGTCTTCTCCACCAGTTATAAGTGGAGGCTAAATCTTTCTTTAGAGAAGATACCTTGTTATTATGGCATAAAGTCACTTGAATTAAATCTAAATCCTCTTATGTGAATCTGAAGATCTTTTTACATGTAACTGTGTAAAAATCTCATGGCTTTTGCACAGCAAATGTTAATGGTTTGCTTTAGGCTGTCACAACAATATTTATAAATCTGCATATTCAGCAAATTCAATTCACAGAGGATGAGACATAAGACATAGTCTGAAACATCTATTTATTCAGGGAAAGAAGCATATTCAGGTATGAGTCACAATACAATGGAAAAACTGAGCAATAGGAGCAGTTCCTCCCTTCCTACAAACGTCAAACCTGTGCAGTCATGTGAAAAGAACGAAAAAAAAGAATCCTAGAATAAAAAGTGCTTCTCCTGCAAAAATGGAAAGCCACTTTAATATGCAGAACTCAATTTATGAAGCTCTCTGTGTTACTTGCTGTCATTAATTTAATGACTATCAGATCACTTAATGTTAGCTCATGTACCATCAAAATTTCTAATCACAGACAGTGAGCTAATAAGAGGACTGAAACCAAGTCTCATGTGGCTTCTACAGACAGGATTGTTTTACATGTCCTTCCAGAAGAATTAAGAGGATGGAGTGTAATACAAATTATAATCTACCTACTACCTCTGTAACTGATATCCAATGCAGTTTTGTCTTATACACATTGCAGCAGAATGTGCAGATATCTGTACTGCTTTGTGGTACTGATGTTATATGGATTCGTGCTATACTCATGCATCCAGTTAATATAACATAAAAAACAATTGTTCAAATAAGTGCATTTCCACATCATAACCTATTCAGTGGCTGATCTGCTGTCAGCCCTCCAGAATGCTTGATAAGTTCCTGTTTGTTTTTCTTGATGACACATTAAGATTTCTTCAGGCTTGGCGTTCCAAATTTCTGTTCTGTCTTTTAAAATCAACAAGTTATACTCCATATATCTAAGGTCTTGTAATAAATCTGGAGCTTTTATCTTTTCTAATGCTAAAATAAATGTTCTTCAAAGAACATTTTCAGAGAACTCTTCTCCAGAGAATTCTAAACTGGAAACATTTCATGACTGGGTAGTGTAAAAGGTGCAAATGAAAGCTAATGACATTGATAAGTAATTTACCTAGTAAGAGCAGGTAAAAACATTCATGTAGAAAATGCTTGTTCTAGTTCATTTACTTATTTCTTGAATGTGTAAATAGAAAAACAGTAACATGAAAAGGTGTTAATTGCTTCACAACACTATGCTGCAAAGAGCAGCATAGTAAACATTTCAGCAGTTTCCTGCATACATTAGCAGAACAGCCCAGATACTGCTAATATTTTAATAAACTTTGCAGCAGATAGTCCTCATGTCTGCGCTTATTTACTCAAGATAAATTTTATTTTACTTGATACTATCATATAAAGTATCTCCCCATCAAAATTAAGGCAGGCAAAAGGGAATGTTGCTGCTCGAGGGGCTCCAGGGATTTCTGGGATTCAATGCTAAAAAGTTTCAACAAAAAAATTGTTGCATTAAGTGTGATGCTCAGACATCATTTCAAGCAGATGTACAAGCTGTAGATCTGTGGAACGAAATGCCAGCTACAAAATCATTTGCACCAACACTGTGTAAGATGTGTTTTTCCCCGTATTCAACACAACTTTAAATTTCCAGTACCAAAACTATGTGAAACTCAATGTTTTTGTGTCACATAGGGTTCATTTTGCTTTGTGCTGGTTTACACCTACTCATTTCCCTGCTCAGGTTTCAGACCTGAAGGTCTCCAACTCTTCATTCGCAGCATGGAATAGGTCACACTTCCTGCTCCCCCATAAGAAGAACTGCCCTCTTTAGTGAGAGAGAAAGAACAAAGAATAAGTAACTGTGTGTTTCTGGCACATGCTCACAAATGTGGGGTGGTTGGTGGGCATTTTCATGAATGCATGAAAAGGAGTATCTGGTGATAAGCAGGACCATGAAACCATGAATAATAGCATACTGAATTTGATTTATTTCTTTGTGAATGTATTTGCAAGTTTGTTTTTACATTAATTGACCAGATGTAGCAAATAAGCATTTCTTTATTTGTTAATAGAAATACATTTTAGAACATGATCTATTAATAGCAATAAAATACGGTGGCAATAAAATATGGTACATTACTATTTTGTCATCTATTTAAGAAGTCTGTGATGTACCATAATTCCAAATTTCATCAAAGTTTTCATAGCTACATTTCTGCTCAACATGGGGACAGCCAATGGCTTTTCTACAATATTGACTATAATTCCTGCAAAGACAATTGTCATCCTTGGTGTATAGCTTTAGTGCCACTGTATTGAGGAATCAAGAGAAGCAGAGAAATGGGAAAGATAACACCCTGTTCTCAGATAGAGCTTCAGAGCAATTTGAAGTGATTATTTCTGCCTTAGGTTTCATATAACCAGGAGGGAGACAGACTTTTTACATGGTCTGAAAGTAAGAAGAGAAGGGACAACAGCTTTAAACTTAAAGAGGGAAGATTTAGATTAGATGTTAGGGGAAAAATTTTCACTCAGAGTGTGGTGAGGCCCTGGAAGATGTTGCCCAATGAATCTGAGGATGCTTGATCCCTGGAGGTGTTACAGACCAGGTTGGGTGGGGCTCTGGGCAGCCTGATCTGGTGGGTGGCAGCCCTGCCCTTGACAGGAGTTGAAACTAAATGATTCTCAAGGTCTCTTCCAACCCAAGACATTCTATGATTTTATGAATCTATGATTATTCTTCACTAATGCTTCTATTTGTCCATAGAAGATAAGTAGGACACACCACTTCCAAGAAGCTATTTCCCCTTCCTATTCATTTCTTTTATTCAAGGCAAAGGAAATATATGGGGTCTAAACACACCATAGCAATTCACCCATAGCATATGAAACTAATAACTTAGTCCTTACAGTAATGTTCCTTTTTTTTTCTACACTGCTGATGAGAGGACTTGTTCTAGAATTTTGGAGAGGAAGGGTGTCAGAGCAATTGCCAATAACTGCGTCAATGAAAGATTAGTTGAGATCATATCTTACTGCTTCTATCATCTGATTCCAATTTCCATACACTCTTAAAAATACATAATAAATCTGAATAATACTTTAAATGAGTGTTGGTATGCACATTTTGGGTGATACTTGAACAGTAGTAGGCATCTTTGCCAAACCTGCTAGTCTAGGTGACCACTAATTGATGTAGACCAGGAACAAGGGTTTGGAGTAGACAGAATTTAAAAATGATCTTCTATAACACTGCTCTTTGTTTGGCTGATTTGGCAGGGATTGGTATTAAAACCTTGCTTCATCTTTTATCCCTTAAATATCTGTTTGAGCAGTGAATACAGAGGAAAAAAATAATTTTGCCTCCAATATCTATACATTTTTTCCCTAGCAGCATTTTCCAAAAGCAGAGGGTTACAGCCAGAGTTGAAGAATGACAGTTTTGCATCAAATCCAACTATCAGGGAGTCACAGAAGAGACCCCAGGGTCTATTTTCAAGAGTAAAGTGGCTGCACTCTGACATGGATATCTCAAAATAAATGACTTGAAGCAAGCCTGCCAGGAAAAGTGGAAAATCAAGTTGAAACCAAAATGATAACTTCATGGTCAATGTGCCTTAAAGGAGAAAGGTTGGTGAAAGAACTTCTGTGACTGACAGTACGGGAAATTTATACTGGTAAAGACTGAAGTCTTTAATTTTTGCATTCTTTAACTTGCTCTTGACAGTAGAAATAAGAAATATTATATAAGTAAAGGAAGAATGTTTTGAATAAGATAAGCTGGGTGGGGGGAGGGAGGAGGAGATTTATTTTAAATTGAACTGTTATATGTTTTCATAGCACCAACAGCTGAAAAGCAAATGCTTTCAGCAAATCTATATGTCATTACACATGTTAATACTTGGCACATAAATTTTCAAAGCTACTTTAAAAAAAATAGGTACCATTTTATGAAAGATGCTAAGTAAATTTTGTTGGATTAAATTCTAATTTTCTCTCACTTTCAGTCTCACTGACTTGTTTAGAGATGTTCTGTGTCATTTGCATAAAAGTTAAAAAAAAACTCCAAACCAAAAGTGTTTGAAAAAAAGAAAATCTTTTCTACCTTTTGAAAAATATCCCATGACTATTTTGACCAGTGGTGATCTGGAAAGAAAACAGATTAGAACGTTTGATAATAGAGGAAGGAAATATTATTATCACAGCTTGAAATCTGTTAACAAGGCCTTCCAAATAGGGCAAACATTAAAGTCAAATAGAAACTCAATTACAGGAAGATTTTCAACTTGTCAAAAATAATTTCATTAATGTCAGCAATACTGAAGGTCTATAACAAGGAAACTATTGTACAGTGTCTCTAGAAAGAAAGATTAAAGGAAAGCATAGCGTAGTTTCAGAAAAAGATCCAAAAATGCTCACATTTATTTTGGGTTTTGTTCTGAAGCCAAAGAATACAATACTGCATAAAACTGAAACATCAATCTATAACTTTCTGACATGTTACATCATACAAAGACCATGGAATACTTAATAAGAGGAACTATAGATATTTGTTATCTACTTTATTCTGAACTAAAAAATATAGTAAATACCTTGTACAGGGCAAGGATTCAAGCAGTTTGGAGGAACTGGATCTGTGAGATATTAACTGGTTTGTGCTTGAAAGCTTGGCTCTTATTGCAGGGGGCTGATCTGCCCTTGCAAGTGAAGTTCCATTGGAGGAAAATCTATTGAAGAAAATTTACTGAACTGTTATAAGAAACATGCATACCTTACTGATTTAAATGCTAAAATTTATTTACCTGCTACTGTTCTTTTGGATTATGTTCAGTGGGAGATATAACTCACAAAGGCAAATGCTCAGAATAAACTCTTGCCAGGCAGAGGAGAGGATCTTACTCTAGTGGAACTGTGGAGGCTGTATACTCCTCATCTTTTTTTATAAACAGACCTCATTGTTTATCTATTTGGATAACTTCTCCTTTGTTTGAAACAAAGTGTTTCTTCTTTCAGACCTTGATGGAAAGATACAGTCCAAGGACATATGTTTGAAAAGCATTAAGGCTCTTTTGCAATTGTAGATCACAATTGATCGCCCATATTATTAGTCAGTTTCTCATGCATCTGAGTCATTTTGCCTTAGGTACATTCAAGGGCAAGGGAGCTCTCTTAAAATTATTTCCAAGTGTTTAACTATGACTGCGAAGAAGATACAAAGAGATGAGGCATTAATGTTAAGTGTCTCAGGTAGTAGCTTTAAGGTAGGTGTGAAAAATCCAGAGATGAGCAAGACTGAAACAGGTTTGATTTCAGCTGACCTAACTTGAAAATCCTCTCACATATCTTATTGTATTAAATACTGCTTGAATGTATTAAGAAGGTTTGATGTAAAAATCTCTCTCTGTGGTATAGAGACCCACTAGAAAAGTGGGGAAGAACACTTTAATTTCAGCTGTGCATGATGTCATAGTAGTGAAAAAAAGTGCTGTTTCCTCTTCTACAAATTTATAGAATGTTTTCATGAATGTTTGGAGGCTGTAGTACGCTAGGAAAAGTCTTCAGGAATGGCTAATTTTGTTACTTTAGAAGCCTAAGTATCATCAATGTTATTACAATCTTCAATATTCTACTGGAAAGTCAACCAAAAATGAATAATTTCACATTACAACAAAAACTGTTATTCGTTGTTTCCTGATTTCCCAGTCAAGGTTGAGATACTGATTTTATAGTACTGCTGTCTTCATAATCGTCTCCTTTCTCCGGTTTGAGAAGGAGCTGCAAGAGCACTTTGGAGGTGAACTGGAAGGCCAAGGCATCTGAATCAGATTTTTTTTTTTTCTTTTTTTTATAGCTCTGTGTCTTATTGTAAAAACTCATGCATAAAACCCTGCAAAACACAAAAGTATTTTTCTTCTTCAGATCTTTTACATTCTCTCTTCTTCTGTTGCTCTGTTATTTGGATCTCAAATTGGTCCTTGCCTAAATTTTGCTGAAGTTACTGAATTTAGACTTTTACAGACAAGTACTCAGTGAGATTTTCAGAAGGTTCTAGGCAGGTTAGCCATTTTAAAAAATCTCACTGAAGACCTGTTTTCCACCTTAAATCTCTTAATATCCTTTCCTAAATTTGTAAATCATTTTCACAGGACATTTGATATCTTGATACTAATTGCTTTGAGAGACTGATATTTTCTTCACTTAATTAACTCACTGAAATCTCTTCCCTCTTTTTTTTTTTTTTTTTTTTTTAAGCATGCAAAACCAGAAGCTGATTGTGCCATGTGATTGGAATGGCTCCTTATGAAAGCCTGACCTATGGAAGTGATACAAATGTTAATTTTCCTTTAATCTCCACAAGCTATTGAAGTTGCATAACATTAACACTCAATAGCTCATACCAATATTTTAATAGTCATAGTGACATCCATACTGTAAAAGCCAGTATTCTGCTAATGGTCAGGGTCAGTAACACTTTTACAGGGCCAAACCAAATAACTTCCTAATCAGTACATTTCCTAAGACTATTTCATGTACCTGTGATGAGAAAGAAATATTCAATTGCCAATATTGCTTGTTTAAGAGTTAAAACAGGTTCTCATCTAGCATCTTCTCACCTTGGAAAATCTGTTCTCATTTCCTTACACCAGATCTATTTCCAAATGCTGTGTTTTGTTACAAGAGCACAGGATTTTTTAATAAACAAAATAAATGTACACACCAGAAACATTCTGATTTTGTGCTAGCTATTAATTTTATTCACATCACAAACCTATTTGCAGATCACCTTTTCAAAGCTGCATGCAGCTGGATGGCTGCACCAGGGATGTGTGCATGTGCACCAGAAACCAGGCCTAGCGACAGCTGAGCTAAGATTCAAGAAATAATGGCTCAGCTTGTACTGCAAATCCCTTGGGCTCTCCTGTTACAAGATGGGGTGCTCTGGTAATTCTGCATCAGAAGCAGTACATGACCCTGTTAAGGCAATCAACTTTGCATTTCAACAGTATGAACTGTCTTTAAACTGCAGAGCTGGTGCGTACCATTCATTCAGACAGGGCAGTGGGTGTCATAGATCCCTCCAGCTCATACACATAAGTTGTTTTTTATTTCTTTAGAATCCAGGGTATGGCAGAAAGGGGAATGGATTGTGCCTCCTCTTTCTTCAAGCATGAAAACTTAGTGCAGTGAGATACACCAAGATGTAGGAAATAAGAAGCCATTAGATCTGTAGGAATTTGATTCCTTGAGGATCAATAAACTGACGATTCAACTCACTTCCCACATAGGCACTATTTTAATGACATGAGTGCAATGAGTACTGGGCTCCAAGCCTTTGGCTAGATTAACTTACAATTGTGTCTAGTGAGTACAGCGTCCTCTGGGAGTGGACTTTTATATAACACTAGATGATTCCCTTCTTTCCACCTTGACTAGTTATGTCCCCCTAAACAGTGGAACAGTACTGAGGTTTGTAGGCACAGATTTATGCCATGCCACAGAAAACAGTTAACCTGAGACAGTTTCAGCAGAGAAATTCCAGTTGAGCACTCGCATGTGTAAATGGACATATGTGAAAAAGTAGAATTTTGCTTCTTGTGGTGCTTACACATTTGAAGTTTTGGCCTCCTGCATATCAGATTGGAGAATCTGATATAATTATCAAGAAGCCTACCTTTGAGAACCACCACCAACATTTAAAGTCACATATGATCAGAACAAGCCTCATATACTTTTGCTATATAAATATCTACAGTCTTATTTTATGAAATCAAACCATCAGAAATCTCAGATGTGCAAGGAAAGTAAAATCTAGTTCACAAAGAAGTTCAAGTTGAATTTAAATCCTTAAAATATTTTTTGGGAAGACTGGCCACAAACTTGCTATTTCAGTCTTCATAGAGCTGCTTAGCTCTTGTAATCACAAAGGTCCGCATTTCTGACTAACCACTACTATTGCCTAGAGAGATCACACACAGTAAAATCAGGTACATTATACTCTGTTATCAGAACATGATGTAGCATATTAACAAGATTGTAAGACACAATTTTGTCCTATTTTAGAATGTTCATGTGAGTGAGTTCAATAAAAAAATGGTTGGAAGGCAGCCTTCTCTCTTCTCTTATTGTAAGAGACATTCCAGCACATTACCAGAATGCAATATAGCAAGGATTCATTCAAAATGTTGATAATGGATTAAAATATTTTGAGCAGAGAAGCATAAAGGATCTCCTCCTACTGACTAAAATTTATAGCTGTGGCTTACATAGTAGCTTAGCAGTTCACATATGGCTTATGTCAATGGCAGAAACCATGCTATTTTCTAAATCACATTGATTTGTTATGTGGTACTGAAAGATCTTAAACAGAATCATTGGCTATAAATTACAGAATCCAGTCTTCTACATTCTTATCTGTGTTTCAGATCCATCAAAATGAGCCCAAGAGTCAAGTCTTCTATGTACACAATGCTACTAGTCAAAGAACAAGAACTAAGACCATTCAATTTCCTCCTTTTTTGGAGCCAAGCCAGGCTGACATTTTCCTTTCTGTTAGTTTTGGCAAAGAGGAAAGAGAGAGAATACTTTACTGCTCTGTTACTGATGGTTTTTTTATTTTGTTTTTATTAAAAATGTTGAAACATGGGCCCTCTGTCAAAATTATTTTATTATTGAAATCTGGGTGGGGTGAATGAACTGGCAACATTTCAGAAGGCCATTAATAGTACTGATAAGAAAGAATCCTATTTAGCCTCCACAGTGCTGCAAAATCCTTAATTGCAATAAATTTTACTGAAATCTGGTGATTGATGTGCATAGTTAATGAATCGGTAAAGATTCAAAGGTTAATCTACTGGGAGGTAACAAGCTCTGCCCATCTGATATTGTAACCCAAATATCATATTTGTTAGTTACATGATGATATTTTTTGGGCATACAAAAGAAAAAATGAGTTTTTATTGGCTGCAGATTTGTTAGGTCTCCAAGACTAAAGCATTGAAAAAACAACAACTTTAATGGTGATTCTTGAACCACAGACAAAACTTAAATATATCAGAGGTGAAATGTGACCCCTGGAATAAAATATATTGTCAAACATCAAAGAAACTGCCTGAAAAGGAGAGTGTTCTGAGAAGCAGAGTGCTCTGTGAAACAGAGTTACACATATGCCTGAGAGTGCCCCCACCTCAGCCAGTCCCTACCTCTGCCATCCGCCTCATCCTGAAGGACAGAATTTTGGAGGGGAAAAGTATTCAGTGAAATGTCTTAAGAACTTCCTTAACAATAAAGTAACTCTCTAGAAAAAAACAAACAACATCCAACCAGACTGAAAATTTAAGTTAAAACATTAATAGAAAAGAAGCGAAGGAAAATTCAACAACAAAATTAAAAGAGATTGTAGGTGAGGTTAGAAGAGCTGTTGATTAATGGCCTCACAGGACTTCTCATCAGAGTTTCCTCTGCTACAACTTTTATGTGGTTTGGACATATGTTTTGCACTCTGTGCTCCAGAAGTCTCCCTCTTCTCCACTTTATATTAAGATATTAGTAGGTTTAGTGTAGTTAAAATAAAAATGCTGTGGCCTCTGAAAGAAGTAGACTTAGCAGGTATTCATGATAGATAGAAACTGCTGTGAAAAGGCATTCCTAGTGTCTTTGATATCCTTCAGCTTGAAGCTGTTGAATATCAATACTTTCCATTTCAAATTCACAGCAGAGAATCACTGTCTAAAGAATGTGTGCAGTACCCACAGGCCAGAAAAGCCTGGAAAACAACTGCTGTGAGGAACTTGTGGAGCAAGTTCTGGACATTAGTCAACAAAATCCTCTGGGATAGTGTCTTTAAGGACAAGGGAGCAAAGTAGAGTTAGCATATCTTTAAGGACGTCTTCCTTAGTGGCAAGACTTCTCCATCCTCAGGTGTAGAAAGTCAGGAAAGGAAGCAAAGAACTCAGCATGGCTGAACTGGGACCCACTGGTCAAGTTGGAGAGCAAGAAGAAAATGCACAAGCAGTGTGCACAGGAACATGTATCCTGGGAAGACTGTAGGGATGGATGCTGCTAGGGATGGGATCAGGAGGACCAAAGCCCAGCTGGAACTGCACAATGCAGAGGGTGAAAAGAACTATAATAGAGTATTCTACAGGTACATAAACTAGAAAAGGAAAATCCAACAAGGGGTACACCCCCAGGTCAACAACATAGGCAGGCTGGTAACAACAGACAAGGAGAAGGTTGAGGTACTCAATGTTTTTGCCTCAGTCTTTACTAGCAACTTCACTGGGTCAGAAGATGGGACTAGGAGATTAATGCCCCTCCTGATGTAAGTGAAGATCAGATTTGCAATCATGTGAGGAGCCCGAACATCCATAAGACTACAGCTCTTGATGAGACGCATCCCAGCATCCTGAAGGAATTGGCTGAGACTTGAAAAGTTATGGAGCTCAAGTGAAGTTGACAGTGACTTGAATAAAGGAGATGTCACACTCATTTTTAAGAGGAGTAGAAAGCCTACTGCAGGTTATGACCAACCTGGGCCTCAGAGCCTCACCTCTGTGCCATGAAAGATTATGAAACAAATCCTACTGGAAGCTATGCTTAGACACATGGAAGTCAAAGAGGTGATACAGCATGACTTCAAAAAGTTGTTCTTGACCAAAACAGTAGCCTTCTGTGATGGCGTAACTGCATCAGTGGATAGTGAAAGAGCCACTAATATCTACCTGAACTTCAGTAAGGCATTTCAGTCCCCCTGTAAGTCCCATTCTTCTCTCCAAATTGGGAAGATATGGGTGGATTTTTCAATGGATGGGGAACAGTTTGCAAGATCGTACTCAAAGAGTAGTGATCAATTGCTCAATGTCCAGATGCAGATCAGTAACAAATGGCGTCCATCCCATACTGTGAGATGAATCAAAAGAAGTGTGGCAAGCTACACCTCTACTCTTTACTGGTGAGACCTTACTTGGAGAATACATCCAGATGTGGATTTCTCAGTGTGAGAGACATGGACCTGTTAGAACACATCCAGAAAAGAGTCATAAAAATGATCCATGAGTGGAACACTTCTCCTATGAGGACAGGATGATAGAACTGAGGCTGTTCAGTCTGGGAAAGAGAAAGATCAGGTGAGACCTAAAGTGGCCTTTCAGCTACAAGAAAGAAGGGGACAGAGCTTTTAGCAAGGTCTGTTGTGACAGGGTAAGAAGAGATGGTTTCTAAAAAAAGAGGGGAAATTTACACTGCATATAAGAATTATTATTTTTTTTTAATGACAAGAGTGATAAGGCACTGGAACAGTTTGATTAGAAAGATGTGAAAACCCCATCCCTAGAGATACTCAAGGTCAGGCTAGATGGGGCTCTCAGCAGCATGATATAGCTGTAGACCTCCCTGTTAGTTGTAGGGAAGTTGTACTAGATGATGTTTAAGGGCTCCATCCAACTTAAATGATTCTATGATTCTATAAATCTGTGAAAAGCCCCCATTCTTCTCATGTCTTCGTATCTCTTGACATAGGGCACTGTTCTTCGTGTGAATGTTGCTCACAAGAAGGCATTGATCAAAGAAGATCAAGAGAAACAGTGAGTGGAGATGGCACAGAGGGAAGAAGTACTGGATTGCCAACAAGAATCTTCATCTGCTGCACTGATGGGTGTTCCCTTCAAACCACTTCCCTTCTCCTTCTCCATTTACTCAACTGCAAGATAGGAACAATAAAACTTATTGAAATACCAGAGAGATAAGTCACAAGTGTGGGTACATGAGCAGACATGTCACACAGAAAATTTCAATGTGGGCAGATCTGAGTACATACTATGTCAACCTGGTTTTAAAACTTGTCTTTACCTTCACTTTAATAATGTGGACCAAAAGTTCCTGAGTTGTGTTCAATATGCATTATTATTTTATAACCTACTTTGATACACTTGTCTCGTATGGGGGAGATAATAAAACAACAAACTGTAGATACGATGCAGACAAATTTATGTGATGACAAAGCAGAGTTGATGAATAATGTATAGCTATTCTGCAGGACTCTTTCAAATAAATCCTAAAATATTCTCAGCAGGGTGCTATAGGCATCATTACAACATGGAGCTGAAAGACCAGAAAGCAACTTTCCCAAAGTCTCTCAACAGATCAGAGGAAAGGCATGTCTATGTCTCTCCAAGTTCTCTCCAACTCTTAAGATTCTGTGTTATTTTTTACTATTGATTTTTCAGAAGATTTATGGCAGAGCCAATCTATGTGCATTCAGGCTTGAGCTAGCAGGATAAAGAAAGATCTCTGTATGCCAGGGTGAAACTTCCACTTCGGGACGTATCAACACCTGCTTTCTCTTTCAGGATTTGCCAGGAAAATAGAACTACCATTTCAGTCCAACTCAGATGTATGTTGCCAGAGAGCCAATCTGAACACATCCCAGGCTCCAGTCTGGAAGTTAGTGTAGGCCAAGTATCATTCCCAAAAGGCACTGCTAAACTCCTCCAGGCACTTTATGCTGAAGATCAAATATCTATCAGAGGACAAGAGAAGGATAATTGCTGCTTTTGGAATTTATCCCCCATGTATTTTGAGTTCTGAATTTCATGTTTCTGGAAATGTCCTTCCCTCTGTGATCACCTTGGTGACATATCTGGCAACTGAGGTGCTGAATTACGGTTAAAAGAGAAAGGAGGGTAGTTACTACCATGTATATATTTCATCAGAAGCCTGCCTGCAGTCTTCTCTGTGGTCTTTGTGCTAAATCTCAAAATGTTTTGCTTTTTTGTGATTATTCATTATAATGTGATATTATTTAGAAAATAACCTACCTACAGAAAAATCTAAAGGAAGAATGTTCCTGTAATAGGGAAAATCTTCTTACGTTACAGTTCTATACTAGTGCAATTGTCTAATTCAGAGGCTGTAGATGTCAATGAAAAGATCTTCAAAGTCTGGACCAGGGTCTAACTACAAATTCAGACTGTGGCTCACATAATCTCCTTTACTTAAGAGCATGACAAAGTCTCATGGAAGTCAGTTGGTTCAGGTCCAGATACTAACCAAAAATTTTAAACGTGCTTTATATAATGTACAAGTAGTATTTTCAGTAACTAAAAATTGTTATCATTCTCAGCAGCATAGTGATTAAGGTGAAAGTCAAAGTCTATAAGACAAAAGCATGTCAGTAGGTTAAGTAGCTAAATATGCTTTTGTTCCCACTGAAATTCCCAATGAATAGAAATATCAATTCATTATTTTCATTGTACTTTTCAGTCAGTTTGTTCAATACCATCTTTGATGACATTACCCAAATTGATTGCTCAACACAAAACTTATGATTTGCAAACAAAAGTGTCAGAATAATTAATTAAAGTAGGAAACCCAGCAGTTGGCATTAGTGTAAAAACAATCATCTCACACTCAGGCATTTGACTTATTTGCTGGTATCAACATACATCAATCTGTCAGGACTGTTTAATTAGTAATGATAAACATCGGATTGCATTTTCAGATCTTTCAAAGATGATATGAGGAGATGCTATTGATATAAGTAGCATTAAAGATATATGCTATCTTATAAGTTGAAAACAATCAGAAAATATTGTTAGAACAGAAAGTATGGTCCAATATGGGAAAATTAGTCAGGATATAAAATTGGATGGAAAAGAGATTAAACAGAAAAGTATCATTTTCACAGAAAGAAAACCTGAAAGGTGGACAGCTGAATTTTAAAGGCACTTTATTTCTTTTTTCTTCTTCCCTAATATATGTTGACTACAGAGACCCAGGAGGTAGTCAGCAGGAGTTCAGTATAAGGGCTTGAAATAGTGAAAATATATCTGTATACTTAAGTTCTTTTCTAGTGCTGCAGGAGGATTTACAATCTGTGAAGGAAGATTTGAAACTTATTCATGGTAATTCATAACATTTTGGGGAGACATGGTGATTTTTTTTTAAACATATTTTATTGCAGAACTGTGCTTGTATTTATATTAAATGAGTATAAAATTAAGGAATACCAGAATAATGAGATGCAATTGTCATTATTGAATATTTTAGAAAAAAAAACCCAAATGTTTATTTATTGGAAATAAAATGTATCTCTATATTTGTTTAAATATGCATGAAAATCAAGCAGATCAGTTATAAATGATGGATCAGTTATAAATGATGAAGTATGATAGAGCAGAATTCTAGGCTGAAGATTATAATTGTATTAAAACTGTGAAATAGTAAATGCCATGATAACAAAAGCAAGCTTCAAAACACAGCGGAGTAGCACAGAAAAACTTAGAATAAAGTGAGAGTTCAGGATTCAGAACTCCAATTCAATGTATCAATCTTTCATTAAAAAGGGATACCGCAGAAAGATGCCTTAAATATACCTCTATTCTAACTCTGTAGTGATTAAGTTTAAGATACCATAATCCATTGACTGACTGCATGAAATAACCTCTTAAGGGCAGTCCCTGAGCTATCTTTGAGTAATTTAATGTCTGTGGTCTAATCAGGGAATATCATGTTCAACAGCAAGAACATATGATGAATGATTCATGGTCAGAGTCCATATCCTGAACATGGTTACGCACAGATCATCTATGTTCATCTACAGCCTTGTGGCTTAGAAATGTAATAAACTGATCCCAAACAGATTTTGGCTTGTGTGATCTTTGAGAGAAGAAATGTAATAAACTGATCCCAAACAGATTTTGGCTTGTGTGATCTTTGAGAGGATGTGAGGAAAAATAAGTCACTGTATCTTGAAGGAAAATACAAAGTTAGCAGGGTGATGAAAAGAGCAAAGATGCACTGTGGCTCAGGAACTGTCAAGATGGTGAAGGAATGACAAAAGGAGAATCATGGGATATCCTTGTCAAGAAAAGCAAAAGAAGAGAAAAACATTCAAAGAGATGTAGGGTGGATTTCTTTTCTGTTTCATTCAAAAGATGCACACACACACACACACACACACTACTATTGCAAAAAAATGTTAACACATAGATCTTTTCAGTTTTGTGTGTCTTTTCATTAATTTATCTTATGAATGCAAAATTCAACTGCATGTGTTACCACTGGTGAGATATTCTCTGAATATAATTTTCTAATTCAATCAATTTGATTTTCATTGTCAGAACTAGATGGTGCTTCTGAGCATTAAATTCAAGAAGTAAGGAGGGGCCAAATTCTCAGGTTTTTGTCTCAAAGAAGGCATCTAGTTGAAACTTACTGTTTTTTTTTTTTTTCAGCGGTTGTATAACTTAGTATTTAAACAAATTGTCTCATGGAACTATGTCATGGAACACTGACACAAAGGCTGTGAAATCCTTCTCTTGTGACACATTGTGCTGCCAAATGCAGAAAATTTGAACATCAGGAATAGACTGAGACATCAGGTAATGAAAGCAGTTTTAAATTAAAAGTGAAGATGTTACTGTGTTGTGTTGTGTTAGATACTAAGTGGATTCTGCTACTGAGCTACCTTCTGCTAGTAGACTTCTGATCTTGTTTTTTCTCAACTGGCAGGATTTCTTGCAAAAGAAAATATATTACTGAGTAGACCTTTTAATGCTTATCTACCATCAAGACACAAAACAAAAACAAAATTGAGGCTGCTTCTTTGGCACAAGAAACAGGTGGAACGTTTCTTCTTTGTCTTTGTCTGACATGAAAGATTGCTGCATCTCTGAACTTTAAGCCATGTGTCCTTTGGAGTATTGCCCCTTCCGCTGGTTCTCCACAAATATTGGCAGCTGGTCAACTTCTTTCTTTGACTTTGCCAATGACAATATTCTGTGCTTCAGTATTTCCTTTGTGTATCTGTGTCTGACATGATTTTCCTTGCATACAGAGAGAAGTATACAATATTCCGGTTTGAATAGTATAAGTTAAACAAATTGTCCACAGACTTTACACAAATGAATTTTGCGACTTATAATAGTGAGAAGATGACCACAAATGAATGTAAATATAAAATCTACTTTGAAATGGGCTGATATAAATGTGAGCATTACTTTTTCCGAGTGATTTGATTTTTGGTTCGGGGTAAAGAAGGCTGAGACTTTCTTTTTGGTAGTTAGATGTTTATGTCAGAAACATATATGCATCACTTACCACAATGCAAATCATTTCAAATGCTGATCCTGCCCCATTTGTCCTACTTCGTCTGTCCACATAAGCTTTCCCTTCTCTGCCCAGTCACCAGACACCAGCTCCTTCCCAAACAAGGAAATGTGTACACATCTTGAAACTGGATGGATTTTTTTCATTCTCATGAACAGGTTGCTTATGGTGAGTAGTAGCATCTTTCTAGAAAGAAAAAAATCTTTATTTAGGTCTTTAAAAGGTAGTTGTCCACGGTGGCATATTTTTATCTCCACTGTTAGCACAGCTAAGATTTGCAAACTAGTAATGTATTCTTGGGTCCACTGATATTTTGTTACCATAATGTACTTGATTTTTCATCCTGCTTGACTCACATTTTCTGCAATATTTAGAAAAAGAAGTACAGCATAGATGCAAAGACAATCTCATGTATTTATTTATTTTTAAACTAATTCTGGTGATAAAATATGCTTCAGTCGATTATCCTCTGCATTATGACATATTACTCTGATCTGCATTGGAACTGACAGAAAAAGATAAAATTTTCAATAGGCTTAGAAATATCAATTCATTTAACCTACAGAAGGAGTGGTGACAGTGAGTAACTGTAGATTTATTTTTCATTATGTTTAATATGCTTATAATGTTGGTTCCAACATTAGGGAAAATCTGCACAGGAAATCAAAGTGTTAAATACACACATCTAGATTTGAAATCAAGTGTATATTGAAAGTCGTCTGATCTCAGTTTATCAGAAATTCAAATGATGATATGAAAACAAGATAAGTGAGGGAAAGGGGGAAAAATTTAGTATTATCAAATTGCAGCTCTGGACTAGGATTCGCCTGTCCAGCAGAATAAAGTTCTTACTGTCTCTGGGACTTCAGAGAAATCAGGCTTCTTATTTGGCCTTTGAAGTCACCAAGACACCATTGCCTGTGATAAAAGAGTTTATTTATAACTTGCTCAGCTTATGTCTTTTCTTACTGAACCAGCAGGCTTTCCAAGGTTTGGGGATATAATTTCAAGGGCTGTTAAACCTCTGTCAAAGTTTTGCTGGCCCCCTATGGAGTCTGACTATCCAGCATTCTGTTTGCTGTGACAGGACTTCAAGTGAAAGCATTCAAAAAACTGACAGCTTCAACTGCTGCAGTTTTTGTAACAGAAAGTGGCATTTAATCTGAAAAATAACATTAGAAAATCAGCATATAATTGGGTTTTTATTTCCTGCCTTTCCCCTTTTCATTTTTGCTATCATGAGAGATAAGACAAAGCACAATGCTGAATGTTCCTGACCTCTATGGGAAGAGAATATTTTTATATAACCTGGTAAAATACAAGAGGCAGGAATCAGGGATTTTAGTATGATGAAAGATGTTCAAGTAAACCCTTAAAAGAGATAACAACGTAGTATGTAGCTCTGTTTTAGGACAATATTGTAATCCTTCAGCCAGTTGATGTCAACAGCAAATATAAAGCCTGGCTTAAAATGTTTGAAGTGCTAGTTCTCAGAGTATTTGTTTTGTCAAGTCACTGTGAGCACATCTATTGCCAAGTGTTTCACTGAAAATCCTACCTAACGTGCTGTTGAGAGTTAACACCAAATCACTTGCTGTGGTCCACATCCTCCTATCATTTGGGAACCACTGATTGAGAGGTCCTCCTAAAATGAGCCAATAATAGCAAATTCAATGCAAATTCGTATCTGACACCTGGAGCTCTAGAAAGTATTTTGATCTTTCTGAATTTTAAACCATCCGATAAACGAAATCTCCAAAAATAATTGCATAAAACATAGCAGAATTTGAAAAATACTACTAAACTGGGGCTATTCTTGTGAATTGAGCTCCCTTTTTGAGTCGTGGAGATCTCAACATTCAAGCTTCCTTTTGTGGTCTTGTGAGCAAGAAGCTTTCATCTTTTAAATTCAGGCCAAAACTCACACATAATCTGACTTAAGACACCAGGGTTAGTGCAAGAACCACATTTTATGAAACTAAAGAAAAAATAAAGTAAGCTGTCTGCACTTCCCTGAAAATGATTCTACAAATGTTTAGCTTCAGATACTAAGTAGCATACAGATAAGCACAATGAATTAAGAATACAGTGTTTAGAAGGAAAGCAATTCATAAAAATTGTCATCTGGGGGCAGACCAAAGGCCTCTCCAAATTGTTGGCTGACTCAGCCAACGGTGGAAACTTGGGGAAGGGCATAAGGACAGGACAGATGGGTTATGCCCTAGCTTACTCCTCCAACTGTGGGCTTTTGGGGACTTCCAAGCTCCGAGCTTTTATCTTTGTAAGTTAATTTAATGGATATTGCAGAAAAGTAAATGTAAAAATAAAACATGGAGAAATAAAGAGAAAAGAGATCGTTAGGGAAAAGGGAATGAGGAATACCAATGAAATAAGACAACTATTTCAGTCACAGCTTCATATAGTTGGTGCAAAAATATTGTATCAGTAAGTGTTATATTCAAGTACACTTGCCCAGACTTGCCAGAATGTTAACACATTCTTCTTGCTGCCTTCCATTAACATTAGTTGAATTCTCTGTGAATGTTAGAGTGCAGGAAAGTTTTCAATTTACCCTTCTGTTGATATTTTACCAAATTTGGCAGTTAGCATCACATATGTGCAAGAGATGGTATTGTTAAATTGCTCTTACGTTTGGCTTTTTCCTCCTTTAAAATGGAGAACATATGAAGTGAAAGGATAAAACCATTATGCAATCAACTTGTGTATATACTGTGTGTGTGGAATACTTGTGTTCATTATGCAAAAGTATTATAAAAAGGCAAACTATTATTAAGATTGTATGTCCCAATTTCACTCTGAATAATTAAGCCAGTACAAAGAAATATTCACTGTGAATTCAATAGAACCAAAAATGCATTAACATTTTCTTTGATGTCAAAGGTCTTGAAAAATATTATTATGGAAAATAAATACTTTGTTCTTACAACTGTATCTGTTTCTAGAGTGTATCTATTAAAATAAGGAATTTTTCTTACAGATTTGTGGCACCCAGAGCTGATTTAGGCAATGACAGCTTTGGAAGTCAATTTATATTTGAACCAGGAAATGACTCAGTATTTTCTGAAGTCTTACTTCAAAGCTCACTCTTTTTAAAGTAAGGTAAAAATGATATCACATCTTCAGAATGTTAAATAAAACAATTGCACCGAGGCCAGGATTTGTTTCTGATAGAGCCTTTAGCTTATTTTTCATACTGTACTTACATTTCCCTGGATAATTTTTGTCATAGCTGGAAAATTATTGAATAGCATGATATACACTTTCCCTAGTTCTGTGACACCTTTTGTAACACTGCATGTGCCTCTGTTTCATGTTGTAGTACATACAGCTCGCTTGCAATTTGTTACAATTTGTGTTCTTGTGGTTTATGAATCTCCAGACACTATATCCTATTATTATGTTAGCTGGAATAGGACTTTAACAAGGAGGTGATAATAAAAAAAGAAGTTAGCCAATACAAAGTATTTCTACAAATGGTCAAGTGACAGTGGAAAAGGAAATATTTTAACAAAACAATGTTAATATAGCCCAGAACCAATGCAAATAAAATCCCTAAGGAAGACTATCTGAAGAAACATACCATACTTTTGGCATAGTGTACTTTAATACATGCCCAACACATTTTCCACAAAGCTCTTGTATATTTTCTGTATGAAAATTCAAAGCATAAAATCTTACATTCAACAGTTGGAAAAATACAGGAGACTTAACATAGCAACAATTCTGCTGTATGCCTACAGATTTTTGTTGGCAATTGGATCTGAAGCAAATGATCTATTACAAAAAAACAACAACAACAACAACAAAAAAAAAAAAAAAAAAAAAAAAAAAACAAAACAGAGAGAGAGAGGGAGAGAAATAAAGCTGATGGATATGGTCGTATGGTCGTATAATATGATTGAAGTGTTTTTTTAAAGAGTAGAAAGTTTATGTGGACTACAGAAACACCAATAGCTAACTGTTATTGTTATGATTACTAACTATATTTTCACTTGACCGGTTTTATTCTTGGCACTAATTGAATTATGGAAGCTCAGGGCTTTGTAGCTGAGCCCTTCTTCCTGTGCCACCGTCCAGTTGCATGAGGGACACAGATGCTCTACGTGCTGGTACTGCAGTCCACTATCAGCAAGGCTGCTCTTGGCAGCAGGTATCATCTCAAATATGCACTATGGTGTTACTCCATTTCAAAGATAATATTTTACCAACGTATCTATTCACCTATTTCATCCTGCTTTGCTTTATGTTGTGAAGTGCCACAGTGATTCACCATGTGTGCTGTCAACTATTTTTAAACTTCTGACAATGCAGCCAACACAAATTTACAAGAACTCAAAGGCAGGCACAGGTCAGCCACATTCATAAGCCTGTCAGGCTGCAGGCGGATGCATCCACAAGTACATAAAGGAAGCCCACTTCACTAAAAGGGAATTTCCGCCTTATTGTTTCTTCCATCCAGATAAACACAGATGAAGAATCACAAATGTATCTGTTTCAAAGAGTTTAAGAGGTGCTTCAACAGCCTACAGACAGTTTATTACTACTCTTGGCATATTATAAAACTGTAGTTATGGAAGACTTCCAGAAAAAAAAACAACATGGCTGTTCAAATGAGTCAGAGGTAAAATGTGCACGGTAAAAGTAGAGATCCCTTTGCTTAGTTTAAGCTTCAGGCAGAGTAGTGCTCTGACAGAACAAATGATAGCTCATTCTGAAATGTAATTTGTTTAAAAGCAATCAAATAGAGATGGCCACAAGCTGGAAGCATGAAAGATCTCAGTATTTTAGGCAGGAAAACACTTTATAAAATGTTGCAAAATCTAAACAAATGAAGTGTTTGTGTAACCAAAATCAAACTGCTGGTGATATTTGTCTTAAAACATTTATCAGCAGCATGCTGAAGCCTGGAAAGAGGGTTGCAAGCATGTTTAATTTAAAAACATACGATATGCTGCCTTTTTTTTTTTTTTTAATTATTACATATGACATTGAATTTAATGAAATTTAAAAAAAAAATTGATAAAGGACTTATCTGAACGCAATCAAATTACCAGTGTTGGAAAGAAGAAATACACTGAGCCAAAGTAGATAAAAGTTAAACTGACATTTTTATAATGCTTTAATATGTTCTGATCTTGCAGAACTACATTCTCTGGTTTCCAAAAATTCCAGGACTCTTTATAGCAGGGAAGAAAATGTATGTCTTCTTGTTTTATTTGTCAGCAGAATGCTATAAAACATCTCGCAATTGTAATTAAGGTTGTGTAAAAATAATTATTGAAATCAACTTTAAATACTTAATTTCATTCATCTCAGTTTAATATCAGCAATAAATAGACAGGAAATCACAAAGATTCAGCTAGACTAAGCTGAAAGTTGACATCACAGCTCTTATAATTTCTTAGAAGAGACAATATATGCTACATGTCTTGCTTTTTATATCTTCATCTTCTAACACTAATGTGAATGAGCTTTAGTTTTCTTAAGTGAATGCATCACAACATAATCATAAATAGGCAATTATTATTGAAAGGATTAATGCATCATGTATATTTACACACTACTCAGATGATGAGCAGGTTATGTCAGACAAGAAGATCGGGCCCTTGGCTTCTCTTTAGCTCATTTCAACCTAACATGCATCTCAACCCTCCAAGAGGGACCCTACAAATAAAATCAGATGGTAATTTGAGCAAAGAAATATCAAATCTAGGAAATCATTCTTTGCAACAGGAGCCATCCTTACTTTCAGGTGAACTCTAACTGCAAGTCACTCTAGTGGTACAGTCAGAGCAGTATGGAATATGTCTAGCACAGCCTGTGTTGCACAGTTACGCATGCTTGGCCCCAGGAGGACCCCAGTGCCCTAACAGCAGTTCTGCACATCTCCTACGTGATGTGAAATGAGCACTCCTGCTTAGATACTCTGGGCTTGAGTTTTCACACTTAATTTTAGGCAATTGATCAGTTTGTGATTTTTAATGATGAATGACTGTATTAAAAAATTAAACACAAGGGAATTGCCTCTTGGCACTCAAGCCACCAGGAGTTCCAGGAAAGATTACTTTATCCACTGCTGCATCAGAAAGCATCATTCCAAATGAGGAGTCCAGATGTTGAATGTATATGTTATCTTCGTGATTTCTTCCTCTGCATTTAGTTTAGTTTTTCAAATATTTTATCTATTATCTAGATATTCAAAATTTTTTGCTTTGTGGAGAAGACCATGAGATCATCATGCAGTCTGCAGTCTAAGAACTGGAGAGAACAGTTGCTGTTATGGTCAGTTTTCAAGTCTTTAACTCATAACATTGGAATATAAGCTATTTTACTTAAACCATTTTGAGCAAAGTACTTCATAAATAGTCTGACTGACATAAAGACTGTGCTATGTAGACAGCAGAGTAAATGCTGCATAAGAAATATTATGTTGTAAGCTTTGCCTATATATGTGCAGGACTTTTAAAAGCTGCCAGTAAATTGTAACAGATAGCTTAACACTTTGATGCACAATGGAAAAGCCAATTAAAATATTTTGGAGCAGCACTTGGAAATACTGTGAGCCAATTGGTCAAATGCTGCTTTCAGAAATCATTCATAGCTTACTGATTTTACTGTTTACAGCCAGTTAGAAATACTGCTATAAATTGGATTATCCTTATTTTACTTTGAACTAACACTGGTGTCATAACTAAGGGTAAGCAAACAAATGCAGCCCCCATGATAAGTGTCAGCCCAAGACTTCTCTCATAAGAGACAAAGTGGGGCCTAATCATGAAATGTTTTCTTCATAATATTTCTTTTAAAGCATAGATTACAAACTGGCTGAAGCCTGGGGCATGGGATCTGCCTTGTATAGAATAGAGAGGTTCTGGCTGATGACTGGAATTATTCAGTGCTAAAATGATATAAGCGATAATTCATAACATCTGTGTTGTCCTTCAGGAAGTATTTGCTGTATTCCAGAATATAAACTTGGCATATTTAGAGTTCTTAAGTGACAATGTTTGGCTATCTTCTGCTGCTGGTAGGTGAATGGTAACTTTCAATGCCATTTTAATGTTCGACTGCTCATGTATCATCAGTCAGTCCTGGCAAAATTTTAGAAGGGACTCCATATTTTTTGTCCCTGTTTATGAGAGTCCAGAAAACCTACTTTACTGTAGGTGCTGTCTTCAAACCTGCAGATACCAAGTGGGAGGCAGTGCTAGAAGCAGAGTTCAATGCTAAGCTTTCACAAGCATCATCTTTCTGACAAGTCAGATCTTTAAAAAGGCAGTAAGTGACAACACCTTTATATGCTTTATATGCTCATTTGCTCACAGTATTAAATCAATGGAACTCTGTTGACTTCTTTGTAATCTCCCTTTTCATGCTTGAATAGGGGGGAATGAATCTTCTAACATTTCACTTGTTTTTCTTCCCTTTTTTTTCCCATAGAGATATGGACATGATTAACTATTACAGAGAGGTATGAAATATGTCTTTCTCCATCTTTCACCTCAGCAGGCAGCTCTGTCATCTCAAAATAGGTCCAGGTTAGTCTATGAGCAAAAGTGTAAAATAAGTTCACTGAAATCCCTTCCATTTCTCTTCAACACAGCAATAATCTGGCATGCATTTATGCATTCATTATGTGGTCTATAAGACTCAACAGTTAAGCCAAAATATTCTGAAATTCTTTTTCAGTGTCTTGGGAAAATATTTAATAATAAGAGGGACAAATAGTGTGGAGACATTCAAAAGAGCTAAACATGCTACTCATGTTTCTGACTTGGAAAAAAAGGCAGCCTTAGGTAAGGAATATATAAACCAAAAATGTACACTATGGTCACTTATACTGTTAGCACAATTTTTGAACAAGTTACCAGCTGAAAGCATTATTTTACATTCTCATCTTTTGTTAGCATCCAGACTGACTTAAAAATGCTTGAGGATCTCATATAGCTTAGTCATGGTGAAACATCAAAGTAGGCAGGAGATTAACAGTGTAGACAAGCACATGGATCTCAGGGAGAACTTCAAACAATTTGAGTGATTTGGTCCAGCTAAAGTTCCCCAAGGAAAACAACACTTCTTATATGAAACTTGACCCTTGAAAAATGTTAAAATATTTTTAATATGACCATCTCACTATCTGTTGTTTTACAGCACTCCTAGAGGTCTAGCTCATCATTTCTATAAACAAAGTCACTTCCTGTCTTCAGTCAATTGTTTAAGAATAATGAGGAATGCCAGCTGATAGATCTGATTGTAGCAGAGTAGCAAAGGAAGAGCATTAAAAAACGGAAGAACGTTCCCAGCTAGGGACATACTATGAAACAGAGAAGATTTTTTTATTGTCTACTTACAATAAATGCTTTTGAGATCTAGAAAGAATAATCTCTATTTTAAATTCCTTATCAGCAGAATTTATAGTGTTATAGATTGCTTCTTGCTGAAAAAATATTTTAAAAGCTGTCTATTCATGAGAACTAGATAAATACAGCCAAAAAGCATATTTTCCTATATTTATTTTAGATAAAACTAGAAGCCTATCCTTGGACAGTGTTTACAGTTTGTTTCAATTAGATCTACTACAAATACTCATGACTGCTTCTTCCTCCAGAAGGAAGATCTTAAATGAGAAGAAATGATCCATATACAAGTTTATTGATGGGTATCCAACACAGGTTTTCCACCTAAGTTCTCAGAGTCCATACTTGAGACCAATATGTATAAGTTACCTGCAGAAAAAATCTGATTGCTCAAACTAGAGCAGCTTCCACTAGGTATGAGCTACATACCTCAAATTGCAAGGTAAATATTCTTTACCAAGACTATGAAATATATAACTAGTGTATCATTCATGTTGCGGGGATATCCAGTGGTTATAAGTAAAACCATCGTATCCTTACAGATAATTGTTTCATACAGAGTTATAGCTATATGTTAGATGAAATTCTAGTACCAGAGAAGACAGTGTGACTTTTGCATTTGCTCCTCATACACCAAAATGCTCCCATTAGAAAAGAGATTTTTCTTCCGGAAGCTGATTCTACTGAGCACGAAGTGCAACTTCAGATCCACCAGATGTGAGCTATTTTGTAGTATAGACTTTCTGAAACTGATTGAAACTAAGGAAGATAAATGGGGAAAAATATAATCTGCTTTCATTTGGTCTTTATTATTTCAGTTTAGCAATAAGTACTGATTTCCATTAGTAAGTAATGTCTATCAGGCAGCATTTGGTAGTGCTTTTCAGAAATGAATTGGAGTCATGGTTGTATAAGCATCATTATAGACCTGAAACTTAAATTTCACTTCATGATTTTATACTGGTTCTATGAAGAAACTATATTCCCATGTTTTCATGAAGTTATGTCTCCTCAGATATTTTCATTTCGTTAGTACAGCAAGAAGGCAAAGACTTGAGTAAAACATTAACATAGCATAAAATGATTATGTTGGAAATTTGCAAAACATAATTATTTCCTACCTCCTGTGACATGACACTTTAAAAAAGGAATTAGCAGTGCAGTATTGACTAGGTTCATTGAACAGGTTCAGCTGTGATTGCCGGGCTGCCATCTGCTGAAGCCCGTGCAGGTCAGAGCCCAGAGTCAGGGACGTTTCCCGATAAGAGACAATTCCCTGCATGATAAAGGCAGTTGATGCCTTGTGAATTGCTCTGCATATTGTAAAAATTTCCACTGTTTGTTCTTGTAGAAATGAAGCCTTCTGCATGACTAAAAAGAAAAATAGTGAAAGAAACCTATAATTACTTAAGTTTGGCTATCATTTTTTCTGTGCTTAATGATCATATTATGACCTCCCTACAAACAAGAAAAAAACCACGGAAGATCACTGCATAGATGGTCACTTCTCAGAACTCATCAACCTTGTTATTTGGGCTGATCTTAGATCTCATAGCCTTTGTATGAGGAGTTCCTGCCAGCTGCAGGCAAACAGTGATGTTGGGCATGGTCATTTGTGTGCTGGATGGGCTGGCTTGTGTTGGGGGAGATTGGAGTGATAGAGAAGCCTTGTCATTTTAATGAGAAAAGGCAACCCATTTTTGCAGTCTGTGAAGTGCTCTAAGGAAGGAGACTCCACATCTTCTCTAGGCACCTTAATAATTTGTACACTGTACCTGCATCAGACAAATAGCTCAGCATCTTCAGCAGAGACAATGCAAGTCCTCTCTTCCTGTGTACCTGCGGGTTTCTAGAGGACACTGGTATCTACAGAACTAATCCAGAGCACGGCATTTATTCAGAGGCAGAATGGAGTGGAGACTCCACAGCCTTGCTGCCCACTTTGCCCAAGTAAGATCTCACGCAGTTGATGCATCTAGTGCTATCAGCAGCCCCATGTATCCCCCAGATCCCCCTTAACCTCTTTCCATGACTGCTGAGAACCTTAAGGCTTTTGGTCTGTTGCTCCACTGAGGAAGTTTAAAGACATTGAGAAAGACAAGATAAAAACTTGTAATTTTCATATCAAGTAATTTTCATATCAAAACTCATATGGGAACTTTGGGCCCGATGCCCAAAATTTGTTAGATTTTTTATTCCCATCTAACAAATGATCCCACATATTTTGCATGACACTCTCCCCACTTGCAGTCTGTACTTTCTCTCCTTCTCCTCAAACTTATTTTGGAGAAGGCTGGGGAGAAATACGTTCCTTCCTCACGCGCTGTAAGAGTGGCTGCTCCTCTTACACTTCCAGAGCAGCTTTACTTCAAGTGCTGCCACAGCAGCAAATGGATCTGATGAGGATTAACACCTTCTGTAATTGGTGGGTTTTGATCATTTACAGGAGTGACGTTACTCCCACTGCTCTCATTGGTTTTATTTCATAATTCCCAAGTGTGATATTATCCCCCTGCAGCTTAAATGCTTTTGAGGTAGTGGGAAGGATGGCAAAGAGGAAGAGAATGGGGGACAGATTGCGTAGTCCACACTACATTTAATATCCCAATCCACATGTTTTATTTCATGTTTCTCTGCTTTAAGACAGTTAATTTTCACCTTCAGCTTTGTTTATTTCGCCTCCCATTTTTTTTCTTTTTTTAGTTTTCTTCAGTTTTCTTAGTTTCTTCAGATAAGACATCCAGCTTTCTGCTGACTACCTTTGCTATGTATTTAGAGGTGCTTTGATTCAGTTGTAAAGGAGGTCACACAGAGTTCAGAAATGTTTGGAAAAGAGAAAAAAGGACTCTGAGAAAGGTCCCTATTTTTCTTTTCTCCACAGTGCACGGTTTGGTGCATTGCATAGTGTTACTGGAGCCCAGCACTGGTATGGCTTGTCTTTGTACACTCAAGACAGTGCAGGGTTGTGATGCTGTGTCCTGGTATGAGGTCATATGAGCAAATGAGAATTGCAGAAATGGTGCAGGACGATCTGCTGAGAAGGGCTGCAGAGATGGAGCAAAGAGAGAAGTCCAAAGTGGAATAATTAATGTAATCTTCCTGTTACTAATCTAAGCAATTCATATCATCCTTCCGCTCAAAACAAGCTGCTGGATGTCACTTTCTCTTTTTTATAGGCTTTGTAGCCATTAGCCCTATGTCAGCATATGCAATATATCATATATCCTTTAAAACTCTGCATTCATTTGAATGCGCTCCTGAATTATTAGTTCCTCTACCCACCCAGAGATCCCTCTTCTAACTCTGCCTCAGGTAATCAGCAATTTGGCATGATGCTCAGAGTACCTACTTACAAAATTATCTAGCTAGGAGGATAGAAGAGGTTTTGTGTACATAAGGAAGAAGACTAATAACAATTGGCTGGATAAAACATTTACACATAACTTCTGGCTTTCTCTTAGGCATAGCTTTTGCAAGGGATTTATAGGTCAGATTGGCTCAGCAGTTTCAGCCTATTGCCCACCCTACCTTAACAAAGCTTGCGTCTGTTTGTACAGCTGTGCTCGTAGCTGTGGGAGTCCAAGGGATCCCACAAGCCTTCAGTTCCTCCACCTCCCCTTCATCATTTACCAGCACACAAATGTGCACAGAATGAAACTGTAGAAAACTGTCTGACTAGCAGGTTAAAGGCCCAGAATTCAACCCTTGTTTATTTTCTTTACTTGATTTCCTGCTGCTACAGTGAGTAAATGGTATTTTTCTCCTTGCCTTTTTACCTGTTTGTCCATCATTGTCTGGCTAAGAATGAAATAAACTACCCTTTTGGGCTCTTTTAGAGGTCTTCAAGGGATATACAGTGTTTACGTGCTGTCCTGGGTCTTTGGTGTTTTGATCTGATTTGGAGGGTTGCTATAAAACAGAGGTGGGCACTTCCAGAAGCAAAAACATCTGCATCTCCTGAAAATTCACGCAGAGGAAGGGACTTATTTTAATTAATATGAAGGCAATTCATGATTAAGTCCCATAAATGCTTGACGCTGAGCAGTTTAGAGGTAGTTAATATACCTTTTTGAACTGGTGCCATGAATTACAAAGTCTGCCATCTGGGGAGGTATTACATTTGAAATTAAAAAAAGTCAGTGTGTTTCTGAAAATTAGCTTGCAAATTCCGGTCAATCTTACATTAATTAATTTTTCTTTTCTTTTCTTTTCTTTTCTTTTCTTTTCTTTTCTTTTCTTTTCTTTTCTTTTCTTTTCTTTTCTTTTCTTTTCTTTTCTTTTCTTTTCTTTTCTTTTCTTTTCTTTTCTTTTCTTTTCTTCTCTTTTCTTCTCTTTTCTTCTCTTTTCTTTTCTTCTCTTTTCTTTTCTTCTCTTTTCTTCTCTTTTCTTTTCTTCTCTTTTCTTCTCTTTTCTTTTCTTCTCTTTTCTTTTCTTTTCTTCTCTTTTTTTTTTTCTTTAACAGCAAAAGAAAACAGGGAGGAAAATAAAGGTTCTTAAATTATATCCATTTATTTAATAAAGTCCAGAAACTCAGCATTTCAATAAAATAATAACTTAGCTCGTGATTTCAAAAGAAACTCTATTTGTATTTCAAGTATTATTGTCATTCCTAAAGTCTGATGCCAGTTTGATAAAAGCTCTTACTCAGAAAAATATAAACTGTACTAACAAAAGAAATTAAAAACTGTCACATTTTCAAAGGATCCTGTTACTCAGCTCTTGCAGACATTTCTAATTAGAGAACTGTATTCATTAACACTTGATATGTTAGCAATCTGCCAAGACTTTTTCCTTTTGTCTCTCAGGCATTTCAGCCTCCACTCTGCGGTGAGATAAGTGGAGACACACGTCCATGCCCAGTGGCTCTGGGGGCAGAAATTCAAGCAGAGGGAGTGGGAGCGGGGGCTGGACAGGCTCCATCACAGGTCGCCTGCAGGGACAAAGCACAATGACATTCAAATTATTTACCGGGCTGCTCCTTCCTTCCTCATGTTTTCTTTCTTTTTTTTTTTTTTTCTTTTCTTTCTTTCTTTCTTTTAATTTCATAATTGCATAGATGTTAGAAGGAAAATAAAGAACCTCATGAGTTTGTTCCATTCACACTTATTCTTAATACAAAAATAAAAACAAAACACTCAACACCTAACAATCATTTTAAAGATGATTCAATCACTGGTAGAGGATTAGAGATAGCAGCTCTATTTCAAAAATCACATTGATTTTTTTTTTGCAATAAGAAATGTTGTACTACAGATTCAGAAAATCATGGGAAAACCCGGCACATTTTTAAAAGAGAAATGAAAGATCCAAACTGATAAATATTTTGTAGGGTCTTTTTATTTCCTTCTGTTTTAGTTTATTTTTCTCAGTGTAACCTGCTCTTTACACATCAGGTGATGTTTGCTAATTGAAAAGTAGAGGGAAAGCAGACAATAGATGGATAAGAAAGAAAATGTCACTTGCAAAATGACCACATTAAACCTTTGCATGGCCAGTGTCTGTGAAGAGCCCCAGGGAAGTATCAGAAACACTGATGCACAGATTATTCTTCCAGAAGATTATGCATTGTAGTGTTACACTGAAACTTTCAGAGATCTTGAGACTGGCTTGAAAACCTGGAGTTAGAGAAGGCACATTAGCCATTTTTTGTGTGTTTTTCAGAGGTGGGAAATGTTGCAGAGAGGAGTTGCCTTTTGACTTTTATACATTTTCAGATTTCTGCCCTATTTCAATTACTGATTTTTTTCATTAATAAATACCTGAAATGATTTTGTCATCACCTAATATCATCACTTCAAGACATAGGATAATAGTAGGAAGACTAGTAGGAAGATTCAGCAAAGCAGTGCTGAATCAGAGGTATTGATCAGCAAGTGACTACACACACTACATTCCACAGGCATATGCACAAGAAACCTTCAGGAGCTCTGTCTTTTTCACACTCCAGCCTCTTAACTCAGCAGAAAGTTACCTGTATTTCCTGGGAACAAGTGCAGAGACATTGCATAGATAAGACAATAGGACTTCAATTGTCAAAGTTCAGGCTAACATAAGTGGAGAATAATATCTGCATAGCAACACAGATTGTCAAATTCTGTATAGTTTTAGTAATGAAGTAACATAAACTGTATTCACCACCAAAAGTATGAATAGCTGAAAAGAAAGATAACTTTTAGAGTTAATGAAGAAAGTTGGATTGTAAGCAGGCAGTACAGGAAGGAAGACTGGAAAACTCAAGCTCTTCCCCTGAGATATGTTTGGAAAAGTTCTGTGGGAGAGCTGAAGGAGTTTTTGTTTAACTTTCCATTTGTTTGGTTTGTTATACTGCAAAACACAAAAAGGCATGGGTATATCACAAACTTCTCCGTGTTACATTTATTTCTGTATCAATCAAGATATGTGAAGATATGCATTTAAGTGTATGAATTTATATGGAATTGCTGAAGGGAGAGAATAACGCAAAAATCTGACTAGTCAGTGAACATGGATGCAGAAATGCAGAAATATTTGGGAAAAGATGAACATGTTTGACGTCTCCTTTGAAGGAAAATGAAGGAAAAATTCATTGAGGTGCTGTAGATCCAAACAAGAAAAAGTATTCCCAAAATGATAAAACTACAAGTTACAAATATTTCTGTAGAAATGTAGAAGATTAGTCTGTAATCTACTCACATCAGAGTAGTTGCGTTTTTCTTTTATGCATTTTCCATATATCACTGAATTTTAGATCTGCATCAGTTAATAACAAAAATAAAAACATTAGAAACATGGGAATTAGAATGAAGCAAATATGCTTCATGACAACAAATTACCTCTTTATTCCTCACTGAGCCTAAAATTATAGAAAAATCGAAGCGTGCAATAATTTAATTCACCACCAAATATATATTTTATGCTAATTATGATAAATATCATTCTTGTCAAGAAGTTTCAATCTGCTTGGAACATTTAATGAAATACTTCCACCAACAACAAATTAATAGCTCTCAGAGTACATCTGAAGGTCATAATTATAATCTGCGTGTTTTCCTCACACTCCTAGGGTGTTATGTATACAGTCCTGAGCACATAAGTCATCTTCAATTATAGGCTTCTAGTAGGATTAGAGATGCTCTGTCAGGGCGGGTTTCAGCTTCAGCTTTTGTTTTGAAGACTACAAAATTAGAGTTGTAAGTACATAAAACAATGAGAAAGTTCTATAGATTTGAACAAGTTAAAGCATAGTTACATTTCATGAATATTAATCTAAAGCATTTTTTAAAATTTATGAATCTAAGGAGGAACAGAAGACACTAAATGACAAAAGATTTTTGAGTATATTTATATTTAATGGATATGCATATGTGTAAATACATTTACGTAGAATAATACTTTCAAGTATTCTCAGAAAGCAGCACAAATTAGCTATCCTGTTGTTTTCATTAGGACTGCAATCTGTAAAATAGTTCAAGGGGAACTTGTCATTCAGCTGTTTTTGTAGGTGCACAGTTGGCTCTTTTCCTTCCAGATCCTTGAAAGCAGAACTGCTGTCAACCAAAGTGGTCTGTTTCCAGTCTAGCCTTCTTTAATCTTGATGAAAAGCTTAAAAGCTAGTAGAGGGTCCAATGTAATGACTTTTTTTAAGTGGAGAAACAGTTGGCAAGAATTTATTATGATTGGCCTAATTACAGCAGTTAGCAGAGATATGTGCCAATATGCCCATTATGGTTTTCTTACTCACTGCAACTTCTCATGGAGAAAATGATCTTTCAGCTCTAATAATGGTGGCAAATCTGATGATTTTTTAACCATATATACCATCCAAAGCTTTGTTTTCTTGTTTGGGTCCTGCCCAAACAAGATCCCTGGATCTTAAGACTGCAATTACTCCTGGGTTTTTATTTATTCTGTGGGGTGATAGGAGTTCAGAGAGTTTGGAATGATATAGTGTAATGAACTTCTTCTTACCATACACTTTCTTATTAATTCATACCAAAAGCTTTTGGATATTTTGCTTAGAGATCATGCAATAAGATGTTAGAAATGATTTTTGCCTGCTTTTTCTTTTTCTTCTTCTTCTTCTTTTTTTTTTTTTTTTTTTTTCCTTCCATTAAACATTAAGTCCTGAAATAGTAGTAAAAGAATTCCTTAGAATCACAGATTGTCCATGGCACCATCCAACCTGGTCTTGCAGGGAAGAAGCATACACAGATTCTCAGGGCAACCTGTTCCAGTGCCTCACTGTACTCATAAGAAATTCTTCCTAATATCTAATCTAAATCTACTCTTTTTTATCTTAAAATTGTTACCCCTTGTTCTATCAGTACACTCCATTAAAAAGAGTCCCTCTCAACTTTCCGCTAGGCTCCCTCTAGGTACTGCAAGTTTGACAAGAAGTTGCACACTTGCTGAATCACATATTGGTCACACAGGCCCACCTCTCAAACTTCTCAATTCTGTCCCTCTGGATGACATCTCTTCCCTCCAGTGTGTCAACTATGCCACACAGCTTGGTGATGTCAGCAAACTTGCTGAAGGTACACTCTATTCATCTGTCCACACTACCAAAAAAGATGCTAAATATCATTTGACCCATTAATGATCCCTGTGGAACATTACTCATCAGTGGTCTCCACCTGGACACCAAACCAAATTCAGGTATTTTAACTATTAGTTTTGGTCTGAATTGTATCAAAAGAGAGCTCACTCAGTGCTGTCTCTCAAGTTAATTTCACAATGAGCAAGGGTGGTCTGGTGATGTGTACAGATATCTAGAGGAAAAGTAATGTAGCCTTGTTAACCAGAAGGAATTAAGAGGAGCACAGTAGTCAAATCTCATTGGTTTTACACATGAACATTCTTATTTTCTCCTACAATGTTGCTTTGTAGTGCAGATACTTTGTTCGTTTCCTATCTCCCATTGAGTTCTGCAGAACAAAGGTCAGGAGTCATCAAAACTTAGGAATGGTCCTGCATCTCCTGTGAGTTGAGAGGAGTGGTATTATGAGGAAGTTTGCACGGTAAGCAGAATATGATGTAATTCTCCAGGTCCAGTAAGATAGCTGTCTTTCTGAAGTCTAATTGGAGCCAGGAATATTTAACTAAGATCTCAGTGTTAGGACTAGGCTTTTGTACAAATTATGCAACTACCTGTCAATCTGAAACATTAAACTGGAGATCTAGTAATCTAAGCTTTATTTTCTTCTTTTAATATTTCTGGAAATAAAGAAATAAACTATCTGTTATCATGAACATAATAGCTAATTTTAATTTCACTTTCTTTCAGATTTATATACCACAGTTACAAGTTCAGGCTGGAGGTTTAAAGATCTCAGTTTATTCACTCTAATACTTAGATCCAAAGGTAACATCACAATTTATCTATGGTCAGAATGAGAAATTGCCACGCTATCTGGCTGCTTTGTCTTTCAGAAATAGGAATGGACTGTGAGACTGGACTTCCTCATGTCTTCAAACTAAGCTTCTTTCAGTTTCTTACATCCAAATCATATTCTACTATGCCTAGTTGAATTGTAACAAAAGTTTCTTTATTATCCTTACTTGTTATTATGCTTAAGTAATGCAATAGGGAAAAGTAGCTTAGCTGTGAGAGGCTGCTCCACGTTTCCTGTTTTCTAGGAGAGAAAAGGAGTTTTCTCTTAAACTCTGTATCTATTACAATTTAGTCTGTGTGCAGAAATCTTTCTCATCATTCCAGCACAACACTTGCAATTGTGTAAAATACAGCACTGAACTTTTGAGCACTGGGAACTTCCAAGGAACTCTCATACACCTTTTCAGAAGATAGAATTCACTGCTGTCACCTTATTACTTAAAAACTGGTGTTGTGAAAGACATTCCTGCTTCATATAAATACTTTCTAGCTGAAGTTCCCAAAGCTTTAGATTGGCTTTCATCATGATATAAAACACAGCAAGCCCATTGCCTACTGGTATACTTTCTGTGTCTTTTTTCATATTTCTCCTTTTTTGTTGTTTTTCATTTTATGTAAGGTAATTATTTGATTTTCTAAGTTAAAACTAATTGGTTTCATCAGAAATCACAAGACTCAAATTATACCAGATATGACAAGTTTGGCTTACATTATATGATTTTTAACCACTTCATAATTTTTGTAAGAAATAAGTGTGAGGACATAAGCAATCACCACATTCTTTTCTCAAAAGGAGAGTTAATTTATATGCACGATAAGCATCAGGAGAAGATTAAACCCAGAGGGAGAATCCTATATCACTCAAATATGTAGTTGCATGTTCGCCGTATATGAAAAATTGCACGCCCAACTGAGCTGTATAATCACTGCAATTGTAGGTGCTAATTATGTAATTACACATGAAGGCAATTTCCATAGTTATTTGCATGCAAAGTAATCTCGTTTGCATTTGTGACCACGGCCTTTGCATTTTCAAATTAGAGATTTAACTGTGGGACAAAATGTTCAAGAAAATACAACCCTGAAGTCTTGTTTCCATAAAAGTATCTCTAATACTGAAAAAGCTGGGAGAGGTATATGGAAAAGAAACAAAATTATGTCTCCCAAGAATGTTACTGGAAGATTTTCACATGGTGTCACAACATTTTTTAAACAGCAATTGCCAAATGGCACTGTTGCAGGAAGCAACATAAAAAAGCCCTCATGGGAATATCTGTTAAAAAAACGTATATTAAAGAGAAGCCATGTGAATGCCAGTTGCATTTTGTGACTATTAACCTGATGCTTTAATTTACCAAATATTTCCAGACATTATATTTCTTCACTTGCACAACATAGCTTTGGCCATCACCAAAAGTAAGTGAACAGCACCATGGAAAGAGTTCAGAGTGAATCTGTTTGATTGACTGACAGTATTTTCACCATCTCTAGCACAAGTTCTTTCTTTCTCTTATAGTCTCCCAAAGCAATCCTAAACTCTTATAGTAAGAGGGAAGGTCATTTGTATCCTTTATAATTAGCAACCTACTACTGACTACGGAATTCTAGAGAGAAGAAACCTTCAGAAAACACCCATTTTCATAGTCTGGATGGGTAAGTGTCTGAAATAATGATCTATTTCACAGCATATTGCTTTAATATGCAATTTATTTTAATAGGGTTTCACTGACATTTTGGGCCTTATTAGAGGACTTTAAACAACCCAGCAAATGAGAAATGTGTGTTAATGACATATTTGATAGTCACCAGTTTCTAGCATGTTCAGTCTGGAGGCTTCTTTTGCAAACATTAATAATGGATTATGCTACTCTACTCTAATTATTGTATAGGTGGCTTAATTGTGACAGTGTATTTCTTCTTGATCCCATGATAAAGTATCATGCTGTAAATAGACAGTTTGTTTAATGGCCTTCCTTTAACTTATCAAGTGAACTTTTGATCACTTTTATTTTCCACAGTTCTGTCTATTTAATGAGCACTTTGATGATAAGCTCTACTTTAATGGTTTGATGAACTAGGTCTCACTGCAATTATATAGCATTAATCATGTACTTTTCAATATCATAAAGTGTATCTTAAGAACACTGCTAGTCATCTCTGTCAGCCTGCAAGGTGGTTCTTTTCTCTACAGAAAACTTGGCCAAGAATATAGTACAATCTTATCTGTGCTATCTTGTTTTCTATTTCAAATCTGTGCTGGGAAGGATGACAGCTATGTCTACATCCACTAGCTATGGAAATGGCCTTTGTCCATTGCTTTCCAAATCAAGCTATTTTCTGTCCTCAGGCCATACCTTATTTAGTGTCTTTCTGAGAATCCAAAGGCAGTAGAAAATGATGAAAATAATTTGGCACTTGTACCTTAGAAACACTTCCAGCAGCCTCCATTTGTCAGCTTCCAAGTCTATCTCAAGTACAAAATCAGATCTATAGGTCATGTCACCCACTTGAAGAGCTGAAACTGATGAGAAGGACTAAGAGAAGGAAATGTATGGAAATTCTTTCACAAAAGACAAACCCTGCCAGAAGCAAGCTACAAAAGTCCATCTGCTCTGGTGAGCTGATATTTTTCCATGATCCCCTTTTTGTTATTTATGTGGAGCTTAGCCTCATAACGTGGAGTGAGAACAATACCCCTGTTCAACACCAGCTGTATAACTTCAGATAGCACTCAATAGCCAATTGAGCAAGACCAATCCCAATCTGTCAGTGTAGTGTGGTCTATCCTCTAGTAGGAAGTGTTGTTTTTGGATCAACATTGAGCAGCCATTGCCATTTTACTGTCTACTGACAGAAATTAATACTGGAAACCTCATAGAGCAATTTATCAACAGCCATTTGAATTCACACTTTTTTCATCCCTCATATCTCCAGACCAGTAAATGGTTGCCTGCATATTTATGTTAAAATGTTGGTGGAAGGTAGAAATTGAGCAGGATCTGCTCCTGGGAGCAACTGATCTCAGCTGCACAGGGTTTGGTTAAACTCCTCAAGGACAGGTTTTGAAAAGGGCTGAAAGGCCCTGGCTCAAGCCCCCGGCTGATCACAGGAGGTGTGTAAACATAGATGCAGCAGACCCTGCAAACACAGCCTGCCAAACAGTGCAATTAAAGCAACCAGACAAAGCACAGAGACAAAATCTTTGGACAAGGCAAGCTCTTTTCCTTCCTTTATATTGCATGCAATATAAAGTAAAAATACAGATACATTAACTGACATTAGAAGGAAGTTGACTTTCAGTCCTTGTCTTCTTTATTTTTTCAAACAAACAAACAAGCAAACAAACAAACAAAAAATACCAAAGAATCGCATTCCAAAAGAGCAAATACAAATGATGATTATTTGAAAATCTTTTGTCAATTTGGTTTCTGTGAAAAATACAAGGCTAACATCAATGTTCCTTCATGTCCACAGTATGTATTTGCAACATAAATGGTGTCACCATCCTCCTTAAAAGACAGTGTAATTCTACTGGAACACAGCGTTACTTCCATATGTGTGTTATTAGTAGTGACAGGGTGTATACAAAGAGTGTGAGGGTGGTAGTGCCATTTCAATATTCATAAAGAAATAAATTAACATCAGAATGAAATTCAAGAATACTGTACTATAGAAAAGAGGAAAGAAAAAAAAGAAAGGATTATTGGAGTTTGTGTGGAAAAAAATATGTTCTTCCATAGGACATAAATAAAGTTGGACGTATTTTATGATGATTAAATTATTTAATTTATTAATGTATTAATTATTTGTAAATACACGTAAATATAAATTGCAATAAAATATTAATAAAATTCTACTCTCATAAACAATGATTCTAAAAGGATTACATTTTTAAGTATGAATGACATGTAAAAACATCTTTGTATATAACAGCTTTGAGAAAGATTAATCTCTAGACAGGTTTGTTCATACTGTTTTTCTCACAACCTAGCATCACTAGAGAAAAGTAGACTTTACAGCTTTGCAGAAACTTTGAAAGAACATTCTCCAGTAGCAGGCTTTATTTTCACCAATTTGTCTTTTGCTGCTTCTTGTCTTTGAATGTTACATTTGATGCCATTTTGCGTAAAGAATAACAGCAAACTGGCTGGAAGAACCTCAAAGGAGGTAGCAGGGGAGAGGGAAAAGTAAAAAGGCTCTCTTGATTGACAAAGAAATATAGATTTCCTCATTCTTTCATGCAAAAAAGCTGATTTTTCCAGTATAAAAAAATTAGGAGGTTCTTAAATTTCTGGCAGCATCAAACATAGCCTTCATTATTTAATATTCTAACTACTGTATCAAAACCCCAAAAATCCAATGAGGAAAAAATCTTTCTTTTTCTTCAAAGGCCCTCATTGTGTACTGTACTGTTAATGTGGAGAGAAATATTTGAGTTGTTTCTTTTCATTTCTTTTTTTCCCCTGTAAAATATGTGGTTCTTATTGCAAACCAGAAAGATTGTAGAAGTTCAGTGTATGAGTCACACCAAAAATCTGGCATACAAGGAGGCTTCATGACATACTGCAGGGTCAGGAAATATAAAAATTCATATAGAGTGCATTTCTGTGCACTTTTCTAAAATTTTATCAGCCAGCAATGACTGGAATATTCTTTTTTCTTAATACATAATTTTTTTTCTTATTATAGTATGTGTATAGTATGTGTCATTGAAAATACTGACTTGATTAGGTACATACTCTTTTTTAAGACATGGGACGAAGCAAGATGGCAGACAGTGGAGAAAAAGCTGGACAGTAACCATCAGAGTGGGACACAGGATGAAGAATAATTATTCTTATTGAAGGACAAATAGGACTTTGAAATAGCTTTAGTGAGCCACATAGCAAAACGTCTTGTAGAAGTCTACGGCTCTGTGGAAGAATATTAGGTCCTACCTTCCTTTCAGCAATGCAAATGCCTGTCCTGAAGGTTGTAAGAGACAAATGTGAACATCAGATCACTGTTCTGTGAGGGATGTAGGAAAATAACTCTGCCAGGACACTTTAGCACAGTGAGTTACAGTTGTGGATATGTATGCCACGTAACCCGTTTGGTATTTTGAGATAGTACCTCTCATTATATAGTATTAGGTAACAGTCTGGGTTGCACTGTTCACATATCAGAAATTTTTAAACCTCAAGCTACAGATGCTTTCATGAAGTACACAGGTGGAACCTACTAAAGAGAAGAAACATTGATAAAAATCTCAATACCAAGATAAATATCTAGTTAGTAGTGTGAAACTGAAAGTGCAAAAGCAGTGAGCATGGCTATGGCTGTGATGGAACTGACAATGTTATGGATCTGAAGATGGCCAGAATGTCATCAGCAGGTGCATTAGGATAAAATACCTGGGATTTTCAGCAACCTTGTGGGATCACAGAATTGCAGAGGTTGGAAGAAATCTCAAAAGATCAAGTCCAAACCCATGCAAACACAGGTACACTACAATAGGTCACACAGGCATCCGGATGGGTCTTGAATATTTCCATAGAAGGAGACTCCAGATTTAATTGGCAAAGTCCTAAATCAGAGCCAGCTCTAAGCTATTTCTTTTTTTTTTTAATTCACGTAAGAGAAGGAGTTCATATTAGCAGAAATGCATTTGTGAATAACTCCACTGGGGAAAAAATGGAATTAAGAGTTGTATTATTTGTACTCAGAGTGATCACAAAATGGATAGAAAAAAATAACTAATGAAAGAATTAGGTAAGCAAAGCGATTCATGGAGAAAATTATACCTCTTCCTGAGCTGAACATGTGATGAGGATGCTGGGTTAATATTGTTAGTAAAGAAAGCCCAGATAAGAAATCATCATAAAATGTGCAAATTTTCAGGTAAGCAGACAAACAAGAAAATAGGTCAAAATACTTTCTTTAAAAGATTGATTCTTTTCCCCACAAACTTTTCTTAATCCTTGGAAAATCATCATAATTTCAGAGGGTATTAATACACAGGGTATTAATAGTCTTTGTTTATTTTTTTCTTTTTAGTGTTGAACAAACCTCTGTATTTGAGATCAGATTAGAACACAGTAAAAGAGCTTGTACTTACATCTGTTTTACTTTTAAGAAGGTGCACTCAATAGACATGGAGATAAGAGGGTCAAATGTATATTGATCAGACTTTTATCTTTCATATATCTCATCAGTTTAGCCATAAGGCAAGGAGAGACAGTGTTTCAAAAATCTGTAAGATTGTGTGTAACCTGCTTTTGTCTTTGCAACAAATTATTTTGGTTAGCAGGCCATTCTTTCATGTTTTAGGTATAATATCTAAGTAATAAGGCTTTTGGTCTCCTTTGCACAGAAATTCTACTAGTAGGAAGAGATGGCAACAAAATGTAATCAAATATTTTCAGGAAGATTCCACCTCTGCTGCCATACCACCACCATCTCCTCTGACGTGGGCCATCATAATAAAATAGAAAATAAAATAGAAAACTTACTTTTGGAGCAGCGCTCATAGGTTGTTTCATCTGGTATAATCTCTCTATGCTTTCTGCACTCAATGTAAGTGTTTATTACTTGGAAGCCCAGTAGAGACCTGTCCTTTAATCATTTAAATATGGGATCTGACATGTTATAAAATGCACCTGTTAGAGACTGTGCTGGAATTCAATTAGTTCTTATGTGATTTTGCAGCTGAACTAATGGGCTGAAAGCTTATACTGGATAAATACAAGATATAAAATAGTTTATCAGGGAAGAAATCTAGAGAAATGTCATGATTTCACTTCATAATTGTGTACATAAAATGACATTCACATTACTATTTTGCTTTAAGTAAAAGACAACTGGAGTTATATTACATATTTTGAATTTTCAAAATAATAATATTCTAGTTAATACTTGTGTCAAATGTCAAGTGCTTTTGAGCAGGAAAATATTGCTTTACTACAGTAATTATAGTTTCTAAATAGTGAACATTTATTTCTGTTTATCATTTATGTTATTTGTCATGTTTGACTAACATAGCTTCACATAAATCAAATTGATAGCACCAAGCTGAGTGATACAGTTGACATGCTAGAAAGGAGGGATGCCATTCAGAGGGACATGGACAAGCTTGAGAATTAGGCCCATGCTAAACTCATGAAGTTTTACAAGACCAAGTGCAAGGTCCTGCACCTAGGTCAGGACAATCCCAAGCACAGACACAGGTTAGATACAGAATGACTTGAGAGCAGCTCTGAGGAGAAGGATTTGGAAGTGTCTGTGAAAGACTGAACATGAGCATCAATGTGTGCTTGCAGCCCAGAAGGCCAACTATATCCTGGGTTGCATCAAGAGAAGCATGACCAGCAGGTCGAGGGAGGTGATTCTGCCCCTCTACTCTTCTCTCATGAGACCCTACCTGGAGTACTGCGTCCAGTTCTGGGGCCCCCAACACAAGAAGGACATGGAGCTGTTGGAAAGGATCCAGAGGAGAGTCACAAAGATGATCTGAGAGCTGGAACACCTCTCCTGCAAAGACAGGCTGATAAAGCTAGGGCTCTTCAGACTGGAGAAGAGAAAGCTCCAGAGGAGACCATTCAGACCTTCCAGTACCTGAAGGCGGCCTACAGGAAAACTATGAAGGGACTTCTTGTAAGGGCATGTAATGACAGGACAAGGGGAAATGTCTTTTAACCAGAAGTGGGTAGATTTAGACTGAATATTAGGAAGAAATTCTTTACTATGAGGGTGAAGAGACACTGGATCAGGTTGCCCAGTGAAGTTGTGGATGCCCCCTCCCTGGAAGCATTCAAGGCCAGGATGGATGGGTCTTTGAGCAACCTGATCTAGAAAGAGATGTCTATGCCCATAGTAGGAAGTTTGGAACTAGATAATCTTAAAGATGCCTCCCAACCCAAACAATTATATGGTTCTATGATTAAATAGCTTACTCTAACTTGTTATTAAAAAGAAAGTAACAACAAGTTTTAATTAACATCATCTGTAATTAACATCTTCTCTGTAATTAACATCATCTCTAATTAACATAATCTGTAAATGCTTTATAACAATTTAATAATAAGATTACATTTTCCTTTATGGCAGTACAATTATCAAATGTTTTATTTTTACTTTTATGCTTGTCCACTAAGGATTTTGTAGATTTCTTTCACTGTATGTTTTCATTTGACATTCTCTAGATTGGTCTGGTATCAGCTAAGCAATACATTTCCTAGTTTTACATCGGACAAGTGGAACTTTGCTGTTTTACTAGTATAAATGAAAATAGAAGCAAAATTATGGGTTACTTTCATGTTATGTTTCAGAATATTTAAATTCTGTAAATTTTAAATGTTAATTCTACTTATAAATTACACCTACTCGTAAAATGTGTTACTTAAGAAAGGTATAAAAAAAAAATGTGAGCACAATAAAAAATGTTTTATAAATCTATATTAATTAAATATATTAAATTAAATACTCAATTTTTACTATATTGTCAAATTCTGACTAGTTCTCTGCATATCAAGACAGACACTAACAAATGTTGGTCTTTTGCTCTAACCTCTCTTCCTTCACATTAACAACTCCCATAGCTGCACATTTTCATGAACTACTGCTTACCCAATCCAGAAATCTGTGGCGTTCTACTGTTTCATAAGGCCTGTGTCCAGATCTTGCTCCAGAGTGGACATTAGAATTAACCATGTTTCCAGGTGAGACTCCAAGTGTATTTTGCTGTAAATAAATACATATATGGATGTATAGATTTTTACAGAGTATACACTCAATTGTAACTTTAATTTCATCTTTGTGGAGGAGCAGCTTAGCTGTGCACCATCCTGGGAAAACTGGATGCTATTGAGATGTGCTCCAAGTGGCTATGCCAGCTCCTGCTCACCATTCATCAGCCTTTGTGGACAAGGAGAGGAGAGAGTTGGATCATTACTTTGCCTCCTGACTTATATTTTCAATAAGCTTGTTCAAACAAACCACCAACCCATTTTAGCTGAAACCTTCAAAATAAATTCAACCTGAGGCAGAGTCCTGGCACAGAGAATTTCTGCCTAATGGGCTGAAGTCTGGCAGAGTTGTAAGCGGTTTCTGAGAGAAACATTATGTGTGCTTCAAAATGGGACAGAAAAGAAAGCTTAAGCCCAGAGGAGTACAAGAAAATTATCAAGTAGCAGTTCTGTTGCTGTGAATATTCAGTAATGACTGAGATGATAGGTCTTCTCATTCTTTTGTGTTCCTGTTTTGAGATTTATTTATTTTTTAAAGCAACATAAAATTAGCCTGAAAAGTTACCTTAGCAATTCTTAGAACCATTTCTTTCACTTGGGTTATTTACTGCACTTTCTTAATTTACTCAAGTGAAAGATGCAACAGATTCTGACAGGCAAATGACTATAAACTGTGGTTTAGTGGAATGAATGCATCCTTTATGAAGTTTTCTAGTCCTTGAGCAAGAGAAATCTAACATCGCTGCTGTGTACTTTAGCTGCTTCTAGTCAGTGCTTGGAAAGCTGCCATTCCCCACTCGTTGTTGCTGTGGTTGGGAGCCTAAGTGAGAGAAAAGCTATCAGGCAGCTGGATAAAACATTAATTAATTTATCTTGAATGCCTCTTACACTGTGACCTTTGAAAAACTGAGACTACGTTATTATCTGCATGTTTCATAGCATTTATAATTTTAAGATTTTTTTAAAAAGACATTAAATAATTATACTTTTAGAAAAAACTGATGATCTTTATCTAGTAGACAATTTATTTAATCAATGGTTTTAATCCATGAAGCACTATGCTCTTTGTGATAGATATCTTTTCTGCCTCAGAGAAGTACCACAACACCAAAGGCCACTGAATTTCCTTAATACAGAAGAAAAATAGCAAGATTTTCTGACCTCATAAAGAGTAAATAAGGAGCCCTTGATTAGTTTGATGTAAATATCTTCCTGGGTTCTATGCTAGTTTGTACTTAAACATAGAATTAAAAACAAAACAAAAAACAACAGAGATTTAAATAAGATCAGACAAACAGCAGTGGAGACACTTTGATTTATTTTACTGCAGTGGAAAAGGTCATAATGTAAGAATTCATAATAGAAGGATGTTCAGGATGTTCAGGTTCAAAACAGAATGAAAATCATTTTATCACTGCAAGGTAGCTAAGCCACTCTGAAAATCTAAAATAGAATAAACCTACATTTTTAGAACAGAAGATATTGAGGAATGACTGATGGAGCACAAAGTTATAACAGACATCTATCAGTACCTAGGAATTATAGTGATAATAACTAAAAAACGCAAGTCTTGTATTTTTCGTATGAAAATGCTGTCAAATCAATTTCAGCATTCAAATTAATCTCCCCTTCATGATCAGTAAATACATAAAAGATCTCTTTCTCCTCTTGTCCTCTTCTTTCTTGATGATTGTTGTTAATTTGTACCAAGCAAACAGAAGGGATTGAGCAAAGAAGAAAAAGCAGCCTTCTCTCTTAGTTTACTCCAGGTGAAAACACATACTGTCATACTTCAGGTTCTAAGTTTGCAGGCAACTGAAACTTCACTAAAGTGAAACAATGGACTCAACTACTTTCAAGTAGATTGGAAGCAACAATAGGAAGCAATCACCCAAAGAGCAAGTCAGAGATGTAAGACTAATCAGAAGCCAAGGAACACCACAGCCTTATGCTGGACTGTAAGTTACTCCCAGTTAAGGGATATGTGTATGTCTGCAAGGTGCAGAAAGCCAGAAGTGGGCAAGGAAAGCATCTAAGAACATTTCATTGGGATGAAGTCAAGAAAAATAACCTCTTATGAGCACAGCATTTGTTGTCCAGCCAGAAGTAGATTCTCAGGCAAGGAAACAGATTTTTGCTATTAGTTTAAGTGGAGAGCAGAGAAACAGAGAAACTATTTTCTGTGATAGAAGAGAAAGAGACCAAATAAATACTTGGCTCACCTCATCAGATTGTGCCACCAAGACTCACCACAACATTGAAGCATCTCTGGTCACTTGAGCCAGAAAAGCAGCATTTTCTTCTCAAATTCCAGGCTGGCATGAAAGCCAGGGTGATGGCACTCCACCTTGTACTATACTTCATGAAACAGCACAAGCCCAACTCTGGGCCAAACTGATTTCGTGGCAGCAGAACATGGCTCCTCATCTTTGGGAAACAGATTGCTCCAGCCATGTGCCAATGCAGTACACACTTCTCCCTCCTACTTGCTTGCAGACCCAATTCTTTAAAGCTGTCCATGTCTTTTTGTGGAGTTTTACTGTGTTTGGACTTGCAGACTCTCTAAACTACCATGCTGTCACCAGACATGCAAAGAACTCTCACAGCAGCCAAATGTTTCATGGACACATTCTTGGATTTTGCCTTTAGAGGCTCCAGGGCAGGCCCTCATCTGGTGTAAATTGTCAGCCTTGCTGCAGCAGAGTCAGCAGAGATATGTCAAATTTGCACTGAAAAAAAAAAAAAACAAATTTGCACTTGAAGCTATTTCTCCAGTGACAACCCCTCATGCTTAGGCCTGCTTTGTGTTAGGAGGTGAGTGGCTCAACCTCTGGAGAGACCTCCGAACACAGATCTCGTTTTACAACAAGGAAAGTTTCTTTGAGGTTCATATTAGTGCTAACACCGTGAGAAACCATGTCTGATTTCAGGGCAGGAAGATATATTCACCTTTTAAAGTCCTCATCGGAGTTTCTAAGATAGTAGAAAAGTGGCAGGATCTTTTAATATCCAGCAGAAAGGATGGCTTAGTAGCTGCCAAGAAGAAGCGGTTGACATTGCTTAGGAATGGGAGCGAATGTTGCTTTTTCTCATTCCTCTTACCTCCTTCAGCAGACAGAACATAATAAATATAGTGGTAAGAAACAAATGTTCTCCCCCACTGCTTTACTAGAAACTGGATTGTCAAGTCTTTCTCTACTGGATAAAAAATAGAGTGAGCAGGATATGACAGGATTTCTAAAATAAGCTTTCAGGAAGGTAGAATGCCTTACAACCAGGATATGAGCAAGAGGGGTGGATGTGATCTGAGAGGTGTGGGATGGTGTGATGGAAAGCATTGAGGAGTGGGAAGAGAAAAACCATGAGCACTTGGTGCAGAGCAGAAGCATTTAGAGTGCCATTCTGAAGGGTGCTTTGCTTATGAGGTCTGCTGATGCAGCTGCTGGGTGTCTATTAGTATATTATCATAGTAATGGATTATGTTTTAAATCCCTGTAATGTACCCAGTCCAATGTAATGCAAAGAGGCAAATGTCATTCCTGTGCCAAGAAGCAAGTTGTGTGGTGGGTTTAAGACATGCTGAGAAGGATGATGTGGATCCTGGCTGCATGCCCTGTGGTTCACGAGACCTGCACACAGCTCTGTGCCTCCCCTGTCCCAGGGCTTCCTGCAGGAGGAAGGACACCACCTGGGTAGGAGGAGCACCAACTACCCTGACCCTGGCAAATCTCATCGCTAACAGAGAAAAGTCAGATTTGCTGGCTTCACTAGGAATCTAACATAGAAATGAGTTGAAGCAGTCTCATAGACTGAAGAAGGTCTTCAATAGATGCAAATTCCCACTGATTCCAGCTAAGCTGTCATAAATCACCCAATCAAAATAAAAAAATAATTAAAAAAAAAGAGTGGTGACACCTGTCCTCACAAGAAAAAAACTCATTCTTTTCTTTTATACCTACATTTCAAATGTCAGCCATCCTTTTTGGCAGAGAACTGACCTCAGTTTTGATATCTCCACCCCAGACTGACATGCAGCAACCAGAGGAGTGACAGCAGGAATGATGCTGGTCACCACACTGCATGCCCAAAAAGAAGAAAGGGGAAAAGGCACAGTTGCTGTGACCTAACAGCACTGTGCTGGTATGTGTTGAAGCTGTGACAAGTATGCTCAGAGCAGGTGCTTATTCCTAAAACTGCTGTTCAAATGTATTAAAAGACAATGTAAGAGAAATAAAAGCGAGACTGAGCAAGAGTGCTTCTTCAGTGATGTAGTATTCACCCCAATCAAATATTTCAGGCAAATTCAGAGCTACCAAATTAAATACAGTTTAAAATAAGTAGATAAGTAGATAAGTAGTGTTACCAAAAGCACCAAAATCAATGAGCAGAGAGAGTCCTTATGGTTAAAGTGCAATTACCACATCAGATGTTTAGGAAAATACCATCACATCCCATAGAGGAAGCTGGCATCTGGGGACATAAAATGGCTGCTTTAAAAGGAGTTCAAATATTTAAAATCAATTTAGAGAAACAGTGATAAACAGCAATCTTAATATAAGTATGACTTTGGAAAATAATAAAAAGAAAATAAAAGAGTTTTCCCTCTGGGTGTGGTCTTAGAAACTGCAAAGTGACCCAGGGAGCTGTTAGACACAGCCCACGCATGAGTCACAACATGGTTACACAATCAGCTTCTGCACTGTCCAGGCAAGGAGGGGAGAGACTTCAGAGGGGTAGACAAGGGCACCTAGCTGAGTGAAGCTGTGTTCTCTCTTCAACATTGTCATCTACTTGGAGTATTGGGATTTACAGTTATCAAAAAGAAAATCTCTCTACACGTGTTTTCAGGATTCTCAGTGTAGCACTGTTGAAACGATGTCAGGGACATGATAGCACACAGCTGATGTCTTTTCTTTAACAACTTTTGTTAACAAATTTTCAGAAAGAATTTCTAGTAGTTGGGTGAGCGCCTGGTAAGATAATCACCTATACATGTTATTTTTGTCATCTATCATTCAGCCAGTGGATTTAGCTCCAGTGATTAAATTACTGAGAGTTGTTTTGCAGTATGTGCTCCTCAATATATCTGTCAGGGTTTACCATGTGCGTAAGGGTTTGTAACCAAACTGTGACTCTCTTTCTTGCTTTCAGAGGTCTCAATTCAGGCTGCCAGATCTAGCAGCCAGCTCCGTGTATTTTTCAGATGACCGCATCACTCAGCGGGGACTAAAGAGAGCAGACAAGTCAGTCAGTGAATGGCTCACTGGAATCAAAGCATACATTTCTTCCTTATATGCAGAGCATTGTAGTTATTATAAAATGGTGGACTTCTACTGTTATTTTGAGCTAGAGAGTCATGGGAGATCAAGAAAATCTATGCATAGATACTTTTCCATGGAAGCCAAAATCAGGCTTTGGAAAGCAAAAGAATATAATGAGGAATTTTCACGGTCTTTTTATTTATTTATTTATTTGTTTGTTTGTTTATTTATTTATTTATTTTCCCCTGAGATACAGGCTGCAGAATGAAATCACTGATCCCTGGCTTAGTCAGGATAATTTGTTTCTTTCTCTTGATTTCCTTACTGTTCATCCAGTAGATCTTAGGGCTAGTGACTGAATTGTAGTGGACTTTTGTTGTGTATGTATTGTGGTTTATTCCTATAATTTGTTTGCCATCTTGCTAGGACTATACTAAGAAAAACACTGGAATTTTTTTTCCATCTAAACTGATTCAGTAATTTTTCCTTCTGAAGACGTTAATGTGTGCTTGCTAAATATAATATTCAGCTCCTCAAGTAAAAGGACGAGCTGATGTCAGTGGAGTTTGCACCTGAGTATCTGGCCCCTGATATAAAAACAGACAGAAGTAAATATCTCCCAAAGCTGACTTCTCTATTACAGTGCCTGTGTGAATGCTTTGAGAAGATGATATTGGGATTTATTTATTTATTTTCAAGAGGATCAAACACAAGAAATAAATAGGCATGCAAAGTCTGCTTCCCAGGTTGTTCGGATTTCAGAGCTCTGTTATGTCATGCTGCAGAATCTTCTCTTTTGCTTTGGTAAAGCATCAGAATGCAGAGGGTGACCCTGTGCACTTGTTTCAGATGAGTGTAAACAGAAGATGATATTACCAGTCTGAATGAAGTGGACTGTCCCATGGAGGAGAATAATAGCTGTCTCCTAGCACTGTTTTTCTCAATAAGACCAGCAAGAACTTAAAAGTCAAAAGATTCAAGAAGAGGGTGAAAGTTGATTGCTTTAAGGATTAAACTGTTACCCTGGTGAAGTCAGCAAATACTGTTTCTAAGCAATGATTTCAGTGTCTCTGGAGCACTGTGAATTTGAACCGGGCAATGGGGAATGTATTTCTTAAAGATATAAATATAATTTTATTAGTTTTTGAAAATGCTATTTAATGTTTGACTTCAATAAAATACATTCTGAAGTGGTGTAAAAAAGTAAGCTTATGCAGAAAATTTTATCTACACTTTTGTAAAATACGTAAAAAGGTAGAAATGTGCACTAAAACAAAAAGAGCACTTAAATTTTCAACAAATTGCAAATAATTGTGTTCTGTTAAAAATGTACTTGCACTTGCTATGGATTTCTTCCCACTTGCTTGAAATTCTTTGGAAAAGGCAGAGGAAAGTGCTATTGCTCTTGTGGCTATTTTTTGCAAAGTCTTTATTATTTCATCAAGAAAGTAGGTAGATATTGAAGGTTACCCAGATGGTTTATATATTACTATAATAATCTTGTTCATGGAAACTCTCTCAAAGAAAATAATTAATCATAAACACACTGTGATCCCCCTAAAGCAGCGACTGTTTTAAGTTGAAATCCCATAATGGCTATGACCTCTAACCCTGATGTAACTGTTTCTATCCTAGCTACTAAGGGGGCTGCTCATGAAAGGCCACCAAATACAGAAGTAAATGCAAAGGTTAACAAAGTTAGTGGACCAAACAAACTTGATACTGAGAATGAACTTTCACATGTAGCAAGAAAATAAACACCGTTCTCCCATACTGATCTACACAGGACGTTTGAGATGCCAAAATATTAAATGTTATTAAGCACATAATCTCTATTTCACAGATAAGTGTTTACTCTGGGGGTTGCCATCCTTTCATAGCAATAAGAAAACCTAACTCAATAATAATAAAAATTAAAAAAAAAAACAAACAAAAAAACTCATGTATTTTCATCAAGATTGGGTTTGCTCTAGATTTCAAGACAGCATTGATAATTGCTTTGGAAAAGGGAAGGGCTTGCAGTGAGATGTGTAAATCTTAAGCAGGGTTTTTATGTGTCCCAGCTATTCATGTATCATGTCATTTAAAAACCCCTCTTCAAAGTGTAATCTTTGCATCATGCATCAAGGATATCATGCTTCAGGAATCTGATTTGTTAAGTGCTGTTTATTCTTTATGGATTTTTAATATTCCTTTATCTGTTAAAGATGGGAAAAATGCCATTTAGCTCTCTAATGCTTTTTTTTTTTTTTTTTTTTTTTAATTGCAGCTCTTACTTGTTTTGGAAACACTAATAGCTATGTGATGCAATGCTGGCTAAGGTCATTACTGGACTTTGCAGTTCCCAAACACAAAGCAAGTAGGTACAGGAATATTTTACAGGCACGTTTGTACATGGCCATGCATGTATGCACTAGTAGCTAGAAAAGACCTCATTCATATGTTCAACATAATGACTTCTGAAATCTTTGATGAGCACAGAGAAGCCATCTATACACAGAGCAACATGTGATTTGGTAGTCCAAAGCCAGAAGCCCTCACTGGTGTTGGCAGTTACTCACCATCACTTGTGCATCAGTGGCTGTTGATCTTACTTCATTGCCCACAGCATCCTTCAGTGGGATCCAGCCATCTCCATTGGTCTCAGTGCTGCTGCACCTCCCACCCTAAGGAATACTATTATACCTCCTTCCTCAGAAATTGTCCTTAGCATTAGGAAGAAGGCTTCTTTTTTACTGTTGTGATCCTGTGAAAATTCCTGGAAGCTAGTCCCAAGTGGAAGAACAAAAATAGCAAGCTCCTTTTATGAGTTTTGTAAAGGAAAACAAAAGTTTTTCCATTATTTCAATCAAGTTCATATCCTAAACCCCAGTCAGAAGAAGACATTTTTGGAGTCACTGTGGAATAAATAATTCAGTGATAAAAAGAAGAAATACTGACTGTATATAAAATCTGACAGTAGAGGAAACTGTTTCCATGGCCTACAAAATGATTTTTCAGATTGATCAAAAAGAGTTATTTAATTCTACACAGTTTTCAGTTTTAACAATATTAAATAACTTTTCTCCAGTCAGATATCAGTCTTCGAAGATTTTGAAGTTGTTATTCCTGTGAGAAGAAGGATATTGAATAATTCCTACCAGTTATGAAACTCAATACTCTCCAGATGGTTATTGAGACAAGCTTTTATACACCACTGTAAAATGAGTTTAAAATATCCTGTGCTGTGATTGACTAAACAAGTCACATGGCTACTGCATACAAGCTTAAACTTCTTTTTCAACTGGATGACCTTATTAAAACCATAAACAAAAATGGTACTTAAAGGCTGGCTTTAGAGCAGCAGCTATAAATCTTAAATTTATGGTAGTGCTGTTTTGCTATTTGCATGAAGAAGCGAAAAGTCTAGGACAGCTATTTTGGATACAAAATTATACCTTTAATATTGGATTGGTTAAAAGATTTTTTGATATAATTTCTCATTCCTCTAACTTTTCCTTTAAACAGCTTCACAAAATCATATACTTTCACAAGATAGGTAATGTCAGGTCATACCAAAACCTGAAGAGACAAATGTGAAGGAGAAAAATTTAGAAGGAGAAATATTGCTCAGATAACACTTTGTCTTATCTTTCACGTGAAAATTATCCTTTTTCACTTTCAGGAGAAGTGTGCTTGAAGTGATCTAAGCACTGGCTTTCATAAAACTCTCACAAGTTATTTGCTGCTTGTTTGCACCGCAGTGGTAAACAAAAGCTTTAGTGAAGAACTGGCAACCAACATAGAATGGACAAATAATCCTAGGAACAGAAATTCTTCCATCTAACAAGACATGGAATAAAGATTCCAGCTGTCTTGATGACAGTGTTTTTTTTTGTTGGAGTGGCCTGGTGCAAGGTGGAATGAGATTGAGATTTCTCATCCATCCTTCTCAGCCCAATCCTTCTCATTTCTCATCCTAACTGCTAAAATTCACCTCTGCTTTCTGAGTCCACTCTTGGATGGACGAACCTCTCCAAGACAGGAGTCATCAATTCTCCTCCCATTTCACAGACAGAGGCTATAGTGGAAGCCTATTAAATGCACCAGAATCAAGAATTCCATGGGAGAAGAGAAATTGTGCTTAAAACCTTCACCCTCTGACCAGACCTTGCGCCGGAAATTTTACTGCTTCTCAGGGGAATAACAGCAGGCACATTTCACGCTTTATCTCCTGTGCTATAAAACATGTTTACCAAAATTCATTTTCCTGCATTCATTAGCGTGGTGCTTCTGTAAGGTTCTCAGCAGAAATAGTTGCATACTAATAAACAATTGCATGCTGATATCCCTTCAGGGTTTGGGTATTACTTAGAAGTCCAGATTTTTAAGATTAATCATCTCTTTGAATAAGCTCATTATTTGATTTAAATATCCTTTCCTGCTCTTTCTGGATTTTTACTTCCTTGCTTATTGGTTGGCTGAATGACTGATTGATTGACTGTAGGTGATCAACTACAGACGTAAAGTATAAGGAGGAAGATTGTGTAATTGCAGTGTTACACAGAATAATCCTGTGGCATACCGCTTATTGTGAATCAAAAGTATCATCAGTGGCATTTCCACTGATAAGGACAGCACTTTTCCCTGTTGTTTTTCATTCTATATAGCTTATAACAGTGAAAAGACTAGGGATTTGCATTAACAAAAAGAATTTCAATACAAAGCATTGTGATGAGAAGCATATTCAGAGATTTCTGTTTCTGTAAGAAATGTGTTTCATGAAAGTAAATCAGGAAGTCACTTGTGCTAGAATTAAAATGGAGCTGCTAAGATATTTTTATGCAACTTTATTTTTTCCTCTTCAGCAAATATTACAGTTGTAACATAACTCACTTATCAAATTTTTATTTTTTTTTTAGCTTATTTAGTGTACCTGGGTTTCAGACTTTCAGTTTAATATTGTTAACAGTCTTAGGAAAAAATCCAGGATTAGCGTGTATTTGAACACCTGCAAAGTTCATTTAACAACTGGAATAGCTAATGTTGCAAAGTTCAAAATATATTTAACATATTTGTAGTTAAAATGTTAACCACAGCTGCTTAATGCTGTTCAAGAGGCTTGGAATGTACATATTTTATACATGCCAAGGAATAGCTATGATTGATGCCTTTTCATGTCAGCCATTCAATTTGCTGAAAGATGGAACCAAAAGTAGAACAAAAGGGGGACAAGCATAGGAAGAGCTTTCAGACCAGAACTTCTTTATTTAATTTCTTTATTTAAAGAAAACAAATAATCCAATTATGGCATGCCTCTGAATCTTAATTGATTTCAACAGGAAATTTGGAGGGGGAGGGAAGCAAAAAGAGATGACAAAAAGAAGAGGAAAAAAAAGGAAAACACAAAAAAGCCAGCAAAAGTGGTTTATGCTGATGAATTGACCCATCATTCTGCCATGTGGAAATTTAACAGATGCATTATACACAGTTATGAGTATTTGATGTAAAGGTATTTTACACAGATAGATTTTTCAATGGATCATTCACAAAGTTTCAGAGAAATACACTTTTGTATGATTGTTGGCACTGACAATATCATTTTCCAAACCAGCCTCGATGATTAAACCAGTTACACTACATTCACTTTTCATTTTCATACTGAGGAGCCAGTTCTCCTTATATTTATCTTAGCTCTGATTCCTACAGTTCAGGAGTTTTCACTTGAATTACTATTGATTTATCTGAGAGGGAAGAAGTAAAGCCTATTAAAATTCAATTTCTTTCAACATTATTTTTCAATATTGGTTTATAGATGAAATTTTTTGTCCAGTTTTCAAGTATTTATAACTCCAACTAAAACCATCGCTATGCACAAATTCTATAACATTTAATATTCAAGGAAATTTTGATCTTCAACTCTTAACGGTCTCTGGAGAGAATGAAAAGTCCACAAAGTATGCTGCATTCTTTTCTCCATAGGCTTACAGAAACTACTTCCAAAATTCATTGTTAATTAACAGAAGTCATAGGTATTTATCTGAATTTGCTGACAAAGTATATCTTTTATATCTTATAGTTTACTGACAAACTATATCTTTCATTACTAGATTTTAAAGTCTATCTAAAAAAAAGGAAGTTATAGAGCTAGTTGGAATGCTTCCCAAAAAGATTATAATTCTATAGACAAAATATTATATTAGTATATAGAAAAGTCTTGCAGGCTATATGTATCTTAGGCAACCTTTTGAACAAGCATAACCTGATGAGACAGTATTTGCATAATTTTCTTCAAATTTCCTTCGAGTTTAACGCAAGTCACCAACTCATTACATAGAAGGCTGCATGAACAAAGAATATCAATAGAAGAAAGACTGATATAATTTGTGTTGTAATGCTCACCACCTAAAATTTCTCAGTTTTAAAGGACATTTTAAGAGGAACATTATTCTAAATAACACTTGGGCTGCAATCTTCATCTCTTCTTAGGATGAATCAGAATACTGTACCCCATTTTAAAGACTACAGGTCGGATCTGGGCATCCTTATTCATTCATAAGTACTTTTTTTTTTTTTTAAAATACAGCTGCTCAATATATTGGGAAAGTCAGTCACACTGAAAAAACTTAAGACATTTGAAAATCCAAAATACCAAAAGCTTAGTAACACAGGTGGCTTACTCCCACTCCATTCAATGGCTTCCCTGCTGAATACTATGTCCAAATCAATGTTACTATTCTGATACTCAAAGCCCAGTATAAATTTGGCTTACAGTAAAATGACGAATCAGCACTACCCATGAGAATTCGGCTTTCCACTAAAAGCTATTCTTTTCTGGAAGAATTAAATTGTCCACATTTCTGAGGGAAATTTCCACAATGTGGAAATGTTTAAATGCAAATGCTAGGAAAATAGATAGACAGATAAATAAATAAATAAATAAAAAGGACAATTCTGAACAAAGTTACATACATATGACTATGTGACGTAATTTTACTCAGTAAAATGTGGATCATATGAAGTGTTGAATAATTTGGCTTGAAGTATTGAAAAATACAGCCAAAAATGTTTAAAAGTAAGTCTGCAGCTTTACTTCAAACATGCCACTCAAGTATGTCTCTAGTTACTTTTTCCAGGTTCTTTTTTTGCCAGCATCTTGAATAATCAAGCTTTATATTTTTATTTTATATATATAAATATACAAATGTCAAACATACTCATCTAATGTATAGAACAGTCAAGTCTTTGGGGAAGGATGAAAGGGGGACATACATATAATATAATATTTTTAGCTGTATATAAGTTAGCATACTTTAGTGGTAGTTAGATAGTGATGGATTTTTTTATTTATAGCAGTTTTGTTTGTGTAATAAGTAATATAATAATGCACTGTCATGAGTTTTTTAAATTTTCACAACAGGAATAAATTAAAAATTGAAAATTGATACTCTCCATATGTCACTTTAAGGCCATCTATGTGTACAATAGAGAGATTTTCAAGTGTACTAATTAGTAATATATATTTCTAGTAAAAATAGAAAAATTAAACATAAACAGTATATTTATTGAAAATCATATAAATTATTGACAAAGTCAACATGTTTTCATTATTTTGCTCCCCCTATCTGTGCTACAGCATGATGCCTAAGAAGAGCTTTTGTTGCCTTTACTCACATAAATGACACTCATGGAAACTGTCTTTTTTGGTCCTAAATATGATACACGTATCTAGAACACCAAGGAAATAATTTTCAGCTGCATGTTACTTTTTGCATTTTAGCTCAAAATCAGGTATATTATTATTAAATTATATGTTAACTGCAATCAAGTTATTCCCTCATTCTTGAGGGCTTGAGTGCATTAGTGAACATTTTCACATGTAATTGTCTTATTTTATTTTGAAACTTAGCCTTTGAAGCTCTTTTGAACTGAAACACCCTCCCGGCCCCCTTCCAGATAAAAACATGCAAGCTCCAAAATCTGGAACTAATTGTCCAGACACCATCTGGAGGTCCAGTTCTTTGGTAGAAGCTGCTGTAATCCTGTGGCTTTTAGAGCAGAAGTGGCATTTTACCATATCCTTAAGCTCTCAAAATATTTAAAAAATGTTTCAAAATATTTCTGAATATATCTGCCAGCTGAGGGCACTGGGGAGGTCACCATTCTCATAAATGCATACACAGAAATATGCAATACAGCCTATCTCAGGTAAATTCTGACCAGAATAAGAACTGGAATATGGCACTTGACAGACATACAAGATATGAGCAATGTAAGTGGAACCTCCCAGGTCCAGTTGCATAGTTGTTCCAAGGAGTTGCTTCTTCCAATCTACTTTTAGCATGTCTTTTTCTCAGGCTTCTGTGTGTGGCTGATCCTCACACTAGAATGCAGTCCTAACTACATCCTGTCTGTATGTGAGGAACCCCCACAAAATTGTGCTTCTTTCCAAATCCTGGACTTCCCCTTCATTCAACAGGCCATTAATTTTTCTGCAGGAAAACCCTTTATGGGAATGCTTTTGGCCATTAACAAATACCTTACATTACAGGTTTCCAACTTCAACTTTTCTGCTTCTTAGGGATTATGATGAGAAAGTAGCTAAGGACAGTCAGTGGAAAATTGGTATAGAAAAATGAGAACCTCAGGATTTCTTGCATTATGTTTTGGGTTCAAGAATTGGTTGCTTTGGAGAGAAAAGCATTGGAGCCAGGAAAGGATGGGCTTCTCTCCACTGCACCTTAGCTACTTATAACTGTTTGGATATTTTCTATTGATTACCTAGGTTCCTGTTAAACTTAGAGACTGCTTGCTATTTTTGAGTGGAACATTCAAGCTTCAAGTCAATGCTTACCATATCATTTAGTTCATCATTTACTCTAATGGGGTTTTGACTAGCCTATAGTGATTAGAAAAAGTCTTCTCTTCTGTACCACCCACTCATATTTCAATTTTTGAACAGTTAAAACTTACAGAGTCCAAACTCTGCTTTATTCAGAACAAAGCCATAGCTTGCTTTTCAGTGAGAGGCAATTGCCCTTCCAATCCAAAAACACAATCTACAGTCCTCCAATGTCTGGCCAGTCAAGAAATATTTGGTCAAGAGGTGGAAAAAATTGCACAAATGTTTCCCTAATTCAGATTTCTCATACAGAAAAAATGCCAAAGTCACGAGCACCAAAACATTTAGAAAATCAGAATAGAACACTGTAGTCCAAAGAGTGAAATTCTAACAAAGTTTGTCCATGGAAGAACTGGGTTTTAGAATGGAAATAATTTTGTAAAGAACTATATCAGCAGCTGTTACAGAAGATGCTCCCATAATAATAAAATCCTTAAGTACACGAAAATCTTTCAGCTAGGAAAAAATGTTGTATTACAAAGATTCTTTTTACCGAGGTATGGGAAGGGCTTGATAGAATCAAGCAGGTAAGCAAGCTAAATCTAATAAACAAGACAATGGTAACACACAGTCTGAAGTACCTCTTACAGAAGCATTCATTAAAAGTTGCTGAAATCTTGAAGAAGTAAATCAAATTGAAAATTGCCTGTTCTGTTGTGATTCATTATACACAAAACCTCCAATGGGCTTTGTTCATTGTACCACAGATTCATTATTTTTGCAGAGCAATGGGCATGCATTTTCTTCCTCAACTTATTTTTTAGTCTCAGCATTTCCATTTTGACATTAGAAAAATATACAACCAAAATCTATAAGACTTTGATTAAATGTTGATACAGCTGATTCCAACACAGCCAAAGCCAGTGACCATACATGGAATCTAAACAACAGCTAGTAATTACAGTGTCAAAGGCATGTATACACTGTGTGTTATGTTTCATTGTCTGGCATGCAAATATAGACTCGGTTTCCTTTACACTATTTCCAAAGTATAAAGAAAGCTAACCAGAGAGTTCTGTTTCGTTTATACAAAAGAACAAGGTTCAATCATGTTTGATAAGTTGCAAATTACTGGTAATACCACAAGTGTTGTTACAGCTGCTAAGAGTGGTCAGGAGGATGTACAAAATACAGCCACGGCATGAATCAAAAGAAAAAGTCTAAACAATTTTGAATGATAGTGTATAATACTTCTAACTTTAACTTGGTGCAAGAGCTTGTCTGCAGCATCTTAGACAGTGGTGAGATACTCTGCATAAGTTGCCACATATGTATTCAGCATTCTGTGTTCCAGCAGAATCCCGAGTTACTTCAAAAGTGTTGGTACTCCTAAGAGGAGCAGGGGATGAATATGGGAGAGAATGAAGAATAAGGCTCCTGTGATATAAAATACACTTGCTTAATAAATACATTTCATTGGTTTCAGCCTAGTAATTTGACTTGTTCAACCCGGAGAAGAGAAGGCTCTGAGTTGACCCCTTTCAGTGTTTTAAGGGAGCTTATAAACAACAAGGATATTGACTAGTAATGATAAGGAAAAATGATTTAAAGGTAAATGAGGGAAGATTTAGATCAGATGTTAGGAAGAAATTTTTTACTTTGAGGGTGATGAGGCAGAGAGTAGTTGCCCAGAGAAGCCATGAACGCATTCCTGGAGGTGATCAAAGCTAGGTTTGATTAAACTCTGAGCAACCTGATCCAGTGAATGGCAACCCTGACCATGGCATGGGGGCTGGAACAAGATATTTATGGTGCCTTCCAACCCAAGCCTTTCTATGTTTCATTTGAAAATTCTATGACCCTAGACATGGACCACCCTAGGTATTTTCTTGTTATCTTTTCACTTTAGTTGTTCATGATTTCTTACTACTTTAGTATTTAGCTTGAAGCATATATGAGAAAAGGAAGGAAGGAAAGGAAGGAAGGAAGGAAGGAAGGAAGGAAGGAAGGAAGGAAGGAAGGAAGGAAGGAAGGAAGGAAGGAAGGAAGGAAGGAAGGAAGGAAGGAAGGAAGGAAGGAAGGAAGGAAGGAAGGAAGGAAGGAAGGAAGGAAGGAAGGAAGGAAGGAAGGAAGGAAGGAAGGAAGGAAGGAAGGAAGGAAGGAAGGAAAAGGAGGGAGGGAGGGAGGGAGGGAGGGAGAAAAATAACAAGGTAACAAATGAAAGAAAAGGAAAAAAAAAAACTGTCAGTGTTTACATCTAAATCAGCTTAGAGTGAAAACTTCTGAGTCCTGTTCCTAGAATTTAAATAGGAGAAAGACTGAAACAACTATGATATTTCTAATACTGACATTTCACATCAAGTTCAGCTCCTGTTTCCAAAAGCTCAACTCTTGACTTTTGTTAAGGAGTTGATCAAATTATCATTTTTTATTAATATATTTTCCCATGGTTTCACTGTTAACACCATGTAACTAACTCCTAAAATTTTGTAATAGTTCAAGCAGCACTGTTTACTTGGGCCATGCTAATTGGATTCAGGAGAATACAGGGAAATCTCTGGTCATTATGAGGAAAAAAATTACAAGCTTTTCTTATTACCAAAATAAAAAACAGAAAAGCATAACTAATAAGAGCACAGCTGAGAAGCAAACTATAACAACACTAAATTTGACTTTAATATCTCATGATTTTTAAAGACATTTCAGTTCTGAGGGGAGCAGAATTCTTGTTTCCAAGTATGAGAGGTTGGCAATCCTGTGAATGTGTCCTAGGAGTGATGAATGTTATTCAAACATGAGATGACTGTGACACTGCTAAACCCTCAAGTAACTACTATCCACAGGATTACATTTTAAAGCAAGCTGTTTCTGCTGTAGTCCTGCCACTTCAGTCAGGATGTGCTCCGCAACTGGAACAGCTTGCACTGGGTTAGCCCCCTGGGAAAGTTCTAATTTACAAAACCCTGTTTAGAAAAATCAAATCTATTTAAAGGCATTACACTATAAACATAAACTCCCTAATGAGCTGTAGTGAAAAGGCTCTAGGCTATAACTTGCAAAGTTCAAATGATTTAGCCATTTTCTGCCATGTATTATTTTCATTTAATCTGTATCGCAACGGTTGTAAAGAGTCCAGCTGTTCAGAGTGAGTCTTAAAGTTTCATCACAAGCACAAAGACTAGTCCAATTGTTCCCTTCTCTACAGTGCTTAGTAAAGACTTGTTGATTGATTGAATGGTTCCCAATTTGTATTTTCTTAAAGGAAATAAAAATTTCTAACAGAATGACCAACACTAAGATTTTGATTGAAATGGGCTCTTAGAAGTTAAAGAGTCACCAGGAAAGAAAGATGGAAAGAAAGAACTGGGGAAGGAGAGAAAAAAAAGAAAGAATTCCACCAAACATTCACTCGCCTGTACCCTGGTACAATATTCTGTGCCTTCAGGTTCAGATCTTCACCCCTTTGTGAACACATTATCTGACCAAAGGTGCAACCTGAGAGTGCAGCTAACATTTCATTGGCCTACTTTTACATCTGCTGGCTTCAGTACAGTTATTTCTCAACTATACTAATGAAAGAGGGTAATCCCAACCACTTTTGATGCAGTTCAGTCTCTTTGTGCAGAAATTAACACCTACTGTGTTAAATTCTTCCTAGCAGATATTTGAGAAATCCTGTCTATCATCTTTGTGTAGAAGCAGAGGAAGAAGTAGAGGACACACAGGTACTCTTAGAGGAAAAACACAATTAGGTGGAGAATGCACAGATGAATAATATGCATTTCCTACCACTCTTTGAGAGAACACCATTCTGTTAAGTGTAGACCTTGGTTTGCATCAGGTTAACTTTAAGTAACAGAAATATCAACCTCTGAAAGATTTATTTCCCAATTCTGTAACAAAATAGCAGAATATAACATCAGCACTCTGTACCATTGACTACTTGCTCTTTTCAACGCTTAGTTTCAACATTCAGAAAATGCTGATCTGTAGCTGTTAGAGAACTCAGGATTTTGGTTTGGTCAAAATCACTTTGCATGTTTAAACATTAAAAAGTAATATTCTGAAATGTGTAAATGTTAAAACCACAACTTCCATGCAGTAATGGAGAATAAATATAACAAGTCTGGCCTGTTTAATAGGTGAAATTGTATATTGTTAACTGGAAGAGATGGATTACATTCATTTAACTGTTTCCTATTTAAAATAATTATTAGAAAATATTTTATGCTGATAGAGTTTAGGGAAAATATAAAGAAACAAATTTACATTATATTTTAACTTCTTATTAATAGAAATATTTGGTTTATGCAGATATTCTCTGTACTTACACTGGGACTTTATACTGGAACACAGCCTCAAAAGAAAAGCTGTGTGGGAAAACAGGTCAATTCAAAAGGAGATTTGTTACAAATGGTAGTTCCCTTCTTATTTCTCAAATGAAAACCTTGATGAAGGCAAATACAACTGTAATGGCATTTGAATCCTTTGTATAAGGGTTGTTTCCAGTTGATAGTGGTGTAAAAAATTGAGACATGAATGAAAATACGATCTAAGTTATACTGCAATTTGTGTTCTTTACAGAAGAAATTAACACTTTTTCCTCATCTTCACATATTTTCTTTAATTGTTTGCCTATTTTTTCATCATGCAGCAAACATATGTAAAAGCTATTCTGTTCTGGTGACATAGACTCCTGCGCTGAATAGAATGCAAATATAAATAAGTTCAATGTCCCAATCGCAGTCCTTGAAAGAAAAAATGCTTTATCACAAAACCACTATACAGCTTAAAAAAATGTGCAGTTCTGCTATTGAGACTCTTAGTTGCATTACGTATCAGTACTGATTTGAAGACCAGATTGTTGGCTATAGCCCAGCAGCACTCAGTGCTGTTCTAACTTCAGGGCACAAAGGCAGCTTCAAGCCAAGTCTGCACTCACTCTCCACTACTATTTTGTGGATACCTCTTCAAATTTGACCCTTGGCAGAATCTGAATTAATATAAAGGATCAACAGCTCTAGAAAGTCAAGAACCCAGAGATAAGTTGTGCATGAGAAAACCCCAGACCATGTTTCAGATGCGAGGGTAGCTTTAAAACCACTTGATTACATCATGAGCACAGTAGCACTGTAATATTTGGAACAGCTTCCTCCTTAATGATTTAAAATTGAGGATTCCTCTATCCACTCCTCCAGTTGCTTGCCAAGCAGGAATTAGCATAGCTCAGCGTGGATAGAGAAATACAAAGGTACCTCAGTGTATCTGAGATTCAGACAGGAAGTCTGGACATTAGGGAGGTTGGGTATTACATGGTTCTCCTGCTAGTGTGATTAACTCCATGCTTTCATGAGGACTATATTCACACTTACCAAGGCAAAATTGGACTTTTTACTTCACTGTGATGTAGTACCAAAACACATGAGATAATTTTAATGAGCTTGCTTGGGTACACAAGCAGAACTGGGTGCTCCTTAATTATCAGGCCTAGCTTTTCCTGTATAAAATTAGCCCACACTGTGTTCTGCTGCTACTGACTGATACTTGAGCCAGATCTTGTGTAACGTAATATAGACCTCAGATAAAAAGAGCTTCCGTGACCCACTTCCAGATGATGTAAAACAGTACAGTTCCACTGAGGTAAATTAATAACTGAAGCCCTTGGCTTATGAGTAAGGCTTATTGACTAGGCAATCATTCTTTACTTTTATTTATTTAATTAGAATCAGGCAGTGCTAATGAGATTATAGCCTGGGGATTAGGAAATGACTTTTTAGAAAGGTATTCTGAATTGAAGAGAAGCAACTAACATACTAAAAATACACAGCCTCAGTGGAACATGTTGACTAATTCCATCAGATTAATGAACTGAGAACCAGTTGGCACGAGTTCCAGATAACACTGGACAATAGCAGTAACCATTGAGGAAACAATACAACAAAGTTAGGAGCTGGCCTCTAATGGGTGTTATTGTGCTCAGATACACTTGTTCATACTTCACTCGAAGGCACACCAACAAATATTAATCACAGACAGGTTTATTTAATTTATATAAGTACACAGCCTGTTGTTTCTTTTTCCTGCAACTGGACAAATTTAATTTCATTCTCCCAGGATAAATACGTCAGCTATGCTTTTATTCATTTCCCAGATAATCTGGTTTTGGAATACAGTTGCCTGGATTTTGGAAGAGCGTTGCTTGCTTTACCATCACTGTTTCAAATGATTCAAGTGATTCAAGAATTCAAGACACTGTTATAGAACCCTTCCATTGGATGCTAATCCAGTAACTTGAATTAGAAATGACTAATAACAAGATAAAAGAAAACTGATTTTTTCTCACAACTATGCACTAGGACAAATGGTTGAGGAACTAATAAAAAGAGAGATTTTGATACTTCATTCAGATTAAAAAATGAAAGAAAAAAGTTAGGATAAAAAGTCTATAAATCAGCAATTTCATTCTTATTTATTATTATTATTATATTATACATAGATTTATTTCTATTTATATATACATATATATTTCACTCTTATTTATTACCATAATTATAATATTAACACTTACAATTGTTAAAGTTTATTTCTGAGTTCCTGACATGCCTCCCAGTCTCAACTGGAAATGAATATGTATGTCTTGGACTTCAAGGAATTGACAGCAAAATCCATAGCATTTAGGATTACATAGGAATGGAAAGGCACTGTATCCAGGAGTAGATGTTCCTTACTAGGCATGCTCCGTCTACTGAGGAAGAGCGTCTAAGAAGCAGTGTACCAGCATAATGATTATTACTATAGTGCCTCTAATAGTAAAACTCAAGTGCTTCAAACAAGATCACACATGATATAACCACGTGAACCCAAAGGGTAGTTTCTTTCTCCCCCTACTAGTAGAGTCAAGTTTTCAGAGTTTTCACCTACAGTACAAATGCCAAGCTAACAGTAACTGAGTTAAGATGACAGTGATTTGTTAATGAGACAGGGAATGGATTATGAAATGTAGGAGGAAGCACATTTCACTGTTAAACAATGTATTTTTGTTTTGAAGGATTAAGCTTATGATGGATTTCTTCATGGTCATGAAATTCTTCTACCATTCATTCAGTTGAAGGTGAGCACTGAGATCATTGGACAAGGAGGATTATGCAGAAAAAATGTTATAAGTGAATACTGACTAACCATGCTTTCTGTATGTGGCATGACAATCTTGAAGACCTGAAACAAAGACAGTCACAAAACTGCTGTGAAAGTGGCCTTGCTGTTACGTCAGGGACCACAGTTGAATAAGGCAACTCTGTAGACTATGGTCATCTATAGTGTACATCCATCCATTCAATTCATCCATCCCTTCTACAGTGTGTGTCAATGAAATTTAGGCCTCTTGCCTGCAATTTTTTAGGGCTGGAATCTTTCACTCCACATACGCTGCAGGCAGCCAGGACTGCATCACTGCCTGAGCTGGAAGCCAGAACTTTATGGGAGGCACCATACAGAGCAGTGTAAAGAAACCATAGCTTAAATTTAGCAGAAAGCAATTATATTTGCACTTGTTCTGAATCTCTGACATTGTCCACCCTCATCTAAAGTTAGCCAAAGCCAATGATTTTGTATCCTACTTAATCCATATGAAGCATAGAAGTCCTCACAAGACTTGCCCCTGGAATATTTAGGCTGCAGGAAAGGGATAGGAAGGAGACAAATAACAAGCAGGAATGATGGAGGCTGAAGCCAGGTACTGGAGTGGTATTAATCCAAGGAAAGGGATCAACTGCTGCCTGCCAGAATGCCTGTAGCAGGGAATTGAATCCGATGAAGATTCTATTCTTCAATAAGACCTGTTCAAAGGAGTTTTGAAAATAAATTAGAAACACAACACTGAACTATGTAGAGTTGGAGTAAACCCTCGGTGTCAGCTGATTTTGTTGCAAGCAGTGAAAGGAAAAAAAGGACTTGATAGTTAACATCTACTGAAAAATACATCTTTGATGACTAATTCGAGCCAGTGTAACTTTACTCAGCAGGAAATCAGGAAAAGTCATTATTTGCCAAAACAAACCTTTCAAAATCTGATAATGTTTAGGAAATAAACAGCTCAATCAACAGACTAAAAAAAGTTCAGGCAATTTTCCTTCCTGAGATAATATTGGGCAATATGGAGAGCACATAAGGTGCTGCAGTTGGCAAAAGACATCCCCCAGGACATTCCCTGCTCTTAAGGAAGAGAGTTCCTTGGGGACAGTGAGTGGGCAAATGCCAGGCACATATCTCCTGCACACAGTTAGTAGTTTGGCATCTGCATTGCTGAACCAGAGGATTTGACCTCTGCACTTTTCAATGAGATGAGATATTTATCCTGTTGTGAAGTTCATGCTGTAATCCATTACTTCTAATGAGTTAACTCAATTGTAAATGATATGATATAAATGATGATTGCAGTTAATTGAAGGCAGTATCCTTTACTACTGTATGAATCAGCAGTGGAGGAGTCAGAAGGGATTCTGGTTCTGATTAAGCTCTGATTTTGGCCAAAGGCTTTCAATATTACTTCCTGTTTTTCTTTTTTTTCCTTTCTTTTTTTAATTTGAATTCTAACCAGCACCTGTTAGATAATAGAAATGACTAAAACCACATTCAAAAACTCTTTAATCAGCAAATAAGCTAGCAAAAAAATGTGAAGTCCTGAAATTGCTCTCCAATCAGAATATCTGTTACTATCAGATCAGGATGATTTGCTCTTGCCTCAGGCTCAGGATGAAGAGGCAACCTTTTGGTTTTGTCTTTTTCCTGGGCATGGCTAAGATCAAAGAAAGAAGATATTAGATGGTTTTCCTGAGTCCTTCAGAAACAATAAATAAGTCTGTTTTTTAAACTATGGCATGAAGTTCTTACCTTGTATCTCTGGTACGGCACAGCATAATTTAGGAATGTGAATTTCTGGTAAAGGAAATGTCAAGAAGCAGAACAAAGGGAGAAGGTCAAAGGGCCACTATTTTCTTCTCTGATGTCATTCAGCACTTTGATTTTCAACACACCTTTCTCTGGAACATTTTTTTAATTAAAAAAAAAATAAAATTGATAATTTCTATGCTTCTTGCTTTCATTGGGCAAACTCTTACCCTATGATTACAGGAGTTGAAAACTTCCTGAAACAAGAAGAGCAATTTCATAGCTCTCATTCCCATCGAGTAAAGATGATCAGTTGGATACCAGGAAAATGTCTCTTTAATGCTGTAGCAACTGATTCCTAAAATAAAATGTACGCTTTCTGCATAGGAAAACAGAAAGACAGCTTTGAAATTGCATTTTTCTGAGAGGAATTGTGTTCATGACTTAAAAATATTTAGATATAGATTCTGAGATTTATCAGATGACAAAGTAGAATACAGTCTCCATTAACCTATGCTGCTTATTCTAAGGAAAAATTTCAAAGCCAGAACAATACAAGATTATATACTGCAAGCCATTAAACAAAGCCTTTTGGCATTGAATTTCAGATGAACAAATTGCATTTCCCAGAAGGGAAGGAAAATAGATACCAAAGGATTCATGACAATATAGCAGTATGTAGACTTTTGTTACTCCACAGGGGCTAGTGAATGCCTCCAGTGCATTTCTGCACAATTGTTCTCAGGACCTTTTGTTATTTTGTTTTATAAATCCTGGGTGTTTTTCGGACACAGAGGCTTTGGAGAGGGGGGCCTGCAAACAGATAGATAATCACAAGACAAATTCAGCCTTAGCTACACGTATGTTGAGCTCCATGATATTTACAATAGCAGCAATCTGTTTTCATGACAGCATGTTTTTTTGTAAATCCAAAGAGATAAACTTTCTCAGCTATTTATAAATCAGATGCTTACATTATGATCTCCTGCCAGGAACTCTGTTTTCTGTTGAACTTTGCTGTGTTCAGTTTGACAAATCTGTTTGTTACTGCAGTGCCAAAGGTGAGAAAAATATACTGGAATCCTGTAGGGAAGATGGAATAGCTCTTTGTGGCTGGAACAGTGGTGTCCTGCCACTGTTGGGGTAAAGGGAAGTCAAACACCTTTGTTTGAACACAGCTATGAGCCAACACTCACAGACTGTTTCAGATTTGCCACTAACTTCCTGGGTGGTCTTGGAAGAGAGATTTGCTTTGATAAATTAAATTAATATTGCAAACTCTTAAATTTTGGTGGTCCTCTATTGGACAGTGTATGTATTGAACAGAATTGTATTTAGCATTTTTTGCATTCCTTAATTTATTTTTGCTCTGTGTTGTACAGTAAAATAGGATGCATACTTTAAGGACTATCCATCTGTTAGCATTTCCAAGCATGAGCCTAGAGCATGCCAGAAACAAATGAAAAATTATTATAATCAGATCTTTCAAAATCGTATTAGACTTTTTAATTAATAGTTTAATGTGATACAATATTACTTTAAGTCTGAAAAGTGTTGAGAGGCAAATGGAAAGCACAGCATTAATTTAGTTCAACTAAACACTGATTAAATACTTTAAAGACTTTTATCATGCATTGAAATACTATGATTATGAATTATTATTATGCAATTATAAAAATAATTTAAATAATTCTGAACTATAATATGGATAACTTAATTGAAAATAACATTTGCTTACTCATAAATGTTTTGAATAGTCACAAGCAATTAGTCAAAGTTGACCTTTGAGCAATATAATTCCTCTGCAATAGTCAAATTCATACTGCGAGCCTGCCTTAAACTCCTCTCAAATACTCTAAGTGGTCTTACAGCTACAAGTTTCACTTTATACAGAGCACTAAGGAAATGAGAACACTACTGATGTACTAGTCCCTTGTGGGGTTGCACAGGATGGGCAGGGGGTGCCCACCTCAAGAGGGACACATGGCCGTCTTTTGGTTACCATTTTCTCATGACAGAATGAACAGTGTTTCTCATTACCCAGAAGAGCAGGAGAACTTCTCTATGAGGACATACACATGTATGTAAACTCCCCAAAAGAAAATGGCTGTTGTATTTCTTTAAGTTCTGAATACAGACTCTCATGTTTCAAATGTAAATGCCTGCCTTTACTAATCGAACTTTACACTGCCCAGAAACTTTGAACTTCATTTATCCTTCTAGTATGAAATGGGTAGATGTGCGTATGTTACCACAAGATTGTCAAAGATTCAGTTTCATTCGATAAAACTGTATTTTCCAAAGGAGAAGAGAGTATACTGCCTATCATTGGACAATCTGGGTGCTATCTAAGGAAAAATGAAATACTTCAAAACAGAAACATCAAAAGACTTTGAAACAAAAACAGCTTCTCCTAATCTTGCATCCAGGGTATGCACTGACTTTGCAGAATAACTGTAATTATTTCTAAATGATGTATGAAATGAGTAATGCCTACCTAGAGACTACAACTATTGCATGCAATCACTGGTTGGCTGTGAAACGTGCTGTAATACTATGCTTAGACATGTACAGAAAAACAAAAAAAAGTAAATCAACATACCATTCCCAGCATTTCTAGACGTTTTTATTCTCCTTCCTCCCACCCCTCGCTTCTACTACACCATTCCTATGCTTTTCCCCATGTTCCTGGGCTAGAAACTTCTTCACCTCCTCATTTGCAACAAAAAGCACTAAAGATGAAGATCAGCTGCAACTCACAGATGTTTTCAATGGGCTGGCTGTGCAAAGTTCATCAGTTGTGAAATTATATTGAAAATACAGACAGGAACACCATTCATTCAAAGTCATTACAGAAGTGTTTTAATGTATATGTCTAGATCACACTAGTTTTTGCTTTAATCTCTGATTGCTTAAGAATTATGTTCCCCTTGCAATACTGACTAAAGCAATGAGTCTGCAAAGAATTCTGTGTACTTTGTTACCCTCATACAAATCAACTTCTGCTAACCTCAGTGGGAATATTCATATACATAATTTTTTGAAGAATTAGGATTTGAAGTGTATGTACTTCAAGATATCAAAAATCTTAATAGCTGGCTGATGCAATAGTTACGAAAGGCACAAAAATGAACATTAGGTTGCCCATTCACTTTGAGAAAAAGATGGAATACATTTTTACAATTCAGATCAGAAAATACATGGTATTGTATTTTAATTTTCCTTTTTTTTTTTCAGTCAAACATCTCTAAACTCAGCTTTTATTAACTATACTACTCAAAGTCAAGCTGGTGTGAAAATGTTGTGCAGTAATATTGTTTTATACACATCAAATTAGTAAAATATGGATTTCCTATTTTTGAAATCAGATACTCCAGAGAGAACTTTGACCACTTCTTCCGGGGGTCCATGTACTGTGTAATCTCAGTAAATGTGGTGTGGACACCATAATGTGCTCAGCACTTACTTTGAATTCTAACAGGTCTGATTAAATAAAAGTGTGGCAAAAGATGTTTTGTAAGAATCAAAGTATTTTGCACAAATTCTCTTTTTGGGAAAGTCTTTGTCAGAAATTCAGGAGATAAAGAGAAGCATACACAGCTGCCTCATACATCTTGTATAGCTGGAGAACTATGCAGAGTTGCTCTGTGCAGTGTACCCAGGAAAAATATCCTTCAATTTCCTGAATGAGGAGGAGGGAAGCCAAAAAGCTATGTCTGAAATACAGTGGAGCAGACACTTGAATTTGTGTGCCCCACCTTCTTAGGTGGTGACAAAGCCTCTCAGAACATATGTATTTACAAGAATGTTTTTGTAAAAAAATTTAAAAGATCTCTCTCTTAGTTAAGAAAACAAAAGATAAAAGTAAGGGTATCATAGCTACTGTACAAATGAACTGTTCATCTTTGCCACCCAGGCACCCTTGTATGAAGTCAACTGCATTCAATAATATTCAAGGATTGGTGATACAGTTTGTATTTACATATAATCATCAGATTTTGAGGTCATTTGCTGATAAAGATGTAGTTTGTAGAAGAGTGTAGAGGCATATGTTGATAGACTGTATGGTTTTGTGCTGGAGCTCAGGATCCCTGAATAGATTCTTAAAATAACAACTTGACAGTGTAATAACTGTTAACCAACAGTGTATCAAGGGAGCATGCTTAATGAAAATGTGAATATATCCACAGAGATTTCTCTTTGATCCTGCCTTGAAAATGAGTTTTTTAAATGAGCTTCCAAGTCACTGATAATGTTCTTAAATTTCACTCCAGTGACTCTTTAGTCGTTAAAAAAATGGCTTTAGTTCTAAGCATGTGGAAAATACTTACTTTTGCTCAGTGGTTACAGAAAATATTGGCAATTGTTCTATACATAAAGTATAGAAAAAATCCTTGATTAAAAAAAAAAAAAAAAAACAGAAAAAAGCAGGAACTCCACCAAACACACAACCAGCTGCCAAGCACACTGTCTCCCTAAACAGCAGGTTTGCCATCTATATCAGCAGCTGTGGGGACCCTGCTTGGAGATGGAGGGAACTAGAAATGTGAAGGATCAGGAGGTATATCAGTGCATGACCTAGTGAATGGTAAACTCCGTGGAGAACTCAGGACGACTGAGTCTGGGGCCTGAAAATGCCATACTGTAGGCAAAAGCTGATTTTGTAGTTACAGAGCAGCATGCAGAAATAATTGCTAAAACTGTGTTTACCCTCCCACAGTTTGGCAGAGCTAAGTGCTTGTAGCATTACTGCCCTTAGAGCAGCACAGGCTGAAGGTAACTAACAGCACCATCAGACAAAAAGGAACACAAAGCAAGAAAAAATAAACAAAACTCAGTGGTCAGAAACAAAACCACCTTCCTCCTTGCCAATTCCCAATTGTTTTTTTTCATCCACACCTAATTAATCAAACAAACTCCCAGAAAATGAGTTAATTAGGAGGTCATGGAGCACAAGTACCTGCATGGTGAAGAAAACAGGGATTTTCCAGTGCCACGCATGATGAGGGAAGTATGTTTCTTAATGTGATGTTCCTGTGGCATGAATGCTCAAGTGACATTTTCTAAGACTCAAGGAAGAGGAGCAGGAGGCATTGGAGTGCCAACAAGATATCTACAGAAGTGTCCTTATTATTCCAAAACTCTATGTTTACTGCTTTAAGTTGTATCGAGGATTGATTGTGATTCTCCAGTGCTTAACAGCTGCAAGAGACCAGTCAAAACAACACCTGCGTGGAAGTGGACATACCAAGATTGCATGCAGCTAGGAATTCACTTTATTTAATTTCAGGAATTTCCCTTAGTTGCTTACGTTGAAGGTCAGTCTTTTCTCCCAGTGAGACAGATGCCCAGTGTCCCAGAGACACAAAACCTAGGTGGTATTCAAGTCACTTTCTGGAGGAGCTGTTATCTCCTCACTGAACACCAAGATATTCTCAAAGACTAACAAATCTTGGTAGATCTTTTTCTGTTTTTTTTTGTTCTGTTTTCTGAGTCTTCTTCTGCTGATTCCTTTCATTTAATTTTTTCCTACGCCTTTGTTTCTTACTTCTTTGGCAGCCATCCCAGAGTAGGGCAGCTCCTGTGACATGTGCAGAGCTTGCTGTCAATGTCTGTTTGCACTGGCACTGAAGTCACACAGCACCTCTGAGACAGCACACTCTGCAAGACAGATTCAGTGTCTCATCAGGAAGCACTTGATAAAGTAAACTGCTTTAATAATAAAGTCATGGGCAATTATTTCTCTTTTCGCTCATTGGAGTGACAAACTTGGTGACAAACTTATTCTCTCAGAGAATAATTAAGTATAGTGAGAGAAATATCTGTGGAGATCGAAATGAAATTAGGAGATGGTATCTCAGCTTAGGCTGAGAGAGGATATGTCACAGCATAGACTTGTACAGAGAAGCCACAGACCAGAACAAAGCTCACTGGCCACTGGCCTGACCTTACTCACTCTTCTTCCTTCTGAAGTAAGATTCTTCTCTTCTATATTGATGAAGGTTATTTGGTCGATCAGCTGTGATGGAACTAAAGGCCTCGGATGTTTTAATGAGAAATATTCTGAAAGCTGTTTTAGGAAGAGAATGCCCCAAGTTCATTTATTACTAATGAATGTATTGGGCAGTGGTTAACTAGCTATAGTCCCATTAAAAAATGTATCTCTGTCCACCTTCATTTGGACCCAGTTTCTCTACTGTAAGAAGGAAAAAGAAAAGAAACCCTGTCTTGGAAAAGACATTTCTGTCAGAGTATAAATATTTCTACTCTGGCGTTATGCCTTCAGCCTGTGATATGCAGACAGCTCATCTGTGGTCACAGAGATACATTTGAAGAGATGAAGAGAAGCAACTGTAAAACGAAAGACCTTTGTCAGTAAGCTAAAGACCTCTCTGCTGGTATTTAAGTCTCTACTAGAATATTTATAAGAAGAATCATGTATTGGGAAAGGCTGGGAGTCATAGCCCTCTCTGCTTTCATGAGTATTTACCATGTTGAATCCTGAAATCTAAGTGCTATATTTTACAGTTGACATGCAGATAGTGGAAAGAGTTTGAACTAAATGTAAAGAGGCCACTGGATTCCAATAAAAACATTCTTCTCTTTTTCAAGGGTAGACAAGTAAAGACTTCCCATATCTAGCTTTTCTGACTGGAAACAGGACTTAGCTTTCACATTTTTGTGATCCTGTGTCTGGCACATACTTCCAAAGTCTATAACATAACATTCATCCCTTGTGCTGAAATTTATCAGTCCCCAGAGGTGATACAAAACAAAGTTGTCTTGGTAAAGAGGTACAGGTTATTCCAAAATTTGACAAAAAGAGCATCAAACTTCAGCCACAATCTTCAACAAAATAATCAGTTTTACAAAATACAGTATTTTCTTTTGAAGGCTGAATCATCTTAGCCAAAGATATCCCCTAAAACAAGAGCCTAAGGTGCCTTTCTTGGCTCTGCCATTGGTTCACTTTTCATCTTTTAGCAAGTCATTTAACTTTCCTGTGCTTTCATCTTCTCCATCTGCGAATTCCACATATTAACTATTTAAAGTGGTAGACAAATTGGTAAGTGGTCAAATGAGCAAAACTTGTCTAAAGATTGTTAATTAATCTTCCTGTTGTCCAAGAAAGGTCTGCCATTCAAACCAGTTACACCAAAGCCCAGCAGCAAGAACAGCAACAAACTGGAAAAGATCCTCAAATCTTTAAAGAGATCTCATGTCAAATATTTGGTGAACTTTCTCACAAAGAAATATAATGTGGCTGCTCTCATATCAGTGCCCTGAGAAGAAGATGACTTGGATGAGTAAATACAGAGACCAAGTCCCTGCTTCATTTGATTCAAATTTCAGTGACTATTATTTCAAGCTATTATTAAGGTGATTCTTATTATTAAGAGTGATTCTCTCCACAGGAGTGTATTAAAAAAAATAAATAAATTCATTCTCACATTATTTTCTGCTCCTTTATTTGTGTGCTTTACCAAATCCCCTGTGTATTTTTAGCTTCTTAGCTACAGACACTGATGCTGCTACAGAATGGTACGTACCATTTACAAAGAATTACTAATGAACCTTTTCCATTCTCAGTTAGAGAACAGAAAAACGAAACAGGCAAAGATTATCAAAGAAATCAGGAATCAAATTCAAAAATGGAGAAACCAAACCATAAATAAAAAGAGAGCCAGATACCACAAAGCTAAAAGGAATCCAAACATCATTCCATCCATATGTTTATGAATTTGAAAGGTGCGAAATAGCTAAGACTGAAATCTGAATAGCATTAAACAGTACTAACTCAAAAGGCAACATCTTAATTTACCTTTGAGAAGTAATATAAATGCAGAAGTGTGTGATAAGCATTATTTTTCTTTGTACAGATGTCAGATGAACCATGCTAAAGAATGTCAGGTAATGTGCTGGTGGCTGCTGTATGCTCTTGAGGGCATTGCCAAGTTTAAACTGGAGCATTTCCAGGCTATCAGCCACAACTAGAGAGAGATTATTTTAATGTAGCTATTAAAGGAAAGAAGGTGACTAGTAGTTTCTTGGCTCCTATTTTTACCAACCAAAAGTAGATATTTTTCTACCACTCCAAGCCTAGCTTGTCCTTTATAGTCAGTGGAGGATAGAGATCATCTCATACAAAAATGCTTTTGAAAGCAGTTCCAGAACTCTTACTCCTGCTTCTTCTAGGTAGCTTTGAAGACCAGAGAGGCTAAAGAGGGGATGCCAGCACCAGGCTGCTTTAACCAGCTGAGCTGAATCCTGATGGCACATTAATTCATCTAGCGCATGGCCCATGGCTGTTCTTTGGGAAGCAAAAGAGGCTGCTTAGCCCCAGTCAAATTCTGGAGGATCAGAATGTCCCAGCTACCTGCTTTGCCAAGCTAAGATCAGAATTGGTGTTGGATAAGGAGAAACCTACCTTACTATAAGCAGGCCCTCCATGCCTCCTTTTTTAGTGTCGAGGAAGATCGAGGAGGCATATGCCAGTCTAACCCTTGAGTTTTGTCTTCATTACACAGGGAAATGAAAGGGAAATGTATTTTATGCATGGCAGTTAGAGTAGGATAGTTGGATTAATAAGAATTACATGGTGGTTGGCTTGCACTTGTAGATAACAATTATTCACACAGCAATATTTTATATTTTCATATTATATATGGAGTACACAAAGATATTTTTAGTCCAAGCAAATTATTTATTTGACAAAGAAAATTTGTTCTAGATTGATCAGAACTATTCATAAAATTTTGCCAAGTGCAGTGAATAGTTTTAGACAAAAAAGGTGGGGGCTTTTTTCTTTTTATGTTACAGTGATTCATTTCAGCTTATTTCAAAACAAAATGTTTTGTTTCAAAACAGTGATTTGAGATCAAAGATACCTAAATTAAAAACAAAAATACAATAAAAACAAAATAAAATTAAAGACTCTGAACTATAACATACTCAGAGGCTGAACAGAATGGTTCATTTGACTTCAGATAAAGTTTTGGGAGGGGGAGTTGTTTTCTCAAATCAAAAAAGAAAAGAAACATTCATTACCTATTCACTCAACCCTAATCTGGAGGGTTGGTGCAGCCAGTTTTCAACAGAGTAGGCAGCTGCAGAGTTCCAATTCAAACTGGAAATTCTCCATGCTTTGGGGAGTAGGAGGAAGCAAGGGGAATAGACGGTGATGGAAAAAAAACTAAAAACTACAGAGTAATAGGCAAAAATAAGCTTTCTGATTTAAAGGAGGAACACGTCAGCACCAAGTTTCTTAAGAGATAGCTATGTGGATTGTACAAATCACTGATAAATTTTACATTGTCAAACATACAACACCAAAAGCATCGTGTAAAACTGAAAACTGTTCATGGAAATGGTTTTTAATTAAAGATAAATTCGGTGAATTAAATGTAGCTGTATTTTAAAAACTCTCAGATTCTCGAAAAAGAAAGTATTTTTCAAAAAGTCAGAACTGATTGGTACAATAATAGAAGTCTATTTGGGGTTTTTCCCTGATTAAATGTAATAGTAGCAGTAATAATACATTATTTCCTTTTAAGTGTACTTTTCTGTCCTATCTCTCTTTTTTTGGAACAGTATTTTCTGGTCCAGCAGCTGCATTCGCTATCACACTTTGTCACATCATCAGTCATATAGCTACTGAAGTCAACTCCCCCTCAACAGAAAGGGACACTTGTGAGTTTATATTACTGCCATAAATTTTTTGGCAGTAAATTTCTTAACAAATAATCCCATATTCTCCTGTATACAGTGCACAAACTGGCTAATAAAATGATTTCTGCTTGGGGATTTGTGGAATGCCTCCATCTTCAGTCAAACATGTAAGCAAAAGTATCTTATAAAATGTACTGGAAAAGCTCATAAGTTTCAGAGTTTGCAGGGAATACTCCACCTGGTGAGAAACACAGTTTTAAAAAAATAGAAGTTCTCCAAGTTCACCAGAATCACGAGCCAAGGAAAACCTTAATCAGTGTCAATGGAGAAAATTAAGTAATTAAGAGTTGGTCTGTTGGGGCTAGCAACACTTGAAGAAATGAAATTATGAAATAATAAGTTTCAGTTTGCACCAAGAACAAGTCAGTCTCCATGCTTTGTGCCAGTCTCTGCTCCCTGAAATCTGTATTTGGAGATGCTTGAAAAACAGTATAGCACAGAGCTGTAAAGCTTCTTGTTGGTTTTTTATGCCTTACTTTAGGGACAGCTCTCATCCACACATTGCTCTCTTAATAATCCTTTGGCAGCACCAAGAGAATTTGAATGAGTATAATGAGCTTTTTAAGAATGAAAATGAGAATCAGTTCTAACCAATGTGACAAATAGCCCTCCTTTATCTTCTTATCACTCTTCAAACAAAAAACTGGTCCCATGAAAATGCTGGACTTAGTCTTCATACTTTCTCACTGTCTTGGAGTCATATAACTATTTCCTGTGACAGAAAGAATAGTAAGGAAAAATATTTTAATGATTTCTAAACCTAATTAATGCATGTACTTATTTTCTTTTTCATTCAGTTTTCTCATATGTATAAGCAAACTCAGGATCTTATTGTGGAGAATCACTAAAATACTGAAAAAAAAAGCAGCTTATCATTACATGAGCTACTTTATAGAGTGTAAAAATCCTAGATCAACCAAGTAGATGCAACAGCTGTTCATGGCTTAAGAGGTAGCCTCATCAAATTGGATTAACGAAATTCTTAGAGAAAAAATAATAGTAATCAATGTTGAAAGAAAATGAAGGGTGGAGAATAACCTCACCAAACCTCATATATCTAAACGCAGTCAAATTTGATATTTTTGCCCTGTATATGCTGAAAAAAACAAAAATGTGATTTTTGGTTTTGCCCACATACCATTAGTGCTAATAATGGAAACACAGTAAAGTCAGGGTAGTAGGAAGCCATGAGGGTAGGAAAAGCATTGACCTGAAGTAGAGATGAATAAGAAACAGTTAATGAGCATTCAAATGGAAATGAGATTACATAAAAAGTTTTAATTAGGTTTTAATTAGCTTTCATTGATGTGGTAGAAATAATACGTATGCACTGATATGGAGATTTATAGTATGCAGGAGGTACAGAAGATGCATTCATTTAAAAACAGAGAGAAAAAATCCTGCTTCATTGAAGAAAATGCTATATTTTCCTCACAGCATGAGTTCAGATTCGAATGAATTCAGATTTGACTCAGTAGATCAGGTACCAGACTTCTGTTCAATGAGTGTACTGAAGGTCTGAAATTAAAGATATACCCACGTACCCTGCAGAATCAGAGTCTTGACAAAAGCAAACATTTCTGAAGAAAGGCAAAATGTTGATGCAAATACCCAACAGCCAGAGAAGGAGGATATAGGGAAGTACCTGCCTTTTGATGCATGCAAATTTATTGTGGAGATGAAGCAAAAGCCAAGAATGTCGCAGAAGTGCTCACATAGGGTTTCAGGTAATGGTGCTAATCTTTTTGCTTTATAAGCATCATCAGGACAAAAATACTATACGTCATGCAAACCCAATTTGTGTTAGTTGTAACCTTCCCAGGCAAATATTGTTAAGCAGAATATAAATGGGAGTTACATCTTCTCTGTGTTGGTAGCTGCAGCAAGCCATTAGCTGTATGTCTCTGCATCATGTCCCAGACATTGCAGACTTAAAGCTGTCTGGTGGTGGAGGGTTGCTGAGCAGTCTTCCGTGTAGCCTTGGAGTTTGCCTTGTTACCTTGGGGAATTCAGTTCTGCCAGGAAATGAAAGGATGCCTGCCATTTAACTTAAAAAGAAGCCACTCATGCAACATACATCTCTTTCTCCAATTAGCTATAATTTTCTAAATATTTTATTCTTTCTCCCCTAGTTATTAGAAATGTAGTACGATTGTCTGATAGTTGAGTCCCAATCCTTTTACCTATTGAAATCTGAGATCTTATAGCTGTCTAGTTACATCCAAGAAAAGTTCACACATATGTCATCTGACACACAAACCATGCTAACAGTGTATTAACAGTCCATCTACCTTGTTATAAAAAACATTCACTGAGCTTTAATCTTTTCAACTCTCCAATTGAACTGGGACCTACAATAGTTGATACAATTAAAAGCAAACAACAATAAAACCACAACATCTCTATGTTATTGAAGAAAGAATTTAGGATTTTTTTTCATTTTTGTGTGTGTTTGTGTGTGTGAGAAAAAAAAATTGTAGTTGAAGTTAAAACAATGGCTCTGTAAACTTTGATTTTTTCTTCAAGGTATTTCAACATTTCGAGCACAATTCTTAAGATAAATACCGAGAAAGTAAGAATCTACTGAAAGAGTATGAGCACCAAAAAAAGTTGTTACTTAGACTAAGTCTATGATGAATATATTGTCTAAAGTACATCAGAAGATTATCTTCAAAATGACTACAAACAAATTAGATCAGAATGAAAACAAAAGCTATGCACACAAAAGCAAGCAAACAAAATGTGGTTGAAGATGAAGATAATAAACTAACATTGAAAGGCTTAGCACTATTTATATTTCATTGCAAATAAAAAACATTCCAGAGCAGCATAAGTAAATAGGATGGCCAATGTACTGCTGAGGGGAAGGCTTAGAAAAGTAAGAAATGCTCTGAGACTAAAATTAAAAGGTCAGAGCTGCTGATTTCTAGCAGACTCATTGCTCCCACCCTGCAAAGTGAAGAGCGGCTCTTCTTCAGGATGCAGACTCTGATGGGTCAACAGGGAATCCTTCCCTCGGTGCCTCCATGTGCAGAAACTGGAACCTTTATTTTGCCAGGATCAGGGTCCCATGTCCTGTTGTCCACACAACCAGTACTGGGCTGCAGAGTGGCACTGAGATGAGGATTTGGGGGCATCAGGGACCCAGTGCATGCTCTGGGGCTTGTGGAGATTAAGGGCACAACAAGCCCCACTGGATCCTCCCTCCATGTGCTGTCATCTGTGCTCCTTGGATGAATTGAATGTAAGGAAGAGATTCTGGGTCTTGCTAATAATAGCTTCAATCATCCTTCTGGGAGTAGTGTGGTGTCATTAACTCCAGCATAACAGAACAAGGGAATTCAGGGTCAAGCTCAAAAACAGAAAGAAATTTTAATATCTCATTTAATTTCTCCTTTTCTGCTGCTTGTGCACTCTCTGGACAGAGAAAAACAGACTTTGTTTGTGTTTCTAATCAGTTTCTACTCAGTTTCACTTTCTAGCTGTCATGAGTGAGCCTAGTGGTCGCAAAAGTAGAAATGGAATATTTAAATTCCATGTCAGCAAGTGTAAGTAACTATAATCCGTTTATCTATAAGTCTTTTCCTTCAGAATAGTCTTGTTCTTTTCTGCTCTGTAATCAATCACAGTCACAAACCTTTTGCTTAATGTACGGTTGCTGTTTTTTTCCCCTGAGGAAAGGCATCCAGGGTTTTATTGTTTTGAATAATTGCAGGTGATGAGAATGCAAGAGGTGAGAAAGATTTGGAAATTCCTGTTTTCTGAGATAAACTTCTACAAATGCTTGCCATAGTTTGGAACAGGAAAAGAGTGAGTATAAAGGGAAAGCAAATAGAGAAAAAGCAGATTCAGTAACAGTTTCTTCTGTATTTTCACTATCAGTGGCCACATGTTTGGAAAAGCATCTGTATCAGGAAAACTTAGAACTCTGTGTGTGTCTTAGTGTATGGCACTTCATTCTGAATGAAAAAGAGCATGCACAGAACAGTTGAAACTTGGGTTAAGAGAACTGAGTATCTTTTTTTTTTTTAAGTGCTTTCTCCTCTTCCTACACAGACATTTTTGGCAGCACAGCTTCTGAAAATCTTGGCACAAAATATTTCAATCCCCTCCCACAGTTCCAAGACTAAAAAATTTAATAGATTTTTCTGAAGTATAAAAATCCACCAAGATCACTCTTAGAAAGGTAGAAAGTGGTAAAAGCCATTTATTTTCTGGAGACAGAGCCTGTTCCATGAACACAGAAGGGCTTGATTGCGTTCATGTTCTCTAAAATATTTCTTAAACAAATGCCTAGGTGTCTTTAATGTGGTCACACAGGAGAATAAAAGCGAATGACACATAGTATATAAAAATGGTGTTTTTGGTGTTAATAAATAAGGATCTACATTGCTGTTTATCCCTTTCTTAAACAGGGTTTAGGTGTGCTAATAAATTCAGGAATAAACAAGTGTGATGGATCTAAAAAAAAAAAAAAGAATTAAAAAATCAGATGGTAGGACTTTTCCCAGTAGCTCATCACTTTGACAACACAGCTTTTGTAATACCTAAGCTCTAATAGCAGCTATAGGACTTAGCTGCAGAGAATGCAAATACTTATACATATACTTAACCCAAAGCCTTGTAAGTCAGAGATCTCAAGTGTGCCAGATTTTACAGACTCTGCTTCTACTTAGTGATGACCCATTCTGTTCCATTGAATGCTTCAAATTAATCATTGCTCTAGCTATGAGTGAAACAGAGAGAAGTCCTATATTGTGTTCTACAGGTTATTACTGAATCTTTTTATCTCTCCTTTTTCTGGATGCTTCAAAGCTTTCAGAGAGGTGCTGAAGGCCCGTCTGCATAAGCACATTTTAAAAAAGCATTTTAACTAAGAGTCTCTGCAACTCTAACTGTGAAGGCACATCCAGAAGTGAGGTACCTTTACTGCACTGCCTATTTCCTCAATGCTAACATGTGGCATAAATCTCATTTGAGCTGCAAGAGTTGTCCTACCCTTCTACCCTGTGTGCAGAGGGCAAATGTATTACCAGCTCTCAGCACTTAACTGCTGTGAGATGTGTTTAAGACATCAGTGAAAATGCATGTGCCACTTTTCTGCATCTTGCAGCTACAACACAATAAAACACTGTAAGGATTGTGGGATTTTCTTTTCACTCAGCAATTGTTATCTGCACTGGGAATCAAAAGAGATCAGGTTCAAACCATGAGAGAAAACAAAACATGGCAAAAAGTTAGCATGCTTAAATGAGTGATGAAAAACTAACGAAAAAGTCTAAATAATGTGCTCATTATGGCAAGAAGTACCACAAAACACTGGATTTCCATCTTTCCATTACTTGACTCACATTTTGCTGAAAGACAGCTTGAGTAGAACTTTCAAAAGAACTTAATGAACACATAACATAACATAACATAACATAGCATAACATAGCATAACAGGGAAGGGAAGGGAAGGGACACAAAGAAAGACTCTGATACTAAAAAGATTGTAGGGATCTTCTAAAATTAATTCTTCGAGACAGAGTGTAAGGCGAAAGACATGAAGAAAATTGGGGGATAAAAATAGAAATGATTATATTCAAACAAAGCTGAATTGTAGTGAGCATGAATCAAGTAACATTGACCTCAGAACATTGAAAATCCTATAAATCCTGTGGAAGGATGCTTTAAAATATATGGTCATGATTATAATTACATGCACAAACAAAGTTAGGTGCATGCATTACCCTCTTGGATCAGGACTGAAGAAAGAGTGAAATCCAACTAGATCTATCAAGGAGTCCTCAAGAGGTGTGAAGAACTGGACAATACTGTTCAGAGGACAAAATCATTATGTTCAGGGGACACCCGAAGGTATATGGAGACATACAATATGGCATTCATTAGACTGATCGCATCTGTCTAATCTGATAATGTTCTTTGGTAAAGTTACCACATTCTGCAGACACAAAGAATTCAGCCTGAGTCAGATGCATTGTATCATACTGCTGAAGTTATTAATACTTTTGGAGAAGTGAGGATTAATACTGAAGAGGTATGGTATGCATAAGGGACTGGCAGACAGAGAAATGAGGTCAGGTTGCTCTCAAAGAGGAGGTGTTGGGCTGGAGAGAGACTGCAATTTGAATTTCTCAGGGATTTGTCTTGAGCCCAGTCGTCAATATTTCCATCAGCACAGAGGAGGTTCAGAGCATCACATAGGCAGAACTGATTGCTGGAGCAATAGAAATGGGATACATTTCAACAGTATAAATGATGAGAATTGTTAACAGAGATCTCTGCCATAAGCTGAAGTGTCTCTACAGACAAGAAGGTGCATTTGATTTCATTAGCTGACCACATCAGGACAATGGCAGTTACCAGTATGAAAAATGCAGATGTAATGTTGTGCTTAATGAAGTGCAGCATTTCCAGAAGAATGCGGTTAACCAAGGCACTGGTGATACACAACATTGTATACAACTGTGGCATTCAGAAAAACTGAATTCAAACTGGGGCAGGTGGAGGTAAAATCTCTAAGGGAGAGATAGAAATTCTGTTGTGCAAGAAGAGATTAGGAGAATATGGTTTGAATAACCTAATATAATGATCCTGAATTTGTTTGTGGATCATAAACGTAGAAGTAAAGGGGGGGGAGGGGAGGAGGGGAACAAACACCCAAAACATTAATGAAAGAGAGAAAAAACAAAAATAAATGTGTATAAAGAGAAAGTAGAATCTGACAGCCTTCTGGTAGAAGTAGGGGCAAAAACACCTGCACACTTTCATGTGGAATTTGATCAGTTTATGAGTGATGTAAGGAAATGTGAAGTAGAAGAGACCAAATGCAATGATCCTTTCACTAATGTGTATCTAGCTGCACTGGACTCTTCCAGCTTAAACCTGGCAAGCTGGGAGGTTGAGAGGTTCGCCTTAATCACAGAAGTAGTAGAAGTACTGAGCGGAGAGAAAGGAAGAAAACTGAACAGTTCTGAACTATTGCCAAGGATTCGGAGTCATTAAAATAGAAATCCAGGAATCTTTCCAAGATTTTATGTGACCTAGTTCAACAGTTACAGTTCCCTCCACTAGCACACACATCTTAAAAAAAAAAAAAAAAAAAAAAAAAAAAAAGACACAGTAGAGCTGAAAAACAAAACAAAACAAAACAACAAACAAACAAACAAAAAAAGCATGAAAAAAAACACAGAGAGGGGAGTGATGGAGCTGATCAAAACAACTTCCAGGTGAAGAATATTAACTGCAGTAGGACTCTTTAGCCCCTAGAGTGACACCTACAGAGATGTGCAGAATCACACAGAGAGCATAGCGGAGGCATAGGGAGCATCTATTCACTGCCTCACACAAGAGGGTTTCAGAAGGACCGATTGGGCAGTAGGTTCGGAAAGAGTAAGGCAGACGTTATGGAGCTCCTACTGCAGGGTGATATGATATGACAGTGCAAATCCTTTAACTGAAAATTCATCATATTTGGCTTAATTGCTGAAGCATGAACTGTAACAGAATGTGAAAGTATTTATTGATAGAATTGTTATATTATCTACTAACACCTAATTGCTTCTGCCAGAAACAGGATGCCAGGGCTGATAGACTTTTGATCTGATTTGTCATTTCTGCACAGTTTGATGCATATACATATGCCATGGACTGACCAGACACCATGTTCAGGATAAGCCCTGTATCCTGGAGTGAGGATAGAGATTATGGCTGCTCCTGTCTGCATACACCTTATCTCAGGGCCAAACATGCCTGGACCAACTGGCTGTGGAGACAAAGGGAAGGCAGGAGCTGTCAGACAAGGTATTATGGTTGATTACTTTTTTTGAGCAGTACAGCCACAGCTGCTGAATGCAAGGCACATTCAACAGCTCTTTGTGCATTTGGAGCACAGCTGAGAACATTTGGAGCACATCTGAAAGAACATTTGCTAAAAGGCTTACACCTGGATTCTACTGTGCTTATAATGGTGACCCCATAAAAAGGCTGTACACTTTGGTTTCTCTTAGCTAGTCCATATAAGGATAGTCAAAAGGCTCACGGAGTGTCCATAACTTCAGATTTAATCAGTTAGCATGAAGGAGCATGCTAAGATTTATTCTACTTTCTTACCATCTTCATGGAACTCAGCATAGTTACACAGACATAGAAATGGAATAACACAGTACTAAGCCAGACATTAGGGTCATGCTTATTACTGACACGAATCATTGCGATCTTGTCTCCAAACCTTCCATCCTTGCTTCACTCCCTCTCACGCGATTTGCTCTATTACACAACATTTCAGGGTATTTTATTTGCCTGCAAATAACAGGTGAGAGCACAATAGATCTTGGAGACCTCACTACTGCACCAGACGTGCTTCCAAGTTCCTCAGTAAGGTACACAAATTGGCCATGGCTCAGTTTCTTACTGGGGTGAGACTGCGCACATGTCAGCCGTCCACACGCCTCAGTGCTCGCCAAGCACCGACCCAGTGTGCTCTGCAAACAGAACTCTCCCACCCACCCAGCCTGCTCTCCCTCCCAGCACGTGCCCAAAGGCAAAACTGGAGCCAAAACGCCCAAGCATAAGCAACAATTCTTTTTATGCTTTAAAGCCACCTAAAGTTTTGTATAGCAATAGTTCAGCTAAAGCTGTGACTAGCTCACATGTTTAAAGTTAAGCATGCACTTATTTAATTTGCTGGCTAAGAGCCTAAAAATTACAGTAGTTGCTACCTGAACACCTTACCTACTGCTGCTCTGTGAACTGCCTGCCCTTTTTTGTGGTCAAGATCTTTCCTCTCCCTATGCACAAAGCCAAACCATCCTCTAGAGCAGCTGGGTGACACAGGCTGCCTCACCCGGTCAGTTAGCTGCCCCTAGACAGGCCACCAGACCTGACTGACCTATTCCTGTCTCTGAATGAGGATACCCAAAGACTCCTTATTGCAGTAGAAATTATATATGTCACTGACACATCTCTGGTTCCTACCTTCTCCATGAGCACTTCTCAATTAACGCTAAAGTTTTTGTTTCATGGATTTTTCCCATCCTCTTTTTCTTTTAATGGTCTGCTTTGCTAGAGCAAAGTACTTATCACCTTGTTAGAACCACTTTCTCTAACAAGGAAAAAGAGTTCCCTCTAGCCACTAGCTTCTGTAACAGCATCCATGCTGTCTCCAGGCAACACTTTCCTTTAAATGTAGGTTTATGTTTATGCAGTAGTAAAACTGTAATCTGAACATCAGTGACAAGTCTACTGAATAGCTATTTAGCTTCTAAATTGTTATATTGCTTTTTTCAGTGGGAAGGAAAAGCAAATGTATCTGGGAGAAGAGAGAATGCCATCTTGAGAGAAAAATTACCAGCCATAATAATAAAGTGAAAATGTTTGGAATAATTTAGGATAAAACCATTCAAAAATACTTTTCAGCTTTTGGGGAAAAGCCAATGCAGTCAAATATGCCTGGGAAAAAATATCCTAAGATCAGAGCAAGAAATAATTAGCTTGTAACAGAATTCAAAGAATCCTCAATTTAGTTTCCCAAATAGACTTGGGATTTGAAAATATTTTTATTTCATTTCTGTTTGTTTTATATGTATCCCAAGGTACTAACTTCTGGTGTAAAGTCTCACTTAAAATCACCCTTCCTAGGCTTATTTGGTGTTCAATGCACTCTTTAGTCCACTTGGAGTATTAGAACAGACTAGAAAAAGTAGATCAACATTCCAAGTAAAAATGATGCTGAAATATACACGAACTCTGCCAAACCAATATGGCTATAAAAAATCTCTATCAAGTGGTTGAAGCAGACATGGTGTAGACACCTCACAAACAAATCTGTGACTATGTTCAGGCAATACTCAGCTGAAGAATCTATCCATAAACCACTATCCAAAAATATTGAGGAAATGAGGGTGGAATAAGTGATATCAATATGGGAGTGTGGGAGGTAGAGCAGAGGAAAAAAATCAAATTGATGCAATATTGAAACAATAATACCAAAGTGAAGTGAAAACTAGAATAATATACAAAAGTGAAGTAAAGGATCATGAAAAATATCACTGTGAGAGCCTGAGAAAAAGGCTAGAGAAAGGAAAAACAGAAATGATTGCTGTAATAAGGAAAAGCAGAAGAGAAATCAAATCTGACATTAATTCTAAGATTGCATAGGACTTTTTGTAACTGTGGAAAGATATACTGTGCTGTGGGTTGCATACTGCTTTCAGTATGTGCCTCATGTTTTTGAAAGTTGACTACGATTTATTACATCATATGATTAAACCAAATAAGTGAATGTGAGAAAGGAGAATTAACTGTCAGGACAGTGGAAAATGTGCATCAGTATTTGTTGCCATATTGATCTAATATTCATTTTCCACAGGAATTAGATTTAATTAAAAAAAAAAAAAAAATCTACATTGGCTTGTAATCTCTGCTAGAAGCCCCATGCTGCTCATAGATGCATCCAAGCTGTCTATCTGCACTCCCACTTGGGTCTGATGCTATCCCTACTCTCAGATGCCCAGCTTGAGAGTCTCTAGCAGATTTAACAGGGACCATGTTGCCAATGGTGTTTTCATTAATCATTTTTTAGAGGTTTAGGGTTTATTTAAGAGTGATTTTTTGTATCAAAGTGATAACTGACACAGTGGGTGGTGAGCGGTGCCATGCAATTACCTCTGGGTGCTCCAGTGCAAGGTGCCCCAAGGCTCTTTGGGGAGATATTCTTTCTTCTCTGCTGAGATGTAGCCAGGGCTGTGGTGGAAGAGAGCGGGTTTTTGTCAGTGCACAGCAGGTCTGCACTGCCAGTGCACACATTTGCATTTGCTGGCAAACAGATAAAGACTAAGTGTGTCAAATACTGGCTGAGTTATTTTTAAAAGTATCATTATATTTCTTACAAAATTTGTTTGAAGAATACTGTAAATTGATAACTGCTGGATACTACGACGATCCATCCACTGCAATATCATATTGTGTTTGGTTTCTTTCAATACATAGAATCTTCCTTGGGTTGGAAGGGGCTCCAAGGATCATCAAGTTCCAGACAGGTGATCTCAATCTTCAGTCCGGCCCAATAAAATTGTCCTTACACTTTTAAGCTTCTAAGACATATTTCTGTAACTGACACAAGTATTTACCACTGAGAATTAACAAACTTGCTTTAAGAGTTAGTTAGTTAGTTTGTTACCAATCATGTTAATACAAGAGTATCTTTCAGAAACATGACTAACTGACTTGTGGATGACTCTACCCTGCAGGTGTTCAAGGCCAGGCTGGTTGGGGCTTTGAGCAACCTGGTCTAGAGGGAGGTGATCCTGTCTATAGCAGGGAGGTTGGAATTAGATGATCCTAAAAGGCTCCTTTAACCCAAACCATTTTATGATTCTATAATCTTACTTGAATATATATTTGCTACAAACCGTATATGAGCAGATGATACATTTCGAAATACTTATAAAAATTAGAATACTTTCTGATAAATATGTGCACAATGTGAGGATGAAAAAATTATCATGAAAATAAGCCATTCATTTAATACGTTTTATTCATGCACTGAGTGTTATTAAATGCCTATCAGATGTAGCAGTGTATTCAATAACACTATCTTCTTAAGAAAAAGCCCTGTCAGTACAAATGAGCTAAATCTTCACTAGATCTTGTGGCATAACTTGTTAATAAATGAATGACCAACTCTACTTCTTCCAAGGACATGTGTGTGTTTTTAGAGGACTTTTCTTTTTTTTTTTTTTTTTTTTTTGGAATATATTTCAGACTATGTATTTTGAGAGAAGTGGACAGAAGACCAAAACAATGTTAGTAAATTAAGTGAGAGAAATGTAGTTTATGGAAGAAAATATCTGCTTTATCTATGAAACCACCAATCAGTCCACAAATGCTATTTCATTTGAGCAAAGACTTTTTCTGTGACATTTGTTTAAATGTTTTCACAAAATGCATTTAAATGGGATGCAAATAAAGTCATATTAATATTTCAGTATAAGATAGGAAAAACACAGAATGGAAATACAGAAAGTAAAACTTTTTTTTAAAAGCTATCTAAATCTGTTTGAAAAACCATCTTAATCCCTATTACTTGTATCACAGTAGCGTCACTCAAGCCTCCTAAACTCATGATAGAGATTTGATTGATATTGATAATAATAAAATGCAGTTAAAATTAAGCCTTTTTAAATATTTGGTATTTGATATGGTTATACCATAATTTCTGGCCAGGACAGAAGCATGTTCTTTGAAGAGAGACTACCGTAGCACAGGTCTCTCTGCTGGAACACTTAACTCGTATGATCTCTACCACTAAAATTGGACACAAATGCTGGTCTGATTCACAAGAGACATCTCCAGTATTCATTATTTTATAAAGTGGAATACAAACGATACCTTCAGATGAGCAGCAAAATTTCAGTCATAGCAGATTCCAATAAATACCTCCCCCTTTTATGTGCAAGGTTCAAAGCTTTGCAAGTCTGGAAAGCTCAATAGAGTTTGTAGAGTTAGCCAGGTTCAATTCATTAGGACACAACTTAACTGGCAGCTTGTAAAATAAACTCTGTCATCCACCTCTTCTACCTTCTTCAAAAAACATAACGCAGCCCTGACAGAAAGCTGATAACTTAACCATGCAGAAGAAAACCTGGAATCTGCAGACAAGGATTTTACTATGTGCTGAGTCTGGAAAGTGGAAGGAAAATAATGTAGTGTTGTCCCCTACTCACAGAACTTCAGGAAGAAAATCATCCAACAGAGTAGGAAATGTATTCATGACCTCCACATTCTCACTAATGCAGGGGCAGGCAGTATCTTATCAATCACAAGAATTATAGAATTGCTTATAAAGAGTTATCCCATACAGAAAGGAAAGATTCATTGTATAGCTGCTTCCATCCATCCCTCCCTAAGGACACACACTCCTGAGATAATTTTCTTCTTGCATTTCAGGCTATTTAAAAGTTAATCCCTAATTTCAGTTTACAGACTTCCATCTGCTAACTGAAGTTAGTGAAGCTCTTCCAGAATGACAGTTGAAAGACATAAATCATTGTGTCATACATAAACATTGCCCTAGACAAACCCAACCTATTAACATACAGAAGAGGAGTTCCCAGAAGAGATACATGCAGGAATTTGGAGTTCCTTCCCTCATTTTTTTTTTGGTCAAAAGCATCACAAAATAAGATGTCAGGTACCACACAGGATTACCGTTGTTCACTGTCATGCACACACATATATGCAGTACTTATTGTGCAATGTGTATTTGTAAATGTGTGTGGATGAAATTACGTTAGAAAGACACACCATTTAATTCTCTGTCAGCGAATAGCATGTTGCTAGTTTTCGCCCATCACTTACACTTGCAGATCCCCTGGGGTTTACTGCAATTATCCACAGAACAGTTTAATAGTAAATATTTCTACCATTGGTTAATTCCCTTTCTCAGAAGTTTCTGAAAACAAATGCTACAGTAACAAGAATAAATCTTATGATACTTATCACTGTTATTACTGTTTAACAATGTAAAGAAAGACTGCCAACTTTCTAATAGACATATCTATCACTTTCCTACCACATTCTGATTTTTGTGTGAGAATTTCCTTTCATTTTATAAAACCTTTCTAACGTTCTGTTTCTGTTGTTTGCTTGCTTTGTTTTATGCTCTTATTTGGTAACTCTCTCCCTAGAAGTGATTTCCAGTAGTAATGCATTTCTTCAAAATATTGACTTAATACTTGGAGTAAGCTTTAGGATTTGGATCTACCTTGAGAAAACTATGCATTATAAAGGAGGAGCACTTTGGCTCTTCACAATATCAAAACCACATTTGCATGCCATTCCCCTAATCCTGCTAACACAAAATGCAGTGCTGGTGAAGCAGAATAGTTTCTACTTTTCTGTGCAAAATTTTATACAAACACATCCAGAGCAGAGCTGAGGGTTTCTGAGGCTCATGAACTGCATGGTATGGTCTAAACTAAATGCAAGGACTAAGACAGGGCTAAGACACAGATGTACATTTCAACACCAGAGTTGCCTGAATAATATGTATAGGGCAGGCAGAGAGAAAGCAGAAATGGAAGGAGGGAGACCCAGATCCTTTTGTGTTTTGCTTTTTATTTTTTTCCCCAGGTATTAGCCCTTTGCATCTAAAAAAGAATTGTTCTTTGTCCTAAAATATATTGCGAAGAAAAGACTGGAGAAAAAGGTCCAGAAGATATGAATTCTCTCTATTGATACTGATTCCCCAATTCCAAAATTCCTTTTAAGATCAAAACCTTGTATCAGTTAGAATGGAGTAGCTCAGCTTCTTACAGGAGCTGGTTCAATATGCTAGTATTCCCATTACACTATTTTCCATGTGTAAGTTAGTCCTGTACACCTTTGTCAGAATTTGAAACTAGAGCTCCTAGAAACAAACAGAAAAGGGTGTTTTATTCTATGGAATGCCACAGAATTACTCTCAAAAGACATGTTTTTTGGCTGTTAGGGTGGTTACCCATCTGGTTATACTTTTAAAGAAAAATGATGATTGAATATTCCTTCTTATGTGAAACAGAATTGCTAATTCAGAAATATCAAAGTGATCTGGTTTTTGTTCTGTCACAGCCTGGCGTTCAGGTTAGTCTATTAAACTACTTCAGCACTTTATTTCACCTACTCTGACTCTGCTGTTCTTTAGCCAGCCTTTGATACAGCAATCCTGACTTGTGCTCTTTGCAGTCTTCTCAGATGGCCATAGTGCAAAAATCCACTTAGCATTTAAACTTTAGGCTTAAGGAATGAGGTTTAATGGCCTTATCCTGCAGAAAGTGTATTTACTGGATTTGTTCATTGTCAGAACCAAAACTGTCAACAGTCTCACCTGTCCATGTATACAGGGACCACTTTCCCTTTGGCAAGTCTGTAGTTCTGGCACAATTTCATTCACAGTTTCATCTTTGCATCTTCTCATCTCTTACAGCAGGTAATTGCCCAGAGAGATCATTCTCCTATTTAGTTCCACATGATCACGTTCTTCTCATTTTCTAAGTTTTATTTCATCTTGCTTTGTTTTTTTCCTTCTACAGTGAAATTTTGGCCTTTGTTATCATATTTATATGGGACTTTATATATTGCATTCTCAAAGAAAAGTGAAGGAATATTGCCACATTTATAAAGACTGAGCAACATCTTGCTATGTCAGAGATACTCCAGAGAGGAGGTACCTGGATAAACAGATACATCTGTTCACCACCCAGAGTCTGGGAAATCCCTGCCAACTCACCATTCAGCTTTTGGTTGAAAACTGATTTACCCTTGAGTTTTATAAATAATCTTGCATGAAATGCTTGTTTTGAACAATGTGGTTTGTATTATTTTGTATTGCCTGTTCATTGTCATTCCTTTGAACCACCACCTACTCTGATATGAGTGTTTTGCATAGTCATTAATTTATGCCTGAGAAGCATTTTGCAAATGTGAATCACTTCATGAATGATGATTTATCATTTTTCTGATATGCGCTGTTATTGATTATCCTGTTGAGATTTGTTCCAGAGACTTCTGGAAACTGCACTGACAGCACCATGATCTTGGCGAGTCCATGGACAGGACCTTCATAAACTAAAGGAAGCAGAAAAGAGCTAAATAATCATGGCACAAACCTTTTGCCACCTGGGCTCAGCAGCCTCTAGAGACTTTGGCACTCAGAGGGTGTGTGTTATTGTGGGAGACAGCCTTTCCCTCTCCCCACAAGTCTGGGGAGCATCCCTAGCCCACCCTGCAATTAGCCACCCAGGAGTCTAGCAAATGCTTTCCCATCATATTCCCTCCCACCCCAAGAGCAACGTGAAGCAGCTTTGCATCACCTAAATGAAAGCTTTGCTACCCTCACACCTACATCACACACAAACTCTCATCACACCTGCAGTCATATTTCTTGGCATGACCTATTACTTGACTCAGTCTGGGTGATCAGTGCCCATTTGCCCCTTTAAGAAAGGTGGAAAAAAAAATGCAGGAAGTTTTTCAAAGATTTTCAATCACAGCAGAGTTCAGTCTCTGGTGAGAGGACACATGCAGAGCAAGATGCCTTGCCATGATCACTCTGCACTTGTGTGTAATTTTTCTCCACCAGTGACAATGAACTATCAGAACAGAATCCAGCAGAACACGTTAAGCCAAGATTCTTAGTACCAGACAGAATTCACGGATGTGAATATCAAATGAAAAAGTAATGTAATTTATTACAGCTCTAGAAATAATAATAATAAAATAATTAAAAAAAAAAACCCAAAACCAAGAAGATAAAATCAATCAAATTTTCAGTTTCTCAAATGGTCTTTTCTTAGCATCCCCCTCTGTTTCAGGCTAAGCCAAATTCATGCTATTAGGATGCTGCTATAGGGAGCTCCTGTCTGGGATGTCTGAACCATTAAATCTGAAGGACCAGTTGAAGAATCTGTACCTGTATTACAATGTGGAACAGACTTCTCTCCTGGTTTTACAGCTATATATATATATTTTTTTCTCCACTGAAAGAAAACTTAGAGGAAGGCTGTTTTCATTGCATTCCTCTCTGTTAGTGTAATTAAAACCTCTTGTAAAGCAACCATCTTGGATCAAAATGTAAAAGGTACCAACTTTGTCTACAAGTACAAAAGCTATATTCTAACTCTCATCAGATGATCTACCTGAAACACAAATGGACAGTGGTGGCAGGAAAGGCTTCTGATAACTTTGCACTAATGTTTAAAGTAAGGAGATAACATATACTAATCACACTTTTGGAAAATTCGTTAACGTTCGTGGTTTCATACATCATATAAATTTTTCAGCCTAATTGTGACATGCAGAAACAGAATTCTGTTGGGAGTGAGACTACTTCACAATATCTGACCTGGAAGATTTGTTGTGAAAAGAATACAGAATTATTCATGAAAAATTGTACTGCCTCGCATAGCCATGCTGAGCCCATTCATACCTACCTCAGCTATGAATGAGGCCCATTCAGTTGAACATATGAAGGATTTGCAGGGTTCAGATTCCAAGTCTGACACAATTAATAGTGTTTATAAGTTCAAGAATGTTGCTGTTAGGACAGAGTGTATTCAAGACAAGTGATCATATTTCATAGCACACTTACTGGGTGAAGAGGCACTTGACATAAGACACTCTTATTTTCATAATCCAAAACCGTTTTGTTGTTTAGGAAGGTTTACATTTTCTCCAGCCACTTTCCCTTCCTTTTTCTACTGGTTTCATACATAACGTAAGTTTTATTTTCTTGCTATTCCACTGTGTTTCCTTCTGGAAGATGTAAACAAACAAAAAAAATCTTTTTGTTTGAGTATCAACAAAACTGAGTTTCAAGAAGCTTTTATATTTAATGGACCTGCAGTTGCATGAAAGGAGACTGCAGTGTCATGAAACAAATAACAGCAACACTTTCTGTTGCAGATAAAAATAGGAAGATTGCAAGCTGAGAAGGGTTCATAAAAATAATGGATCTCTAAATAAAAAATAAATAAAGAGGCATTGGAAAAATATCTATTTAGGGAACATTAAATTTGGTAAATGTAATTCTTCAGTTAAAATAACAGGGGCATTGACATTTCTGTTTGCTCTCAGTATTATTTCCCCCCCATATGGCTATGCAGCTATGGTAGGACCACTTCGGTAGTAATATACTGATTTCTGTTCTCAGAACTAGGAAATATTGATAAATCTGTACAAAAAACACAGGCTCTACTTGTAGGAGAGCATCAAGTTGCACTGATGCCCAACTGATTTAACATTAGCTCACATAGATGTTTCCTTAAGAAAAAAAGGGGCACAATAAGGAGGAAAATACACAGCCTGAAGGAGATACCTTTCAATAAAATGTGTCTATAAATCAGCGAAGTGGACGCATAATCATTTTGGTTTTGGCCACAAATTAGACAGAAGTGTTACCTCAATTACAAGAAAGCATACAGGTGTGAGTGATGTGAAAACCAGGAGAAAACCAGGCTCCTGCTTAAGGCCCTCGTGGAGATCAAGATAGGCTATGGATATTCTTAAGAAAACAGGCTGGACCCAAACCAATGTGAATGAAAGACTCAAACTGCAAATAGTCCCTCGCAGATACAAAAATAGCTTTAAAGAAACTGAGGCAGCTGCAGAGCCCTGAGTGTACAGTGGGAATGAAGCTGTCCCTGTCCAATGAGTAACGCACACAGTGAGTCGCTCACTGTCCAGGTAGTGGGCCTGACTTGAGCTTTTGCCATTTGTCAGCATTTAACATTGAGCAACAACCAAAAAAACCACCAACCAACAATAACAACAAAAAGCCTGTCTTACTTAACAAGGAGTTCCTTTCAGCTGGTTATTAATTAGAGAAGCAAATGCTGGATCTGCAGCCCTCTGCAGAGCTGCTCACAGGGGAAAGTACAAAGCGAGGACCTGCTGTGGGGCAAGCTGATGACTCACTTTTAATATCAGGTTGAGCCTGGCTCTCAAATGTTGCCAAGTTAACTCTGCAGGGATCCCCACATCAGCCCACTCAAATTTCCTAATAACAGCGCTGCATTTCAGCAGGCTTTGCTGCGGCAAGGCGCTTTGATTTGTAAACAGAGGCAGTCTAGGAAATAATGTGCTAGCGCAGTTAGACATGTAATGTCATAAGAAAACAAAGTGTAATGGGAGCACTGCCATTAAGCGACCAGGGGATTTTGCTCGCATTTGAACATGACAGCAATTAATAAGAGATAATTTTTAATGGTACTTTAAAATTCTACCCGTGCCCTCTATAGTCCCAGAAGGGGATTCTGCAACATGTAAAGAAGAAAAGATCGCTGGTAAAGGTATGCTCACAGAAGCATGCAGTTTAAAAAGGTTTAATTTGTACTCAGTGCACCAAACAGTGTTTTATTCAAAATAGAGTGAATGCTCCTGAGTTCTGACATTGGGACTTAAACCTTTGGGCTTGCTGGAATACATTTACATGTTCTTTAGACATTTACTTGAAGACCTCTTGTCTCAGCATGGTGAAATTTGGGATGCACAGAAACATGCCAGAGCACTGAGTCACTTCTGGCAGATTTGCATCTCATTCTGCCCTAGCATAAACTGCAACTTGCATGCTGTTGCCCCACAGTTCAAAAGATGCATATTTATTGTCCTGGCCATGTGACTGAGAATATATTGCTAAGTAAACTCCATGTTAGTCTTCCTGCTTGAGGACAAACCCATTTCTGTTCAGTCATACAAAGCTTTTAAGAAAAGAGATGTCTGTATGGTTGTAAGACTTCACCACCAAACTGATTGAAAATCCAGCAGTGCATCCTGAAATGTTAAACAACTCTGTGAAAGAGGTTAACCCACCACTTTTCCCCTTCAGCTATGTGAGCAAAGCTTCAACTTGAGCTGTGGCTAGCAATCTTCATCCCACCCTGTGCCTGGTACTCCTTCAGCATTACAGCCATGTACCTTCCCTGTATATGTAGCTTAATGTGCAGCAGATATAAGTCCTGAGGTAGTAGTAGTAAATAATTTTTTTTTCCTCTCACTAAATCACTTTTGCTTCCACTGAGTGGCCACAGAAAGGAAGAAGAAAAACCCAGCCAAGGAATATATAGAAATCCAAAATCAGACAAAAAGGGAAAAATTCCCAACAGATTTATGTCTTTACACTCACCTAATCTCCCCCAGCTAGCCAACAAAATGAGACAGTAAGCATACACTGCACACAATGCACTTCTGTTTTGTGTCTGATCAGTGGGTTGCCAAATCCTTGTGCTCCTTAGTCCATGGCAGGTGACTTCTCTAGCGGAGATATTCTGGTGCTATCAAATGCTCACCTCCTGCCACCCTTGTAAATTCTCTGTTTTGATGTACTGCTCATCAAAATGATGTGGTTTCCTAATGACAAGATATTCCATTTTTGCAAGTGAAAAGGAATTATCAGCAGGAATAGCTGGATAAATCTCATCAGTGCTACCAAGTCACTCATTAAACAAAACCTCTGTTTAGCATTCCCTTAAATACATCGTTCAAATTCAAAGCAAATACTATTTTTAACTATTATTAATTAACCCTTGAGCTTCTCTCTGTCTCACTGCAGGTCTCAGCAGGCAATAACACAGTCACCACACACTCAATATACGCAATCTACAACCACTGTTGCTTGGCATTCAAAAAGTGGTTTTCCATTAATACCATCTTCTCAGGAGCTTATACATTTATAAGAATAGTGAATGTATTAATCATTTACAATGATCTTAATGTCTTGGTTTTTCTTCAGTCCAAGACAGGTTTTTTGATTGTTTTTGAGTGCTGCTTGGACGGAAAAAGTGCATTAAAATATGAATACTACTCCAGCTGTTTTGAGAAGTGTCAAAACAAGGAGCATATAAAAGACAGATCTTTGGCTGGCATAAAATACAATAATTCCAGTGAGGAAAGAGCCACCAGTGAGCATTTAGTGCTCGCTTTACACAGCCATAGACAAGCACAGAGACATTCTTACACATTTTACTTGTCATTTAGCAGCATTATCATTGTATGTCTGAAACAATGGTCATGAGATGTGAGGTTGTCAGGAAAAATTGATTTCCTTGGAATTACCCCAGTTTTTGTTTACTCCATAGTTATTATCAAGTACATGCACGTACAGCAGTGGAGAAGTGTTTGAAGAATGAAAAAGGCAAGAAACAATAGCGAAAGAGATTAAAGATCTCTAACTCTACTGGGCTTAGGATCTCTCAGATGGATTGACGACATTACATGTATAAGGCAGTTATTTTGGCATTCATTACCTAGCAGCCTTCATGGAAGGATACAGCCACCAGTTGTATTAGAGAACACGAAATTAAACAATGATGTACTCTCTGTAGCATTTTTAGTTCCTCATTTCCTGGATGGCTGATGATTACTTCACATCATGTTCCAGATTGGAGGACTTTCAAAACTTTCAAAAAATTTTCAAAAGTTTTGTGTAAGCAATGTATAGAAATATGTATTTCTCTCATATGTAAAGAAAAACTCCAAGGATTTGATTAGGATTGTAGTGCAGGAAGTTCAGAATTCGTCTCAAAGCTTATGTCTGCAGTTACAAAATAAAACCACACATAGATTTTCCCCTATGTATATACACTTGGCATTATATCCACAACACTCAAAGCTATGCAGAAATAGTGATTTAATTATAATAAGCCATCACACTTCTTGGCAGTACTAACTGTATCTGACCTTTGCATTCTCAGAGCATTAAAGTAGCTGTCCTGAAGTGTGTTCATTTTTTATTGCAGGAACGTTTTTCCACTAATACAGACAGAGATAGTATGGATTTACCCTACTCTATTCTGACTTGATGAGAAAATGCCACAGGAAAGTTATTCATAGTCTTCACAGCAATTAAACCTCACAAAGGTGCAATAGATTTTTTTTTTTGCAGCCGAGACCAATCCCAATGGTAATAATTTGACAGTTTCTAATTTCAGTATTTTGCATTTGCTAACCTTCTCTGAAGACAGAATAAGGCTTTTTTTTTTTTTTTTTTTTTTTTTTTTTTTTATTTAAAATCTTTCTCTTTTCTTTCTCTTTTTTTCCCCAAAGAGCTTCCTAAACCAGTGAAGTGTTTAATGTAAGTGCACTTGTGCAATCTCCTCAGAACACTCCGAGTGTTTAGGAGACAGAGGTGTATGTGGAGGAGCCTGTTGATCAGCAGTGGACTGAAATGTACTGCATTGTTTTTAACTATTGGTTGGAAGTCACAGAGATAAAACTGTGAACTTGCAATATACATCTCTCCATCCTCTCTGTAGCCACAGGAAAATAAGTGTGCATACAAGCACTTCAAATAGTAACTTGTGTTTCCTAAACTGCAAGGATTACATTTGATTGAAGATTTTAGAAGGAGTGTATAATCAATAAATGTACAGATGTTATACTTATGAAATATACCAGAGAGCTTGGCTATGCAGTTATTATAACAGAATAGATTGAATTCTTACCCATATCCAGGGCTTGCTATGAAATTCCAGAGGAGGAGGTCTCCAGAAGAGATTCTTCCCAACTAGTAGTCAGCTCTTAAATGGGTCTAGGAGAGGTGAAGCCATGCTCCAACCCTTCAAGCAGCACAGGTGAATTGCCTTCACCTGTGGTCCCATGGCTGACTCATTGCTCGTCTCAGGTGGTCAATCAGAGGTTCAAGCATGATTCAGCAGTTCCCATGCAAAGGAGAATAACTTCATTGAATTTGGGAAGAGCATAAATTGAGTTTTAAGGAGAAAGCCTAATACCTTGCCATTGTATTATTAAAGCAATCAGCTGTAGTGCACAAGAGGACTGTAATCCTATGGGATTAAAAATAGCAACAATAGCAACAACAAAACAGTAATTTTTGTGCTTGTTTTCTTGCTAATCTAATTAACATCTGTAAAAATTTCAGCATCACATTGACTCAACTGTTCTTGGAGCCCATGACACCTAGTTAAGTTACTTTCCAACACTGCTGTAAAACACAAGAGAAAGTCTAAGGTCACCATGTTTGCTGTACACTTCAACTTGAGACCTTGATTGCTTTACCAACTGTTCTGGAAGTTGTTTTTATAACTTTCTAAGGAATACTACTATTTGGTCCAATATTTCCATTTGTCATCCTCACCTGTCATAACAAGTAATCTTTAGATTGAATATAAAATCCAAAAACTAAAAATGAAAACAATCAGGAATAGTACTTGTGAAAGAAGTGCACAGCAAAGGGTAAACAATATTAGCAGGAAAAAAAAAAAGTGCATTTCTACACTTTTATTGCCTCAGTTTCAGCTGGTCATGATCTCCATTCAACAGAGTGCATTAAGGGCATACTTCTTGAGAAGAAAGTAAAAATTTAGACCAAGTTTTCAAGAACTATTTCTGTTTAGGGAGTGGTCAATAACTGTTTTTGCACTAATAGTTTTGGAGGTATCTGCTCTTCTAGAAATGAGGGAGTTGGCAAATCATAGAATCATGGAATGGCTTGTGTTGGTAATTCAAAGATCGTCTTGTTGCAACTCCCCTGCTGTGGGAAGATTTGCCCAAAACCACCTAGCCTGGCTTTGAACACCTCCAGGGATGGGGCATCTGTAGCTTCTCTGGATAACATGTTTGAGCATCTCACCATCATCTGAGTAAAAAATTCCTCCTAACATCAAACCTAAATCTCCCCTCCTTTAGTTTAAAACCATTTCTCCTTGTTCTATCACTGTCAGACCATGTAAAAAGACAGTCTTCCTTCATAAGCTCTCTTTAAGAAATGGAAGGCTATAATGAGATTTCCCCAGAGCCTTCTCCAAGCTAATCAAACCCAATTTCCTCAACTGTTCTTCATAGGAGAGGATGGCCTCCTCTGGACCTGCTCCATAGCTTCGCATTCTTCTTGTGCTGAGGGCCCCAGACCTGGATGCAATACTTCAGATGGGGCCTCATAAGGGTGGAGTACAGAGGGGCGATCGCCTCCCTCTCCCTTCTGGCCACCTCTTTTTTGATGCAGCCCAGCATACAGATGGCCTTCTGGGCTGCAAATGCATACTTTTGCCTCATGTCAAGCTTTTCATTCATGAGGACCCTCAAGTCCTTCTCAGCAGGGCTGCTCTCTATGAGTTGTTCTCCCAGTCTATACACATATTTGGGATGCCTCAACCCAAATGCAACACCTTGCAATTGGCCGTTTTGAATCTCTCAACGGTGACAAAAACAACATTGCATGTCATACAAGGCAAAATAATTTTTCACTTCCAAATCAGGAACTACTAAGGAATTTATAACCTTCACGAAATCAAAAATAAAAGGTGGGGTTTTATTAACAGGGGACTTTTCAGTTCTCTCATTTTTTCATACAGTGACAATGTGATTTCTAAACTAATATTTAAAAAAAAAAAAAAAAGCAAAAAATAGTTACTGTCTGAGCTAGAGATTATACACTCCCAAACAGAATGCCTTTAAGTTTTATGTTACTACAAATTAAATTGATTTTAACCATCTTACTTTTGTTCTGTGTATTATATAATACTTATATAAAATATAATATAGTACTTTATATAATACTGTGCAAACTCTTCTGTTTAGTTTGAAGAAAAGAACAGTAGCAGAGTTAGGAGACAATGCAAGGTACATGTATGTATGTTCAGACATAGAATAAATTTTCTTTTGAAGACTTACAACATTTTCTTGAATTTACAACTGAAATGATGATACAGGAATTAAAAAATGATGATAAAGTAATGAAAAAATAAAAAAAAGATGTAGATCTGTTTTGAGATGATTCTACAAAACTTATGCAGCCATAAGCAGGAATCTTATTTTCATCTGAATTTGAAAAGCATTCAACACTGTGTGAATGTGATCCCAATTTGGACGTGTGGATATGACATACTTTTCTATTTTTCCTATTTTTTCTCCTGAATTTGTAAATGGATTTTCCTAAGTGTAAAATCTAGTACAATATTTTTCAGGCAACCCAACTTAAGGCTTTTTGTTATTTAAACTGACACTTTTGATAATTCTGGTGCACATGTTTTTTATTAGCTACGTTATTCATTTCTAATTTTCATAGAGTCTATCAAACTGTAAATAGACATCTGATATTATTTTTCTATTCCCCCATGTCCAAACAGATTACAATTTAATGAATAATGTGCAGTTTTTAACTGGGTTGGAGTAGAGCTGTGGATCAGATTTTGCAGCTGTAGGGAATGAGGGCTAGCGCCACCCAGAGTGTTTTCTTAAAAAGATGGAATTTCAGGGCATCCCTGTTGTCCCAAAATCTCCATAAAACTTTCCATGGCCAGTATAGTTCCCAGCTCTTCACAGACACAGCTGTGGAATGAGTGGGATTTACCACAGCCTCTACCACTAAATGACCAGAGTATTCCCATGTACTTAAATCATCCTCATTTCAAATCATCCAGCCATGAGAGAGTTCTGGAGGCACCCCAAGGTGAAAGGAAGGCATCTGCTGCTCCTCCATTAAAACCAGTGTTGCTGGCATGTCCCATTCTGCCTGAGCTCCACCCTGCAGTTCCTGGTGCTGGTGGAGAAATATAAACCCATAACTTGGGCTCATATTCGGGGACAAGCACATTAAGTGATGGTTAAAAATGGGACAAAAAGATTCAGGCAAGCCATTAGCCTTAGGCTGTAACCACTGCATTCTGAACAGTACCTAGTCTCATAGGTACACTCCTCAGTTTCTCCTTCAGTTTCTGGAAGTGATGATTATTTCAGTAGAAATTGATAAACATAAGTGTACATAAAATATGGGACAGATCAAATAAAGGTATTTCAGTATTAAAAGCTATTAATTTTGTGCAACATATGTTTGAATTTCAATTACTAAATTCCATTAAGCTAAAATGATATATATAACTCAGACTTCAGAGTGTTAATTTCATAGTCCCCTCTAAGCTGTTCCTGCAAAGGTGCTAGGGGTAATTAACTGCCATTTTCTCAGTAATTCAGAATCTGCAATTAATCAAAATGCAGAGCCTGAGTGATTGTAGAAAAAAGTAACACTTAGTTTATTATGTAGCACATTCTCATTCTAGTTGTTTTATGTTAGGATCAGCTACATTTTTCTCCCGGAATTTATTATGCTGAGCCTTCAGCCAATTAGTTTTTCTCACTTTACTTTAACTTAAAACCTGGTGAGTTTGTTATATATATGTGTACTGTTGCTTGTCAGTTACATTGGTTAGAGACCTGCAGGACTACATGTGTTTAAGCAATTAGGAACCTAGTACTGTCCAGAAAAAAATAAATAAATGCAATTTTCCTTTCTTAAAGCAATAGCTTTTCTTTAAAAAAAAAGACTAAGTAAGAATGGAAAAATGAGAGCAATGATAAAACTCAGCTTGCCACAACTACAAGAACGTGTTTGGCACGGAGGAGAACCCATAGCTGGCTGTATTGTGCCTGAAAGAGACAAGAAGTAGAGTTCAAATTTGCATCCTTTGATTGGATATATGGATAGAGCTTTCCATTCACATTCACGGCACACAATGAGTTCAAGACACTGTGATAATGGTGGAGCAGGATTTTTGTATTTAAAATCTAGTTCAGAGTTAGCATTTCACTGAATTTCTTGTGCACTTGTAGAGCAAAAGGCTGGTGCTCTGTCACATGTTGATTTTACAGCCTGACTTACGGGGAAGGGGATTTTAAAATTATACACAGCTGAGTGGATAGTTTGCTGAATATTACTTGTATGGATAATAGTAGAAGGCCTCCCTGATGGCCCAGCAGTACAATTGTAATTAATTGAGTCCATTTTTGCTTCCTAGCTATATACTTCTGCAGCTGGAAGTCCTCTAATTTCACAGCTCAGGTGCTGAAGTACACTGTGGAGTTCAGTCAGTATTAGAAAAGATGGAGCCTCCTGAGCAAACCGAATTTTGGCAAGGTGATTACTGATGTAAAGCCACAGAAAGGACAATGCTGAAAGACTCTTGCTGATCATAAGAGCACTCGTGGATCACTGTTGATTGAATAGTGTATTGAATTAGAAACCCATCACACTACCATTTTGACCAGTTATTTATTTATCACAGCTACCATTTATAAATCTCTGCGGCTGGACACTTCTTCCTTACCTATACTTCTAACCTTATCTCTCTGGGCACTCACAAAAGGGAGCCCTTATACACTGAAATACCTCTCAGATGGAGCACATGCTCTTGTTCTGCCACCATGATAAGAGAAGCCCCGTACAAATGCATTCAGAAGACTCTCTCCAGACTTGTTTGTCTTTCATTGCTTTGGATTTTTAAGGGGCTGGTTATCTCACCTGGTAAGGCAATTAAATAATAATTTATCAATTTCTATTGTGCCCATACAAGTGCTACTCTCTACTGAGAGCAGATCTGCTCCCAGATAGGATTTTTTTGGGGGGTGAGGGGGTTGTTGTTTGGATTCTACCAGCTACTGCTTTTTTCTTACTGATCTACATCAAACAAAAGGTGGGGTCATAGTCTGGGTTTGAGCAGCCCAGATTATAGTGGCATAACAGAGTATCCTGACAGGCAGAAGAGTGGAATACTTCTACAAAGGACAGGCTTCATGAAAAAAACATTCTACCCAAACCTGATGCTGAAAAACGTGAATACAGAGAATTTTTTATTTGTGGGCAGCACTTTTAAGTATAAAACTATGGGAATAAAAACAAAGACTAGGAAGATCAAAACTAAAAACTTGATGTAAAACGAGGTTGGTTTTAAAGAAAGACTCCTTTTTGACCTGTGCATTCTACTTTGATCTGGGTAATCCCAGTGACATATCAAAGTATCTGAAAGCATTGAATCTAGCACAAAAGTGGCAAAATAATTTGAGTTCTCTGTCTTGATAGATATTAAAGAATGTATGCATCAAAGAACTGCCTCAAAATTAAGCATTTTCATAGAATCATAGAATCATAGAATCATCAAGGTTGGAAAAGACCTAAAAGATCATCCAGTCCAACCGTTCACCTATTACCAATAGCTCCCACTAAATCACGTCCCTCAACACAATATCCAGTCTTTGAATTTAGTAATTTACTATTTTAGTAAGTTACTATTTTAGGTAACTGTTAGACAGCAGCAAAGTGAAAGTGTTAGTCTAGCAATGGTTGCGATGTTATACTAAAAAAATGCTGAGTGACAGTCTTATTTTGCATGGCACCACCCAATTGTCTTAATTTGTTCTCCTGAAAAAAAAAAAAAAAATTAGCAATAAGGTTCCAAAAATATAGAATTATCTAGAAAGATAGGGAAGAAGCACATTCTGGGAGTGCTGAAAGCAAAGCATACAGGAAAATGCAGTAATAGAGAAATCAAGAGAAAAGAAAAACTTCAACAGTGCCAGTGTTTATTATTTTTCTTTCCTCTTCCTTATGATTGTAATTAATTATCTCTTCTTGAAATTATTAAGAAAAAAGTGAATTCAGCAATGTTGGACAGAAGCATTAGATAAAACAGGTTATAAGTCCAATTCCCTACTGTGCAAATCTGGTGGTTTACCTGTGTGAGGCTGTCAACACAGTGAATTATCTTTATGCAAACTTTGGAAGAAAAACTGAGAGGAGTTTGATCTGGTCTTCCAATTTGTTTTTATATTTCAGGGTTTGCAGATGGCTTTAATGAAGTAGAGTATCCAAATATTTGTATATTTTATTTTGTCTAAAACAGAAATTACAGGACAAGTTAGTTAGGATTTACAGAGGACAAAAGCAAAGGCCACATCAGAAAAAGAACAGGGCTATTGCACATATTTCTGTGTCACTGATAAGAGAACGATAGTTTGTCTGAATTGTTTATAGTACTTTAACATCACTGAAGAACTACCAATTTAGTTACATTTCTCACTGTTCATCCTGTTTGCCTGCTCTTGTTCAGATCTGAACTTGGAAAATCAAAACACATTTTAAAGCAGATTTTGAGCTCTCTGTTCCAAGAATGTATGCCATGTTCCAAAATCTAGGACAAGATCCAAATTCACTGCTGTTTGTGTTGCACCCCTGAGAGTTCTGGGCTGAATAAAAGTAATGCTACTCAGTTTCATTTATTTTTTCTAATATATGCATAAAAATCAAGTCAATTATAGCAAAAATAAAAAATCCTAGCAAAAACCCTTTGTTCTTTCATGAACATGTGTGATAAATTTTAAAATTTCAGTGAAAATAACCTCTGTGATAGATACATGGACTTCTTACAAGTTTCTACTTTGGAAACCTTCCTGTTTTAGATCTCAAAGGAAAGGATGCATTTTTGTTGTTTTTTTTTTTCCTTTACATTCAGACAAGTCCTACTGCTTATCTACACTATAGAGGAAAACCACCATGCAGTTTTCACAAAGTGTAACTGAGCTGAGATTTTCAGGCCACGGAAAGCCCAGTAAGGTCTCTAAAAATGGATACCAGTGAACAAAGAATAAAATTACTGGAGCATCTCCACTTAGTCTGAATCACTTGGAAAATAATAAAAATGGCCAAAATGTGTGTGGATTGTCACAAGCCATACAAATTCAGCTTCTAAAAGGAACTGTTACATTTACTACTAGTTTACGAACTATTATTTCTCACAAAAACATACAACTGACTTTTTATCTTTTCCTCCCATTGAACCATGTGAAGCTTTTTGCCCAGCTAGTAAGTATTAGCAAAAATGTTTAATGTTAGTTTTGTATTGTAGAAATATTTCTCCTGGGATATAGATATAGCATCATGATTTAAAGCTCTACTGTACTAACATTCTTTAAGTTTCTGCACATGTTGCAATTTTAATAGAAAACATACATTCTTTCTGCACCCAAAAGTTTTTTGTATGGTGCGTGATGCATATGCCACTGTAGTTAGGGTTAAGGTGGGACTATTTCATTATATAATTTTCATACTTTTAGGAAAGATTTGCTTAAGAAAATGGTTTAAGCTGAAACTTGGTATACAAAGCTCTGGTTAGGGAAAGGCTGGCTTAAAGAAATTCACTTAAATCAGCCCTGTCATTTTTTTATTATCTTTACAGAAGGGTGCAACACTGGTTTTAGTACCATTACTTGTTCTCTTAATATTTGTTGAGTCTTAAATAAAAATAAGTTATTTTTCTGAGTTGTTTTCACAGGCTCTTCTTGTCAGTTTAAATGATTGTTTCATCTTAAGTAGAAAGTTTACCAAGTCTCAAATCTGACTCAGTACTTGTTTTGTTTCTCTCAAAGCCTATGTAGTGATGAATGTTTTAAGTTAATTTAGTGCTGTGAAAGGTGCCAAACAGTCAGCTATGGAAACTGAAATAGTCTTTTTGTGCTGGGAATGTTTATTTTATTTTATTGTTAAAACTGCAGTTGGAGGCTTCTCCAGCTGAGCTGCATTGCGAGCCATGAAGACCTGTAATGCTGGCAGGCACAGGAGCTGGTGGAAGAGATGAGTCTGTAAATGGAAGTATGCTGGCTGATCTGCGTGATGGAAGAGATGACCTGGCATCAAGTGTTGCATTTTAAGTACTTCTCAGATATTCATCTCCTCCTCACCAGTCTACCCATTTTTATTTAATTTTTTTCTGAAGGCAATCATTCTGTGTTTGATAGAAACTCGGTGTTTGGTAGAAACTCATTGACAACATACAGCAAAAAGATCATCCAAGTCATTTCCAGTGGTGAAGCACAGTGAAAGCTACTGGCTGAGACCTTTTTACTAGAAATTGTCCCTGCCTGCTTCTCTGCAAATCTAATTATTCAGTGAATTTCCCATAGCCACAGAGGTAAATCATAATAAAGATAAGCTTGTTCTCTGATTGGGGATAGCAATGTTGTATCATTTGTTACCAGTATAGCACATCCTTCCTTCATCTCTTTATGATTTTAATACTTTTTTTTTTTTTTTCTTTCCAGTTAGGAAGGCATTTACACATGTCTTCTGCATAGGTACATTCAAAATGATTAGCAACTGACAGACTTGCACAGATCCATTTATGAGGAAGGATAAATTGGGATTCCATTCCCTTGTTAACGGTATCTTGGTTTTGTTCTGCATTAAGAACAGCACAGTACAGAAAGAATAAACTCTCACTCTTGAGTCAAGTATCTATATTCTCAGTGACAACCACTGGAACTGTGCATTAGAGAATACATCACAACATACCTTAAGACCATTGTTTGTTATTATTAAGTTTTTATTCCCTAACCAGAAACATTTTCTTGATAACAAATTCATAAAAATAATTCAAAGCCTTTGGGGCTGCTGGGGAGGGGGGGGAGGTGGGGTTTCTTCTATTTGGTAGATTTTGTATCTGCTACAGTCTGTTCAGTGTCACAGTGTTAGTACAGGAATATGGCTATAACATTCTTGCTTGTGAAGCTGTACATCAGGCACATTTTAACAGATTTATGTCATCAGCCCCCACACACTATTAATCATTCTTTAAGGTCATTTTTAGCTATCAAAGTAAGTGCCTTAGTAAAATTGCCAAGGCAGCTTTCTAGCCAGGCCAGTTGCATGTTTTCAGGTGCTGGAAAAGAAGGAAAAAGAAAAAAAAAGTTGAGGAATTCACAAAACAAGCTTCTTGGCAATGCATCCATAAAGGTCTGTGAAGAGAGAGTAACCATTCCTCAGCATACATGCAGGCCATCTCTGTTATGGAAACTAGGGAACATTTAAGGCAAAGTAAACAGATTGATCAGTCTGGTCACAATTTTATAAAGTACAAAAGTGAAAGGTTTCTCTTGTCTGTTTCAGACTCTGACAAGATAAACTAGACGTGGCTAAGGCTGAATGTGTCACTTCTGTCAGGTGTTGTGATAAGTCTGAAAAGTCAGGTATGTTTCACACATGGTCTCCAAATAAATCTCAGACAAGGCTTATGTTCTTTCATTTTGTTTTCCATATTTCATAATCACTGAAGCCAAATAATCAATCACATAAGATATGAGGAAGCTTATTACTATACCGAATGAGGGAAGGCAGCATGCGTGGAAAAACACATCAGATTATTAATTTTATGGGAAACCATGTTGATATTTAATAAAAATATATATATTTCCATTATAATCACTTGGGAATTCCTTTGTTTGAATTCTTGCTTTACATTTTGGGGCACTCAGTGACAAGAACGTACTGTTTTTTCTGGGTCAAACTCATTGACAAAATCTGTGGAGGCACAAAAGGTGGCCTGGAATAGCATTTTATCAGCACATGGGTACAAACTATCTGCTGCAGAACAACTTCAAGAGAGATCTAAGCCTTCTATATTACGGTTAGGACTTTTTATACAAATAAAGCTTGTAGGTATTATTATTTACAGTATCTTCTCCTTGATTTACTAGCTAGTATCACAGCAGGGCTGGAAGGTTTCTCAGAAATCTTGCCAAGATACTCAAACTGACAAAGAGACAAGGTCAGGAGCTGCACAGAACTCCAGCTTGGTCTCTCAGCTTCACAGTTACCTTTAGTGGTACCTGCCCTATTTGAATGATGTTGATATCAAATATGGATTATTACCATTGCCTTGTCCTTCCTTTGTATCATCCACTGTTACACAGAGAAGCAGAAGTCAGTGGATGTTCTTGCATGATGCACAGACTGACTTCATCATGGTCAAAATATGGAGGAAAAATGACAAGACAAAACTAAAGTAAGTGGAAGCTCTGTTTTAATACAGTTATGTATTTAAGCATATTGCTATGTTCACTTTCAGGACAGATCCCTGGTGATGGGAATGCTGAAAGAGAAATCATGTTGAGAAGTCAGCTGTACATTAAATTATAAATTCATTTATACTTTGTACATGGAAATAATCAGAAATTCATTTTGAGAGAAGTTGAGCATCATGACTACCTGTCAGAGAGGTAAAAGCACACTTTTTTTTTTCCTGACATGCATTTGAAGTCTTTTTTTTTTTTTTTTTTTTAACAAAATGACATCTTTTTGACAAAGAGATTCCCTTTACAAGTGTCCAGCTTTCTCCGAGAGCAATTTCTGAAGTGAAATAAAAGCCATAGCTCACCTGTTTCTGTGCAGGAGTAACTGATATCATGCTACACCAAAATAGCAGAATAGGGACACTACAGTCTTTTGTATTAAGAAACTTTATGGCTGGATACTGACAATTACATGTTCATAAAGGCTGATGAGGGCATTTTCTACTTCTCAGAAGAGAGAAAATGGTTGATTTTAATCTGCTACCCAGTCAAAGTATTGGAATAGGAAACTGTTAACAAACTGATCTTTACTGCCTCCATCTGCCCGCAAGTAAAATTACACTCCCTTTTAGCACTACTGGTACTTTATAATAGAGATTTGGACCTATTTTCATGTTTGCTGGATCCTCAGGTACTTGCTCATGGTTTTGATCTCAATATTCAGTATTTAGGTTCTTATTGTCTCAGATAGAAGCTTTGGTTTTCATGCATGATTACTTAGAAAGATCAAAGAAGACAGAACGCAGAGGGTTTTTTTCTTATGCAACTATATGCATTTGATAATTAAAAAAGGAAACAGGAAAAGAATGCAAAACAAGATATTGGTAGATCTACATTGTAAGTGTAGAGAATTTGAAAGGTTTAGGTTACTAAATATTGCTACTTTGAGCAATAAGAAAATAAAAAATAAAATTGGTGGACCCAGAAGAAATATTTTCTCTCTTGGGCACAAAGATTAAAAAATCTAAGCATAAAAAGAACAAATTAAAATAAGCTGGCTACCGTGAGTTTTATTTCTAACTCTGGTAGCTGACTGAATGCTTTAAGCTACTTTCATAAGATCAAGCATCACTAAGGCGACAGCAATGAAGGAATCAAGGGGAAGAGGCAAAAAATGTTTGCAGATAACTTTTAAACCAAGATGAGGACAGGCTGCAGTTTTCTTAACCCAGGCATAAGCATCATAAATCACTAATCAACTATATCTCAGAGGAAACAAGGATGAGCATGGATAATAAAGCCAGATTAGAAACTCATTGAGTATGGCTACTGGAATCTCACCTTTGATGTAGTTGAACATATGTATCACACTAGAAAAGTTCATGAAAATTGCTCTGACTTGCCAAAGCCAGTCATCACCTAAAACCAATCTAATAGTTTCACTGTTCAAGAACATCCTAATGCTAATAATCACTGACTGAAAGTTACATGAGACTTATGAAGATCAGGGCAGAGTCCAAGATGTGGTCTTCTTGCATGCAGGATGCTTATACATGCAAGACTTATCTTGCAAGCCTGCTTTTGGCATGGCCTAGGTAAGGATCTTCTCAAAAATTAACTCTGCTTCATTCAACAGTCCACCCCTTTTTCAGGAGTAGCTGCTAATGACTGGAACATGACAAAGATCCACTTACATTACTGAGACAATAAATGACATACATATTTAGCGTGATATGAATGAGGATATCAAATAGCCACCTCTCTTCAGGACAGTCCTAAGTTGTTTAACTGTGTTTGTTGTTTTTATTTATTTGAATAATCATGTAGATTAATAATAATAATCCTGTTACTAAATGCAATCTGATAGACAAGGGGTGATGGAGGAGGAGGAAGAGAGACATAAGTTTCATTTCTTCCATTTGGAAATTGATAGCAAAATTTAACTCACAAGAAAATAACGAAGGACTGCAGCTGTCACCCTGCAATACATACCATTGTTATTTGGGACATATTTTAAAGCTATTAATGCACTAATTTCACTAGATTCAGCTAGAAGTGAGAATATCAATAAAGGGTGAAAAGGTTTTCCAGGAAGCATTATTTATTTATCCAGACTAAGTAAAACCAACACTGATAAGCATTATTTCAAAATACGACTTGAATTCATGAGATTTCCAGACCAAACAAGGTTAAATGTGCCTGTAAGGAGTTCAGCCATAGTTCTGCATTTTGGACACATGTCCCTTCATAATGCTGGACACTTGCTCATCATTTCTTTCTCAAATGATACTTCCAGATCAACAAACTTATCCTTCTCTGGATAAGTCATTTCTCTTCAGTCATTTCTTAAATATTCCCTTTCAGAATGCAACACATTTTCTGTCTGTTTTATGACAACTAGTAACACTCTGTGCTCCAGCTCTGCATTAATCTTCTGAGAATGTTATTTATTTTACAGTATTGGCGCAGCAGGAGACTTTCCTCTCCTTCTGATGAGGGCCCCTAGAGACAACTGAAACACTGCTAGCAGAATGCCAAAACAGTATTGTTGGATGCTCAGTCTAAATTAGCAAAAAATACTAAGATAATGCAATTCCTTTTTTTTTTTTTCCCCCAATACTGATAAGACTGATGTTATGTTACAGACATCAAGGTCAACATTTTACTCTCCTGTTCAAATCCTCTAGCCATAACCTTCTTTTACCTTTAGGTCTTGAATGAAGCTTCTGCTATTCCCTGTCTTGGCCTTGCTGCGCAGTGCTATAAATCACACCACATAAATTGCACAGACAAATTAAGAATTTACTTTATTTGTCACTTAAACAATATTTTAGTACTAATCTCACAGTTGGCTCTTAATTGAACTAGTGGGTATACTACTCTCCTTTTAATTTGAGTGCAAAGGTTTTCCAAATATAAACTGCGTCAATGAAGAGGAACTGATTTGCTGGTACTAAAGACTATTCACACAAAGACATCCTTAAAAGGCCTCTTTTTATTAACTAATACATACTGTGTGTATTTAAAGATGAAAAGAAGATGAAATAACTCAGTACTAAAAGACATTCTAATAAGACTGACATAATGAAAGTCATTACAAATGATGGTAGAAGAGAAACTCCCATTTCCTGGAGTGTTAAAGAGCATAGTTCTATAATGGTGATCACATATAGACTGCTTATCTTGATAGAGTCCTGCCTTTATTTTAACATTGCATCCCATTAGAGAGCAGCATGAATATTTTTCATAGTTCAGGGCACAGGCCCATTATTTCCCTTAGCTGTCTTTCAAAGCAGGCTTATTCAAAATTGCCTTTAAACTTATGAATTAGTCTGTTTCTAACTGAGATTTTGGAGAATCCTCTCAATACAGTTGAGTTACTCTTAAAAATCATGTAATTCCCAGAATAAGCAAATGGATACCAATGTTTGCCCAGAGATGTGATGGAAGTTCCACATCTGGAGACATTCAAGGCCAGGCTGGACCAGGCTCTGAGCAACCTGTTCACTGCAGGGATGCTGGACTAGATCATCTTTAAAGGTCCCTTCTAATTTTAAGGATTCTATGATATTTTTCATGACTGAGCCTGAAGTAAAATGAGTCAGGTCTAGAAATACATATTCAATACAAAGCCTCTTAGAGGCCTTCACAGTAAAGATACTACTCCCAAATTGCTCCCAAACACAAATCCTTATCCAGAACAAGGAGAAGCATAAATGAGGAAACAGAAGAAGAAACAGTAGCTGTTTCAGCATACTGTTTCAGCAGAAACAGTAGCTCAGGATAATCGAGTCTGCCATAGAGTCTGAAGAAGATCTACAGCTGACAAAAGCTGAACTTGTGTCTCCTTTTCTTCAAACAGAAAAACTAATGTAATTTCTCTCCTCTGCCAACAATCTATTTCCAGTACACTTAAGGGAATTCAGCATATATTTTAAGTGAATTGAATCCTGTAAATTGTCCAAAAGCTAAATGTTCAGTATGGTAGTTGGACAAACAAATGAACCTGCTGACCCTCACATTTGCTTTGGCTTGTACTTAAAGCATGGTTGCATATGACTCTTTCCCTACAACAGTCAAACTAATGAAAGAATCTGAACTACAAACAGTGAAAAACTGGATGAATATGTATATTACCTGTATTTTCAGATACACGAAAACTAGAAAATAAAATAACATAGCAGTTGGAGTGGACACAAATATGTTGATGCTGAGATACAGAACACAAAATTTCTGTTTGAATCTTCCAGTTTTATTTCAGTGACCTCCTCTGTTGTGGTTGTACTATAGACCACCTTGCTAAAATATTAGATTACAAAGTGTAGCTTTACATACTAGTTCATTTTCCATCTGAACAACCACATTTTCTTTTTTTTCTTTCTCACAAAGGAAGAAATGAAAAAGTCTGCAGTCTCTCACTGACTTTATTAATTGAAGAGACATTATGCAAGGAGATCAAGAAAGGGACAGCAACCATCAAGAAGTACAGAAGTGGAGACCTTTGATAGCACAGCAGTATCAGAAAGTTGTGCTTGGAAGCAAAAATGTCTGAGCTTACAAACAACTTCCCTTAACCAAATACCAGTTCATAAAAGTCCAGAGCTCTTCAATTGACAAATGTGGTGAAAAACCCTCACAGGAAAAGCAATACTCCACCATGTGGCATTGCATGAGAACAGACAGAACTCTCTTGGAAGCCAGACTATTCAGTCCTGTACTGATTTGACATATAAAGTATAAACTCATAACGACGAAAAATAAATAAATATATAAATAAAAATCAATAAATCAATAGATCAGTCCACGTCACCAGTATCTGAATTTAGAAGGAAAACGCCTTTTGGTTCCATACCCAACATTCCAATTAAGGTGCTTAGAATTAAACACTTTTTTTTTTTTTACCTGAAATGACTACACACACATTTTAAACATATCATACATTTGAAAACTAAAGAAGAATTTTTAATGGACTAAAAAAGTTAGGTGGAGAGAAGATAAAAATTTTCTTGAAGTTATGCCTTGAAGTTTCTTTCTGTTTTTATGGAAGATTTTGAAGTTTCAAAAATTTTCTTAGAACTGAAATTTTACCCTTAGTTTTCTGGGTTTATGAAGAAATTTAAATTATTTTTTTGTAATCATTCTCTCCCTGATAGTTTTCTATTAAATTTACCAAACTTTCTTAGATCACTTTCCAAAGCATGGTCCAATAAAAAAATAAAAAAATAAAAAAATCTAAACACAAATAATGCTATTCGTATAAAAAAATCTGAAGTGTCAGACCTTGTTTCTCAAAAAACAGTTCTCTTTCTTTTATTGTTTTTATTTGCATTTGAATTTAATCCAGTTGGTCAATATCTTTCAACTATCCCCGCTCTTGAGGATAATTCAAGAATGTGAATAACTGTCTCACAAATACAGTAATTATGTCTCTATTTCTAATACTTGTTCATAAAATGAGGAAACAGCCTTTGGGGATTTTGTTTTGTTAAAGAAGAGGAGACATTTGCTGTACTTAATTAATAGGAAGATAAAAAGTAATTTGCAACAGCTTGTCCTCACATTTGCCATCATAATGCTGTATAACCACAGATTCAATGAATACAAAACAGGAATGAATAAGATGATGCTGAGCTCTATTTTGGGATCATGTCTGACAATGTTTTTGCAAACTAGGCATTCATGTGCGATGGAAATAACCACAATACAAAATATCACAGAACTAGTCTACTGACATCTGCATATTTTGTTAAGTACTTTATAAAGCCAAGCTGAGTAAATGCACTTGAATCTTCACACACAATTTTTGCTATTTCAGAAACCTTACAACTATTCATAACATTCTCTTGGCCTAAGGAAGGTAGGAGTTTAAATAATGCCTATTCTAAATGAAAAGACAAACTGTGAAATTACACACATGAAACAGTTGCTGAAAGCTGGCTCCTGTAGAACAGGAGTAGTACAGTAGAAATTCTAGTCTTGCATGACACCAGGTTTCAGATGTAGTAAGACTATTCCTAGACAATTCCTCATCCACCAGAGAAAGGGAGCACAAAGGAAGAAGCAGCAGAGGGGATAAGGGGAAAGAGAATTTCCCTGCAACTGTCTGTCAAGCACTTAAGACACCTGCATAGTTTAAAAAGACTATATGGCTTTAGAGAGCAAAGATCACAGCTCAGTCTTCTAGTTATACGAAAATCACTAAAATTACCCATAGAAAAGGAAAGTATTGATAGTGAGACTTATACCAAAACTGTTATTTCTATTCATAAGGTTTCTCTGCTGCCTACTAAGAACTGTTGCAGTTCAGTTCGTTAACCACCCATGCAAAAAGTTTGTTCTAGATATTTCTGTAGAATGATTTCTCAAAAATGTCTTTATGGGGTTGAATTGTGTCTTTGGCCAAAATAAAAGCATTTCTATAACAGCAGATGTATTATTTTGGGAAATGGCAGGAAACCATCTATTCATTTCTTTAAAGTCCTTCAAAAGCTCTTGAGGACACACAAAGTGGGAAAATTAAAGCTCATTGCTTCTTACCTATCTTCACTCTTTACCGGGGACAGATAGCTTCAAGAAATCTTGAAGTCCTTGCCAGGCTGCAATTGTTCCCATTTGCTTAACAGCAGGGCAATTCAGTGGCTTCCTTCTGGACTTGCGGTTAAAGTTAGCCTAGCTCAATGTAGTTATACATAACGTCAAGATAAAAGACACACAAATTATGATTTGTGTCCACGAATAACTTCTTACTGATGATATTGAGAAGAACAAAGCTTGATTTTCTGTGTCTTATTTTTGTTCACATGAATCTAGAAGACAAAGCATCTTCTTGTAAAGTCAACTGGACACTGATGTCCTTCTAGCTTTATCAAAATTATAGAACTTCTGAAATCTAAATAACAGAATAGAATCAACATTACGGTAAGAGAAATATGTCTTCAGGAGCCATTAGCGTGAAATTATTATGGTCCTTTCCTAGCCAAGACTAATCATCCTGAGAGCAACAGATCATACAACCTCTGCTTCAATATATGGAAAAAGTACAACTCCAACAATTTGGTATGTAAAAAGCATGGGGGTTGCTACAGCAAAGAGTTGCATGTCTGAGGGCTGTCAAAGGCTGGGATGTTTCCAAAGGCAAACTGCTTATGCAGAGGCAGATTTGATCAAGGCTCATGTTTTCCAAAAGGCAGCTAGCTTACTTTGGCCCTTTTCAAAATCCTTTCACAAGAGCTCCTCCACTCTGCTGTTACTGCTGCATATTTTAAGAAAAAGAAAACCTAGCCTAGCCAAAAGCACAGAACTTGTTTCTAAGAGGGGTGAGGAGAAGAGCAAAAGTTAACAATGCAGTTCACTGAAAGCTTCAGAGAATACAAAGCAATTGTTTTAAAGACAGCTAACAGTACTTTTTTCTGTAAGCGTTTCCTCTTCTGCCAAACACATGCAATACACTGAGGAACGTAAGTCTTCAGAATGAAATATTTGTAATAGCATGAAGAAGCAGTCCCAGCTTCAGAAACATTTGTTATAACTGGTTAAGTTGGAACTGCATTTTGCATAACGCAGACAAAAGATGATCAGCCACAGAAAGAAGTGAACACTGGTTTCTTTGCCAACTTACAATTAAAACATGGAAAAAAAAGCAACACACACCAATATTTCAGGTGTTCTGGAGACAATGTAACTGCAAATGTATATAGTTATAGAACAAAATATAGTTTTGCCTTCTAATCTTCTCATTGATATGTGTCAGATGTGAATTATATGAGAATGCACTCTCGGAAAAAAATAAAAAATGAAAAGAAGACTGTGCAAACAAATACAAAGTCACCTGCCTTCAATGAAAACTTTGCAAATGTTTGCTCTCTATAACCAGAATTTTGTCTCAAATCAAAATTCAGTATATCTTTTCACTCACCATCCAGGGGAACACAGAAAGATGAACATTTATAATGATCAGATTTTAATGGAAAGTGTCTTAAATTTAGCTTCTTAATTTCAAGTATTGGAAAATCTTGCCTTTCTAAGGGGGGAAAAATAAAAAGCTTATTCAAAGTCATGAAAAGAGTGACAATTCACTTCTGAAAATCATTTTCTTGCCATATTTAGCTAAGCTGAAACAGTGTCCACAGCAACATCAACAGCACAACTGCAAGTCTGCCAATACTGGTTCCAACCGGGAAAAGCTTTTGTTATGCTTCTTTTCTTTTTCAAGTTTGTTTGTTTGTTTGTTTTTCTTTTTGCTTCACTTTTTCCTTTCCAAAGACAAAAGAAGCCCATTGCTTTATGTAAGAGTAATGAAAAGGAATCTTCAAATTTATTTTATTGCACAGTTACTATTTGCAATACTAACATAACAAGAAATTCATGTGACTGTTATGGTTTGCAGTACCAGAGCAACTTTTTCAGTAATTGTTAATTGCCAGCTCTTGCACTTAATTCATTTGTAATTGCCCTCTTCTACAGTAAGCCAAGAAAGAAAAGCAAAACTTGATACAAGAGAAAGCAGCCTACACTTGACAAAAAATAAAATAAGAATAATAAATAATTTTAAAAGATTGACTTTAAATAAGGCCCCAAATTAATTATAAGACAGATTTATATTAGACTTTCAGAAAAGCCGCTTAATACACTCAAAAAAAATCACTTTGCATGGTTTGTTAGACAACAGTATGCAGTTTTCTTAATCCTAAGACAGCAGTAGTGGACAATTCTAACTGCTGAAAGCAATTACATTGTATCTTGTAACTTGTTTTGTTAGTTGCAATGACTGCTACAGCTCCATCTGTTTGTGCTGATGAAAAGCTGAAACAAAGCAAGACAATCTCTGTGCTACAAGATGCTTCTACAAACTGGCGTGTGGCTTGATTCACGCCTCACCCACCAACAGCTTGTCTACTGGAAATGTTTCCCTTCTCTAAAATAGAAAGTGAGCTGTAATGATTATTAAAGAGTAACTTTGGTGCATTTGCAGCAGTAACTGTTTCCAACTTTCCTTTCCCTTCCCAGAGGCATCAGCAAATACTCCTCACTTGCCACCTTCCTTCCTGATATAGACTCTATACCTATTTATCTAACTTCTTCCTCCTACATTAATCTCCATTAAAAAAGGGGACATCAGAACATTTCTAACTAAATTATGTCCCATCCTGTGATCTTTCCTGTACAGTTAAACTTCAGTCAGATTTTTTCTTGCTTTCCTTAGCAACACTTAAGACACCAGAATATTGCCCCGTTAACCTTGCAGTACTCTGTAAGAAACATTTAATTTTGTCACAGAGAAGAAGAATGGACAAACCAAGGAGATAGCATCAGTGAAAGTTCATGTAGTTCAAATGTCCGCATTGTCATTTGTAAAAACACAAGGAAAATTTGTGTATATTTTGTGACTATCTTACATGTCCGAAACTGGCTTCAAGATCATCAAGCACACTGAAGATCAAGCGAGAAAACAAAACAGAATATACTGAAGTTTCTGCTCTCCTTAAAAATCTATGCAAGGTCATCTTGTAAGGCCATAAAAAACTCTTAACTTGATTATTCATATTAATTTTAAAATGCCTATGATGGGCTGTCATGCAGTCAAATCTTTAAAATAGAAATTTAGGTCTTTGCCTTGATAGTCTAGAAATTTCAAGTGTTTTTTTGGGTTTTTTTTTTTTTTTTTTAAAGTGTTTTTACTACAGCACAAAGTCATACCTAAAAGAAGTCCTTGAAATGTAGAACGCATTCTGTGTATATTTGGTTATGCCATTGTATGTAAGTCTATAAAAATCAGCTAATAGCATCAGCATAACCACCACAACAGCATCTACTCTGAGAACACCTAGAGATCATGCAGATGAACAGCAAGTTCTCACAGATGTGCTGATTACTGACATGGTTTCTGAAGATATGGTGATGTCTTTTAACAGGCAGTAGTACCAAAATAATCATTGCTTCCTACCTCCGTTAAAAAAAACTAGCATGTCACATTACAGCCCTCTCCAAAACTCCTCACAGGAGAAAAGAGCTATAACAAAAAGGATCAATACTCCAAAAATTATAATGCATCTACACCAGGAATAGTTCTTAATAAAAACACATTAATTAGCACTTGACTGTCATTTTTCAATTGTCATTGCTTTATTAAACAGTCTGGGAAATACTGATAACATGCCCCTACTGATATAGAGATCAGCATTTTAAAGTTACAGCAGGTACAAAAGGTAAAAGCTGTCTTTTAGTGTTTTTTTTTTTTTGTTTGTTTGTTTTTTAATGAAAACTGTAGCAAGTTCAATGTGTAATGAGATTTCTCATAACTTTCACACGTTGCATAGGCAACAGTTTTAATCAGTCCATATATTGGTATTAGATTCTAACCAGTGGGCACATGCTATTTCACTACATCAAATTGCAATCATTCTCTCTATTCCCTGCTCACCCTTAATTAAGTTATCCAACTGTTGGTCTTTGCATCTTCCCCCCCCACCCCCCAAAAAAAAAAAAAAAAAAAAAAAAAAAAAAAAAAAAAAAAAAAAAAACAGAGTACTGCAAAAGCTTTGTTCTGAAAGAACCAGGACAATGGCAGTTTGGGGTTTTTTTAACCTTTCAGACAGATAGGCTGCACATTTTCATTCAAAAGGTATTCGTGGCCCATTACTACTCCCCTGTCCTACACCAATTTAAAACAAAAAAAAACCAAAACAACAACAACAAAAAAAACACCTTTACTCAGGCCCTGGGAATTCAGGAATGTCTCCCAGAACTCCAGCAGTAAGATTCCTCTGAAACAAATCATGCAGTGGTGGAATTAGATTAGCAAAGATCATAGCTAGCTGCCTCTTACTGGAAAGAACTGGCAAGCAGACAAAAGAAGTGATACAAGTGATCCTGACATTACACTCCAAGGCTCTTTGCCACTTGTTCCTTGCGGCACTTTCTGGTCAAAGAAATGCATGTATAGCCACTACCGTTCCTTGCAACGCTTTACAAACTATTGGTGTACACAACACACAAACATAATCCCACCTAACAGTTGGCACTGTTTAGCAAAAAATATACACGTATATTTTGAAAATAGGGTTTTATTGGAAGTTTATAAAAAAAAAAAGTCTGAAATCATCAGTAAGAAAGGCAACTCAGACTTCAGTTCCTTTTCTTTTTTGCTTTAGGTTCTTGCGACAGCTCCAGCAATTCACTTTCTTCAATTTCACAATGCTTTCTTTTCTTTTTCTTTGACTTTTTAAGATCACTCTGGTAACCACTAGAGTCACTGGCAGGTAATACATGCTCCTGTTCTTCCTGCTTATGCTTTTTCTTTTTCTTCTTCTTCTTTTTATCATCACATATTTCATTCTCAGCAACAATACTTTGCTCTTCTGTATTTCCCCCCACTGTGCTATCTGCCTCACCTGGACGATCTTCTGTGACATTATCTCCCCTGGAGTCATTTAAGTCATTTTTCTCATTATCAAAGTTTTGAATTTGCTCTCCATTTGTGCCATCAGTCACTGCATCAGTAACAGGATCAGACCGCTTGGGCTGCATACTGCAAGAAAACATTTGAGGTAAGTCAAAGCAGAACCATCTAAAGATACGAAGTGAAATGTTAAAATTTGCTAAAACACAATATTTACAAGTAGATAAAGATAAGCATTTGTTATAAACTCTAGATACAGAAAAATATAAACCCAGTTAACACTTTCAGCTTAATCGATACTACTGACTAGTTTCTTGTTTCCATGGAATTAATGTTCTCCCTCAAACCTTAGCCAAAACTTATTCTCTAAAATCCTGTACACACCATTAAGTATTGCATTTTCTTTTATTCATTCATCCATAATTACCTACTGTGCAGTGGACCTTTTTAGGTTCTTTAGTTATTTGCAAACACACTGTCCTGTTCAATCATACCAACCATCTGTGATACTCAAATCTGTACAGTTAAACAATGATTCCAGAGGAATAAAACAAACCAACCAACCAACCAACCAACAAACTCACAACAGCAACAACAGCACAAAAGAAACCAAACACATCCAGTCAACCAATGAAAAAAAAAAAACACTAAAAACAAAAAACTAGTAGGTATCACTCTGCAAATGAGAGCTGTGGAGAAAACATCCAGGATGATTCATATTGAAAGAAAGTAGTTAAAATTATGGAGGAGTAGGTGGCACTGAGAACAAGACAGTTAATTCTGAATGCATGAGAACAATCCAGAGTACTCTTCCAGATTAAACAGATCTCCAAAAACACTACAATTTCATCAACAGTATCTACAGCGTGCATTTTAAAATAAGAAATTAATCACATTGGTAGAAAAAAATTGCTGAGCAAATGACTACTGAAAAACCCTCTGAACACGCTTTTTAAAATATACCACTATTAAGATTTTTTAGCAAGCTGCTGTGCAAATCTCCAGAGTCACAAGGATGAACATCACGTATTTTCTCATGTCATCTTTGAGCTCAGGTTTATTCTTATGTTTCAGCAAGCATTTAAATAATCTGCATGTAACTATTTATGACTGTGTAAACGCTGGTGAGTGTAGGTGCGTGTAGAAATACCAGCATAAACACTGTGTTCAGAAACTGGAATTTTTTAAATTGAAAAGCCTGGACACATTCATGAAGAAATCTACTCTATATGTTATTTTGAACATGCACTATTTGCCCAACCAATAACTCAAGAGTTAGAACACAACTTTTTAAGCTCAAAAAAACTACTTTTATTAACTATTTTAAAATTAATTTTATTAACTATTTCTATAAACATTAAAAAGTTTAGTTTGGCTAACACAAATTATTTTTACACAAAGGTTTGTGTGAAAACAAGGAAGCTTAAGGAGTAAGATGTTGAATCAAATGATTCACCTCGTAACTAATCTGTTTAAAAAGTTAAGAAAACATTTTCTCCTATGGCACAGTACCTGGTTTTAGTCAATTGTCCTCGAATGAAGAACACTCCTGCTGCATCAGAATCTAAGTGCACCACTTGAAATTTCAGTTCATCTCCTATTTTAAACCCCAACTGTTGCCACTCTGCAGCTGACATGTGCTCAGGCTTAGGGATAGAAGCATTGAAGCATCCATGTATCAGACAGCCAATATGACTGGGGGCCACTTTGTTAATTACACCCTATAAAAGAAAAGGAATGTCACATGGATTTCAATTAAAGACTACCTCTTTAAATGCAGACACAATGTATATTTAGTTTCTTATATTGACACTCTCGGAAAACACTTTGCTTGCAAAGGTTACAAAGTAAGCTCATCTAGCAAATAAGCAAACTCTTCTATACTAAAATAGAAACTACTCCTAAATACTTTTCATGAAGGTCTACCAAAAATAGAATAGAACCTGTATCTGCAAAAAAAGAACAAAGTCAAAGCATGGAATGTAACCACAGTAAGAACATGCACCAAACTGTTACTTCTTTCCTCACAGCTATTAACTGTGCTTTACAGTACTATGGTACTTTAATGCTGACACCAAACTATTTTGCAGCTAAAGATACAGATGACACATAAAAAAAGCTTCAAATACTCTATTCCATGGGTTTCTGACACACATGCAGTCCACCTCATCCACTTTTGCACTTCTCAAAGATGAATGAAAGACATAGTGCAGGTATTTCTATCTCCTTTCTACTAAGGGCACATATTCACTTCTTACATTAATAGAGGCAGAAGCTATACTGCAAAACTGTGGTACAAAACTGAATAAGAGAAAACCGAACTGAGAGTTGGCATACACGGACCAACAGAAAGTTTCCTCGTGCCATATATTTTCTTTTATTAAAAAGCAGGTTTAAATTCCATGCACTCTGTACTTAATGAAAAAAAACTCACCAATGTATCCTGATATGAAGACATGAACAAATACACTCACACAAGAATCGTTTATTCTCTAGAAAGCTTTGCTATTTAGCAAATTTAGAGGTAGATGCATGAAAATGTAGAAATAAAAATATTCTAAAGAATTTCTAATGTGAACTAAAATACAATTCTACCTAAGCCTCAAACCGTTGTTTTTGATGGCGATAAGCCAAGCTTTATTAAGTTAATGTCGACGTATTTACATACCACCATCTTCTTCCCTTTCTTGGGACTGAAGATGACGAAGTCCGCCTCCACGTCCAGGTGAATGAAGCCCTGGTCGTCGTGGATGTTCCCGAGTTCTCCCACCACCTTGACGTTGTCGTAGGCCACCGGGACGCCCTGCAAGCTAGGGAAAAGCACAGTTAGCTGCGGGACCACCCCCACCAAGGCGAACCGAGGGCTGCCGGACCCGAGAGCCTCACCTCTCCGAGTAGCGCAGCAGCTCAGCATCCAATTGGGCGCAGATACCCGTGCGCTTGCGGCCCAAGAAGCGCGGCGGCAGCGCGACGTGCCGGCGGTGCGGCGCCACGACCAGGCACGAGTAGCGCCGGCACACCAGCGCGCAGGCCGCGGCGAAGGATGGCAGCACGGCGGCGGGCGGCGGCAGCTCCCCCGCCACGGCCATGCTGCGGGGCCACGCCGCGGCGCGGCAAGATGGCGTCACCCATCGCCGCGGAAAGTGACGCAGTTCCGGGTGCGCTGCGCTGGCGTAGAGGTCGCTGATGCACGGATTGAGCGGCTGTGTAGCTGTGAGCCGCGGAAGGTGTGGCTCGTGGTAAAAGCAAGTTTTGTCCATAAAAGTTGGCCAGACTTTATAAAAGCACGGGGTTACACAGTGTTGCCTTAAGGTTTATTTTTAAATTGATTTGCTGCAAAACCTTGAAAAGGCGTTCTTTGATTTAAATCCAGTTTGTGTCAGCTTAACGTGTATTAGTAAGTGTATGCTTTTAAACTGATTGATTCTACTTGGGGATTTTTGCTACATCAGTTCCATTAAAGGCATTGGATTTTCTTCATAGCATGGAGGCTTCAGAAACTGATTCTATAAGGACAATCCTTGCTTCATCTATCAGAAATCCCCAAATTCCGTATGAAATGTTCAGTGAGGCAAAAGCCTTTTGAAACTATTTAAATACTACACCAGAAATTTTTCTTTGACGATGCATACAGTGAAGATAAAACACTATTATTTTTCACAGTTTAAAAAAAATGGTACTTTACTGTACTTTGCTGCAAGTAAAGTTGGGTTAATGTGAAGGAACTGACATAAAAATGGCTTTTAGATCACTAGAATCGCAGGACTGAAAATATCTCGAATTACCCTAATCTATATCCTCTCATGGCTTTAATCCTCCAGAGCATTTAATGTCTATCAAAATCAATTGTAAGTTATGCTCTCAGCTTTCTGGAGAAATACCTTTATTTTATGTTTTCATATATTCAGGTCGTGTTTAGTCCTTGCAATGTGTTTTCAATCTCAGTAAAAGACCTTATACAATAATGGCACACACTTTTATTCCTAAATGAAATATACATTTTATAACTCTTATTTATGAGCAGATTAAGTTTGCAGTGAGGAATATAACCCTCTAAGCTCTATACTCCGTTTTATCCAAGATAATAAAAAGCTAGCTTGGGTCATGAAATGAAAACTTGGAATAAAATGCAAAGACAATATGAACAAAAACGTGGACTTGTGTGTTTCTCCCTATAAGCAGCTTGAACAAGTGGGTGCCAGGAGGACTCCCTCCCTCTCTGCCTTCTGCAGCAAGCTGGTGCTAACCCTGCGGGGTGACTGTCCTCAGAAAACTTATTGTCACCGGCCATGCTCCGAGCATGCTGCACACACCCTTTCTGTCAGGCTACAAAATGCATTCTGCTGTATTTTGTACAGTATAAACTGAAAACCTACAACAAAATAATGTCTTCAGGCCTATACATACTGTGTGGAGCCTACAGAGGGATAGGCTAAGCCTAAACAACATGGACAAGGCTTTTAAAGAGTTCTCTTTTAGCTGTGCAGTCACTTGGTCTTCTCCCCAAGGCAGGTGAACGTAGCAGTGGTGGTGTGGTCAAGCAGACATATTTTAGTTCAGGTCTGCATTACCTAATCAAATTTCCATTTATACTTGCTTCTGTTCTTTGGTTTTGACTGCAAAATCCTTTGGAACTTTCAGAATTCCTTTCACATTAAAGTAAACTGACACATTAAATCTTAACAGTCATTAAGTCTACAGTTGGCTAGTTCAGAATAGCCTCCTTTAAACTCTTGTAGTGTAGATATGTACTCCCAGCACCAACTGTTTTACTCGTCAAGTCCATACCTGTCAAGTCACATTGCTTGCTGATGCAACATAACCTATCTAGACCAAAAGCAGTTGTTTTCTGTCCTTTAGGGACTACAGAGTTATCACAGGTCTTGGGTCTTCATTACTTGGTTGTAAAAGATGTCCTGACCAAACGGAGGAATCTTAGTAGTACTTCCATCTTTTCCAGTCACAGTTCAGTTCTGGAAACCACTGAGATAATAACACTTACATTTTTATTGTTCTTTTTTTTCTTTTCCTTCCATTGTTGTCTATCTTCTTTTCACTCCTTGATATTAGCTTTCAGTTTAAAAACAGTATCTTAGTTAACCTTTTCTGCTGCGGTGAGCCTGTGTCCAAAAAGGCAGCAAAAAAAGATGTCTTGAACAGCACATTGCTGGTGTATTTGCCAAGTCTCACAGTCTGCTAAAGTCTCAGTGGCTGCTAAAACTCTGCTGAACCTGTTTTTCTCTAGCAGTGAGGTTGCCAGTAACAATCAGGACCAAAACCAAAAGCTGTGTTTTCAATCACTGCTGTTCTTTTCCTTTCTATTTTATCTGTGTTACTCTAGTTTTCTTTATATGGAAACATGGCCAGCCTCCAACAAGAACATTAATTATCAACCACATATCTAGCACCTCTCAGCTGGCCTTTTCTTTTATTCCAAAGTAGTCATTGCTATCTTCAGTCCAGCATCATGATTAGAATCATATGTTGGTTTGGAGCCTCATACAACTGCCCATTCATGTTCTTCTGTGGCAATTGCAGCTCATTCATTCAGCAGACAGCCTTCATCCAGCACTAAAATCCTGGAAGTCTCAGTTGTGTTTGAATATACTGCATCTTGTGAGAGTGGAAGAATATCTGTAGCACTGTGCTGAAGTAGAACATATATTTCCTCTTAGGCTATACACTATAGGACCTTTTATGTTGTGAAACTGAATCCATCCCAGATTTCTCATCAAACAACCATTCTCTATAAAAAAGAGAAATGAAGAAATGATTTACGGTGGTAAGACTATAAAGATGTAGTTGAAAACTCATGCTCATAATTTATTTTCAAATATCTTAGCTAGTTTTGCATTTTTCATGTGGTATCAAAAAATGCACGTTGTTTTTAATGTGTTACTAATTGGTATGTCATGGGCTGAAGAATGTGTACTCAAACTCAGTTGTATTTGAAATTCTATAGCAGCAGATTTGTTTCAGAATCTTTGATCATCCATAGTAGAGACTGATTGAGAGCAAGTAAGGCACTAATGGATGTAGTAGAGACATGGGACTTCATAGGTTAGATTGATGGCTGAACCTGATGATCACAGAATCACAGAATTGTAAGGGTTGGAAGGAAGATCTGGAGATTATCTACTTCCCCTTCCCTGCTAGAGCAGGTTGCCTATGGTAGGTTGCGCAAGAAATTATCCAGATGGGTTTTGAATGTCTCAAGAGGAGGAGATTCCACACCCCCTCTTGTTCCAGCGGTCTGCCACCTTCAAAGTAAAGTTTTTTCTCATGTTCATGTGTAACCTCCTGTGTTCCAGTTTGTGTCCATTGCCTCTTGTCCTGTCTCTGGGCACACAGAAATAGCCTGGCCCCAACCACTTGACACCCATCCTTTAGATATTTGTAAACACTGATAAGATCCCGTCTCAGACTTCTCTTCTTCAGGCATGATCTTGAAGATCTTTTCCAGCCTAATTGATTCTGATTCTATGATCCTATTCTATTATTCTGTGTATAGTCAGTGAAGATTAGGAATTTAAATGTCATCGAGGGAATCAATATTTGGAGCTTGCTTAGGCTGGTTTTCTGGACTTTGTTGAGAAAGGGATAACTTCTTTACGTATCAAATTTATCAGTGTAAGAAGTTAGCTAAATATCTAGTACTTACAGTGCTAAAAATTCACTTAACTGGAAACATGAGTAGAATTAAGCTTGGGAGGCAATGTCACCTTTAAAGGAAAAAAAAAAAAAAAAAAAAAAAGAATAAAAGAGAAAAAGAATGTAGTTCTACAATCCCATTTGTTCTTAAAGACATAATTTGAGCAAAATCCACCAGATGGCACACTAAAGCCTTGGTACCGAAGAATGCAGTCATCCAGGAGAATGATAGTAACTGCGCAGCAGGCTAAAAATTTAAGCTGTAATACAATATGCAGACTGTGCTTTGTTTTTTCAGTGATTACTATGTCAACCTTAGTAGGAAAGAAATGGCTTAGAGAAACATTAAGGAAAAGAAATGGGATAAGATAGATTATATTAATTTATTTCAGTTAATAATTTGTCTTAATTTGTAATGATGTTTATGATGTCTGGGATGGACGTTTCCTATCACCTGGGTCTGGCTAGATTTGCCTTTGGTTCTTGGTTGTCGAGGCAGGGTGTTTTATGCCAGGAAATGGTTGATGTGGCTGAGCAGAAGTATTGCCTAAACTGTGAATCGTCCTTCTGGAGCAAAAACATCTTGTCTCTAAATATCTTGCTGAAAGACCTGTACCCAAGTACTTGCCTGTCCTTTTATCCTTGGAAATAAGAAAATCCACATCAGAAGAGCTGGTCACTGCGGTGCCCCTCTCCAGCTCTGCTGGTATTTGAAGGCAGTGTTTTTCAAAGCATAGTTTCAATGATACAGTGACATTGTGATCTGCAGAGATCTAGCTGTTGATATGATGCTGAATCTCTCCTCCCTCCTTCTCCATATTTCTCAGGCAGCAAATGCTACTTCAGAAACCATTTGAGGTCATTGATTTTCTTAAATGAGCTAAGAGCTTTTCTACATTTGTCTATCAATAACATCACTATATACCTTCAAACAAATAAGAGATAGGGATCATTATTATGAATAAATACTGAGGAGCTTCATGTAACCATTTTCATTTGAGCACAGTATCTTTAGGCACAGAAGCAAATGTATCTGCTGTAGTTTAGGCAATCTCCAATGTACTGTAGCAATAATAGCAGCTCTTATCTAGTAAATTGTTTTAGTCTCGCTGCCTCTGGGTGGTTCAGTGCTAGGTACCAATTCATACCTGAATGATATATCTGAGTGACAAGTAATAAGATCTGCATAATTTTTACGCAGTTGCCAGGTTGTCCTTGGTTTAATGAAAAAAAAGATTCTATTCTCCCTTAGCTTTCTGCAGAATCTGTGGTTTAGTTTGGCAGTGCACAAGATTCTCACTGACCTGGCTCAGCCTTTTACCATCACATCCATCCACCCACATGCAAAAAATCCCAAGATAATGGAAGTCATAGTTATAGTAAAAACAAAAACAAAACAATATATAAAATATATATATATATAAATGCAACAGCAACAGAAAAATAGCAACCAAATCAAACAGAACAGGATAATGAGGCACTCTTTTACAAGAGCTATGACAGAAGTAGAAATGTTCTCTGGACCGGTGAAAGTATTAAAAAAAAGAAATACACTGTGGGCAAAATCTTGCTCTCATTTTAGATTTCCTTTTACTTACACAAATCCCTTAAAAGCATGAGAAATTTCTGAAGTGCAGCATTGTTCTTTATGTAGATTTAAATGTGATATTAATTACAGGAATCTCATCATTATTTGTACCATCACCCCCTCCTGGAAGCAAATGAGGTGCAACAGTCAAATCCCAAGGTATGTGTTAGCCTTCAATCAAGAAGAATTTCACAGAGGCCAAAGGGATTTATCTCACTAAAGACCAGCATGGCACATTTGTCCTATTAGAAGTTTACCCCAGTGTGGCCCTCAATATTGCATCTGCTCTCCAAGGGAAAGGTATCTGCTTAATGTAAGTTTGGGCCTTGGCTGCCATCTGAACAATATATTGCTCTGAGTTTTCACTCCTGTGGATACACAGTGCTGTGCACATATGCAGAATATAAACATAATGGCTATAAAATGAAGAAGCAGGGAGAGCTGGAGAGGGCCAAGGGGAACTACTTTGGCTATCTTTGACAACCTGGTGATCAGCTGTGGGGACGATGGATCCATAGGCTTCTTGAAAGAATGAGAGGTATCAGTAAGGAAAATTCTTGCTAGATACAAGGAAATAATTCTTTACAGCTAGAGTGATCAAATGCTAGAATAGGTTGTCCATAGAGGCATTGTTGTCCTATTGTTGTAGTAATAAAAACTGCTTTGGACCAGACAGCCTCCATACATCCCATCTATTTTCGGTTCTTACAATTCTAGATTAAGAAAAATAAACAATTGTCAGTGATACAGACAAGAGTAGTCTTTTAAATCCAAGTTCTTACAAGTAAAAGCTGAAGAATGCAAAGCAGTTGCAGAGCAGCCCTCAGTCTGTCCTTTGTTTTGAAAAGCTCTTTCTATACCTACATGGCAGCCATCAGAAGCATTCTATATGATTGCAAGAGTAGGAACAAATACAGGACAAATGCAGGCTTCTCTGTGCCAATTTGTCATGGACATATGGTCCAGAGACCCCATTTTCTGTGTGCTGTGAGTTGAGTTTGCACTCTTCAAGTATACCTCTTGCACAGCTGTTAACTTCTTGTACATACAACCTTTTCTATGCACCTAACTTAACCGCAATCTGGACTAATCTGTAATCATTTATGATCTTCAATTTAACCCACATGAGGGTATTTTTTAGACTCAACAGTAACACCGTCATTCAGTTGCTCTTAGAAATAACCAACTTCCTTTCACCAAAAATTACAGCACTGTGGTTGCTGAGTTCTGCAGTGTTCATCTCAACCCAAATCAGGAAATAGATGTTCTAGATGTAACTGTGGTTTCTGTTGATTCACTGATATCGTAATGTTTGTGGTAACTTCTGCTGATATTTCAGATTGCGTAGTATGCGCTAGATGAGACAAAGCATAAAATGTTTACTCAGCACAACTGCAACATGTTGCATCAGCATGCTTTGAAAATTGAAATAGGCTCCAAGAAGAACTCCCCAATTGCAGCTGTCAGCACTGCTCAGCTTGGTGACATTGCTGGTATTTGCTACCAATCAAGATACGCTGGTGCTGAAGGAAATTCAGAGATGTCACACTGCCAGCCTCTAGTTGCAGAATATTTTAAATCTCAGCTCTTCAGCATTTAGACACATACATAATTTTATGCTGAGGCCTTACTTGCTTCCAAAGGCAAGTATGCATGTTGTTCTTCCAGTGTCTGGCAGCCTTTTCATAACATGATTAATGTGGAGCATGAGGAGGAGAGGAGTGTAGACTAGGACTGCAGAGCACAGAGCAATCATGTTAACAACATGATGACCTTGCATATACTCCACATACAGACTTGCTTATATTCCACTTGATATTCTCATCAGTGTTGTAAGGCATGTGAATGAGAACTTATAGTGAAAGCAGTACAACTTCCTGCCAGATTTTTCTTCACTGCACACATTTCTCCAAGGATAAGGACTGTTTATATCAGCTACATGAGAGAGACGAGAGGCTGCCAAGGGAGGTGGTGGAGTCACTGTCCCTGGCAGTATTTGAGAACCATGTAGATGTGGCACTGAGGGACACGGTTTAGTAGGCATGGTGGACATGGGTTGGTGGTTGGATGAGATGATCTTAGTGGTCTTTTCTAACTTTAATGATTATTTGATTCTATGACTCTTTGAACCCTGAGTTGTTTTTGTAAGCAACAGCTTTGTACAAAAGCTTCAGCATAGTGATGGTGTAATCTCATCAGATTTATTGCAATAAATTATCGTAATTCAGTTTTCTTTCATGTAAATTATTTTATCTGTTTTTTGCTTTGTTTTTATCGCAGGTAGAAGAAACTACTATTTGTCATCTTTAAAATAAATCAAATTAAATATGGTTTTCAGCACAGTAGCACCTCAGTCTGATAAACTGTAGTATGTTATCATCATTTATTTCCTATCTTCACAGAATCACAGAATCACAGAATTGCAGGGATTTGAAGGAATCTCAGGGGATCATTGAGTCCAACCCCTTTGCTAAAGCAGATACCCTACAATAGCTCACACAGGTGAGCATCCAGATAGATCTCGAATATCTCCATATAAGGAGACTACACACGTTCTCTGGGAAGCCTGTTCCAGTGCTCCATCACCCTTACTATAAAGAAGTTCTTCCTCCTATTTGTATGCAACTTCTTATGTTCAATTTTTAGGCCATGGTTCAATTTTTAGGCCATCTTCCTCAGAAAGAGTAGAAAGAAGCAATCTAAAAAACACTGATGCACAAATTATTTCAATTGCATTTTATGCATCTCAGTTCATACATTTTCAATTTCATACGCAAATTGTAGGTTTGCAGGGCTTTTAAAAGGTCCCCTTACTGGGCAGTCAGAATTGATTCTTCTGCCATGTCTGGTTTTAACCTTACTGACTTACATGGGGATAATTTCAACCAGAGTAAGAAAGAGGAGATAAAAGGCATCAGTGGTTTAGTTTGGATTTTTGCTGGTTAAATCTAAAATGGGATTTTCAACTAAAATTTCAACATTTTTTCTTTTTCTAATGGATTGCTAGTGGCAAAGACAAAGAATCAGTGACATTCTACAGGTTCATGCCTAGATATACTGCTGTGAGAACAGTTGCTAGGTTGCATTGCAGTGATGAAACAAAGGTCTGAACCATCTTATAAAGAAAGAATCAGATCCTATAAAGATTAAAATGGCTAAAACAGGGCTGGGATGGACTTCAGGTGCCAGTTCAGAAACCTCATGTCAGTCCTGAGACAAAAGTCCATCTGAGCTGTTCTCTGATGTCCTGAGCTGACTTGCTCCATTTCAAAAGGCTCATCCAGCTCCATCCAGCACCTTGCTGGGATGCATGTGTTAAACAGAAGAGGTCTTAAGGGGCCCTAATCTGTGATGTATGATGAGAAAACTTGTTGAGTACATGGATAGAATCAGCTGCTTCCCTCCTGCCCTTCCTCCACAGCATATCTGTAGCATTTTGAAAATGCAGGTGGATGACAAGCCCTTATTCGAAGCAGGGGCCAGAAGAGTGAGCCAGGAAGTGGGGAACACTGCTTCACTTCCCTTCTGAGCAGAAGATGCAAACCTGCAGCATGAGAGTGTGTAACAACCCAGCTGCATGCCTGGGAGAGGGTGGAAAAAAAGAGCAGGGCTGAAACAGCTGACCTAAAGATGCGAGAGAAGGAGGTGCCGCTGGGCTAGTGCTGATTTGTCAGTAATCTGCTTCTGCTTTCATGTTTGCTTCAGCAAACACTGAGCAAAGAGGCAGCTCAGCTACCGGCCCTGCACCCAGCGCTGACAGGAACACTGCGGCAAGTGACGTCAGAGCAGCTGCGTGTCCTCATCTGCAGGGCACGGCCTGCTGACGTGCGGCTCTCCTGTGCCATCAGTCACACATGCTACATTCCGACAGAAGAGGGCTTCCCAGCTTCACCTTCAGCGAGGAGGGTCCTGAGGTGTGGGGGTAGGAGCTCCAGTGTGTTCTGATCAAGCAAAACGGGTCTGGCTGATGAGATATGCGTAGGTCGCTCCGAAAGTAATGCCTCCTGTTTTTTTTTCCTCCCATGGAAACTACAAGATACAGAGGACACAAGAATGCTATTTGACAGAGCAAATTTTCGGTTATAAAATGCTATTTTTCAACATAAGCATTACCATTAGCTATGTGTTTTCTTCAGCAATTAACAAGAGCCTGCATGCTATTTTACAAACTGCAACAGTGCAGGTGATCCGCTTTCACTGTCACCATTGCTGAAACGAACCACCCACCACCTCACTGTGCTCACATCCACTGTTCAGTATCCATAAATGTTCAGCAATTGTGAATGAATGTCAGTGGGCACCGAAGAATGCAGAGACATCCCTTTGTATCATACACACTTCCATGTCAAACACCATCCTGTGAGGCTTCCTCTTTGCTGCCATCTGTCCCACAGCAACAACATGTAATGGGATATTGTTGGGAAGATTCAACCTCTACTGGCCATACCATCAACATCCACGCCATGTCATGGGCCAACATAAAAAAAAAAATATAGGAGGCATTACTTTTGGAGCATCACTGATTAGTTCAAAAAGCAGAACCAGGAGTTCTTCTCAAGGCTGCTGGGTTTTTAAGTGCCCAGCTCCTGAACAGATTCATGATTTAAGGGGCAGAATCTGAGTTCTGTATCCGAAGAGCAGGAAATATGTCCTCTGGAAAGGCAAAGCTCACCTGCTTCTTTCATGCCAGTATAATACTCAGCACTTCACCTTCTTGATATTTTCTCCTGATGATACAGGAAGCCAGACACCAAAACAGACTGGAAATTCCTCTTTGAGAGCTAGGCATAGAAGACATGAGGCTTGCAAAGCCTAGCTTGTAGCTACCCAGAGCTTCAGTACCAGAAACGTAAGTGGGATTTAATTTTGCATGATCTGAAGTTAAGTTACGCTTAGTGTCAGTTAGAATCCATGTTGTATTATTTTCATTAGAGAAAGAAAAGAAGAAACTCTTGAGTTCAGATTCAGCTGCACAGCTGAGCTGAAGCCAAGCACAGGATAGAAGCAGAGTGAGGACATGCCATGCGTTAGCATTCTCCCAGCAATGTGAGGAGACCTCTTGCAATATATAGTATGTGCCAGAACAAAACAGTTTGAGGACACCCCATGCGTGAGCATTCTCCCAACTTCTTCACAGCCAGATGAGTCGGAGTATGAGGGCATGCAGCCCTGGCCACTCACAATGAGCCAAGGGTTGGATCTTCCAAAGCAATGTGGCTGCAGCAGCCAGGCTAATTTTAAACTAGGCAGAGAACAGTGGACACTTATGAGGAAAATGTCTCCTGTCATTTCTCACTGCAACTGACTTCCAATAAATCTTCATAATAGAAGTAGACAATATTATTTTTCTGGAAAGTTACTGTCATTTCATACTTAGCTGGTATTTATTTATTTGCATTTCCTAAACATGTGTATTTATAATTATGCCTGGGTTGATCCTTTATTTTGGATGAGCTGTCTTGTACTGATTTAGAGATTGAGAATAATTGGACTTTTTGACTGTCACACACTTTTGCTAGGAAATATTACACATGTTTATATGGAAAAGGATTTAAAGTTCTTATATTTATAAAGTGAGATCAGCCTGCCAAGTTATGAAACTTTATTTGGAAATAAAGTTTTTCCTCAAGTGTTCTTTAGACATTGGTATAAACATTGGAAATTTAAATGCCAAAGATATGAGTGTCACCAAAGGAGATTTAAAATTAGACCCTTCATTATACATAAATATGCTGTTTTGACAGACCATGTTCTCTTTGCCAGAAAGCTAGTGGGCATCTGTTATGCTTCCATTCCTTGACAAGCCCAGTGAATAGTCTGGAAGTCCCCAGAATGATTTCTTTGAAATCAGAAGTAAATCCTTCACAGCAAACCTTCAGAGTTCAAGCATGAGCCTTTCATTTGGTTTATAGTACATTTGGGGGAGCCATTAAAAAAGTCATCCTAAAGATTTACATATACTGCAAACTATAAACGTAGGTGCTGCAAAGGGTGAAGGAATGTGCCATCTACCCTGGGAGGATTGCACTATTTTGTAATGTTCAGGGTAATGCAGGTTAGGGGCCTGATTCTCGCTTTTATATCACTGCAAAATAAGAGTAATTGTCAAAGTCATTGGACTCATCTCAGTATTAGATGGCCATTCAAGATTGTTTGAGACAGTTGTCTGGGTTTAACTTGGATTATAAGTCTTAGTGGGTGCTTAAGCATTTCCTTAAGTACCTCTTTATACATAACCTTCAAAATGGACATTAATTTAGTGCTTTAAAAGTTGGGTCCTAAGATATATGTACCTCTTATTCTATTTTCACAAAGTACAAACAAATAACCAAATATTTTTAATTACTTTATATGTATGAGATTTTCAAACCACATACAATAATCTACAGCATGGAGGAGTCTCAACATGTGAAATAAAAGAATAAACTGAACACACAAGATGTTAAAAACAAAGAATTTAAAAACATATAGAGGAGGCATACATTGTTTATCTTTTTGCTTTTTTTCTTTTGGTGCCATTAAATATATGACCTGACAATACTTTTCAAGACTTTGCTAGATTTTGCTTTTTTTTCAGGATGTTTTTTTTCTTTTAATTTTTCAGCTTTGCATTGGATATTGTTGAGCCTACACAAGTTCATTCCGGCAGTGACAGAATCACTACGTAGTTAAGAACGTTGCAACACTGACTTGAATGGTAAGTCACTACAAGTTAGTATCTATTCATCAGAGGAACCGTTTTTTTGAATGTTCTTTCTGTCTGCATTACTTGCCAAAAGGCTCTTATGACCCAAGTCTCTAGCAGAGACTCTCAAAAATCTATGTATGATGTTGAAGGGGGGAATAAGCATTCCCTCTTGAGAACACCGTTTAACATAAGGCAAACATCTTCCTTTTGACAGATAGGAATGTAATCTCTATGTAGTTTTTCAGCTTTGTTTGACAGTTAGCTTTGAAAGCTGGAGAGAGCTGAACTGTCTCTGTTCAGAGCTAAGCATGCATCTGAAGCACTAGGTATGTCTGTGACACACCATGCGCTTTTAAGATCCTTGGTCTGTAGGCATCAGTGTCAAAGCAAACTTACCAGCCTGAAACAAACTCAGATAAAAGATCTGTCAAGTGGAAATCAGAGAATAGATTCTAAAATATAAAGAATTTATTTTCCTCATTACCCTGAATGGTAAAAAAAGGCAGTCATCTGTAAAGAGGCGAAGAGAAGAGAGTTGAGAGGGTATTAAATTTTTTTAATTTCAAAATCCTTGCAGTATAAAGATTAATTCCAGTCAGGGTAAGAGACAAGATGAGAACTCTTAGACTGCTGACTGTCAGTCTAGTGTAGCTTTGGTAAAGCCGGGATAAATGGGATAAGTAGTTAAAGATAAAGTCATAATTTGTGAGCACAGAAAATGAAGAGTAATCTTACATGGAAAAATTGGAAACGGTTTAACAAAGAACTGAAAAAAAAAAAAAGAAAAAAATGATGCCTGGAAATTTGCCCCACAGTTAGGGAATTATAGAAACTCATCCAAGAAAAGGTTAAGGCATGACTTGACCTCAGTTTCTGCAAGGATCCTTAATTTAGCAGACAATAGCATAATGAGAGCTGGTGCCTGGAAAAAAAAAAGCCAAATAATTCTGCATAGAAACTCATCACTTTAAAATGGGAAAAATTCTGCTCAGTGGAATAAGGGAGATGATAGATTCCATCTTCTGAAGTCTTTAAATAAAGAGCAGATTTCATTCTAAAAATAACTATAGCTCACACAGATGTTATGTGATTGATATAAGGAATATCAGATGAAGTATTATTTCTTGGGCTATACAAAAGGAAAACTAGTTGGTCATAAGGTGGCTTACAGTCTTAAAATCTGTTCTGGTATTTCTTCATGTTTTAATGCTTTACTTTACAACCTTAACAGCATTATTCATCTTTTATACACTATTTTTAGCAATTCTAGAATAAGTACCTTTTGTGGGGTTTAGATCCAGAGCTCCTAGGACATTTCAAGATCCTGCTGCTGCCACCACAGTACTGGTATCAATATTAGCTTACTTTGTAAAGGTTACCAGCGGAATTCTGACGTACATACTGCCAGAGTGCGTACGTGCCAGAGTGCTGCAGAGCTAATAAAGAGTCCTCAGAAAAATGTTAGCTGCTAGCATTCCTGAGTTTATGCCTAGATTTGGCACAGTAAGACAGCAATAATATCAGTAAGTGTAGCAAACTGCTGAAATTCAGTATTGTTAGCCTGAGTGTTTGGGATTCATGGTTTACATATATACTCTCCTCAATCATTGCCTGTTAAATGAATGCACTGATCTATGTTTGCCTTCTTTGGGTGGAGGAGGTAAGAATTTATTCAGTACTAAATACTTTAAAGGATATAGTTGTATTTTAATAGAAGGGGAGAAGTAAGAGAAGGTACAAACATGACCTCTAGCACAGGAATGAAGTGGAAGAAAGAGTATAAAGGGTTCACCTAACAAAGCGTGGAAGAAGCTGCACAAGCTTGTGGTTTCAGTTACATCATTTGATGTGTCTCACACTAGCTACTAGTAACTGGATGTGAGAAGGAAATCTTTATGCTTCTTATATATTTTAAATTTGTACTTGCTTTCTTAGGCATGCAAAGAGAGTTTGTGCTGACTCGTGTACCTGTTTCTTATCAGTGGAATTACATGCAGCACTGCAGTGACGCTTTACAGCTCAGGGCTTTTCCAGTGCATGCCGTGTTCTCACTGTACATCATGACAGTTTGTCAAAAAATGGATCTTCTTGGATGCAGAGTAATTTTAAATTTGTATACAGTCAGCCCATTCAGCATACTGTAAAAACTGATTGTATTTTTAGAAGGACTCATTGCAGCTTATGGCAGAATTAAAACTGGATTTCAGAATCTCTGAGAAGCAAAAAACAAAAAACAACTTTCCACTTGATTACAAAGCAAAATTTCCTTGATGTGAAAGTCATTAAAGCGACCTGCTGTGAATCAGCAGTTAAAGGGCATAAAAGATAGCTTATAGGAAATCAGATGTAATGCAAGGGAAAAAACAAACCAATTAAACCAATTGCCAGTTTGTTCTGTGCTCAGGTCTCATGTGAGGGAATCAGAAAGCAACTGGGAGGCTGCTTTGCACAACTTACGCAGTTGTCAGAATATCTATCATGTGGCTTAGGCATTTCTTCTACTACTTCATTGAGCTATGACAAGAGAGACTTTGGTGCAGCCCTCTAGATGTTTTGCTCCAAATCAAAGTTGGTTCCTTCTGAAGGGGAACTATGCTTCTACAGCAAAACAAGTCTCTCCAGGCACATAACTTTCTGCTGAAATTCCAGCTACTGATTCATGCCACCCAGTTCTCTCTTTTCTGTCCAAACATGGAACTATATTTCTACAATTTCACAGTTAAAAAGAAAAAAGGCCTTCCTGAGCAAGATTTCCATGTTCACTCAGAATTCCTCATGCTAATAATATTAAACTAGTTGGGTTTCATGTCTTCAAGCCAATCAAATTTTGTTTTACAAAAATCTGGAGATTGTGAGTCTGTCTGGATAGCCCTTGTTTAAATTCTAAAGATATTCAGAATCTGTCTCTGGATGCAAGTACAGGATCCTCATGGAACTTGGAGATTTATAGTGGAGCTAAAAATGTCCCTTTGATACAGGAAGCAAAAACTAGTTAGAATAAATTTAGGCAGAAGGGTTACATCTGTAATGATACTGTAGTATGATACCAATCTGCTGTTAGATATCCTTAGGCTTTTAAATTATAGAAATCCCCTTTTTAATGCTTAACCTCTTTAATTCTGTCTGAGGCCTTAAATGATTAAAGATGGCTTAACTCATTTTAATCTCCTTTATGATCTATCTTCAAAATCACGATCTCAAGGAAAAAAATTATATAAATGTTACTACTTGCGATTGAGAACTACTGCATTTGAATTTCATATTGGATTTGACCTGCTCCAATTTTTTTTTTATACTTCTCCAGATCATCCAAAGGGAAATTCATATGTGCTAATATAACAAATAAATATAGTGCCAGAGAAGGATTTTTAACATGATATTCAAGACCTGCCTAGATGCTTCCCTGTGCAACCTACTGTGGGGAACTTGCTTTAGCAGGGGGTTGGAATCAAGGATCCCAGAGCTCCCCTCTATCACCTATGATTCTGTGATTCTGTGAGACGCTTATTCTTTCTACAGTTTGGAATAAAATCAGTTGACTATTCTAAATTTAAAACATCTGTGTGCGTCTCATAATCTGAAGTTCTCTGAAATACCAAGCATAATCTAAAATACAGCCTGTGATACATGCTAAGGGTTTACCATCTAAGTCCTATGCACAAAGTAACTCCCTTCCAGAAGAGTGTTACATTATTTGACCTGTTAAATGGCTGAGTATCTCTTACAGAATCTGAGCCAATATCAGTTTTCACAGCAGCATTGATCAGAAATAATCGCATCAAAGCCAACACATGCTTCCTCTTATTTAGAATTAAATGAATTTTGGTGCTCAACATTGAAATTGTTGTAAATATGTTTGTTTGTCACATTCTGTAAACTAAAATCTTTGTTGTTCGTATAGTTGGATGAGTGTCCTTTCAACTGCACCAGTGATGAGAAAATTTAGAAAATGCTTCCATTACAGTTGAACACAGTATGCAGCTATACAACTGAACTCCGTTGAATGAAATGAACTATTTCTTAGAATTCCCTTATTACATTCATATATTCATATAGTAATTTACTTTGATTTTAAGAATTCCAATCCTCTTTTTATGTTCAAAGAAGGACCAGTCTTTTTTTGTTAGCAGGTCTCTTGGATTCCAGCTTTGCATTTTCAAGGCTGTTAATGCAGGGACCAGCCTACATTAACAAAAGCCTTTTCTGCATTCTACAGAGTAGGCAGCAAAAGAAATTAAAAAAAAAAAAAAAAAAAAAAAAAAAAAAAAAAAAAAAAAAAGAGGTAATAAAATGAAGTTGAATTTTTTGTTTCCTGAGGCCCAGGTTTCTCCTCTCTTATTCCACTCCCCACCATGAAAAGAAGCAGAAGTGATGCAGTTGTATTTCTTACGCTACAGAGAAGCTTAAAATACTGTGAGGCTGTGGAATGTATCCTCTTTTCCTTTACAAAGTGTGATAAAGTGGCTGTTGCACTGAAGTATGCTATGTTGGATACAGAAGAATCACCTGTTTCTCTGCACCATCAAATACTCTTACTACTGTGCTGGGAAAATGAGTTGTTTGTGATAAGCAAACAGGAGATATTGTGACACTTCATGTTATTCCTGAGCAGACTCCAAACTGAGCTTCCATCCCACTCTCTAGCTCTGAAGCTACTGTTCTTCTTTTACTTCTTTTTACTTCTCTTATTGTTCTTTTACAGACCTAAAGGTGAACCTCAGCTAGAGAGTTCTGAAATGGATTTCTGAGTCATTTTTATTTTGCTCACTATCTTCCTTTGATAAGGGCCTTTTGCACTTTTTACACTAATACAATGAAAAATGCTGTCCTACAGAACCATCTACTCAGGTTCCACACTTGTTATGAATTTCTTTAATCTGTATGAAACTCCACAGCCCATTTAGGCAGTAGTTCAGTCTTGATACTGTCTTGATTGTGGCTGTAACTGCAGCAAAAATGCCTGCAAAAGTGGCAGATGCTGGGGACAGATAAATCCCATGTTTCTTGCTGCTGATGAAAGAGAGAATTAAGCTGAGGAGGAAAAATCATTGATAAAGAGCCCAGCATGAAATACTGAAACAAAAGGCTTGTGGGACCTCAGAAAGGGAGCACTTTCCTTGAGCAGACATGTCTTTCTATCAAATTCACTTGCTGTGACAGTAATCTGCTCTTTATGAACTCGAACAATCTCTTTAGCAATTAGTGATATATATTGATAAATATTAATATGTATTCATAATGTATTTAGTAATTATTGACATAATACTTATATCAGGGCTTAGAGAATACTCAAAAGTCCTATCAGATTGTAGATAAGTGCAGAAAAGTCTTATGAAATGGACAAGCTTTCTTGGCTAATCAGATAATTTTGATGAAATGAGAACTTAAATCACAGTGAAGAAGTTTCTTATGTTGTAATGGAATGGAATGGGAGACTCCCCTATGGATGTAGAATAAGGTAATTGAATTGAAGATTATTTTATACTACGTAAATTCGCAAACAATTTCATACAATTTCTACATATTTTTATGGCAACACTTGAACCCTGGACAGCCTAGGTAGAGTAATACAGAAGTTTGTTTTACAGGTAAAAATACCACTTGAATATTCCCTAAGAGCTTTGTCTGGACAACATGGTATCCATGTGGGCAACATGGTATCCATCTACTGAATACATAGATTGGTGGGAGGTAAAATTCTTTCACACTTGCCTAGGTACATCAGATGTTGCCAGTCAGCATTAATGGTTGCATCTCAAATATATGCCTAAGTGCTGGGCTTTACAGCACTGTGTAACTTACAAATGATTTTACAAGAATACTTTATATGTATATTATGCTGCATATATTCTTTTACTGATGGCATCTTCCTTTTTTTTTTTTTTTTTTTTTTTTTTTTTTTTTGTGACTGTAAGTAGGTCTCACAGTAGAGTTTGAGGTCAGTTAAAGTTGCTGCTTTAACATATTCATTGCTTTAACAGACTCCTAAGTTGGTTAATAGGTGCTCAGAAATGCCAGTATGTCCTGCCTGTAGTAATACCTTGCTTTAACATTTGTTTTTGTCCTTTTTTTGAGCTTGCTTTGTTTCTTTAAGAACCTTCCAATGAGTTGTGCAGTACTGCAAGCCTGATGGTAAGGCCTTGCTGACCATTCTAGCAAGAAAAAAACTCTCAAAAATAAATGTTTTGGATTTCATTTTATTTGTCATCTTTTATGAACAAATTAAGAAATATACTTCATTCACAAATTGGAAATATTTACAATTTCTTTACAACAAGGCATTGTTGAGGTTTTGATTTATGGCATTCTTAGAGCATTCTGTCTTTCAAAACAAAGACATTGGCGTTGTTTTCAGCACACTGTTCATTTACACTCTGCATGTGAAATGGGAGCATTTTGGAAGAGTAATTCGCACTCTCTTTTTGATACAATCTACTGGGCAAACAGGCTGGATGCATTTGCAGTGTGAAAAGGAGGCTTGTGCAGATGTGTTGCTGGTACCATGCCACATGATCTGAAGCCACCATATTACACCAGATGCTGCTGACTGCAGAGGACAAAAAAAGTTCTCCAGAGCCATCCTTCCTCTGCCCTTTTCCATTCTCTTCAGGAATCGTGTGGTTGGGTTAGGTGTGGTATAGTTACGTTATTTTTTTCTGGTTTTTGAGTCTTCATAAGAAGAGTCTTGAGAAGTCTATTTCAAATACTATCACAATTCTGAACAGTTTTTCAGACAAAGAGTATCCAGGAAGTGAATAAATACTGTATATCCGCAAAATGTTTAGGAGATAAATTTTGAATATGTTTCTAAAAGGGAAATGTAACTGTGCTGTTCTGCAGTTGTGACACTTGAGCCATAAAAGCTAAGATAATTCCATTTTCTCAATTTCTGGAAGTCATTTTTATTTTCCTGAAGAAAATTCTAAAACCATTTCATTCCACGGAACTTTAAAAAATCTCTTAGTATACGCTTCCATTATAAATGAGATGTGGGCCACCATTGCTTAGGTTGTCTGTCATTTCCTGCAACAAGAAAAGAAGAGATTGATACAAATTACAATTAGCTCACAGTGTTTGGAATTTAGTTCGCTAAGGTTGGAATAAATACTGCAATTCTGAATGCCAAACATTCTGAAAAACTACATTTTTTATTTAGCTTTGTAAATTTTACTTTAAAGGAAAAATAATCTTCATATGTAAATTAAATACATTGGAAAGCTTCTTGACTTGTTGATACTGATTGAGTTGTACATTACTCTCAGACCGTGTATAATGCACTGATGGCATCCCTGCAAGTTTTGTGACATTGTCCTTTGAAAGTGCATCAACTCAAACTTGTGCAGTGATCTACAAAGGAACAAAACAGTAATCAAGTTTTCATTCAAACCTTTTTCCTGTGCTGACATACTGCAAACAGATACCTTTTGATACCAGCTGGGATAGACATTGTGTCATGTAAATCTATATCCAAAGAAGACCCAAAGGGCATTGATGCCTGGGAGAAGACAACTTGTCTTGGGATAGGACTGATTTTGGTTTTCGCTTAATTTGCCAGGCTACAATTTTAGCAATTCAGCAGTTGCTCTTCAAGTGGCAGTTGAGTCATCCCAAAGAAAGGTGACCTGCTCATGAGACAGAATCCTAAGGCACCTAAGCCAGGATTTGTTTGGAGTTAGATTTTCTAACTTTCAAACTGTGGTTCAAACCATACCTACTTAGCAGCTGTCTAAACCCTCAGATGACTATATTCATTAAGCACTTCTCTAACCTTCAAGGCTGCTAATCTTCGTGGAATTTATGCCCAGAAATGCCTGATTTTGAGCAGTCCTAAGCCTGTTTCACAACAAATTGAATTAGGATGCGGAAATAAATTGACCTGTTGCTTACATCCAGTGACAGATCCCAGAGAACATCCAACAGTGCAAATGAGTACATATAAATATACAGTTTGGGCTATTCTTTTTAAACTTAGACAGGTAAGGTAGAGGTACCACTGTTATGTTGGTTTTAAAATATTTGCTTGAGAACCAGTAGCTTTTCTCTGCATGGAAATATTGAAATTCACCTCTTATACTTCTTAGGTATAGTTGGAGGAAATGTTGAAGAAAATAGTTGTATTTTTTGCCCTTCCTATGGAAGTTTCTGTCAAGAAAATAAAGCAAGAATCACTGGGCTAAAAAAAGAAAAGGGGAAAGATAGGAGGAAAATCCCTGATTCTATTGTACAGTAGCTGGTAAATTTGGTAAAGATAATGCAATTATGGGGCCTGGTTTTTATTCCCAATTGGCCCCTTTCTTTTTCTCCTTTTAATCCACTTATTGCATTTATATATAGTATGGGAAGCACAGGCCAGAACTCAAAGTTTCACATAAAACTACAATTTAAAATAGATTACAAAGCATAATTGTTCCCTTTATGTTTTCTGAAAGAAGAGACATACTATTCTCTACATAGTAAACTTAGGGCCATGAAACCAAATGAACAAGGCAATCAATAGTTTTAAGATTCAAATAAGAGAAGGCGTATAAACTTTCCAAATTATGAGCATTTTCTATCACCCAGATCTCAGTTGGGATACTGATGCTAGGTATTTTTATATGGTACCTTCTTCTCCTTAAAAACTGGAAACATCTAGAAAACATTGTTTTCTAGATTCCTGTCTTGAGGCTACCTGCTCAGAAACAAGGCAGTACAGCTGTCAGCTTGTAGGTGCCTGAAACCTTTGTCTGTTATAAACTGAAGTTATTGGTCAGCTGGGAAAGTAAGCAAACACCAGTGTCATTTAATATTAACTATCAGCCACAAGTAAAAAGTAATTCTCTGTCAGAAGGCTACCCAAGAGTGAGTGGCAAAATGTATGTTTCCTTTTGTCAGTTTTACCACTTGAATTCTTTGTAGACATTAGCTATTCAGATATCAGCAGAACTTCAGAAAAAATTCAGAACCATTTATTTTCCCCAATATTTCTATCCTCAAAAATAAAAGTACTAATAAATTAAAAGATGTTGCTGAATTTAAGAAATGAAGGAGCACACAAATTAGAAGCAAAGTGAATCAATGGTGGCAGCATCCAAATAAGAGCATTTGGATGTCTGTAACTAGGGTGAATATTTTAAATACTCAACTTACTTCCAGATTGTAGCATTCACCACGTAGAATTATGTCACCACTTGGAAGCACCATTCCTGACCCAGAGTGACATCACAGCATCAGCCAACTTTGATTAGCTAAAACTGTGACTTCCTCTTAGAGAAGTCACTTCCTGAGGTGACATAACAACGTGGTAGCTCCCTAGTGGTCAGCGTACCTTGGAGGTAACTCTGGTGTCGGGGGAATCACCGGGCAGCTGGGCAGGTCGGTTATTTCAATACCCCTCAATCTCTAATATAAATATAACAATTATACAATAAATATAGCACAAACAAAAATACACATGCAGTACATGTCCACATTACTGTATATCAGTATAAATATACAAAAAAGTTTTATATATAAAACACTAAAACTGTTTTTTAAATTAAAGCCTAATTTAGTATGACTTTTTAAGTTGTTTTCATTCTTTTCTAAGAGCATGCCTTGAGCTAATGTACTCAGACCTGCCAGCAGCAGGCAGTCTGCAGTCTGTAGGTCTGAGAAGTCCCAGATTACATCAACTATACATGCATACTTGATTCTACACACATGCAGCGAGTCCACCACTGGTGGAGCTCATTTCACATTCACTGAGCATGTGCAAAAAAGTTGCTCTGCTCATGCATCATGGTCCTTCATCCAAGGTAAGTGGGCATCTGGCAGTCCTCACAGCTACTTGTCTAAAACCTCAGTAGATCAACAGGCAAGCAAATGGGGCAGAGAACTACTGCTATACGTAGTCACCTCCAGCCCAAATAGATAGGGTTAGCAGTTGCTTGCTTTCTGAAAGACATTTTGCCAAGACATTTCTTTTGTCTATACCTTTCTCTTTTTGTCTCAGATGGGCTCCATCTTTGTCCTTAATGAGGTAAGAGCTTCCTTGAAAGGCAGGATCTAGCCTACTGTCTGCAAGACCATGATAATATTTGCCTATTTAGCTTATCAGAATTACGCTTCATTTTAAAATGAGAAGGAGAAACATATTTCTTCCCTAGATTTTATGTTGTCTTGTTTTATGTTGCTGCTGTAGCCTATAATAAATAATTTTAAAAATTTGTTTCAAACATTTTTTAAGGTGAATTAATCTGAATTTCTGCTTGGATTTTCATTGCAGATAAAAAAATAAAAAATTTAACAGTGACAAGTAATGTTTACTTAATGAACAATTAGTTGCTATATTGTGATCAGGGGATCTGAGAACATTCTAAGCTCTGAATGAATTAATCCTCGCACTAGTATTCAGAGATCTCAGTAGTTGAACGTAGCTGTAATGTGAACTGGCATGTGGCAGCTTAGATAGGCAGTCCACATGACTGCTGTTCATTTCTCTAGTCATTTCTCAAATGAAAGTCATTCAGTACTAACCTAAAACATGAAGAAGAGGATGTCAGTAAACATCTTACTTCTTGAAAATGAATCAGATCCCTAATTTTAATTGCTTATTTCAAGAATTACATTAAATTTATTTATTTTTGTCCTTTTATACTCAACTTTACACTGTGGTAAGCTTCCTTTGAGCAGAGAAATGCAATAAACACTTGGTGCCACCGCAAATCAGACCAGTTTGATTTAGGTGTCTAAATATGCCCTTAGGTGCTTAGTTTTAGTCTTCTAGGTTTGTGAGATACGGCTTTTGTGTTTAAATGACCTACATTATAAGCTGAGTACTTGGGAGAGGAAGAAATTTATTAAACCTGGAAGCATGCAATGATGTGGTTACAGAAAGCGTTCCGTGCTTTTTCACAGTACAGTACATGATAATCCATATTAATAAGGCTTCCAATTATTTATGATGTGCTATATTTAGCAGCTGAGCCCCTAGATAGCTATACAATGGAATTGTGTTGAAAATGGATGTACTTCATTGAAATGGATGTACTGCAAATATACAGTACCTAAAAATAGCTCCATATAATGCAACGTAATAAAGCATACACAGAATGGCAGTGTTTCATTTCTCTCTCATATAAAACTAAAAATTGAATACACTTATTGCCAATTATATACATTAACACATATAGTAGTTTTTTAAGGGAAGCAGAACAAATAAAGAAAAACACACAACTCACTTTTTCTGCCATTTCATGGGAGTGATGCAATGAATGTTCTCTTTCTGAGAACATTCGCCTTTGTTCATAGCTGGCTAGCCGACAAGTGAGCCATGAAGAAAGGGTGCAACCACCAATTCCAATGCATGCAAGAGACATGGAGGCAAGATGCAAAGAATAGAGAGCAGACGACTTCTTTGTGAGAGCACGAAGAAATTGAAAATTTAAAATTCCTCCGATTAGTCCACAGATGCAACAGGCAGAAAAAAGTATCATCTGTCAGGAAAGACGAGAGGTTATGTCACAGTAACATTTCTCAGAGACAGGTTCATTCATATAAGAAATGAGACCGGCTAGGACTCTCACTAAGATTCAGTTTGTAACTCCCATAACTCCCACAGAACTCCAAGGGAGTACAGTACTATTATGTACAACAGTTAAGACTGATATTGCATATAAGGTAAAGTTTGGTAGACTAAGTTGCCCATGCTAAAAAAATAAATGAAATGACTACTAGGATACAAATCTTCTGATTTCCAGTCTTTCATTCAGGGCAGGAATGTAACAGAATACATCATAATTCTCTATTGTGCAGTTTCTCATTCACAAGTGAATGCCTCATGTATTTGTGCAATTCTCTCTTGTTTGTATAACAACTGTCTGTGCCTCTTTGATTCTAATTTGTTCAGTCTAACACCAACTTGCAGACATTCTACAGTTTTTTTGTGGGGGCACCAGATGTGTTTAATGTGACTGTGCTGGACGAGGAAACAACAGAAATTTAAAAATTTAGGCATCTCTACTGAAGTACAGAGTGGACTACATTTATTTATTTTTTTTTTTAATGTGGTTAAAACGCTTTTGGGAAGTGAAACAGGCTGCAATTATGGAAACATATTTAAAGACCTCATTACTATAATCACAAAGATGCCATATCTGGTTCAGGATTCTTTCAGCCACAAATAACTTGAGGTCAAACGACCTTATTATGGGCCTGTTGCTAAATGATTGCCTTATTCACGTCCCCAGATGTTGATCTAGATGGGCCTTTGATATGTCTCAGTATGATTTTATATGCCTACTTACTTAATATTAAATAAACAGTTTAATGGAGCTTTGCAAACTATTTCTGTGCTCAACTGAGATGAGAATTTTGTCAGGGAGGTAACAATCAGACTCTATTATGCAGTCCACTAGGAAGTGACTACTGCTTGCGACCACCAGAACAGACAGCCTTGGGGAAATGAGTGTGGTCAACATGTTTTAAAAAAATGACACTGTAATTGGAACAGACTTTGGAGTAATTCATTGGTATTCAAAAATAGTAAGAGAGAGATTGATTCCCTTCACACACTTGTTTTACAAGACTTCCACGTGTGCCCAGCAGGACATCAAAACTGACTGAGAATTAAAGCCAGACATTATCACTTATAATAGGGTTGGGTCTTTAACATAAAGACAAAAGGTGTGCAGTGACAAAAGTCCTGTTTCAATCTTTACCAAAGAAGGAATGAAAATTCAATAATTCAGTCCAATGTTCAATCCTCTTTCTTGATCTGTCATAGATTTCTGTCAAGAATTTTTCCATCCACACAGGGAGAATTAGGGATGTATAGCTTAAATAGGCATGACATAAATATGCCATTTCAGAACTGCTTTGTATTGCTTGATGAACCCAAGGTACTGATTGCTTTCCTTGGACTGCTGCCTTGCAATGTTTACTGATTTTTTACCTGAAACACTTGGAAACAGTAAATCTCAAGTAGAAAGTTCAAGTTACATAAGTATGACTTTCAAATACTTGTGTATTATATATGTACTGGAAAAACTTACGATAAGTCCGGATTTTTTTTTGGCACACAATATTCCACATATGCCACAAAGCAGAAACTGAAAAGAAAAAAAAGAAAAAAACCAACACAATTATTTCATCATTAAGGTCTCAAATTTAAATCTTTCTGTGTTGCTATAGTGGTGACCACAACAGTAGGTTAGGCAATGATCATAGTTGTCAGCATTTTCATTACAAACCTTGTATTTCAGGAAGATATATCTCAGCTTTAAACACACTTATCCAAGCAGAAACTAGATTGAGAAGGCAGATTGAGGATGAACATAAAAATATAAAAATAGAAAATAAAAAAAAGCTTCATAAGGTAGTGATTGCTGATCCAAATCCTACTTCATCTACTTTCAAATCTACCTAATGCCCTAATCCTGAGGTGTGAACTACTGAGGGATCGTGTATGGATTCTTGTCCTCAAGACAGTGGAACTCTGGACAAGAGTACAGGTCAGTCAACTTGGCAGGTGCAAATGTAAACACTGAGGACATCTGTTGATGTGGTTACAATGAATGTGCTGTAGAAATTGTTTCACATTTTAGATAGTCCTTGCTGTGGGAAATAGCATGAAGGTATCTGTTCTTTTTCATGCATTTCCCTTTTACAAACAGATCTGACAGTTACAACATCAAGCATTAGGCAAAATTTGATTAACAAAACCAAAGATACTCCCACACCAGCTGATCGTTATGAATAAATTTTAATGTTTTTTAATGACCTCTGCCGAAGACCAGTAACATTCTCTAATGTCTCTTTCTCCTCCTGTAGAAAAGTTTCAGAATAGTCCCTGAAGGCATAGTCAAGGCAGAAACACCACTAATTGCATGAAAGCAAGAACTTCTCTAGGTGTTTGTAATTCTGTCAAAAGATTGCTTCGATACCTCATAAATTCCATGGTTAAGAAGTCCATACTACTTATTTTCAATAAAACTAACCCTATGTCTTTACCAGAAGTAGTTTTGTAGTTTTAAGATTGGATTTTTCCAAATCCTTTTTACTCTGAGGTTGTATTTCTAGCAAAAAAGCTTCAGTTGACCTTGTCTGAACAGGCCTGGCTATTGCATAAGCAGTTAAAAAAATAAATAAAAATTGTTTATATACAGCATATATATGTATATATATATATAGCATATATATTTTATTTAGCTTTCAAAATTTTGCAGTATCTCAATTCTCAGTTGAGGATCTGCTTTAATATACAGTTTATCTCACTTTCAAATTAAGTTGTTCATGCATGTAGGTAGGTAGGTAAGCCTTGAGATGTATTTTTACTCTGAGTTTACTTGGTTTCCCACAGTTAATATATTTAAATGCTGCGTGTTATTTAACGGTCTGCTATGAATGGGATGTATGGCATATGGACATAGAACCAATCTGGTCATAGAGAAGGCTGGGTCATGTACACCATGGCACTGGGTGGCTCAGGACACACACAGCTGATAATTGCTGCTAAGGCTGGAATAATAATAATAAAAACAACAGCAACAAAAAACTAATATGAACAACTGTCATTTTCCCACAGGCAAAAGAGCTCTTAACTAGCACACCTGCTTTGTAAGTTTTTACTCGAGCTTTCTGTAAAGTTTTAAAATTTCACTCCCAATTCACTCCAAATCACCTTTAAGCAGTACTGCATACTTATATTACCTAGAATATTTCCCTGTTGAAATCCAAAGAATATTGAAAAAGGTGACCAGCAAGGTATAAGATGCTGGTGTCCAAAAAAATGAGTGATTATGTTATTCCATAGATATTGAAGTATTTGAAGGGACTACCTGGAGTAAGGTTTTACTGTGTCAGTCTCTAGTTTCTGTATGCACTTTCTTTCTCTGTACAGCTACTATATATACACAAGAAAAAAAAATATAAATAAGAAATGCAACAATATAAGAAATAAGATGTTCTGCATTGAAAGAACGGTTGGACTAGATGATCTTACAGGTCCTTTCCAACCTTGTGATTCTATGATAACTCAGCAGAGAACTCAAGGGAATTGGTTATCCCTGGTTCTCTAATATTCTTCTCTGTAAGCCTATAAAAGCCATGCCTAAATTTTAGAATTCATATGATTACAAGACAAGCAAGTTGTAAAACTGAATGAACTAGTGAGCATGAACATACTAAAAACCATTGATTAAAAACATTTGGGGAGTAGCAAAAGATAACTATTATCTATTGTTATTTTGTGGTTTTGTATTATTTTTTTTTAGATAATAGTGGTGAGACATGGAAACGGACTGCCCAAGGAAGTCGCTATCCCTGGAGGTTTTCAAGAAACATGTGGATGTGGCATTGTGGGAGGTGGCTTTGTGGACATGAGTTGACAGTTGAGCTAGAAAATCTTAATGATCTTTTCCAATCATTAATTCTATGATTCTATAATTCCCAGAGAAAAGTTTTGTTCAAAAAACAATATGATTATTTATTTATAAAAGTAGTTCTTTTTTCTATTAAAAACAATGGATGAATTTGAACTACATCAGGCAATTAAACCTCATGCAAAGCTTTGAAAATGCTTATCCCTCTCTTTGGAGGCTGTAGAGAATTCTGATCTACTAGGAAAAAAATGGAATGTTGCTTGAAAGAAAGAAAATTAGTGACACATGGAGCACAAGAGCACTGCTCAGAGTTGCCTTAGCCAGGCTTCTCAGTACAAAGACCTTTAGAAAAGTTAGGAAGTCAGACAATATTTTGTGATTGACTGTGATAATTTCTTTTTGACAGACCAACTAACAGCTCTGGAATTTTCTTCTTGGTGCTATAGTAATTTTCTGTAACATTTTTGAGGTCCCAGAGCTATAGTCAGCACTAGTGAAAAGTAGATGGGAAAAACTATTCTGACTCTTTCTACCACAAAAATACTGAGTACACATCAGTCTCAAAAGGAATTTCCTGTGTTTGTTCTGGTTTATCTTTTAGTTTTGAGTTCTTCTCTTTTATAATACTGCCAGCTGGAATACAGCCATCAGGAGCTCTGCTGTATTGCCACTCCCTATCTATTCCTGATAATCTTGAAATATTTCACCTTCAGGTTGGTACCATAGCATTTAAACTTGACTTGTAACTGTTGACTGTGGTTTATGCATGCCTAACTAATACTGTCATATTGAGGAATTGCTCCCTTCTACATGAGTATTGATTATATTCAGGCAATTTACCAACCTCTTGGACTCTTTAAAGTAGTTACATTTTCTAACTATGTCAAACCTGAAGTAAGTTAAGGCAAACAGACTTGTGTTAAAATACAGTAAATCAGGAGTGGAAAAGAAATATGTCATCGAAGATAAGCTCCTTATAAAGACTGATCAATTGTTCAAGTGTTAACTCATACTGCAAATAAGCCTAAAACATTTCATAAAGGATAAGCCAAATGAATAAACCCTCCAGGATGCCTTGGAAACTAGAGAGAAATGTTGAAGCATGTTTCACAGTTGTACCTTGTTTTAAATTTTATTTTGTGATTATAATTCATCAGAAAATTCATAAGAGAAAAGATCAAAACCTCACTTTAAAAAAATGACATATTTCACTATTTGCAAGCAATTCCCATTATTTCTGGGGTTACTTTTGCTTGCAGATTTAGTCATACCTGCCAAAATACATGATATTTCAGGTTAAGATTATCAGAAGGAGGCAGGGACTGAATGTATAACAGATAAAAGCAGAATCTCCCTTGGATGATTGGTAAAAAATTCAGGGAAAGATATCACAAAACATAAAAGCTTCTTAGACTCCTTTTGAATCTCAGTAGACTGTGAGAGCTTCACTCCCACTTCCAATGAAAATTTTCTAGGAACCTAGCAAAGTCAGAGTCCTCCTGTTAGCACAGGTGTGATTGCAAGGTGATGCACGGTCTATGTGCCTGTGGAGACTTTACCACTCACCTTACAGCTGCGCCTGCTTCTATTTAATATGCATATTTTAAAATCTCTCTTTTGGCCTGTTGAAACTTAGAATAAAGAAACAAAGACCACCCAGAGAAGGATAATGTATATTTTAAGCTTGCTTTAATATATTTTATATTAAATTGGGCTTGAAACAGAAGCTCATATCCAAACACCCAGAAATTTTGGTAAGGAGGCTGAAATCTTAATTTAGATTCAAGTTTTGTGACTTGGATCAATCCCTATTTCATATTCTCTGAAACAAAAGACTTGGCCTCATTCACTTTTCCCTGGAAAAAGAAGCTTTTCTTACTTGCATTCTGGAAAAAAAAAAGATTCAGTTTCAGTTACATTTGCGGAAAGCAAAAGATTTGATGACTTCCATCATGCAGAAGAAAATGAACTGCTTGTACACTTCATGTTGAACTTCATTGGAGGAGGAGGCAAAAGTAGTGGTGAATAAAATTCCTCTAGGAAAATAAACCGTCCATGGAAACTTTCTGGAGAGATAAAGAAAAGAGTCAAGAAAACCTGTTGAACATAAGGACTGCTTGATCACCAGTTATTGCTCGTGACAAAGAAGCACAGACTACATCCACCGAGTGGAGAGCCCTCTGGCATTTTTGGTCATCCATATGTATCTGATGAAATAGAGGAAATTATTTCAAATCTGTGTTGGATTAGTGTTTCCTTTCATCTGGTTTTAGGACTTCAGAGATGGTTTAAAATTGGGAAATGTTTTTTAGAAGAACTCAGGGAAATTTAGAATTGAGTCTCTGAAGCTGAATGTCTTCCTGCCATCAGTGATTCACAAAATATCTCGCTGTCTGGAAAAACTTCTCGGCACAAAAGAATACTTAATTACTTGTTCAGAGCTTACTTTGGAGTAACAGATATTAAATGATTTTTAATTACGTTGTTTTCTATCAAACACTTAGAGTATGACTGCTTTTTTCTCAGCAACTAATAAATTAAGAATTATTCCCTGCAGGTTAATAGCAAAAGATTTCAGCTTATACTTAAGTCAATCTATATTCAGCATTCAGATACTCCTAAATACAAGCCAGGCAGTAGAAGTTTGTGTGAACAGATCATCTTGCAGATTGGTGTGTGCTTCTGGGAGGTCTGAATGATAAAGAAAATCTGCTGAAAGACTCCTCAGCTGGAGTGAATTGTACTGCTTCCATGCAAGGCAAGAAGCTTCTACACTTGGTACACCCTCTCTTATCTACAGATACAGAAGTCTCTCCAGTTCCACTAAGTTCACTGACAGTGCTCCAATTCATTTCATCAGGATAAGGAGCCAGCCAGAAATAGGGTCAATTTGATGAAAATTCAGTACATATGTTGAAATACAGTAGGATCACAGCTGCATTTGGTCTGCATGATAAACAATAGTGTGATTTTTCTGTGTTCTTTAAAAACAAATAAAAAAAAAATTACTAGATGTTCTTTTCCAAAAGAAACTTGGCAACAGTAAGAGCTAAATGCAAAAATGAATGTTTTAAAATTTTAGACCACCAACATTATTTAATAGTCCAAAGTGATACTCCTGCTCTGGGAAAGTTTCCTACTGATTGAACCTTTCTCTTTTCCTTCAAATCCTGGATTTAAAAAAAAAAAAAAAGTGCTTTAAGTGCCAATTTGGAGCAAATTTCTATAGCTAAACTGTAAATGCACATTTTTAATGGATGGAGAATTCTACAGTGCTACAATCAAGAATTATGGGAATATCTGGTGCTACAGATAAACATCCAGAGATTGCATATTGATTAAATGCATTTAGGATTTATCTCTGTAAGTGAAGAAGCTGTCTCTCTGAGGAGCGTAACCAGAAGTGAAACATCAAGTTTCTCTCTTGTAAGTGAATATAGATGGCACATTTGGCTGAAGATGTGGCTTTTGTCTCTTTCTTTCTCAGGAAGAGTCTTGTCTGTAGCAAAAATTTGTTCATCATTGAAGAATAAAAGAGAATTAGAGCCATATATGTATATGTGAGTATATAAATAGTGACAGTGATGCAACTACTATGTTCCAAGTATAAATGGGCGAGTATAGGACCATTTAAAAAATATATATGAATACGTTTTGAAATATTATCTTTTTTTCTTCTTCTTCTATTTATTTATTTACTTAGTACAAAAGTCTTTGCAATGGCTGCTGTCATTCTTGCTGTGTTAGTGGTAGTGGCTCAGCATGCCCCTTGGATGGATCGTTTCTATGGTACACCACATAACTGAATTGGAATGGTAGATTTCAGAACTGTGCCTCAATCTCTAGTTACAGAAATTTGGGAGGCTTGTGGAGTAGATTATATCAAGGCAATCATTAAAAACAAACAAACAAAAAAAACACCAGAAAGAACATCCAGAAATCAAGAACATCTTAAGAGACTTTGGACTGTATGTTATTTTGGTAATTTATCATAGAATCATAGAATTGCTTGGGTTGGAAGGTACCTCAGGGATCATCAATCTCCAACCCCCCTGCTGCATGCAGAGCCACCGACCAAATTTAGCAACCATGGCCAATTTTCAAAAGAACAGATTGCATATAATGTAAAAGAAATTAGATATTCATCTACACGTGCTCTGGAGAATTTGCTACAGCTGTTTTATTTTGGCTTCTTTTTAAACAACTCTTAGCATCTTAATCCACTCAACTTAAATGAGAACAACAAATTTAGAATCTATTTTCCCATTTCCATGCATTTTTTATGTAGACATTCTCTAGGCTTTCCATTTCTTCATTATTGTCTACTCCATTTTCTCAGGCTTCCTCATAAATAATGCAGAGCATGCAATGATCAGAGCACTTGAGCCTAAGCTTAACTTCACTTGTATCTAATCTCATGGGTGAGATTCACGTGTTTAAAGTAAGGTGTGTTAGTAAATTATCTGGCTGAATGAAGATGATGAACAAAAATAACTACTCTTTAAGAAAAAAGCTAATGTATGTCAAATAAAAGACATCAGAGGGAGGCAAGTATAACACAGAATGTGTATGATTTTAAGATTCCCAAATTTTAGGAATGCAGGCTAAGGTTTCCATGGTGATGCTATCTTCATCTGTTTTGTTATGAACTTGGGCCTCTGCTGAGTTCCACCCACATCAGTAAAAAGCAGAACAGGGTCAAAAGTTTTAAGTATATTTTCAGGTAAATTACTACAGGACACTGTTCCACTTAACTCGAGTGTTGGTTTGAATCCTAACATATCAAATGTCAGTTTTTCCACTGATGTCACTTTCTTTTTTTTTTTCATTGTTCGTTTCTCCAAGGAAAACCCTGATTCAAGAATGTTAATCAGAAAAAAATAAAAATAAAAAATAATTACATACTTCATGCAAGACATATTCTTTATACAGCCAACATGTGTTCAGTGTAAGTGAATAGAAAGGTGAGTTATGCCATTTCTGCAGCATCACAGTTCTGGGGATCGTGTAAACAAACCTTTCTCCAGTTCTTTTGACTTAGACCTAAGCATCCCTGCAGAGCAGTAGGTCTCTGGCTCTGTTCTTGTCCCATCTCAACTGCCAGTCTCTAGTCAGGACACATCCTTACAGCCATTTGAACCACTTGAGTGATACAAAGAGGATGCAACCATGTGACAATTTAGACAAAGGTCTCTAGCTCAATGCAAAGTAAGTAAGCCTTTATGATGTGTAATCCCAATCTACATACTGCTGATTTCTTATTTTCTTTACTACACACAACATAAACTACTTGCTTTTGCTGTACAATTTCTTTGTGGCCTCCTCCTGTCTACCCATCCTGCTGACAATGGTCAAACAATTGATGCCTGTCTGTACTGTCTCTGACTGTGGGCATCCTTCACCCAGGTGTTACACATTCAAACAAATCTCTTTGGTTTCCCTTCCATGGCTCCACATTCACATACGGGCAATTTTCTATAATCACCTGGAAAATCACTTCATTGTTTTCTATATTACCTCTCTCTAAATCTCTACCTACAAACAGCTTGAAATCAGTCAGGCTGCTGATGTGCTAATGCAACCACCTGTTATACCAATCAATTTTGATTTGTCCTTTAATTCTACAATTGTCTCTTTCTTTGTTTGTAAGGTTCTTGGAGACAATATCTAATACAACAGAATGTTAGTCTGTGTCTACTACAAACTGTGGGATAACAGAAACCGTAAAAATGAATTAAGCAATTGTGCAGGAAATGTGCATTGTCATGGAATGGTATCAGCTGTGATTGCATTGTCACAAAATGCAATCACTGCATAAAATTCTGATCTCACTGACTGGTCAGAATTCTCAGAAGCCAGGATGTTATCTATGTTTAGATCCTCAGATAGACACATTTTTGAGTAATCTTTTTTCTTCATCAACAATGGTCAGAAGCCTTGCTTTTAGAACTGATTTTGATAATAACATTACCTGCTGGCTGGTCCTAAATCACTGTGTCTTCATTCTCATATCTCACCTACCTGTTCTGTAATGCAGAATTATGTGCTTATGTACTGCCATAGATATCTATGAGTGTTGTCTATAATTAATAAGTATTGACAGTGAGAATATTACATGAAGCACTCTGTCAGAATTAATCTATAAATCACAGGAGGTTACCCTGTTGAATAACCCAGAATTTGTTGCACTTAACATCTCATCTCAAGCAATGCAAAAAATGTTTTTAGAAATACTGTTGTTCAATCCAGGCTGGCAAAACAAACAGACAAACAATTTTTGGAGTTCAAAAATGCCCACTCATGTTCAGGATGAATTTTCAATATTACCTACTCTTTTCTCCCTAAAGATACATAACAATTCGGAGGAAAACACTTCCTAGAAGCATGTTTATCTCAAACTGAAGAATTAAGAAAGGTTTTTGAGAAGTGAGAAATGCTTATTATTAAGGATGTGGTTCTTCTCTGTTATGAACATGCTTCTACTATTAACCCATTCTTGCTGCTTGATATTTGTGGTCATTTCATGAGAAGCTCAGGGTGCCCAAATCATGAGAACATCTTTCATTTTCCTTCCAATTTCGACTTTCTCTTTTCCTTCCAGAAGCTCAAAACTCACAACTTGACATTATTTTAAAGCACTTTTTGACAGTCTTGCCATAAGGAACAGGGCTGTTCTTTTTAAAAAACAAAGCTCTTAATTCGAAGATTACAAGCTATGACCCAGGCTCCTTAATGCTGGAAGCTCTTGAGGTATCTGCCAAGTGTGAGAATGGGTTCACAGAAAGTTCAGTTGTTTACAGCAAAATAATAATAATAATAATAATAGGGAGAAAAAATAAATCTGAAAAAAAAAAGGAAAAAAGCGAGAAAGAAATGTTCCCATGCCCCGACACAGACACATCTCCTCCCGCCGTCCCGCGCCCCTCCAGAATGCAGACTATACCCCATGCACATCGGAAATGGACCCGGCGCGGCTCCCGGAGCAGCATGCACGCGCGGAAGGGAAGGGAGGGGTCGGGGGTGCCTCCGCACGGTCTGATTATCACCGTAAAGAGTTAAAGAGAGAGTGAAATGGCTAACGTACACACACCCCGCTCCATACCGGAGAAGAGTCTCCCAGTTGAGGTTTATGCTCTGTGAGGACCAGGCTGAAACTGACCGCCCCCACGGCCACGCTGGACACCCCTAACCCTATCTCCAGCACGGAGAGCACCAGGAGGCTCCCGATGATCTGGCTGCTGGTGCACATCCTCCCTCGGTCATCCTTCCTTCCCGATCAGCCGGGGAAACCGCGCCTCCGCCTTCTCCTCCGCCGCTCCCGCGGCCCTAAGTCGCCCCCAAACTTTTCTTTCTTCGCCGGCAGCCGGGGCGGAGCGGAGCATCCGCGACAGCCGGGTGCTGCCGAGAGGCGGCGGGGCGGCCCCGGCGCCGCGGGGCCCCGCGTAGAGCCGCGCAGCGCCGCGCAGCGCCCGACCGGTAGCGAGTACGGCGGCGGCGGCGGCGCGGAGCTCTCCAAGGTGCCGGGCCGGCGGCGGGGACAGGGCGCCGCTGGCGGCCGGCCGGGCAGCGCGGCGGTATGCAGCACCACGCTCCTCAGGGGCTGCGCCTCCTCCGGAAAAGTCGACCTTGTCTGATCGCCTCCTGCGCTCACATTGAAATGACCTCACTGAGATTTTTTTATTTTTTTTTAGTTTCTCCCCCTCTTTCTCTTCCTGGGTTGGGGGTGGAAGGGAGAGGAGCGTGGCGAGCCCACAGCAGCTATATTTATGTATGAATCTAGACCCAATGCACAGGCGAGGCTCTTCGACAGCCCCGCCCCAGGTGCCACGGCACCTTCCTCTCGTCCTCCCCCCGGCACCCGGTTCGAACACGTCCTCCGTCCCGCAGTACTTGCACAATAAGTGAGCCCCCTGGATGGAGTGCACGTAGGCCTCTCTCATCCGAGGGGCTTCTATAAAAAAGCAGGAGGAAGTCCATCTTTCCTTTGTATGAGTAAAAGGACTGGAGTCTATCATGTCTTACCACTGAGCAACTCTCAGATCTCTTCCAAAATGCTGCTGCCAAAGTAGGCAACTGCTGTACACAGTCCTGTCACTCCAGCAATGGCCAGAACTATCTCAGTCCTAAAGTAAATGACCAGCAAAGCAAAATATAATATGAGATCAACAGCCACTTATTGAGCTATTCTGAATTACTTGGTACCAATCTCTATTTCTGTTGCTCTTCTACAGGGAAGGCTTTGCCTCTCTTACTGCAGTTTCACAACTGAGATTTACTGTGCAACATGGAGACATATAAATACTAGTCTAGAATGTGTGCTCTCATAAATATGGATAATCAGCTTGTGAATTGTTCACCTTAATGGGGCAGAAAGACTACATGAACAATTCTAACCCCATCATGCTTCAAAAACATCAACATCCTGCAGGATATAGATTTTTTTCTCGGTGCATTATTTTATTATATTGTTATTATTAACACAATATATATGGAGCTATTCTCTGTAGGCAAAAATGGAATATTCTTAACCTGTAAGGAAACCCTATATTCAGGCATAAGAACCCAGAATAGTAGTCTAGACATACTCCCCTTTTGATGGTACAGTTTGGAGGCTAGAGTATAAAAGTAGCAGGATCTTGATATCTTGTTTCTGTCTTGTGCTTTGGAAAGACATCCATTCAATCACTCTTATAAGAGGAGAATAAGCAGTACACGTACATTATGCACACTTGAGATTCACCAATACAATCCAGAGTTCAGATCTCATTTGTTGAAATCTTGCATACCTAATTGCTGTGAGTGGACTGGGCTGACATCAGTCTGTCACCATGTCAGTTGTTAATATTCTCTACATATCCAAGATGGAAAGAAAAGTCTCTTTTCATTAAGATCTCAATGTTTTCTACTTTAAAACTTTAGCTTTTTCATATTTTCTTATTTTCCCAATTCACAGAAGCAAGGTAAGCGACTACTTCCCTACCTGTATTGTAGTTAAAGCTGGATTATCCCCTTTTCATTTCTTGTGTTTTAAATGGTACCTGACATCTCCTATCATTAAAAAATCAAGGCACAGCATAAAAGTTCCTCAGTTACTATATTTATGTGGGAGGATGTAGAAAGCACAGATTTTCAAGTACCCACATGGGTGTAGGAAGGTGTTTCTGCAATGACAGTATCCTTATTATGTCAGATTGTTATAGACGTTAAAGTGTCCTAAGGTGCAACGGTTTTACTGCTCAGAGTATATTTTACCAGGACTATAATAACCATTGGTGATAAGAGAGGAATTGCATAATGACAGATATAATTAATATATTTAATACTTCCAGCCAGAGAGTACCAGGGTAAAACTCATGTGACAGAAATAAGATTTCCATAAACAGCTTGTTTTATGTAACATTTCCACTTCAGTCATAATAAGCTGTCAGAAAGATGGGGGAAAGAGACCTTGTGAAAAGTGTGTCCTAGATGGTGATCAGTTCATGTGACACTTGTTTCAACAGGGATATAAAACTGGAGTCCAGTGACAGGAGAGGAAGAGCTGTGGGTGCTTGCTTTCTAATCTGCAGACTGCAGGGAGGTGAAGAGCTGAGCGAGACCTCAGTCAGAGTTAATAAGACTGGCCAGGAGGAGCTGTGTGAGTTATCTCTGTTTTGCACCTTTCAAATAAAGGCAGGAAGGAAGTGTAATATTCTAATCATTATCTTTTTAAAATGAAAAGATACAGTCTTTGTCCATGTAATCATTTTAGTTTGTACTATGGTGTTGCATTGTCATTATGTGCTGATCTAGGCAATTAACTTTACACATGGGACTATTCATGCATACATTTTAGCACATGCTTACATCTTTACGGCATTAAGGAGTTCTTTTCCAGGGTTATTTAACAGCTTACTGTCTCAGCTGGCTCATTTCAAAACATTTCCTTTATTTCTGTTTCCCATAACAAAATGGTTATGATGAAATAATAAAATAAAATAAATCATTCAATGTGCAGAGAAGTTTTCATTACAACTGCTGACAGTTAAACATTGAAATCTCATCTTCAAAGTAAAATTAACTACAGTCAGGAGGACTTCGGATATTTTTTTAATTTAAACTGTTGGATTCAAGAACAAAAGTCATCAATCTTATTCTTCTTGACTTCTCTGAAGGAAAGCTTTTTCCAATTTTTTATCATTGGAGGTTTTTAAAAATAGTTGATGACCAAAAAAAAATCTAGTCACACAGTGGAATGAAGAGTAATTGGATGACAGTGTTGTAATGAAGAAATAGAACTCAAACTATGAAGTTTCAGTTTTTGTGGCTTTGATGGCTGAAAGGTGGAACACTAAGAAGATTATAGGCTGTCCATTGCAGACAACCATTTTTTGAGCATGTGATAGAGTTGCTTTGCACAGCTGAATATACCCTGTAGAAGTGGTTGAGTTTATTTACTCCGTTATTTAATGTGTCTCTAAAACAAAGATCATTATTGTGAATAAGAACAGGATCCATATCATTGAATCAGATTTCTGGCCGTTAATCCAATCCAGCTTCAGTACATGGAGAATAAAATTGTAACTCTATAGGCATCTCATGACCGCATAGTGGATACAGTTCCAAGAAGGGAGGTACTCACTCCCTAAACATTAGATTCTAGTATTTAAGTGTTATATAGCAATACTGGGTAAATAAACAGAAATGTGAGTGGCTTTTGAAGCTGTATTACTCTTTTAGTTTTTGTATATTCTTTTCTAGCCCCTCCTAAGGAATATCAGTTCCTAAATGATTGCTACCAAGATATTTACAAAATGTAAAAATGTACAAAATGTAAAAATTCAGCCTCAGGGACAGCTTGCAAATCCTCTTCTTTGACAAATACTTTCTGCTTTCCCCTGGTTTATAAGATTCCATCTCTTTACACTGATTTGTCACCTGGATCCCTTCAAGTAAGTTTTACAGAAGCAAAAGCAGTGAAAATCTGTACTCTAATGGTTTTCAAGTGTTTGGGGCAATATACTGCTTTGTATTCTACAAAGAGATAGCCATTGATTTCATTCTAGAATCAGTTCTATCAGTTGAATCCTATCTACAGGAATGTGTACAAAACAGCCTTTAGAACATTCCTCCTTGTTTTCATAAGAAATTAACTCTTAGTTTATTTTATACCTTAACTTGTTCATACTTAAAACAAGCATGGCTGATGTTCTGAAACAGGAAGCAAAATTCCATCAGAATTTTATACAGGAGGAAAAAAATCACTTGTTTTCAGGTCTGGGTTGGATAGTGAAACTTGGATGGGCTCTCTAGTCCATCTCTAGTCCAAGCTAAAAGCAGACACGAATTAATTTTTCCCCAACTTAGTCCTACCTACCCCTTGTGGTCTGCAATTAAGAGAATGCCTGTTTCCTGAAGACACTTTTTTTCTAGCTTGATTAGGAAGGGTCGTCCTTCAGCAGAGCAGATCAAGAATCTGTGTACAAATTTTAAGTCTTCTGTAACTCCTTGAAGGAGCATTCAAGTGCATGTGAAATTATTTACACCCATGTTACGTGTCAGTATATGAATCACAGGATCTTTAAAATGATTTACCTAGCAGCATGCTTAAAGTCTGCAGCTGAGCTGAGAAATTCTTCCATACAACATCAATATCCTGTTAAATAGGTGCCACATTGATATGGTTTCTGGGGAAACAGCAAGAAATTATGATAATCAGAAAAGGCTACTGTTTTCCCAAGAACTGTGTTATCTTGGCTCCACAGCAGATAATACTATGCCAGTGGAGCCCCCTGGATGCATTCACAAGCAGCAAAACCATGTTCTTCCAAAATCTCTAAACATTAATATGATATACAGGACAGAGATTTCTGATTGAACAAGTACTCTGTTACTAACACAGATTTATTCATTGTAAAACTAACCCTATCAATTTCTTGGTGCAGTAGCAACATGTTAAACAGGCTTTCATAAGGAACTGGGCAACATGAAGTAGATTAAACGATACTAGGTAATGACATTAGGCTGAACTTTATAGACCCTTCATTTCTGTTTCACTTAAGAAGATGTGACCAACATTGCAATCTGGGGCAGAATGGAAGCCTAGTTGTCCTGGAAACTGTTTTGAATTGTGCAGTCCAGCATTGTGGACTTGCTAAGTATTTATGAGATAATTAATAATACATTTACCATCTGAGGAAAGACAGGTAAGCTTTTGAATAGGGATACGGGGAAGCCCAGCTGTATCCACTTTCCAGTGGCGATCTCATAGCAGTTTCCTTTGAGAAAGAGCACTCTCTACTTAGGAGGAATTCATTTAAGCTGCTGGTAGAGGGTTTTCTGCAGCTAGTATCCATCTAAGATAGTATCCTACTGAATAACATCTGGATGTATGGAAAAATGGTCATTCTATGCAATTACCACAGGATTAAAAATTAAAGAAGAATGAAAAAAATTCTCTCAGCTGTGGAGAACAAAAACTTCCAACTATCTGCTTTTGGGGGGCAGAAGTAGAGAGGACTGAGGACTGACAAGGCTGGAGGCCTGTAACTTCTAATTTGGAGCTGAACTGTTATTTTATGCTAATAAGCAGAAGGGAAGAACATTCTAATGGAATGGCCCGTGTATGTTTCCACGAGGAAGGAGGGAAAACTGAATCAATACTCATTCTCTTAATAACGTTGGCAAGCATTGCATTTCTCCAACAACTTTTTCCTTATTCTGGGAATAATAAGTGCAATTTTGTGATGATGACAACAGATCTTGTTGAAAAAGGGTGAGAAGAAGGCCAGAGAGGGATTTCCAGAAACTGACAAAGATGTAAAGCATCACCAGCGTTCATAGGGGGTAGAGTGTAGGAAGAGTTGGTGTTTATTTTTGTTGGCTGGAGCTGTGGGAGAGACAATGGGACAGCTTGGTAGAGCATGAAGGGAAAATGAGAGTGCCTGGACAGTAATGCAGGTTCTCCTTGTCTCTTGCTTATCCTTCCAAGCATGCACAGACTTGCTACAATGCCAAGCCCTTACACATTAATGCTTTCAATATGTGAAGAGAAGAAAAGTTGATATTGCTCTTTCCACAGGAAGGGAAAAGAAGAAATAACATGGAATTAGAATGGAATAGAGAATTTAGAAATGCTTTGCTGAGGACTATTCATTTTGATGTCAAAGCCTCACAAGTTAAAATGTGTTGGGGCAAATACTGCCTTGCACAATCTTATATGTTTATCAGCAGGAACAGAGATTAGTGTTGATACATTCAGTCCCTGTTTCATCTGGCATACATCTGACTAAGTAATGTGCTCCTCAGCAAGTTGATGACTTACACTATTATGTGTGCTGTTCCTGAGAAACCAAGGCAGGAACAGGGTCCCAAAGCAAAGGAGTGAGTCCTTGTTGAACTCTCCATATTTTCTCTTACATGTATATTTGCAATTCACATCTTTAAGGTTTATTAGAAGGATAGGATAATCTGAAATAGTCAGCATGGGAAAAGAAGATATTTATACCATCTCCAATCTACATCAGAAAGAGATCTCCTATGTAGGACCTTTGCTGTGAAACTGTAGAGAGGTGTTATGGAAGCATGTAGCAACTCTAAAAAGAGGGAAGCTATTGACAAGCAGTGCCTTCTTATACACTGCCCAGTAGTCATTAAATATGTTGATACAGTCTTGAAATTATTGTACCCTATGTAATACAGTATTGTACTGAATATGAGCATACAGAAATCACCAGCTACAGCTCCTAGCCAGGCCACAAGAATCTCACTGACATCTTCTGAACACATCTTATATTCATCTTGTCGTCTGTGACAGAATGAGCAGTTTTTAAATGACATTTATGCTATCTGATGCATCTGTTTGCTAAAAATCTCCACAGATTTGTTCTTTTGATTGGGATAAGCGTGCTGATCCAAAATAAAAATGGAACACAAATCTTTATCCCAAATAATTAGTTCCATGTAATGCCCAGGAAAAATCCTGACATAGTAATTTTTTTATTTTTTTTTTTAAGTACATTAACCTTGGGTGTTCAAAACAAAGCAGAAGTGAGATACCATCATTACTGTCTTGCTGTATAAACAGAATTTATAAACAGTCTCTGCAGGATAGTAAATTAAAGTGCTCCTTGAATTACATGACTTACATAATAATCTGACATTCTGCCATTTTTCAGTTGCTGGCCTTCATTTTGTGGGGTAAGTTTCATGTCCCACAGAAGCCATTAAAACAAGATTTAATTAAACTCTCCCAATCTGAATACAGTGAAGATGTTTTCTTACTGTAATAAAGCATTCTCAAATCTAAAATGTCAAGAAGCGAATGTTGAACAAGAAGCTCAGTAAAGTATACAACTCCCATCATTTTTTAGAATCTTGCAGTGCATTCAAGTAATAAAGGTCAGAAAGTATTCTGACTAATATCAGACATATCAAGCATGTTCAGAACTCACCTTATGAATAACAGTTTCCTGAATGAGGATGTATCTAACACATGTACAACTAAACGTGCCCACAAGGGCTTTGCAGAATTAGTTTTAACAGCCTCCGTCATCTAGATTAACAAAGCTCATATTTGCTGAAAAGGGAGCGTGTCCTGTATGAAGGCTAGAGCAAACTTGCACATGTTAAGTGTCCTAATAGACTGCACAATAGGGGTTTACACTGCTGCAGTAATTAGGAATAGTGCCAGTCCAGAAAGTTGCTCTTCAGTATCTCAGGCCCAGTATCTGTTCCCATTTTTTTTGGCATCTGTTAGAATGTAAAAATAAGCAGAGTCCAGGCTCCAGTTTTTGCCTTCTCATATTCTTTGGATGAGTCATGAAGGAGATAACAAGGAAGAACCTTGTTAAGAGCTTTAACCTGAAGCCTGTTAGGATGGTTTTGCAGATGAATAAGGAGAGTGGTTATTTCCCCTGTGCCAACTCTCTTAATTAGATCAGAATATATCTTCTGCTGAGTAATTTTTTTTTAACTGCTGATGCATTGTATTGAGCAAAGTCATTCAGCATGGCGGATCTAGACTGTTACTTGAGGAAATTTGGAACTGGATTTTCTTTCATTGCATTACACTTTTGCAAAGCAGTTGTAAAATCTTGTAACCAAGGTGAGTAAAGAAAAAAAATCCAAAAAATACAAATTAAAATTGAAAGTATTTAGTGACTAAAATTGAATTTTTTCAATGTTGGGCAAAAGTAAGATTGAGTAGTTTTTAAGAAAAATTTTTCCTTCAACCATACATGCCTATAGGGTCCTCTTTTCTATTCCAAACTGTAATGATCACTTCTATAAGAAACATAGCTTGGAGAAAGTGAGAAAGTAGTCACAAATGGTAATCTCAGGGGTCAGTGAGTTGAAGGAGTGATTTGTCAACATGCTTGAAAATCAGTTTTTCTTGGACTACACCCAGCATACTGTTAGTTTCTGTAACATCTGATTTTATTTAAGAGAAATAGATCTGATCCAATTTCTTGTCTAGTTGATAAAAATCTTTCTACTGCAGAAAATACAAGTTGAATTGAGCATAGCTGTTTATTCTCACTTGATCAATATATGGAAATAGCTTTTAAAGATGAAACAACAGAAGGTATCTTCCTAGACTAAAATCCTACTGAATCTATGTGTAAAACTGAGCCCATTTTGGTGAATAATTTGTAATTATGACACTTCAGCAGCAGCAGATAGAGTTTAGGTGCCACAATATAGGAAGGACAAAATTATTAGAGAGCTAGGAGGGCTACAAATGTGGTAAGGAGTCTAGAGGGCAAGGTGTATAAGAAGCTGCTGAGGTCCCCGAGTTTGCCCAGCCCAGACGAGCTGAGGGGAGGCCCCATGGTGGCTGCAGCTCTCACAGAGAGCAGAGGGGAAGCACTGAGCTCTGCTATCTGTGACAACAACAGGACTCAAAGAGCTGGCATGGAGCTGTGTCAGAGGAGGAGCAGGTTGGATATCAGGAAAAGGTTCTTCATCAAAGGGTGGTGGGCATGGAACAGGCTGCCCGGGACTGTGGTCACAGCCTCAATTCTGATAGTTAGAGAAGCATTCAGACAATGCTCTCAGACATAGGATTTGAATTGCGATTCTTTGTGGAGCCAGGAGTTGGACTCCATGGTCCTTTGATTTCCTTCCAAGTTGGGATATTTTGTGACTCTGTGGTATCTGAGACACTCATTGCTAGAAACACAACTTAAGTCCTCCAGACTGTTGGTTAGTCCTTCATGCATTTGTCTCCCATGGGTTTCAATCAGATCAATTCACACTTATCAAAGAAACCAGGTCTTACAATCAGAATCTCTCCTCACTTGGATGCTGCTGCTCTTTGTTTGAGGATAGCTCTGCTTGCACAGGTAAGAGCTAAATCACCACCTGAACGTAGTGGAAAAAGATTAATTTAGATTTGCATCTGAGTCTGAATGCTCACTACAATTATACTGCATTCTTAGTCAGCTTTCTGACTCTTTCTAATTAAATGTTAAAAATAACCACACATCAAAGGAAGTGCAGTATTCCTTAGCTAAATTCAGTGATTACTTTAGTAGCATTTTAACCTGTGCTAAGGAAGAAAAGAATACAGCTCATCAAGAAGTACTGAGCAACATCTTAATCGCAATTGTTTCAAGACAAAATACTAAGGGCACAGGAAGGATTACAAATAATGATCTTAAAACTACATCCATCTGGCAGCAATTACTACAGTTGAGAAATACAAAAAAACTCACCTTTTCAACTAGCAGAAAAATGACCAGTAGCTAATAGTAAAGTCTGATTTTATAATACAGCAATATTGTAAAACAGTCATATTAACAATATAATTTTCACTTCTGCTTAATGTTTTATGTCTTGAAAAGGCAATCACAGATCTGAGTTTTGGTTTCTGATTCAAAGCTCATTCCTCAACACATGTTCCTGATAGGTTTTTTAACACTGTATTATTTCAGTGTGATAATTACAATAAAATATTTTAAAAACTGCACATTAATGTATGAGTATTTTTGAGATTTTTTGTTAATATCAGCATAAAATAACTTTGGTTGGAAGAGACTTCAAAGCCCACCTAGTTACAACCTACCTGCCATGAGTGGGGACATCTTCCACTGGATTAGGCTGCCCCATCCAATGTGGCCTTGAACACTTCCAGGAAGGGACATCAACATCTTCTCTGAGCAGCTTGTTCCAGCACTTCACTGCTGTATGAGTAAAGAATTTCTTCCTAGTTTCTAATCTAAATCTATTCTCTTTCAAAGTCCTATCACTATTAAAGAGTCTCTCTCCATCTTTCCTATAAGTCCCTTTTATATCCTAAAAATATTAGGCCACCTAAGAATATTTAGCCAAAAATACCTTTTCCTCCTTGCCATGGTACCTCTTCCTTCATTAGAATTCTAGAAATAACTGTATGGATTTCTGATTATTCTTCCACGATATTTGGAAATTGTGAAGAACAGACAATACATCACTGAAATAAGTGTATTTTAATTGTTTCCTATCTAATGTCTTCAAATCAAATTCAATATAGATCAAACAAATATATTGCTGTCACGTACAGAATTAAGTAGACTTAAGTACTGAGTAAGTTAATCTATTTTAAATCTGATGAGGCTGAAATAAGGAATGTAACCCAAGAATTTAACCTGTGGGAATAGATATGAATAAAAGCATTCCATACCCTTATTTTAACTAGAGAATAATTATGGTTTTTAACTTTACCTACTGCATCACATACACCTCTTCATTCCCCAACTGTTTTTTTGAGTTGTAGTATCTCAGGGAAGAACATCACCCCCATTGTCATTCATTCTTCATTTATGATTCCTCTTATGGCATGCATAGGTTACAAAGAGCAGTAAGGAATTTACAGACCCATATAATCAATGGATACCAAGATGTTACAATCACAAAATAAACAAGAGAGTTAGGCAAAGTAGATTACAATAACAAAAGAGAATAAATAGAAGGCTTACCCTTATGCGGGGCCCATCCACAAAAAAACAGAAGGAGGGATCTCCAGACAAGATCCTTCCCTACTGGTAGCCATCTCTTAAATAGGTCTAGGAGCACCTTCTGGCAGCACAGGTGAATTGCTTTCACCTGTGCTCCTCTGGCTGACTCATGGCTCGCCTCAGGTGATCAATCAGAGGTTCATGCTGTGATTCAGTAGTTTCCATACACAGACTACAGAATAAAAACCATGTTATTGTTTGCAGGAGGCTGCATTTTATATTGTATCTGCTTTAACACTGCTTTAAATTATTTAATATTTTTCTTTCTTGCTACTGATTTAGAAAGATTTTCACTTACAGAGAGTGCTATTGCTTCATTTAGCAACATGTACGTCAACCAAATATATTCTTAATTATTTAGAACCTAAAAAAAGATTTTTCTAAAACATTCCTAGTATGCAAAGTCAGATAAGCTTTTTGCTCTATGTGCAAAAAATTGATAACAACAAAAAAAAAAAAAACAGTACATCACAACTTGGAAACAAAACAAAAACCAAACAACTCAGAAAACATTCACCAGAATAAAGCCTGGAAATCCGCTGAAATACAAATGTTTACTAAAACAAATTCATAATCACATTTAAAATTACATAAAGATCCATGTAGATGTACTTTGTATTCCCTTATATAACTATGAACAAGGAATATGCAACCTAAATTAGTCTGACAACAGCGGATAGAAAAGATGTAAAAGAAAGAAAGCACTTCTGTGAAAAGGCAATTTTTTTTGTCTATTATACGATCATATATAGCCCCTGCATTTCCAGAGCAGGATTAAGATTTCTTAGCACTTATATATAAGAATCTGAATTTTTATTTCTCTTTAGGTCACCGAGTTTATTAAAAAGAACCTCTTTTCCCATAATGTAAAAATTATTCCACAGATAATATAAGCTCAGTGACACAGGGAAAAGGGTTTCCTGTACCATTGCATCAAGTGCAAAGAGTGACAGATTTGCATTCCAGATTTACTTATGAGACAGAATCCCAGAACCTCATCACAGCTGAGTGACAGGGACATCTGAAGGTCAGTTTGTCCAACCCCAGCAAGGCCACCCAGAATAGGCCCAGGACCATGTCCAGGTGAATTCTGAAGATCTCCAGGCAGAAGACTCCACAACTCTGGGCAGCCTATGCTAGTGCTCAGGCTCCCACACAGCACAGAAAGGCTTCCTTATGGTCAGAGGAAACCTCCTGTGTTCCAGTTTGTGTCCATTGCCTCCTGTCCCGATACTGGGCAACACAGAAAAGTGAGCAAGTTATTTTTGGATTTTATTGCCCACTTGCAAAATCTAAGTAATCTTTGCTTTTCTCCTCGTCTGATTCAATTTAGAAAGCAAACCCTCCTCAGAGGCTGGTTCTTGTTATGTGTCATAACTCTGCTTACTGTAGTGCAGTTTGTTGACACGGAGGCAGTAAATGTTGCTCCTTCAGATCTGAATCAGTGAAGGTGTGCTGTGATGCCAGTTCAAGGTACAATATTCTGTGTTTATAGACAGACATGATGATGCTCCAGCATGTCAGGAAGAGAGTATATCCTCCTTAAAAGGGAAGTCCCCCAATGTTTATTGAATCTAAGCAAGGTTTCCTTGTGAGAGGGTTCATGATAGCCACCTTTGAGGACAATGGTTCTGATTTCAACTCTCATTTCAGTCTCCTATTCAGGGCTCCTATTAACTGAAGTGTCACTAAATGAGCCTTTCATTGTTTGGAAATAAAAGAGTGCTTTTGGGTTTCAGCTTTTTTCTTTTCCGTTTACAAATGTACATGAAAAAGGAACCACAGATATATATATATTTTTAGTCATTGCTGCTAGGCAGAGAAAAAGCTGCATAATCTTAAGAATTGATAATATGCCTGCATGCATACAATTTTCTTAATTTAAATAAAACGATTAGTAGCTTGACCAAAAAAGAAGGCTGAAATTGTTTCTTGATGCTCATTTTCCAAAACAACCAACTATTATTCAGTATATTTAACTTCAGAACAGCATTTCTTCAGATTAAATTAATTCAAAGAGATCTTGGGAAAGTGCCTCAGGCTAAGGTAAACAAAGCATAATCTCTGACACAAGTTATTTTAATAGATGTCACTGGCTTCAATCCTTTGTGTTGCCATATGCATGTATCAGAGTTTGAAATTATGTAAGCAGTAATACAGAAAGAAAAAGAAAGAAGAAGCAAGACAAAGTATATCTGTTAAATAGATTGGGTCAAGCAATTTAAAAAAGAGCAGTTCTTTTATGAAAATATGAATTACATGGGGATGTCTTGATTTCAATAGCATTTTTTAAATTAATAATGTGAAAGATTTGCTTTATATCCTCTTAGTCACTTTGTTTTCCTTCTTCTTCTTTTTTTTTTTTTTTTTAATTGATGCTAAATTATTCTACATGTAATAACAACTATTAACTTGATGCTGACATTCCAAGGCAAATGGAAACATTTGAACTTGACTTTGTTCTGATAGGACATAAATTAATTTGGAAGTGTTTCTCCTAAGAGCAATTACTTTTCTGACCCCTTCTATGAGTTGTCATCTTCACTATCTACAGATGTTAACTTATGGGTAAACTAGTTCATCTGCTATGCAACTTGATGCAACTTGAAAACTAATCTTTTCTGTGTATAAAGAAATTCACTAGATGAAACTCCTGAGAAGCCAGAGCAAGGACATTTCCTGCTCCATTTGTCAATCTGCAAAAGAAAAATAGTTTCTCTTTATACTCAGAATGTTGTTTCCTAGTCATTTCTCATCACCCTCTCTCATTGTTCAGCAGATGAAAGTGAAGTATCTCAGCTAAGAGTGGTACTTTAGAAATGCTCATGTCTGTAAATATTTCTCTTTTACTTTCTGTGCTTCAAAGTATTGTTTGTTTGAAAAAAAATATTTTAAACTATCTGTCTGCAGGTACTGCCTCAAGTATTGCAGTCAGTCCTGCTGTTTCTCAAGTCATTTGAAAAACTTCCAGAGATCAGGTACATTGGAATAGCAGCTGCAGCAAAACCATCTACAAGACTGTAGAAATTAAATTATAGCAATATTATGGAGTATATTTATTTTCTACTAGGTGGGAGCACATCCCACTGATTTCCTTGGACTTCTGATCTGACAGCGTGGATAGAGTTATGTATCTTCTTATTGTTTCAACAGACCACACACACACATAAAAACCTATTATATCAGCAACATATAGCTAAAACAATTTTGAAAGAACAATCTGGATTTCCATCTGCTTTTTGTATCAGCAGTGAAATTGCCAGCTAAACCCTGATTGTGGATTCTTTATGACAGGTAATAATAGAAGATGCAGAGAAGAGCATAGCCTTTATTTCAGCTACCATGCTGAGCTGAAAGAGCTGGCAGCTTAAGAAAACGAAACAACAACAACAAAAAAACAACCCAGTTTTTATTTGTAAACAAAGCACATTTTATTTGGGCTTCACAACAAAAGGATACATGAGGAGCAATGCCGTACAAGGAAGATGACCCAGGAGTTGCCAGTATGAATTTTCCCAGTGACTTTAGTGGAACCAGGACTTCATCCATTAGCTATATTCTCAATATCCTGGAGCTTTCCAGGCTTATAATAAAAGCAAACAGTACTTGCAAAGAATGCAATCTTAGAAAGATTTCTCTGCAGAGATACATCTTTGTTTCTTTGTGAAATCCTCTTCCTTGAAATGTAGGCGTCCAGTTCCCAATGACTTTGGCAGAAGCATGGCATACTTATGCAGTGAAAAATTTGACCCTTGAGCACAGTGCCCACTGATGATTTGATACACAATCACTTAGACCCTTTGGATAGAAGACTTCTTCCTTCTAACTGTACACTGGTAAGAATTTAACATCCGATCCATAGGTCTTGATAAATCTCCTAGCAAACCTCAGATCATAAATGAAACTAATTATTTTAAATGCATGCAACTTCCAGCTGACAGCAGATAGTTTCTAAATTAGCTTTGCTGTAGTACTATGCAGGACATTTTGTTTTCATTAATACAGTGTATTGCTCTACATAGCTAGTACAGGAACTGACTCAGTTAATTTCTCATTTAGAAATATTCTGTAGCTGATGAATTTGGAAATACACAGCAGAGCTTTTAAAATGAATCTTGGACAGTTTTCCTGAAATATGAAGCCTGCTCAAGTTAGCACTTTTAAATATAGTCTGGATGAATATGACTTTTGCTCTCACTGCCTTGTAGTTGTCAATTATCTAGACAGGCATGTGGCATTCCCAAAGCTGGTGTCTCTTGTAAAGTCTGATGCCTGGCAGCAGAGAAGAGGTCTTTTATCTCATTCTTTAGTACTTTGCACTCATCAAGCTCATGCTCAGAAAAAGTGACTATAAAATGACACCAATTGGAATGAAGACCTTTCACCTCAATAATACATGTCATGGACAAACAAGCTGATTTGTTCGCTGTTCAAGTTTATATGCTGTGTAGCTTATGAAAATAATTCATTTGTGTATAATCTATGAACAGTTTGTTGTAAATATCTTGTAGTTATAATTTCTGCCACATAATTTCAGTGACAGTTTTACTGTCAAAGATGAATTCAGACTGCCTCTTAAAATCTTGATTCTAGTGACAGACTTCAATTTCCTTAAAAATTCCTTTAAAAAATTTCCTCAGGAATTCCTACAGATAAGGTTCTATAAACTCATTTACTTCTAAAATGCTTGGAAGTGGTCACTTAAATGGAAAAAAAAAAAAGAGGGGAAAAAAAAAAAGAAGAAAAAAAAACCAAAACAAACAAACAAACAAAACTACCACAGAATACAGTATGTATTTATTCCAGCAAATTTGTGATTTTTTTTCTGTGAAGTATTACTCAACACTTAGTAGCTGAGAAAAAATCTGCAAGGATGGGTTTAAGATGCTTTTGTACCTTCACTAGTGGTAATAATTCTCCACTCTAGATCCCAGATCACCAGGTACAAGAGGGCACTCTTGTAGTTGAAGCGGGGAAATATTCTCACCATGCCAGCTCCTCATCAACTGTATGTTGTGTATGCAGAGGGAAGAGAAACCTTTCATTGTTTTTGTGATATCAAAGCACTGTTCCAAAGCCACACTTTCCCTCATTGTAATAAATGATTTAGATCAATATCCTTAATTTCTTTTTTCTTTCACAATCTTCCTCTTTAAAATTTCTCCAAAGACTTCCGTTGTTGAAAACTGTAATAAATAAAAAATTTTGGTTAAGTCTGTGCAGAAATTGACACATACAGATCCTGAGTTGGAAAGGACCCTTAAGGATCATTGAATCCAGCTCCTGACTTCACGCAGGACTACCAAAAATTGAGTCTTATGTCTGAGTCATTCTCCTGACACAGCTCCATACTGTTCTCTTGCTGTCATCAGAGTGAAGGGATCAGTGTCTGCCCCATTCTGCTCCCCATTTACCAACAAGCCACATTTATTATTATTATTAGCATTAGCATTAGAATTAGCATTATTGTTAGCATTATATCATTATATGCTGATTCTGCAAAGTACAGGATTTTTTTTTTTTTTTAAGGAGAACTTTTAGGTAGATAATCCCTTGATCTAAAGCAGAACAGAAGAATAATAAAATTTCTAAACAGAGATTCAGTATCAGCTACTTAAAAATATGTATCTTAATGGAAATAGTTTTGTACTCAATGTTTTTAATAAGTTGTATTAATAAGCTTCTATAAGGAAAATCTTTAAGACACACTGACCCTTTAATTTCACATTAATTGTTGGGGTTTTCTGTGTGTGTGCCATCACAGGACTGCTTAATACAGGGAGATCTCCAGCTGGCAGTAGTTTCCTTTTTATCTGTTAGAATATAAAGCACCTTTGGAACAAGAGAAGAGATTTCAGAGGACAGTTCTGTTATCCATTACATCCATGCAGACAGGTACGTCCTGTCTCTTGGCCCATGCAAACCTCACTTCAGTGACACTTTGCTGCTCCACAAACTGACTGCTGCTGAGACCTCAGCTCCTTCAGAAGACTGAGTGGCAGGGATGGGTGAATGAAACAAAGATGGAAAAAAGAGAACAACCTACAAGTTGTTTCCTTCTCTTTGTTTTCATGATAATCATTTCCTTAAATTTACCTACACTCAAGTTAATTATCCAAGGAGTATATCGATTTGTTGCATCTTTGATGCTTGATTGAATCTTTGTGATCTAAAGTAGCTAACGTTGCTAATTATTTCATTATTCTTGTGGAGGCTTTGTCTCACTTCTTGTTGAAAAAATGTATCTTGGCCTTGTACTCAATTTTTGCACTTAACTTGTTTTGGCCAGTGGGAGATCCTTTGCGTTCGCAGAGGATTAATGAGTACCTGCTTGTAAGTTGGTTTTAACAGCATGTCTGTTACAATAATGCAGATCATTTGCACAAATATGTACACGCATACCGTAATGAGACCAGTCCCACCAGTTTGTCCTGTCTGTAACACTTTAGTCTCTGTCAAAGACATAACAATAGAATTTCGCAATCTTTGGATCAGTAGTATATTTAATGTTGCCAAACATTGTTTAACATAAAGGGGAACAAAAGCCATCTACTGCTGGTGCAGTTGAGCTAGCTCTTGAGCTCTGCAGAGCTTCTCATTTCTCCAACTTCATTAACCCAACTCCCCTGCTCGAGCTCAGCTCTTCATGGACTACAGGGCCAATGATTAAAATCAGTACTCTGCATAAGACCCTGTTAGATACCAAACCAGCCAGTACTAACATTCTGGCAAGATGTGCCTCTAAGTTATGTTTTATATATGAGTGAAACATTAGTCAGACTATCAAACATTGTCATGCATTTTTTTTTAAGTTCATCAATAGTATCTGTGGTTCCTCTGAACCAGTCAGAGGAGTTTGTGGTACCTCAGTGAAAATGTATATTGGAACTGATAGAAAATGCCTAGAGAAAAGGAAGAACAAAGCCAGATGCCCTCCTCTGGACTGGAGACACCAGCAATGTGACTGTGACCATTGGAGAAAGAAAAGAATAAGGAACAGGGAACAGCAGAAAGTATCTTTTCCTCTATATAGACAATGGATATTTCAGGAGTACAAAGAAGTATCTTAAAAAATAAGGCCCTATATATATTTCAGATAATGTTCTGCATGAGCAAGACCCCATAGAAATGAGCTGCTGGGTGACAAATCCAAGGAAAGAGGGGAAGATGAATCCCACTGTAAAAATCTCACTTGGAAATAATGATAGTCACGAAGTATGGGAGAAAATAAGAAGTTCAAAGATGGTAAGAAAGTGCTTTGGTTTACCTTCAATTAAAAATAAATGTGAAATAGTGTAAACTTTTTGTTTGTTTGTTTTTCTTAATAACTAGCTCTTCCTTTCTACAATTTAATGTCTCAATACACATGAACTTCAATCACCTAATTATGATAATTAAAAAATGTATTGCTGTATGTATAATGAAACATCCTGCACTGGTATTTCTCAATGTTATTTTTGGAAAATCTTAAATAAACTCTAAGTAAATTAGAAGCTGTGTACATTTCATAAGGTTAAAAACATGTTTAATTACTCTAGTAATTATTTTCTCATCAGTGTTTTAGGGCAGGTTGGTTCAGTTCAAAGCATTCAACATGTGTACAGGAAGAGAATTTGTGATGTTTGCTGCTTCTTCAAAGAGGGGTGCAACATGTTCAGTCTCGATCCCATCAAATGGTAATGTGAAAGCTGTGCTGAGTTACAAGCACCTTCATGCTCTTTTCCTCACCAAAGCTTAATCACTGTTCTTCTCTGGGTATTTACTTGGCCTTCAAATCAGCTTAACTATATTCCTACAATTTATTTCGGTGAAATTTCCAAATACCAACTTTGTATTATCTGCTTAACTTTTCTAGACAAGTGATCTATACAAATGACAGAATTCATTTTTCAAACAGGTGACAATGTGAGAAGGAAACTGTATTTCCTCATGGTCAATTTTTAATCTATATACAAGCCTACTTAAATAATCACATTTATTATCATCCTTCTCAAGCAGAAGGTCCCTAGTTTCGAATTTTGCACTGAGCATTGTTCTACAAAATGCACATTAAAAATTAATTAAATCAGCATGAATTAGCACAATAAATCATTTGTTTGTCTAGCCACATACTTTTGTAGACTTTTCCTCTGTTTACTTTAATGCAAGAGGAAAAACTTTCACAATTAGTAGTCCTAAGAGTCTGTAGGGGAAGATGATTTCTCTTCAATTTAATGATAGAATTTTATTGCCATTTCTTCATTCATTAAAACTCATAAACAGTAGAGCCTAACCACACTGTCAGAATATAAAAATAATTTGAAAAAAATTGCAATTCATAATACAGTTTGTCAACATAAGACAGGGTCTTTATACATAGTGAGTAAATTTTCTACTGTTACAGCAGAAGATAACTCTTTGAAACAAGGGCTTAGTGGGAAATTCTGATGGTACTAAGCCAATGCGCAAAATGGGAAATAAGTCTTTCAACCTTTATTTCATGGAGGTACTGCACAGTTGGACATATTTTGGATGCTATCAGAATGCAAATACTAAACTGATATAAACTGATATCTACCTATGGTATCTGCTGTTATAGGCCAGAGCACTCAGATAGATAACAAGATATATGCTTTTTTCAGGAGCTCCTCCTTCAGAGGTTTAGTTTGATGTCATTGGCCATAGTGGAAGGAAGTGCTTGATCAATTCTAAGTGTTTTCACATTTCCATCTGAGGAAGCCATAAAGAGTTTTGGACATTCTAACAGTGCAGAGGTTTAGTTGAATAGGGAAGATAGGTCTTCTTCTATGCTATCCAGAAGAATCAAATCTGCCTGGATAGCCAGACTGGTCCATAAACTACACTTGGACATCTTCTTGCCTGAGGAATGAACTGTCTAGGCAATACTAGATACAAATCAGATAGATTGGTTATTTTAGACCATCCTGAGAAACAATCAGTTCTCCGTGATGATTCACAGAAATCTAGTCAAATATATTATGAGAATCTTTCCTTCTTCTGAAGCATTAACTCTCTTGAATGCTAGGTGCTATGAAGTACTTCATCAGAACTTCTTTACTAGCTTCTTGTTCTGTGGATCAGAGCAGTTATTGATATCCTGGTATTGTCTATGTATAAAAGAGGTGAACCTCAAACAAAACACAACAAAAAAAACTACTGTGAGATCTGCCACAAATCGTCAAGGGTCTGAAAATAAATTGGAGGCCAAATTATTGGCCATATGTTAGGAGCTCAAGTAGTACTGCAATACAGAAAGAACAATAATTATGTCATCTCTCAAAAATTAATATTAAATTCCTAATGCAATCCAATCCTTTAGAAAAATATTTTAATTTTCTTTCCTAATATCCTGCCACATCAATCTAGCTGGGTGATTCCACCCACTACAATAGACTTCAAAAACACAGGTTTTAAATAAACTTTTCAACAATGTCATCTTATTGCTGAGGAAGTGAGGAAAAATTATGACTGCAGTCTTTCTTCAAATCCTGTCACTCAAGCGCCATTCTGCTGAGCAAAATTCTGTATGTGCTAGGAGCAAGGCATACTGACCAAGCTGAACAACACATCAGCCTGGTTTTAAAGTCCTTTTCTTGAAAAGTCTTACTCACATTCAAGAATTGGAGAGGGAACATTTATTAGCAGCATAATCTCCCAGAGTGAAGGAGGAATATATCTAAGAAAAAAAAATATCACAAGTGGTGAGAAATGTCTCAATTTCAAGAGCAATAAATGAAAAAAACCTGCAGAAATAAACACCACCTTCATTTTTACTTTTTATTTGATATCACGAAAGTATCAATAGATAAGCTAAGCACTGGGTCTATAGTATAAGCTGTGCTATCTTTTTCAAACTCCAAAACAATTGTTGTAGTGCAAAAACTTGTAGCATTACTTTGATCAGCAAGGACATCCCTCAGCTCAGCAAATCTGTCAAGAAAACTAAAAAGCACAAGATTTTGCACTCTGAGGAAGAAAAATAAAACAATGAAAGGCTTATAATAATGAGAGGGAATGAAAAGAAGAAGGCTGCAGTCTTCACCAGAAAAATTCCTGAAAGCTTAATGCATTGATGAATGCAAAAGCCTGAGTATGAGAACAAATCTCTGTATGAAATATCATCTAATAAAATATCTAAATCCATCAATCCTGAGCTAGAGTAGAGTGCACTTAAGAAATAATTGATGACATTACTCCAAAGGTCACAACCCCAAACCATAACATATATTTTTGTATGGTCTTGTGTGCATAGTAACTTCATCTGAAGTAAGGATGAACTCCAGCTGAAGTGAGGTTTATAGTATAGCTTCACTGCGGGGACCTGTTCCTTTAACATCTGAAGTGACACTATTGCATACGTGTCTTCGCACATACATGCATTTGTGCGCAGGAAGTCTTTCATATGAAGCACACAAAAATACTGACAAGGGATTATAGATTATATCTAAAACAATAAAATGAAGTAGAGAAAAAACATGCATCAAATTCACTGCTAACATAAATCCATTAGAATCTATGTAATCATACCAGTTTGTGATACATATCTTAATTCACTTACAGCTGAGATTAGTGTAACCCAACATCTGATTGCTGAGAGCTTATGAGATAAGTGTGCATTTTAAACATGTAGTGTTTAATTAAAGCAGTGTTTAATTAAAACATGTAGTGTTTAATAAAAGGGAAAGATGCAGCCAATATCCTATTAATGTTTATAATTAACATTGGATTGACAAATATTTAGAACTCAACACTATGCTTCAGCTAGCACAAATGTCAATATATACCAAATGCTGACCTGCATTTCAATACTATTTTAACAGGCTTATTTCTAATTTAAATCTATAAAATTGACTTTTCTCTAGCCTTTTTTTAAATGCATGTCATAGAACTGAAATAAAATGTGTATCTTTGAGTAGGTATGACTGGATTTTTGGATGAATGAAGAACACTGAATGTCAATTACCTCAGCTTAAGAGAGGCTTTGGCACTAACTCAGATAATATTCTTGTATCCTAGTTGGGACACTACAATATAAATAACTGAAAACTAAGTGAGTGAAAGACTGAGTGGACAGCTGAGTTCAATGACATAAATGCAGCTTCAAGGCTATTTGTCCCAGCACTCATCAGACAGCACAAAACTGGGAGGAGTGACTGACTCTCCAGAGGGCTGTGCATTCATCCAGAGGATGACAGGCTGGAGAGGTAGGCTGACAAGAATCTCATGAAGTTCAGCAAGGAGAAGGGAGAATCCCAGGCACTAGTATATTCTGGGATCCACCCATCTGAGAAAGCAGCTCTGCAGAAAAGGAACTAAAAGTCCTGGTAAACACCAAGTTGAGCATGAATTAGTGGCTTCTTGCCACTAAGAAGGTGGCTCTTGCCACTAAGAAGGCTGAGAGTATTCTAGTCTGTATGAGACAAAGTATTGCCAGCAGGTTGAGAGAGGTTATATTCCTCCTCTATTCAGGGTTGATGAGGCCATACCTGGAGTACTGGGTCTAGTTCTGAGTCCTCCAGTATAACAGAGACTTGGACATACTGGAAAAAGTCCAGCAAAGGGCTTCTGAGATGATCAAGAGCATCTCTCCTAAGTAAAGAGGCAAGGAGAACTGGAACTGTTCAGTATGGAGGAGTTTCAGGAAGGATCTTATTAATGTCTATAAATACTGTAAGAGTGAGTGAAAAATGGGTGGAAGCAGTCTTTTCTCAGTGGTGTCCAGTGACAAGACAAGAAGCAATGGACAACAACTGGAACACAAGAGGTTCCTTCTTAATATCAGGAAGCATTTCTTTCCTATGTGAGTGGTGGAGCACTGAAACATGTCACCCAGAGAAACTGAGGAGTTTCCCTCCTTGAAGATCTTCAAAATCTGTCTGGACATGGTCCAATACATCATGCTCATGTACATCTGTAGGTACACCTACAGCAGGATTGGGCCAGAGGGCATCTAGTGTTTTTTTCTAACTTTAACTGTTGCTGATCAGGTTTGGAGGTGACACCAAGTGGGAGAGAGCAACTGACATTCTGTAGGCATCCAGATTGATTGGCATCCAGAGGGACCCAGACAGGCTGGAGGAATAGGCCAACACAAAATACAAGACAGACAAATGCTAATAGTCTGCACCTTGGTTGAACTAATCTTTTGCAGCTCTGGGAATATGGACATACAATGAACATGAGCTAAGAGTGCTTTATGGCTGTATATAAGCTCAGCAGGTTTGTGGGCTTTACTTTCAGAACTGAAGCCAGTGGGGGGAGGGAAGAGACTCTTCCCCCTCTCCAGGTAATCATTAGACCACATATAGATATTGTATCCAGTATTTGTGATCCTCAGAAAGGAAAGTTGCTGATCAAATGGAGTGAGATCAGTAGAGGTCAAGATTATGAGGAGTCTGAACTGTGGCAGGACTTACAAGGAAGTTATTGGGAAGATGGGATTAAGCTCTTCATTCTTGTGCATAGTGGAAGGCTGGGATGCAACGTGCTTAAGATGACAGAATTCAGAGAGCAATTCAGACTAGATAAAACATATGAGAAAAAAAAAAAACGGTTTACCAATTAAGAGAGACTGCGCTGAAAGACTATGCAAAGACCTGGAACAACACGATTTGGTCTGTGGGCTGGCCCTACTGTGAGGAGAAGGCTGGATAAGAGACTTGAATCACCTGATTCTAGGGCAATGTTCTCTATGTATTCATAAAAACATTAGTAGGAAAATATTTCTCATTACAGATTCTTGGTTATCCTGGTCCCTAATCCATCCTTAATCTGAAAAATATGTACTTTTCTAAGAAAAGCTCTTCCATGGAGGAAGTAAACTACAGTAATCAAACCAACAAACTCAAGCATGGAGGGTGAGTTCCTCAAACTTCATTAGAAATGATTCACTTTGTTTTTTAAAACATCTGAGTCAGTATTTTATATAAATATACCAATATCCACCATAATAATCATAATCAAATCTTAGGTGACTCAGCATGAAGTTCATATGTCATGATTCTGCTCCATTGCTGGGTGAGTTTATTAATCATAATCAAGCATGGATATTTACTGTTATGAAGAATAACTTCCCATTAAAATATTTTGTAATTATTTCTTGCAAGTCATTGTTCTGGTAAATTTAACAGAAATTGGATTCACATATCAAAGCATTAGCACAAAAAGAGGCACAAATATAGTGTAAATTGCTGTTGGAAGTTTTTCTGAAGTCATGTTGAAGGCAAATTTTTCTGATTTCAGCAGACTTAACTATTATTCAGTTACTGCTAATGTGTTCACATATAAATGTCAAGAGAAACAACTCATGGTTCATCTAGATTGGAAAACTGTGGTATATACAAGAGAGAGCTATGAAGACAAATTTAGTAGTAGTCTGCTTTTATTTCCTTTATTATCAGTTGTATATACTTCACCAGAAGAAAAATGAACACAAGACTCTCTATGAATATATTAGTCTCTTAATTATCATAACCTGTAAAGAAATCCCTGAATAAGATTAAATTATTTTCTGTAGAAAACCTCTATCAGTATTAGCAATTCTTTTCAGGTTTCTTATACAGCCTGCCTTCCCTTTCTAATTATCCCAATCATTTTAAGCTATCAAGGGTATGTGCTTATGTAATTTTCCTACAATCATTTCCTCTTAAGGTTATTGAATATCTAGAAACTGTTACCACTGGGAAATAAAAGCATTACTAATTTCAAAGTAGTATAATTTAAGTACAACTTGAAAACGTGGAGGGCTACTCAAGAGAATTTAATGTGGAGGAGAGTAATCCATTGCAATGAATATTTTATTTCCGAAGAGGAAATGTAAGGCTACAGATATAAAAGATTCACATACCATTTAAGAAGCATTAGTTAGCCTAAACTACAAACGTCAAATTCATTCTTTCATAAATTAAATCCACAGCTGTGTAAATTCTGGGGTTTGGTGGTATTCCTTTTGCCAACAACAAGGTTGACATTATACTCTTGCCACAGATGATTTGAAAAGACAAGGAGCATGAAAACAGATGTTTCAACTTTAAAGTAAAAGGGGGAGGGGGTGAGAAAGAGAGAATTAAAATACATCAGAAGTAAAAACATAATGAGTTTAAGAAGTATAAAAAAACGTACGTAAGAATCAGATAATCAAACTGGTCAGGGAGAGGTCAGCATGATCTCTACCAGAGTCCTCATTAGCTAAATTTTACATATTCATAAACACTTGATCCAGAAGTATCATGGCAAATTTTTATAGAATGGTGGGTCTGGTTAGAAGCTGATTACTGTCCAGAAATTAAAAGCAGTAGTTCCTCATTTTTAAAACTAATGAAATGAGAGCAAGCTATTTGACTTCAAAATCAGAAGTATCAGTGAGGAAATCCAATCTACTAACATTGCAGCAATTCAATATGAAAGTTAGTCATAAAAAACTCTACAGATAAAGGGTATGAAGTGCTGTACCTACCCACGGCTGCCCCATAATGTGCAATAATCTGACTCATATTCTTTCCTCAGCCTATAATCAATTGTTGCCAAAGAAATTCATGACCTCTGACTGTGAACTGTTTCCATGATGCAGTGCCTGTAGTTTACTTTGCAGCTTACCTTTGACCTTAACATAACTTTAGACTGCTCTAATTTAGAGATAGTCAAGATTGTGAATGAGAATGGATACTTGTAACTTCAAGCATCAGAGCTCCCCTTTGCTTCCCCTTTTTATCAAATATAGTAAATACAGTTTTACCATTTGTACCCAGCCAGAGAAAAAAGCACCCTTTTTCCAGGCTAATCTTCATATAAACAGGGCCAGCCCAAATGGGACATTTTTTTTTTTTTTAAAGTGGTCATATAATCTGACCCAAGCAACTGAAAACTTCAACACAATATCAGAAACAAATATGAGGTCTGGATATAACACAGGAAGTCTTGTTTTTCCAAAGCACAGTTTGAGCTGAAGTCCCCATTTAATTAAGAACAAACAAACTGAAAGCCATAAAATTATTAGTTTTACTTCAATTTCTTTTTTTTCCTGCTACATTGGTATAGAAAGTTTTTACACCTGCTGTATGTAGGCAGCTGCCAATTAACTTAGCATTTGGGAATCCCCAGATGGCATAAGAAAGCAGAAAGCATCGCACATACTGTAGTATTTCTGGGCAGAAGAATATTCCTAGGAGAACTAGAATACTCCAGTTTAGTTGGGAGCTCATTCATCACTGTTTCAAAATCAATGAAAACATTGAATTGACTGAGCTGGTGAGAATCAAAGCTGTGTAGTTCAGTTTTTCAGCCCACAGCATGGCTCAGGAAGTGATAATTAAGTCAGTATGACAAGCAATTCAAAAGAGCCTGATCATTTTGGCTTCTTCTCAGGAGAACTGGGAGTCATTTTAAGGCAAAAGTTGAGTCATCCTTTCTTGCTCACTCATAAAATAGGATGAAAATCTTTTTCAATGGATTTCCCCAGCTTTTACTAGGATAATTCTAAAAGATAATCTTGAGAAAATAAAGAAAATTTCTAGTCTTCCTTTCTAGATTTTGACAGAGAAATCTTAACACCTTCACTGTAACAATGGTAAACTTGGGTATTTCTTATATAAATTTAATATAAAATGTTATAAAATCAAAATCTATTTTTTGTGGTAATCACAAGTTCCATTGGATAAACCATCCTCATGGGGACAAATCAGAGAGGGGAATTTATGGAGAACCAGACTTTACATAGAACAATTGATTGTATTTATTCTGAGTTAAATGCCACTACATCACTTAGGCCTGCAATAGAATTAGTCATGTGGATAACATTAATCTGATTTCCTTATTCCAGATTCCACACTGTCTGGCTACATTATCCTCTCATTGAGTATTTTGGACTTAGGGGGAACTTTTCATTTTCAGACAAGCACTGGTAATATCTGCTTTCTCAGTGCTTTTCGTAACAGCCTTAGCTTTGGCCAAATTTATTTCTTTCTTACACACACACACACACACACACACACACACAAAAAAAAAAAAAAAAAAAAAAAAAAAAAAGAGTTACTGAAATAAATGCAACTCTCCTACAATGAAATAAATAAATTTCTAACCCAGCTTCTGATTTGTGGAATGTTTCTGGAAGCTTACTGAAGTTCTGCATCAAATTATAGTTTATAGCTAATATCCTCTTGCTATTGTGTTTTTGAGTCTGGCTGGAGTTGTCTCCAGAGAACTGCCAAAATCTACTGGATTTTGGTATAGAATGTCATGTAACACTCTATCATTTTGGGGGGTTTATCTGAAATCTTCCTTCTGAGATATCTGACTGTCTCTTTTTAATTAACACAAAAATGTGCAGCATCATTAATGCTTTTAATCGAAACTAGCAGCATGTTGGTGGCAGCCAGCCTGCCATCAGCAGCCAAAAGATATAAGCCTCTTGAAAAGACCTTCTGCTAAGCAAGGATTTGCAAGTCATCCAAGACTTCAGTATGGAATGAAAATAACAATTTTATATTGTTATTGCTATTTTCTTTGTAAATGTACATATTATTGTGGTAAATAATTACATACTTAGCTCTTCTATCTGAGATGCTATTAGTCTTTGAATTCAATGAGAAGCAGTTTTTTCTTCTCTCAGTCTGTTCAAGCGTTCTCGCTAATAGTTCAGTGATGAACTTCAATGGAATTTGGTCCTCCATATACATAAAGGATTGGAGAACAAAAACCTTTCATGAGCCAAAGAACATTTGTTTTTTTACCTCATTTTTTTTTGGAGGGGGGAGCGTGCATCAAGAGCTTACTTTATTATGGAGGATGATGTTTAATATTATTCTGATATTGTGACAAATACTATCAGCTACTGAGACTAATGGCTATGATTTCTGAGAAGCATCAATAGAAATAGCTTTCAGGGAACTGTGTCAACAATTTCATAGAAATGATCTAAGAGCAGAAATAGGAAAAACTAAAGAAATACAAAATATAAAAATGGCACCATGCACCAAAAGTTAATCTGCAGTTTCACCAGAATCCTCCATTACACCTTCAGAATTCTGATGCAATGCAAGGTGACATCTGTATTTGGAAATTCTTAAAATCCTTATCCTTTTTCTGTTTTTTATTTTCTTATAAATGCTTGATTTGACCAAAGTGAGAATACCCTCAACAATGGTGAATTAAGTCTGTGAATCAAATTCTGGAAAGATGTGATAATTTTAAGTTCTTTTAAGAGAGTATCAAAGAGAATGTAAATGTATGCCTTGTTGTACAGAATGATGGAGATGATATGAAAGGAGAAAAGTAGTAAAGATAATGGTGAATATTATAAATCCTAAACAACATGTTTGTGGAACGATATTTAGGGACGAAAACAAAGCTAAATGTTGACCACCTACATGTATGCTATGTGATTTGGATTTTCTCTCTATTTTATCTAAGATGGCTTCTTTAATAATCGATTTTGGCCAAGAGAGCTTTTCTATACACGTTAATTTATACAAGATAAAAAGTTGGATCTCTTTGTGTTTAGGACTTTATTAATTTCCAATGTAATAGAACATCTATAAGTTAACTTTTTGCTGTGGTGATTTTATACTTAATCTGTTTGGATTGCTTTTATAAATTTTACTTTACCATTTCCAATTAAACAAATGACAACATTTTCCAACTAAATTAAGTAAAATCTATTAAATATTTCTTATATTAGTTTTGCATTTGCTGAGATGGAAGTAAATTTTTATGCAATGCAGAGCTCAAAGAATAACCTCTTTAAAATAAACTGACACATTGCAGAGCAAGGCTCAAAATGACACAGACCTTTAAGCTATGAAGATTCAGGAAAAGACTGAAAATATTTGTCTGAAAGGTTGAGTGAGAGATGTATCTTCATTGTGAAAACTATCATTGAGATTTGTTTCACACCTAATCAAAATGAGCCTGGCATAGCCAACCAGTTACAGCTCTGACAGGAACACTATCACAATGAACGATTTCAACTATAATATTATGGTCCAGAAAGAAAATAAAATAACCAACAAGCAAGAGACATGCAATTCTAAGGAAACCTTGAATACTCAGTTTTGTATCAGTTTCACTAGTTGCTACTCTTTAAGCCAGGATTCAGATTTTTTTGCTTTTTCCTCATAGCTTTCCTGAGTGATTTGACTTCTTTCCAAAAAAAAAAAAAAAAAAAAAAAAAAAAAAAAAAAAAAAAAAAAGAAAAAGAAAAAGAATAACAAAAATGATAGTGACAGAAAGTATGTGGAGAAAATAAGAAAATATAGAGCTGGGGAAAAAAAAAAGAGATAAAGAAGAAAATTTAAAGAGCATTTGTTAAAATCTAAAAGAAAACTAATGTTTTCAGAACTTGAACTTTATTACAGAAAAGGGGGAAATATGTCAGTGCAACAGATGTACATTTTCTTTGAACTTAGCCAGAAGCATCACTCCCTGAGAGAAGAATAATGATGGATACATCATAAAGAACTCTGTATGTCACAACAAATCTTTTCCAGTATTTTTTGCTAGCATTCTGTAAGAGAAATTGTAGAGGTAATTGTAATTGTAATTCATGAAGCCCATGAACCTGCCCCCACGCCTCCCTCAAAAAATAGGGAAATTAACTAAATTCACTGAAAGCAGATAATGTTCATTTCCAATGGCAACTAAACCAATAAATGCACGCACTTGTAGCAAAATACTCAATTCAATCATTTATATCAGAAAACTTCATGTTCAGTCACTCCGAACTTCTGTGGCAATCTGTGTATCACAACTTTGGACATACTTCTCAACTCTCTTTTGTAACCTTTAGCCTCAGTTTAAAACTTATTCCAATTCTCCTGCTTGCAACTTGTAAAATAAGACAACTTGCTCTGGATCATGATTTCTACACAGGAGAAGGCTAGAAAAAAAGATTAGAGATGAGTTGTCTTATAAATAGATTTTCAGAATTCCACAAGTTATTTACCTTTTCTGTATCTAAATTCAAGGTCAGACTTTCAAAAGATGCCTTTCGCTTCTGTAAACATAGAATTCATTTACTTTATAGAAGAGATAGTCATTAAGTTATCATGTATGTAAGTCCACTTCACAAACATTTTGAAGAATTCATTGCCTTTTTAATACCTGCTTGCCCATTGTTTTCTCTTTTGTATGCAGGTGAATGTATACAGTGCAGCAGTGCTGTAAACGGTCATTTTTTTTTCTTACTTCTCATTTAGCACATTTGAATAGTAGCAGAAAAATGATAACTGGAGTGTCTGTAAAGAGAAATATGGCAATCGGGTGATTTTGCAGTTCATTCTTTTGTAGAATTAAATTAAACCTGAGTTTAGGAGCTTTGGTTTATTTACACAATCCTTTGTGTCAGTGCTGCCTTGAAGGCTGAAATAAACTTGTCTTTCATTTTTCACTTGCGCAGAAGGTGACTGCAGTGTCTATGTTATAGTTTAATGAACTTTAGGGTGACTCATAAATCACAGCATCTTAATCTTATAAGATGTATTTTATCAAGTCTGTAATGATTTTTTCTGTCCAGAGTAGCATGTTCTCCCTAAATAGTTCAAAGTACTGTCTCAAGTTGGCCTCTGCAGATTTTGGAAGTACTGATGTATGGAAAAGAATAGCACGTATTTGTATTCTCACAATATTTCAGCTTTTCTAAGCAGAGAAGGTGGTGTTATGCATGAAGATTGGAAGCCAGACATTTGGTGCCAGCTTCAGTGTTCTCAAATCTATTTTTGTACCTCTAGCCAAATGAATGCTGACACATTCTATATACATGTTGTCCACCCACACTCATGCACTGTATTGAGCTGTTGAGAAGATGAGGATCATGGCACTTACTACTCCCAGAGAAAGAACACAAACATCAGCACTGCTTTGAACTTTGTTGATCCTAGCATTCATTTTACTGACATCAGATGTGATAGGTATCTGGGACAATTAACCAAACCTAGACATTGCATGAGATTGTCACACCTTAGTTGATTAGGATAGAAAATGACATTTAATCTGATGCTAATCTGTGTTTTACATGAAATTGGCCATCCATTAAGTGGGAGATAGCAAACACAAAGAAACGTTATTAATGCTTCATTCATTTTCATTTCTGTATTTGGTGCTTTATTAATAAGCCTCCCTCTTTCCCTCCATCCTCACCTCACTTAAGTTACATGATAAACAAAAGTGAAGGAATTTAGTGGTGTTTACTTTATATTATTATTCCAGTCCAACTGTGGCATTAATACAATATCTATGTGACTGGTTTCATAACTTAATAAGAGAAAATCATACTAACCTGAAAATTACTTTATACAAAACTAATGACTCCATCTGATGTTTCCCTGTCATTAGAAACTAATGGAAGTGAAACATCACAGGATGAGTGTAATTCAGAATTCTTTCAAATGAGATCCTGAGCTGTATATGCATGTAAAATACCTACATTTGTTTTTTTTTGCATAAAGCTTGAGGTTCATCCAAAAACTCTAAAACCTCATCATGTTGCCAGAAACAAGGCAGACTTACATATGACTTGGAATAAATTTGATTGAAGAATACCAGTGAAATTCAATATTAGTGGTAGTTTAAAAGGAGGATATTGTCATACTTTTTAAGCATCAGGATTGAGAGCATGGTTAAACACATTTCGAAAGTGTTAATTTCTAACTTTAAGAAACAGAAAGAAAAAAAAAAGGTTTAGATCATGGAAATGGACTAGTATCATGAAAGTAACCAGTGTCTTACTTTTTAAAGTAAAGAAAAAACGATTCACTTAAAATACGAATATCTATATCACTCAGTTGTCACACTAAACTCTTTGTTCAGAGTATCCTTCAGAAGACTTTACAGAGCCTAGTCAAGCCCTTTAATTTGCACTTAAATGCGTATGTCAAACCAAGCACCTGGTTTGAAATGTGTGGCAAACAGCTTGAGTACATAGTAGTGAGATACAAAAAGAGAATAAGATAGAAAAGAGTAGCAGAAAAGAAAGAGATAGAGAACTCAGATAGATTTACTGAAAGATCGTATTTCAGAAGCTGAAGGAGAAATAAAAATCTCCACATTATTCATAAAAGAAAAAGAAAAAAAAAAAAAAAAAAAAAAAAAAAAAAAAAAAAAAAAACAAAAACCAAGCACTTTAGCACTTAACAATGCAACTCTTAAAAATTCATTTGTTTACTGGCAGAATTCCTTACAATTAATGCAAGTGTTATTTCTCACAGACTGTATTATAACAGAATAATATGTATGGGAAAGAACAGATAGCAGGAATGATTTCCAATATGATCTGGTATGATTAATGTAAAATGAGGCTTGTTTTAGATTCATTGGTCAAATGCTTCTCATAAGATCTATTTGCCCTATTAGCTTGGGATATATTTCTCTCCCTGATGAAATGAGTAGGGCTCGTGTGTGCGTGTGTTTTTCCTGCGAATCCTTATTTAGCAACAGGAGAGATTTCAGTCATTGTCCATCATACTTTTGGAACATCTATTATATCCTGAAAAACGCACTGATGAAAGTAAATATCTACTCCTCATTCTATTGGGATCATTTGTTCCCACTGAGGCATCTTAAAATGATGATATTTTATCCAACTGCAAGTAGAAATAAAACCTCTTATTTAAAAATCCTCCACAGCACTAGAAATGTTTATTACAGCAGATTTGGACAAGTCACAGGTTATTTCCAAAGATACCTTTAACTCAAATAGACCTGGTAAAATGCACGGATATGCACCCACTATCAAAGGCAGAAAGGTTGCATGTGGGATGTAAGATAACTGTGGGCCAAGGTGCAGACAGTGACAGGATGAAGGCCACATCAGACAGTGTCTACCTGCACCACCAACCAACTGCAGAAAAAATATGACCTGTCATACATTCTCAAAGGCATTCAGAGTTTGACATCACAAAGACCCTACTGAGGTCAGCACATCTGTACCCTCTGTGCTCTATGTCTTTGGAGTTTTTACCCTGTCTGTAGATATTTGAACTAGATCCAGCTTTCCAGAACTGAGTCAAAAATCAAAGCCTACCAAAACAGAAATGCCTACAGGTGATAATGAAAATTTGACTTCCTGGTGAAAATGAAAAAGTTATTTGACTACAGCACTCGTTATCCCTTGAAACTAACTGGGACTTGAGAGACAAAACAGATTAAATGAAAGGAGTAAAAACAGTTCTGCAGTTCAATAACCTTTATATACGTGTATGTGTATAAAATTCCTTATACTGCTGCTTATAAAAAGTTTTTTATCTTAAAAAAGTTTTGTTACTGACCTCTTGCTCCTATCCTTCTTGCCATGGGCAAAGGTGTCAGCCACTAGATCAGGCTCCCAGGGCCCCATCCAACCTGACCTGGAACACCTCCAGATACAGGGCATCTACAGGTTCTCTGGGCAAACTCTTCCACTGCCTGAATCATGAATATAGTGTACATAATTAATATCATGGTACACTTTCCTTGAGGAAGAGCACACACAAATGGAGCAAGATATCCACCAGAGTCCCATAAAACACATCAGTTTTCACCTGTATAAATCTAAATCTTTAAAACCTTTTCTCAAATTCAGAACAAACTGTGATTCCTTGCAAAGAATATCTCTGTTTGATACTACAAAAAGAACTCTGAAGACTTCTGAGTTTCCACCTAGTGAAAATTCTGGTATATTCCAACTTACAATACTTTTTCACCTTCTCTTTATGTGGGGCTGCATCATTATTTTTCAATTTAAAATTAGCTCTTGAATTGGTATTTTCAATATTCCTCTGAAACCGTCAGCTTAGAGAATTAGAAAGTTCAATCATTCAGTTCTCAAAAATGAAATTCCACTGTTCACACGAAGGGCTGTTCAGTACTCTAGAAATATAAGCAAATACATTTTGTTTCATTTATACAGTCTCTGCTCACCTCCTGTAACACACAAGCACTTCACTTCTGAGAGAAAACATTTGTTTAGACGCAACCACAAAATGTGTTCTTTGATCACTGCAAATATCTGACTTCTGTCTACGGAATGTTTCCATCAGGAGAAATACCGTTATTTAAGCTAGTAAGATGCCATTGTGCAGCATGCTCTTTGGGAATTTTTATATCTGTTTTCTCTATTATTCTTGGAAGATCAAAAGCAAAAATTGAACTTCAGTCACTGTTGCGAGGACTCTGGATCTGTATAAGCAGCTCAGGCCAGCTCCTGTTACAGTAAAGTGTTGAGGACATGACATAATTACAGATGAGATTTTTGCTCTCTTCTGATAGCAAGAAACTGGGTAACTTTGCAGGGCACAGTTGTCATACATTCAGGACCAAACCAAGGCTGTGGTTTTTGCCTAGTCAGACAAACAGAGTTTGTGGGCAGGTTGAAGGAGGTGGAAGGGCTGCCTTTCTATTTTCTCCTCTGTGCCTGTGACATGTTACTATTTTTGAGACTTCATTTAATAAACTGGGGATTTTTCAGTCTGTTCCAAGAAAAGAAATAAGTACCCCCACAAGGCATGTATCTGTGTTCAGACAGCAGAAATAGCATGCAAAGCAAGGTATGTGCAGTTCCCTGCTTTCTTTACCCTGAGGGAAATAAAACACATCTGAACAGATTGTCAAAGAAGAATACATATAGGAATTAGAGAAAGTATTGCCAAAAAAATCTACTCATATTTCATTTGGTTTGCTCTGCCTATATCTACATCTGCAAACTATACAGTTTACATAACACTTGGTTGCATGCTTACTCACAAATTTTAAAATGAGCAAATATTCACAGATATTCTGAACTGATAGAAGACTTCACAAAATGCTGTTAAAGAACTGTACGTTCCCAAAATATTCTTAAGAATTTCAGATTTATGGTTATCCTAGAATCAGAAGCAGTAAGAAGATAACATGCATGATTAAACCTATGTTATTTGCGAGTGTTCCCACAGTGAACACTCAAAAATAACGTAAGTACTGGATATTTATCTTCTACTAATGCACACACCTCCCTGAGAGTGAGTATCTGTTTCAGCACTGTAACACTTTTTGCAACACTCACCCATTGCCTGGGAACTAAAAATGGCTATACTTGTCTTCTACATTATTTTCAGTAAATCATTCAGTTTATTCTTATTTAATTGTTACTGACCTCAGCTGCCTTCTGCTGATGCAAAGAAAATGTAGAACATGCAAGTCAAAATGCTATTTGCAAAGTATACCTTGGATTAGATCCTGTATATTATTAGAAATTCTTTGTTGAGAGACTGGCAGATTTTTTTTATTGTATTCACTATAGTAGCTTGCAGCAAATACTCAGCTTCTAATCACTTTCCTCTCAAACATTTCCCAGTTTCAGAAGAGGCATAATTTAGCAGGGTTACTAAATGGTTGAAAATAAGATATTCTTTGCTAGGTTTTTACCTGAAGAAATTTGTTATAAATAAACATTTTAACTCATTTTTTGACTGGTGTTCTTTTAAAAAAGATGAGCATATATAGTAGTTATAATGCGGCATGAATACTCTGAATCTCTAACCACATAGCTTGTTTAGAATGCACTGTTTCCAATTTGCCAAATATTGTGCTGCAGGAGAATGAGGTTTGGAAAGAAGCAGTCTAAAAATAGATCTGCTGATTCCACAGTGGTCGTTCCTTTACTCCCAGGCTTTATGTCTAGCTGAACAGAAGAGCTTGCTGAGGTGCCAGTGCAATAACCTTACTGAATCTTCCCTGCTGTTACAGGCTTATCACTTCAGCACCTATACAGACCCCACTTTTGAAATCTGCATTTTCTGAACTGTGTGTGTTACAGGAAAGAACATTCTGTGCAAATCTTATGTATAAATAATTTCAAGATACAAAGAATGCTAAGCTTGTACACTAAATATATGAAGCAGCATAACTACAGCTGAAGAAAAATGTCTGTGATATAGCTGTTTCTAACAGAAGGAAGTTTATCTCACTCTAGACTATTTTGTTTCATTTTCTGAGTGTTTTTCCTCTTATTATTTTTTCAAAATATATTCTGTGCTACTTGCAGTACCTTCCACAGACTATATTTAAAACACCATAAATCATATGCTACTCAACACCTGAAGGCACAATCAGTTATAATTCAATTGGTAAGCTTTGCTAAATGCAGCAAGGGTCCCAATCATCCAGCTGAGGTGAGGTTTTGCCATCTGCTTCAAAACAGCCACTGAAGACAAAAACCAAACAGAGCTGACATGCAAATCTCTCAAGGAGAAAAGAAGCCTTGGGCTGCTAAATGTCAAAACCACTTACTTCTCAACCCAACCCAAGTGTTGAGTCAGCTGTGTGGTTTGAAGATAAATGACCCAGTGAGGCTAAATACTATTGCTATGGCAATTTGAAATGCCTAAAAGGAGGGTATTTTAGTCTATTGTACTGCCTCTTTATCACAACTGTAACACCACCTGAAGCATAATACCTTTGTTTCCAAATTAACAGCACATAAACCTATGAGTAAAACAGAATAGCTGTAAAGTGCTGGTAGTCTCTTAACTGCACTTAATTTTCTAGCAAATATATAACTGAGCAGGTGCAGGGGGTAGCCTTTTGAGAGAGTGAAAATGACTGCTGTGCTGCCTTGTAAGATTGTTGTGAGAATGTTGTCCCAATACGAAACGTTATCTTCTTGCATTTCATTTCCTCCCCCCCCCCCCCTCCTCATTTAGCCAAGGCATTCAGTGTAGACTTCTTAGCGAGGTGTTTCTTGGGATGCCAAATAGAAATTAACTCAGACATGGGTGCTTGTTTACAAAAGTCCTTATCATCTCTCCTTGTCTCTTCATAAAACTTTGAAAGTGTCCATTAAAGAGAACAGTGATCATGTTTCATTTCAGCCACATACTCCTTCCTTAAGTAGATCCATGTATTTTGGAGCCATCCCAAGGAGGAAATAAAAATCATTATTAGTAATTCCTTTAGAAAATCAGAGCAAAAATAAGCTGCACAATGTATGGAGATGACAGGAAACCAAGAAGTAGATGAGACAACTTTCAGAGGCTGATCAGTGAGGCTAAAATCTCAGTCTTCTTTGATATGGTGTCATCAGATTCTACTCCTAAGTTAGGGTGCAATTCAGCTAGTATCTAGTATGTTCGGGCATATGAAAATTAACAGTTCCAAGAATTAAGAGAGTCCTTTACCAGTCTGTGAGACAACCATTCCAAAAAGATATCCTGAATGGCTTTTAGTTCCTATGTCTTTATGGGCAGTTAGTAGAGCAGCCTACAGGGGCACTTGTTATTGCTGCTGTTGGGGAGGCAGAGAAAGATTCATTTCAGGAAGGTCCATCGCATATGCTGCTTCTGTGGAAGGACACACTACCGATACAATAAGCTATTCTGAATTACAGGTTCCTTCATAGTAAAGTCTACTTTTGAAGTGCAAGTAACAGGTACAGATGCCTTACACTACACAAGAGTGCAACTGAAACCACGTATAGTAAGAAATTTTTAAAGTAACTTTTCCCATGATCTCACAAGTTCGGTCAATAGCTAACAGTGGATTTGTTCGACGTGTTTAAACATACTAACAGTAGATGCTGTGCAGAGATGCCAAATTTCCATCACAGCTTTATGTTCATTGCATTATGCATAACAATATACTCAATATTTTAAATTTTACACAGGTGATGTTGGCTCAAAAAACTTTTTCAAAAAATGATAACTTTAACTTAGGCGAGAAAACAAAATAATCTTCCATGTGTAGGGTTTCCTTTATACTTCTAAAGCATCTCAAAAACAACAATTTTAATAAACTTTTGCAAGCATTAGTCAAGGTTTCAAAAATCTATAAGACTGCATTAAAACTAACACGTTTGATAGGAAATTTGTTATGTTCACTAGTGACTGGTCCTTAAACAGCCCTTTCCCCTCCCTCAAATATCAACCATATGTTCTCTGTAAGTGTGAGTGAAGTCATGATTATTTACTTCTCACAGTAAAAGGGAGGAGATGAATATATGAATTTGAAAGATTTAGTAGAATTAAGTTATTAGAATTAAGACAGAACTATACAAAGTTATTAAACTAAAATTCTGAACCCCAGAGTCTTGACTAACTTTTAAGATTCATTCATAACCATAATTCATTAAAAAAACATAATCAGAATTATTGTATAATCTCTTACTTTTGTTGTCCCTAGCTGCATGCAGTCTGTGAGTTTCCTAAGTGTTCTCTTGTGAGTCTCAAGTCAGAGTGATATTTGTACGGATTATGTGATACTTCTGCTACAAATTATGTGATACACTTTGCCTAGCAACAATACCAACTATATCGTTATCTGGAGTCACCTAAAACAATGCTACATAAAGTTAGCACTGAAATTATGTCAGGGTTTCCAGTTGTATAATCTTAAGAAAATAGAGTTGTGGTAATTCTGCTTTGTTGTGTTGAATCTTACACAGTGATCATAGAAAATATGTCATCTGTTCTAAGGTTTCATTCTGCATGAGCTTATTTTATTTTCTTTCTAGTCATTTTACCCCCACTTCTGCTTTATTTTCTGTACTTCTGACTTGCTTGAACTGACCTAAGAAATATGTTCACTGGGAAGCAATAAAAACCCTTCACTCCTCAGGGTAAGGTTAGATGGTTAAGAAGCAGCTGAAGGACTAGAATCGTACAGAGAAATTTCTTCACCTTAAGGACCTGAAGTTCATGTTCTGCTTCAAAACTCCATGGCAACAGCTATTCTTGCTCTTTCTATCATTTACTGTGAATAAACATTTATATTTGTGAAGTATTTCTTCACTCTAATAATATGTATAAAAAGTTCTTAATTCCAAATTCTTTAGGAGTTCTAGTTTGTAAATTAAGTATGGTTCAGTTACTACTGGCTATGAGATACAATGAACTCAGTGTTCACTTTGAATGTCTCATCAGATTGTAGTCCTTTCTTGCACAAGGAAAACAAGACAGTTATAAACTTTACTACACAAACAAATGAAATATTTCAATCAAGATAATGTATCGCTAATGGAGAAATCTGGTATTTTGGAAAAAGATAAATAAATAATGTTTACCTAATTCTGATTTTTTAATTCACCTTTAAAAAAAATAAAAATACAAATCTGAAGAGAATAAAAATTTGTTACTTTTGGTTCGGAAATGCATTTATTTAGGTTATTTATTGGTATAACCCAAACTTGCATGTTAACCAGCACATACACTCCACTGAATTATAGCTTTCATACACAAAAGACTGCACTAAGGTTTTGATCCCCACCAATATTAGATGGTAACAACTCCAAACCAATAAATAAAATATCAAGTTTAAGTTAAAAATGATGGTGATTAGTACAGTCTGTCTACTGTCTGAACAGGAGGTGGCTCCAGCTATCCATACCCAAGGGACACCAGCATTTCCTTATCATTATCATTAGGTTACAAAAACTGAGAATTCTTGCAGAAGAGATTTGAATATAAAACAATCCAAACGAAAAGATGAGAGCTTTATCTCCAAATTCAAATCACTTGAACTCTGAACACTATACAGAGAGAAGAGGTTAAAAGGAGGTAGCATTGTTCTACATCTGTATCTGTTTTTAAATCTGGTAACTTGTAATAAGAATGGAATCACATAAAATGCATATTTTCTTTTACATTAGACAGTTATCTGATCTTGAAAGTGACTGCTGAGTTCTCCCAAATTAAATGGCTTTCCATTCATATCCATGATAATCTCAAAACCTGAAGTGCTGAGTGTTTCCTACTAGGCTAAAACCTTCTAATACTCCAGAATATTCAGAAAACTTTCTTGTTTTTTGGAAAGCAACGTATTATAAGAATGATTGTATCTATCTGTGGTACAGCTTTCCTCTCTGCTGCAACAGATATCAAAGTTGCATAATAAAAAAAAAAAAAAAAAAAAAAAAAAAAAAAAACCATAAAAATAAATCAAGGACTTCACTTACTCTAGCAGGACAAACAATCTGCCTAAAGTCATTACAAGAAATATTACATTGCCACTTGCTTCTGAATGAGTGAAAATCTAAAGGAAAATCTTAACCACAGTAATGAAGTAATGGAAAACAGAATATTAGTCTCCCCATTTTCATTAACAGAAAAATTGGTACATGGTAGTCCAATGGGGGTGGGGGACGGAAAAAGAAGAAGAAAAAAAATGAAAAGGAAAAGATGTAGAAAAAGTAAAGGACTTTCTCAATAAAAATCAGAACATTAGTGGAAAATTTTTTAAATATGACATATATGATATCATCAAGATCTGCTTAGATCATATTCAAGCCTACAAAAGTCTAATGCATTTACAGTTTCTTGAGAAATAAAAGTCTGGGCAGATGCTTACAGAGAAAGATGCCTCATTCCACCCTGAGCTGCTATCCTGGGAAATTCTAGTTCCCAACTGCTAGAAGATTCCACTGTCCACCTGGAAATGCAAGTAGAGGAACATGTGCTGGAGCCCCTTGCTTCCTTTTCACTCATACAATGACTAAATTTTTTGTTGCACCTATACATGCAGATCCAAATGAGACTTTTTTTTAAAACTACCTATTCAAGCTGTAGGTCTTTAGAGGTAAAGGAAAATATGATTTCAATATAAATCAAATTATTTCCTAAAACATTTATGATTTTTTAAAATGTACTGACTAACTTAGAATTTTGTGGATTGTTTGATTCCTATACATACTAAATACCTTATTTCTCTTTCCTCTCTTATTTTTCCGTGGCTTAAATTCTAACTGACCTAAGACCTCTTAAGAAAGAAATTTCAGATTTCCCTCAGGTCTGGATCTAGACTGACACCATAGCTCTTAATGCTACCAGTGTAACATTCACATCCCAAGTTAAGTTTGACTGCAGTTTTGTGGTTTTGTTAAGCTGTACATGTACACAGCCTGGACTGCAATTGGTTTAGTGAATAACATTTTCAAAATTCTGCTTGATCATCATTCCAAAGCCCAGACAACTGTATGCTACAGTTACTTAAACAGAGTATTAAAGGATAATACACTGACACAGATGCCCTGATTCTTGGCAGACTTCTTAAAGTCTTAGGAAAGGATATATTTTTCTGCCTTTATGTTTTGCAGTTTTCAATCTAACAGGCATCTTCAGTGCTTACCAGGCAAGATAAACCCAACATTCAAATTTAAAAAATTCAAAAGAAAAAAAAATATCAAGGGAAACAAGGTATGCTTCTATTCTATGCTTTCATTTCTCTGGGGAATGCTCTAACTACCCAGCTATGCATTGCTGCAGTGTGTTGTCTCAGTCCTTCCTATCAAAACTATTCCCCTCAGTCTAATTAAACGTTCCATTTAGTCAAGAAGAAACATGACTTTGTGGTTTGATAACTAGTGTGTTCACCTGGGAATTAATTTTTGAGTAACAAAATATTTTACATCAGATATTGACTGCATGAGTCTTCCATATAGTAAGGGAAAACATCCTAATTACAGAGATACCACATTTCCAATGAACTTCAATTTTCACAAGTATCACAGAATACCCTTATCAAGGAGAAATCATGGTGATCTTCACACTTCTAGTCTTTTTGTTAGCAAATTCATAGGAAACAAACAAAATGCAGCTCTAATTTACCTAAACTGCGTAATCTCTGGCATCCTGCATGACTTGATGAAAAAGGCATCCATACATTTTCTGTCCCCTTCCCTGTGACTACCAACAGTGGATGAAATCCAGTGGATCCAGGAGAAACAATGAAAATGCCTGTTATCACTGGGAATTTTCACTGGCTACACATGAGCTACAGACATTTCGGTTAATTGTAGTTCATATCAAATTTATGCAAGTGTAAGCAGCCTATTTTCCTAAATGGGGGCTCTGGATCCCATGAGGCCAAAATCCTTTTATGTATGTGTCTCTACTGGGGTAGGTACTACTCTAAATGTACTCTAAATGCACTTAATACTCTAAATGCACTTTAATGCCCTCGACTATCATCCTAACAACTAGAAGAAGCATAACCAAACATTCTTAATGATCCCATCTTTTCTAATGCTTTTATAGCACCAACCGTATTGAGTTATGAGTAAGGCTTCAGAGAAATAGTAGCATAACAAGACAGTGGTTGAATTTTAAAAAAACAACCAGCATTTTCCTGTTTTACCGCCTTTTGAAGGAAGAATGGAATAGGATAGAAGTGGAAATGGACTATAGTAGAATCAGTGATTTCTTTAGCTCCCACAAATCGCATGACAAAACATTAATTGTGTTAATGCAAATATTTAGCCCTAAGTAAGAAGAAATAATAGTCTGTGGTCTTTATATTATGAAATCTTTGTGCTGAAAAGGCAAAATACTTAATTTCACCTTCTAGAAAAAAGAAATCGCTACCCCTAACAAACAGTAACTAATTTAGAAAATAACTCCAGTTTTGTTGTTTAAGTTCCCTAATCAGCTGACATGCCTTGTTGGGTTTTTGGCATGTTATTTTATCCCTATAAGAATACTTGACAACACTGCACTTTTCCCCCGTTCCATTTAATTTGAGCTTTAGACTCTAAATGTAAGCACAAGGAAACAGCATATAGATTGTTTGCAGTAAGCAACAGGAGTCTTTCATACTTTCAAATTTTGAACAAAATGCAAGGGATTGTTTGTTATTCTGTGGTTAGATAAGAAGTTGAGTTCAGAGTTCAGCTCTCTTGTGCAGCTTCTGCCTCTTTTGCAGACTCTCCTGTAAAGCATTTAAAATATAGCACATTGGTACTGCATTGTATTTCACTGGATGAAACATAAAGCCTCACTTGGATGAGAAGTTAGAATAGCCATGATGTAAGTGAAGAACAGTTGGAAGAGGGTTAGTTCAGGTCAGAGAGCTGTTATACCAGCTAGTACATAGTGTATGAGTCAACTACTGCCACAGAGACAAACTGAAGATAAGCAATGTCCACACATAAGAACAGGGAAAGAAGAAAAGTTAAAAAAAGAGGTGGACAGAAAACTCCTGAAGTGTTCTGCCAGAAGAGAATGATTCCCTAGCACCTTGGCAAGGACTCTACTAAATTAATTTTTCAGTGAAGCAGAGTGGATGAATCTTTTTGTAATCCTGTGAAAAATGAAAGAACAGCCAAAAAAAAAGAAAAAAAAAAAAACCTAGGGGAAAAAATAGTTATAAAAATATGTTTGGCTCAAGTATACTCTAAAGAACTTTGTGTTTCTGTAAGCAAGAAGTTATTCAATCATTCTAAGTCAGACACTTTTTTCAGTTTCTGTACCATAAGCACTCTTACTTTAAGACTCCAAAGATAGGTCTGACACTTAAAATTTGCAGTTGTAGAGCACCTATGGTCACAAACTAGAAGTTGACAATCTAAAAATTACATGTCAACATGCATGTTGAAGCAAATGAAAAATGAGCAGAGGATAATATATGCCCAGGAAATCCTCAAATGTAGATTCCCAGAATCTGGCATTTCATTTGAAGTAACCAAAACAGACCTAAATGTAATGAATAATTTTAGCAGAAAGAAAAAGTGTTCTACAATCAGCTGAAAAACATTCATTTATTTTTCTGATAGTGACTTACCACTTCTCAGACATATGCATACATGCAAATATGCATATGCAACATCCACATACTTTTCAGAATTACCTACCAAATTCAAAATAATCCATTTTTCTAAACTATTAGTTAATCGGTATAAATAAACAAGAGCAAATCTTCATAGTGACAAAGGTGTTCAACAAGAAATAAATGAAAAAAATGCTTTGATTACATCCTGTTTACATTCTGTGGCAAGATCTTTTTAAAATAAAATTCTAGAGATTCTTTTCATAAAGTTCTATTATCTAGATAGGAATAGCATTCCTGAATTTAGAGAATTTCTGATCCAGGGTTCCCTTTTAAGATACACAACAGAAACTTGAGTATTAACATTGAAATTTAAAGCATTCTTAAAAAGACGTGGAGAATATATATGAATTTGTTGATAGAATTTATATTCTGAAGATCAAACTAAGATTCCTATGCAACTGAAAATGCTTCAACTGAAAAAAAATAAGTCTTTTAAACAGGAACATGGAAAATCATTTTCCGCTACTTTTATTCCTCTTGAAAAAGAAATGAAGAGTAGAAAACATAAAATCCCCACTATTGATGAAACTAAGAAATGCAGATATTCAGCATATCTCTACAGCTATGCACAGTAACTGGCTCATCAGGAAGAAGTAACTTGAGATGTGGTCTTTACTTGCATTTTTACAAAGAAATTTTACACACATATAATAGAGAAAAAAAAATTGCTCATATTTTACAAAGGCAGAATTGTTATACCTATGGAAGTAGTGTATGGATGTATTGTAGAAAAGATAATTTATATTCATTCTGTTTCAGGGAATATAGAGGATGAAAATGCTTTAGCAAAGTAATTGCATGAGAAACGAGTCAAAATAAAAGTTCAAAGATCTTAAAGCAGCACAAATGAAAAAGATGAGTTGCAGTAAATTCATATGGCAATCTTAAATGATTGACAAAAAAAAAGGTATTATTTTAAGACAATTTTACTATTTTTGAAAAACAATTCCATTCAAAAACAAATGGTAACTTGAATGCAAAAGACCTATTTAAAAAGCACAGATTCTTTCATACATTATCTGACCTTGGCAGAAACCCTCAAGGGATTCCCTACCTACTTCCCTCCAGTTTAAAAGAACTACAGCAAACTTACTCACAAGGACCATTTTCTGAATGATGCGAATTGGCCAGGGGGAAGCTGGTCTAGAGGAGTACTCTTCCAGCATGGTGAAATCTCTGACTGAAAAAAAATACAGCCCTATTCATGACTCTAGAACAGTTCTCTTGTTCCTGCTATCCCAAGTTTATAAACAAGTCCTTTTCTCTTCACCTAAATGAGCTGGCCAAAATGAGAACAATAGTTAAGAGGGAAATTATTGGAATATTGCAAGCTTCCATAAATCAATTGTGTTGATTTATGGAAAGAGTGGCCCAAGAGAAAATTGTGCCTGTGCAATAGATCTCATGCTGTGTGTTTCATGCATGCTTTCCAAGACCATGGTTGATCTCACCTAAAAAAAATGCACAGGACAGTTTCATACTCAACACACAGCCCTGCTGTAGAAATGTCCTCTCTGCATACCCAATGCAAGTCACTTTTGAATAGTGCTTAATTCGGCATACACAAACGTATACATTGTCCTTTAATGCTGCTTTGTGGGTAAATATTCTTACAGAAAAGGCTACAGAAGATTCATGTCCCAGAAAAGTGATTAGGGGTCTCCTAAGTGCTGAAAACAGCCCTTTTTCATCTGTCCCTCAAAGTGACATTGACTGCTTCTCCATACCAAGTACACAAATTCTGAACTAGATATTTGCAGGATGGGAAAGAAAGAGAGGCAGGAACAGATAAAAAGCAGAATCCACATACCAAACATGAATTTAAAGCTTCTAAAGTGCTTGAAATTGGAAACAATGATTTTTAAACTTTTAAGACTTAGGACTGTATCTGAAAATATAAACAAAGGAATAGAATAAAGGACACAACAGAATTTCCTTTTATTCTTATTCTTCAAGGAGGTTTTGGTTTCTTGCACTGTTTTGTTAAAAAAGAAAAGCTAAATCTGGAGCACCAGTGCCCACAACCCAGAGCAGAAAACAGCTTCTTCTGTATTCAGTCCTTGTACAGAAAAAGCAGGGATTTTTCCATTTTGCGCATAATTCACAGCTTGCTGCAGTGATGCCACCAAGCCAGCAGCATGTATACCTCAATATAAATTAGCAGTGGTCTATTATTCTGCCATTTGTCATAAAAGCTCTCCCTGGGAACACAGAGCACATATTTCATTTCACCACATCACAAGCTGACTTGACAGAAGACTCAAGTTAGTGCACCTCCTGCAGTTACTAACAAAAAACTTGCAAATAGTTTCTCAGATATCACTGGCATTTTGTGAGGGCACAGAATTTTGCTAATGTGCCATCTCATTGAGAGACTACTGCCTGACAAACAATAGAAACTCAAAGAGAAATTCTTGCTCCCACAGTGAACAATTGCTATTGCAAATGCCTCGAGACCTTCAGCATTCAGACATTAGCGAAAAATATATCATTAGTCAAAGTAAGTAGATCATATTGTTACTGACCATCAGCTATTGATTTTCTATTTAGCTTTAATGGCAAATTTAGCACTTGCCAAAGTTGCCAAATTAACAGCATTGTCTAGAAAAATAAATTCACTTCAGGAGTGCAAAACAATTCAGAGCAATCCAAGTTTTCCCATGTTTGTCAATACTTGTTCCTTGGAACGAATCTGAAGAAAAAGGATCTGCATTACTACTCATTTCATATTGGTCTCTGCAGAGACAACATGGAACACTGCTAATTTATGGCAGAATTTCAAATCTCTGGCAGGATTTCAAAGTCATACTCTTATTTCATTTTCCTGATAAAATTCCATTATCTGGCTATTAGCCTCCAAAAAGAATTCATGTCTTATTATAAGGACTTCTCAAAACCTACTTGATCCAATTCCCTCTGCCCAAATTACTTGAATATGGAAGTGCAAAGGCAGGGTTTCTTTGTTAGCATAAAGCTTCTGTTTTTCTGTGTGACACTGTTTTTGTAGCTGTATGAAATCACAACAACAATAACAGCTTAATCCTTTGGAACAAGGACATATTTCTGTTGCCAGTCTAGCTCATAAAATGGAGCAACAATGGCAGCAACAACTGGAGCAAAAAACCCCCAGTAGAACCTCTTTTTTTTAATCATATCTAGTCCTTGTGACAGAGTTTTCAGTGCACTTCAGTGCACTGTTTTCATTCAGCACCACTACTTTGCAGTTATTTCTCATTTAATATTTAATACTAAAATATCAATGTATTATACATTTTATCCTTGCAATTTTAAAGTCAGCCCTTCCCTCAAATTTCAGGCTAAGAGATATGATCAGTCAGGAATTGTACTGGTAAAAACATGATTTTTTTTTTCCTAAAATATTAATTGATTAAACCAAAGTCAACCTTTGTTTTCTATGAAAGTAAACTCAGAAATTTGATTTCTCCTCTTCTCTATATACTAAGGTTATAACCATTGCATATAATACGTGAATAAATAAATAAATACAATAAAACAGATTAAGGAGGATGTCAATGAGCTGAAAAAAAATAGATGAGAATTGCTAACGTACTTCTTACGAAGTTCTGCAGTGTTATAGGGGAAGTCTTGGGAAAAAATAAGAAAGTATCTTCTGCATCTCACTGCAAAAGAAACTGTTTTCTCTTATTAACAATAAGATGATCAGTAAATTTTCTAAATCTTGCATTTCCTCTTGACAAGGTGGACAGAGAACATTTAACAATGGGAAAATATGTAACAGTCACAGTCAGAAATTATTATCAAACAAAAAAATGCCATAATACCAAAGAGAACTTGGAATATGCAATGAATATAGAATCTATCATCAGGTAATGAAAGCAGAAAAAATGCAATGTTGTTCTTGATGAATATTTTATCCAAAAAACTCTTACCTCCCAGATACTAGACCCAAATCATTGAAAAAATAAAATGCTGGCAACAATTAGCATTAAAGTATTATGCAAGAGAAAAACTATGAAATCAACAGGATTATGATTTTAGTACAGTCTTAGAAGACATAAAGAATCATAGACAATAAAGTAGTTTATTATTTACCACTGCACAAAGTATTCTGACACGACAAAACACGGAGTTTCACATTTTCTGTTTTCTGCTCTCCTATGTTGAGTATAATTTCAAAGGAAAATGGTCTCAGAACAAATGACAATACTTTTTCCATTCTATACTTTGGGCTAGTAGACATAAAAGAAAATCTACTTGAAAGAGTGGCACATTAGATGATTTACTGAAGATACTGTGCTATGTCACACATTTTTAACAGAGCACAACTAATCACCTATTAGTATTTTTACTGGGGAAGAAGATCTGAGTCTTGTTGTAACTTCACCCAGACAGAGTGAGTCCATGTAGCCACAAAGTGTTTGCAAGCAGTGTAATTTAAGAGTTCACAACCATGAGACGATCAACACAATTGTTTTGTAGCATTTAAGGAATCTATCTATTCAAGTGTATTTTTAGTAAGGTTATGATAGACAAGATGAATACAAAAGAAAGAGGAATTAATCTCACTTCACCAGTGGGTAAGTGAGGCACAGATCAGTAAGATGAATTCACACTCTAAGCAAAAGCAAGAAAGTGAAGTCAGAGCTCTCAAAACCCCCAAGTCTTATTCATTATAGGGTGGTGAGGTACTGGAACAGGCTGCCTGAGAAGTTGTAGATGCCCCATCCCTGCAGGTGTTCAAGGCCAGGCTGTGGGCAGCCTTATCTAGTGCCTGATTTAGTGGTTGGCAGCCCTGCCTGTGGCTGAGTGATGGGAACTGGGTGACCTCTGATGTCCCTTATAGTCCAAGCCATTCCATAATTCTATGATTTTCTGTAAGCCCAACTTCACAGCTATTGTCTCAGACTGCTACCCCAACTCAACTCAGCTTTCTGGTTTCACAAGAAAGCAAAATATCCTTATGCATTTCATTTTCTGAAGTACTGCTAAATGTCACTGGATAGGTGCATTATATGTACATATAAATATTTATATAAATATATAAATGCTGATTTTAAACAACTGTATTCTCTTTTTTAAATGAATTATTAATGAAAACATGGTAATTTATGAAGTTACTGTCAGTTAAAAACTACATCAGGTTTTATATTTGAGTTTCCATTGTGCTGAAATGAGAATTTAATAATACAGCTGTCAGAGTAGCTAAAGTTAGTTTGAGCTGTCACTCAAAAAAATGGAGTCCTAAATCTTATGAAGGATAGGACAAATGGTGAAAAACAAATTCTATGGAAACTATTCTCTAGATCTTTGGCCTCAGTTATTTACAGCATATTCCTCTAAATCGATCCTGGTAAATAAAATCGAAGTATAAACGATGGAAAAAATGCATTGAACCAAAGGAAATTCTGTAACTGTTGTCACATTCTGAAAGAAACTTTTCCAAATCAAATCAAGGATCCTACCTACATTCAGCACATCCAGCCTGGTATTCACAGCCTTTTAACTAGTATGCTGTAAAGCTGCAGTTCCCTTGAAGGGAATCTCTTCTGTACCTATTTAGAAAAGTTTCTGATCCAAGAGAAGAATTTGGAGTGCTGTCTGGCACATACTTAATTTTCCTCACATGAAGACTATAAAAGGTGTAGCGTGAATATTGCTGCTTCAGTAAATAACTGTGTTCAGATAAATTCATCAAGAGACATAGTGAGAGCAGTTATGTAAAAATTCAAACAGAAAGAGCAAACAAATTAAATAGGAAAAATGTTTTGCTGAAATGAATCTTGTTTGTTACCCATAACTAATGAAGATTAGTCAGATTTTTTCAGCAGTTTTAAAAACATAATTTAAAACACTCTGCCAGAATATTTTATAGGCAAAATAAGAATCTGTAACATAGTTTCAGTTAAGCTCCATGTCAGTAAGTGATTAACGTGCCTTTGCCCACAGCCTGGTGTTTCCCGTGAAGCTGCTGTAGAGTCACCTCTTACTGTGCTGAGGTTCTACCCAATTCTACGAGAGCATTGTGATTTCTGCTCAGACACAGCTGTATTGTGAGTGAAGAAAGTGTTATAATTGCTGTTGCTTTATGTAGATTATGCTCATGAAGTCTCTAGCCTGTATAGGTTAATGGCTTTAGAGTACAATCTTTGAAGACTATGCCACAGTCTTCATGGCCAGATGAGAATCACAGAACTATAGAACACATGATTTGGAAGGGCCTCATGAGGACCATCAAGTCCAGCTCCTGGCCCCACACAGTATCACCCCAAAATCAAACCATCTGAATGAGAAAATTGTCTGTACACTTCTTGAACTCCAGCAGGCTCATTGCCATGACCACCGCTCTGGCAGCCTGTTCCAGTGCCTGACTGAACTCTCTGTGAAGAATCTTTTCCTGATATCCAACCTGACCCTCCCCTGACACAGCTCCTTGATGTTCCCTCAAGCCCTATCACTGCCACCAGTGTGCAGAGCTCAACACTGCCCCTCTGCTCTCTCTTAGAGCCATATCCATAAGAAGTCATCTCCTCTGCTGTGGGCTAAACAAGGCACCTCAGCCAGTTCTCATATATCTTCCCTCCAGAACCTTCACTACCTCTGTGTAGCTCTCCTTTGAACACTATGTAATAGTTTTATGTTCTTTCTGTACTGTAGCACCCAAACCACACCCAGTGCTGAAGCTGAGTCCATGGAGTACAGAGGAGGACAACCCCTGCTATTGCCCATATGGCACTGCCATGCTTGATGCACCCTAAGGTACATTTGGCCCTTTTTGCTGCTAGGGCACACTGCTGCCACACATTCAACTTGCTGTCAACTAGGATCCCCAAATCCCTTTCAGCAGAACAGTTCTCCATCCTCTTATTCCCCAGTCTGTAGTATAGACAGGGTCGCCCCTTCCTAGATACAGAATCTAGCACTTACTCTTTTTAAATTTTGTGTATCTGGTCATTGCCCAGCTCTCTAATTTACCTGAATCTCTCTGCAAGCCATCTACACCCTTGATGGAATCAAAATCCCAATTTACTGTTGTCAGCAACCTTGTTCAAAACACTTTTTAGTGCATCCAACTTATGAAAACATTCATAAGAACCTAAAATAAACTCCTAGGGAACTTGACTAGTGGCTGTCCACCAGCCTTATGTAACCCCATTTACTACACTGTAATACCATCTACTTCTGGGTCTGATGCATCAGCCAATTGCTAACCCATCATATATATACTATAAATATACTATTTATTTTATTTTTTGTCTAGCCATACACTGGATATTTTGTCCAGAATTATACTACAAGAAACAGTAATGAAAGATTTATTGAAATTAAAAAAAAAAAAAAAAAAATCAGCTGGCTTCTCTTGGTCAACTAGATGCGTGACCTTGTCATAAAAGGAAATTGTTAAACAGGACCTATCCCTCATGAACCTGTATTGACTGTGACTAAAGTCTGTATTGTCCTTCCGACTTTTTTTCAGTAACTCCCAGCATAATTTTCTAATTTTACTAGGCAAGAAGTGAAACTGACAGGCCTGTAATTACCAGGGTCCTCCTTCTTACTCTTGAAAATTAGAACTCTTGCTGCTTGAATGTCATCTGAGCTACTTAAATGCCACATTCTTCTCCCAGATGCATTGGTATGAAAGGAGTTACAGTATATGAAGCTTCTGCAGTTCTGAAACAAAGTTTCTGTGCAGCTTTGTGTGGTATCACCTTAGATGGAGCTCATGTAATTCCTGTGGTGTTCAGCTGTATATACCTATCAAATGTATCTTTTCCCTTTCACAGCTGCGTATGACATAGCATACTTGACTGGAACTTACTTGCTCAACATTCAATAGAATTTCAATTAGTAAAGATGCTTGGACAAAACAAACAAACAAACAAAAAAATACCCCACAAACCTATATACTTGAATTTACATTCTGTTAACACAATCTCCCCTCTTACTAATAGCTAGATTTACAGACAGACTTTCTCAGGTTGATTAATTACCTTAATGATTGTGCATTCCTTCCCTTCCCTCTATTTCTTTCTTTTCCTATTGTACTGTTTCCTAGAAATGGCTTTCTTACAGTAGTGATATTTGGGCTATTCTCCAAAGCACTTTTTCTTAATAAGACCATGGAGAAATTCTTTCTTCATGCAGTGGAAACAAATTACACACTAAGAAAATCAGTCTTGTAAAATATCAAGTGTTTTTGCATCTTTATTCTTCAATGCACAGACAGTAAAATAGCATGAATCAAGGAACAGGGGAAAAAAAACCCACAAACATACCTAAACACAAGAGTTCCTCTGTTTTCCAAATCACAAGATGTTTTATGTGAAGTTTATGACATTATTATCTACCTCTGGTTGTTTAGTACTCCCTTAATAGTTGCCACTTTATTCAGAAATGATCATTTGTTGATGACAATACTGAAGTCACTGATCCTTCAGGCACCCATCACCTATACAGCCTACCTGAAATGTATCTCCCCCACCCATCAAAATTCCTGTCAACAATGGTCCACCAACCCACTCCACTGGCACCCCTACTTCACAGCCCCACCAACTCCCTTTCCCCACCTTGCCTCAAGCTTTCTTCACAAGGTTCTTCAGTGTTCTCCTAAAACATCAGAGTCAGCTGGCAAGCTGTGGAAGGGCAAAAAATAGGAGCCTCTGTTGCTCGGTGTGAACGGAAGAGAGAAAAGAGCATTTCTAGCTTCCAAACATGGTCTCACTCAGGTACAGATATTAGGCCAGCACTTTGCCAGGAAAACGGCAGTTAGGGTAGGGATGTATCAGAAGATCTGTCCTACAGATAAAGATTTCTCTTATTATGATATTCTGCTCTGGCAAAAATTCCATCCCTGAGGCTAGAACTGAGGGTTTGATAGCACAAAAGGAAAAAAAGTCTTGTAAAAAACCTCATGGTAGCTATAGGTAAAGTTCATTTGATGTAAATATTTCATCTCCATGTGAAAATAAAAGGCATTGTAAAATCTCAATATCATTGTTGTCTCTTGGGTGGCAGCATGGAAAGGAATAAAAAGTGATAGAGCAACCTCTGAAGGGCTGCTTGTCTCAGTTTGGTTATGCAGAGGCAAGGAAGTCATTGGATGCTCAATCTCTCTTCCCACAGCAGATGCATGTTTATTTTATGCCCAGGGCTGAAAGGAAGTGAGTGAACATTCTGTGGCTTCAAACAGTTGCTGGGTCTTGGTCAACAATATCTAGTGCTGTACTAGAGGAGAGTCATTTCTGGTCAAATTTCTACATGAGAACCAAGCAGCTACTGAACTAGAAAAATATCCCTTTTTCCTTTGTCTGTGTGTGCTATCCATCTATCACTGTTTTGTTTAATCATAGTTACTCAGTTTTCATTTTTCCGATATTTGGCCTGAGATACATATTTTCTCTTCATAGAGAAAAACAATTTTCTTCCTGTGTAGATCTGTAAATTACTGTGCACAAACTACATTACATAAGATAAATGCTGCTCTAGAAGCTGAGACAAATGACTTGGCACCTTTTAGATGCTGAGTTGCCAAGTTCGCACTCCAGGTACCTGCAGTCTCATTGTGGAAATACTAGTAATGTTCATCATTTGAACATATACACTATGGAGCTATAGGGAATAGAAATCATACTGAATAGAGAGTTGAACAATTTGGGAAAATGAGAACCAATTTTAAAATTCTAGAAGAGGTTTGTGAGACCATGAGTCTCCTGAATCACTTTCTTTATTGCTAGTAACATTAAACCCTCAACAGCTCTACCCTAACTCTGGAGTAAGATTACTATCCTTGAACTTTGTATTGGAATTTCTAAGCTCTCTCAACCACTGCATTGAAGTATCTTTTTCTAGCTTCTCCTTCCTATATTTCCTGGTTGTACTTATTTCTTTTTGTCCTTCCCATTTCTGTGTACCTTTGATTTGTCTCCTCTCTTCCTCTGAGACATACCTCTATAAACTCTTACTAGCGGTACCATTGTGTATTAAACATAAAGTGAGGTCAAAGTAATTAATTTCATAATACCTTTTCCTTGATCCATTTTTCTTCCTGAATAATAGGCATGCTACAGAAGAGAAGAATTAAGGAAAATACATAGAAAACAATAGTGATATATTAACTTAGCATCTTTCTGCCTCATGCCTGTCTGTGGGAGACATTTACTGAAATTGAACCATCCTTGGTTGAAACCAGATATCAATCTCCTTAACTGAACTGACTGAAAATAACATCTACAGCAGAATTAAAGCATTTGTGGAAAAGTAAATTATAAAAATACTGCTGCTGTTTATTGACCAAAAGGCAATATATTTTGAAGTAAAATAGTCATAAAGTAGTCCCAGATTTATGAGTGTTATTGATGCAAGTTAATTCTGAGATAGCAAGCTCTGAGTGAAATAAGATTAACCTTAGAAGGAACTGAAAAAAAAAAAAAAAAACCAAAAAAAAAAAAAAAAAAAAACAACTTTGCATCTGTACAGAAACTCTTGGTTTTGTATTTATTTTGTCCTGGGTGGGCCATGAAATTTATATTTTACAGTTGCTTTTTTTTCCAAGCAGCACTTAGAAATCTTGACGTCATTTGTCTTGATTGCTTGAGGAAAATGATTGCATTAATAATTCCTTTGGGCTTTTGCTGGGTTGTTTTCTGTATGCATTTGCTTTGGTTTTGTTTGTTTAATTCTTGCTGTTCTCATTTTATCTTTAATTAGTTCAGTTCTTCTTCCCAGTCCAAGTTACACAATGCCTTTTGAAGTAGCAAAGGGACGAGTCAGGAGGGAGTAATTCAGTTCTTCAGGAAATGCTGACATTGTTTTGTTGATTATTTTTATTATGAAATGAAATCAAAATAACACTTTCAAAAATAAAAAAAACATTTGGGGGGGGGGATTATGCTGCCTTGCTTTGTCACAATAAAGCCTCAAAGTTTTACTATAAAACATTTCAAATACATTAAACTAAAACAATTTATTTCAGAAAATGGGATTTAAATGAATAAAAGCTCCCACAGATGTCAAAATAGACAATTTTCTAAATGAAAAACATACCATATTGTCCACTGTTTCCCAGTATATTATTTTCTCTTTCTTATAGTTTGATCAAAATTAAATACTCTCCACCTCAGGATAACATTCATGCAATACAGAGCAGCATTTTCCAAACAAACATTAAAACTTCCTTCTATCAAAGAATCTTTCCTGCTTTCCCACTGGACCCCTCTCACCAACTGGAAAGACATTTGCATATTTGTTTCTACTTCAAGTGGTTTTTTTTTTTGCATAAGTCTTCTGTCTTCTCAAGTTTCTGGTAGCCCCCATCCATATGGGCTATCTGCTGTTCAGATTCAACATCAATCCATACAGCTCAGTACTGATTCTTCATCATTCACTGTTGGCTTTCTTGCCCACCTTCAAATTGACAGCATCTGTTATGATCTTTTCATAGACAAAAACAGAACTGTCTTCAACTGAAAGGACTACTGGCTATGCTTTAGGTGCTGCTCCTTCTGGCATGCAGCTTCCCTGTTTCCAGCTGATCTTTTTCTGCTCTTCCTCTCCACAATTTTTGTTTGTTTTAATTTCCCAAGCAGCGGAAACTTATTTGAATCTAAAAAGATACTGCACTGCTATTGTAATATCTTACATTGAGTTTGTGTATGATGACACATTTACTATTTGCCAAGAAATCATTAGAAATTAGTCTGCAAAGAAAATCTAATCAAGGCATCATATTATCTCTTAAGGAAAATGAGTAAGGTAGGAATGCAGATGACTAGTTAATATTGTGCAAGCAGATGAAATGGCTAAAGAAATCACACATTTTAACTCTGTATCCCCTCTGCAACCACAGTTGCATTCCTTCATACAAGAAGTTACACAGCACCCTTCAGGTTCTGATACTGAACTGGGATTTTGTAATTAAGGTGACTCTCACTCATATTCCCATGTCATTTCTTGCAGATGTTGCAAGTGATCATCCTGCTGTACCTATCAGAAAAGGCGGGATAACACTGTCTCTAAGGTTCCTCTATCTGGTTTCCTGACACGTAAAAGTGTTTAACATGCATTGCTTCCCACCTCTGCCACTGGAAGATCTGCTTCATATTTAAGAAGATAGATACTGCCTACTTACTTAAAGAAAATATTTTGCCTAATTATGTATCAAGTCAAGTATCCAAACTGAAAGTAATCTCTATAGTTTAGCTATCTTCTACCTGTATGTTGAATGCAGGATATTTGACATACTCGTGTATTATCTCAATAGGATCTTCAAAAGATTCATCCATTAATGCATCAGATATCTGGAATGAACGAGGCTTGGCTTGCAAGACAGGTCTAGTCCTGTGTTCTACTGAGGTACTGATTTCAACACAGCTAGCAGTCTTCCAAGCAGGACCTGACCCCCATGGGCCCAAAGGCTTGAACATTATGATCCTTAATAAGTAGAGTGATGTTCTTCAAGGTAAAGACTATATGTCTTCAAAAATTTGAAAATTAAGTTCTACAAAAAGTGGGATGAATATACAAATATTAAATAGCTGCTCGTTAAGCAAGCATTAACATTTTTGTGCAAAGGTGGCAGATGATCTCCAGAAAAGAAACACAAACGTGCTAATATATACGCACTAAAAATTAATTACTGGTGACAAGTCATCCAAAGCATGACACTTCTTAAGAGACCAGTGTTTGACCCTTATAGTCATAATAATGCAACTGTAATGGAAGTTTGTGTTTGTAAATGAACTAATGGGTATTCTGCACATACTCCTTCAGGTTTTTTTTTTCCTGTCAGACATCTTATATACCAGAATCTACTACCTGTTAATATCTTTCGCTGCATTCACGTAGATTGCTCACCCTCTTTGTTAGAGAATAAAACCCTGTAATGTAATCACAGCAGATGAAGTATAACACATTGAAAGTAGTCAGCACGTTACAGCCTGTTACTGCCACTGAAGCAAGTTCTACACTGCAAGAAGGTTTGTACCCAGGGTAAGAATTCCATTGTAGGACATGCTTCTTACATAGCACGTAGACTATTTCAAATGCTTTCCAAACACTTCTTTTTTAAAAGAGTGCCTGCCATTATACTTTCAATTTTTTAAATGTAAAATCACTTCCAAAATATACCATCATGCACAGTTAAAAAGATTAGAGAGTGGATAGGTGAGCATGAGTCAGAAGACATAACATGCTATTTACATCTTGTTAAGCTACCTTTAGTGTTAAGGTTGAAAATCTCAGGAGCATTTAGGAGATGATCTGCCCAAAGCCATCTGAAACATAAGGCCCAGTCATCACTGTAACAGTAATCACAAAGGGAGATATGAAATACAGTGGGCAAGAATCCATTTTCAGAAAAATGACTCAATATAGTTAAGAAAATCTCTTCTGTGACAGTTATCAATGTGTTTCAAAGATGATCATTTTTTACATGTTCTAGAAGACATGCCTCTTTCATTTGCATTGTGATAATTCTCTTCAGCAGATGGAATAATTGTTTGGGAGAAGAAACACTATTTTAGGTGATATTGCTCATTTCCATATTTTACACCTTTTATATCTCTTGATTCATTTTAAATCTTCTAGGTGAACGTCTTGCAGAACATGGACTATAATATGTTTAAAAAATCCTGCCCCAAACAGGTAACTTCTCTATGAGCTACAACATATCTTATAAAAATCAAGTATCTTGACATGTTCTTTGCCTTTACCCATTTCCTTTGTTTCCCTTTCTTGTTCCTCTAAATAAACTATTTTCTTCTTGCAGTTCTGGAAACTTTAATTTATACACAGAGACTAAATGCACTGTGTTATATGTACTGCATCTGACAGTCAGTCATAGTTACATTTATTTTTTGAGCAGCTGTTCTGCGCCAACTCTGACCTCTTTCATGACAGTGATGATCTTACTCTTGTGTTTATCATATGTACAGAGACAAAATAATGAGGATGAAATGTGCAGATTTACCATAGCCAAGCTTAAATGCTTTTCTATATGCTTTTCTAACTGTCACAGTCACAGAAATTTAATCAAAGAAGGCTATATTACAGATATCTTTATGCACCTTTCTGACTGGGACAGATAAACAATCAGAATTTTTGTCTGTGTATATGTAAGGTTATACCCTAGGCGCACGGCAAGACATAAGACAGGAGACAAGAATGAAACTGGATCAGAATCAAAAAGTGAAACTGACCCTATTGTTCTTCTAAAGCACCAATAGCAGTCATCCTCTAAGGCAAGGTTTAACTGTGGCACAAAAATAACGATCAACTAGAACATTTACCATTAAGTCCATGAGACAGATCTGCCGGAGAAGAGTGAATAAATGAAAGTGAAAACAAACTTAAAGTTTTCCCAGTGGGCAGTAAAGGGGATTCTTCAACTCTACGTTTTAATGCAATAGGTTCAATCCTGAGAAGGCTATGTGAAGCTATCTCATCTGCTACGAAGGATATCTTTTTCCATTCCTCTCACCCAAAGCTTCTGTGTGCTGTCCTTTACTGCACATAACCCTTGCTGCACTCTACAGCCACCACAGATGAATGCCTCAAGTTCTCAGAGAGTTCAGTGTCCTGATTTCAGTTTGTAGGTCTTCTCTGCAGAGAGCCCAGGCCTGTCCCTTCTTCTAAAATACACCTCCTAACCCAAGCACCAAGAAATGAAACTGTATTGCATCTTACCAAAATGTGCAAGATATGCTTCTATCAGAAAACAAACCAAAGACTTCAGAGAGAACACAGCAACAGCCATGTGCTCCCTAGAAACTGTAAAGAAAACTATTGCCCTTCTCTTGAAGGTGAAATACTCCATGTTTCCTTATCATTGGTGTAACAGGCTCAGCAGAAGATACCTCGGAATACTGAACTAAATATACCAGAATTGCTATAGTGACCATATGTACTTTATATATATTTAGGTAGTACGTGTACATGTACTATACTTGCTATATGTGTATACTCAAAACATGAAAGCTGTTGTTTCATTATGTGCACAAACTACTCGTTTCTCTTTTGTGTGTCAAATGGTGTTTATAAAGCCCTGATGAACGTGCTGTGAACAATGTAAGCAAGAATTACAGCTGTATTCAAATGTCTGACCTCAATAAATTTAAGAGTTGCATCTTTCCTCTAGCTACTGGAGCACTGCAGTGCTGCTAGGAGAGTAATTTCAAGATTTTTCCATGAAAATCAGATGTTATAGCCAAAGAAGAGATAATGACAATGTGCATAAGTAATAAAGAGTTGTCTTTTACACTGTGTCTCAAGATACACACAGGAAGACTCTGTGGTCAAGCTATCCAGGACACCTGGAGCTGGCACAAGCAGTACAAATAGTAAATTTGGTATCAAAATTTTCCGTAAGTTGGGCATGCTAAGAATAGTTTACATGATTCAAGAAACTGTAGTAAATGTATTATATTTCTCCCCTCACAAACACTTATTTCAGTGTTTTGTGCTTACAGAGCATTTTCATTAGAGGAGCTGAACATGCCAGAGTAAGGAAAACTATATTGATTTCAGGTAAGCTGAAACTTTGTTTGGATTAATGGTTAAATCAGCAAACAAAAATAAATTTAAACCAACTGCTATCTTTTTCTAGTCTGAGTAGCTCTTAGAATTATATAACCACTTCCATGGCATTGGTTTCTGCATTGCAGATTTTTCTCTTAAATTATCTCTCTGAAGAACTTTTTTTTAAGAAGGTTTAAGTCAACCTACTTAATTGTTGGCATTTTTAAAACAGAAGCACTTAGGGATAGGGAACTGTTTAGTATTATTTCAGACAGGTTTCAAAAATTGTACCATTCAGTATAAAATTAGAAGCTAGTATAGCGCTCATTGAAGCCAGTACAGTAGCACGTGGGATCTGGCCTTTACAGAAACAACTCACAAGGCAGTTTACCTGTAATGTAATCAATTTATTTCCAAGTGTGAAACTAAGAGTTTTTATTCTTTAATCCTCATCTATTATACTTCTGCTGCAGGGAGCTGAAATTCGGGGTTTTCAGACAGGCTATTCCTTCTGTTTGGCTTTGTCAGACAAGTACCTTCATAGAATGGCTTGGGTTGGAAGGGAACCCCAAGGATTACAACTCCCCCCCCCAACACCAGAGGAAGAGCCACCAACCATATTTGGAGGCATCCACAACAGTTGCACTTTCCTGTGTGTTGCATAACACTATCCAATTCTCCCCTCACTTTGATTTAATATTTTTGCATGTATACACGATTGCATACATATCCTACATCAACAGTAATGAGTGTAATATGTAGTTTGGAAATGATATTATTGATACCTCTGGAGTTCATTATCACCATCATCTCTGAGCTGCTCCTAAAGCCTGTTATTTCATGGAGGCTGAAATCTTATCACTGATTTTAATTAAGCTATACTACTTCATTATTTCACAAAATTTCAAGTGTTTTTCCTAAGACAGGTTCCTTGCAGAATAGTAATATTCAGACTCCACAATCTGAAATCCTTAGGTTACTGGCTGTTAGACAAGAGATTACTGTGTGTTTCTATGGAGACCTAGTAGAAAGAAGACAATATATAATCTTGGTAAGTGCAGAAATTTGGTTTCCAGGACTAGAGAAAAACACCAGCTTAATTAAGCTCTTTCATTGTAAGAGTTATTTTATCCCTATTTTACACCCAATTTGTTATTTACAAAGTTATTTTATGTTTGAAGAATTGTAGACAACAGGAAAACAACACAAAGAGATGCTAGGGTATGTTTTTTTAAAGATGATATTTATTACCATTATCTGTGTTATGCCCCTGCTATAGATGTGGGGACAGTTATTCTATTCAACTTTACCTTCATGAGTTTCTGAAGGACACCCGATTTCAAAGATCTCAAAGTGTAAATTTTTCCACTCCATATACCTCACATTTTAAGTGCATATCAGAATTCAGCAATTACAGTTATTTGGGAACAGGATTTAAAGTACGCTCTTTGGGTCATGGAATCCACTAAGATCACCCAGTCCAGTCATCAATCCGTCACCACCATGCTCACTAAATCATGTCCCTGAATGCCATATTTACACAGCTCTTGAACACCTCCAGGTCAAAACAGACAATGTTCTGTATAGTTAACTTGTATCAGGCAATGGAAGAATTCTCAGTAGTGCTGGTGTGTCCACATCCACCACACACAAAGATAGGATTTGACCTAACATTAAATTCCGAGGCAAGAGAATGTGCCTGCTGACAGCCAAGATCTGTGCCCAAGTGTCTGGCTAGAAGCTGGTCGGGTCCCACAGGGCAGGAGCACTGGAAAGTCATAACCTATGGAATTACATCAACTGTATCTCTTCTGTAGGCTGCAAAATGAACTCAATAATCTATCAAACTATAGTTCACTTCTTGTTTTATGCTCCTAAAATGACTTTCAGAAGTGCTAGCAATTACAGTTCTTGCTGAAGGCATTTGGAATTGCAAGTACTCACTGAAAGCTGATTAAGGATCAGAATTTCATGGCTATGTGAAATGCAAATATTACATAACATAACTTCCAGCCCATTGTGAAGCAAAAACAAACAAGGACTACTGACCATAAGCTTCCTATTGGGGTTCAGATTAGAGAAATATCTATACTTCACCGATATTTTGGTGTTGCAAAGTTCATCATTTTTAGCTATGCATATTACATAATCTACATAACAATTGAAGGGTAGAATTAGTTGTTTAGATGCTAGGTCAAGCGAAGATGATTCTTTTATCAGATTAACAAGGCCTCCAAAATTGTTGCCCCTTCATAGAGGGCTGCAGTCGAAATACTTTTGCAGCACCACTGTATTATCACTGAGAAAACAACCTGACCAGCATTTGTGTGCGTAGCTGAAAATAATCACTGCATGGGAACAAGCCCCCTGATGCCCACAGATGTGGTAGGATGGGAATCATATGTGGGCCTTTTTTTAATCCTAATGTTTATTTAGTCAGAGTATGGTTGATTTTTATCTTCAGTTATTTTGATTATAGCTCTAGATAGCACTCATCTAGGAAGACTCTTATGTTTCAGGTATTTTAATGCAACTTGGTTTTATGCATATGTTTTGAGATTGATATAAGTATGATGTATTTATTTTCATATATCTAGCTTGCTGCATTTGAATTCCACAAATTTAAGTTTTCTAATCTTGACTAGTTTCATCAGCAGCTCTTAATGAGTGTAAGTTACTTTGATATGACATCTCTAGCAGTCTACATATAACACATCCCTTAAATTACAAAATACAGATTATGTAATGAATTGGGCATTTAAATTCTGTATTTACTTTCAAGTATTTACTTTTTTTATGTCTTCCTGGAGTAGGCATGCAGTAAGGTTTCCTGAAATACCTGCCTAGAAAAAAATTAAAACAATATTTCTATTAGCAACTAAAACTAGAATTTTATTTGGAAGTTAGTCCCTATCTTAATCAATTGTTTGATACCTATTAGACGTGCTTGAATTGATCTTTTTGTACTTTTAAAGCTAAAGCAGGTTCTTACAGTTCTCCATACAAAAAGAATGATTTTCCGGATAAAACATTTCTCTGAATAACATAGGAAAAATCAATAAATCAAATAAATAAAAAATCATAAGTTTCCAGAAGGCACATCATTTAATTTTATTTAACTAATTATCTCAGAAAATCAGTATTTATTTTACAGCATTACCCATGCTTTTGCTTTTCTTGGGGATGAACATGGGACAGTAGTATAAACTATTTCTCTCTAGATTTAAAAAAAGATTATACTGTTCTACAGAGGAGCTAGTTAGAAAGAGGATATATTTTACCACCCTTAATGAGTATTACATGTGAATTATAACTCCTTCAGAAAAAAAAAAAGCATTAAATTGTACAGGGGAAGTAGTCTTAAAATTTTTAGAAGAGTAATATTAAAATTATAGCAAAACAGAAGTAGATTTCAAAGGCAAAGTACTGTAAGGAAGATTGATCCTAAGACTACAAGATTCTGAATTTCTTTCAGAAAAAAGTACAGAAACAGATCACAGACAACCTGGTTCAGGGTCTTGTCTTCCTGAGTACTCTTGAGTACTGGGTAACATTGCAGTGATTATTAGAAGTATTAAGGGATTATGTTCTGTTAACCTGAGTCAAGAAAGTTAATGCTTCTGTTTTTAAACATCACTTTGTTTTCATAATAAAGTAATCTCCCATTTCCAGTTTGGATTTATTGTAGTTTTCAAGGAACAAAATACCAAGCATATTCTATCAGTTAGCAATTAATATCTGATATCCTGATAACCAGATTGTTTTAAATTCTTAAATCATCTGCCAAACATCTTCATCCACTGAAGCGCATTGCTTATATAGTAATATCATGTGCATGAGTCAGTCTTCCTACCTGGACAATAAGCTTTGGTGCATGCCTTGCCCTTTAAAACATACTCAGTTCATACATTCAGAAGCTTTCATGTGAAAAACAACAGTAACATTAAAGTCCTCAGGAGACTTCATCACAAGATTTAGACTAAAACTATCATGACCTGTTTAGAATATTCAAGTACTCTAAACCCTCTTGTAATGCAATGGGAAGCACAATAATGCCAGGAGAATAGCAAGATCCCAGGCTTCAAGTGACTATTCACACTAACCAACAGCCATAAGCACAGAAGGAAATGAAAAAAGCTTCTCATCCTCAGAAAAGCTCAGGTAAGCAGAGATCTCCAGAGAGATACCTTCACTGTTAACCCTTAAGAGGTCTGGGAAGGGGTGGATCCTGGCTCCACTCATTCTGCTCACTCAGGTGCATTGCATGCAACTGAGCCCTCCTGGGTAGACCCTGCCTTCCCACCAGGTGCTCAATCAGTGGTTCAAGCTGTGATTTGGTATTTCCACTACACTTCTGCACTAATGTTATTATTGTAGATGCTAGTATTATACTTGATCTATTCCACACCTTACCCATCCCTTATGATATTAGTAGAAATTGTATCCATAAGTTTATTGAAATTAAATATAAGCTTACGGCACTTAAACATGAAAATCAGGAAGTAGTTTGCATCACTTATCCTCAAACCAGTTAATTTGTTGTAGTATGCAATATACTGGAGTACCTAAACAAGTGGATTCTCTTAGAAGATCAATATATATATCTAAACTTGAAGTATTCATGGGTTTATTTTACTTTAAACCAGATACAGACTCATTGTTTTCCCACAGAGTCTACTTGCATTGTGATGCTAAGATAACTTGGAAGTTCTAGTGAACACAGCGTACTCAATGTATTTAGCACTATAAATACAATTTTCAGTCAGTATTTCAGTAGGCCCCTAAAATTAGAAGAGTTCATTTTGTTTATTCAGATAGACTCTGAATCAAGACATTGATTATTTGATAGGAATTAAAATTGCTAGTAAAATCCATCGACTAATCTGTCATTAATTTGTAGCTCGACTTCATAATGCAATGCATGCATAGACAAAAATGAAAGGTCAACATTTGAAAGTGCATTTTTATCAAAGGTTACCTCATTGTAAGGTTTATGACAAAAATTACTTTCTATTTCAAATGTCCACAAATGCTGTTCTTCAGGAAAAAGACAATAACTAGTGATCTAGAGATCATTAAACGTTTATAGGGAAATGTGTCTGATTTTCTTTACAAAAATCAATCATGCTCAAGGAAAAGCAGGTTATAACAAAAAGAGAATAGATAGAATTCTTACCCACATCTGGGCTCACTGCAAAACTCCACAGAAGAGATCTCCAGAAGAGCTCTTTCCTCCCTGGTAGTCACAGGTCTAGGAGAGGTGCAGCCAGGCTCCACCCCTTCCGGCAGCACAGCTGAATTGCCTTCACCTGTGCTTACGTGGCTGACTCATGGCTCACCTCAGTTGATCAATCAGAGGTTCAGGCTGTGATTCAGATGTTACCATTCACTGCCCAATGGGGCTGTTTCATTCAGGTTTTCCTAAAAGTCTAGCACCAGTGGGAATCATAGGCAAAAAATTTGAATGCTATGAAATTTTGGTGATTAACTTATTGCAAGAATAGCTATGGAAGAACTTGTTTTGGAGAATATGGGTTGTGCATCCCAGTGATAGTCTATTTTTATTTTTAAACAAGAAAATGAGTAGCCAAAAAATATGTTCCCTAAGTATGCTTTCTCACTACATGTAATCAGCAACTCTGAGATGTACTGAACATATTTATTATACACGTACAGATCAGCAGAACCTAAAAATGGAGAGGCAGCCAACATAAGTCGTATCAGTGTGTCAATGGTAGCTCTACAAGAAATCCCATAAAGTTTGCACGAAGATCAGAAGCCCCTTCAATTAAGAACAAAGTTAGTGACAGAAAAATAAATGGAATTTGAAATAAGTTCATAAGTCATTCTAGGCTGACATATATGTGACAAAACCAAAATGGAAGACTCTGAAAAATGTGAAGGTTTTAATGTTAAGGAAACAAAAATTCTGATAAATTTGAGATGCTGTTTCATTCACGCAATAAGTGATATGAATGACATTTGAAAATCGTGTTGTAAGGGTATGGTGAAGAAAATTATGACAACTGAGGAGAACCCAAAACACTGGGAGCATCAAAGGAGCCAGACTTTATAAGCATCAAAACAGCCAGATATCTTTCTGAATGGGTACAAAAAATGTGAAGGTCATAAAACAGCTTTTTAATGCTTATGTTCTGAAGCAAGCTCATTATGTAGGGGGAAGGGAAGATATATAGGGTAGGAAAGGCTCATACTGAACCAACACTTTTTTTTTTTTTGAACTCTGAAAATTCTGTGAACTGCAGCATATCAGTCTGTCAGAGCTGAATAATTTTCTGCCACTTTTGCATAGACTGTGTTGTTGTCTTTTGCAAAGCAAATTAAAAATAAACAGCAACATGATGAGAAATGCAGAGATCACATATGGCAGCAAGTTTTAGTGCTAATGGTGGCAATGGTGATGAGGAGACAGTTGGACTAGATGATCTTATAGGTCGTTTCCAACCTTGCTATTCTATGATTCTATGATTCTATGATTCTATGATTCTATGATTCTATGATTCTATGTGCAATATCCTGGTCAAAGCTTTTACTGTGAGGAAATTTTAAGGCTAATATGAACTTAGCAAAATATTGGATCTAGAATTAGACAAAATTAAACAGAAGGCAAATTTGAGTTAATATGAATTGATTCTTTCATTAGATGTTCTAGTTCTTACTAGTTCTCCCAAGTACCTTACCAGCTTTTTATAAAGTTTTTTTTTTTTTTATCTTGCAGTAGAGCCTAGATCTGTATGCATTCTTGTTAAGCCAATTATGACATTGACATTTTTATGTTCATACAAACTACAAAAACAGAGAGGACACTGCATAAAGAAAAGCAATAGAAAAGTTACTACATTTTTCCAATCAGATTTTGGCATGCAGGGAAACTTAAAAAGATCCATCACTTCTGATGGCAAACTTCTATCTACCAGCATTGATGGCTAGATATTGCATTTTCTATAGGAACTGGGGAACTGTGCCCTTCTTCCACAACAACACAGACTTATGCAGGAGTTCTTGGAATGCAAACACTGACATCTCTAAATTCTTAAGTGAAGTTCTGTTATTACCTTTAACTTTTCAACAAATGTACCATTGGAGACCACTTTTCATTTACAGACCACGTATGGATGGATGAAGTCCAGAAACAGTCTTGTTCTTTAAAACATCCTGGAACACTTCATATTACTTGGTAGCACTTGACTCTAATCCTCTGTTTGTACAAGAATTATCACAGCCATGTGGGAAACTTTTGCTTGTCCATTGTAGCATAGGCTTTAAAACTATCAGTCTCGATATGTCTATGATTAATGAGCTTTATGTTTGTGGGAGGAAATAGAAGCGTTATATCAGGAAATACTTATGCACACTCCATTTTAATGTATTTTTGATCATTTATTTATGGGTACAATTTACTTAAGCAATGCTTCTGTGTTTGACTTCCATTTCAAGTATTCATCAAAAATACATCATCTGATATGTTTAATAATATATAACTTGAAATTAAAAAAAATAAAATAAAAACAAAAGTAATATATAAAGAGGGGAAAAATCAAGCTGCCATGTGTTTATTCTTAATAGATATGAAGCATGAAGGCAAGTGTGTGTAAAATAAACTTGAATGCTGCCTTGCAAGATAGTAAATGAATGATAAAAATTGTTTCTCTTCTACAGTTTCTGAATTTCACAATTACTGAAATATAAGCAGGGAAGAAGAGAGATGGTACAGGGACTTTTACTACATTCTTTATACTAGGAATCTTACTCGCCATTCTGAATCATCTCGCCATTCTGTCAGTTGAACTACACTGTCAGGCTGGATACTTATTTGTTAAAAGAACTCTGATGTTTAAGTCCAAAGCAATAGTGTTCAGCATCTGGGGAGAAGCAGACCCTGGGAAATGATTACTTCTGGACCTGTAGCTAAAACTTTGCTGCGGGGGACCAGTCCTGCATTTCCAATCTGGCCCTAGGCAAAAAAAAGTACAGAAAAGGTAAATAGATTTCAATACGCTATTTTGTGTAGATTTTTTATACTCTCACTATGTGCAAAAAAAAGAAATGAAAAAAACTGAAACCAGCAATACTCCTACTAGCAGTGAATACAGTGGGCTCTCAGTTTCCGGTGTTCGGCTTTCTGTCTAGCAACTGTTGAAAAAAAGGAAGCAGCACTAGGCAAATGGGGAAATGGGATTTAGAAAAACCTTCTTGCATAACCTTTGATTCATCATTGCACTAGAGCTGTGTTTATGTCATTGTTAGTGGCAGGAAGATGAGTGTAATCATTGTGGGATTTATCTGTTGGTGAGTCTTAATCATTTTTCCCTGCAGGCTACTGAAGGGCTCATGTCAGCAGTCAGAATGCAGGCACTGACACTTGAACAGAAACTTATTTAAAGACTTTCTGACAAGAATCCTTATTTTGATTCCAGTTACTGTCAAAAGCTCCAATGAAAGCTGAAGAAATCTCCAGGCATTCTGGAAGTAATCAGATGAAGGATTTCTCCCAGAGAAAAATAGACAGTCAGGTACATAACCCTTCATTAGGAATTCCGAGGTCTCAGGAGAGGCTTATACCGAGTTTTTTAACCAGCCTCCAAAATGGAAGCCATAATCTACAGGCTGGAGACCCTTATATAATAGCAAGATGGACACAGAAGGATAGTTGTGAAGCATCTGCACACTTGGAAAATAATAGCTTGTTCTTCTTTATTGAATCAGGACCAAGGGAACTACAGGGACCACATGTAACATTTCCCAGAAAGTTCAAGTTCAGATATAACATGGAGTGGAGAACCACATTTCTTGTAAAATTGTAGTCTGATTTGTGAAATAGGAAGCTTAAAATTGAGCTGGGATTTGTTTTGGTGAAACCCAAGTGTTTTTCGTCCTTCTTGTTGTTAAATGCCAATGAGAAGTGTGAACTTCCTCAACTGAAGGAGCTCTACACCAGCATGTAAGTCTGGATCCCTTTCTGCTTTTTGCTTTCCTTATCTCATACTGAGTCCTACTTGAGATTTCTGTTATTTCAAAGACTCTTCTTACATTTGGTCAAAATGAAATGACTTCACATCCTTCTGTCTTTTGTCTCTTCCCCCAGGCCATTCAAATGGGGCACAGGCACTGAGGACATGTGAGACTTCCTTTTGTCTGACCAGAACTAGTAGATCCATTTTTAAAGCTGTACTAATAAGTCTTGGTAAATAGCAATAATAATTTAAAATTCCATCAGATTCTTAATTCGGTTTCTTCATTAATCAAATATTTTCTTTGCTAAAAAGGAAGAACGGTTTACCTTCTCTGTACACCTGACTGTGAACGTCTTTGTGGTTGTAATCATTATTGCTACCTTATCTCTATTTCATATAATTTCCCTTGTATTCTTTTTCACTGATGGATTTATGTTTAGAGGCTGCTTATAATGCAAGGTCTGTAATTAAGCAGTGCTTAATGAGGGTCAGCATCTTCAGAAGAAACCATAAGTGATAGCATGCATCTTATTTGGGTGATAAGTTATTCTACTAGTATTAAATTGCAGAGGTACTGCTCCCCCTGTCCCTTTAATATGCCAGAATAATTATGAGTAAATAGAAGACAAAATACATTTGTGTCTTAGCCTTGTAAGCTAATTGTTCATAATGCTAAATAGAAGATTTGCATATTTCTATAATGGCATGTAAATGAAGGCAGGCTAAGTTTGAAGGAGAGCAATTCCCGCATAGTCAGTGTACATTAGGGTGGTTGGTAGACTTGGTAGGATAAGTCATGAAGCAAAACAAATATCATCATACCATTGAGAGAGGTTTCTGCCTGCAGTCCTCTGTGAGTTGAACTCCACCTCTGTGTCTGTGTGCAATTATGTTTACATTTTAAGATGCAATTATTAGAATATAAAAATGTAAATGCCCACAAAACAACTGTACACAATCTATTGTAGAGGAAACAGAAGAATGCCATTTCTTGGCTTTGTGTGTTTAATTGGAATAATTAATGAGCCTGACAATTTAATTCTGCATAATCATATTCCCGTAAGCAATTCCAAAGCCCCTCATTTATCAAATTCTGCAAGACAAGCAGAAATTATACAAAAATAAACTTGAAACAAACTCTGTGCTCTGTTGGGGCTTGTATGCATCCAAATTTCCAAGGAAAAATGAACACAGTTATCACAACTAGACCCTTCCACATTCAAGCTGAGGTTTTTGTGCTGCATATGTGAAAGACTGGGTAGTAGATTGGACCCTTCCCACTACTCATAGTAGCAAACAGTGAAAGTCATGAAGAATAACAGGACTTAAGGGATGCAAATGGATTATGTGGTCAGTATCAGCTTCTAGGAAAAGTGTATATCTTAAGGCATCTTTGCCTTTCTTGCAGATTCTTTTTCAGACCAAACATTGAAAATTAAAGTCTAGATTTTTCTTACCATAACTGAGATGCAGTTTTCCAGAGTAAAAAATAATCTTTGCTTTTTCCCAAAACTGATTTAAACACATCAGAAGTTTCTTGTTACTAGAAAACAGTGGGTTGTGTAGTCTATTGAGGAATGATTATTGATCACTTATATAATGAGTTTTAAAATTTGTTTCACTATGTAGCTGAGTACAGAAACAAATGTTGCACCGTAGTTGTTCAAGAGATGTTCATACCTTATTGCCTAAATCATGCATTTCCCTGCAAGGCGCAACATTAAAATTAAAATCACAAATTAATAAAATACACTGTAAGAAAAATTGTTCTTTTTAGTTCTTTAAATAGATAGATAGATAGATAGATAGATAGATAGATAGATAGATAGATAGATAGTGTTCAGTTATCTACTGTGTATTAGGCACACAGTTTCCAAAATACATTTGATCTGCTGTTTGTTTCATCTCCACTAGAAGGGATATCCACATACTTATACTCAGATTTGGTGTCTCTGCCTATTGTTGCCAGAGATGCTCTTGAACAGAATGACTGACTATATTCTTTATTGTGCATCAGATTTGAAGAATATGTCACTTCTTTCTGGTAGTATTGTTTGTTTGGAGTGACAGGTCTGTGGGACCCTGGAGCAACCTATTGTGACTCACTCCTCTTTGTAACTGCTGTGGTTTTCTGATTTTGTTTATTTTTTCAAGAGAATCACAGCATCAGTTTTGTGCTTGGAGGTCATGAAACCGTACCAAATGGCCTTTGTGTTGTCTTTGCTGCCTTTTTATCCTCTCTTATTCTTTCTAATCAAGTACACTAGTATTTTAACAGTCCAGAGGTTATCTTTTCAGATTTTTTTTTTTTAAACAGAAGACAAGTAAGTGATATTTTGTAACACAACTGTGCTAAATATGGGTCAGACTCTGACTCTTCATTCTATTTAAGATTCATATTACTTTAGCATTTTCATTCTCTACCAGAGCTCTGCATATGCTACTAAGAATGGGTTCATACAAATTTCTGTATGTTTTGCAGTGAGATTATCCACTTGATAGATGCTAATGCATAGCTGGACTTTACTCAGGGATTAACTATGGAGCTTCTTTTCTGAAGAAGTCTGTCCAAGTGGTGAGTGCTCCTTGAGATCCTATGTCCTCTCCAGAGATCTGCATATCACTGCACAAATTGTTAGAGATAAGATTCTCAGTTCTCAAGTCATTCTCTTCCTGCATCAGTTTTGTATTCGTGGTTTTGCCATTAGATTTGTTGCTGGAATCTCAAGTGATAGTTAACAAGGCAGGTAAAGGATGTTCTCTAGGAACCAGCATATAATGCTGAATTGAATTTCAAAAATTGTAATGTATGAATCTGAAGGCTAGGATAAATGCCTTTAATCAGAGGTGAATCCCTACAGCTTCCAGATTCTGAGACATCTTTAGAAGATAACTTCCAAACCTTTGGCTGTGCTTTTCCATCAGCATAAAACAAACTCAAGATATTTTCTCCACCAGCAGCTGTCAGTAATGCCAGAGGGCTAAATGTATCCTCTTCTCTGCGGGGTTTGGCTTCCTGAACTCACTATCCATGTAGGTAAGTATAGCTGTCCAGCCTTGAAAAGAGCTCTGCAGAGAAGATTTAGTGGGAGCACTTACTCCCTGCTTTTCACTCCTATCTCCAGATTTGTTCTAGAACTAATTTAAATCTCTTCTTCCTTTGTGGCAGGACTCTTATATCCCTTTTGCTGACTTTGAACCACTGATATTACTTTCCAGGTTGGCTGTGGATCAACCTCATCACTATGCACTGACTGGATGGTGACTGGACTCTTGAGTGACCTTGTTATCAGCTCAGACCTGCACTCCTCACTCAAGCCCTGTGGAACTGTGTCTTTGATCTTCAGTCCCTGCTCCTCTCACTCATGCTGCAATGTCTGACCTTGCTGCTCCTTGATAATTAGGAACAAAATCTGTCCATGTGTACCTGGATGCTGACACTTGGGATCTGAACATCATTTAGTTGATGTTGATCTGTTGCTCATTTTGATCCTTATTATCTCTGATGTCCGACTGTGATCTGTAGAATCAGGATTATTCACACAAAAGAGGGTTTGAATGTAGCGTATTGGGATTTGCATCACAATAGCCTTCTAAGCAAACTGAAAGCTACAGGAGTAGTCTACTCCTAGCAAGGAGTAGCATGCAAGGAATAGTCTGTAAAATAATACCATCTGCTTTCTCCATGAGAAATTTAATGGTAGATCTGTAACTCTCAACTCTTTCCCTATCATTTCATAGTCTCAGGGGAGCCAGGCTTCATCCCAGGCCTGTTGCTTGCCTGGGAGGTGAAAGTGGAAGTGTATGGTGGAAAAGAAGATACCAGTTCTTCACCAGGACTTCTCTGTGATGACTCGCGTAGGGATTACAAATAAGACATTTTACTACATAGAGGTAGCTGTCACAGATTTCTATAAAATCTATCTGGGAATATAATCAATTTGCCTTTTAGAAGGAAGGGTGTTGGCTTCATTATGGAAATAAAAAAAAAGTGATCATCATTAAGATTAGTTCTAATTTGGCAGCTACATCTTTTTTGACAAGCCTATTCATGCTACAGATCTTATTCCTAAACTATTTTTATCCTTCCTAGACTAAGCAGCTATGATCAAATGCTCTCTACAGTGAACCACTAGAACCCATTACTCCTCCTCTAGCAGGACCTATATATATGAAAAGTGAACACTTCTAGGAAAGCATTACAATCTGTTATTGTTTGGATGAACTACTGTGAACCACCCTTTTTTGTTAACGCATGCAAGTTACAGAACAGTAGCTTAAAGAGTCTAAATTAGGAAAATGTTTAGGGAAAAGTTGGCACAAAAAAAGGCACAAGCAGTGAGGTGGGGAATGGCATATTGGAGGACCGTAGCTGGTTTTTGATTGCATGTTGATGACAGATCTCAGTTCATAGGATGATGGAACAGCGTAGGTCCGAAGGGACCTAGAAGATCATCTAGTCCTAACCTCCTCACCATGGGTAGGGCTGCCACCCACCAGCTCAGACTGCCCTGGGCCCATTCGACCTGGCCTTGAACACTTCCAGGGTTGGGGCACCTACCGCTCTTCTGGGCAGCCTGTGCCAGTGCCTCACCACCCTCTGAGTAAAGAAATAGTAAAGAAATGTCCTCCTAACATCTAATCTAAATCAACCCACTTTTAGCTTTAAACCATTCTTTCTTGTTCTGTTGCTATCAGATCATGTAAAAAGCTGGTCTCCAACATACTGTTGAAGTTTTGTGATAACATAAAACAATTAAGCAGTATCAGCATCCAGCTAGATTAGAAAATACTATTTCTTGCTTTCCTTGCAAGTATGCTAAATTAAATTCAAAACGTTAAAGCATTTTTACAAGATTAGCTGAGATTTCAGAGAATCTTCATGATTATTTTAATTTGCCGACTATGAGGGTATATTTAATCAAAGTGCTATCTCAGGTAGACAGGAAATGAAGCCAGAAGATGACATTCAACGACAAAATGTGTTCAGTTTCCATGGAAATGTACTCAAAGGAAAAGAAAAGATAAGCATTTATTTATTATATGACAGAAAAATATTTTTCAGAACATCATTAAGTCATCTAGTCTTCTATAAAAAATCAATAAAATGCAATAGTGATTTGAAAATTCTAAGCCTATAAAGATAAGCAGCATAAATTCCAACAGGCAAAGCAAAATGTTCAAAGCCATACCTGTTACTAAGTAAGCTTAGTAACAGCCACAGTCTGCTGAGTGAAGCAAAGGTGTCTGTGCCAGAGTAAAACCTATTTTTAGAATGATCAGCACAATGTGCAAGCTTGCCTATGAATCCACTGGTTAAAAACTGAAACAATATTGGGCCTTAAAAAAATCAAAACCAGATTTTTTTTTATAACTATGAGTACAGATGATGCTTTCTGATTTTTTATTCCTTTTTTTTTATTTTAGTGATATATACATACATACTTGGCAAAAAAAATCTAGAGACCCAAATTGGAGTGGAAATTGAGTGGTAATGAATGAACTTTAGTAAAGGACACAGTCAGTGCTTGTAAAATGTATTTTTAATAATTGTTTACTGTTATTTTGTTATCAGTGATGTATTTTTTTGCTTGTATGCATAATTCCAATGCTCATTTATTGTTTTTTATTTTTCTGCCTGTGTATTAATGACCTCATATTGTTTACAGATGATTGTTAATCATCATATATACTGTGAGAAATTTATGGTGAAGACTTAAAAAAAAGTCTGAATCACCTTAGTTACCAGACAGCAGTGTTTCAGAAATGTAATTATCTTCTTAGGAAGTCTAACAGCTCTGATCTAAATGCAAATGCTAAATTCAATAAGCATATGCTGTGGGAGGTGTTTAATAAAACTCAGATTCATTTTAGTGAATGACAGTTCTACTGGTGTTTCCTGTTTCCTGCTGGTAATAAATAAGTTGCTCATTTAGTAGAAGTCCATCAGTTTTTCTGGTTTCTGTGGTATTGCTGCATTTTAAAGTTAAATGCATCTCATATACCATGTTGAATGAAGAATTCATCATGAAGCGTTGTGAGAAATGACTTTTCTCTCATATTCTAACTTGTTAAGCAAACATGTAACTGTAAGCCTTGGTACATCAACATAAGATTTCCTTCATCTCTTCTTTTAATTATTGCAGTAGATCAATCATTTACATTCTATTTCCATTTCAACCTACTGACTGGCAAAAAATGATCATGTGCAAAAACCATCATAATTCCAGTCATAAAAGCTAACACTTAATACACATATTTACCTCTCAGTTTCCATGATAAAAATTGTGAGTAATTTATGGGGAACCATGCTAATGTAAGACTGTCTTAAATAATCAAGTCCATAATTTTGCAGAGATTTTGCCATTTAAGTCAGCTACACTGAAAGTATATGAGATTCTGTGATTTACGTAGTAATTATCTTTTGCTGTTATGCTCTGGTAAAGCTTACAGTGAAGTTAATGTATGTCAATAGCAGTTGGCTTAGACACTTAACAGTGAATTTCTTATAAGAAAATTATAATAATAATTAAAAATTAAAGATGACTTTGCTCTTGGATTAAATTAACATCATAGCAAGGAAATCATTAGACTTGCTGAAGCATAACTGGTTTGGCAGTCAAACATGAGAATGATTCTTACAGTAAGAATTCTATTTAAAGTAAGCACAAGACCACTGATGGTCAAAGGAAAAATAATGACACAGCAAAAGGACAAATTAAGAGTTTTGCTAACTGACATTTTTGTTATCTTTTGGAACGTATTGGAATTTGTGCTGAAAGTGAGCTCTGTCTACCAAAAAAACACATACAAACTTCTAAAGCTGCAATTTTACTGGACCATTTCCTATAGTCACACAATTTTGCCACCATATTAAGATACAAACATGATTCATTAACATACGTAATGCATAGCATATTTGGAAAAAATATACAGAACCCATAGTAGTCTGACAGAAAAACGTTGCTTTCCACATGTTTCCCAGTGATGAATTAAAACACTGTGCAGCGTAATGGCATTTGGCAAGCAGATAAAATGCCTTCAGTGTTGTTGAGGATGTCCTAGTTTTAATATTCCCATTTTATATTATTTTGTGTGGCATATTTATTCTCCAAATGTTTCCTCTGACGACATGAACTGCTATTACGATTACCTGATTTTAAAAATAAAAACAACAACAATCTGACCCAAAGCAAAAACAAACTTCTGAGATGCAGCTGTTGATAACAAATTAATAACACCATTGTAGGGCAGTATTAGCTTCAGCAGACAGCTGCAAGAGTAAATAGGTCCATTTATTTCAAAGCCTTTCCAGAACATCATGACTCATCTTCCAGATCTATTTTGGGTTCTGTCGTATGTGTGTGTGCCTGAAGTCACACAAATAAGTAACCCAAGCAGCTGAAGCAGCACGAGTTGTCAAAAGGAATACTTTATTACATGGATTTTTCATATAGAAATGTGTTTTCATGCTCTGTCTGCTCATAAAAGGATATGAGAAGTAACCTTCCTCAGCTACCTTCACTTAAATCTTCCTATTGAGGATCAGAGAGACCTTCAGATTCCTTCTCTAGATAATGTCAGATCTAACCCTTTGCTTCCAGGAAAGTAGTTGAGGTGGCATTTTAATCTGGAAAGAAGATTTGAAAGGGATGAGAAAAACAATGTATTTCTAGATTTAGATAATATCTTTGGTTCTAGTAATGTCCCTGGAAGATTAAGTAAGAAAATCACTAGATAATTTTTACCCATTCATCCTTTAATTATGGAAATTCAATAAAACAGGTATGTCTTTTTGTGGTTGATGTTTAACTTGATCAGGACTGCTATTTTTAACTTAGGTGTCAACACTGAGGGCTGTAAACAGTGCAAAATAGTAGTACTCATGTACTGGGAGGTCTGATCAGTGCTGTGGATCTGGGGCTCATTCAGGGCACATGATGAGTCATTCATGGCTGGCACTGAGTGCTGCTAAGCTGGGTGAGCAAACCTGTCCAGTGGGAGTGTTCCTGGCTCAGAGGGAAACAGATGTGTCAGGAAAGGAGAGGGAGGAGATGCCCAGAACAAATTCACAAAGAAAATGGTATTCTTTCTCTAGATTTCAAGCTTTGTGTTTAGTCTTTATGGGATCTGAGAATAGTAATGTACAACAGTGTACAGGGATCTCAAAGATGTGATGGCAGCTCTTGGAGTGAGACTGCGGGAAGAATTAGGTTGAACTATTTTCAGAATAGTCAGTGTGCTCTGGTAACCTCTGATCAATTGTAGCTCTTAGTTTTAACAAGTTTGGAATTCTGGGAACAGTATTGTGTTACAAATGAATGTTGAGATAACATACCTCATGATCTGCAGAATGAAAAAAAAACAACTCTGGGACTGATTTTGTATAAAATGCTGACATTCAAAGAAAACTTGGCTAGCAGGTTGATTTGATTTTGTTGTTATTATTTTTGTTGATTGTGGTTGCTGTAGTTCGTCTACTTCATCTTTGAGATTTTATTATTTTCCCACAGTTCCCAAGCACTTCATGGTATAGAGAATGTTAGGTTCTGACAATAACTCATCTCTAAGTTTAATTCTTTTCAACACCATACTGAGAGTAATATATGACGTGAAGCAGGTCACCTTTGAATGACCAGGATCAGCATGATAACATCTCCATCTGTTCTCTGACATATTAGTTTCTCTCACTGTTAGTTTGAAGTCATACTGCAATGGACTTCCCAATCCTAACACAATATTGGTTTGGAGGGAAGAAACATATATATATATATAAAATAAATAATAATAAAAAACATAGAGATTATCATCAAACAGTTGAAAAATACCCAGTATATTCTTATAAAGTGTTGATCACAAGAGCATCTAGAAATCTCAACTCATCTCAGCTAGTGTAGACAAAACAGTATTTGTCAAACAGTAGCACAGAGTCCTTTATGGCTTGTTTGTCTTTTACTAGCACACGCCCAATACTGTTCAAAGCGAATGGCTTAAGACTTTTTCAGAATAACTGATAAAGCAATTGAAGAAACAGTGGTTATAATTTTTCTTATGAACTATCTGGAGTAGTGACCCTCCCAGATAATGAAAGAAAACTGAACTATGTGCTCCACAGGAGTTCCAGCCTCTTCTACATACAAATGAAAACATTAGAGCTATATCATCCAGATTCTGAATATTTATTTTTCTCATGAACTACTATTGCAAGACACTACAATAGTTATGGCAAGAAACTTATCAATAAACCTGAACAGTCACCAAAACCTAGTAAATACTAATTTAGAACACCATCTGCTGATACCAAATCACATGCACTAAACCATATCCATGTTCATTCATCTGGAGAAAAGATCCCTTAGCATTATACACACCAGCATTTTAACAACTGAAATGAGGAAAGTATGCAAATGGTTACTCATTTATCTTAATTTTGTGGGAGTACTACCAGAATTATGTACTGAAGGAATAAGTAATTTTGTTAAAATTAAGCTAGTTGAGTATCTCCTTTCACCCTCAGAAACTCATTTCTTTGTTTCTAGCAGGTATGCACAGACTGCAGATGGAAGGGATAACTTGTCTTGCAGTTGTTATGACTCTCATTCTTCTATCTAAATTCTTCACAGTAAAATGTCTAACTTATATGGGCATATCCTGCTTTTAAAATCTGTGTATTCACTTATATATCAGGCAAAATATACCTCTTCCAAGGATGAAATGTAAAAGCAGAATAACTGCTGTAACTGAACTAATATAGTAGTCATTTTCCACACAATTTGATTTAGGGAAATTTAATATCTGATGCGAACTTATTACATGGTCGAGTATTAATATTCCTTCCTGCTCTTTTCTGTTTTAGTATCTTCTTTCTAAGAGAAAGCTCACTTGCCACTCTGCCAATCATTCCAAAGGTTATTTATTATGTGTACATTATGATCTGCCTCCAACTTTTTGGCAATTTCCAGTCGTGGTATTTGGAAGGTATTATGAAAACAATCTATTCTTCATTACTATCCAAAATGTCTGAGCATTAGTGATGCACCCTACCATTTCCACCAGGACAAGATGCAGTGATGACCTCCAATAGTACAGTGTATCTTTATCCCATGCCTCTTGTCAAGAAAGATAATGGGAGAAGTTTCCAAGTTTAACATGGGCCTTTAAGGGTTCCTCTGCACCACTCTTGTTCTTTAGATTTGTGACTTTTATCCCTATACACTTAAAGCTACTTCTTGAAATGGATTTGTGCTAAAAATAAGGACAATTGAACCCAAATGTGCCAGAACTCTACATGTCTGATTTGCAGGGAGCCTGCCTTTCTGCACTGACAACTTTGTGATTTTAAGCTTAAATCTTCTGACGTTTGCTGTTTAAGTTAATAATCTGTCTCCTGAAGATTGGTGATTGTAAAACTGCTTTCATTCAGGTGAATTCTCTAGGCCAATAACTGCATAAGAGAGTTTGAAAACTTTTTATGCTCTGTTCACTTTAAATTTTTCAGATACATTGAAACCTTCATTTGAAAAATGAATCAATCATAGTGCAAGCTTTTTCTTCTTTTTAAATCGGATTGTTTTTTTGTCTGATGGAATTTAGGGTTCAGTTATGAGGCCATGAATATCTTATTATCATTTTGGATTATCTTTCCACTGGCAAAACAGTACATTTTCTATATTTCATTTTTGTCACTGTTGTCAAGAAGTCATTACTTCTTGAAAATTACTCCGAAGATCTTTCACATTACTAATTCTTATTAAGTCTGTTTAATGGGCAGAGTTACCAAAACATAACAATTAGCTATCTGACACAGGGATCTCTATGTAAAAATCAATTACATTTGACTTTTCAAAAATGGAATGTATTGCATTTGTTGGATGAACTCATGCTTGTTCTTGACCAAAGATATCCTATCTATAACACTGTAAGTAGTTTTAAGTGCAAAAAAACAGGTGTGTGCTTCAAAACAGGAAGAAACATAGAAAGGTTTTAGGAGGAAAGGAAAATACAAAAAAGCAGTGGTTTTCCTCAAGTAGTATCACTTTGAGGGCTGAATATCACCAAGAAGACAGAATGTTTGGAGTTGGCACACTACCCGGAGAGAAGAGAGGCTACCATGTTGTACAGTATTTCTCATCCAGCATTTTTTTTTGATGGAGATATTTTATTATTTCACAGAAATAAAGCATTGGGAAGTGCAGGAGGATATATTATACATATATTCCTTCAGGCTGTACTAACTTTTGACAGATTCTGTAATTGTTTTCTGCACTTCCTTTTTCCTAGTCAATAAATTTTGAATACCATGAATACCTGGAAGCTCCTTTTTTTTTTTTTGTGGCAAAAGGGACACAAAGGGCTCCAGCCCTGCTTTGAAGATGTTGAAGAGCAAAATGTCCAAGTCTGGTGGGGAAATCCTCTATCACTCTTTATAACACAGCATGAAGTTAGTCTTGGACTCTGTGTGTTTTACTCTGCTACAAATACCTTGGTTGAAGGTAGTGAAGAGTCTAGAAGGCAAGATGTATGAGGAGCAGCTGAGGTGCCTTGGTTTGTTCAGCTTGGAGGAGCGGCTAAGGGGAGGCCTCATGGCAGCCTTACAAGGGTAGCGCTCAGATCTGCTCTCTGGTGACAGTGACAGAACCCAAGGGAATGGCACTGAGCAGCGTGAGCGGAAGGTCAGGTTGGGGGTTGGGAAAAGGTTCTTTATTATAGGATGGTGGGCATGGAACAGACTGCCCAGGGAAATGGTCACAGCCCCAAGCAGCTGGAGTTCAAGGAGCATTTGTCAGTGCTCTAAGTCCTGAGGTTTGAACTTTGGTGATTCTGTGTGGAAGTAGGATTTGAACTCAGTGATCGTTCCAAATCAGGATATTTTATGATTCCATGAAAAAGAAAGTGCTATTTTCTTTCACAAAGGCAGGGTCCTGTTACTTAAAAACCTGATGCTGAATCTGTGTAAAACTTCATTGTGTGGTAATTTTTACAACTCCTGGAGGAACTAAGAAGCAAAGGTGACTAAAATACAAAATGTTCATAGGGACTGAAAAAGAGAACAGCATGCAGAACACCCTGGGGCAATGCCAAGGTTCCTTTTGTAGACCAGGAGAGACACTGCCACCAGGGAGATCATTATGCAGAGGATGATGTCCAAAAACTTTGCATCACTTTATAAAGAAATGGCAAAAAAAGAAGCTACAGCTATAGCTCTAGGACCTCAGCATGGCCTGGCTTTTCCAACCCCCTAAGAGAGCAATTATAGAATTATTTTGAATAAAACATATGAGAAATTTCATTCACATCTGGTACCTTATCTTGCATTTCAAATGCAAGAAAGCCCAGCTTACAACGGAGACAAGACAAGTAGAAGAAGTTTATAGGCTATAATTTATGGTGTTTTGAGTTGGTGTGGAAGATGTAGGTTTCTTGCACAGAAATGCTTTGAAAGTAACAGAGGCAGTAGTATTACAATGTTTTCACCGCATAATTTCAATTTTCCTGTTTTCAGATGACCTAACAATACTAATAAAAAAATTATAACCCTGGGAAATGATTTGGTACAGGAATTCCTAGGATAGCAGTAGCTATCTGGATGTCCCACCAAGGGCAGACACTGGTCCTCCCAGGATCCCACTTGTACAGCCTAGGAACACCCATAGAATAGGCTCCACCAGCCTTCCCTTCAGAAAGAATGCCCTAGGACAGGTTTTCAATTAGTGGTATTTCTTTGTTACTGGTGGTGCCTGATGCTCTAAATGGTCTCCTGTAAAAGCTCTCCTTCAAGTAGAGGAAATCACAAAGATATTAGAAGTCCTGCATCCTTTACATAGGATTTCTGTTAGCTTAGAATGATGTCAGTAAGTAGTACATTTGCTTATTTTTGACCTCTCGTAATGATACAAGTCCTTTTTTTTTCATGCAACTTCTAGGTTTCTTTTGTGATCAATGACTCTATGTTCAGGTGGAAGCTAGGAAGGAGTGATGTCCCTCAGGAATAGATCTTGAGTCTTGTACTCTTTTTTCAGTGATGCAGATGATGGGATTGAGTACACCCTCAGCAAGTATGCTGACACCAAACTGAGCAGTGCAGTTGATACCAGAGAAGGAAGGAATATCAGCCAGAGAGACCTTGATAAATTTGAAAGGTGGGCTCTTGTGAACCTAACGAGCTTCAACAAAGTAAAATGCATGGTTTTGCACTTGGATGGAGGTACTCCCACATAAGTATACAGATCAGGAGAAGTCTCCTGGAGATTAGCCCTGCAGAGAAGAACTTCAATATCCTGGTTGATGAAAACCTTGATGTGAGCCAGCAGTGCACTCTTGCAGCCTGGAAGACCAATGACATCCTGGGTTCCATAGGAAAGAGGTGGCCAGCAGGGTTAGGAAGGCAACTGTTCCCCCCTACTCTGCCCTCATGAAGCCCCAGCTGGAGTACAGTGATCAAATCTGGCATCTCCAGCACAGGAATGACGTGGAGCTATGAAGATTATACAAGAGCTGGAGCATCTCTCCTATGAAGATAGGCTGAAGGAACTGAGCTTGTTCAGCTTGGAAAAGAGAAGACTGAAAGGAAACCTCATTGCAGCCTTCCAATATTTAAAGGGAAATTATAAACATGAGGGAAATCAACATTTTACGCAGGTCGATAGTGATAGGACAAGGGGGAATGTTTTTAAACTGAAGCAAGGGAGATTCAGATTGGATGTCAGGAGGAAGTGTTTTACTGAGGGAGTGATGTGGTTCTGGAACAGGTTGCCCAGAGAAGTTGTGGATATCTTGTTGCTGTACATGTTTAAGGTCAGAATGGTTGGGGCACTGGAGAATCTGATCTAGCACTTTATCTACTGTCTGGCAACCCTGCCTGTGGTAGGAGGAATGGAGCCTGATGATCCTTGAATTCCCTTCCAACCCAAGCTGTTCTATGATTCTATGATTCTAGGTTTCTTCTTGTACCTCCAGGCTAAACAGTGAGACAGTGCCTGTGGAATGGAGCAGAAATTTCTGCATCCCATGACTCAGGGAGCTTTTTCCTTGCTTTGATGATATAATTGTATTAATATAGCATGCTATCTATCTGCTTCTCTTTGAAATAATGTTTGCATGAAATATGTGTAGAAATATCTCTTGTACAATATGAAATTTGCAGAATGAATGCACAGCTTGTCTTCCAGAACAGATATTAAGAAAAGACAATCAACTGGAATGGTTGTTTTACCCTAATAAAATTACTTCTTCATTTGTAACAGCATCTCTTTGTGGAATGACTAGGTTTTCACTTAAAAAGTGTACCATGACATGTTCAGATTTTCATTGTTGGTTTTTTTGTTTTGTTTTGTTTTGTTTTTTAAATTCCTGGGAGTCCCTCAGTAATCCTTTAGAGCAAAGACAGGGAATTGCATTCATTTTTGTAGCTTTGAAATTCAAAAGTGCAGCTACAGAAGTTAACACCATAAATTTCAAAAATATTCACATAAATTCTCCAGGTTAAGTATTGACATACATGGAGGTGTTCCAGTAAGCAGCAAAAAATTAATTGACCTGATTGGCATTGTTTGGAGAGAGAGGCAATTACAACTAGTCAGATGATTCAGAGTATAGTGTTGGTACATAAAAGGTTAACATCAGGTAGTTTCAGAAACATCTCAGCCAGAACTGACAGTTTTATATCTTCCCAGAAAATATACCTTTATTTTGCTTAGCAACACTTCAGAGCCTTCATACATCAATTGGTCCAGAAGGAAAATGTTAACGTTATTGTTTTGGCTATATAAATAAAGGCTGTTCCAATAAATTTTGTAAACAAAATTAATGGGATTAAAGCAACATGTCAAAATCAATGTGTGTTTAATATTCTTGCGATGTTTACTTGTTTTCCTTTGGATCTATGCACTAGAAAACATTTAAAGGATTTGGGAGTCCTTGTGAAACAAGTTTTCTTGGGTTTTGAGCCAACAGATAAACTCAGTACAAAAATACATGTTATTGATGAACAGAAGTTGAAATATTATATTATATATTGAAATATAAAATTCTTATATGCCCTTTTCTATCTGTTCTATTGGAAATATTGTTATACATTGTTGCAATCCTAGTAAAGTATATATAGATCAGCTTTGATCACAGATAATTATGCATTGCACAAATCTTTCAAACTTCTCACTTACCAAATCATTTCTCCGGAGGTGCTATTCCATCCGGAATACCATTAAAAGCTGGTTGTGATAAGGAGGGCATTGTGACAGTTCAATATTTGCCATGATAAAATAACGAAATAGAAGTAACAGAAGGACAAATCAAAGAGCAGCAAAAGAAAATGGAGGTTCAAGCTTCTTTTTGTTCCATGATAATATGTAATATTCACTAGCTACAGGAAAAAGCATCTTAACATCAAATCAAGTAGAATTTCAGTTTTTTAACTTTTACATTGCTATTACTGATACCTTCTATCAGCTACCTATCAGCTACCTATCATTAATACCTATTAAAATGCACAATAATGCCAACTCTGATAAATTCTTATTTACAAGGTTATAGAATCACAGATTTATTTAGGTTGGAACAGACACTTAAAGGTCATCAAGTCTAACTCCCCTGCAATGAACAACGATATCTACAGCTCAATCAGGTTGCTCAGAGCCCTGTCCAGTCTGACCTTCAATGTCTCCAGGGATAGGGCATCCACCACTTCTCTGAGTAACATGTTCCAGTGTTTCATTGCCCTTATCAGAGAAAACTTATATCCATAGTTTGAAACCATTTCCCATTGTCCTATCACAACGACCCTGCTAAAGACCTTGTCCCCTTCCTTCTTATATCCCCCCTTTAGATACAGAAAGGCCACTACAAGGTCTCCCTGGAGCTTTCTCTTCCCTATGCTGAATGGCTCTCTTAGCCTGCCCTAATAGGAGAGGTGTTTCATTCCTTGCAACCTTTTTATGGCCCTCCTCTGAATGCATTCAATCAATCCATGTCTCTCCTGTACTGAGGACTCCACATCTGGATGCAATATTCCAGGTGAAGTCTCACCGGCACAGAGTAGAGGACTAGGATAACCTCTTTTGACCTGCTGGTCATATTTCTTTAGATACAGCCCAGGGTACAGTTGGCTTCTTGAGCTATGAGTGCACCTTGCTGGCTCATGTCCAGCTGCATCCACCAGAGAATACAACCCCTTTTTGGCAAGTTTGTGCTCCACCCTAAAGTCTCCCAGCTTGTACTGATAGTGGGGGTCACCATGACCCATGTAAGAGGCCTTGCACTTGAATTCGTTGAACCTCATGAAGTTCTCCTGGGCCAATCACTGTCTAGGTCTCTCTGGATGGCATCCAGCCCCTCGGGCATGCCAACCACGGCATGCAGCTTGGTGTCATTCACAAACTTGCTGAGGCTGCACTTGATCCCACTGTGGATGTCACTGGTTAAGATATTAAATAGGTTCCAAATAGTCCTTCTAAAAGGGATAGTATTCTGGTGAGATTTTTTTCATCTGATGAGATTTTTTTTATCAGCCAATGAATTTAAAATAATTGAATCTAAAGAAAAGTTTAAGTCCTATAGAGAACATCGCTCCCTACATAAAATTTTCATTGCCTTAGAAGAATCGTATTTGTGAGGTTTGTGGCTGTTTGTTAATCAGTAATCAGTAATAAAGTGATCCATTTAAGTCTTTAAGATAATAAATTCTTTCCCTGAAATGCAATATAGCTTTACATTTAAATTTCTGAGAGGACTCTGACAGTGTTTGTTTGATTTTGAGTCATGTCCTGAATATTGTCAGAAATACTCCATCCTGTCAATGGATGCCTTTTACTGCAGAACAGAGTAGATGAAAGGAATGTTCATACAGGGTCATGCACAATCTTGTTATATATCTGGTTTATCATCATTCCTGAAGAGTGAGATTTTTCAGCTTTGCTGAAAAGGTCAAAGAAGCAAAATGAGGAAATAAAATTGCATTTCTTCACCCTGCACTCTTACACCTACTTGAGATCAATCTGCTGGTTTTTATTGTGGCTATATATATTTCTGCACAATCTGTCGTAAGAATTTGTTAGGATTTTATTTACCTTATTGTAGAAACAATTAGTATCTGTTCTCTCATTTTACTACAATTTCTTTAAAGATGATTATACGCTGTTGTTCATGCTAAAGTTTCACACTATTGATTTTTAAGAGGTTCCTGATACCCAACAATTTCACTGATATTAGGATGCCTAGGAAAACTGCATTCATGTTTCAGAATATAGGTGTTCAAATTTTGCTCAGCTGGCTCTGCATTGATTTTAACTGCAGAGTGACCTAATATTATGGGTTTCCTTTCTAACATGTGAATGTAGGTGGAAAAGGGGGGCATGACTTTCTTTTTATCAATTTTGCTTTTTTTTTCTCTAATGGCTAGGAAGCCATGAAAATTTCAGATAAGCTGTGTCAGTGTGATTTCCAGGGCAAAATGTTGGCTTCAAAGCTCTCAGCTTGTTTCTGAGCATGGGACTCAACGCAGCTCAACACAAGATGTCAAATCCCTGAAATCTTTCATCTGAAGATGCATTTCAGCACAGCTGAAATGGTACACTGTAAGCAATTTACTCCAGGTGACAAGGTAAACAGTACCTATGAACCCAAAAGGAAGAAAATCATTTTAGGTATTCTTTTGTGTTTATTTTGTTTACAAAACAACAAATATAACTAAGCAGAACATGTACCGAGAATAACCTCTTTATACCAGTGAGGAAGATATTTACACTTAGCAGAATCCATTAAAATAATACATTGTTTATGTTGTGTCTCTGTAAATTTGACTGGTATCAACAACAGCAACAACAAAAACTAACATATACAGCAAATCTGAAGAGCATGGATGCATTAGGCATTCCACACCAAAAAAAAAAAAAAAGGGAAGCTAGGAGGATTGTTGCGTCCAAACTACAAAACAAACAGTATACTTCTGTGGCTGCTCAGTTGTTTTGAAAAAAAAAAATTTTTTTTGCAAGTCAACAAACATTTCCTAAGGAAAGCTGTACTGACATTGTTATACGAAGTCCTTAATATTAAATAGCATTATAATTACAGCTTCTTCTGATTTATTGTCTCTACATAGGAAGAGCTGAATGTCATAGAGCTGCATTTTGACAGATTTTTCTATATTTATCTTTAGTGGGGTTGGAGGGTAGGATGGTTTGGTTTTTTTAGGTTCTGTCTTCTTTTTTTGTTTGTTTTATTATGCACATACTCTCTGGAAATGGTAGAACTACCATAAATCAGCCTCTTCTTCAGATGGATTCTTCCATTGTTGTACAGATTTCCATCACAACGGAGAAATAAGTGGTTTTTAGGCCTCATGCTGTTCTGTCTTCCAGAGCTTGATGATGGTCTGTTAAGACCAGTATGGAGATAGAACAAAAGACATCCACAGGCCCTATGTTCTTGTGCAATGCAGTGCAACTTCCAGTGTTTGTTTCATATCCATGTGAGATTGCTATGAACAATACAGGCTCACCATCTTCCAGTGGTAAGAAATCACCAGAAAAGTTAGGAAACTACATATATAAGAAATGTTATGTGGGAGCAAAATGTCAAAAAAGAATGCAAAAGAGCTTTTAAAGTTCTTTGTGCCTGTCTGCACATGCCACTTCCAGTCAAACCTAGACCCTTAACTGTAGCATGATGGAAAATTCACACATTTTCTCTCGCAAATAAAGCTCACCCAGGTGTTCTGATTGTTCCAACACAGTAGATTAGAGTAAAGCTGTGCTATTATTGGTAGAAAATGCAGTAAATTTTTAATTATGTTTTCCATTAAAACAGTTATTTTGCTGGTAGGAACAATAATGCAAGTAAAAAGTAGGAAGACTGTCAGAATTCTTTAAATTAACATTTTTTTAATTGAGACGCAACTGAAAAGTAGATCAGGAAAAAAGAAAATGTAGCATTTAATGGTTTCTGCTGCTACTGTTAGGATAACTGCAGTACTCTAATAATTGCATTCTTCTTAAGTAATCAAGCAGAAGTAAAGTTTTCCAAAATAACTGCTATTGGCTATAGTCATCTCTCTCCTAAAAATTATAGCTGCAATATCTACTTAGCTGATTAGAATAGCACCAGGTAAAAGCAGAATACTTTTTTACGCTTTTTGATAACTTCTTCAGAAAATTTTAAGGCTGAAAGCTTAGTGGAACATACTAGATTGAAAACTAGCAATTTTTATTTGGTAATATGTGCTTTATATAATGCCCAAATATCTTGTATGTGTTCATTTCTGAACTCAGTATAAAGATTCCCGTATGAATTCATAATTTACCCGTTCATTTTATTGCTGGAAATTAAATCTATAGTAAATAAAATATTTAGAAATGGAACTGCACCATCTCAGTGAATAGTACAGATGTGTCAATTTAGCAGAGCATTGAAGGATGTGCATAAAATCTTTGACTTTAGTGGACATTAAACACTTAAGGTACTTGCTGAATTGAATTCTGAATCTTCTTAATACACTTATATTTTAGTTAATAGCCATTTTGCAGTAAGGAAAATAAAGAAATGCCATTTAACGTAGCTCGCAAAATTTTGCAAGCGCAAAGGTAAATTGTGTCCTGCATCTATCTATCCATGACTGTGATACTTCTTCAGAATAAAATAAAATAAAAACCTGCCAAACAGATGAATGGTAAAAAAACACTCCATCCTAACTGTCAGACTCTAGATACTCATTCTACATGTCTGGTAACTGTTGAAATAATGAAACAGATTGTGCTGTTCTCTTTCCAGTATTTCAGCAGCAGGATATGGAAATTAATGATATCTCAGGCTTTAAGTTGCCAGTGGGTGAGCCAACTTCAGTGCGTTCCTCAGCTCCATGATTCCCATTTGACCTCAGGCAAATCAATTTTCCAGATATAAAACATCTCCCCATTCCTTGAAGTGTTATGAAATATTGTATCAGGATCTCAAGAATGAGGATGCCAGCAGAGTAAAATATTTCAGAGAGATAGTAGGTAGTACGCCTTCTAGAAACTTAATGTTGGATGATAATTCAATCTAACATTCCTAAAACTATTTACTTGTAGATATATGAGGGGAGAAATGCATTAAAACACAAAAGAAAAGTAGTTGGATTTTTTATTTTAGCTTAGCCACTGAAGAAGAGTATTCTTATCAGTAGTGTAATACTACTGGAGTGGCTGTAATTGGTGTGAAGATCAAGCTTTCTAGCAGAATAAAGATTTCAGCTGTCCAGATTTAAAAGGCCAATATTTGAAAAATGATCCTCTAAATTTCACTCTGATTAGTGATTCAAAAGCAGCTAGTTGAAGGCATTAGTCCACCTTGAAAATCTTGGTCTTCTTTTCAGAATAGATCACTGCATTCAGATGAATCTGTTGCTTTGCAAGGGCTCTTCTTACTAACTCTCCTTCAGAAGTTACAGACAGAGTAAGCAATTTCTACAGAATAAGTCATGGGGATAGATTTCAGCTTAGACACAAATTCTGGTACTGTTAAAGATCTGAAAAAATGAGCACAGAAGAGAAGAGCTGTCTCAGTGTTAACTTTCTGCAGTTCAATCAATACTGTAATACAGACCCTCTCTCTGAGACAGCATCACAATTCCTGATTGCACCTACTTTCTGAATGCTGCAATGCACTGAGTAAGCATTCCCATTACCATTACAGGAAAGAAAAAGGAATTAAGAAACAGGAATTAAAAATAGAACTGAGATGGAATGGTTACCTTGGGGCTTTTCTTTTCTTTTCTTTTCTTTTCTTTTCTTTTCTTTTCTTTTCTTTTCTTTTCTTTTCTTTTCTTTTCTTTTCTTTTCTTTTCTTTTCTTTTCTTTTCTTTTCTTTTCTTTTCTTTTCTTTTCTTTTCTTTTCTTTTCTTTTCTTTTCTTTCTTTTCTCTTCTCTTCTCTTCTCTTCTCTTCTCTTCTCTTCTCTTCTCTTCTCTTCTCTTCTCTTCTCTTCTCTTCTCTTCTCTTCTCTTCTCTTCTCTTCTTTCTCTTCTCTTCTTTCTCTTCTTTTTTCTTTTTTCTCTCCTCTCCTCTCCTCTCCTCTCCTCTCCTCTCCTCTCCTCTCCTCTCCTCTCCTCTCCTCTCCTCTCCTCTCCTCTCCTCTCCTCTCCTCTCCTCTCCTCTCCTCTCTTCTCCTCTCCTATCCTCTCCTCTCCTCTCCAGTGGCGAACATGATGTTCTATTACACTGGGGCTTTTTAAAGTCTCTACCCTTTGCCAACTAGAAGTCAGGAAAGAATGATCCTGCCCGAAGTCAGTATGAGAAAAAAAAATAGATGCATATTGTTGATATGTTTTTTTTAATTTACGATTTTTTTCTGGTAGTGGTCCCAGTGACTTTGACCCAATCTATAAGCACTTTCTCAAAATCTGTGATTGAATTATTTATTTAGTAATATGCAACATACGTATGCACATATATCCACACACACATATCCATATGTATATATGTACATGAAACAAAAGGTATTGGATAATTCTCTAAAAATAATCTTTGTCATACAGACTTCACCATCATAAGAAATCCTGCAAGCTGTACTGAAATAGATACACAGAAAGCTTTCAAAGTAGTTTCTTTTGAAGCAGTCTCATTTGAAATAATAGATTCTTCATTTCAAAAGAAAAAGATTCTTGAGTGAACTTAATGATGTACAATTGTATCTCAGAAATGAAGTGTTAAATTTACCTAACAGCAGAAGCTGTATTTATTACTCTTCCATTCATTTTGTCTTTGAAATAAGTAGATGAGGGTGCAGCATAGGAAGTTCCTGCAGCATAGGAAGTTCCGCACAAATATGCGCAAGAACTTCTTTACAGTGAGGTGATGGAGCACTGGAACAGGCTGCCCAGGGAGGTGGTGGAGTCTCCTTCTCTGGAGATGTTCAAGACCTGCCTGGATGCCTACCTGTGCGACCTGCTATAAGGGAACCTGCTTTGGCAGGGGGGTTGGACTCGATGATCTCTGAAGGTCCCTTCCAACCCCTACAATTCTGTGATTCTGTGAGGAGAAGAGCACAAAGTGGACACATCGAGATTCCAGACCTATCTTTTTGTCTTAATGATGCCAGAAGTGTATGCTTACATTTCAACATGAAAAGATAAAAGATATTCTCAATGGTCTCCATCTCCAACTTAAAAGGTCCCATAAAGCATCTGTGTCTCACAGCACTTATAAGAATATGACTGTAAGTTGAGTGTATTTCATACAACAAAAATAAGGCAAGGCTCTTTACACTTGGGGAATTGACCATAGAGGAAAAAGTTAGAATTTGCTTTTCAGTGCAGTAAAATATCATGGCTGTTATCAAGTGTGTATTGTTACTTCACATACTAATACTGGCTGTAAAGTGTGTCTGACAAAGTGCCACAACTACAAACCATGTGCAGTTTGTAATCTGTACTTACAGCTCAGTAGGCAGATAAAAACTCCATGACAACTCTGTGCAAAAATCCTAAAAAATATATATAATGTGGGAATTTACTGATGGAATTATCATCTAATAACAGGATATTTGAGTCCCTCTGCTCTGAACTGTATTTCAGTCACCCCTGCTGCTCTCATTTCATCTCTCCAGAGACAATACACGTTATAAATCCATTGTGCACATTTTCAGGCACTGAAGTTATTCTGCTACAACTAAGTTTCATTTAAGTTTTAAGATTTTCACACCTTCAGAGACAGCATTTTTCCAATGAGAAAGTGCAGGAAGAGATATCAGTTTCTATCTACGTTTAATGACTAACGAGTAGATGTAAAATCTATCTAATATGAAAGGAATGAATGACCAACTAAAACTTTAATTCAGAATTACAATATAGCTGCGACAATACCTAGCTAATTCTACAGAACTGACAGCTTTCACGTTATTCCCTTTTATAAGACACATTTCATCCATCAGAGTCATAGAAAAGAGTCATGGAAAATTTTCCATCATAATTCCTACTTTTTTAATTACCTTAGTTTCTTGACTTCTTCTCTATGAATAATGCATAAAATTTGATCTCAGAGTGAAGCGGTCATTAGCAAAACTCCAATATTCTTCTGTATAATGAAACTTTTATTTAAAAATAAGAATTGTATGATTTATAAAAAGTATCGTAAAATGGAGTAAATAGTTCCTACAGTCTATAACAAAATCTTAAGACGGTAGAAGTATTCTGAAGATCCATGGCTATTTTGAAGTGTTGAATAGTTTACTTTCCCCCTTTTAACCAAATTAGTGATAGTTTTAGACAAGGTGATCTTTTACTCTGCCTAAAAGAAAGAAGAGAAAAATAAACTTGCACCTAAGAAAATATACAGCCTACGCTTCTTTTTGAAAAAGTTAACTGAGTAATTATTACTGGAAATCTGAATTGTTTTAAGGGAAGCTGGATCTCCTGCCATGATTCTGTTTTCTCATTACAGAAGTCTGCAATATTCAACTATTTAACTATGTACTCTGATATTTTTTTAAGTTATGTTTTAGCAAATGGTGTTTTAATTTTTTCATTCTTGTTTTAGTCAAAGAATAAATATCTATCAAAGATCTGGACCCAGTTCCTGTTTATATCACAGTTCTCTGAAAAAAATCACTTCCAAATAACATACCACTTCAGAGGTGCAGGATTCTACTGCTTTCCCTGCAGGCTCTGAAAGGCAGTTTGCTTTGGAGGTGCGTGTGAAGATCTTCACATTACATGGAGATTCCTGCCCTATTTTGCTCATATGACAGAGCAGAAATCTTGTGAAACACAAAGTAGTGGTGGAGACACATTTAACAAAGCAAACATAAAGGGTTAAGGTCGGGCTGAGCTGCCAATGATAACTTAGTAGGAAGTGGCTGGAAGGTTTAGAAGTCGACGCAGTTGTGATAGCTTTAGGCATCTCAAAATTTTTACAGCAGTCTCTGAGCACAGAATTCTAATATGCACTTGTAGCATTTTGTATTTGTCTTACTCAGCTAACACTAGTAAATGGTAAGTCAGCAAACTAAGAGGTGGAATCTGGCTCAGTCATTTGATTTAGGTTACTTGTGGTTTTCATTAAATAAGGAAAAAGATACTTCTCCAATTGAGTCAAATTCTTTGCTGACATAAACAGTGAAAAATCATCTGGCTTAGTGACAATATAGGATAACATATCCTCCAGTGCTTAGAAAATTTTTAATTTCTGCCTAAGAAAGTTTATATCCCTATTTAGAGTAAAGAGTATACAAACAATGTGTTCTCTCTTGCATTCCACTTTAATTAGGCTGGAATGTCTTCCCAGTGGCCATATGTCTTTGTGTACAGCTAGGCATCCTCCATCAGAGGATGAGCAATTGTTTATGTTATGTTATGATCTGTTATGGCATAGAACTAAACAATAATTCAAAGTTCATAAAGGGGTAGGTGATACCCCTTCCTAAACTGGAATGTTAAAATTATGCCAAACTGAACACTGTCAAAAACTTTCCTGTATTTCTCAAGCCATTTCTCTCCATTAATGCAATTGTTTGACAAGGGAGAGAAGTAATTTTTCTTTTCATTCAGTGCTTTGCAAATGTCATTTCAAAGGGCAAATTGTGCATCTAAATATAGTGAGCTTTGGAGGTATAAAGCAGCTGTGTACAGGAGGCTCAGCCTGAAGCCCAGGTGTTAAGAGTGCTACAAGTGCCAATACTTCCTGCTCGCACTCTGCACCATTTTATCCTTCATGAGAGTGATATTCTATATACCTCAGGCATTTGAGTAAAAACTAGTATCTTTTCATTGCTATTTTAAATATGTTTTCAACTACTTCTACAATATACATTAAGAAGATTGAAAATTATCCCAGTGCTTTTAGCTTGTGATCAGCAAATATTCTGGAAAGAAAAGAGTTCATGACCAAAAAAATAGAGCATTACTGAAAAGTAATTATTGTACATTGCTCTCAGGTGAATTGCTTTTAAATCATATCCAGTTCACCCTGCTCTTCTCATTCAGCTGCTGACATCAAATGGACATTTTACAGCTAGTTACCTAGACTGCGTCATAAATGTATGTGTCCCAGAAGGGGCTAGCCATATAATGACAACTTAGCAAAATCAACAAACCAATTATAATTTGTCTCAAATACCTGCTGGCTTTTATAATGAAAGTCCAACAGCAATCCCTACAGTTACAGGGAGCTGCAGAGTGTGTTTCTGGTTTGGACAGTAAGAAAGGTGGTTCATTCTTTATAATCACTGATGTAAAATCAAAGCACATTTGCAACAATGCTTTAAATATGCTTGTGACAGTGTTCTTTTTGGTTTATTTGTTTGTTTTAATTTGTATTGTCTGTATGCATTTATGACCATTATAAAAATGTTGGACCTAACCCCATGTTAGTATATGTTGAAATCAGTGAAGCATCTGACCTATGATTACAAGCCATTTGAGTCTGATAAACATTTATATGTTTTGTAGGCAGATAGTTTAAGTGCAAAATTTTGAAGATAGCTTCTAGTTAGGAATGAATCAACCACAGTTTTATGGTGCTGTCCTACCAAGGTTATTGCTCCTACCTCAACCTTCCCCACTGAGCATGTTTTGTGTTCTACAGTGCCAATATGCCCATGCAGTGCTGCTTCTTCCACTTTGTCTGGGCAGCAGCTGCTTCAAGCCCTGCAGCAGTGGTAGGGTGCTCAGCTGTAGGCAGCCAAGGAAAGGTTTTCTAATATAGTGCCTACAGCTACATTGCCATGTAACTTGTGTTGTGCTGTTCTGGAATTTTATCACCCCAGCCCATTTTCTTTTTCTCTCTTTCGTTGTCATTTTCTCCAAGAAAATTGAACCATGCTCATTTTAGCTGAGAATGGCCAGACTTCTCCTGGAAAGAAACAGATTCAAGGCGGGATTTCACAAGAAATGCTCTGACCCTGTAGTCAGTCAGTTCTACTGTGTCAGCAGGAAGCTAATTCAGGTAAATGTACGATTGCTTCTCATTCAGGTCAGTGAATTTCAGCTACCACAGCTGTCCAAAACAGAAGTATCATTCTGTAAAAGGTGATGACCATAAAAGCATGTCAGCACACAGCATGACAGTGGGATGCATGGCTGGAAACCGAATCTGCTTCAGCAGTATCTCACAGCACATACTGAAGAAGAAAGTCTTTTCTTTTGTTCCTGATATTTTATACTGACAGTTGTGTGCTCTGAGAAGTGAGCAATGGGAGGAAACTGAGAATGCTCTAAACAAGGTGGTTTGGTTAGTCTGGACTCTCAGACCAGAAAAAGATTGGCTGTTGTGAGTTCAAAAGCACAGGACTCATGGTAAGCCATGCAAGCAATGACTACGGCAATGACTGGGGCTAGACCACATGACTTTCTGTTCCTTACTTCATACTAATCACCTTGACTTGTCCTGTGCAGTAGGTCATGATTATTTACATGTATACCATCCTTGTCTGAAGAGAACTAGATTCATGGTACTCAAACTGCTATTACACAATCACATGGCTAATGGTATTAAAATAACAATCATGTTCAGAGAGACTATGACAGTCATAAATTAGTGGATAGCTGTGATATCTCTGGGTAGACGAAAAGCATCTCTGTGCCCTTTACAGTTGAATTCTGCAGTTGTTTCAAGGATTTCTTGACAACTGCTTTTTTGCTCTGACATTATGCAATGCCTAGCATATTAGAGAACTGATGCTGCCTCTTTCTGGATCAGCTGCTACAAATAGCACAGTAATAAATCTCTTTAAATATTATCAGCATTAAACTACAAATTTCCATAGTATAACTTTTTGACTGTTTACATCAATATCAAAAGTGCATGCAAAGAGGTGAGAGGCAGAAGGAGATGCAGTCAAAATAGGAGAGTAACAAAGGAAAATGACAGGGTTATAGTATTATATGTTGCCTTTAAAGTAATAAAAATGGACAAGTAATTGACAATAAAGTGATAAGTTGGCATGAGGAGAGGAGAGGAGAGGAGAGGAGAGGAGAGGAGAGGAGAGGAGAGGAGAGGAGAGGAGAGGAGAGGAGAGGAGAGGAGAGGAGAGGAGAGGAGAGGAGAGGAGAGGAGAACTGTCAAACTGGAATAATAAAAATAAGAGAAGTCTGAAGACTGCGATTATGGATGCCATTGCTAAAATATCTATAGGTGCTTTGTAGGTACTGAAACCTTCTGAATTTTCTTCTGAACCCCTCCTGCATTAATTAAGCTAATTACAAACAGGAGAACTAGCAAGATTATGCAAGCTTGATTTTGAGTATTACACTGTGCTCAGAAAGTATTGATTTCCGTGCTAGTCACAAAGGAATATATTTAAGAAGTTTGTATGAGTTGAACAAATCTAGAAAAAGGAATTCATATTTTTTCATTAATGCATGGGAACTGTGAAGCATTCTCCACTAAATGAAATACAGGAAAAAGAAATAACTCCAGTATGATGAAGAGTCATCCTGTTTTTAATTAGTCTGTCATTTGAGACAATGGCTGATATTACTGTTTATTTCCATTTCAGTCAAGTTGTTTTGCAAAATTCTGGTTGGCCATAAATAATAGCATCATACAGGAACTCTATAACCCCAGAATTTATTTATCTGTCTGTTAGTCTTTACTGTTCTGGCTTCTTTTTAGCATTTGTGTAAGCACTTTTGGGCTCATTGTAATCTCAGTCACATGCTGCCAGTATTTCAACAAGTACCTCCCACAAAAATGTTCTTGTGTACTGTGTAGCAATTCCTGGGTATCTCTAATGCGCAGAAAAGGAGGAAAGAGAGGAAGAAAATAAGAAAATTGGAACATTATGTTTGTTTTTGGAAACAATAAGAGTGAAAAGTTATGTTTTGTGGAATGGGCCATTTAGTACAGGGAAACAGTGTGCCTTTTGGGGGGCAGAGGGGTATTTCACTAGCATTTGCAAGAATACACTCTTTAAAATGTAACTCAATAAGTAAAACTAGCAGAATACAGATGAATTTGTCTATACAACTGAGATATTTTAATTGGTCCAATGAAAACTATTACTACTGTATGTAATGAAGGTCCAGACTATCCTTAGCTTTTACACAATTTTTAATGAGTCCCTGTTGCCTCAATGAGAAAAAGAGAGGCCTAGGAGCAGTATTCTAAACTAATGGGCATCCATGAGGACACAGATAATTGGAGCTGAGAGGAAAAAAAAATATATGCAAGGCCAGTACTCTATTTGAAGGCTTGTAGTTTCAACACTTCTTCCTTAGATTAACTAGTCTGGGACGTTATTTGCTTACACAAAAAGAACCATTCTACTAGAGACAACTTATCTGAAAATTATAGGTAAAAGAAAGCTTCTACACTGGGAGTGATCCAATTATATTGTAAAATGTGAAATAATATTTCAATTAATAAGATGCAGTCAAAATTCTTGCTACTGCCCAACCTAGTCATGCATCTGACATTATCTAGAAAAGAATCTTGAATTATTAAACTTTTTTTTTTTCAAGACAAATTTGCTGACTGGGTGCTACAGTCTCATGTCTTACTTACTGTTGCATCTGATGCAGACAGACAGAGGTACCTCTTTATCAGTGCCTTTGTCAGCCAAAGACATTTCCCAGCTTTTATTTTTATTGGCCTTATGTATATTTCCAAGGCTGAAATAGAAGAATTACAGCAGTTAGGATTTCTGCAAAAACATCCTGTCTCTGAAGTCCACTCATAAGTGAACAAAAACAACTCTTACAGTTTTACCTCATTATATTTTATGGGCTGTATTTGCAAGAGACCTAGTCCTTCTGCTCTGCAGGTCCATCACGAGTAATGTAAAGGTGCCTCCAACCCCTAACAGCACCATCCAAAATTCAAACGTATGTCTGAAAGCATTGTCCAAACACTTCTTGAACTGTAGCAGCTTGGTGCTGTGACCACTGCCCTGGGGAGCCTGAGCCTCTTCTATGCTCTCCACTGTCTGGTTAAGAACCTTTTCCTAATACTCAACATAAACCTTATTAACCATATTTTTTAAACAGCACACTAATTATCAGTAAGCCAGATAACTACGAAGGCTGCAATGCTCAATGAATGAGGCTTGAACTGGAGTTTGAAACGAATGTATCCTTTGAGTGACATTTAAAACAATTTTTCTACCCTCACTTTGCTTCTTGTGCTTTTTCTTCACTTTCTATGTTATCCAAAATCATTGTACAACAAGTCTTCAATGCTTTGATGTCAAACAAACTATTGCTACAATACTAATAGACACAAATAGCAATCATCCAAGTAATAATAACATCTCTTTTTTTTACCCTTCTCTCCTCTTGTATCTTTCTCCTCTCTAGACATACTAGGGTACACTCGTACTATGAAAAGGACTTGAAATGTGTTAATAGGCTTTTAATATCTTCTGGTGGTTTTAATTACAGAATATTCCATGTCCTGCATTTTGTCATATTTTCTTTCTCTGGTAAAATAATGTGACATGAATTTCAGTTGGAGTGCAATAGTTCCCATAAGTTCCATCAACATCATTTTTAGAGTCGAGCACACTGAGTTTCTGTGCCATCAGTACTTACCTTTATGCAACTAAATCTCTTAAAGTATAATTTTACTTATAAAGTCCTTCAAAAGGACAAAAGCCACGTGAGGATTAAGGCACTGTTAAAAACAGGAAACTGGCCTTAATTACCGTGATGTTGCTAAATTTCTTAGCTTAATTCATTAAAAATATATAAAGTAGCAGGAAACCAAGAACCTGTGAGAATGTGCCTTTTCTCCAGAGTAAAAAATTTTCTCTCATCTTTGGCTTGTCTATAATGACAAGAATATCACGTCTGTGAAAGAGGAGAGCTTCACTAAGAAGGTTTTAGAGGGGTTAGCAAGCCAGGGAAGACTGGCAGCATGGGTTGCAGAACAGTCCACATAACCAAGGTACTGTGAACGTTTCTAACCATCACCTGCTCTGGAGGACATGCAGAGACAGCTCCTACACATCACTCTCTCTATTTATCTCAGCTGCACCATTTCTATTGTTTTATGGAGTAACATTTGTTCTTTATAGGCAAATAAAAATGAGGAAACAGCAAGGTCCATTTTGTTTTAGTAGTTTGATACCAGTTTGGTGTCTTAACGTACTGTGTATGCAGACTGTCACTGAAGTCAGCATGCTGGCTAGAGTTCTCCAGGTCAAGAAAGAGAGCTGTGTAAAAATGGGATTTCTGACCTAAAACTGTTCTAGATTGTTGCAGGCATATGAAGCTCATTCAGATTTCTGTTTCTATGAGATAATCCCCTGGTGACTAACCTTTGTAATTTATTCAGGAAAATTTCCCAACTCCCTCTTGCTTTGTAACATCATCTTGCAGGAGCTTCAGGGCTTAAGGTGTTTTTGTTTTTTATTTTTTAAGATTTGATAATCCTATTTAACAGTCTTGCAAAAAGGACTCCAGAGAGAACTTTTCAGTTACACACAATTAGTTTTATCAGCAGCATTATTAAACCATACATTAACTGCTTTATTAAATCTCCTTTATTAATAATAGAAGTTTTTGTATGAAGAACAGAGGGTGGCGTTATACAAAACAGTTTCGGACTCCAATACCAACATATCCTATTTGTGAGTAAAATTATGAATTGAGCCTTCTCATGTGAGATTTCTTTTAAAAGTTGCCTCTCCTTTTTCCCCTACATTCTCTAAACCCTTTCTGCTTTGCTCTCTGTTGCAGGACACAGGGCTGCGCTGGATCCTAAAAGAAAAGAAGACCATGGGGCAAGTCTGACTCGGTTGCTATTTCCCTGCCTAGACTTCCACATCCAGGCCATAGGATGGTAGCTTGTTCCAACCAGCTGCTCTTGGCACTTGAAGCAACGGGCCAGGAAAGTGGCGATGATTATTGCAGAATAAAAGCACAAGCTATGTCCTGTATGGAGGCACAGGGACAGCGTAAAGGAATGTGCTGGGATGCAGTGGCCAAGTAAGGGTGGTAGTTATTAGAGCAGCAGAAGTGGTCAGGGTGAAAACGGGTGCCTGCCTGCTCCAGCCCCACAGCATCCAGACCAGAGTGTGGAGAATACAATGAGTGTGGGACGTGCTTCTCCCTGCTGCATTCCCACTCTCTGATTCTGTATTGTATTCAGCTGGTGGCAGGGCACAGACCATCACCTCCATATGGCACTTTTGTCCATAAATTTAGCTGGCTGTCTTTTGCACCCATTTATGCACTTGTCTTCAAAAACTTCCTGTAACAATTCATTCTTCAATTCAATTCTTGCTGTGTGAAAAGGCACTTGAGCTTATTTTTAAACCCGCTGCCTGATATCTTCACTGTTGTTAGACGTATGGAACAGTCATTGTTTATTCACTTCTTCCCTGTCAGTCCTGATTTTCTTTTTTCTCAACGTATTGTATTTGTCAACGCTACATTTTAGATCTTGTTCTGAATTTACCAAGATTGTAATGCTTAAAATGCTGCAGTTATGGAATGGAACTGAATGCCCTTTGTATTTCCCTGCTCTTAGGACTATTGTGTTGCTCTCCTTCTTCCGTGCAGGCCAGTTCATTAACATTTTAAAACGTGGGATTTAGAATGAATATGTAAATGCACTTTCCAGTCAGTATAGTAATTCCTGCCACTTAGTTTTAAATTGAAATAATGATTGTTAATTGAACATCGAAGATACAGACTGTCTGACTGGACAAGAATGTCCAGTAAAAATATGATCTGAGAAAAATGAGATAAATATATAATTAAATATGAAACGTGGTATTATCTCTGTCTTCCAAATGTTCAGAAGCTTGTGCTAGTTTTGAATGGCCTTTTCAAAGATTCACCTTTTCAAACTTGCCGGCATGATTCTGCCATAAAAAGGAATGCATTCTGGGACACATGCCTGTGAGGGGAACAGGCTGCCTATCACCTTTGCTCTGAGAGCCCTGCTCTCAGCAGTTGGTTCATTCTGCTGTCTCAGGGAGTGATACAAGCCAGTTACTTCTGCTTATAAACAGACTAAAATGACTGTACATCCATATTTTTAGCACAGAACTTTCAAATGAAGGAAAGTATGTATGGGCATCCCTCATTTCTCAGGTATTAACAGATCAGTCGTCTTTGACCTCTCCTCCTTGGCTCACAAAAACAACATAAAATCCGTACAAGATTCCAGTGGACAATATCATCTTTCCTTGTTTATTTTGCTTAAAAATATATACTGTTAGTTAAAAAACAAATAGATAACACATATATATCAGCAACACATATAAAGTGGCACATATGTACTAAGAACAATCTCCAGGTTATTTTGAAAACTACATTCCTTACTGTCTGTAGATATTTACTGACAGCAGAAGAGCTATAATGAACAACAGTTACCACTTGCACTGGACTAACATTTTCTTTACACGTCTACAGTTGCTATAGAACTTCTCCAGAGGCTTTAACAGATGGGATGCTCTCTCACATTAATGTGTGGAATTCCTTTTGCTACATGCTTGTCTGAGGGGGAAAAAATATCCAACCCTCGCATTCTCTGTTGCATTATCTTTTCATAGTATTCTTATAACTAGAACACAAACAGAACAAAATAGCAAAGCCTTCTGTTTGTATTTGGTTCAGCTGTTCATAGGTGATGAAGATGATGGAAGAGCAGAAAGATGAGAATGAGTCCAAAATGCTTTAAGAATATTTCTTTACAGTCAACACACACACATGCACAAAGAAAAAAAAAAAAACACCAAAAGACAGAGTTGCTCCTTTGGAGCTGCTTAGTATTTGCTTTATATGCCACTCAGTTTAATAAGAAAAATACTGTGAAAAATCAGTATTTTTCACAAAAAGTGACATAAAAGAGAAGCTTGCTCACTCTTTCCATTTCTTTGGCCTCATCTGGAGAGGGGTGGCTGCTGCCTTCCCTTTTTCTCCCTGGATGAATCCACAAAAAATGTTCCTACTCAGCTCACAACCTGGAGGCTGCCCTGGGAAGTAGCCCTTACTTATATTTTAAAAGAAAGTTCCCTTTTCCTATCTATACATCTACTTTCAAAAAAAAAAAAAAAAAAAAAAAAAGTGAAACCTTAGGAACTGAGTCTTTCCCAAAACCTAAACGGAGGACAGAAACCCATTTACTTTTTCTCTCCTGTTAATTTAGAAACACATCACTGCAGTGTGCCATCAAATGGCACAGAGCTGAGTCGTCTCTGCACTGCAAGAACAGGAATGGCTTCTTAATTGAAAAAAAAAAATAGCATTTCTAGTGTGAGTGGCAGCTAGACTTTATTTTACTGCTGCCCACCATGCAGTATGTCTATCCCTTTCAGGGGCAGACAGAGCTACAGCAATTATTTTTCCAGTTTTCATCGTTAGGTGAAATCATAATGTGGGTGCTCACACATTTTTCATCTGTTTAAGAACCATACCAATCCAGATGCTAGAAGAATAGTGAAAGGGTCTTGTCTGCCTACACATCCAAAGGGAAATGGAACGGAAACTGGAAACAGAGGGTCATTTAAGGCAAGGACCAGGCTTATTTTGCCTTGTCTCCTCTCAGAGAGCCATTAATCTCACCCGCTTTGCAGAAACCCAGGAAGGTATGTATGCAGGCTCATGGGAAAGCTGTTTTCTCTTGACAGAGTGGGAAGAAAGGAGAAAAGGTCAAGAACAGTGTGTTTACCAGACCCATGTGCTCCTTTATGCGTGCTGCTGCTGCATGCAGCTGCTTTCACTCTCAGCTGGCATTTTGCGGTTTTGAATACTAGAGCACTAAATAAAATATGAGATTTTAATACCTATTATTTCATGTATCCAGTGTGGGATGCTAAAGTAAACAGAATATTGCACGAGTGCACATTTCATTCATATGAGCAGAAGCTTAAAACAGAAATGGGGAGAACAATTAACAGCCAAAGCCCACAGTATACAGAACGTGGGGTACGGAAAAACTACAGACAGATATAAATTTCCTTTTAAAGAAATATACTTGAAAGACCAGTTGCTTAATGTTGTAAGCTAAGGAGAACACTGACTCACTAAGTCAATATTTACTAAATTTACCAGGCCAAATTCAACTCTTGTTCTAAGCAGAAACAATTTTACTGTTGTTTCACATCAATGAAAGGAACTGGCCTTGAGACCAAATCTGGAAAATGTACAAAAACTTTAATCAGGGCATGCAGTCCTATGTTTAAGGATTATTTTAAATAATTTATTTTAATTTGATTTCCATTTTTTAGATTTTTAATTTTAATATTTCAATTTGGCATTTTACCGATAAATAAGAACCTTTTATCCAGCAGCACGGCAAAACTGATAGATCCTTTTTCCCCTTTGGGGGGCTTCGTAACTGCAAGCAGGGAAAAACAGCTGGTCTCTGCACAGAATGACAAATTAACAAGAGAGTGTGTTTTATACTTTCTTTGCAGCTCTTTTTAAAACTAGAGGTGATGAGGTACGAAATAGGTGCTAACAACTCAAACAACAGGAAATTCCAACAATCTATATTCTTTTTCTCAAGGTTTCATTGATAAACAACTACAACTAATGCTCTGTAGGCTGAATCTCTCAATCTATTGCAAATCAAGAGCAAGTCCACTGAAGCCAAATGACTTGCATGCATGCTAATTCAGTCATGCCTTCATGCTTAAGGGACTTTTGTTGAGCGAACTTTTCGGTTACTGGAGCAAGAGCACTTTCCTCAGACTCTTTTCTGAGCTATGAATGCAACGGGAAAGCTTAAAGAAACGATAAAAGAAAGCAGATTGGAGAAAAGAGGAGGGGAAGAAAAACGTTTACATGTGCTGTTTGGTTTTAGAACCACAAAACCTTCCTTGTTAGTAGAGGTCATCTAAGAAAACAGCAGATGCACAGATTCTTAATTAATTGTAATGATACTCCTTTGTGATACTCCTGAAAGAATTTGGCTTTGTCTTATGAACAAGTGATGACAGAACCCAGATTTCTTTTCTCCCAGCTGTCATGAGTATATGCTCATGTTTCTGAACGAATGTTGCTAAAGATGCTTAAAATGGCCTTAACATTTTGAAGCTTCTACTTAACTAAAAATGTATTTAGGAGCTTATGATTAAAAAAAATAATAATAATTGCAATCAAGTTGGTTAGTCTGTAGCTATTATTCAGCCTGTATTTTCTGTGTTTATAATAAACTACCTAGTGTTTGCAAGACTTTTATTGATGTCTAAGTAGGGTTCTTTTTAGAGCACATGACTAATGAAAATTAATTGCTGTAAAAAAATTCTAGAAAGCACCTCACTGCTAACTTTTTTTTTCTTTAAATTTATAGCCATCACTCATATTCCTCATACAGTAAGGTAGAAAAGAATGATCAACAGAAGAGGTTATAAACAGTCTACAGCCCTTATATCTACCAAGCCAGTCTTCCCTAATTAACAATAACAAAGGAAAAATATGCAAATCATCAGAGGACAATGTACACCAAGAAAGCTTCCTCTATTTCTAGACACAAGAAAACCCCACCCTTTTAGAGTTACATCAACAAACCAACTGACCTTGACTACTACATTGCCTGTCTCTTTTTAAGACTCCATAAAATGAACCAAAAGCTGTTTTGGAAGGAATGCACTGCACAAGCCTTTGCTTCCAAGTGTAAATAACTGTTGAATTACTCTTTTGGAAGAAGATTAATTTTGTCCCAGTTTAGGACAAAGAATCCTAGTTTTTCTAGGTTATCCTGTACATATTCTTTCAGAGTTGAAGATTTGGGACAGCTATTAAAATGTTTTAAATATTTAGATTTTAATGCCCCAGTGAAAACAATGTAAACATATGCTCCATGGGCTGCACTCATGTATGCACCTTTCTGTGTCTAGAACTAATTCCCAACTAGAAATAAGTGCAATCAGAAATAGCTCCCTGTACAAAGCCTATAGTATTCAAGTCATTTTTGACCTCACCCTTTTCTTACTTCCTCAGTAGCTATGAGCAAGGTCTGGCAATCTTCAGTGGCTATAGCTGAGAACCATGGGGCTGGACTCAACACCAGCAGTATTTAGCCCTGCTCTGCAAGCGCTGCTGAAATACAGATAACAGTACAGTTTCTAGATTTTCAAAAAATATATATTGATAGTCTAGTTTTATTCCTCCATTCTGGAGAAAGCACTTGCCCTTAAAACTTCCATGCAGTTCACAAGAATCAATGCTCCAGTTAACTCTCGCCACTGTTTTGTTACTGGATTTTTCATTTTGTCCAAGGCTGATTGCAGATCTTGTAAGACATCCCTGTAGCTGTCTCCATAATGGGCAGCCCATGTGTAGAGAAAGTCATATGCAGGTTTCCACATCATCTGCAAATAAGGGAAAATTATGAGAAATCTTAATTGCAAAATTGGACTATTGCAGAAAAAAAAAAAAAAAAAAAAAAAAAAAAAAAAAAAGAAGCAAAATCTTTGCAACAGTCAGAGAAAAGAGAAAGAAGAAAAGTAACTATTTGATCCCTAGCCACGCTGGCATGCTTTCTTATATAAGGCATATTCTTTAAAAAATCCAGGAACCTTATGTACTGCATTGATATGAAATTCTATAATTCTCAGAGGAATAATAAGAGAAAGATAAAGTTTTCATTCAGATAACTATCACAAAGTAAATATACTTCTATGTCTGAAAGTGAAACTAAAGGCACAAGGGTAGAAGGAAAATGCTTTTCCCCTTGATCATTTTTGAAACATATACATCCAACAGCAGTTTCTCCATTGGAGAGTTTGACTTGTGCTTTTGGCCGTTAAAGCCCCGCTTTGTCAAGATTCCACTGTCCCCCTTTGAAGTCCTGAAAATTTAAACATAGTTCTTATCTACACAAAAAAATTTTAAGGTGACATCAACAGAAACATCTGCCTAATAGAGCAAAACAAAACAGAAGCAGACAAACAAATAAAACTGCTCAAAGAGCAGGAGAATAGAAAGTTTTTATAATTAACTTCTTAAAATTAGGGCATGCTATTTTAAAAACTATCCTGCAACAAATAAAGGAAATAATAAAAATTAAGAAAATATATATAAGAAAAAACAAGCTACCAGTGCTTCTTATTGCAAATCACAATATGTTTAATTATTTTATGTTTAATAAATATGGAGTAGATCTTCTCCAGATGTAATTTGTCATTCACCTTGTGGCATTAATGCAGATATGGCAGCATGATTCAGATACCAAGCTTGACTTGCATCTTTCAAAGTGCTGATGCACAGAGTAAGTTTGCTCTTGTTTACAAACAGAAAGCTTGTCTTCCCATCTGCTGCTTTCAAAAATTTAACTTAGACGTCTAGTTCCCTTCTTCTCATTGGCAACAGAGGTTTTGCGAACAGCAATTTAATTAGCAGTTGTATGGATGATACACAAAGCCATAAATAAACCTTTTGCTTTCCTAAATAGTACTGTCATATGGTGTTTTGAGAAAAATACACTTATGCATACTAATAAAAGCACATGAACTGATGCGTACACATGTATGTATACACACAGAAGTGACCAGGAGTCATCTAATTCTAAAAGGATTTTTAAAATATTTTTTCCTTTTTTAATGGTGAAACAATTGCATGTTTCTGAAGGATAGTTCAGAAGGAAATTGGTTATTTCTTCAATATCCTGTCCTATGAATGTGCAATAGACAATGTAAAGCTCCACTTCCTTACTTTGAGCTCTATTTATTTGATCAGCTGAGAAAACAAGTAGCTGGAGGAAATTCCTTTACCTGTGGTTCTGAACTTTCCTCTGTATTTGGGCTAAGAACTCCTAGCTTACTCAAATATTAACTTTACTGTAGTTTCTGTCAACATCTCCCTCATCCTTAAATGCAAAAATCCATACAATTAATCTCCCTGGTAGTATACCTCACAGTTTGGTTAGTCTGATTTCTGCCTTTAGTTTAAGCCATAAGAAAGTGCAAGTGCTTTGGGTGAAGTCTGTCATTTAAGCTTTTTAAAATTCTTTATTCTTACTTCTAGCTTGATAAGCAACATAGCCAACAAGAAAGCTGGGATTTCTTGATATGCTACTGCTGTGTCTTTTCTCTATCTCCTGCTTCCTTTTCTTACAGCCTGCTGGACCAGGCTATTTGAAAGATTAGGGGACAGCCTTTCTCTGGTGATACTTACTAGTATGCAAAAAGACAGGGAGTATTAAAAGATGCTATGCTTTGACTTACATTGAAGGTCTGTCTGACACAGCACAATCAGAGAATTGCCTAAAATACAAACCATGCTTTCCTCAACTGATTTTTTTTTTTTTTTTCCAGGACAAAAGAAAAACGTAGACAATCAGAAACTTTATGAACAAGTCATCAGTAATGCAACGAGGCAGTAACCTACATGTTCATCACACCTAACTAATACTGCAGACCAGGTTTCTGAGATAGGTCCTTCTCCGCAATCACACACTCTAATGCAACAGCTGAACTAAATCAGGTTTGACACTACTGAATTTCAACAAAGCAAATTTTTAAGGCAAACTATTAAATCACTGCAGCATGCTGGGCAAATCACATTTCAGCTACGTGCCTGGGTTTTCCCTCTGCTCCCACTACCTCTGCTGAGTAGATAATAATGATACCCACATTCTCCATAAAGTGATTTGGAATTTACTGATGAAAAGCACTTCAAAAGCAAGGCATCAATTGTATGCACCTCAATTTGTCTTTCTGATCATCTGAGAGAAGATTTCTCCCACTAAGAAAAATACTCCAATTAGAAATAGAAACATTTTTTGGCCAATCAATCCTTCTGATGGAGAATAGTCCTTGATTAATGAATTGGTTAATGTTTTCAGACAATAGTAATTAGTCAGAATCATTATTCCTTGAATTTTCTTATTTTTTCACTTACATACAAACAACTACTATTAACAAAAAAAACCTACATTGCAATTGGTAAACTCCAGGATAAGATTATTTTAATGGTGTTTCTTTTGTAGCTTCTAAGTAAACATGACAAACAGCAACCATTCTGAAATAAATAATCAGACTAACACTAACCTGGTAAAAATCATGCAGTCTTTCCCACACAGGTATGAATTTACACCGTGTTAGCTATATTCATTTTGCATCCCACATAGGCACTCCCACTGAACATAAACAATAAATTTTATAAGCAGAGTACAGTTTTCTGTAGAGGTTTCTTCAGAGGTTCAATTCACTATACCAGTGAGAAGTTCAGAGATTTGTCACTGGTTTTATATGATAGATATATATAGAACTCGACTTTATTATCTTCAGGCATAAGATGATGTCATAGGAAGGTGGAGAATCTTGTAGATGGTTTATTATACTATGATTTATATTAGGTGGGAATGTACATAGATGGATATATAATGCCTATATATTTGAAGCACATATTTTTGAGATAGATATTTTTGAGAAGATATTTTTGAGAAGAAATGATAGAAATTTGCAGTAAATGCAGAACACTGTATGTGAATCAAAATGTGTATCTGAGTCAAATACGGGTCTGGAGCTGGAGCAAGGCATTCAGAGGAAGAATCGGTGGTTCATGATCAGAGCAGAAATCTCTTGACAGTAATCACAATGCAGATAAGACTGAGATTAAAGATTCAAAGGAATTAGGCTGTAGTAAGGAAAATATGCTCAACAGGAATCAGGGAGAATCAGCTACAGGGAAAGAAAAAGGAAGAAAGAATATCTTGAGCTGCTGTGAAGGCGTGAATGGCAAATAGAAGCAATTTTTTAGATACCAAGATGTAACAGAAAAGGGATTCAGATTGGGTAATGTGCATTATCTGCAATAATCAGAGGATATTGCAGGCAAATGGAGGGTCAATCCTGAATACCTAATCCCAAGCAGAAAAGTCACATTGAGCAACATTCAGTGATATACATAAGAGAATGTTCAATGTTAAACCCAGTCTGAGAACTATCAGTTATCGGCACATAGCTCTGTAGGATACAGTGGATACAGAAAGTAGAGAAATGTAGGAAGAAAGTTGGCTGCCCAGGCTAAGGTGTGTCAGGAATACAGGCTGGCCCTCAAGTCAGAGGTGGGCACGAGCCCAATCTAAGTCTTATGACATATCTGTCACACTGCATGGATGCTATGGATACCTCTGAGCATCTTCAAATAGCACTAGAGATATACTTAGGTGCCTAAATTGCCTATTGACTGTATACACACTAAAATATATCTGAGAAGACAACTTGACTTTTATTTAGAAGTCATACTTCTATTTAACCAGAGTGCTTTTACAACACAGGGCAAATATGAGCTACGTGGCAAACCATCCACTTAAAACAGGGTTTGCCATGTTCATATAAAAGGAGGTGAAATTGGTGTCAGAGATTGCCTTGAATGAGTTTGATGGTGAGAAATTTAACACAGACGAAGAAGAGGAAAATGTTAATAGTAGAGTTAAGCTTGTTCTCAGTGGAGAGAACAAAAGCTGTACTGAAGGTGATTTGAAGGAGCTCACTGCAAGGACTGGATGGTCTTCCTTACTGCAACTGAAATTACAGCAGCTGGGAAAAAGAAAGAGAGGAGTGAGCAAGACTGAGAATAAGATAGCAGGTCAATAAGGGATGGAAAGTGACCCTTGGGATGGAAAGTAAAGATCTGAAACTCAAGATAGAGAGATACCTGGATCTCCACACCAAATTAATTTGGCACAACACTCTACAACTGGCTTCAAAGGAAAATCTTAATAATTGTAAGCAAAACTTGATGAGAATTTCTTGCCCTGAAGAGATTACAAACTAAATACAGAGGCAGTAACTATAAAAGGAAAAAATTAAACACAGCAAGGAAGAAGAAAAGTCCCTGGAAAGGAGCAAAGGTGCACATTGCATTACCCAGAACTTTACCTCCAGAGCCACTGCTCCACTTTTCCCTTGATGGGGTATCTCATAAGCCTCTATTTGCTGCTTCGTGAGTCGGGCTAGCTTCTCTGCGAGCTCCCGCCAGTATCTGCCAAGCTTCACAGCTGATGTCAAAATGACGGTGTCCTGGGTAAGACGGGCCACTAATCCCTGGCAATCTATTTTCAAAAGTGCCTGCAACAATCATTTTCATTAATATCCCTTCACAAAGGAACTTCCTACAAACATCATTATAATTTGTCTTCAAAGCACTAGTCTACATTTTCAAGCTGACAAATCTTTTTCCAATAAAAATGCATTGCCAATAATTTCATAGGAAAGCTTCCCACAAGCTTAAGAAAAAAATTAGGCTGGCATTCAGCTGCTTCAGCGTTCTAGTGTCACATGGATATTGCCCAGCTAAGGGATCCTGAAGGGAAAATATTTTTCAACAACAAAAATATCTGGCCCATCAAATTATCTTAGAGTATGACACGGAACTTAAAACTGAAATTAAAGTACTGTTGCACTAAGACGTGGTCCTCAGTCTACTGCTTTTCCAGAACACTGATTACACTGGCCAGCACCCTTTGATTTATTCCTCTCATATAATGGAAAATTTGCCAATCATCACACAGAAATGTGAAAATGAAAGTCCCCATGCCAAATGATCTTTCAAGAGCAAATGAATTAACATATTTCCAGGAGCAAAGTCCTCAAAGGCTGCATTCTCACTTCTTATTTATTTCCTCAACAGCTAATGAGAAAATGGGTGGCGGTTATTAATTTTTTTAACAGAAAGATGTTCCACAAAAAATATTGGTTTGCCAGAGCAATATCAAGAACCAAAACCAGAGAAGTTTCTCTATGTTCTGATACTGATTTTTTTATACAATAGCAAGCTTTTTGCCTGAAAACAGCTAGTTGTATATTTTAGTTGAAAATGTTCCATAAAAATTCTCATGGAAGCAGAAATTTTGGCAGATAAGATGCTTGGCTAATGTAGCTAATCAAGAAATAGTCAACATGGATCCAAAATTCTCCCATACTAGTGCCCAACCAGAATAATATCCTGAAGTCACTACTGAGAAATGGACAATAATATACAGTACCAACACCCTTTACACTTAGGCAAAGTGGACTGCCCCTCTGCTGCCATCTGTCACATGGTAATAAAATGTAATGGAATATTGCCAGGAAAGTTCAACCTTTACTACCATACCTCCAACATCTTCCTCTGACTTTATGGGCCAACATAATAAAATAGGAGGCATTACTTTCAGAGCAGCCCTCATATAAGTTGCTACCACAGAAAATAAATTCTAAAATATTTTCAATGTTGTCCTTATGCAGCTACAACACTGAAACTGTCAAACATGGACCAAAAATCTTGTCTTCAACAAACAGATAGGTCACAGTTCCCTTGCCTTAAAAATATAATGCAATCTTAGAAATACATCTTATGGCAGAAATGCTATAGCAGTTCTCACACTTTGTGGTTATTAATTGCTTCTAATTAGGACTGTGAATTGCTTAGGTAAATAATTTACTATTGATTTGTGACAATGACAAAAGACAAAACTACTTCGACGATGGCCTGTCAACATACTACATGAGCAAGATTTCTGGTATGTTTACAGAAGACTATATAAAGTAAATGGATTAAAGCATTATTTTTCATAAGAGTCTGGATGCATTTTACATCTATAATTATCTGCAAAAATTAGTAGTATGTTCAGGTTTGTAAAAGTTCCTGTGAAGGTGTAGGACAACATTTTCTTGTTCATGTTACTACTGACATAGCCTCTTGGCAATGCATTCCCAACAACCAAGTTAGTTCATGCAATACTTACAATAATGAGCTCATAAAGGAATAGTCTCTTTTTTTTGTTAGCATGGCAGTCTTCCTTTAGCCTTTTTACAACATGCGCAACTCTGTCTGATTCTTTATCACCATGTACCTCATTAAAGTCATCCAAAGATATATGTGAATATCCTAGCACCTCAGCCAAAGCTCTCCAGTCATAAACACTCTCTGATACTGTAGATAAAACTACTGAGTAGATATAAGTCAGTTTTTTAAATGGCAATGTAATCTGTTCAACAAGATTCCTGGTTGTCAGTTCGCTGTCAGCTGTGTCCATAGCTTGCTCTTTGGAAATCACTTTTATGTTTTTACAATGTACAAGACCAATCTTTCTTCTGAGAACTCCTACATACCAGTCTTTTATCTTAGCTTGTCCAATGGCTTTTACTTTATCTTCACCAAGAAGTGCTATTGTGTCTCCTTTAAAATATTCCAGCAAATAGTCAATTTTATTTTGACGTAGCACAGTTTTCAAAGCTACTCCATAAGTATTAACATTCAAAATTTTGTCTTGAAACTTTGGGTATTTAACTGTTGGTATTAAAAGCAAAGGTGCAGACTTGATTTCTTTGCGTTTTTGTAAGCGCTGTGGCCTACTGATAATTCCACTTAATTTTGGAGCTGGATCAGGGGTCGTAACATGGAATTGTGTTATTTGGCTACTTTCTGAGACTTTAATCTGAACAAGAAAAACAAAGAAATGCATCTCCCTACATCCTAGCATGGAAAACAGGAATTGTTGGCGGACCATTTCACCAGTTTTCAGTTCCTCCTCTTTAATATTTTTGCCTTCATCTTCCATCTTCACTTCAAAATCTGGATCACAGGATACCAAAGAAATGTTTAGATCTTGGGGCTTGTCAAGCAGAAATGTATGTTTTCCCCACAGCTGAAATACGACAGGGGGCATATTTTTCCCTCCTTTTTTTATATCACAAATAGTAAGTTTTCCTGGAATGTAGTTATGACCAAATACTGCAAAAACTGCTGTAAAAGATGGATGAATATATTTGGGACCATAAATCCCAACTGAAACAGTTCTATGAATGTAGTCCCAGACGTTAGTGGCTGGAGGCTGGAGTTTGTTTGCCTGTACTGCAATCACTGCATACATCACGTGACTTAGGTCCGATAGCTTCACTTGTATAGTATCTTGATAAGTGTAGCAATTCTCTAGCTTCTTAAAAGGCCCTTCTTTATCGAGACTAAAAAAACAGACAATATCACTCATAACTTGACTGAGAGGATCATTCTTCACTTTAGCTGCAACTTTCACCTCTAGGAAAATAGCTTCCTTCGTGTTGAGGTTGCTCAGTGTAAGTTCTATCAGAGGACTTACAGTGCTAGACAGCTCATTGTTAAATGACGATGGAGGGTTAAGGATAGCCCTTAAACCAACTTCTTGGAATTCTCCAGGTAATACATGACCTACAGGGACGTGAACATTGATATCAGAGTCAGGTAGCTGTACTGAACCCCCTTCATGATTCAGTTTACAGACTACATGAATGTCTGCAGCTTGTGTCTGTGCCCATCCAGGACTATGGCTCATGGCTTCTAAATCTAGGCAAGACCGAGTGAGTTGTCGGTGACTCAACCAAGCCATTTTGTAGGCTTCACGGTCAATTTGAGGGCACGTCGTGTCAGAAACTGTAGTTTTTTGAGGCGTTGGCTTATGAGGATTAAATCTTCGGTTATCAATAATATCCAAGAAGTCAGAAACACTCTTGGATCGTCCAGACCTTCTTGTTGAGCTCTTTCTTAGAAGACAATCAATATTTAGCTCATCTCCTGAGGAAGCCAAAGAATCCCTGTCACTAGAAACTTTAGAGAACAAATGGGACTTTTCTTTCAAACTAGAAAAGTATTTATTGTTTTCATTTCTATTGGAAGCAGCTATGTCATATACAAAAGGATTGGAGGATGACAGTTCATTCCAGAAAGGGTTAGTCTTGGAAATAGTATAGGTATGTTTGAACAGATCAGACCACTCAATATCCAAATCCATTTTGCTTTCATTGACATCTGTTTAAGAGAAGAAAAGAAAAAAAAAATAATCACCAAGTATTTTCACAGAAACTTGAGACATTCCATTAGTTTCCAACCAACGCTCTTAAAATGACTGAGAGACCAAATTTGTCATCTTAAAATGCATATGGATCAAATTGTCAAGGGATATATTTGTATGTTTTTACTTCAGATCATTAAAGAGTATCAATATTGACTATCAATGCTTTCAAGTAGCATTAAGAATTTTCATTAATAATAATAATAGTACTAACAAATCAGCACTGGAAGCTGTTAAAAAATCTTCTGCAAAGTTCTGATTACTATGAACACCAATAAATGTTAATTAGTATCAAGCATGCTAAGATCCCATAAGGTTTAAGCCACTACATTTCAGTAATCCTTGGTCTCCTACAAAATTCCATGGGTTTTTTTCTTTTGTGACTATCTCTATGCAAAAATTAAGCAACCACTGTTTCATTTTCAGACACTGTGGACAGTATGGATTCCTTTTCATGTTAGAGCATGTGTATTTAATTGATATCAGCATTCTTACAATTTATCTCAGTGTGAGTGAAATTTGTTCTACCAGCTTTTTTTAAAAAAAATTCATTGGTATAATCTATGATTTTTTTACAATTTGAAATTCAGAAAGAAATGATTTTGTGGCAAATAGTTTTCCTGAGATTGCATTTAAATAGAATAATAAAATCCTAGAATCATTAAGATTCGGAAAGACCATTGAGATAATCTACTCCAACCTTCAGTACATATATTAAATAAAATGTAAATAGAAAAATAAGGGTATATAAGTGATATTTAAATGTGTTTTTAATAAGAATACTCATCATTAACAAGGTCTATTTGCTTGAATATAAAATGCCCTAATATTTTATATTAATAACAGTTCACAAAAGATGGCTCCTATGTTTATTGACTCACACTTCCTGCAACAGTCTGACTTTTTTCACTAAGGGTTTCTGTCACTAATAGTTTGTCACTATTCCATACAGAGTATGTTGTATACCATCCTTTCTTTGTACTTGCTTAAAATCCTATGAGGGATTTTAATTTTAGAGGTAAAACTCAGCATTTCTATTCATTCAGCATGTTTATATTCTTCATTATTACACTTCCCATAGAAGTTTTCAAGGTTATTAATTATTGCTGAAGCACAGGAATGGCAGTGCACTCAGCCAAAAAAAGAATTGAAACACTTGTACTTTTCAGTTCCAATTTTTTGTGAACTGTGACAAAAAGCCTGAACAGTGAAATTTTTCCACAGTTCCAGTAAAATCCCAAATGAGAAGAACCAAAATGGAAATTATCTGTTCTTAGCTACCCATCTGGAAGGCTTAGGGTTGTCTCAACCAGACTCTTTGAAAGGAGCTGCCAGCAGGAATGAGCACAAGGCCACCAGACTGGGCTGGGCTGGGCTGCTCAATCACCAATTGGCCTTTCCTTTCTGTCCAGTGTCCAAAAGCTTTCCCTGCATTTCAGTGCTATTACAGTAGAAACATCATATTAAAAATAATAATAATAATAATATCTGAAGTAAAATTCTATACATTTATATATATTAAATATATATATATATGTCCCAGACTCCATCTTCTTAAGTGGTATGTTTCCAAAGAATTCTGAGCAGAAAGCTCTGACAGAGCTCATTTTGTTAAGGTGGAGTCTTTTGCATACCAAGCTAGCAGCACAAGTTACCGAAGTGCAGTAGGTTAGCAACCTACTTACCCCCCAGCTTGCACAGCTGGGTGAAGCTGTGCCGTTCGTCACATCTGTAATTGGACAAAAGTTAAGAGGTCTACCTTGTGAAGGGGAACATTACCTCAACTTTTGGTTTAAAATAATAGTGAGAGTAAAGTAACTCTGGTTTTAACTCAAATTAACAGATGACATTCAATCCAAAGTTTTCTACAGTCCAAAACTCAAGTTGTCAAGCTGGGCTAGTGTCAAAATTCCCTCTTCAGATTTCTGGTATTTTAAAGAAACCCTAAATTAATGAAGTTTGGTTAAACTTCTCTCTTCTCCCCCCATCTCCATCACCAAGAGCACACCCTAAATAGCACTTATTCATATGAGGATAATGGTTCCTCCTAACCTGACTGAATCATATTTGCCGAGATAGGGAACTTCTCTTATGCTGGCAAGTTTCTCCTAGGGGACCTGCACTCTGACTCCAAGGACAGCCATTATGGTTTGAGCTGCGCAAAACACAAGCAATACAAGAAAAACAAACAAACAATACGATGTTGTACAGGGATTTACAGGGTAGCTGTAGCTCTTAACACTATCAAAAGTTTTGTAGAAGTACAGACTTGAGGTGGAAAGCCTTAATAGAGAAAACAGCAGCATACTGTAAGTAGCTGAAGGTATCCGGTCATCCACATCAATCAGAGTGCCCTCTGACCTGCTTCGTGGAATCTCTGAGTTATGGAGGGAGGCTGTTCCACTGCTAGAAGCATTTTCCTCCTAGGAAACAGTTAAATGTGTAAAACATTAGCAAGCCGCAAAAGTGGAAACTGTTGAAGAATAGTTGAGTTTTGCTCCTGTGATAGAATAAAAGAAAAAACTTTGTGACATTATGGTTTAATATATGGAGTTTGCCCAAGAGCACTGCAGTCCTCAGTCTCACTGTCTAATTTACAGAAAAAGCACCAGATGTAACAGCTACAGTACAGTGAAGCACCCCAGCATTTGGGGAAAACAAACAAATCACATATTTAAATGTCTTGCACGTAGAATTGAGTCAATTTTACAATAATTTCCATTATGAATGTCTTGTAGAAAACCTTTATAAAATAATAATAAACATCTCAATTCCTATTTTCAGTTAAACTTGACTAGAAACATTGAAGGAGAAGATCTAGGTCTATTCATTCCTCTGTCAAGTAATATAGAACATTTCCAGCCCTATACTGTTGTAAGTGATGGCAGCTAGTAAAACCATTAAGACACTTGGAATTTTAAAAATAAATAAATAAATAAAGAGGAAGGGAAGGGGAAAACCACAGATTTTTTGTGGTCCATCCACAGGATACAACAACAGTCAGCTTTGTTCAGAAGTCTAAAGTACTGCAGCCTGCCACTTCTTCAACAGAAACTGCAGGCGACTCAGATCTTGTTTTTATTGTGATTAAAAAGAGGAAAAAAATGCTTTGGAGAAGGTTTTGCTGTGGTTATTAAAAAAAAAAATCAGTTACAGTTCCAGTAGGTGAATTATGGGAAAAAAGAAGTACGCTTTATAATAGAAAATTACTGAATGAGAAACTGGAAGCTGGATGACTGTTTCCATTGTGCACGGTGCAATGGCTGAAGATGTGATTTTTTTTTTTCACTGCAGATGTAACTCGGTACCTTTTATTCTTATGACAATGGCTATCTTCAGCAAATGGCCATCTGATCAGATGCTGATTTGCACTCAGGCAGGATGGAAGGCTGATGTCAGGTTAAGGCTGACAGCCAGCCAGTGGCTTTGCTGTAATGGGGCTGCAAGCACTCTTAAGGTTCCTGCTACCAGAAATCTCAGCCTTCAGCTTTAGAAAGGCTGATTTCAGATAACAGTGGAAGCTTGCCTCCAAGACTCATAGTTGTAGCTTATGCTATTAATGCCATACCAAAACCAAATCTAAAATGTCTCTTTCACCCTGACACTGTAATTCCAACAGCTGACATCCCATATCTGTATAAAATTGTCACCATCTGCTGTATAGAGCAGTATCTTTGATAATGTATCTGCTTTCCTACAAAGTAAATATTCTTTATTGCTGCTGTATCTTGAAATGCTGAAAAACTGAATATGTTGTAGAAGTATGCCAGATTTTAATCTCAGATTTCCATTTCAGGGATTTGGGGTGTTTAATCACCAGTTTCGACTGTAGAGACATTATGTTGGTATCCATAGTTTAAATTCCCAGTAAGTTTACAAAAAGAAAGTCTAGTTCTTGTAGCATCAGCATATGCATTGTCAGCACTGAACTCTGACTGATGATTTATTGACAAATTAATCTAAGAACAGTTCTTTGAATAGTTAATAAAAAGAACACGCATTTCAGTAGCTCTTTGAATGGGGATGCAATAAGTTAAGATGAGGATAGAGCAAGATAAGGCAAGTAGCTGCAGAAAGACTGAAGTAAGAACCCTTAGGGAAAGGGAGAGAGAGAAAGAAAAACAAATCTCTTACACAGTGGGTGCATATTGTCAGAGACATGAGAACAAGATTGCATATTGAAATCTTATACACACTACAAACTTCTGCAGAAAGAATAAGCCAGTTCCTAAAAGCTTCCTCTGGGAACTCGTTAAAATCTTACCACTAGCCTGGCACAAAGACAGTAGAGACAGATACTGAAAAGGAAAAGCAATCTCAAAAATAAGGCCTCTCTCTTATGATGAGGGAGCCCTTGTTATTTAGGTGCATCTTCAGGCCAGACAAAAAGAGGAGGAGGGTGAGGGACAACATAGATGTTTGTTTGCAAACATTGACCACATTTGGTCAGGATGCCATGGGATGTGGGAAATACCAAGGACAAGCTGTACACATACCATGGGATACTGTGTGCTGTGCTTCCTGAGCACAATGACATGATCTGACTGCAGGGCTGGATCCAATTTCTTCTGTGTTTCAGCCCTAGTGCTGGGAGTGCTTATACTACCATTGCCCCTGTATCAGACTCTTGAAGTAAGAAAGCCCAATGCTTCCCCTTCTCTGTATGTAAATTCTGTGATAAAATAGCATCCTGACAGAAACTTTGGATAGGGCAGCCCGAATAATTAGAAACTTACCTCAGTAAATCCAAATGAACAATCATCTGCATGAGAGGAGAAATCAGTGCACATGGGGTGAAAAACCATGCTGAACAGGAGCGAAGGGAAAAGTTATGAAAATCTTTTGTTGCAGAAAGAAGGAATTATATATGGAAAGAAACAGAAGCTATGCTTTTCATTTCTGGTAGCTGCTGAGTAAGAAAGATGTAACCTGACAAGTACTTAATGGTGCAGAGAATTATTTGACTGATAGTATGTCAGCTCACAGCATGAAGTGAGCAGGAAATAAAGGAAATAAAGAAGTAAAGAAGTTGGAAAGAGATCATCTACACTGGTGACCAGAGAGCAAACCTGTGGAGAGACATGACACTTTTCCTATGAGAGAAAGAAATAGTTGGGTGCAGACTGCTATTACAGCCTCAAGGACTCTGCTCAGCCCATGGGGAAAGCAGGGCCACAGTGCTCCTGGTAGGCACACTGCAGACTGTCACATGGAAAGGAAAACACATTAGAGGGAGTGGAAAGACTCAGGTAGAAAGCTGAAATTTTCAGAGAAGTCAGGAGACAGATTTGCTGCAAACAGCATTTTTGCTGCATGCGATGCCTCTGGAAATGTCATCCAGGTCTTTTAAAATTCAAGTGCATTTTTTTCTTCCTCTAGAGCTGCTACCAAAGAAAACATGTCCTGCTGTGCTTAAAATAGTGGTGAGGAAAAAAATAAAGAAAGCCCAAAAGCAAACACTTCCCCACTGCCTCTGCCCTCAAAAACAAGACAGAACACATTCCTTGGTGTTTTTAAAGTATCAGCATCCCAGAGTGAGACACCAGCAATATGCCTTTCATTCAACCTTAGCCCTGTTTGGCCTGCTTCAAGAAGAGTCTGTGTTAGCAGCAGAGTTATACTGTGGCAGTGCCACCCCACAGATTCCTTGCACATGTAGTGATATTCAGGCACTATTCACAATGATTCATGGCCTTTGCATCCAGAGGATGAAGTTTTGTCATTTGCAAAGATGAGACAAGCAACACAAGCAGGTGATGGAGACGTACTACTCAGGCTCACTCAGCTGTTATGAGGGATGATGACTTTCTAGTTTCAGAGGCTAGATTATTAGATTTAAGATTTACGAGTATAATTCTGAAAACGGTGCGAGGCCTTTTTGTCAGTTTTAAATACAGTATTCCTGACCTAACCAAGTGCACAGAATCATTTAAATTCTATCAAATGAAGAGAAGAAAAAGATTTCTAAAGAGAAAGCAAAACAGAAGAGAGAGATGGTTTCAGAAGGTACTACATATCATCATAAAGTCTAAAACACCTCATGTTTTATATAGATTAACATGTCTGCAACTAGTATCAGTTACATCAATGGGTCATATTACAACAGTCCCTTGATACTCATGGTCTGCAGACAGGTGGTTGGATATGAGCCTACCAACCTCTTGACCACAAGACTGAACTATGGTACTGTAGTTAATGGTAGTACAGGACAATGAGCAAAGTTTTCAGTTGATATGATACAGTCTTCATCTTACTGTCTTAGCCTAGGATGTGTGAGACAGTTAAAGGATTGCATCTGTATCTCATTTTGTACTGAGAAAGCAGTGGCTTTTAATGTTCAAACTAAAGATCTCAATCGTATATTACCCACCTTACCAGTACTTAGCAGCAGCAATGATAGTGCCTTAGTATCATCCTGTTACCTGTCACTTTGCCTATAACAATAAGAAGATGTTTTCAAATGATATAGTTACTAACTTATTCTACTTTTAAGTAGCTGACTCATTTGGTACCTACTTTTCAATTCCGAAAACTTATTATATTATGATAATGTGATTTGCAGATGCATTCACACTCCTGCCTGAACCCAGGTTTTAAGGTTTCTGCAGACCTTCATGTGGTAATGTTTGTAACTGACTTAATCACTGCTCATAATACTTAATTTGAGCTAGCTTTAAAGGGCAGAGCTAGTAGTCTTAGTGCAACAGAGAGCAAGACCTGAAGTGGGTCATCCTCTCAGTAGATTTCCACGACTTCTCAAGGGGCTTTTTATAGCCTCCACTTAGCTCTGCACTACCCAGAACTTGCTGCTTTGTAGTCAGTTTGGAGAATACTATGCAAGCAAAAAGTGCCTACACTCTCTTTACAAAGCAAACACCCTTCCTTTCATTCCACACATCTACACTACTAAATTGCTTGCTATAAGCATAAGGGCAGTGGCCTTTATTTTTTTATTACAAACCTTGCATTTGGGAACATTGCTTGCTTAGATAAATCTTGATGTTGTATTTTACGTTTCAGCTATCACACTGAAATAAATTATGGTTTCTCTTTGGCATCAGAAAAAAAAATATATATATATATATATATAGACAGACATTGCTTTCCACCTGCATTACCAAATAAATTTTTAAAGAACTGAAAATGGAAAGTAAGGATATTCTTAACAAATTAAAGTTACCAACTTTGTGCCACTAAATTGTAATATTACTTCTTTATTCTGAACAGAGAACTTCCTACATTTATTTCCTTAATTGTTCTAAAAACTCATTTACTTCTTCTCAAAAGCCTCTAAAAACAATAATAGTGTTTTTTAAAAAAACAAGCAAGCAAACAAGCACAACAGATTATCATGTGCCATGTTTAAATAAACATACTTTGGAAACACAGAGTTGCTTCACTGCTGGTGGCCCAATGGAAAATTTGCAGATACTTCACAGGGTTTACAAGTTACAGTAATCCCAAGAGTTATTCCTTCAAAAGTGATGTTGGACACCTTCTGTAAGGAGCATCTTTTATTTAGCAATCTGATTATAAATTTCCATTGCTAAATGATGCATTTTTTCTTTTTTGTGTTTCAGTGCCACCATAATATAAGCTATATTGCACAGCACAAGTAGAGCTTCTATGTAAAGAGTTCTGCATGTAAACCAGAGCCTTGCTGCCTATCCTGTTCTTCTCTTTTTTCCTAAGATTAAACCTAGAAGGATGAGAGCAACTGGGAACCCCAGAACTTTCGCTGGCTATGTATGTCCTTGTGAGCTATAGCTTTCATGTTATGATCAGTTTGTAAATACAGGATACCTCCAAAATATTCAACATGTTGAGCTTTTTGCTTTTTGCCCTTGCTTTCATCTTTTTCTGCTAATCAGACTTTTTCTCCTACCTTCTTCTCCTACCTTCTCTCCTACCTTTTCTCCTACCTTCTTCTGCATGCAGAAGGTACACACTGGGTCTTTAATTGAACAGCTTACCTGCCAGTGAAGGGTCTATGAGGCCTTAGGCACCTACACACCGCCTCTGCTTGGACAGCACTTCCAGCTTTCCTGCATAGTGTTTATTATGCTTTTCCCAGGAAAAAGGCTCTGCCTTTTTCCTATTCTTGCCAAAAGGCAATTTGCAGAGGGACAGATATAAGCTGTGGTTTCTTTGAGGGCAGGAAGCAGTGGTGGGGGAAAAGAAGCAGCAATAACATTTACAGTAGCAAATTATTTACAATCTCATGGCTGACAGAATAATAAAGGACACTTTTTTAAAAAAAAAAAATAAAAATGCCTGTGTCTTGGAGTCACAAAGTCATGACAAAAAAATAAAAATAAAAACAAAACAAAAAGTGGCTTCCTCTATTCCAAACACTGGGTTTTGGCAACATCTAAATGTTTAATGTTCTTACAGTTATACATGGAGAACAGCATATTTGCTATCCACCCAGAACACAAGTAAAGGATAACAATTTCCAGAAAATCCAACCCAGGAAAAGTAGTGAACTTGTTCTTCATTAGGAACCAGCATTCATGCATTTCATCAAGTCACATGTTTCCCAAAAGCAAATAATTGAAGGGCTGAGCAAAGGCCTTGACTTTTAACATTTAAATGTCTCATCTAGTCCAGTGGTGTGATAAGTGAAATCCTTCAAAAGCTGTGCTCTCTTCATGGCACTAAGTCAAAGCACCAAGGAATCCACCTGCAGAGAAAGGCCATTGTTTTATTAACTCATAGTGCTTCTAAGCTCTTAACTTTATAATTAGAATCAACATTAGCGAGTGATTTTAAGCACCTTTATCAGCTGGACAGGTTACAAAGATGTAGGATTTTTTTTCCTATTCCAAACTAAAACAGACACAATCATGCAATGTGATTGACACTGTGCCTGGACCCAGTCTTGAACTTCCAGCTGTGAAATTGATGTACCTCCCTGGGTACTGAACTACATTTTCTACAGCCATAGACTGAAGATACCTAAGCAAAACATGCAACATGAACCTCAGAGTAAATTCAGCTTGATACTCATGTCTGTATGAAGCACTTTTAATCCCCTGGTGCTCTCATTTCAGGAAAATGAGGTGATTGCCTGAAGAAAGACTATGTTGTCATAAGGATCTAGTTTAGAGAGTTTCTAACCACAGCATAATCATTCTCCAGCACACTCACAAATTATGTATTTTTTTTTACTTCTGATTGTGTAACTGACACATGAATATGTGACAGAACAAATAGTATATCTGACAAATTATGATTTTTTAATTATTATTATTATTTTTATTATTTTTAAGAAAAAGCATATACCTATTTTTTATGCATTGATCTGTTTTGACTGAAGAGCTTGTTTAATAGCCCTTGGCATTTTAGCAACATAAAGAAGAGAGCATCCAATGGAGTCTTAATCACTGTGACTCTTTCCAAGGTATACTGTAGAAAGCCAGTGTTTTCTTTGTTGCTTTTTATGGCAGCCATAAACCACAAAACTTGGTCAGAACTTTTTCTTCTGTAGTAAGATGTCATTTCATTTAAAACATTTGTGCCTTCATTGCTAGTAACAGGATACCCATTAAGGTGCACCTGCCAATATTTTGAAGTTATTTTTGACATTGTTTGCTGAAACTGTAATTTTGAAGGGAAGAAGGGCGGAGGATTCATAAAAACAGATTTTGTTCTCTAAAAGCCAAACCCAATACTTCTCATTATATTGCAGACACTCCCTTTACATAGCAATTACTAACATTCATGACAGGAAAAAAAAAAACTTACTTCTATTGAAAGGGATTTATGTTTAAATTGTTAGTTTCTCTACCAATGAAGGGCATTTTGATCTCCAAATTGTACTCTTAGATATTTATCAATAGATTATTAAAAATGACATACTTTTACTGAAATAATATGATTAATATGAAATAATAGAGCCAGATAGATCCTGAAGTAGTGATAATCCAGCAAAAAGAATTAAGTCATAGGAAGATAAATCGCCACATAATATCAGATCCCATTTAATAATCCATCTCTGCTTGCAGCAAACTAGGTATTTCAGAATTAAGAAGTGCTACATATGAAAGCAGAGGAAGGGCTGCTTTTAACATTGCTGGCAGTTTTATACATGCATGTGATGCTGAAGACTGCATGTATGTTATTCTAAGGAAACATTTGAGTTCAAGATTTGAGTCAAGAAGTTCCCAGAAAATTCCATGCCTCTATGTGTCTAAATTTAGTTCTCAAATCTTGCTGCTTTACATTTCACTGACTGAACTATCTGTTCCTATCTATAGAGATGAGGACTCCTGTACTTCCCTTTCTTACTACACAGTAGGACAGCATTCCCAATGTTATCATTGCATAAAAATGGGTGACCAAAGCCATCCTTCAAGTGGAGAAATAAGTGAATGTAAGCACAATGTGAGCTCATTGTTCCAGCTTTTGTCTTCCTCCAATCCCCTTGTTCTTTTGCTCTTTTTTCTCCATTGCACTGCCATGACCAACTGGCTTTCTAGCAGCAGTTCTCCCTCCTGCAATACATACCGTTAGCGTGGAATGCAATACCTCAGTACAAAGCTAGGTTTCCCATTCAGGAAAACCATATTATTTTAGTGCTACATGTAGTATTTACCTGAAAGCACGACAAGTGTGTATATTCCTTTTTCAGCCTCCATGGAGTGCTCAGAGGCAGAAATCATTCCTGAAGTCCTCAATGACATCTGGCTGACCTCTTGAACGGACGGATTAATTACTCATGTGACAAATAATAGAAGGCCACATTTTAGCCCAGACATTCCTATATCGACTTCAACCCCTTCCTTCTACTCACCTCCAACAGCGCAGCTCCAGCTTTCACTTCCTAGGCTGCTACAGGCACCCTACCTCCAACCCTACTTGCTCCAGCTCTTCCATTTAAGAAAACATCATTGACTTCTGAGGGCAAAACTTGATGAAACAGATGAAAGCTGTAGTGGCTCAGGAGTAACTTGAGCAGGTACTATACTCAGGAGCCTGTCTGCCGGTTCATGAAACTTTCTTCATTCAGCTCTATTTTTCCATGCCATTTGCCAAGAATAGAATACTTTAATTTTCTTTCTTCTTTTCCGCAGTGGTGAGAAGAAAAAGACAACAAAGCTGTTGCTACTTTCTCACTTCCTAACCATACATAGACGCATTTGCAATGGCAGTGAGTGTTAGAGATGCAGAGGGAATGAGCGCAGGATGAAGTGAGGGGCCAGTAGGTCAAGCACTAGAATAAGTGAGATTCTCCACTCAAGTCACAGTTCAAACTGGAAGGAGGGGCAGAAAAATCTTTCCCTAAATTATCCTATGTTTCATTCTTTCATAAACAAAAATTAGTCAGTTTACTTGAAGAAGTTTTCATCTATATAAAAGTTTGGCTGATTCCACAAAGAAAAATAATGGCTGAAGTCCTGTGTCTCATTTGCCATCTAAAACCATCTCTGCAGCCACATGATGCTCCATTCACTAAAAAGAATAATCACCAGGCATATGAAGTAAAACAGTTATGTAGGCTATTGCCAGCCTACTGTTATCAAGGAAAAGTTACAGAAAATTGATCTGGAATCACTAGGATATTTAAACACTGGGCAAAGATGAATTAATTTCATATATATTATTTTAAAAGGTAATCTTCATACACTATCTCGAGTTGAGGTTCTTCTGACACCATTCTTGCAGAAGTGTTGCTACCCCTGCCTGCTGGAGGAAAATGACAGCAGTGCCTACAGCCTACTGGAAAGAACGGAACAACCATTTCAAATATCCCGTAATAGCCTAGGGTGAAGGCTAGTTGCCCATTTTCAGTCTGATCATTGATAGCCGAATAAAGTTCACTTTGAACTGAAACCAGGTACAAGGTTACAAGTAGTATAAACTGAAATTCAGGCCACAGTTACAGTAGCTTTCTAGAGTTTTGACATTCTTAGTTAGGAACCTGAAGGCATCTGCCATGTGGTAATTCTGAGGATTCAACCTATGCAGCAACACCTTCCAAATGCCAAACCATTTCTTGGTTTCATCTTTGTAAGTTTGCTGTCCTTGTTCCACATGAACTGAAATGTGGGAGGAAGCTTTCACATCTTTATTATAAGGCCACTGCCTTTGATGTTAAAGCATTTCACTCCTTCACAGGAAGTCTAGAGTTTTGCATCTTTAATGAGCTCTCACTACTTCAGATAATAAGGATTCAAAAATACTTATTATGAGAAATACTGCAGATTCCTGTAAATGAAATTAAAAATTTTAATGAAATTTGGTGTTTTATAGATTTTCCATAGCAATCAATATACAGAGCACGTGTACAGTGCAGCTGAAGGACCAAGAAACTCTCTTCTGCCAGTACATGTGTATCCTTACCATTACTGTCAGGGGTTCCTTGTTTGAAGTATACAAGTGTCAAAACATGCAGATATCATATTAGCATTTAACTTGTAAACATCAAACATGCACCTTGATGTGTAATAGTAAGTTACTTTGCCTAAGAGGTTTTATTCCTTGGCTGCAGAGAGACTGGAGATTCCTGTTACTTCTCTTTGCTACAGACATGTGCAAGCCTGTTTGTGCCATTTATTATACGAGATTTTCAGTCTCCTCTTATGGTAAGAAGAGACTTTCATGTCACTGATGACAACAAGCAGATATTTACAGAACATAAGATTCTCCAGCCAAGAGCTATCTGCTACAGAGAGCAGAAAGAGCGTGATATTTGGAAGTCAAAATGGAAAGGATATGTTTTGCTTCCAAAGTTTCATCTAAACTCTAATTTGGCAAGTATTCTTGGAGATGCATTTCCCAAATGTTTAGGCCTGAACTTGGTTTAGATTACAGTGCTTTTCTTTTAGCTATTGTATAGCTATCCACTTCCATAAGAAAAAAAAGAAGAAAAAAAAAAGCAGCAGTCAGTAAAATATCAGTAACTACATATAAAGATATTCGTCTAAGTTAGTGAAAGTTGTTATCTTCAGAATTACAATAGATTATGCTGAACTTCACACCAAGACTGTGTGTTTATCAAGGCAGTCTGAATGTAACTGAATAGCTTGTTTTGCTCTGCAAGCTAGTTCAGGTTATTCTATTTAGGTGAGATCATTAAATTCATCTCACACTACTGATTTTAGCATGATTTTACAACGCTGAGTCAATGTCTGTTGTCTTCATTTGGTATGCTGAATCAGTAACATGCACACATACTTTTGTCTTAATGTTCTTTAGAGATTAGCATTTAAAAAAAAAAAAAAAAAAAAGGCTTAAAGCATAATCCATAGAGAACATTTTGCCTGCAGGAGACGAGTGAGCTTTCACTCCACTTTCTCCATATTAAGAGAGAAACAATTTACTAGCCAAGAAAGGAGTAAGCTGCTCAAGATACACACCTACTCGTCCCACTTATGCCAAGAGAAATGGGGCCTGAGACACATGGACTTTAGGACCATAGGCACAGAAGCTCAAAAGCTGGCAGCGTGTCTATCTGTTGGATTCTTTCAGAATCACTAGATATGATTTATTCACAGATTTCAAAGCCAAAAGAAACAAAGCAATTGCCTTTATTCTTCCTACGCAGAACCAAGGGCACAGACATTCACCTTCTTATTATTCTGCCAAGCTAAATGTATTTCTATTGAATTGGGACAGTTAGAGAGACATCTGATCTCAAGATCCAGAGCTAATGTTTATATTATGGTGGGACACAAATGAGGGTTATGGTTTAGTTTTTCATTTATATCCTAGCAGGCCTAGCTGCAACAGCAACCCTCTCCAAAGCTTTGTACAAATACATAGTAAGCCCATCCTGGTCACAAGGATCTGATTGTTTAATGCACCAGACCAGGAAGGGCAGATACAGAAGATAGTAGGAGAAAGGAGTGAAGAAAACTGGTTTACAGACCAAAAACTAAAGCACAAAGAGATTAATAGGCACATTACCATCTCTTCCACTCCTACCTAAGAGCTGCATAAACAAGTGCTAAACTCCTTAAAAATCTGGCTCCAAAAGACCTGTCCCAGACCACACAGGAAACCAGTGACAGAACACAGGATGTTTGAGTGCCTTGGGAAGAAAGCTACCACTGCAAACAGGGCTTTGACAGTCACTGCATAAATATCATAAGAGCCCTTTACTGTCTCAAAATGCTCACAGTCTGAAAAGGCAATTAACTCAAGAACAAGGCAAGTGTTAGAAACACCTCCTGAGAGAGTGTTGTAGCATGGGTACATCCAGCCTTGCTTTTCAGCTATCAGAAGAAATCAAAAGCAACAGTTATGCTCAACATGTGGTAGAAAATTACCAGTATAGAGAGAGATTATACACATTCACCACTGTTTTTCTGGTTCTTTCATTTGTCTTGTAGAACAATTGATTTTATTACTTCATAAAACAAAATAAACAAAACAAAAAAGTGATGGTGAATGCAACTTCTGTTAAATGCAGCCTTCAAGAAAACTATCCAATTATGATTTACAACTAGATTTATGAACCCTTTGGATGTTTCTGAGCACCTCAGAACAACAGTTATCCCACTGGGCTACCATGCTAGCTGGCTTCTCCCACAATCCTCGTAGCTATATGGAGTTTAACAGTGGAGTTTTTCAGCTCATTGAATTAGTGTAACCACAAATTGGCCCTGTGTACTACCTAGCTTCAGGACTGGGAAATTTTGCCCTATTCCAGCTTATAGTAATTTGTCCAACGCTTGGAAAGTGAGGGGCAAAGTTTTGCTTAGTTGTCCTCTTCCCACCCCTTGAGAGAGATACTATGAATGCTTGTCTCTAGTGAGAACTGCTAGGTGTTTCTTTGGATGTATTTGTTGCGTTGCTCATTTCACTTTTATAATGTATAGTGTGAAACTTACTGGAAGCAAGTTAAACAGACCAAATTTCAAATGGGAAATCAAAAATACCCACACACTGAACAGAAGAGCAAACAGCCATTACTCAGGTTCACAGTGCTGTAATTTCACACAGAACAACAGGTGACAAATTATGCTGCAGGAATTAGGGCAGCATTATGAGCAAACGGAGAATTCTTGTCTCCCTGCTATGTTGAACCCCTCATCTTTACAGAGACCCTTAAGTTAGGGGAAACGGATCAGAGCAAGGGAGCTAAAAAAAGTGATTACCAAACCATAGGCTTTTCATCAGGGCTCAGAGTTAGTGCTACATGAGATCACCTATGAGTAAAGCTAATCACCTAAAAGTCTTGCCAGTGGCCCCACCCCTCCCCTCGGATATTTTGGGCTAAGTCATTTCCTTTTAATTATACCGCTCAGTGCATGTAGAAATACAGTTTCTTCTTCTTGTAAATACATACCCAAATTCTGATCCCAATTAGATCAGAGGACTGAAATTGGCTGCAGGATCTGCCAGTGATGGATCACAAGTTTTGAGCCTAATAGTGAAAGTTTTGATCTTGATAGACCCAGACTAAGCTGGGAACTCAAACAGCTCCCTAAGTCACCACACAAATGTTTTCTTATACAGCTTACTGCAGCCAACAGGCAAGGAGCTGTTTGCTTTAGTGTGATAGCAGGAGGATTGGCACAATGGACAAGCAATGCCATTAGCTGGTAGGACTAGTTAGTAAAAGCACAGAAAGAATTAATACCCTGATTTTTTTTAACTAAAAGCCTGTGGAAATCGAAGTAGAAGTCCATTACATAGGTCACTCCACAAGTAGTGTCTCCTATTTATTTCCATGGAAACTACAACTGCAAAGAGCACAATAACACTATTTGATAGAGCAAATTCTCAGTTACAAACCACTACTCTTCAATACTGCCATCCTCCAGTAGCTATGCCAGTGGAGGTGATCCACTGTTACTGTCACTACTGCTGAAATGCACCACCCCACCAGCTCACTGTGCACACATTCACTGTTTGGTCTCTGTGAAGTTTCAGCAAATATCAATGAATGTCAGAGGGTGCCATTTTTTCTGCGTATAGGAATTTAATTCCACTCCTTTGCTTCATCTGCACTTCCGTATCAGATGCCATTCTGTCAGGCTGCTCCTCTGCTGCCATCTGTCTCATGGTAACAAAATGTAAAGGAATATTGACAGGAAGGTTCAACACCTACTGCCATACTACCAATATATGCCTCTGACACCATGGGCCAACATGATAAAATAGCAGGCATTATTAGTTTTGGAGCAGTTCATTTCAGAATCATCTTAAACATTTGAATATTTGTGAGCCTCCTATTGGAGCAAGTGAGAATTATATGCTTCCATGGAGAAAGAGATGGACATCACAGTACTCAGAGCAAGCTTGGGATAGAACAAAGGTTCAAATCTACCAAGGTTTTAAGACTTTAAACAAGAGACATAATCACATGGCAATTGTGCTTAAGGCTAAGGCTGCTGTTGGGCATGCCACTTGCTGCAGGGCTGGCTGTTCCAGAAACCAGCAGTCTTACTGTTACTTATCTGGTCTCACAGTGAGCTGTCACAGCTGGCACTGATGAGTCAGTGTTTATCTGTGCTGCTTCGTGGGATGTAATAGTAAGGTGAGAGAAGTGGGACTACCACATTCAGCAGCAAGTAGCCATTAGAGCAGCTTGAACATAAAGCAAGACCTTACCCAAACTAAAATAGCAGCTTCCTATCTCTCAGGTATGTTGTAAAGAGGAATACAAAGATCATTTCAAACTCAGATTCTTCAGTGGAAACAGACTTCCCTTAAGAACTTGAAAAGATCCTTTTCCCATTGATAAAGCTAAAGAAAATGGCTGATTCAAGTGTTTACGTTTTAGATTCCTGTAACTGTCATCTAGAGTATTTTGTAAATACAAATCCTAAGAGCAGAAGATCTAGAAGTGCCTGTTGTAGGCTGCCAAAATGCTCACTGGGTTTCAGAACAGAGTCACTCATACACTAAGAATAAGGCAGCATCCTCAGGTACATCACAAAGATTTAATCCTCAGCTGGCTTCCTCCTGAGCAGGCTGGCTCAGGGAAGCTCAACTGTGCAAGTAAGGGACTCCCATCATTGCAGTATATGCCTCCTATAAAATTCCTTAAATAGAATGCCTGGACACATCCAAACCTAAAAACTTTTCCCATTCACCACAAAGAGTATTACTCTTTGTATTAATAAAAATATTACTCCTTGCAAGCTCTAAGAAAGCTTCACTTTCCTGAAATTTTTGGTGGTTCAAAGCCCTGCATCAACTTTGCTTCCACTCCTCAGTATGCATGAACTCCTACGGCTAAGCGTGGTGAAGTACACAATAGACACTGAAGTAGACACTTACTTTACTGAAGTAAAGTTCTGTTGGGTGTGAAGGAAGGGTCAGTGAAAAGTAAGTTGAAAGTGTTTGCTCACAAAGCAAAATTCTTTCATTATTCATGCTCCAAGAGACTACAAAAACTACCAGAAATTTTAATAAATTGAACAGCATAAGATTAAGTTTGCTGCATTTAAGACCAACAAATGGCATTTTTTGGAGGAACACTTGTTAAATGTTCCTATGGATTGAGCTCTAAAGTAGTTGCAATTTCTTAGGAAAAGTTTACTTATGATCCTGGACACATTTGCCTGAAGTACAGAGATGCCAAGAAATCAAATAAGACACAGGACTGTACTAAGAAGCAGATGAAAATATGGAAAAATATTACAGAGCCAATACACGTGTATGGTTTATATAAATTTATGACCTCAGATTTACTCTGGAGTTCGGTTTCTAAAAAAACTGTCTATTGAAAATAGAACTGAAGAAAATGAACTGAAAAAGAGTTCAAGAAAGGGAGTGACATGAATGAGGAATGCTTCCCTAGGAGAAGATAAAAAGGTATAAGGTTAAATTAGTCTAAACTTCTTGTAATAGCAGCAGAGTATGGGAATATCAGGACAAGGACAGTGTTGAAACAGCTCCTTTCTGTTTTTCCAACCACATCCCATTTCCCATCATTGGATTTGGGAGGTAACTTAGGATCCTATGTAGTATTTTGTAGTAAAAGGGATGGAAGAGCCTGTAGTTCCAGAACAGAGCTATGTTTTCTATGTTTTGCTTTGTTTTTTTTCTTCAAGTACACAGCATGGAGTTTGTGGTGCAGAAGTTTGCTATACCACAGCTGCCACTGACAAATAGTTCAGATATTTATACAGGAGATCCTTTCATGGCCACCAGATTCCACTGACTGATCAACTCTTCAGATTCAGTCTTTTGGTTTTTACATTAACGTGATTTATATTCTTTCATTTTGTGCATTTGGAGTTTTATCCACCTATTTTGCATTCACATTTTAAGGCTGAACTTCCCCAAATAGGACTCATGCCAAAGTTTACAGTAGCATAAACATGGATAATTTCTAAAATTTGTCTGCTGTGGAAAAGAGAAAACAAAGGCATCTGATGTGAGAGAGAGTGAATTTCAAAATTTTGGCTTCCCTATGATACCTTCATAGAAATCCCTCAGAGAGAGTCCACCAAACACCAACATTCTTGGGCCACAAACTGAAAGTCCCTATGACAGAGTTAAGAGACAACTGTGTAACAGAAGTGTGCAATTGAACACAATTAACCATTCTCATAATAAGGGGAGAGGAGAAAATAGAGAGGAAGAATAACATTTTAAACCAAACATTTAAATACTCAATAAGCCTTCTACTGCAATATATAATTAGCTTGTTAAACTCATTTCCAGAGGATATCGTTGCACTAAACAGCTTAGTGGATACGACTGAAGGTATTCCTCATTTTTAACATGCTCAATGTAAACATTATTTTACAGCTTTCAGGAAGACAGTAATCGGATCCTATTTGTGCTGTAAGTTTCCTTGTATGTCACCCATCTAAAACAGTTTCTACCATCAAACTAGTTTCAATGTGCAAGTTCTTCACTGTCGACCTCTGTCAAACATATGGTTTTGGGCTATGAAGAATGTTGTTACCAACGTGGTAATTTGTGCCTTCCAAGTTCTGTGCGCTAAAAATGATCCTCCTCCCTCACTTACTCAGGAAGATACCTACTTTCAGTTCATAGTAAATATACCCCCAAATGATTCCCAAGCTGTGTAAGATTTTGAACAGTCTCCTTTAAAAATAACTTTTTATCAAAGCAGAGGTGTTACTAGCTGAGCAGTAATAACAGGTGGGAAGAGAACAAGAACTGTTTCTTCCTTGTCTTACATTTAAATGTGCGGTTGTTTTGTTTGTTTGTTTGTGGGGCTGGGATTTTATTTCATTTAAACAGACTAGCCAGCTCTGCTTGTCATATTTTTAGCCACAGAGAGAGAGTTTGTTCGAGGTCTGTCAGCATTTTCCTGCAGTCAGCCCAGAGATACAACCTTTCAAGAATCCTTTTAATACTGAACAAATATGTTAAATGTCAGAAGTACATATGCTCTTTAAACTCTGTTTTTCTGATTTCTGATTAATAGTTTTCTTGTTAACAGTGAAGATGCTGATGTGGTGTTCAGTACACCCTTTTGCATGTTTCAGACCTCTCTCTGACAAAGCACTGCGGGCCGGAGCAACTGCTACATGCATCAACATGAATGCTTCTGTTTACACAGAAGAAAAGAGAAACAGAAACAGAGAGAAACAGAACCAAACAACAACAAGGAAGTAAGTCAATAAATAAAAGCACATACCCACCCAACCAGCAGAGTCTTTATTCACAAAAGAACGACATGGAAGGTCAGCTTAGTATTAGCTAATTTAAAATTTTAAGGGGCTCACTGTTATTTGTCCTCTCCAGAATGGCAATCACCAGCACTTAGCAAGCACAGTGCCTTTTTCCACATATCTCAAACTACCTTAGGATACAGTACCGTGCAATACATAATATATAAAGGTTCTGCACCTTCTCCAGAGGTGCCTGGCACTAGCAACAGCCAGAAACAGGGTAGCAGACTGCAGTATTACTATTAAGTAATCAATTACTGCAACATTTCAGACTCTGAAATATTTTAAATACAAAGAAAAATATTTGATATATGAAAAGAAAAGAAAAGAAAAGAAAAGAAAAGAAAAGAAAAGAAAAGAAAAGAAAAGAAAAGAAAAGAAAAGAAAAGAAAAGAAAAGAAAAGAAAAGAAAAGAAAAGAAAAGAAAAGAAAAGAAAAGAAAGAAAAAAACAACTCACCATTCTGGAAACTAAGAGCCTTCTCTTATATCCAAATTATGCTGTGGCTCAGGACATCAGCGCTGTTGAAAGAGCACCTATTTTTCGCTCTGGTTTTGAAAAATTCCAGTGCTGAGGGCTGGGTTAGCTGCTAGGAGCACACCTGGTGTGTGCCTGTCTGTGAGAGGTGTTGCACAATGCCTGCTGGAATTTGCAGTCCAGCAAGTACCTAGCACCACTTGTGCAGGAAGTTAGAAGAGAGTGAAGGAACTACATTACCCACAACTGCCTTCAGCTGGTTTATGATTACACCTGAAACCAGAAGAGGTGGTGTGGGAGTTTCGCCCTAGGGAGGAGAGATGGGTACAAGTAGAAAAAAAGAAGAGAACGTGTTCTCCTTATGCACCGCCAGAAGCCGGTTAAGGTTTTCTGCTTTCACATGCCGCATTACAGATCTGTTGAATGTGCCGGGAGGTGGACAAGGGATGGGCTTCTGATAAAATTCAGGGTTAGAAATAATTAGATTTACAGGCAGTGAATAGAGCGACCAAAATTGCATGAACCTGTAGGACCGGTTTGGGAATCTCTGTGCATATAAGGTAATCAGACAATTGGGTATGAGTAAGCAAATGAACAAGGGGCTGCAATGGCTTGAGAAGGCATCTGCAGAGGAGCCAAGGCAGAGACATTCCAAGCAGAAATATTTCCTTTTGGCTCTGTGACCTTTAGGAAATCATGTTTTCCCAAGTGTGATATCACAGTTGCTGCAATAATTATTTCAGTATTCTTTAGGATATAAAGGCAAAGATCATAGTCACAGAGAGATGTGATAAATGGTCTTTGAAGTAGGCACATCATGGGGAGTTGGAGAAGATATGATCTTCTTGTCCTGTTCTTAATTACCAGCAGTATTTTAATAGAATTTAAAATTCACAGCTGAAGATTCCTTTTGAAGAAACAAGCTTTACAGACTTTCTAAGCCAACCTTCAAAAAGCTGAAATACAAACCAAGATAAAAAATTGTAGAAACAACAGAATCCTGGGGCAGATGGTGTCAATATTGGTGGGCAATTTCCAACCAAAAAAAAAAAAAAAAAAAGCTATTATTTACCAAAATATGTGGTTCTGTTCAACCAGAGCTAGTAGAAAAGTGAAATCAAGTGAAATCAAGTACAGCAAATAGTTTCATCTGGTAAAAATATAGGGGGAAATGTATTAGAAGGAATAGTACCAGCATCATTTCAATGAAAGGGTCATGCCACTGCAACCCTACAATTTTTCAGATCCTTCAGAGAATTCAACACTTTTTCTTCTACCTGCTCATCCAGAAGGTAGCCTTTCCTAACTGACTTTATGGGATTGTGAGGTGGGAATCTATTCTATTTAATATAACAAACTGAGGTGATGGTGACAGAGATTAAAAAGAAGAGATGCTCCATTTCCAAGTGTCCTAACCAACTAGATATATCATTGAAAGAGCACTGTTCTGCTGTCAGAAGCAGGTGAGACTACAGAAAACTTAACTGATTTCTCTTTCCACTGCCTTTTTGAACATCTAGTTTTGAAACTCAAGGCCTAGTAATAGAATACATAGTTCAGATAAAATTTTGTCAGGAGATTAAAGGAAACATTTCCAGGGACATTTATTAGTTTGCTTGTTTTGTTTTGTTTTGTTTGAGTTAGGTACTACTATCCCTCTCTAATACAGAAGACGATGACACTTCCAAACAAGCTGAAATTCTTTGTTACAGTAATATCATTTAAATAGGAATGAAGATCTTGGTATCTTAATCTCTAAATTTCGACCCCATTTCTATCATCTCTGATTATTCCTTAAAATTTCTATTTAGCTAAACTACCTTCTAGAGTCTTCATGTCTCTGAGTAGATCATCATTAGCTCAGAGAAGAAATGTTAATTCCCAGTAGAAATATTTTACAGCCATATGTTTTTGACAATCCGTTCTTTTGATTGAAAAAAAAAAAAAAAAAAAAAGATATTTTACCTTAAACAAAAGGACTGATTATTTTTAATATCCGTTTTTCTCAGAGGAATGTATCAAAACTCATTGAAGCTAATCTGCTTGTCAAATGTTTCTCAGCTGGGAAAATACTGTAGAGGATATCTGTACTTGTAGCTTTTTTGGACCTTGCTGACCCATGTAAAACACCTACACGATTCCAGGTCACCTTTTAAACTCAGAACAGGGCTTGAGTAGTAATATAGTTAATCTGGGTGTTCTGTAGAAGGGTGACCAGTAATGAGTTCCCATGTTATTATTAAAGTTTGCCACTTCTGTCATGTTACAGAGCCTGCCATCTAAAGTAAGTGTTTAAAAGACAATGCTGCCAAATCTGACTGATCTGCTCTCCTTTCCAGACTCCACAAAAACTCTGCAGCAACTTTTCTGTGAAAATCAGTTGGTGAGACGCTGCAATCTCCTGCAGCTTGACTCATTTTCAAAGCAAAAGTCTTTCATAAAGTAGATTAACACTGCTAGGTTTTAGGAATGCTAAGCATTATGTGGACAGTTAGTAAGCAATTTTGTGAGTTTAATTAACCACACAGTTTATGCACAGGGGAAATCCACATACTGGACACACAGACAAATGCAATAGCAGATGTTCACAGACTCATTTGGTAATATATTTTTCACATTTTATTTTGGTTTGCTAATCTCAATCTGCTTCACAGATATACTTCGGTCTTGAAATGAGTGGAATTTGAGGAGGGATATTTTGGGATATAAGTGGGGCCTAAAAGGGAAGATCTAGAAGCTGAGAACACCTGGGCAGTGCAGGAAGTCTGGGGTGCAAGCTGAACACAACGTGTGAGCCCACGGGAACACATTCACTAGTGTAGAAAGGGCAGAAGAGTTGTTCAGCAGCATGCAGGGCTGCCAGCTCCAGGGTACAAGAAACATCATGGGAAACTTACATCACTTTGGAATGGGGTGAATGCCACCAAGCCACATCCTTTGGCTTTTGCAACCTTACTGGTAGTGGTGGCAGGATCCTGGAAAGCCTGAGAGCGTAAACCGTCACATTTTGGCTTTATGTAACTTAACACATATGGGAAGTGGTCACCATGTCTTCGCTTCTTATTTGATTACAAGTATGCACCTTACACTTTACTGATTTTTCCTTTTTTTTTTTTTTTTTTTTTTTTTAAATATTTTTTTATATACTTTGATGTCTAAAATCAGCAATGATTACAGGTCAAAGGGGTCACTTCATCTGTGTCTGTAAACATGCATTGTTTTCAACAAATTGAATAGTTGGGCAGAAAGCAGAGTATCTTCTTTGGACCTGATCTCAGTTTTGCTGCAGTTCTTATCAGAATAATAAGCACCGGGATTTTAAAGTACATTGTACATTGTTTTCATCTCATTTGTTTCAGTTATTCCTAAAGCTTACAAGAGATAAAATATGAAGCCCCTGCCCGCCAAGACATTGAAAAAGAAGAATCATAAATACGAAGCTATAAGACAGTTACCTAATGGTCTTCCTGAAGATTAGTTATGGCCGCTACATAATTATTTATGTATACACGTAACAGGAAAATAGGTACAATGTCAGGTCATTCTGGATATAAATAAGTCACTTGCACATGGCAAAATACAGGTGGTTTTTTTTTTTTCTCCCTACCAGTGAGAAGAAAGCTTCCATTACAGAGACTATTCTGGCTGAAGATGTTTACATATGGGGTAACAGCTTGCTTACACCTACCAGCGAGATAATATTTAATAACTAAGAGAGATGTAGGGGTGAGAATTGATTTTCTGCCAGGTCTATGCTAGAGCACCAACATACTATACTATAATTATAATGGCAGGAAAAGTTTTGGCTGGTTGTACTGATTCCAGAACGCTGAGTATAGTCTATACCAGCAAAAACACTGATGTTGGCAGTTCAGCATCCACATTAGGGCTTTTGCCAATATAGAATATTGCCAAAAATCACATTCCTAAGGGACATTACTTATGCTAACAGAAGTTTCTAATACAAAGTAGGCTTTACATTCACTAACGAATACTCCACCCAGGCATGGTAATAAACTACCTTTCTCGATAAACAGAGAACCAGAGATATCAGGAAGTTCTGCATGAATGTATTTAAGAATTTCTTCATAGTAAGGGTGACAGAGCACTGGAACAGGCTGCCCAGGGAGGTTGTGGATTCTCCTCTGCAGATGTTCAAGACCCACCTGGATGCCTACCTGTGCAGCCAGCTGTAGGGGGCCTGCTTTGCAGAGGATTTGGACTCAATGGTCTCTGGAGGTCCCTTCCAGCCCCAACAATTCTGTGATCCCATGAAAGCTTTTAACTTTATTTCCAAACGGCAGGATATACTCCTGGGCGACATTAAATAATCAGAAAACTCTCAAATCATGATATATACATAGCAGGACGTCTTAGAATTCAGCCAAGGTGAAGATTTGCTTTTTAAAAAAGCATCTGTTGTATTTTAATGAACACAGAACTAGTGGAATCAGTACTATGTGGGAAACAACAGCCAAAGTCCACAGCAGGAATGTTTACTAAAACTGCTGAAGGCAATAGACCCAACTGAAATAGCACTCTACAGCACAGAATTTAGTAGAGAAAATATGTTGAGTAGCAGGTGCTATACCTATGTTTATTATATCTACTTGTACTCTGAAAAAAATTGAAATCAGTTTTCCTTGAAATTTATTAGAAAACAAATCAGAAAGTCTTGGTAAAAACACGGTTGCTCTGAGTAGAACATATCAACTTGAAAAACATCATGCTTTTCCTGTAGTATTTATGTTAGTGAAGGAATGAGTATAACATGCCTTTACATGAGTGGAATGTTATAACTATCTTATTAAATTATTTTTAAAAGAGGAGTGGGAGGAATTGTTTGTTTCATTTGTATTTGTAATTCTTTTATTATTTAGTGAATGAAAAACTTTAAAAAGAATCATCCAATTCAAACATTAGTGTGAATAGCTAGCTGGAAAATTGGACTGAAAATCATTAGGGTGAGAGCTTTCTTAAATGAGGAGCACGTGGTTGCCAAAAGGGACTTGGAAAAATGCCTCTGAGAGTGGCAAAGGGAGATGAGAGAATTCTCTTTCTCTCCTGAAATAGCAAGAACATTAAAACTTAAGCTACAGACAAGGACCCACAAAATGTTTTTTGTGACATGGGAACATTTGTTTCCTTTCTGTAAACACAACTGCTTAGTTTGGTTAGTTTCTAGATTACTTTATGCAAAATCTGTTCTTTAAACAAACAATTTCTCTTTTGTTTACACCATTCTCACTCTGTTGCTAGTAAACCTCTCTTCCACAGTAGAATCTGCTGCTCTCCACAGAGAAAAGACACTTATTACATTCCCACAGGGAACGCACACAAGGTGACCTCAGAGAAGGAAAACTAATTTGGTCTTAGTGTGCAAGCCTACAGCCTCAGTCAATAAGGCACAAAGACTCAACGTTGACATAGGTGGTGTTTTGGGGAGACTCATTATAGAGAAGTGCTTGCAGTAATGCCTTCAGAACCAAGTCAGGAGCAGCAGCACATAACAGGGCCTCATTACACTTTTTTTTCTGTAATGTTAGACTGGGAAAAGAATAACTACTTTCAGATCCAGAAAGGCCTGGTTTTCTCCTAGTTCCTCATTAAATCCCCTAGGCTAATTAAGGATATTTTCTGTTACAGTGCTTGTCAACAGTGAAAAATTATTTGTATGAAAGTAAACAAAAATCCTGTATGCAGGACTCCAAGCCAAGAAGCTCAGGTGTTTAGGATTAGTCAACAGTGAATAAAGAAATACTTTTTTCATTTTAGAATATTTTCTTGCCTATTTAAGAATTTATCTCATTGTACGCAGCAGCACATCAGTAGAAAATAACTGATCGCTAGAGAAGTAAATAAGGGTTATGTTGGTGGTGGTTTTACCCTAATTTCCTAGGTGTATATACAAGGTATATGCAATCACGTTATGTCATGTCTAAGATTGTGCATGCACTACAGTGTTTTGTGAATCCATCATTCATTTTAGTTCTGTTCAACACAGTGCAGGGACAGAAACCTCAGACTTGGTAGAATGCTGCAAGTTTAATGAAAATAATCATCCATGTAGAAAAACATAGTTAAGGATCTCTGTGGAGAAAAGGTTACCGTGTTATTAGGCATCAGAGAATCACACAGAACAGTGAGTGAGGGACTGCTATGAAATCATGCAGAGGTTTCAGGACTTCTCCTTTTTAATAGTGGAAAATCCAGTTCAAAACACGAATTTATGAGAAATTTACCTCCTGAAGTTTCTCTTCCTTATAGGTATACATTTTCATTTTTCCTTTTGTTAGTCAGTGTCCACATAGGGGAAAAAAGGTATTTATTTATACAACATAAACAAACAATCAGAATCTAATCTCACTGTAGATCTCAAGCAGGTCTGTTGAATTAAGTAGTATGTGCCTAGCTTTGACCATATAGGTTGTCAACATGGACCAGTTTTTCAGCAACTACTATGTTAAGAACTTGAAAATCTGGCCACAGATGCCTCACTGGGAGTCACCAGATAATGGAAGCTTTCTGAAAGACAAAGCTTTTTTTAGCGGCTAGATAGAAAACAGGCTCTTCTGAAAATCAGATTTTATCTAGCAGGCTAAGACCTGAAAAATGTGTCCTACCTCCAGTACAGACTTGAGATACAGAAGCAGGGATCTGAGCCCTCAGTTTCTGTGTAATCATTACCTAGAAGAAAATGTGCGGCTCTCACTACTGGGTACATAAGGAAAGAGAAAAATCTTAGAGAGAAAAACGTTACCGAGAAAAAGCTCAGCTGTGTACCCACTCAGTTGTTCATTAAGTTTGAGTCAGCAAAACATCAGCTAATCTTACTGTTGATGCAGTTCAGATGCATATTTAATTGTGTGTTTTGCTGTTTAGGAATAACATTATCATATTGGCATTGCATATGTATGTGCTTTATTCCTGAGCTGGAGTCTAAGCTCTGGAGTAGCATCTCACAGCCATACAAGCACCAATATGAACCAGACTGTGCTACCAGCCTGCTAATGCTGCCTCGCTTTTAATAACTGCAATTTCCTCAAATCTCTGCAAACAGTCATCAGGTCTGTAAAACTCTATTTCTGGAAATGAAATCTTTTTTCTTTTTTTTTCCATAATAAGAAATTTCTGGTGTGCTCTGAGCATATCATGCTTCCTTGTAATGCAGGCTGATCCTGCTTCCTTCGCAAAAGGTCTGGCTGTGTCATCTTTACGGGGGAAAGCCGGACCTGGCTTTAACTCCCAAGAGATACACAGGCAGTAAGAGCTGTGCAGACATTTGCTTAAAGATTACTCAGATGCTCTTTCCTCAGGGTAATTCGGGATCTGGCAAAGTTTCCAGTTGTCCCTGTGTTGTGTGAGAGTATCTCAAATCCTGCATAAGCAAGAGGTCTTGGAGATGCTCCTATGTCAGTTCTGCACGGTCACAGCACCAGGCATTGAGACATCCACCACCAACACCCCATGTCTCTTCCATTGCTGAAATAACCCCACTTAGTTAATCTGAGATACACATAATGGCCCCAAGATCTTCATAGAAGGTCTTAAATGTTGCCTGAGGAACTGGTTGCCTAAAAGGGAAAATCATTTCTGGCTGCCTTCAGAGCAGAAGGACCAGAAAAAGAATTTCAGGAAAAAAAACACTCTAAGAACTTGGCAGCTTTGAGAATAGCAATTGTTACCTCTGAGCACATGGTACTTAAGCAAGGTACTCTTATTTAGTGCTGCCACCAGTCACACCTCACTACTAAAGTGTGTTTCACCTGCCCTCCCCATCTCTGCCAATATAACGTTTTTAAGTTATCTCTTTTAAGGCTAGAAATGAATTGCCAGCTAAGAGAAAAAAGGTATAACAAATAGCATAATTTAAGTACAGTGCATGCTGACGATGGAGTTATAAAAGGGAAGTTATGCCAGATGTTCAGCTGTTATTAATTATAGCAACTCCACTGAAGCAGAGAGAGTAATTCCAGGTTGCATCTGCAGAGGATCCCACTCCTATATATGTCACCACCATTGTTGAATATGGAACATTTCTTTGGTGCATGAGTAACTGAAAGCTCTGGAAAGAGGAGTGTATTTGGTTTCAAGGCCCAGAGGCTGCCATGAGACCTGTTGAGAAAGGGGGGTTCTGCAGTACACTGAATATATTCAGTGCTGACAGGCTCAAGGGAACACTCACTCAGAAATCTTGCAAGGTTTGTTCCTGTTGTTTTCATTTTGAATGTAATGAATGTTTTTGTTGACACCTACAGAAGCAGGATAAGATCAAGTAATTAACTACTTCAGATCTCATTAAAAGACATGGGTGGTTTCAGGAAATGTTCTCCAGCAAAGCACAGCCAGCAGTCACTTAACCTAACATCTTCCAGTGCTGTACCTAATTTCACCTGCTTTTATTATTTTTTTTTTTCACTTCCAAATGTAGTGAGGAAGGTAGGTGATAAAACCACACCAAAGCTCACAATCAGCTTTGAGCTGATTGTGATGCTCACAGCTGCAACTTAGCTGACTTCAGACAACTTGGAGTTCAGAGCAGCAGTGGCACTGCCCTGTGGGTGGTCCACAGCACAAGCAAAAGATTTTAAAAGGCTGTAAATTCATCACAAGAAGTAACAAAATATTAGTTGCATTTTCATTTCTATTCAGGTTGATGTCATTATAAGTTTCCAGATCTTAAATAATTTGTATCCCTTTTGTTCAGTGTTTGGTTGAGTACTAAACATTGGCAAATAGATTTACTTTAGACTCACAAAAAAAAAAAAGTAATTAAATACTTTGTTGAACTTGACAATCTAGTTTTATCTGCCCCACTTTCTTTGGAACTTTTCTCTTCCTTGGAATCTCAGACACATCCTAAAATTTCTCACTTCACATCTTTTTGGAGATGTCATAGAATATAACCATGGGCAAATTGTTCCTGACAAAATGTCTGTATCAGTTCAGAAATTGCACCCTTCACAGATTTTTATCCTGGCTTCTCTGCCAAGAATTCTTTAGCTACAGCTCTTCTGGCATAACCTATCAGGTAAGTTCTCCTCATTGCATATATAGTCTGTACTTATGAAAACTCTGTTACTGCAGTCCTATTCTGCCAATTGAATTAGAATGTGCTAATCTTTGCTTGATATCTTATTTCCAGTTTTCAGCTATTTGAGAGGACAGAAGTAAGATTTTCCTTCTTTTGCTGCAACTTTCATTGGAAAATAGGTCTACCTTGTCTGGAAATCTTCCATAAACTTAGATTGAAAAAGAGTGATTTTTAAAACAATACTTTGTGATCAGCTCAAACAATCATTTTAAATTCTTTCTCTACATCTCTCTCAGTTTTCCCATTGTACCACATTCTAGTCAGCCCAGAAATTATAACCACTTCTCTCACACACATACACAATTCTTTTGGTCAAATTCTTAATGATGTCATCATTACTTTTCTTTATGCGGCCTGAAGAATAATATCTCATTTGTATAAAATTAAATTTGGTAGTTTGGCAAACAGCTACAGGAATATTAGATACAACAGCAGTATTTTGCTTTCTCTACCCAAGCCAAATTCCTAACACAGCCATTGCAATGGGTAAATGGAACTCCTGTCCTCTCCTTTTTGCTTCTTTTTATGCTATGGATCTTTGCATAGCACTGGAATTCTCATAGAAGATTTCATGACAGTTGGCGAACCTCAGGACTGAATAAATTATCTTTACCATTGTAACTACTTCTCGCTGAGTAATGTAGTGGACTCTATATGAACCTTCTGTCATTATCCATGTGGGCTTGCACAAAGTCAGTTGCTTTTTGTGCAAGAAGTTTGCTGCTTCACCAGCCACAGTCAGTTACTGTTTACAAGAAACCATTGCGAAAACACTCCTCACAATTTGAAAAGCTATGATTTCTGTTATCTCATTTTGAGTAAGAGGAATTGCACATTTATTTTGACCCTTTTCCAGTTGCTGTAATTTCCAGGATCACATCTGTTTTCAGAAAGCAATTGAATAAAATGTTCAGCTTCTGAGGAGCAGTTGTGCCTTCAGCTTGTTTAGTCCAATGATCTCACAATACAAATGTTGGTCTTGGAAGATGTTGAACAACATTCAGAATTCTGCTATCATTTTCCTTTTCCCTTATTTCTCCTATGAATACTGAAAGGTTTACTTATGTTCTTAGTGACTGCTTGAAAAGTAGGACTTTTGATGCCTCATGCTTCTTTTTCCAGTTAGGTTTATCCAAGCACAGTACATTCTTCTTCTGAGTACATAATCAGAAATAATTCAGAATTAAAAACTGCATGACCACAGAAATGAAGTGCACGGTCACGGACTTTAAAATCAAACCCCTGAAAATCCTCAAGTTACAGTGAGCAGTGGAGTGGTTTCATTTTCCATTGTTACATAAAAGGGAAGGCTTCAGTGGCCTCTGATGAAATGTTTGAGATATTTACTGAAATCAAGCATTGATTCTTATTTTCTGTGATTATAAATATAATCCACAATTACACCAATAAAAATGCTCATTGTTTTTGTGAATTTCCTTTTTGAATAAATAACATTTTAAAATATATTTCATTTTAAATATATTTGACCTTATCTTCTAAGAAAGCTTTAAACTTTCTCACTATTGTGTTCAATCACTAGAAGTTTTTTAACATTTGACAGCTGAAACTTGTTAGCTGATTTTAGATTTATCTCTTAACTGTTCTTTGTGAAGTAATCTGAAGTACAGGAGAATGAAAAAAAGACAGCTAGAAAGATGCATCTCTATTTATTGCTCAGAATTAGAAAACCCTGAAATATGGTTTTTGGTGATGGTGTGAAGAATGAACAATTCATTTTTGTTTATTTACTGAAATGTTAGTCCTGTGATTTGTTAAAACAGTGTTTTACCTCTGGCAAGGCCTTTGGTTAAACAAAGAATATTCTGTTGAAATTATGATTTGGCAGCACACTTCTTTACCTCTGGTTCATCAGTATTTTTACTGATGTTTAGAGCCACAAAGAAATATTTCACTTCTGGAGGTGTTACTTTTTCTTGTGAAAATGAACTGAATTCGTTTGGCAGAAAACATCCTATTTCCTTTGCTTAGTCATTGTTCCTCAAGAGGAAAAGCAGTAGCTTATTTGTAAGAAAGTAGAGAATCTTGTGTTGATCTGTAAGTTCAGGAGTTAATAGAGATCTAGGTTTCCAGTTTCCAATTTTTAGGTGTACTGATGTGTTTCTTAACAAAATAAATGGTCATTTTCAGCATGCATAGTGATTTCATATACAGCTTAAGAATTTTCTCAGTATTGTGATCTATTTACTTTTGTTGCTGTTTCTCTAAAGATCTTATCTCAGTCATGGGTGACTGAATTCACAGTGGTACCTGATTTTTTTGTTACTTGAACTTCTGTGGCATTAAAGTTTTTAATTATATGTCTAATTTGAAATGTTTGTATTTAATTGAAATGCGCATTTACACATCTTTGTGTTGTCATATATTTAAGCAGAAAATGTATTCAAAATTCAATTTCTACAATGCATTATTTTAGAATTGGTCTATATTCAGTAATAGATGTCTTATGATATGTTAAACAAAAATGTGATTAAGTGATTTTAACCTACAGCAACTTGCTTTCAGATTATTGGAATCAAGAGATTATTGAATGTGAGCTGTATGTAAACATTTGAAATCAGGGTTAACATCTTTTTTTAACATCTTAGACATCTTTGAAAGAAAATGCTCTAACTTCTTTTACAAATGTTTCCACTGACAAAACATGCATGAGTCATATTTTAAAAGCTTTGCAATAAAAAAGCTGCTATAACAGGGCTCTATTCCACACGCACACACAAAACCACTGGAAACTTACATCTGTTTGATAGTGGAATAATTCTATTCCAGAACACACTTTTTGCCAGCTTTTTTCTTATGGAAACAGCAAATCTTTCCCTGTGAAATATAAGGCTGGAAACAAAGTGTACTCAATCACCAGAAAAATGTGCAAATGCATAGATCCTCTTCTAGAAGGATAACGCAAGTAGAAAGAAAAACATACTTTGCTTTTACTCGCATGTCAGACTGTGAACTCACTTTTAAAGTGTAGAACTTTTGCCTATCATTAAATGAAGGATTAAATATTACTGACAAGAAAAAAAAATAAAGTGATTTAAAAAAATCACTAAAAAGCATTTTGTAAAAACTCAGTCTTTAAAATACCTTTAAAATTTACATTCTAGATCACTTATTAATTAATCCATGAAGAAGACTGAGTCAATTTGTCACTAGCTTAAATATTTTAGCCTAAGAATGAAGCAGATATATGTAAGTAGGTAACTCTGAAAGTAATTCCTCCTATTTATTTCCATGGAAAATACAGCAGATACAAAGAGAAAAGAACACTATTTGATAGAGTAATTTCTCAGCTACAAGATACTATTTTGTAACATAGTCATCATCATTCGCTGATTTGCATGGGTAAGATGATCAAGATGTTCTTTGTTTTCTGGTGTGACAGATATGCATTGTTGTCCAGGACACAGCTTGCCTTTCACATCACTGCCGCCTCTGCTGAAATGTGTTATCCATCAGTTCACTGTGCTCACATCCACTGTTGGCCTCTATGAAGTTTCAGCAAGCGTCAGTGAATGTCAACGAGTACTATTTTTTTCTGCATGGAGGAATTCAGTTCCACTTCTTTGCTTCATACGCTCTTCCATGTCAGACGCCGTTCTGTCAGACTGCCCCCCCTGCTGCCATCTGTCTCAGGGTAACAAAATGTAATGAAATATTGGTGGAAGGTTCAGTCTCTACTGCCACAGCACCAACATCTGCCCTTGATGCCACGGGCCAACATGATAAAATAGGAGGCATTACTTTTGGAGCAGCCCTAGTAAATGGTACATGGCTATGGTTTGCAGCCCCTTCTCCAGGAACAGATGTTTTTAAGAGAGCAGCAAAGAGATTCTTTGTGCCACAGTCATTTGCAGGTGATGACCTTCAGTGTACTCAACAGATCTGGCACTCTGCCACCACTGATAAATCAGACAGTTTGCTATGTAGAGTTTTACTGTTGCGGTTCTATCAGAAAAAGATAAAACAGACAAGAGATAATAGTTAGAAAGTGAAGAACGCATAAAATCAAAATATTTCCCTGTTATCCTTGGGCTAACCTTCCAAGAGCTATAAGGAATACCTGGGGCAGATCCTCCATCACCAGAAAAGTTTAATGGTTCAAGTGCAGTTATTTTCAGAGACGTTTTTTGGACTGCTTTATCTGGGAAGCCATAACAGATGAACATAACAGTCCCTTCTACCTATATGATCTACAAAAATAAAAAAGATCTCATAATCTCCAGAAGAGTATTTGAAACAAAGATATGGCCAAGCCTGTGAAGAAGCAAAATTATGGAGTCAGGATTGGTCTAACATAGTGTAGCAACAAAGAGCAGGCCAGAGAATGTTTGAACAAAGGGCACTGTGCTAACACGGCTAAGGGGTTTGGAGATAGGGCTGAAAGAAATCAACTCTGGAATTTTTAATAGATGAAAGATATAGAGGAGAGGTAGGGCAATATGATAATTTCAGTTGAGTGACATGAACCAATAAAATGTTTGTTACAGAATTATATCTTTAAAACACAATTTGCATGTAATTATTAACAACAATATAGTTTGGGTTTTATTTTGTTTTATATATTTTTCCTTTTTTAGAAAGATGCAAGGACTCATTTTATATCCCTTGGGCGTCAGGGAACAACGAACAGTTCTCACAAACATATTAAAGCTGATTTTTGGCATCAGGGTTGTGTCAACCATAAATTGTCAGCAGCTCCTCTGTAATGTCATTACCAAGCACAGTGTATGTGCAGCAGGCACAAAACAAGGTTTCAGCACAAGTCGTGACACAGCCATGGGCTTTTGCAGCAGTGCCGGATTGCTGAAGTAACTTGAGCAGCTGCAGGAGCCAGTGATGGCAAGAAGAGTCTCAGTTGCCATGGCAGCTAGCTCTCATTAAAGGAAATGATCTGTGGGTTCTGCAAGTGATGTAGTCCAATTATCAAACCAAAGTGTTGCTAAACATCTTTAAGTTAGTAGAATTCATGCTATCTTTTCCTCCTTTTTCAGTCGTCTTCTTTGATGTTCTGACTGCACATACTGTCTTAAGGGGGAAAGAAAAACTTTCTTCTTGTTCCAGAGCAGCTTTTCTGTGCTTTCTTTTTGTAAAACCAAGGATTTTAAATCTCATGAGGTCATTTCTCTCTGTTTGATATACTTGATAGATACCAGATACATCATAAAGCAACTCTAGTGTTGTTCCAGAAAATCTACAAGTATCTTGAGGATACGCATTTCATAACTGTATAAACTGTATAGTCTCATAATAATTATACTCCTGAAGAAGCAGAGAGAAAGGAGGAAGAGAATGAGGACATTTTGGTGGTTACCTGAAATGCTCCTCATTAGAGGAGTTACAAAATCTTAATGGAAATTGGGACCTCTTAGTTTCATTTGTAATCAGGACTTGGAAATAAATTACTTCTCGGAACAAAGGTACTTTGAAATTATATAAGTAGAGATTTCTCTTGTATAAAAAGAATCTTTGTGCCAGTATTTCCTAACTCGAGTCCTTTATTTTGCAACACACATTTTTGATGGAGCACTACTGGTAGAGAGGAGTGAGCACGCAGACCACCTCTCTGCGCTCTGAATTAAATGAAAAGAAATAGTTTTCTGTGTTCGGTGGGGTATTTTCCTTGCCAGTGTGGGATATGAATCACAGCACCTTTCCTTGTCCTAAGGACTGTTTGGAGGAAACTACCACTTTTAGGCTCAGGAAGACAGTTAAGGCATCCATAATGCATGCTTTCTTCCCAGTTACACAGTGGCTTTCAGTGACTGCAACTTTTTAGAGCTATTTCCTGGCTGCTATTAATCTTCACAGTTTCTCATGGAAAACTATCAGCCTTAGCGTCAGTTTCTACACTATTTGAGTACTCAGTGTTACCAACAATTGGGAAACAGCAGTAAGTAGATCATGGTTTGGAACCTATGGTTTAAAATACTGGCTAGGTTAAAAAAGAGCTGTACATCTTTGGAGGGTCTTTCATCATTATTGACAGTTAAAAAACTGATTTTGTTAAAAAAAAAAAAAAAAAAAAAAGTTTAACTGTGCGCTTTGTAGTGACAGTTCATCATTTTTAAAATAGAAGTATAGGCCCTGAGAGGTGATTGAGACAAGTTAGGTGTTCTGTTAAAACGTCCCTTTTTCAGAAAGATTGGCACTTGGCAACTTCTCACTTTACAGGAAAATGATTTCACTCCTAGCCATTTTTGCAGCCTTTCATCCTACTATCTCACATTTCTTTCAGAGGTCTCAGTGCCAAAAAAAGTCACTGTTGTCAAAATTGTTACAGGATTGTTACAGATTTGAAGACAGATCTCTCATTTAAGCATAGTAACAGTGCTTTGTACGAGAACAATCTGTTGTACTACTTAAGGATCAGACTATGGATAAAGCAAACTCGCTATAATAGTGCTTTGAACAAGGTTATTGCTTTTCTTTTTAACACTGCATCAAAATAGGTAATATACAATGGGGAGGCTCCAAAATAAGTTAAATTCCAGCTTACTTTGTCATTGGGTCACAAGATACTGCAGATCTGCCATACCTCCTACATAAGTCTTTGCTGCTCAAGCTCCCTGGCATACAGAGGAGGAGCAGCATTACCAGTTGCCTGACTGCCTGTTCAGCCTGCAACACAGGGCAAGGGAAAAAGTGCATGACAATCGTAAGAATACATAGGAGTGATAGTTTATATTTGTGCCTATCTAATGTGTGTCTGTATGCCACGTATAGTTCACAGGAAGTCCTTACAAAGCAGCCTATTATATGTGCATAAAATGAAAGTGAAAGACACCAGAGCACACTGTACAGCCTCTACTACTCCTTTAGCTCAGCAGGTTCAAAATTGATAATAATCTCTCATGGGACCATGTTTTAGAATAAAATCGCTAATATGCAGTTATACACTTAGAAAGATAATCTTGTACATTGGGAATATTATTAGGTTAGAGGAGACTAGAGATGAATGTGTTATTCACTTGCTGAATTAATGTATGCCATATAGATAATGTGCAGAATAGCAAAGACTGTTGTACAGAGACCTAGAAACTGTAGTAACCAGGAGACAACAGGCTTTCTTAACATTAGATTTTTACACTTTGGTCCTTCATAATGATACCAGCATCTCATAAAAGAAACAAAAAAAGTGCATAGGACTTACGTGCTTAATTTTTATTTTGATCATCTGCACTCTCTAAAATAATGTAACCTTCTGAATACTTCATAAGACTATTGCAACTATTCTTTTACTGTAGTTTTACCTCTAAGCATTCACAGCTGCAAAACCTTGAAATCAATATTTGTATTGCTTGTTGTCTCCTGCTTTCAGTTTGATTTCAAGAATGAAAAAAAGAAATTAACAAAAAAGTCTGGTTTTCTTTGTTAGGAACAGACTCAAACACATTCACTTGAAAAACGGTGAGCCTAAGACCTTAGGAAGTTCTGAGATGGGTGTATTTTGAAAAATCAAGTGACAGGTCAAAATCTATGGAAAGGAGCAGGAAAATGCAGATAGACAGCTCAGTTTATTCAGAGAGCTGCAATTCAAGTACATGGGTGACAGCCTACAAAAAAGGATCCTTGAAACAGTGATTGCACCCTGTAGAATGCATTTATTTGGCAGAATGAAAAGCACTCATATACTTCTGAGGACCAGCATAAGGAGTGAAATATTCAAGTGTGCTTGTAGATGAACTGACTTGTAACCCAGTCTGACACCAATACTGCATACTTTCAATTTTCAAAAATAAAATAAAATAAATTAGTTGGAAGTGAATTCAGGTTTAAACCATCATGTAGCAAACACTTTTTTTCTAAAGGAAGTGATTTTTTCTTTTCTTTCTCTCTTCCTTTTCCCTAAGGGGATTTCAGTCATATTCTGTAGCAGTATGTTACTGAGGCTATTATACAATGTGAGAGGACACTAGCCTGGAATTTGAGACCTTTCTTTTCTCCAGATTTCCCATGGGACCCTGAACAAGATACGTATATATATATATATATATATGTATGTATATAAAATTATTATTATTTTGAGCAAAGTAACTAAAACTTTTTGGAGGTCAAGCCTTAGAATCCCCTCTCTTCCATTTTTAGATCTGTAAAGTAGAGATAACAAGATTTTTCTTTCTTACAGTTTATAAGAAAAATAAATTAAAAATTATAATTTATTTAGCAGTCAAATACTGAATATTTTTTTTATGATTCTTAATGCAGTATTGCACATGTAAGCTGCATATTTGTTCTTGCTGGGAAAAAATGATGAACTTACGCAAGCTATAATTACAGACATGTTAGACCCTGTTTTCAAAAGGCACTACCCATACACTGAGATATTAACTTGAAATTTAATATCTGATAACTAAAAAAATAAGGTTACTCTTAAATGTCATGACAAACCTGCTTAATCAGATTAACTTGAAAGATCTAAAATACAGTGTAGGTCATTGCAAATGGAAGATTGTGAACATACATGTAGACATGAAAGAGTTAGTATAGCTTCCTGTTATCACAGTCCCAACAGAACAAAGTGTGTTCTGCCAGACAGGCTATGGAAAACAGACATTTAGGGTGTGTGTGATTGGCAGTTATTTTTCTCTGGAATTAATGCATATATATGGAAAAGTAAGAACCATGCATATACTTTCACATACAACATGATTATAGAAAAGTTTATATGTACTGTAAAAAGCTTTCAAAACCAACAACCAACCAAACAAAAAAATCTCAGAATCATGAAGGCTTAAAAAAAGACAGGCAGATTAAAAATGTGTGATTTTGTAATTCTGAGAAAATAAGCTATGGCTTATTATTTTGAGGGTTTCAGTTTGACAGAAGTGACTGTAATGGTAATAACATCAGTAGCTTTCTGTTTCTTGGAATATTACCTTGGATAGAAATGGAATCAGTGATTTGTGGCAGTATTTTCTCGTTTTGATTTAGCATGAATTTAGAGTTTGGGGGGAACTGAAAGAATAGAGCCTTGGACATATGTATGCATATAATATTTAATTCAACCAGTGGAAAATGTGCTGTAATTTATCCCCAGATCATAGCTACAGATTGTGCTTTTTTTTTTTTTTTTTTTTTTAGTATGAGAAAGGACACACAGATTCATGTCCTGAAAGCATATCCCTGCGTTATAGAATGGTAATTTCTGCCTCTTTCCCAGAGGATTTCTTATTCTAATAACACAACAGTCATACTTTTTACACATTCCTCTTCAGAACTTCACCATCTTATATCATGATAAAATCCTCTTGTGCCTCTCAAATTGCCAACTCTAACTCTAAACAGTGGATATGTCTTTAGTATGGAAATTTCTGATGTGTGTTTGTAAAATATAGAAGTCGTATATTTCATAAGCCTGATTTTCCAAGCAGGAAATAAACTGAAAATTATAATGGGAGGCACCAATTTTTTGAGCAGACTCAAATAAGGAAGAATGTTTAACACAACACACAGAATAAAAAGCAGTACTGGAATGACCTATCATGATATGAACATTTAGCTGCATGATCTGTCACAGAGTTTAAAATACATACACAGAAATGAAAAATGATATCCTTTCATTCTGAAATACATCTTCAATTAGGAAACTAGAATGGTAGCTCTACTTAAGCTGCAAGGAATACACACATCAGTATAACAAAGAGCACTTCCTCTCATGTATTCCAGTATAGAAGATAAGTATCTTAAAGTCTAGCTTAAATTGAAAACTCCAGGACTTTTGTCCAGGAGTGAATTCATTTGCTAATGACTGTGTGGAAGGAAGTAGGACAGTAAGAGTAAGCAAAGAAAGAGCAGAAGAAGCCTCTGACAATTTGTGCATGGGATCTGAGTTTATTGTGATGGATTTGCAGCAAAGAAATGAGAGCTTGTACTGAAGGATCACTTTCTGTTTATTCAAACATGCATTGACAAAGAAATTAGAGCTGTATACTGTGTGCTTCTGCTGTACAGTCTGTCTCCCAAAATCCAGAATTTCATGTTCCCACATGGGTGACAACTTTTTGTCACCGTGGTCACACAATGTATTCTTTCACCAAACCATTAGTTTGGGAATCTGAGAAAAGCACAGCTATTTGAGATGTGGTAAGGGGAAGATTTTCAAAGATATTAGAGGTGTTCCCTGATGTGAAAAATGAAAGTCTGAAAGATAAAAATCACCAAAATACAGAGAACTCTGAGGCTAAACAAGAGTTACTTCAGAGTCGATTTTCCTACACACTTGACATTTTGTTTCATATTCAGTACTTTTTTCTGTCTCATATTTTCCATTAATTGAATTTTAATTTGTATCACGCTTTGCCTTTTTAATCAGTTGAGTAAATGGAGATACCAGTTTATCTGTGATTTCAAACTTTCTAACCTTTCAAACCCTTTCACCAGAATAAAGAGACTAATAATGTGAAATGTGAAATATTGAAAAGGTCACCAAACCTACAGAAGACTGAAATGTAAGTTATGTAACTTGGTACAGATGTGAACGCATGTCAGCCTGTCTGTATTTACTGTCTCATAACATTACCCACACAAGTATGCTTAGGAAATGTGGGATAGGCAAGTGGACAGTGATGTGGATTGAAGACTAGCTGACCAGCACTGCTCAGAGAGTTGTGATCAGTAGCAAAGTCTAGCTGGAGATCTGTAACTAGTGACATTCACCAGGGGTTGGTACTAAGTTCAATCTTGTTCAACATCAGTGACCTGAATGAAGAAATAGAATGCACCCTCAGCAAATTTGCTGCTGTTATGAATCTGAGAGACTGGCTGACACACCGGAAGGCTGTGCTGCCATTCAGGGAGATCTGGACAGGCTAGAAAGTTGGGCAAAGAAGAACCTTACAAGGTTTGACAAAGGCAAGTGTAAAGTCCTACTCATGTGGAGGAAAAACTGCATGCAACAGTACACGTTATCATAGAATTAAAGGAGCTCTTGGAGAAGGACCTGAGAGTCCTGGTGAACAAGTTGTCTATGAGCCAACAGTGTGCTCCTGAGGCTACGAATGCCAGTGGGATTCATTAAAAAAAGCATGGCTAGCAGGTCAAGGGAGGAGGTCCTGCCCTGATGAGGCCACATCTGGAGTACTATGTCCAGTTCTGGGCTCATCAGATCAAGAAAATTATAGAGACAATTCAATGGAATGCCACAAAGATGCTGAGGGACCTGGAGCACACAAGAAAAAGGTGAGAGCCCTGGGACTGTTCAGCCTGGAAAAGACTAAACGGGAATCTTATCAATGCTTATAGTTGTCTAAAGGGTGCGAGTCAAAGAGCAGGGCTCTTTTCAGCAAAGTCTACCAACAGAAAAATGGCCTTCCAAAACATCTATTGTTTTGAGATTCTGTGAAGTACCAATCTTATCTTAGTTTTCTTAAGATAAACACTTTATAGATTCTCAAGTCACTTGTTCTTCTCAAGTCACAGCTAATTTTTCTGACAGTGTTCTGGTCATTACTGTTTCCAATTTCCTTGGTACCAGTCTAGCTTTTCAGCCTTTTCCAAGCCCACATAGAAGGCCATGAAATTGGGAAGAAACCACACTTGAGCTCTAGAGAGGAATGTGAAATCTGGAAAGTGGAACAGCAGAAAAGTCATGACAGATGCCCAGATCTTGTGCTGTGTAGGAAAGAAGAGACAGAAACAAGTTTACCTGGCTACAGTCCTGTGTCTGTTGTGGGTTCTTCCCTGGCTTTTGGTTAAGTCAGATGGGGAGTGCCACCTACTGGGTGACCCTTGGAAGGTAAAACATTGGTTTGGTTTAAGTTAATTTTAACATAAATTTATGTAGAGTGAAAGAACAGCAAGGGTCTAAAATTAATTAAACAGCTAATCAGACTCAGCGAGAAGGACAAATTGCACTTAAAGGAGCTCCCCTGCGGTTTCATGACCAGCATACTACCACTCTTTCATGGCACGCTGATCAAGAATCTGTCGAGTTGTTTGGGAGAAGTTTTTCACTGAGAGGGTGGTGAGTTGCTGGAACAGGCTGCCCAGGGAGGTTGTAGATGGAATCTTCAAGGCCAAATTGGATGGGGCCCTGGGCTGCCTGATTCAGTGTGAGGCAACCCTGCCTGTTAGGGGGCTTGGAAATAAGATGATCCTTCCAACCCAAAACATTCTATGATTCTATGATGATTCTACAGTAACTTCCTCTCTTTATGTGTGAAGCTTTTCAACAACAGTCATGCACAACCAGCCTGACTCCCCTTTAGGATTAGATTCTAATACACAAAGCAAACGAGCAAAATCATCCCATGTCAAGATTTTAAAACTACACATACCAAACAAAATAGTCTGAGTCTGCCTGGATATCTCAAATTAATTTTCTGTTGTTTACTCAATATAACTGAATAGCCAATGGATGAGAAGGCTTAAACTAGTTACAGTGTTGTACTTTCACTGTGCATACATATCACTCTGCTAACCGTGGCTCCAGGATTTCTAGGGCAGGGACAGCCACAGTACATTCTAAGGAAGTCACAGTACATGCTAAGAAAGGCAAACTTTTATCTTGGCCATCAGAAGAGGTAAATTTTATAGATTGCTTTAGGTTTCCTTAGATATTTTATCCTTTAGATGTGTTTGAAAAAGCTGGCCTAAGGAAGTTTAAGGAATAATTTCATGCATAGAAAATGTTGCAAATTGCATTTCTGTAACTTTCCCTCCAGAGAGAACATTTTCTAAACTAAAGATGAAGGCATAAAAACGTGGATCTTTTTAACCAGATTTGGGTCGCTGTGACATGATTGACACAATGTGACTGCAGTTTAAAGCTGTAGAAAATCACATATTGTGATGATCAATAACTAAATAACACAAAGGTTTATGTTCAGTGGTTTAACAAAAGAACAAGATCCTGCTGAGGGGATAAGAAAGCACTATCTACAAGAAGACAGAAGTGTAACTGACAAGATGGAGCCAGATTCTTACATAGCAATGCATAGTAGGAAGATGAGAGCTGATGGGTGTCAATTGGAACAGAAAAAAGTTAGACTAACTATAAAGAAAAACTTTCACTGTGAGGGCATATTGGTAGCGGAAGTGTTTGGTTATTAGGAGGCTGTGTTGTCTCCATTCTTTCTTTTCAAGACCACAATAAAGCCCAAGGCAACCTTGTGTGCCCTCATATCTTCTTCCAGCAGGCGGTTGGACTAGATGTTTTCTGAGCTAGCTCCCTTTCCACCAGAATTTTCTGTGATGCTATGCCTAGATTATGCTGTGAAATGGAATAGATAAAAAAAAAAAAAAAAAAGAGTAAACTAGACAGTGATCAAGCAAATTATGAAGCACATATCGAGTTGGTTGCCAGTAAGGAGAATAGAAGAATGACTACAGAGTGAAAAAGAAATTTTTCAGGAGTATTTTGCAGTAGAGGATGAATATGAAGTTATAATCACAGCCTAGTTATCCCCTCTTATGGCCTCTTATCCCCTCTCGCTGAAAATCTTGATGAAGTTAAATAAAAAATTTCATCATGGTAAAAAAAAAAATTACAGAAGATTAAAGAAATCACTGGAAGGAATAGAAAGAAATGAACAAAACTGTGGTCAGCTTGAAGATAGCAAATGATATTTGCTGACTTCTGAAACAGGATAACAAGATAGATCTGCATATATCTGTATGGCACTTTATAAATAAAATAAAATGCAGTAATTTTCTCCTTAAGAATAATGGCCTCTGGTCTAAATCAAGCCAAAATTTCATTCCTGTGTTTTGTTCCAAACAGGTGATAATCTTCAGACACATCCTAGGAGAATTAGGTTTTTTTTGAGTTGTTCTGCCCTTGGTGTTATAGTGAACATGTGAACATTCACCTTTAGGCTGAATACAGCAGATGATGTTGCAAAGGGAAAAGACAAAAATGCAATTTAAGAACTTTGAAAAAGATGTTCTGTTTTCTTGTATGGTTACTGTATGTTTGTTCCTTAGCAGTAGGGTAATAAGTCCTGTGCTGAAAGAGAGAAGTTATGACTGTATTAAAGAACTGTGTTTTTCCCCGTGGTTTAGGAAAAAAAAAAAAAAAAAGTAAAAAAAAATATTTTTTTTAATAATGTTTATATTATAAAGCTTTGATATAGCAAGATAGCACTGAGCATGGCTGATAAAGAAAAAGAGAAAAAAAACAAACAAACTATAGCATATTAAGCCACTGAAACTTAAAAGATACTAGAATGAAAGGCTTTAACTGAAGTAGATCAGGAACTGAAAAGGTGAGCAGAAAAATAAAGGAGTAATGTGAAAGTTGTGGGGAGACTTGATGGTTATTTGTGAGTAATAGTCTGTGGTCAAAAAAGTACACAGCCTGTAATATGAAAAAGGTCTACTTCAGTGTTCTTAAATCCCATATTTTTATACTTTAACCTGACATTTGCACATACAACATCAAATTATGAAATATCTGTTGGTACATTTATTGTCTCCTGTTGTATCAATAGTGCTATGGCAGGAACAATAAATGTTCTCAGTGGCTCCAACCTCATTCTTCTTTTATTGCATGGGCAGTTATTCTGCTTAATTTGATTCAAATCTGTTCTCCTATTTGGCCTCTGCCTTGAAATAATTCTTCATTAAATGACATCAGATACTTTACAGTGTTTCTCTGACTAATGCTTCCATGTGGGAGAAAGCACTATTGTAGGAAAATAATGTCTCTCATTCTAATTATCCAGCAATATTTAGAATTCTGATTAAAAAAAAAAGAATTGGATTAAGTGGCATCGTGTTATATCCATCACTCTCCAAGAAAAGCTTAAAGAAAAGTGATATCAATTAATTTCTTCAGGGCTTTCATTCTAGCTCTAGTTCTTGGGGCTCTGGAGGCAGAGAATAAAAATATTTTTATGACTGTTGGTGACATATAAATGTACCACAGTCAGTTGAGGGCCTCAGTATTTCTACCTAGAAAATGGAGAGCAGGTGAGCTCAACATTATAAAATATTTGAACATCTAAAATCAAGCAGATAGCAGAAGGCTTCCCCTGGGATTTATTTCATGGTAATATTGTGCTCAGTTACTTTTTTTTTTCTTTTTTTTTTTTTTCTTTTTTTTTTTTTGGAATTACCCTACATCTATCCTTGACCAGTTTTATTCACTTCCATTATTCTAGACCAAATGGAAATTTGCCTGTAATCCACTTTTGATTTCAATTCGCTTTTCAACAACCTAAACCCAATTTTTTTTATGTCATTTGGATTTTGCTAGTAGATATCTGAGCACCACAAGAATAGAACTTACCTTTAGAACATAATATCTCCCAAACCAATACCTGATTTCATATTTTGATGGAAAAATGTAGACATGCAGTAAAAGTTATGACATGCCACTAACCCGTCATTTCCTTTTCAATGTTTTTCCATTTGTTATGACATATATGTTTCATTAGTTCAGATTTCATCTCCAGATAGCACAACCTTCTACAACCTTATCTTGCCCTGCTTATCACTGAGGCTTGTGTGCAAATTACAGTGCTGCATATTTCAGTGCGGGGGAGCATTTTTGGTTACTGAGGATAACAGCATGGGGCAAATGAAACTTTCTTGTGGGGTCAATCTATGAAGTGTTCTGTTTTCACATGCTCCAGGTAACATAAGAACCTCCATTTATGGTGATTTTTTAACTAAAATATTAAAAATGCTCTCCGTGTTGAGCATATGTAATAGAAATATGTAAATAGACTATTCATACCTTGCTTTCCATGAGGCTTATTTTAAGTTTCACAAGTACCAAACCTATATGTATTACTGATGGTTTTTAGAGATGCAGCAGAAAATGAATGTGTGAGAGCTGAAAGGCAGCCACCTCTGTGCTTCTCATATTCTACTTTTGAACAAAAGCCAGATGGGCTTTCAACAGCCCACAGTTGTCTCTACCTGTGTGCAGAAGAGAGACAGAAGGCTGTATATTCAAAAAAATCTCTAGCCTGTGTCTACTGAGGAGAGCTGAGGAACTGTTCTGGCCTTGCTGAAATGGCCCAAGAATACCAGCTGTACAAACACCTGGTAAGTGTGCACCCTGGCAGCTCCAGATTCAGCATCTGAGATCTCACCTCTGACTAGGCAAGCAATGGCACTGTTGGCAAAGAGATGATTGCTCTATACAGTGCAAGAAAGTTTCTAGTATCACCTCTGCCTCTCCAAACTTGTCCCTTCAGAGCTCTCAGACACCTTATCCTATGCTGCCAATGCCTAAATATTTTTGGGCCATGTTCTACCACCATAGAAAAAAATTGACATGGCCCAGAATACCAGGTGGTGCCACAGCTTATTTAGAAATAAGCATCTGGTTTGAATGTCTCACTTGCTAACAGTGAAAATGCATTTGTTCTGAATATAGTAGCTCAGTTTGCCTGACAGTGTAATCATTTTAATGTATTACTTCTGCCTGAAGAGCCTTTCCACCATCTCCTGATTTGTTTCTATGCAGTGGGGAATGCTAATTCTTTGCTTGATGGAATTTTAATATAGCTGCGAGTCTTGCCATTTCCCAGAAGCTGGATTTACAAAATTTCTTTTCTGTCCTTGTTTTTTTTTTTGTTTTTTTTTTTTCTGCCTATCTGTGGCATATATTCATGTTCCAAAAAACAACAAAAACAAAACAAAAACAAAAACAAAAACAAAAACAAAAACAACAACAACAAAAAACTTTCAAACAAATTTTACAGAGAATTAAGATTTTTTCCTTTGTGATTAAGCATCTAGTTACATGCTGGTTACAGAAACTTGGTTAAATTTCCAACTTCATCAAAAGTTCAGTTAATTCCTACTATGTCTCCAGGGACCAGGCTACTACTATCATATAAATAAATTAACCTGTTTCAAACAGTATTGGGAAGAATTGTAATTCTTGGAAATTAAAATTTCCCTATTAAAATCTTCTACAACTATTTGTATATTTCTTTTAAGCTTGACCTTACTAACAAGTAAGTTACTAAGAGTGAGTCTCTCATTGCCCAGCAAGCATTCAGGTGAATAATAGGCTCAAACATTATTTCTGATTTTCTGAGGGCATTATTTTAAAAAACAACTCCCAGAACTGAATGAGGTGGCTATAGATCAACTTGAACAAATATTAGCAACCATTTTTAAAAACCATGTCAACGTGTTAAAAATAATAATAATAAAATAATAATTAATTAAAATATGAGTAAGAGATCTGGAAAGCTCACATTCAACCATTTGGTTCTCAGGGAACTAGCACTCAAAGAAGCATGTGTGTATTTACAGAAGCAATGGGTGTAGGAAATTTGGTGCTGCCTTCCCAGTCGATCCTGCAATTGTTTGGAGTCTTCCAAATGTTTCATTTCCATAATGAGATTAATTCTGAACATACATATATAGCTTTATAAGGTATTACATATGTATAGAGGAATTATAATGAAACTTAGCAGGCACAGTCAAGTTGAGAGTTACAGCTGTAGAGAAATATTCAAAAATTTGTGCTTTATTGTCTCTAAAGCATCCTTGAAGAGAAATCTGCATGCTTCAACAGCTTCCAGATGTAATGTTAAGGATGGTTTATCTAGGAAAGAGCTCTGTCTAATTTATAGCTTGAATACTTTTTTCTTCATGTTGTGACACTTCACAGTGATGCAATGCTGTAAAAGGCCACTGGTGCTGAGTTCCTCAAGCTACTTGCAGAAAATGACAGATTTATGAAAATTCTTATGAGAAAAAATATGAGTGGTTTTAATCTAAATTTTTTGATAAAATGTACTAGGATTCCTACTATTTTCATTGAGAGCTTGAGGAATAAGAATGTCTAACCTGAAACAGAAGCTGTGCTTTTATAAATTATTCGAGTAAAATAGTGGACTGCTGTAAATGTCTTGTTGACTTTTACGTGAGTTTTCTCCTGGTTGAATTACTGGTTGCTGGTGGAAAACCAGCATTAGAATTTTTTGTCATTCACCATTTAAAGCTGTATCATTTTCCCATTTATAACATTTGGAGTACAATGATCCATGAATTATGTACACTGTGCCGGCTTCTCGGCAACATAATCAAATCTCCACCACCGTATGCTTAGAGGCTGTACTACCTAAAAGTTTAACAAAGATCTTTTCCAAGTGGCAGATGCATGGGTTTCAGAGGATAAGCACTTGTCCTTTCTGTCTCAGAAGTTCTGCTCAGCTCAGCTTATTTTATAGCAATTAAGAAAAAGATTACATTTCTACACATTTGTTATGAATACTGAATTCACAGCAGTCAGTATCTCTACATCAGCAAAGTCCTCAGCTCTGTTTTTTCTGCAAAGTTTTATCAATTTTATTGCTGATTTTCACTTATATTTTAATAATACATAGGCAATAACAAAAAAGTTTCTGTAGTATTCTTTGTTGAATATATATGTGTATATGAGTGATTAATCTTCTCTTAAAAGCTGTTTTTAAAACAACAGCTCATTTAGGATTAGGGATACTTTATTATACTTTTGATGGAGAAAACAAGACATACCAGGCCAGTATTTATGCTGTTCAAGAAGTTTACTTATGCTTTGAATTACATTCCTCTGGAGAATCTATCTGTATCTCTATTTTGTCTTTGCTCTGGTCCATCTCCATAGCAACATGTTTGTTCCTATGGAGAACCTGGGTGAATAATTTCAAATTGAGCCTGAGTGTTTTAAAACAAGGTTTCTGTTCTCTGCAAAATAATTCTGTACAAAAGCAGTTTTAGAAACCTCAAAAATAAACATACTTTTGTCCATGTTTCTTTTACCCTACTGTATTCATGATTAGCTCTGTACTACTCTTTGATCTTTTTTTCCTGTGATGTTCAGACTGGGAGCAGGCTCCTCCACATGACTTCAACAGCTGTTATAAAATCTGGTGGGGATTTTTTCATTCCAATTTGAATGGCTCACTTGCTGTAGTCATACTGCTGTTATATGCACACATTCCAAGTTTTCACTCAGAAACTGGAGCCTTCACTTTAAAAAGCACTCTCATGAGGAGAGGAAAAGAGAAGAGGGCAAGATGACTTTAAAAGAACTTTCAATATAATACAGGTCATTTTAGAAGTCATCTTAAAATTATGGTTAATCTCATGTCTTGCTCATATTTGCAGTTATTCTGTCTTTGGTAATGGGAAAGATTCTAGGGCTCAGACTGTCTACTACTACAAAGTAACAATGTTAACAATTGTTTTATAAATACAGATTGTTGCTCTTTATCAGTAGTATGGTTTTTTTGCCATGAGTTTTCATAGACCAGTAGGTTTCTTAGATCAATAGCAAAATGATTCAGCCATATTTTCATGCAAATAATGTCAGGAATTATTTTGAAATTGCCAAATTTGTCTGACCAAAGTCAGTTTTCCTACATTGCACAATATAGCAAGACTAAAAATCCTGTCAAGAAACTGACATAAAAGAAAATACCCTTGTTCTGTATAACTGTTCAAGTAGTATTAGTCAACTGAATCCAGCTCAGAGAAACTTATCAGACATACTGCTGTGAAGTTTGAACAATTCTGTAACATTTTAAAAGCACACACAGCATCTGCATCATCTGGAGGTAATGAGGCTTTTATTCTTTATGCCAGCTATTCAGGTCTATCTGATTCTGAAAAAGTTTTCACAGATGGTCCATTCCAACCTATTTTTTTTTTTTCTGCTTCCCCTGGATTTGTACTTTTTTAGGCATTTCCCATCTGCCTGCACTAAGATCTTTAAATAGGTGGAATATTCTGGTGAAAGGAATGAATACTTTTTGTTCTGCCTCCAAATTCTTTCCCAGTGATGCCACATGCACATTAAAGCTAGCACGTGGATGCTTTAAAAAGAAGCAGAATGTTAAAAAGAAAAATATGGATCTTTTTTATACAAGTGAATCACTGGTGTATTTCAATCATAAACTACAAATAATAAAAGAGAAATGAAGCGTCAGTGCTTTAACTACCAATAATAGACAATGATTTTATAGAGACAGCATCATTTCCTTCAAACTAGAAAATATATTTATGTATGAGATAGGTGCCTTGCCATCAGCCAACAGAGATAGCTTTAAAAATCTATGTGATGTTGTAAACAGGATGTCCAATGCTGAATGTGGTTTCCAAATATCAGTCAGAACAATATATTTGCAATCCACTGATTGTACAATAACATACAGATTGCAATACAATTGATTTCTGTGGAAACCAGAGAGAAAATCAGCCCTGTATAAGTCAGATATCTAAAACATAGTTTTAGATATCTGACTTTAGATATCTAAAACCCAGCGCTGAGGAGGAGCTTTGAATCCCAGTCCATTTTTTAAATTTGAGGTTCAATGTATATTCACAAAATTCCCTAGCAAAGTCTATTAGTATTTGCTGTTCAGTACTTCTGCTTGAAAAATCTGTGAAAACATGCAGGAACAAAAAAAAAAAAAAAAAAAAAAAAAAAAAAAAGAGCACGTTCATCAGATTTAAAGATATTGAAGATTTCTTGAAATTTTACTCAATTTCATACAATTTTAGGTTTTTTTCTGTACTGAAATTCAAATAAATATACCCTTCACTGTAACATCTGTGTACCATCCCACAGTGGAAATCATGGACATTCATCAACTCTTGGGAATATATCTTAAACAGAACTGTGAAGTACCAAAAGGTATTTTTGTACCACATGAAGAAATAGAATTAACAATGAAGTTGGGGATAAAACACTGAAATGGGAGAAGAAAAAATTAATATCAAACTCATTTCAAGGGCAGAAAATTTGATCAGCAAATCTCACATGCAGCTTTGAAAAAGCAGATGAATAGATAATTCAATGACAGCAATTAAAGAGGTAAACAGTTGTTTCCCTACAAAGGAATATTTACTCACCATTTAATATCATACAGTCATGGATAAATAAGTTCCTCTCTTCAAATCCAAGGACTGTTTCTAAATGTGTGGAGCCCCTGGGAATACTGAATGTAATTTGGATCACATAACAACTGAATGCCTCTCAGCTTTGGTTAAATTGGAATCTATGTCATAGTAGAGGTTGTATGAGGATACATAGGGTAAAAGCAAACTTCTGACCAGATACAGCATCTAATGAACTGAATACAATAAATGATATAACTCTCATTAGTCTTTGGTACTGTGTATATTTGGTGTAACCTCATGTCATTGTAAAGAAGCACAACACTGTCCTACACAGTAGTGGGTGAGAGCCAGATATTGGTCCTGTTCCTATTCTTCCTCCAGGAGAAGCGTGGAATCATTTGATTTGGAAAAAAGACAAATTTGACTTTTGATGGCCTTTAAACTATGTGTAGCTGCTTCATCACCCCCCACATGGAAAAGCAGCAAGAGATAATGGCCTGTTGGCCATATCAGGCTAGTTTCCTGGTAGCATCCTTCACCCAAGCCCCAGGGAGGCGGCAAACCTCTATGAAGAGGGTCTGCCCAGCATGTAGCCAGCATGTGAGGTGTTCAGTTCTCTGCAGGGAGGAGTCACCTGCAACTAAAACCCATCTCTTCTTCTTTGAGGAGGTAACCTTGATACTGAGGGAAGGTTATTCTGACTTTGGTTTTCATGCTTCCTGTAGTGTGAATGGGCTGTTATCACCCACAGATGGGCATTCCACATCCAGAGCCTGGTACCTGTTGTACTGGGGCACCTACAATGTCGTCAGGGGGTGGAGGGGGGAGGGGGAGTGGAGTGGCAAGGAAGTGTTTTGTTGCAACCCAGAGTGTGAAGAAGGGTGGTCTCAGTAGCATGTCGTGTTAGAACAGTCTTTTTCTTTTCACATACATTATTTATCTGTGGTAATGAAAGCCAGGCCATTGAATTACAATTTGTACTTGCAAGAAAATATGGAAATGTGTAAGGTGTTTTAACACCTATAGAAGGCAGTTCCACTGTTTCAAAGAACATACATAGGATCTACTTTAAAAAAGAAAGAACACTTACAGTACTGGAATAAGGGCACGATGTACCATAGGATTCATGTAACAAGCAGGTTGACATTCCCACTCACCAAAATAGCAAGTTAGGGCATTTGCCTGGAATTTGATGTTTGTGAATTCAGTGAGTTCCTTAGCCAACACATTTGCACTTCCATCTTGAGTTGGAGAGCTTTACCCAGGATAATAAGCCTACACATTTTCTAGAAAATGTCATGATTTCAAAAGAAGAAAAATAATACTAGTTAAGAACTTTCTCCTGGCTCTACTGACAATGAATTATCAGCTGCTAGGATAGAACCTAACTAAATAAGGAATGGTATTAACAGTCAGAAGTAACACTTTCTGTGGCACATTCATAAGAAATATAGGACAAGTCTGACACTACAGAATAAATCAGACAAATGGAAATTTGCATCAGCTAGCCAAAAAAGACAAATTTTCAGACTCATTCTCCTTCACCTCTTCTTGGTCACCTTCAGCATAGCATGCTTCCATGAAATATTCTTACACAACCCCCCAAGCCACCTTGTTAACAGTGTGTTCGAATGAACAGTACTCATATTTACATTTCATAGATACATTCATTCCCCTAAAATAAAATCATTTACATGCACTCTCAAATGTGTACATAGACTGGAGGAAAACAAATGCATGAAAGCATTAAAAAAAAAGAAAAAGCAAACAAAAAAAAAAAAAAAAAAAAAAAAAAAAAAAAAGTGTGCTAATGAAATAATGGAGTTATTGACAAAAAAAAAAAAAATTAGGGATCTGATAACATTCCCTAAAATCTGCCCCTTATTGAGTAGACCATAGGTCCTGCCTTTCTCAGTAGCATTTCCTCCTAATTCTTCCTAAAAAGGCTTATCTTGAAATCTGAATGTAATTTCTGCATTTTTTCTATTTAATCATTTTCTCTGCTGCTCTGGCCTTCTGCTATGTTTCTGTTTAGAGAGTAGAAACACTTTTGCTGTATTGTTTCTGTCCTTTCAATGCTATTGTGTAACAGGCTATGGGTGTTACTGAGTTTGAAAGCTTTGACCGCTTAAAACGTGGCTGTCTGCAGCAGTTGCTAAGAAACTACAAATTAACTGCTTTCAAATACAGTTTTACTAAAGTGCAATTACTCACACCTGCTATTATTATTGATGAGAGCTAATGCGTAATTCGTTCTTCACCATCCTGGACACTTACTCTCTTACCTCGTGTTGCAATAAACTCCTCATTTCTAGCAGTTTGTGAGATTATTTCTAACCTGTTTGCCAAACAAGTAATTTAAAACTGTACCTGCGTCATAAACATTTCCTTAGTATGGAAATGTATCATAAAAGACTTAGGTGCATCACAAGACAGAGCATAAATGCCTGTCTGGTCACTGCTACCTGCAGCATCGTTGTTATGAGGTAAAGCTGTCAAATAAATTATACTGCAGAAAAAAATGTACAGCTGAATAGGAGTTGGATGGACATATATAAATTGAAGACAGTTTATGCAGTAATAAATAATTTAAGGAAAAGGTAAGTGAACCATTTAGTAAGTCTACTTCTGATAAGTCATTCTCCAGTGCTTTATTAAACGAACTAACAAATAGTAGATAATTGAGAATATATACACAAGAGGAATGGGTGCTTTTTTGATGAAAGACTTTTGTCTTTATCTTTTCTTCCCGTGTAAACATCTACAGATACCTTTGAATGAACAAGAATATTTCTTACAGTATTCTGGCTGCATTCCACAACAGCTCAGACCATTGTTTTCTAAATAGGGTCATTCACATGAATTAGATGCCCTATTCTTTGTTTTTTGGAGGCAAATGCAACGAAAAGACAGAACAAATAAATGAGAGGGTGTTCTGGCCAGATAATAGGAGTGAACAATTAAAGATCAAAGAATTTGTAAAGCCTGATGCCTGACCTGTTTGTGCAACAGGAGCCTAGCAGGCTCTTGCAGTGAATAACAACATTAACAGTAAAAACAAGGCACCTTTCCAAAGGTGGGAGTAGACAGGCTCACATCTACATTTACAGGCCGTTTAAAGGAAATATTCATTTTCTAATGCAAATCTTTATTCCCCTGAGAGACTGCCCTAAGGGACACAGAAACAGAACAGAGCTGGCTGCTCTGTGAGGACACCTTTCTGAGAGCACAAGAGCTCTCCATCCCCCAGCATGATACAAATAGAGGAGGCAGAAAATCCACAAGAGCAAAGATCTTTTGGTCAAAATGAGGGATATGAAGGAAATACGTGGGCAGTGGAAGCAGGGATGAATGGCCTAGGAAGAATATAGGAATGGTCTGTGGGTGTGCAGAGATGTGTCTTATATCTAAATTAGAAAAACATGGATTTGAAAATTAGAGTATTCAGTGGATAAAGAATCAGTTGGATGGTCATAGCTAGAGAGTTGTGGTCAGCAGCTGGAAGTCCCAGTCACAAGCGGTCTTCCTCAGGGGCCCATATTGGAACCAGTGCTTTACAACATCTTTGCTGACGAAATATACAGCAGGATTGAGTGCACTCAGCAAATCTGCTGACAACACCAAGCTGAGAGGTCCAGTTGACACAGAAGAAAGAAAGGATGCCATCCAGAGGGACCTGGGTAGACTTGAAAAGTGGGCACTTGAGAACCTAATGAGATTCAAGAAGGCTAAGAGCAGGGTGTTGCTCTTGGGTCAGAACAATCCCAGATATGTGTACAGACTGGGAAAAAAACTCATGAGAGCAGCCCTGACAAGAAAGGCTTGAAGGTCCTGATGGATGAAAAGCTGGACATGAGCCAACAGTGTGTTCCTATAGACTGCCAACTGTAACCAAAAGTGAAGTGGCCAGCAGGAAGGGGGAGGTGATTGTTCTCCTCTTCTCTGCCCTTGTAATGCACCATCTGGAATATTGCATCCAGGCCTGAAGTCCTCAGCTCAGAAAAGATGCAGAGCTTTTGGAGTAGGTCCAAAAGAGGGACACAGATGATCAGGGAGCTGGAGCACCTCTCCTATGAAGAAATATTGAAGAAGTTGGGCTTTTGCTTTGTTTGGCAAAAGGAAGGCTCCAGGGAGACCTCCTTACAGCCTACTAGTACCTGAGGAGAGTTTATAAGGAGGAGGTAGATCGTCTTTTTCCGTGGTCTGATAGTGACAGGACAAGGGGAAGTAGCTTTAATCTAAAAGGAGGAAGATTTAACTTAAACGTTGGATTTACTCAGAAGGTGATGAGTCACTGGCACAGGTTGCTCAGAGAAGTTGTGGATGACCCATCAAGGACAGGTTGGGTTGGGCCCTGGGCAGCCTCATCTAATGGATGGTTACAGCTTACAGAAAGGGGTTGGAATTGGATGATCTTTGAGGCCATTTCCAACATAAGCTATTCTATGATTCTATGTATGCTGACCTTGTTTGTCACTGAATTATTATTCATTTAAGTTAAACTCCTTGATTTTTAATGTCTGGTCCAGAATTAGTGTGCACAATTACTTGTCTCACTGATGAATTTGGATGTTTGTGCAACACATATACAGGTTTCTGGTGCTGCAGTGTTGAGTACTTTACCCTATTTGTGGGCTGGTGAGAAGATGCATACTGCATTAAATTATATAGGTAAACAATATGATTTGTAGCTGCATGAGATCATTAATTACGTAAAGAAGAATTTTAGAATTGGTTAAATAAACAGATAACAGATAAGATTTTCTGTTTTTTAACTCCTGTCACACACAACGGAAATACAACCACGTTTTCTTAAATTAAAAAAAAATAATAAAAAATGATAGAAGTGTAAAAAAGGAAGTTCCATATAAAGAAACATATTTGTGCGATTACTTGTAAAAACAAGGATGCATTTTCTTCTCTAATAAAATATCTCTTGAATCCACAGCTTCTTTCAAAAGAATTATATCTTCATTAAAAAACATCCTCACATCACTAGACACCTTAGTATCATACTCTAATAATATATATATAATATATCATACCCTAATAATTATATATAATATATAATATATCATATCCTAATGATATACTGTATGCCCACTTTATGGAAAAAAAGCCAAACAACTTTCACAAAGCTTTACATTAGAGTGACAAGGGGAAGACTGAGATAGTAATCCTGAAGCTGCTGTTCCTGAAGATACATTTTGAAAAGCCACCTTTGGAGACATATCTCACATCACCTGTGAGAGTTGCAGAGGTTTTCCTGAGCCTGGGAGAGAAATAATGTCATTTTTACAATGATTTGCCATTAGGAGTAAGACGTTAGGCTTTATGGTGTGTTTTTGAGACTACTTTAAATGTGAAAGAGGATAGCAGAAGGGCAACAGGTCACAGAGAGTGTTTTCAGATGCACTCCCATGTTTCCAGACATAGACAGATTGAAAAAAAAAAAAAAAAAAAAAAAAATTCACCTAGATGAAATGTCTCCCACTCTGCTTTTTGACTGATTAGAAATTTATGCTTTTAGATACCCTATTTGCCACCTGCAGCAGTCCATAAACGACAGAGCTAATAAATCTAGGGATTGAAATCGTAGCTCTTGGCTGCCACCTAAAGGTTTCGTGTACTCCTCTAGAGGAGTACCATCAGGCTGCAGTTGCCTGTTTGGAATGGAGAAATGCTTGCCTACTAACATTACAGGCAGCCCCTATAGTCACTATTGCTGAAAGAGATTAAAGGGGAAAACAATAACAACAAAAACAGCAAACCAAACCAAAGCAAGCAAACACAAAAAGTTAGTTCAGCAGCACTCCAGAAAGAATAATTTCTTGCATATGATTTGATATGGAAGCCAAATTAAAGATCAGGAAAAAAATAGTAAATGTTACTTGGTTTCAGAGAAGAAATCTAGAATGAAAGACAATACAGAAACAAAACACCACTAATAACAAAGAAACATAAACTACTGAACTGGGCAATGGATGTCTCCGAAGCAAAACTGTGTGGTGTTCCCAGCCAGCATTTGGATAACGCAATGGAGGCAACATGCAGACGTGTAGGTCTTGTGCCCTGGATTCTACTCTCCAGGCACTGTTTAGAAATACAAAGTACTTGAGGATATCAGAAGCTCAGATGGAGAAGAGAACCCTGGCCACAGATTCCTTTCTGCAGAATTCTGCCCCAGTCCTCAGGATGTATCTGCCTATAATTTCCATCAAATCACTTTATGTCATTGTTTCTCATTCACAGTGTTGGTACTGAGTGGGTAATACTGACATCTTTCACTGCTGTTTGAATGTTATTAAAAGTTCCATTTCAATAAAGCATCAATTTCATGAGCATGCATTAGGAAACCTTTGTCTAATATGTGTCTATATCCAGAATCATAGCATTACCCAGTGAACACTGTGTTTTGTTCCTGGTATAAGTAGAACCCTGTCAATAATTTTTGGTAGGCTGTTGAATAAATACAGTGTAAGGATCCGAACAGGAGGATTCTGAAGGGATGTGGCCATGCACACTCTTCCAGAAGCAACTAAAGCGTCTTTTTAGAGGAGAATGGTAGGCATAGCTTTATCATTTCTCATTCTGTGTATCTTATATCTCAGAGCACAAACTGCAAAACTTAGAACAAAAGCAGTAAGAAGTATTTCAAGACAAAAAAATGTAGTCATATTTTTCCATGCAACAAATAACAGATTTCTGCTATTTTGGTCCTAAAGCTTAATCCTGATTCAAATATCCATCTTCATCTTGGCTTTCTGTGTTCTGCTTTATTTTCATTTTCCTCCCTCCTCCTACAGAAGTGACACCTCCCATGTTCTTATAGAGAAGTGGACTGACCAGTTGACAAGGCTGCACTGAAAAATAAACCAAGAGTCTACAGAGAACTAGTGGTTTCCACCCACACATGGGAATAAGCTTAGTGACAGCATAATTTTGGCCCCATTGTAAAAATGAAAACACACAAGTCATCAGTAAACTCATAACTCTGCATTTTTGAACTGTGTTCATAGCGTATTTGTAATGTTTCTCAGGAGACAGTTAACAGCTCAGAGCAAATGATCTAGTTACTCTCTTCTGTCCCTTTGAGTGGTCCATGTGTCTTTGCCTTCCACACCATACACATATATTTCAGCTTATTGCCTTGATTGCATCTTGGGAGATCATGACATCCTATGGCATTTATTATTATGACAGTTGGGCCTAAGTAACACATGTCACTGGTACTTGAACTGCTTACAGTGCTGGCTCTTCTTTTTCACTTGTGTTTTACACATGTACTTTTCTGTTTAGTGTGGTGAAATTTTAGTTTAATTTTTTTTTGTGCAATTCATGCTTGTTTGAGAGGTAGCCAGGACACATCTACTTTGAACTAATAATTTGAGTTCCATTTTCTTCCAGGTCCATGTCACAACTTTGCTCTATTACATTAGCTTCCATCCTCTGCAAAAGCATATTTTACCCCTAAAATTTTGTGTATCATTCGTCCAGACTCAAGAGATACTGGAACAGCTGTGGGATTCACTGTACCTCACTAGCACTTAGGGGATATTTATAGCAGAATGAATTGCCTGAGAAGAGTAGGTATTTAGGAGGTTGATAGAATTTAAACTAAGAAAGAATTATAGTGATTATTGTTTCTGACCTCCTACATTAAATAGGGCATACAATTTCACCACGCAATTTCTCCATTAATCTTAACACTTCCTCTTGATCTATAGCCAGTCTCTTATGCAACCACAGTCTTGAATTAAAGACCACAAGAGATGGAAAACACTGCCATAAAAAAGCCTAATCAGAAACGTTTTTCATCAAATATAATTAAGGCTTACTAAATTATTTTGCAACCTTTATTTCCTCTTATCTTCCAGTGTTCATTAGCATATCATGCTGCACAAGTTCTGTTTGGGAAAGTACCACATTAACTATATTCTAAAGGAATAAATTACTAGTTTTGGCTGTAAGTTAATCATGTAAAGTATCTCTATTTGAGATAATGATAAGGTCTGGTCAAATTCTAAGGTACCTGTATGCTCCAGCCAAGTATATGCTACCAGCCTGTCTTTAATTTTGGTCCTCAGCTTATACTGATTCTTTAAATATTGTTGAACTAATGAAGTGTGCTTAGATTGACTGAACTATGCCTGGAAGTTCTTGTCTAAACAAAGTAGCATCAGACCCTTAACAACACGTGAATCCTATTATCTCTTTCACACTTTGTCCTGGTTTTAGTAATGGTTGGTATGAGACCACAGAATCACAGAATAAAAGAATGGCTGAGGTGGGCAGAGCTCTCTGAGTCCATCTGATCCAACCCCCACACCAGCAGGGACACCCAGAGAGCAGAGTGCCCAGGCACACATCCAGGCAGCTTTTGAAGATCTCCAAGGAGGGAGACTCCATAACTCACATGCTCCAGCAAGGGCAGAAATCAAGTTAAAAGAAATACATCACTACATGACAGCAGGGAAATTTGCTCTGCAGGCCCAGAGAGCAGTTGGTTTTTGTTCTAAATTATTAAAGCTTTTTTCTTTAAGAATTTTTATCCTGGCTATTGTAAAGGCACATAAAGCTCATACAAATATCTAATCTATTTTTAAATCTTAAGTTCTTATCTTCAGCCAACAAATTCCACAAGTTAATTATATGTTATTTGAAATGAATCTTAGTTTCATTACAGCATGAAGAAAAAAAAAAAAAAAAAGAACAATAAAACCAATAATTCCAGCTCTTCTGGATCTTGAAATCAGACAAGGGAAGATTTAGAAGTAAATCTTTCAGAAGTAGGGTTATATTGTGTGAGGTACTGCCTAAGCTTACATTTTCCAATATCAAAGTGATAACTATCTAAAGATAAGCAGGATATGAGAAGGGAGGAGATATGTATACAGACACATATTTGAAATAATCACAAAAATCAGTAAATATTATTTTTCTTTTCTTTTATTGTTGTTGCTGTTTGTTTTCTAAATGCCCCCCATCTGCCCCCATCCTTTCTCAGCTTGGCCAGCAAGCATTTCTTGATTTACTTTGGTTGTCATGGTAGCAGCAAGTCTTAAGCAGGGGTTTGGTGAGAGAAGAGATACCCTGAAAAATATCTCACAGAGAGCATCCTGGCTGTAATGTGCTCACCACATTTCAAGACTAAAGACAAGAACAGACAAAATCCTATCAGAGACGCTGAAACCCTTTGATAATTCTGGAAAAACACACCCTCCCCATTCCTGTTCCCCACCCCTCCCACTTCCCCCCTCTGCCACGCACGCACAACTTGCCTTTGGGATTTTTCCATTCATTGGCCACTGCTCAGTGCACCAGATTTAGCAGCTTAGCTATGGACAGGAGAAATGATTTGTAGTCACCAATCTCCTAGTCACAAATTTATGCATTGTAACTAGAATACCTTTGAGTCTGATCTATAAAGGATATACTGTGCTAAAAATGAACATTAATTTTCTGTTTAATAATGCTAGTTCTGTTTCTAAACCACAACTTAACTTTTACTTTCAGCCTCTAACACTTAATTTCCTCAATAGATTCTCACAGGGAATTTGATCTTTGAGAAATAAAACAAAATATTTCCTGCTATTTTACCACAATATCTTACCTTTTTCTTTCTACCAGTTCCTTGTAAAATATTACATAGGAAACCTCTGGGAAATACAAGTGAGCTAATGGTGCTTATCTGGAAATTTTCTCTGAAAACTTTCCAAAATTTTGTCCAGCCTTCTGTGTTATCACAGAATATTTCATCTCCCCCTCTGGTAACCCAATATCTTAAAGCCTGAGGACAGAAAAAGAATGAAATCATAGTGCAAAAAAGGTGAGGGAGAAACTTGCAGCACTGCTTGAGATAGCTGCATCAGGAATCAGGACCTTGGAAGTCACTGGGGAAGTGAGAGAAGCAGATGGGGGGAGATGGGGAAAGCAAGGGGGCCTGCAAAGCATCTGGAGGTCTACCTCGTGTGACTGAAAAGGAAACAACCAACAGAAGGAAGAGTTAAAATAATTTTAACAGGTGAGGATTAGGGCAAAATAGGAGTAATAGACCTCAATGTGAAAAAAAAAAAAAAAAATTGAGGAAGAAGAAAAATTTTAAAAAAGCTGAGTTGTAACACAGTCACTTGACTGGCAACTTATTAGTCGTCAGCAGTAACTGGAGATTTCATACCTCTTTAAAGTACCAGAGAGAAAGCGTGCAAGGTAAAAGGTGGAGGTAAAAAAAAGAAAAATGTATGGAGTGTCAGAGTAATGTGGATAGTTTCAACGTGTAATATTTTTCAAAAATCTTATAAAAAATCTGGTTGCTGAAATTCACACTGCCCGTTACATCTTTGTCAAAATGAAAATACTATTTATTTACATCACAAACTGGCCTTTGAAATGTGTGAGGGCTTCTCTGAAAGTAATGCCTCCTATTTTGTTATGTTGGCCCATGACATTAGAGGCATCAAGACGACACACAGGTTGAACCTTCCCAACAGTATTCCACTACACATTGCTGCTGTGTGATAGATGGCAGCAGAGGGGCAGTCTGACAAAATGGCATCTTATTTGGAAGTGTGGATGAAGCAAAGGTGTGGAACTGAATTCATCCATGTGGAAAAAATGGCACCCACTGCCCTTCACTGACTCTTGCAGAACATTTGTGGAGACCAAACAGTGGATTTCAGAGCAGTGTGGTGGTGGGTGGGTGCATTTCAGCAGAGGCAAAGTGACATGAAAGATAAACCATGTTTCAGATGTCTATGCAGACTTTCATAAGCACAGCATGCAGGCTCTTGTTCATCACAGGCAAAAATGCACAGCTAATGGTGGTGACTATGCTGAAAAACTGTGTTTTCTGGCTGAGAACTTGCCCTATCGAATATTGCTATTGTGCTCTTTGTATCTGTCGTAGTTTCCAGAGAAATAAATAGGAGGCATTACTTTCAGAGCAGCTCATGTATATTTTCAGTGTTCAGCTGCTTTAGCACCCATGAACTTACACCTACGCTGAGCAAGAGGAAACCTGTCCATCACCCATCCTCTACAAAGCTGGAAAAACACATAGTTAAAATAATAGTTCCATTGGTTGTTTTGGGTTGGGTTACAGTCCTCTGCGGATATAAAACTAAATAAAACTCTGTGTTTTTAACTTTCTGTTAATCAGAAAATGAAAACAGGAAAATGGCACAAAGATCATTATCGTGGGGGCTGGTCTTCTGTCCTTCAGGTAAAAGTCCAGTTTAAATGAAGTTAATGAAACAACTTACCAAACTTAATGACCTTGTGTCCCATTCCATCCAGAAACGAAGTTGCAATGTCTGTAAATCTATGATGCAGTATCAGGAAAATATTCATGACAGCATTTAGAAGAACCCCAGGTAAATTTTATATTTTTACAATAGGCCACAAGGGACCTATTCCATCTGCAGTCAGAAGGCCCCCAAATCACACCACATGTATCCTTGTTAAAAGGAAGAAAATACTTCTATCTGAAATACCAGTTCCGTCACATGAAAAAGCAGAGTGGAAGTACCAGAACATCTTAGTGTGAGTGTTCTTTAAAGCTTTGCATGTGACAACAATTAAAATGTTCTTGTTTCAGAATACATCTGTTCAACTGAATATACTGCTTTTTCAAAAAATAAATACTTCCAGAAAGAGATTATTAAAGGATTTCCATAAACAGTCCTAAGCTTTGAGCACTGATTACAATGTACAATTTTATGTTTCTTAGTGTCTTTGTTAGAATTATTTATTTTTGCTTGTTTCTAGTGAAATCTTCCTATTCTTTCTTAAACAGAGGACAAGGGCATCTTCACTGAGATCTCCTGAATGCTTACTTAAGGATCAGCTCTCTGAACTACAGATGTCCTAGAAAACAAGTGTCTGTGTAGAGATGAAAGTGCTGTTTTTGAGCCAGCAAACCCCAAACAGACTGAGACCTCCCCACTCGAGGTGTTACTGCTGTCTCTGTGTTGCACAGTGTAAGGTGAGATCATAATTGTGTGCTGACCACTTTGACTGAGAATCCATCTGCACAGCAATATTTTTTTTCCCCACAGTGGTGTGAAATATCTTGGTTTATTGTATTATTACACACACTTGCTTCAGAAGCTTCTGGCAAGCACAGAAGCACACAGGATCAGTATCTGGGATTTCTGGAGTATTACAAAATGTATTTTTAATACACAAATATTATAATTTTATTGGTTATATAAGAAAGGAAGGGAAATGTAACTGGTTTTTCAAGTAATTGTGTATAGAAAAGCAGAAGGGAGGGAATATTGCTTGCACATACAGACCAGAAAAAGTTTCATCTTATAGTTAAACCCTGGCATGCAAACAGCAATTAAGAACAAAAGTTAGACACACTATGCACAAGTGAAATTAGAATGGGATGTATGGAAAACCGAAGACGCTTATCCCACCTCCCAGTGTACAATGTTGCCCAAAATGTTACTGTCAATGAGTTAAATTTAAAAAGGTAATGCTTTAAATGTTGCTAGATCATCTCATTCAAGTGTATTGAAATCAATGAAGGTGCAAACCCAACCAAGATTTGTAAGTCCACATGAACCATCCATGTGAAATCAATGGAAAGTTCAAGATGCACTATAAATATAAGAGCACTGGCCTTCTTAGACTACTGTTCTTCTTTATAACTAAACTTTTTTTGCCTTGTCACACATGCATCAGGAAGTTTAGTAGTATGGACAGGCAAATAAGGTAGATACCAACAAAAAGTAGACTGAAAAATACAACATTGGGGGCTAGGTATTTTATTTTGAAAGATAACATTACCGGTTTTAACACTAAGAGAACTAAGTCTAGAAAATAAAAAAAAAAAATAGGCACAGATTTTATTCATGACAGCATTTAGAAGAACCCCAGGTAAATTTTATATTTTTACAATAGGCCACAAGGGACCTATTCCATCTGCAGTCAGAAGGCCCCCATGGGGCCCATTATATGGACATGAATTACAGCTTTGCTAAAGTAATATGATGTATATTCTCTTGAAAAATATAATTGTGTATTGTATAGGGCAGTTGGAAATGTATATGGAATTATATTGAATATAATAAAAGCATAGATACATTGCTTGTGGCCCATATTGCCGGAAAAGAGGCCTTTGGTAGTCAGTTTCTTGGGAACAGTAATTGAATTTGAATTCCTCCATCATTTTAAACTGATGGTTTATGGAAGATTTGAAAAAATACACTGACCTCTTTATATGAAGCAAATGCAGCTTAGATTTAAATATTGTGTAAAACAAAACAAATCCAAACTATAGCAAATATATCTAACAGACAAGAATGTAATTATTTGGGTGTATAGCAAGAAAAACCCTAGAATTGGCACATTAAGTGGTAACAAGTAAAAATTCAAAACCAATACTGCCCTCCAGCAAGATTTCAAATTAATAACTAAAAAAATAATAATTAAAAGGCAGGTCCCAGAGGCATGTGAAAAAAAAACAAACAAACAGAAAAGTTAGAGGAAAGTGCAAACAATTTAAGTAGACAAACTTGCTTTCTATGGGAATTTTGGAAGTGCTGAAGATGCCATGACAGTGTGATCAATCATGTGATCAATAAACAAGTAAAGCATTTTTCATTAAAAAAAAAAGATATGGTAAATTGTAAAACACCCCTTCTCTTCCCTTTGCAGTCTTGGTTTGAATTCCCCCCCATGAAATGGCACATCAAAAATGGTTGAAATTATTTAACCAAAAAAGGAACATGTTTTTTTGTGAGAAATGCCTTGGGTTTTCTGACTAGCTATAATGAATATTCACTGTAGATGAAATATTTCCAAAATCATTTCCTGAAAAGAGAGGTGATTGGCCAATGTTGTGATTGACCTTTTTTTTTCTTTTTTTCTTTTTCTTTTTTAAAGAAAGCAAAGTACCTTAAAGAAAGCATTATTGTAACACTTTAAGAACTTCAGCATGTGGACAATGTAAGAACAAAGAGTCACACATTTTTCACCATAAAAATTCATAAAATATCTGTTTGGAAAAAGCCCCCACACTCTGTTCAAAGTCGAACCAATTAGATCAAGATGTTCAGGGAGGTGGTCAGCTGAATTTTAAGTGTATCCAAGAGGAGGTTCTTCGACCACAGTACTTCAAGCATTCATGGCCCTGTGGATAGCACAGCACACCGACACCTGCATCCAGTTCCAGTGACCTTAGTAAGCTCCTTGTTCCAAGTCTCTCATGTGACATCAGATGATTCAATTTCTTCATATGTAAAACTTGAATTACTATCCAAATCTACTGCATAATGCACTCTGAGATGTAGTCTGTATTGCTGCATTACAAACAGTACTTAAACAGCAGTGTATTTAAAGACACCACTGTTCCAGAATACACATTTTTTAAGTCTCTGGCTTCCCCCATGGGAGGAATGAGGGCAAAGAGGGAAAGCCACATTTTACACAAACCTGGAAAATACTTAGAGCAGTTACAGTGGCCTCTGCTGGTGCAGGCCTCAGCTACTGGCTTTTTAAACACCTGGCTCCTTTTTCACAGCTGGTACTGGTGATTTTCAGTCTTCAGGGTGAATAGTTCTCATTTCATACCAACTTGCTCTTTTTGTTCTGTTCTTGGTGTTTCACTTTGAGTACGTGTAAATTTTGGTCATATTATTCTCTTATTTTATATTAAAATCATCCTTCCCTCCCTCCTCCCCCCAACCATCCCCCATGTTACACTGTAGGTGTTGGTGTTGTCTATCTGTGTCAGAATGACAAAAAGAATAATTTTCAGGAGGAGCAGTAAGGACTCAATCTCCTACCAGTATGAATGACTTATGCCTGTAAGTTCACAAGATAACTCCTGCTGTGGATGATAGAGCCACTTGCTAGTAATTTTAATGCTGGACTGACAAAGAGGTTCATACAGAATATATCCACATGGAGTATTAAGTGTATTCTTCCTCCTATCAACACCATTTAGCCTCTTCAAGCAAAAATCCCTAAGGTTTCTTTCTGCAACTTTTGCTTCTGCTTGGATTTTTAAGACACTTCCTTGAATTTCTCTGTCTTGTATTGGTTCCTTTCCAGATGCATTTGAATCAACATGAATTTTCAACATGAATTTTTGTTAAGATGGAATTTAGATAGCATAGTGCTGAATAGAAATAAATTGAGTTTAGTTTGCTTGTCACAAATGTATCTCATTTCAAAGAACAGCACCTCATGGGACAAATTGCTCATCACCAAATAGTGTTAAATTGTGATCTTGGAAATCGCAGAGCTTTTAGATCAGGAGTGCTACCAGATTTGAAGGTATGCGACCATCCTTGTGCGTGGGGTTTTTTTTTTTTTTTTTTTTTTTTTTTCTCAGATACCATAACCCCAGTGGGGCAAGGGCAACTTGAACAATGACATTCCAGATTAATGTCTAAAATTAAGGATTTCTCCAAAATGAGGCAGAAGAATGAAACTGTTTAAAAACACCAGGAGTGGGACCACAGGACTGCGCCCCTGCCATCTCTTCCTCAGAGATCTCAAAGAAACTCAGCGCACCTTCACTTTGACTTTTGGCCAGTGATAAACTGCCTTTATCTTTAGTACCGTGAGGCTTAGCACTGAGCCTCAAAACACTTTGATGGTCTTTCGTTTGTAAGGACTGTAAAGCTGCACGGCTGCATGTGAATGATTTATTAACATTGTACCCTGGATGCTGCCCCCGGATACTACGTAGGCACTGCACGCACTCTGACATCTCTTTAGAAGCACCACAAAATAAGCGAGGCCACAGCCATGGCTATGGCTGGCTCTGCACTCGGGGCCAGTAACCCGAGGGGTGACAGAGGCTGCACAGAGCCACCTGCCTGCACACCGCCCTCAGCCCGAGCAGCGGAGCCCAGAGAGCAACTCGATGTCACTGCGGACAGGGCGGACGGCCGCGAGGTGCCCGGGTCGGGCTGGACGCTCGCACCTAGGCCAGGCGGGGCTTTCCTGACCCGCACACGGCGAGGTACTTTCCGCACCGCTTAACCTTTGCGTTACTCTCACTTCGCCCCACGGGGCGGAAACTCCGAGCAGAACTCGGGGAGGACGAGAGGAGCGACAGAGAAAAGGCCTCGGGGCCGCTCCCGAGGCGTGGGTGAGGGCTGCCCGCCGCCGGCGCGCTCCGGCGGGAGCGCAACTCCCCGCTCCTGGCCTGCGTCCGCCTCCCCGCGGCGCGGGGCGGCTACGAACGACGGGGCTGCGACCGAATAAAGCGACGGGGACGCAGTGACTTCAGCGCCCCGCCTCCGCCCGCCCCCACTCCGAACCTGCCCCGCTGCCGTCTCCTAGCAACGGGGGGGACCCGCGCGCTCGACGCGCACCGACGGCGCCCCGGGCTGCTGCAGAGCGGCACCGCGCCCGCTGCTCCCCCGCCCAGCGGCGGGTGCTGACGGCGGCTCCGGCCGGGGCAGGAGACGGCGGCGGGCGGCGGCCACCTGGCAGGGGGTGCGCGGCGGGGGCGGACGGGGGGCGGGCGTTTCCTTGAGGGAGGTGCGGGGAGGGCGGCTGCGCTCCCGCCGCTCGGCCCCGCGCGGTGCCCGGTGCCTCCTCCCCGCGGCCGGACGGAGCGGGCGGCCGGGCGCCCCTTGCGCGCCGGGCTGGAGGCAGATGGAGGCGACCGCTCTCCGCGTACGCCCGGGGCCCCGGCGCCACCGCCGTCGGCGGGAGGGAGCCGCCTTCGGCGGGGCGCGGGGGCGCGGCCGGCGCTGCCCCTGAGATGCGGCGCTCCGCGCCCGCCCCGCCGCCTCCCCGCGCCCTACCTGTGCCGGGCTCGCCGCCGCCGCCGCCCCTCCCCCGGCCCCGCCGCCGCCGCCGCCGCCGCCCCCGCGGGGGCCGGGACTGAGCGCGCCGCGCCGCCGAGCCGCGGCCCCGAGGAGAGGGCGAGGGAGAGGCAGCGGGAGCGGCGCCGCATGATGTGGGTGCCGCTGCTGGCGTGCCTCACAGCGGGGATCGTCTCCGTGCCCAAGTGCCAGCGCGGCCCCGGGGCCCTCCTCGGGGCGGTCCGGCTGCTGGCGGCCGTGCCTGGACTCTGCCAGCGCCGTAAGTTGCCGAGTTGCTCTCCGTGCCTCTGCCCGAGAGGGACGGACGCTGTGGGATGGAGGGGATGGCCGAGCGGCCGCGGGCAGGTGGGGCGGTGGGTACATACGGCGGTAGGGGGGGCGGATCAGAGCGGCTCCTGCCACTGCGGGAGCTGCCGGCACGGCCCGGCTGCGGTCCTAGGGCGGGTGGGTGATGCGATTAAGCGCTCGGTTTGACAGCGCGGGCTGAAAAATGGGCATGGAGTTCAGGGAGACCTTTTTTCTCTACCTGCTCCAATCGGTGCGCGCTGACAGTCCGCTGGCACCAGCAGTTCTGCGGGCAGTGGAGGCTCAGGTAAGAGTGGGGGACGCTTCGAGTTGCGGGAGGGCTGCTCGAAGTTTTGCCGTCAGTTTAGGCCGAGGAGTTTGTGCAGATGCACCTCCTGTGTCAGACAGCTCTCAGGTTAGTCTGGCGTTTCTTCAACGATGCGGCTTCACCGGCGGGGACCGAGAGACAGATCAAGTTGACAACCACCTTCCCTTTCTTTCCTTTCCCTCTGTGGAGTAAATGCATATTCCGTGCTTAAGCCTGGAGTTAATTTAAACATTAACTTGAAACCTTTAAAAATAAGATTTGTAACGGGAACAATGCATCAGTCTTAAGTTCCTCCCTACATATGTGACAAATTCATGCCTAATTCAGTGGGATTTGCCCAGTGCTTTTAAAAACAATGGAATAATTTGTTAAGTTTCACAGAATAATTTATTTTGCTCTTTTGGCTTCATAGTTTGAGTTCAAAACCAAACTAAATGTCAATAGGAAAAATAAAATATAATATTATTAAATGTCTTATGAAACATGACAGCTTCATCCAGTATTCCAGATTCTTTTCTGTGCAGTGTAATTGAGTTTAAGAAACTAATTGAAACTTTATGGAAGGGGATCTCGTTGCCTTAGTGCAGTGGTATGCTTGCTCCTGGGTGCACAGCAGTGCAAATGAGGCATGAGAACAGCATGACATAGGTGAAGACTGTGTGTGGGGCTTTTGCTCCACAAGATGCTTGCTTCCTTTGTTGTGCTTGACAGTGAAAATGCACATGGGTGGTAAGTTGTGGGCTGCATGTTTATTGTGACAACAGCTACCAGGTCCGGCAGTCTGCTGCTCTGATAGATCTTGCTCTCTTCCTCTGTGTTTGAAACTTCTGCTAATTTGTGAAAGCTGAAAGTTGCACTGAATTCTTCCTTTCATGCATAATCACTTCATAGTTTAACCAAGAATAGTGTTTTGTTTTTCCTTGAGTATATATAATAAATGGTAGAAGTTTGGAGGCTTATTGTTACTATTTATTTTATTTCCTTGTCTGTCTATTTTACTTTTGGCTGCGTTAGCTCTCTGCATCAGCACAGCACCACCTGAATTCCTTGAACTTCTGCAGTCTGCTGTTAGCAAAGCGCTGGGCAGCAGCTCCATGTACAGCTATTTGGCAGCGCAGCTTTGTTGAAGCAGCCACTCCTCCATGCTTCTGCCTTGACAGCACTGGGCATGGAGAAGAGCATCACACTGTTCCCGTGCCATCAGAGAGTTCAGATTATTTATGTGCACATTTGGCAGAATTTCTTGCACTGAATCTCCAGTTCTAAGAGGAACTGGAATGAATATGAAACATTCATGGGACTGAAATGTATTCATTCTAGTTGAAGCATTTCTTGCTCTTCTAATTGAAAAATGTACAGTTTTATGTCATCTGAAGTATTTGTTCTCAAAGTAGAGTTTGAGATGTGAGTTACTGCTTGGGTGTAAGTAAAAACAGAGTGTGACGCCAGTTTGCAGCTAAGAGGAGTGCAGAAGGAAATCTCCCAACACTGTAAAGTTGCAAGTCCCAAATTAAAGGTTCTGTAAGCTCAGATAAAAGGTTAGTGTTGTTCCCTTCGACAAAGGGTCCCTTGTTCGCTAAATCTTACCGAAGGGAATTTACAGTTCACTAAGCCAACTAAAACAAGTACCTGACATAAGAATGGAACTAATTCAAAATTAAATTTGTGTTATAGCGATTTACACAGATCTCATATTTATGATGGAACACAAAAAAACTGACGAGCTCCTGAAGAATTAAACCAGCGAAGTGAATAGAAGCTGAATTCTACAGCGAGAGCATGTGTGTGCATTGCTTGTATAACTACTCCACATATGTGCAGACAGTCTGCTCACTTGGCTCTTTCGGAAGCTAACCTCATGCAAGTCTTGCATCTTCTGTATTACCATATAGAGTGCATAGGGCTAAAATGCTGTAGAATGACTGATCAGGCCAGGTTAACAGAGGACATAGGTTAAAATCCCAGCATTGTCTCAGAAAAAGCAGTTTTTACATACATTAAAACTTGAATGCTAAGGTGCTTGATGCTTTCAAAACTATCTGGGTTAATCATTCCTACATGAAACTCAAGTAAGCAGAGTTTACATGTGATGTGCTCCCAGAGATTGGATGGCATGGCAATCTTTATCCTTGATTGAAGAACTGAAGATCAGTCACATGGCAGTTCTTTTGCACAGTCATGGTTGACAAATCTCTTGACATTTTGAAAGTTGGCATTGTCAGTATTCTTTATAGTATCTTTTGGAAAGACCAGCTGGGGTTCTGGGGAAAACAGAAGATCTGTGATGATAGCAGGGACAACTGTTAATTGATTTATCCAAACAGCATGACTTCTGATGCCAAACATAATCCATTACTGTTCTCTCATCTGGCTCTTTGGTAGTTTGCCAGCCTTGACACATCACATTCTCATGTTCTAGTTACAAAATTTCATAAATCGTTACAGTGTCACTTCTCAATGGCATAGAAAAAGCCATTCAAACTACACAGGAAAGAACTGTTTCTGAGGAGGTGGTCAGGAAGTGTCCTGCCCTCCCCTCCCAAAAAGCAAGCAAGCAAACAAACAAAAAATCTGAAATAAATTGTATGTCATGATAGCTTTAACCATGTATCTGTTTGTTGATTTCTATCCTATGCCCATTTCTATTTAGGGGCTCAGTGAAAGCTGTATTGTATGGGGTACTCGGCATTGAGACAGTTCTGCTTTTCCTAAGTCTTAAAGCAATCCAAGGAGAAGAGAAAACCCATTTTAAATTTCCTGATCCTATGTGGGTGATTTGCACCTTAAGGCTATTAGATCATTTTTGGCAGTAGATTGCACTTCTAATGAATAGCAAAGAGGAGGTTCACTTACCTGCATGTTTCAAAGGAGCATATTATGCCAATGGTATGCATAAATTTACTTTGTAGTTTGCACAGTTCTCACCACTTGTTACAATTTCATATATTTCTTTGGGGTTTTTATTCAATAGTTCTTTTATGGTTTGTTGCAAGTTGAATGAAATGATGCACATATAGCATTTGCAGTGTTTCTGTTCTACAGATGCTTGAGATGGTGTGATTGTGGGAAAAGAAAGGAGATGGACAGTTTACTAAGTTTACTAGAGGAGCAACAAGTATACTCTTGGTGCACCAGGCAGCTTGAGTTATTATGTCATTATGGACGCATTGCTGCTGAAGAAAGTAGGGAAGGCAGCTTGAAGTCTGCATGCAGCAGGAATATTGTTCATAGCAATTTGAAGAGGTAGTAATTTCTTTTGTCCTTGAGCTTTCAAGGGCTGGAGCTGCAATTACTCCAAAGCAAGTAGGAATTACACTTCATTAATCAAGAGGCCTGGATGAATAAATTTGATTTTCCATTAAAGTACAATTTGAGTTTGATTTATCTCTTCAGAGCATCAGTAGGATGTTAAAATGTAAGCGTTATGGAAACCTGAGGAAATCTCCATCAAATAAATCCTCATATGTTTATATGTTCAATATACATAAACAGGACATAAAAACATAGTGCTTCACTATATGCTTCAGTCACTGTAAGTAGAATTTTCAAGTTCCTGGAAAGAACTTAGTCATAAAATAAGAACATCAAGGAACTTTTCACTTGAATGACTCCTGAAGACAAAACCACATCAATTCTAGATGTTAGTGTAGCTAAAACAAAACTGGGAAAGGAAAAAAAAACCAAAACAAAACAACCAATAAGATGTACATGTTAATTGGTCTTGGAGTTAAGATAATTAGTATTGTTATTCTACAATAAAAATTGTAAGATACCATGTTTACAAATTGCATAAATTGCATAGAGTTCTTAGTAGAAGCCAGAGATTTCATCTTTGCAACAGATCCACAGTAAGAAACACTAGCTTTGTTAAACAAAATTTTTGCTATATACATGAGCTGCTTTTTTTATGATCAGTGTGCATCTAAAAAACCTACAGCAAAAACAGGTTTTGTTCAGTATTGGGATAGGTGTATCTCATTGATTTAATGAGCTCTGTCAGGAAGGACAGACAGAATGTCTTTGTTTTCAGTGTGCTCAGTGTTCTTAAAATACTTTAATGGCACTGAAATTGTTGTATTTTCAAGAATTATGTATGTAAATCTCTACTTCCTCTGTTGGTGGTAGTACAGACATTTTGATATAAAGACAGTTTCTCAAGCTGAATGCACTGAAAACAAAATTTTAGAGAACATCAATTCCTTTCTGTTAATATGCTTTTAAGTCAAATTCTTGAGGCCTCTGTGCTTATAGCTATGTCCATATTTTCAACAAAATCTGATTTAAAAGTCCATAACTAATTGCTGACATCTGTCAAACCAGTGGAAAAGATGAATACTTCTTTTTGATCTGCACAAATAGACATAATTTTTGATGGACAAAATAGGAGGCGGTCTGTTATTCTTCTCTAGCCACTTGAAATTCATTAAGGATTAACATGTATATATATATATATATATATATATGTATATGGTGTGGCTTACATAAATGGATTCAGGCTATTTAGTTTTTGGAAAGGAAACAGGGCTCTAATGAATTAGTTCACTGTAATAGAACCTTTCTTCAAGAAGAAGAGCCAGCCTCTTCCCAGCCATTCAGGATTCCCTCTTGTTCTGGCAGCAAAACAAGAATAACCCTTTTAGCAAGATTATATGAATTTATAGCATTAGAAAGCTGCTAAAAAGGCAACTTCTCACTGAGTCTGTGTTTTCCTAAACTCAAAAGTTTGCGAAGATCATAATTGACTCCTTTTCTTCATATGTTTCTATGCTTCCCATGACTTCACTGTCATATGCCTGTAGTAATTTCAGCCTGCTATTAACTGTGATGACAGTAATGAACCTGAAGTATTTATAATTACCAAAAGAGATGAAGAGATGGATTTGAGCTATAATTATCAGAGGAGGAAAATTCTGTAGCTTCAGGCAGGTGGAATAATGCTCCTGGGTGCTGGATTTTTATTTTTCATAAGGGTTCTTCTCTGCCCAATGGTTTGGATGTTGTTAGCAGCACTGTGTTATTGAGTTCCAATCTTAAGAACTTCAGAATTTTTGGTATTTTACTGTTGTTGTAGCTGTGTTATGAATATTGCTGCATGATGTATAGTGGCATCTCTAAAGTCATCCAAATCTGGTTAAACCAGTGACTCCTCTCTCCAAAACATATTCCCTTCCTTCTCAGTGTTCAAGTGAGCGAGGCATAGTGAATTCCTCTTGCTGTACTGTAATTAAGAATATGATTTATGTCCACTTCCTCTCCACAGGGTGACAGGTTAGTTCTGTACTGAAGACAACTTTTTTCTGTGGGATGGGAGGTTCTTGCTGGACATCTGGAAGTTAAATGGAGCAAGATTCTCATCTCCTTGTACAAACAGGACTCCCAGGAAATAAAAAAAACTTTCATTCTGGCATGAATGGTGTAAAATGACCTAAATAAAACTAGTGACTTAAGCAAGCAAGCTCTTCCAATCTAAGCAAAACTTTGAATTGCATTTTGCTGTCAAAACTGTTGTGATGTGAGTTCAGAGCATGAAATAAATAACTACCTGTTTGAAATCTCAAAGCTGCATGTTTAAAGGCTGTCCCTTACAGAGCATTTAAACTGCACCTGCAAGGCATTCACATATGTGAGTACTTACTTGCAGAACCACAAGCAGAAGCTTGCAATCAAACTGTATGTTCACCAGTAGTTAGAGTTAGTATGCAAGTCTGCACATTTTACAGCCTGCAGTCATGTTTTATGTAGTCTTTACCTGCAAATTATAAGAAGCTAAAAGGCTTATTATGTAAACCTAAAATGGAGGTTGGGCACTGCCTGCTCCTAGACAGGTATGATTGCTATTTTCTATTTTTTCTTCTTCTTTTTTTTTTTTTTTTTTAAATGTTTGTGAATAACATGTGTGTCTTTTGTTTCAGAAAGTTAGTTTCTCATTATTCATTTAAAAGATTTTTGTGTTCCTCCAGTTTTTATGTTTATATTCGGAAAAACACTGCAGTTTAACTTGTCTTTGAAGGACTCATGCTTCAGCTGTTAATCATCAAACTGTAGCTTGAGTGTCTTGTGCTGTGTTATCACAGTTATTTGAAATAAGACAATGGTTTCTGCATTCAAAGAGAATAAAAGTAAAAAAAATAATTTAAAAGAAAATCCCAGAAAGCTTTTACCGCATTCCATTGTTCTCATGTCCAATGACTTTTTTGAAGATTCAAAACTATTGAAAAGCAAGTTACTGGAATAACAAAGAGCTAACACATTGTATTCCTGAAGGCAATAACATTTTTAATACCCCTAGTGAATATATCTTCCTCCAGAAGCTGGGATCCTCCAGAAGATGGGCATCATACACTACGAGTCCTCAAGAGAGGTGGTTACCTTCTTTGATACCAGTCTTTAATTTCATATTCTTGAGGTTTTCTAATTCTGAGTGCAATTTAATTCATGCTAAGTGTTTTCTTTTAACCTTGGCTTGTCTTCTTTTTATACTAATATACACAGTTATTTGGGTTTATATGCAAACACATAGTGAATTGAGGCTTTTGTTTTGTTTCAGGGCAAACTTCTATAAAGTATATAATTTGATTATCATTTTGTTCTTGAGGGTCTGGTTCCCACAGGTATTCAGCTTTGAGTATTACAGCCTGGAGTATGAAATAAACTTGTCCCAGTCTATAATGTATACACATAACAACTCATCAAAGTGAGTTATTTGCATTGCTGTGGACTAAGAACCAGTGGATCAGGTGGTCTGTGATGATGCTCCTTGTGAAGAAATAGCTCTGAGCTATTCTATGTTGCTGATGAGCTACTTGCCAGTCATGCTTGCTAAGATAGAAGCAGTGTAATCAGCCCTGAGGTCCAGCAGCAGCAATTTTAGGCTTTGTGAGAGCAGCATGGCTGTGTCCAAGCTGGCCAACTCTTAGAGAGATCCTAGCATCTGGAAATGACGAGAGTATAATGATTTCCATGTCCACGTTCTATCCTTGAAAATGGGAATTAACACTGCTTCACACATCCTGAAGTTCTTTTTAAATCAAAGGATTTAATTAAATTAAAAAAAAAAAAAAAAAAAAAGAGAGAAAAAAGAATTAAACCTTCTGCTTCCATATGCTTTGTATTTTTACTGGTGCAAAACGGTGCAAAACTGTGCAAACAAGGCTATCAAACCTTTGCCATAAAAGCTAACGGCTGTTGGGAACAAATCTAGTTCTAATGGTATAATCAGAGTAAATTGCCCTGTGTGTTTTTACTTGCCAGAGACAGAAAAGATTGGCTTCGGAAACTAAATAGTCTTTGACTCATTGTTTGCAGTCATGGGTTGCATCAACCAAATTTAACCATCTCCTATAAAAGCAGGAAGTTTCATGGAAAGGAGAGGCTGCAAGTAGAATTGGACAACAAAAAAAAATTGTGTGTTATGAAAAATTTCAAGGTTACAGTCCTTGTTTTCATTCTCTATTGTAGTTTGGGAACAAAGTCAATCCGGAGTACTCAGTAGCAGTCAAGGTCATATTTGAGGCTGCAATTTGATGTGTTTGTGAGCCCCAACTGCTACACCAGCAACTATTTTTGTAGCACCTTTTCTGAAACACTATGTGCAGCTTTCTGATATAAAGAAGAAATTCTCTATGAGATCTATGCATTACTCTCAAAAACTGGAGTCTGTATTAATCTGTATGAGGTTTCTGTTCTCAAAGTTTCCTTTTGAATGTTGTGCAATATTCACATCACTGAATCTCCCTGAGAGATGAGGCTAAGGAAGATGCTTGTAGGCACAGGAAGGTGTAAGGAGTATCTCCTTGAAACCTTGCCTCATTCCCTAATTCTGGAAACGTGCATACCCCATACGCACATGCTGGAAAACTCCATCCCGTGTGCCATGATAGAGCATTCAACACCAGAACATCCAGCTTCGACGTTACACATCCTAGCCTTTGCAACCATGTCCTTTTCTGTCAGAGCTTTCCTAACACTGTGTAGTAACGCCGTAGAAAAGGGCCTCTCCTTTTTCCTCATCTCTCTTTGCCTTATTCAGCTGATACCCAGCATCAGTTCTCCCAAGTGGCATCGTTCACAGATTGCACAGTGCATAAATAGAAGGTCTTGGGTCTGTCTCTGCACAGTTTGCACAGGCATGAACTGTAGTGTACTAAGGCAGACTGCTGCATTACTTGACATTCTGATGGCCCATTACTGTTGTGGCTTCCAGTAAAACCCTTCGTTCTCATAGAATAATGTGTTCTTGTGGTAATGTGGAAGAATAAGGAGTGGGAACCCACAGTGGCCACCAGGACTCGCTCACTAGCAATATCTAGATGTGTTTGTATACTTCTTATTTATGTCATTTTTATCTCTTATCTTTATAACTATATCATGGTTTTATCTTTCAAGGTATTCTGCTTTTCTTTCAAGGAACACTGTACCTCTTGGCCATTATTATTTTTTTTAATGACTAGTAGAAAAAGAATGTCAAAGGTGGCAGAGTTTTTGTTGTTGTTGTTTGATTGATAGTTTAATAGAAAGGCTTGCCATGTTTACAGAAGTATATTTCCAGGGCTCAGGATTTAATCAGTAGGGGTTGGCTTTTTCTCTTCAGGTTACCAGCAAAAGGCCAAGAAGGAATGACTTCAAGTTGCACTAGGGAAGGTTCATATTGGATATGAGGGAAAATTTTCTCCTTCAGAAGAGCGGTGGTGTACTGCAATAGGCTGCCCAGGCAGGTGGTGGAATCACCATCCCTGGAGGTGTTCAAGAAACATGTAGATGTTGTTCTAAGAAACATGGTTTAGTGTGGTAGGTGGATGGTTGGACTAGGTGATCATGGAGGTCTTTTACAACCTAACGATTTTGTGATTCTAGAGTTCTGTGAACAATGAAGATCATGTTTTGTACCTTTCTTTTGCTCACCCCATTTTTCTTAGAAAATATTCATCTTATACACCCAGGTTTTATATCTGGGCTCCTTTTGCTGCTTCTCTTGCTGGAGAAATGTTTTCAAATCCATACAGCTTCGCTCTTGTTTAAACAAAACAGGAGAGTAGAAAGCAGAAAAATTGTCTGGTAAGTTCGTTCAAGTAATCTTAGGAATTTATTCTCAATCACAATAGATTACAATTTTCAAACTGAAATATTTTTGGACAAAGGGGAGGACCTCCTGTTCAGAGGAATACCTTGTTACCCTCTTGGGAAAACATGGTGACAAAGCATGCTTTTGAAGCATGACATTGCACATCAGGGGCAAAGAGACTGCTTATTGCTTGCTTGGAAAAAGGGGAGATGAAGCCCTAATGCCAGGATTAGGTTTTAGGATTGGTGGTTAAAGCACAGCCTCTCATTTTTTCCTTGTAATCTGAGTAAGAAAGTGTCAGACACAATAATCATGGAAAAAAAATCCCACTCTAACATTTTTACAATGCTTTTCATTGTATCTGTGCGTTCAGCCAAAGTGCATGGAGAAGCTGCACGTTAGCTAGGGCAGCTCCTGGCTGCCCGGTGTAGGAAATGCCCTGTGCAGCTCCCAAGGAAGGACAGAAAGGTGGAGGTGGTTGCAGTGTGCTGTGTAAACTGCAGCATCCCTCAAAAGCAAGGCTCTGTTCTAGTTGCTGAAGGCACATCATCAGAAGAGATGGGCAGCCAGGCTGACTGCTTACGTAGAACAAGATTGGATGCAGATTTTAAGGGTAAAAAATGTATACACAAGATGATATTGTATCTTACTTTAAGTAGTGCTCAGCAGTCTGAGGACCATGATCAGGAAGTATAAACTGCTAGTTATTTTTTGGCTTTCTGTGTTAAGTAAGCAAAGAGTGTGCATTCCAAAAACAGCATAAATGTGTAACTACAGCAATGTCATTAAACGTCTAAATTCCTGGATGTACGTGAACAACATGCTGGCTGTTGGAAAACTGAGTGTTTAGCATTCACTCCAACCCTAGAACACATTATTATTATTATTATTCCTACTCTCAGATAAATGCTCTGATCATGATAAAGTTACATTCATAATATGGAGGCAGGATGTGATTATAACGTACACAATCTTTGTCTAGTCTTGATCCCTTTTGTTGCTGAAGTTTAGGCTTGTCCTACCTGTGCTTAGTAGCTGGAGCACAGTTGAATGATGTGGGGGAGGCAAGAAAAGAGCAGGTTAACCTCCAGCACTCATTTTTTATTATCTGCATATGCCTGTGCAGTTCCCAGCACAAAGGTTGGCCCTTGTTGAAAATAGCTTTTGGCATACATCAGTTCTAGTGAAGCCAGTAGAAACTTGCCCTTAGCTTTGGCTGAACAGTAACTCAGTCTTGTCTGGACTCTGTTTTTGGTGAAGTGGCAGGAAAAATCTCAGTTCTTTCTTTAAGCCAACTCATATAAAAATGTTTCTTGCTCTAGCATGTGATTTTTAAAATAAACTGAGAAGTTTACACTGAATCAGTTAAGGTTTTAGAGTACATTTATAACCAAATAGTAAATATTTGGTGAATGAAAGCATTTCCATAAATGTTACTGCTATAATGGACTACATACTTGGGAACTATAGTAGTGATGTAGCCAGAACGTGTCTCAGGAACTAATAAACCTTTTCAAGTTTCTCTTTATTCCAAAAAAATCATTTTTTGGAGCCAATGGCACCAAGCCTGTCAATTGCCAGTGCATGACTTCACGTTGCAAAAATGGAGCTCTGAGTCTGGAGAGTGATCTGCAGAGAGATTTGCATCCAACAGTACTGTGTACCTCATTTGGTAAAGTATTTAATCTTCTTTGATCACCCTGAAAACCCACACTGGATTTTGAGATCTTTTCTTCTCACTTAGCAGTTTAGAATGACACAAAGGAAATCATATCTTTTAAAAGATAGGCTATATTTATAAACTAAATCAGACTTCAATAGATTGAGTGCCTAACTCATACAGATAAAAAAGATTCAGCACCAAACCACACTGAAAAAAAATCTGTGGCAGTTATATTTCAGCCTATTTTTTAATGGAAATGCTATACCCGTTCCCATCATAGACTCTTCGTAGTGTGTGCGCATTACAGTAAAACGTCTTGTTACATGTCTTGTTACATCGTCAACAGTTTTTAGAAGTGTGAGAATTTATGAATGCATTGTCTGTGTTATGCAAATAGGATTATATGTTTTAAGATCAGAAATTATTATAGGTAATGAATTAAGTCAAACTCACTGTTTTGTTTACTTTGAATATTGGTTGTGATGACCAGGAGTTGAGTTGTCTTCTTCATCTTTTTAGCTAGATACAGTAGTCCCTCACTTTGTTTCTTTCAACAGTTTATTAGAATAGTTCTTTCTCCTAGGGTGGCTGTTGCTTGGTTGCTAGCCTCAAAGTTCATGGTGTCATCTCCCTGTTCTGCCCCATCTTACTCTTCAGCCACCACTGTGCTGCAAATCAGCAGTTCCTGCCTTTTCTTGCCACTTCTACTGAACCCACCTTTCTCTTTCACTTGGCATTCAGCTGAAGATGGAAGTGATGCTTCTGACCCAATAATAATTACATTCCTGTTAGTTGTACTCCTTCAGCAACTCTTCACCTGGCTTTTGTGCTTAGCTGTGGCTAGGAGCAGGTCAGTGTTAAGCTCTACAGCTCTGTGACTGCACCAACCTGGGATCCTACTATCGCTCTGCCTCATGGCTGCAGTAACTCTTTCATGGGCTCCAGCTCTGTTCTTACCATTATCTTACACATGCAAAGAATTTTATCTTGCATCAGTGCCGAATGAGCTTTTTTGCGTACCCCATCCAAATCAAACTTGTTGTGTTTGTTTTTACAACAAGCAAAAACCTTTTGGATTTTGTCTTGCCTTCTTCTCTCTCCTTAGCAGCCCTTCCTGCATTTATCCCTGCCCATCTCTTTTTAAATATTATTTTTCTTTTCCAGTGCCTTCCTAGGCTCCTTTCCTGTTTGTTTTCTTTTATTTATTTGTTTTGTTTTACTTTTTTTTAAAATCACATCTGTAATTATTTTTTCTTCCTTTCATATACATTTCTTGCGCTGAATTCATGGCGTAAATTGTAAACATCAGTTTATGTGAAATATCAGTCTGATCTTTGAAATCAATGGAATTGCTCCAAGCCTGTTATCAGTGTAATGCTGCAATTGTGCTTTATTAAGCTTTTCTGTCTTGCTAGTACTTATGGTGGTGCATATGTTGCTGATGGCAATAATGTGCAAGCTATGATTAGTTCCTTGAATCATCTGTTATTCAGAGGGCCAGCTCAGTAGGGAATCTCATCTTTAGATCCGTAGCTGAAATTGGTTAAAGAAAGATTTTAAAAAAAAGGAATTTTAGTGAATGTGATCCTAATGCTGCCTTTCGCTGTGTGAAGTTGCTCTCACTGCTCTAAAAAGAGAGATGGTTTGCATTGTGGAAGGTTGGAAAGAGGTAACCTGAGAGACAGCACTTGGTCACAACTTTGGATGACAAGCTTTTCTCGAACTGCTTTGATGTGGTGATATGCCTTTTATCATAGTGGATCAGACAAAAGACTTAGATTTTCCAGTATGTAGTAATTCATTTTATTTCATTTCCATTGTGTTGTATAACCATATGGTAATCCATGCTGAATGTGCCACTGAGCAGTGGAGTGGTACCATGCTGCTGTGCTCTGACAGGTCATATCCTGCACCTTCTTCATGGCTGCTGTAAGGCCAATTCTCACACAAAAGAAAAGGGAGACATCTAATCTCAGTTCTGGCTGCTAGAGTTTCATAGCAAAAGCACAAAAATACTAGTAACATAAGCAGTGATCTGTAAGGCATAGGTGTAAAGAGGATATGAAGGGCTTTACCCATAGACCTGCTGTAGGCACAGCTTTTTGTTGTTGGCAGTGCAGAATTATGTCTTCAGTCTATGACACACTTGGATAAGTTTGTGTTGACTTCTGCAAAGGAAAAAAAAAAAAAAAAGAAATCTGCCTCTTCTTTGAATTTGAATAATGAATAACTCAGACAAGTGTAAATAACTTAAAATGAAAATGTCTATAAAGAGATAAGCTACCTGGTAAACATGTTTCGTTGGGCAGTAAATCACCAAAGTATGTGCCAAAGATGGATTTTCACTTCAAAGTTATTTTATGTCAGGATTTTAAAAATTTGGCCTTGAGAATGAATTTTATACTATCTATCTGTACATGCAGTTCTAAACTGTAGATACAAAAAATGCTGTAAATATTCTCTCAGCAGGCTGCTTTTGTTCTGTTTTACTTCTGTTTGGATACGTTGTCATCGCTCTTAATCTGGTGAAGCAATTTTTGAAATCTTGGTTTGAAATTAGGTATTTTACAATTCCCCCATACCTTCATAAATCATTAAATGTTTGGTTTTGTATTTCATTGCAGCGGAAAACAGATGTGCTACTTCAAATGCAGTAACATGTACAAAGTGTCTTGCTCTGGGTCCAGAGTGTGGATGGTGTGCTCAGGAGGTATGGCATTTTGCTTACTTATTTTTTACTTTACATTTTAGCTGCTCATGATCTTTATAAAGATAAAAGACTTCTAAACTGTGAAAATTATAGTGAGAAATAACAGGAAAATCTTTAAATGTCCTCTGGACATAGCACCTGGAGAAATCATGTTAAATATATTTAATTTCTAGAGGAGAAAATACAATCTTTTATTTGGAAAATTGCAGTAATTTTAAATAAAGTGAGAACTTTTTAATGTGTTCCATCTGCTTTGTAGACAGGTTTGGCGGGTTTATAATAGCTTTGAGAGTTCAGAAGTTTTTGGCATCAAAATCAAAATTACTTATCAGTACTTTGTATTAATTCCTTACATATCAGAGCAAGTCTATACATATGTATCTATTGTACTTAACAAGAGTGGAGTTAGCTTTAACTTCACCATATTTTATGCCCCCTCTTGCAAATTGAAAAAATGATGCTTTTCTATTTTGACATCTATTGGTTCTGAGATTTGTAATAGAATATGAATCTCAGATAGGAAGAATTAAGCTGAAATTGGTATTGTTTTGGCAACTGTGAGAATATGTTTGGGTTTTTTGTTTGTTTTTGTTAGAGGAAAAAAACCCAACATGTTTATGTGATTTCAAATAATGTTGGACTATTTTAGCAGTTCAGAGGAGCAAAGTTTTTAAGAATGTCACTGAGTACTGCAAGCTAATATGCTCTTCAAGGTTGTAAGCAAATCATTTCTTGTGTCTTTCAGGTTAGCAGAGAAGGCAAATAGATTCCCAGGGAGTGCATAGAAGAGATAAAGAGCGTAAAGCATTAGCATGACTTTATCTGAGATACATTGTCTTAGAATAGTTAACTTAGTCTGAAACAAGTGTTAATAATGTAAGGATGAATAGAGGCAGGGAGAACTTGTTGTCCATGAGTTCTAGGGCATATGTACATGGCACAATGGCTTAAAATGTGGAGTGGTTCCTTATTTTCATGTGATGTCATTACGTACAGAAGGCACAATTTATTTTCCTGCCAGGTCTATATTTATCATGGAGTAGTACTTCTTAGCCTTCTACTTTTATGGGGCTGTAGAAGGTTTCTTTTAAACAGATGCTCAGATCTGACTGAATTTGATTTCTGCTCTGCTTCTTGTGCCTCACTTTTCACGTCAGTCCTAAGAGTTTTATGGAAGGCAGGGGTTTCTCAAACCTCTTTACATCATGCTTTGACAGTCAGTTCACCTATGCATTGTCCGTGTTTCTGGAATGTCAAAACCAATATTAATTCAGATAGAAATTTTTCGGAGTAAAGGTACAGGAGCAGTTTTCAGCTTAGTGCAGCTGTTTCATCTGCCTATATTATAATAATAAAAACAGTCATAAAGAACACTTGAGATTCTTTAATTTTACATCCCTGCACAGTGAACTTCAGAAAATGTTATATCTGTTCATTTCCAGTGATAACAGTGAGAGTGAATAAGTTCTTAGGACATTTAAAAATCTATCTTTGTGAAATTTATGTAAATCATGAAAGGAGTATAAATAGGAGAGACCTACGAGAGTAGTCTCTGTTGTGTACGTTGAAGAAGGTTGTGAAAAAACAGTATCAGGTACACTATAAAAAACAGTAGGAACTTAGAAAACAAGATACATGACTGACAAATCTCATTCTTCAGAGGCTTTCTCCAGTCTTTTCAGAGTCTGAGTGACAATTTATTCTCTATTACAGAGTGGGCTGTATGCACTTTTGGATTGTTTATTTTCCCCATCTGCCTCTGAAGTATCAGAGATTGTCCATTGTTTGGTCTCCAGCTGTGGCTGCAATGGATTAATGGCTTCAAAGAGCACAAAGGATCTTGTCAAGCCTTTTTTATTTCTTGCATGATCAGGATCATGCTAATCACCAGATTTGTGGTCAGGAAGGAATTTTGCACTGGTTCATGTTGGCACAATCTTGGCAGCTTTGCCCTTTTACTGCTTCTGAGATCATCCTACTACTAACCTTTTTTCTGTTGCTACAGAGACTTTTTTCTTATTGGTGGCATATTAAACTCTTCAGTCCCATTGTACATAAATTCCTCTTTCTAGAGATATAGTCCAGCTGGTCTTTCACTTCTGTGCAGGCTACAGGATAAAGTTTAAAAATCTGTAATTGTCAAATTCAGGTTATAGGTAAAACTTTTATTGCAGCTTTTACTTTTAAATTGTAGCCTAAGATTACTCTGACAGTAAATATGCTTAGAAATCATGTGAATGACATTTTCTTGGTGGAACTAATTCATAGCATAGCACAGAACTTTTTTTACTTACAGTGACAGTACATAGTTTCCTTTTCCTCCAAAGTCATCTTGTTCTGTTTGTGCAAGATCTTCTTTCTCACAAAAAGTTTTGTCCTTTATAGAAAAATAGTCATTGTAGCAATTAGGTTAACATCTAATTTAAATATTTTGACATTACTCTTATTTAAAACATATGGCTTCCATGAACTACTTTTATTTATGCAATTATAGTAGCGTGCTTTATTGTTTCAAAGACTGTTAGTTTGTTTTTCTCTTTCCTTTGAAGATATTACAGTTGGAGTTTTTTCAGCTCAAATTTTTTGTACTTTTTATCTCTCATAAAATAGGATTTCATGGCTGACTCAACACAGAAGGGACGCTGTGACACTGTTTTCAACTTATTGAAAAGAGGCTGCCAATCGGATTTTGTAGAAAGTCCCACAGTTCATGTTACAATACCCAGTGACCAAGAAACAAATACTCAAGTGATTCCAGGAAGAGTTTCAGTCCAACTGCGTCCAGGTTGGGTTTTCTTTAATACACTGATATTATAGTCAATTAAAATACAGCACAATAATATTTAAATACATTTTGAAAAGAAACTGCTGGAATCGTCTTGAAGAATGATGCTATAACATTACACTATATGTGTAATATGTTGCTCCCATAGTCAAGTACAGTCTTCAGTAAGAAATGTTTCTACAAAACACAGCTTATGGTGAAAATAATGCAATTAGTGAGTAGAAAAGGGATCTTAGGCAGTCTTTTCTATTTTCTGTTATGATTTTGTGATTCTTTTTCTTTTCAAGCCTAATTTTCCCTTACATCCATATAAAATGTGTTCTTTACTGTAAGTAAATTGGACTGAAATTTATAATTCATAAATTAATATGTTGATGAGCTTCTTTATTATTTGCTTATGATTAAGTGCATTGAGTAAACAACTGTGAAGACAGCCAATGTGAAAGAGAGGACTGGTCTTGTAAAGAAGACTTAGATATTCAGTGCTTAATTTTTCATTTAAAACACATGAGACACCTGGTCCTGACAGAATTGATATCTCCTTTTATGGATTTGAGTCTTTTTAGAATACTTCTATTTGCCCTCTACTGAACTGATCAATTTTTGGTAGAAAAATACTTAGTTAATATGAGAAGTCTGAATTACTTTTGTATCTTGCTGATTTTAATTGTGTAAAAGATCAGTCTTTTTTTACAAGTAATTTTCTGTTAATTGCAAGGAAAAAGAAGCTGCAGGAGCATAAAGCACGAAGTAACTCTAGTTTTCTTTGTAATTTGTTGTCTTTGTAATGATAAAACTGGAAAAGCAACGTCACCACTTCTTCTCCTTTCCCCAGCCTCCATTCAGAGAAGTGACTGATAATCTGCTTTGCACTGAGTCATGGTATTGGGAACCAAGCTAGCTCTAGAAATGTTTGCTATTGCATTTATTTCTGAAGCTTTGACACAACTGGATTCATAGAAAACAATCTGCTTTGTAAACTTGGGCTTAATGAACCATTTTGCCAGTAGTGAAACTAAGCTGAGGGTTCCATAAACTGTACTGAAGCTTCTGCTTGAAGGAGACAAATACAGAAGACTAATATTTGATATATAGACATTTAATCCCATTTTAATCCCTAGGGAAATTCACTGATATACAATGTCAGTGGGACAAATATATATTTTTTTACAGTAATTAGACCAAAAATGGTTTTGTTTTGATTCCATTTTTTCATCACTATTTACAAGAATCCCAACTATGATGAATGGGAGAAAATACAAGTTGTATTTGCTGTATGCAACCTGGTCATTTAAAAACAAAACAAAACAACAACTTCAAATTACATTGGCAAAGAGGAAACAGAAGTTACAATATACTGAAATTCTGTTTTCTTCATGTCAGACCCAAAAAAGATACATCTTGAAATATTCGGCTATATTATGTTTGAAGAATATTGGAAGAAAAAATATTTAGGTAGCCTATTTAAAATGTACTTTGCGTGCTTAACATTTCTGAGTCAGATCTTTGATAGAATTTAACACACTTCACAAATGAAATGATTCTGCAGGAAATACAGACATTTATTATCTTGAGATGAGAGGACCATTTTTTTCTATTTTTTTCAATATTAAAACCTGCTTTGTTTACTTTCATTTCGATCCTACTGAGTTTTCTCATCAAGTCTTTGGGAACAAATTGGTCTAAGCTTGTTGTGTAACTTACCTGCGTTCTTCAGGCTGTGCTTTTGTCAAGAAATGTACAATTTTATACACACATGATAGGCTGTTTGCAGGATACTTTGATATACTTTCAAGTGTCAGCCCTGAAGTGAGTGGCCACAATTTGTATGCGTCCTTTTTCAGTTGTAACTGCTGTTTGGTTCAACGTAAAAGGGATTGCATAATCAGGAATTTAGAAGAAAGTAGGGGGAAGTCAGATTTTCAGGAACACTCCTGTGAGAGGAAAAAAAAAGCAAGATGTTTTTTAAGAAGAGTTCCCTTATGGCTTATTTTTGAACTATGCTTCAAGGTTTCATTGACTCTTGGGAGGTTTTCTTATTTCCTTGGGTTTTTTTTTTGCTGACACAAACAACTTTGTGCTGAGGTTGCTGCAAAGATAACACATTTTTAAGAGTGTATGTTGAAAAATAGTACCTTAATTTATTTATTTCCTTTGAATCAGGAAGTGAAGCAAGCTTTATATTAAAAGTTCATCCTCTGGAGAAGTACCCTGTGGATCTTTACTATTTAGTTGATGTCTCAGCTTCTATGCACAACAACATAGAGAAACTAAATTCCGTTGGATTTGCTTTATCTAAGAAGATGGAGAATATTTCTCTTGATTTTCGACTTGGATTTGGATCCTATGTGGATAAAACAGTGTCACCCTATATTAGCATTCACCCAGGTAGAATCCATAACCAATGCAGGTATGTAATCTTTTGATATTTACTGTAGAACTCAGAACTGATCTAATTACACAAATATGCATTATGTGTATGTATTTTAAAAGCTCTCCAGAATCTGCTTCACTATACTAGGAGTTTCCAGCAAAGTTCCTAAAAAAATATTGAAAATTATTATTCAGTGTTTACTTCTGAAATATCTGGTGAATGGTTTTTAAAAAGTTTGTTGCCATATAAGAAAAAATGTGCAATGTTTTCTTTATAAAAACAAGCCATCTTTAGTCTGTTTGAATATGTTTTTCATTTAATTTTATAGCAAACTGTTATATTCTCAGTTTGGATATATGTTGCATAGATTCATTACAAAGAATGATACTTTCTGACCAAAGACTTCTCTTCTGGTGTATGGTCCTGCATTCATTAGCTCTTTTCTTCAAAAGTCTGTTTTTGTCGATGTGATGCAGTTTCTTTCTTCCATTTCTTGAACAAAAGAAATCCTTTGATTCAATTCCACCATTGTTTTATGAACAAACTCCCATTTTAAATGAGAAAGGTGTTCTGGCTTGAATTTCTTTTTTCATGTCCTTTATTCCTTGCATTCAACACATAGGTAAAGTGAGGAATCACTTTGGAAATGTTCCAGAAGACACAATTTTCACATTAAATTAAAATCTCTATAATGCATAATACTTGGTAAAGCACATATTAACTGCTTGCATCTTCTTGCTTGTTATAATCTTTACTGGGAAGACATGATTAATGGTTCCATGAAGTCCATGAGCATCTTTTTTTTTTTATTCCAATGATTTTTTAATTTGGTATTAGTGGAGAAATTACCTGGATAGATATAAAATGTCAGTGTTTGAAGTAGTAAACTAAACTGTCTACTATAGTAAGTAGAAGTCAATTATCACTTCCAGGACATGATTTATTTTGCCTAAAAGTAGATGTCTGCAGATGCATTATACCTTACAGTGCCTGTTTCTATTCATTTACTGCGAACTGAGTTCGAAGAGGGTAGGTTGCAATCAGTATGCAGCAAAAGGTGAGGTAGATACTGCTCAGCATCTCTGAATTAGATGAGCTCTTCCATTTCTGCTGTAAATACTTTTGTAATATATGGGTCACAGAGCAATGACCTGTAAAAGTCCTATGGCATTATCTTACTTGTGTCAAACTTAATCCTTTCCCCTTTTGTATATAATTGTTTCTATTGAATGTAGTGTTATGTGGAGTTATTTTTTCTCTTTAGGTACTTATTTTAAAATTCATATATACACTTTCACTCGTAACAGGATTTTGTGTGGATTGGTAGGGAATATTTACATCTCCTTCAAATGGAAAATGTGGACTATGATAGACTTTTTTGCTAAATTTTGTTTTGTTTTTATTTTGTACAGTGATTATAATTTAGATTGTATGCCACCTCATGGTTATATTCACGTGCTGTCCCTGACTGACAACATAGCAGAATTCAGAAATGCAGTGAATAAACAAAAAATTTCTGGGAATATTGATACACCTGAAGGGGGTTTTGATGCAATGCTCCAAGCAGCTGTGTGCCAGGTAAGGAATATATCAACAAAAGACCAGATGGTACTTCGAACATGAATATGTATGTCACAACTGTGCTCAAGTGATACTGAATTCAAATTGTCAATTATAGGCCAAAAAATAGTAGGATTTCTTCCTCCCGTTTCATTATTTCCTTTCAAGCTATGCATTTTGGTTTCCAGATGAAACTGAGAAAGGATAGAATTAAAAAACAGAATGCATAAGGAAATCAACTGCTTCATGCTTGAAACATGAATTACTTTCAGTCAATTACAAAATCATTGTCAAAAGTCACTGATGATTTTCTTGTGTTCCCAATGAAGGACATACCATTTGGCGTTTCTGCTACTTAAGAAAATTGAAGAATCAGTTACATGTTTGCTTGTGTAGATAAAGAAAACGTGCATTTTGGTGTTATCTCAGCTTTTAACGAATTAATATTTGAAAAAATACAAATAAACTAAAAATTAATATATTATATTGATAAAATTATGTCCCCGTCTCTCCCATGCAGAAAGAGATGGAAAAGATTTGCATCTGTAAGACTATTAAATGACAGTGATTTGTTTTCTCTTCAAGGCTTTTTTTGCATGCTGTTTTCCTTGAAGTAGCGCAACAGAGATTTTGAAAGTTTACTGATTCTTGGGTTTACTAATGCTCTGTAGAATAACTCTTTCTGATAATTCTCCTCCCAGCCAAACCACAGGCTTCTAGTGCAGTTCTTGTTTCTTGGGATGATGTCAATGTAACTCTTTTATCTTGACCATTTTCACATTCTCTCTTGGAGCAGAAGGAGTCAAACCCAAAAAGGAACCCCAAGTATGATAACAACAAATAGTTTGGTTCCATTTTTATTTTCAGTTTTTGATTATCTGTAACACAGGTAAATAGTTATTATTCTCAGCTGTGTTCACAGCTGTTAGAAAAAAAATATTTACAGAAGCTTTGGAAAAGTTCCTTAGATTGCAGTGTTTCTCATTGGATACATTCCACACTTACGAGTTGTGAGTTTTAGAATCATCCATGCTTCCTAAAGCAATAGAATGAAATGGAATGAAAACATGGGCTAAGGAGCACCTCTCCTATGAAGAAATGTTGAGGGAACTGGACTTGTTTAGCTTGGAGAAGGGAAGGCTCTGGGAAGACCTCATTGTGGACTTCCAGTACTTGCAGGGAGCAAGGACAAGGGGGAATGGTTTTAAACTAAGACAGGAGAGATTTAGGTTAGATATTAGAAGTTCTTCACTCAGAGGGTGGTGACGTACTGGAACAGGTTGCCTAGAGAGGTTATGGATGCCCCATCCCTGGAGGTATTCAAAGCCAGGCTGGATGTGGCTCTGGGCAGCCTCATCTAGTGGTTGGTGACCCTGCCCATGTCAGCAGGGTTGAAACTAGATGATCTTTGAGGTCCTTTTCAACCCAAGCTATTCTGTGAGTCTGTGAAGTTTGCAGATGACACCAAGTTAGTAGGGAGTTTCAATCTATCTTTAGAGGAATCTGAACAGGCTGGATCACTGGGCTGAGGCCAATGGGATGAAGTTCACAGAAGACTAAGTGCCAGGTCCTGCACTTTGGCTGCAATAATAACCCCTGGCAATGCTATAGGCTTGGGGCAGAGTAACTGGGAAGCTCTGCAGAGGAAAAGGACTTGAAAGTGTTAGTCAATGCTAGGCTGAACAAGAACCAGCAGTGTGCCCAGGTGACAAAGAAGGGCAATGGCATCCTGGCTTGTATCAGAAATAGTGTTGCCAGCAGCACCAGGGATGTGATTGTCCCCCTGTATTTAGCTCTGGTGAGACTGCACTTTGAGTGCTGTGTTATACTTACCACAAAAAAAAAAAAAAAGCACTGAGGCCCAGGAGCATGTCCTGAGAAGGGCAATGAAACTGTGAAGGGTCTGGAGCTCAAGTCTCATGGAGAATGGCTGAAGAAACTATTATTGTTTAGTAAGAGAGGAGGAGGCTCAGAGGTTACCTCATAGCCTTCTACAACTACCAGAGAAGAGGTTGTGATGAGGTGGGGGGACAGTATCTGGCAGTGTTAAGGGAAATGGCAGAGATGAGGCAGAGTTGTAGGAAGGAGGAGCAAGAAATGAGGCAAAAGGAAGAAAAAAAATGGAATTAGTCAAGAAAATAGAATAATAAAGATGGGAATGAAAAAGAAAATGAGGTGATTCATGTCTTCGTCTTCAAAGTTTTATTTAAAGCAGTCGTTCATTCTTTGGAGGGAAACAAATGTTCTGGAAATAAGCACCCAACCCAGTATAGATCTAAGCTTGCCCTGCTACGTGTTTCATATCACTGAAGTCCTAAAGCACATTGGATTTATATTTGTTGTTTGTAATGCAGAAAATTACACAGATGTTACATGTATATCTTTTTATGTACTAACAGTGTGTCAGCTGTTAGTCATGCCCACTATATAATGCATAATTTGTTTATATTTTGAGGGATTTTCCTTCAAAAATGAAAGCAAGTGGTAAGTGGACCTCTGATTTTCAGAATAGTTTTCAGACATAGGATGTGAAATCCATTTACACTCAAAAAAAAAAAAAAAAAAAAAAAAAAAAGAAAAGAATGCTTTAAATATCCTGGTTATCCTGGTTTAAACCCGGTGTTTCTAAATATTCCAACACCTGGAAGCAGACTTCTACATTCATCTTTCATTTTGTTATTTATTATTATTGGAAGTAGGCAGTTACCTCTCTCTTATGTTCAATTTTGTTTCCTTTTCAGAGCCACATTGGATGGCGCAAAGAAGCCAAGCGACTACTTCTAGTGATGACAGACCAAACTTCCCATCTAGCCCTAGACAGTAAATTAGCAGGGATTGTGATTCCCCATGATGGAAACTGCCATTTGAAAGATAATGTTTATGTCAAAGCTACGAGTATGGTAAGGTATATGTCATACCTTCTGCCTTCAGGGGAGTGGTGTAAATGAGGTTTTTAGGTCAGTGTCAGAGCATTGCTTTTAATTCACTCGTTAAAATAATATTTTCCCAGGTAAGCAAGATTTGTAATAAAGAATCAGTTGCCTGGTAATATTGGCATCCTTTTAATCTGAGATGAAGTGTTTTGTAGTCTGAATCAACAGTACAGAGCACAGGAGAATATATTACTGTTTTCATCTCATAGGAATGGCAAACATTCTGTATAAAACATAAGTAGAAGTCTGTGATATATTTTACAGAAGAAGCTCATAATGTGTCAGAATTACATATGCTAATGAGACAAAGGAATTGATCATGCTTTATGGTCAGAAGATGCATAGTTGCATTGTTTGAAAATACTTTGTAAGAGAAAACTGAAGATGTGCAATAGTGATGAGCTATTCCAAATTTGATGGACTAGAAAATACTTAGGTACCACAAAGCTTTGCTGTTGTTAATGCAACATTAAATATATTCAAATCTTACAGTGTAAAACAAATGTGTTGAAATACATGCCTTTGTAAAAAGTTGCTTCAAATCCATTGTAACAAAATGATAAGCCTTCAGCAGATAATTTCAACTTTCAAAAGGATTTCTTCAAGTATGTACAAAATAGTTATGAGTGATTAAGAAAAAATTGCTTTCATGAGATCTATACAATTGCAATTGCAATTTCCTTGAACAAATGTTATTCATTCATTTTAAGAAACCTGAATCAATACTAAATTGCTGTGTAATCACCAGAAAATGGAAATATGAGCTGTGGTATCATTACAGCTCTCAAGAGTTTTCGCAGTTTTGTTCATTGCACTTAGTTGAAGCATCCAGCCCACGTTCAGGCCAGGCTATTCAGGAAATCAGCGAGAGCTGCATGCAAACTGGCTCTGAACTGGATTCCAGCACAAATGCTTATTGGGATGGAGAAGCAAAAGGAGATTATAGTGAAATACAGGAGATTTCCAGTAATAGGGGGGTGTTCACAACCTTGTTGAGTGGAGGAGGCAGCCAAGCATAGGCTAAGGGGAAGGTCATCTGGATTTCTGATTATATGATGTTCTTACAGTAACTCACTCCCTCTGTCACCTTTTGGATAATCCCTCACTGATGTCAGAATTATTTATTTCCCTTTAACTAGTCTGTCCATTTTCAGTGTTTTTAGTGTCCCTAGGATAAAAACAATGCCTCCCTTTGTTCTGCAAGAGCAAAGAAACCAGAAACTTTCCTTTCCCAGAACAGAGTATACTTATGGGTTATGATGTACCTATCTCTACTTTTTTTCCACTGCTTTATTAAACAATTGATGTAATACAAGTCTGTCTCTTGGATTCAGGATTTCTTGGTTCATAAAGGCATTGTCTGTTTCAGAGAACAACAACCAGAAAAAGCTGTCCAACATGAGAAATTAAATTCTCTTTCTATCTGAAAAGCTTCACCAATATAAAATGCAGACAAAAATCTATTTACAGGCAAAATTAATCTCCTTCAAAGTATGACTGATGGCTGACTAATGATATTATTACTTTTTTTTAAAATTCTGGGATGAAGAATCATGATTGTATTATCTTATTTGCAGTAAGAAATCTCCATTATTTTTTGTATTGATGCTTTTGTGAGATTATGTAGTCTTTCAGGCTGTCCAAATGAAATGACCTTAAAGGATACTTAGATCAGCACATCTTCGCCCGTGTGTTGTCTGGGGGCTGGCACGTACTTTTTTCAGCCACTGGCTAATTCTTGTGTGCCTGCATTGAAACTTTAGTAATGGAACAGGTGCATAATGGAAATCTTTCTCAGTATCAGATATTTTCTGGAACAGATTTGACAAGATAGCACAGTAATGTCTAGAAGAGTAAGTGTACTGGGTTCCTATTTTTTTCCTTCTCAGTAATATATTGTCTGTGATTATTTCAGATATATCTCATTAGCTGAAAAAAGAAAGTCTATGTAACTAATATTTAAATGAGATGTTATGGAAGTCTATCAATTCTTTTTTAAATAAGTTGCAAAGAAGAAACATAGCTTTCTTTTTTTTCTTTTTCTTCTCAGTTCAATTTTGAAGTACTATGTTAAATTAAAGAGCCATCTGTGATAATGTTGTGCTTCTACTTTCATTCCTAGCACCTGATAGTCTAGAGAGGATTTAATTCTGGCATAGTTCGATTTTTTTCTTGTTCCAGTTAAGAGGACCTCTCCTTATTTATTTGTATAAGCCTAATCTTTAAATCAGAAATGTTTCCAGTTATTCACTTTTCTTCTCGCTTCTTTCTAACTTTTGTTAAGTAGTCATGCACAGATCAGCAAAAAGCATTAAGCAAGAAAGAAATACAGTTCCTTTTTATTAGATTCGTGCTCAGTTCACTCCCTTTCTGAAATACTTAACGTCTGTTTTAGTTATCTTCTAAGTTTAACACAGTAGGTTAAAATAATAAAATGAATGATGTAATTGGAACAAGAAAGAAGATCTAAAATGGGAATATATTCTTCTAAACAGTAGTGGGAGTAGATAAGATAAAAATACTTAGAGTATAGCGAGGTTTTTACCAGAAGTGGAGTGTGACTCCTCAAGTGACCAACAGTCCCTTATGTCATCTCTCTATGTGCTTAAAATAAAAAAAATGGCGTGATTGTTTTGGGGCTTTAAAAATATATATCCATTCTAATACAAAGGAATTTTGTCTTTCTAATCTGTAGTGAGACTTGGATGTACTATTAACCAAAAAAAGCACTGTAATGAGTTAGAACTTGCAAGAAGTTGGAGGTTCAGTTTTTCTTGTGAGCAGATTATGTAATTTGGGATCTGGTCCCTACAGCTTTTGCATGTCTATGTATGTCATCCATCTGAATAAGCTTTTGTTTCATAGAAACCCATTTCAGCTACTACCAATCTCGAACTTTTGCCATTAGTTGCAGAGATGTTGAAGGGTCATTTTACCAGAATTTGGACATGTCTGGTGTCATATGGTGAGCAGGACACTGACTTGTTTGAGCACCCTCTGATGGTCCCTCACCACTGCTCTGCATTTGGAATGCAGGAGGTATTTATACAACATCTAGTTTCAGTAGCCTGTGTCCTGGGAGCACCTGGTTCATGTGTGATCTGCCAGTCATCTGCATGTGGCAAATAGTTTGTGCAGGCCAAGGAGGCCTTATCACTGTGGTCTGTGGCCATGGAGAAGGGAGCAGGTCTTAACACAGTGTTGTGAGAGAGACAACAAGGCTTCTGCTGCTGCACTTCAGTCTTAAGTAAGGAATGTATATTGTCTGGACCCTCATGTATGGCACACTGAGAAACTGCAGCTGTAAGAATGTCGATTTATCTCTGTCTTACCCAACATCTATCACTTACCTTAAAAAATATAATCTCTTATCAAAGGATAAATGAGTGGAGATCCTGTCTAGGATCAAACTGCAGCAAGGAGCTCCTTTGTTCTTTCTGTCCAAGGCTATTTATGATAGTGCAATGTGGTGGAAAATGGATTTTATCCCCTTGCATAACGTTGTCTCTGCTGTCCTGGCTTTCAAATTACTGTTAGGATAGCATTTGACTTGCAGGCTGCCTTGAATAACAAGTGGCACTCTGAGGAGTAATGAATTGTGCAAGAAAACTGTGAGAGCATGTTTGTGTAGGAGAAAGGAAGAAAGAAAATGTGGGACAGATGCTGAAAAATGGCAGGAAGAGAAAGACCACAGAAGTATGTGGGGTAATGCGGTTGTCTTGACACGTGTATAGGTGTCCTTATAAAATCTCTGGGAAGATACACGAGCCCCAGTCACTTCACTGTGTTTGATCATTAATTTTAGATGCTGAATTTACTTCCTAGGAAGTATTCCCAGACTTATAGTAAATCAGCAGTGACTTTCAGATTCAGTTTGCTTTGGAGTACTGGAATTGAAAGGAATCTCATACTGTCCAGATGTACAAGCCCACTGAGGCCACAAACACCTTTGTTCTTCCCAATATCTTGAATGAATGGATAGCAACATACATCTTGTTCCCAAGTCTGTGTCAGATCTTGCAGCAAGAAGTGTAGAAGGGCAGGTCATAGCACAGGACCTGCCCTCATAGGTATCCCACCAAGAAGAATAATGTCCACAGTGTGAAGAGAAGTGAAACTCCCTCTACCTTCCTCAAGGAGAAGCAGGGTTAAAAAACTGTAGCAAGACATTGCAGTAACAGCTGAAGACATTGCTCCTTCAGCAAGTCTTGAAGAAAGCTGTCAGCTGTAAGATGTATATATATAGGATATTGACACTGCTAGAACCTGAGCCAATGGTTTCATTTTGCTGATGTGTCTGATCCCTAGTGCCAAGAAATAAATCTCTGGTGCTGAGAAAAAAATTTAATAACTTGTCTTGCCACTCTTCAAATCACACCTCATCTTGGTGCCCTCATGTCATTCCTTCTTCTTGACTTTTGAGCAAGAACCCACTTATCGTTCTCAGGAATCTTTTTAGTATTCTGGGCAGACCATGGAAAATACCATATCCAGCAGCTGTTTCATAAGCATTAGACTCCAACAGAAAGGTACTGTGTGGAGAGTTCACTTAGTCCTTAGACCAGAATGATTCTTAGACCATTCTGCAGCACAGCTGCAGAGCTGACAATGGAGGTGTATTGCAGTTCACCTGATACACTGATTTTGTTATGTTGTTGTGGTGGTTTTTTTTTTAATATTCAGTCAGCCCTACCTTCTTTTGGATGTAAGCCTAGCATTTCTCTGTACATTTAGAAATAAGGATTGGAGTGGCTTTGTAGCCCTGTATTGTGACAAACATAAAATCTAAGGTTGTCTCTTACTAAACTGCAGTCCTCTTTGTTTTATTTTGCAGGAACATCCATCTCTTGGTCAGCTCTCTGAAAAATTGATTGACAATAACATCAATGTCATTTTTGCAGTTCAAGGAAGCCAGTTCCATTGGTATAAAGTAGGTTAGAAACCTGATTCCTTTTCTAAATTTGAAAACACAGTATTTTATTAAATATATTGAATGTGCATCAATTAATGTATTTTTTTTGTAGGATTTGTTACCTCTGTTGCCTGGTACTATTGCGAGACAGATAGAATCACAAGCAGCAAATCTCAATGATTTGGTGGTAGAAGCTTATCAGGTATGATCAGAATGACTGTGCTGGATGCTGTCTTTGTACAGAGTTTTTTTGTTTGTTTTGTTTTGTTTTGTTTTGTTTACTTTTCACAGTCTAGAGCCTAAAGTTGGAATTTCCAGGCCTCTATCTAAAGTCCACGTTCCTACTTTTCTGAATGTCCAGGTTGGTGATGGCAGTATCCCTAAACAACTCTCAAATTCCCAGGCTGTTTGTGTCTCAAAATCAAAAGCTAATTTTATACTAAGGATGCTCTTTAATACAGTGTTTGATTCTTTGCCATGTTACATCAAAAGAAATTTCTTTTGTATTTAAAAGAAGTTTCATTTGAATTTTGGGATCTCAGATCTTTGGTTACATACTAGACACTACTGTCTAGGCACCATACAAACTCAGAGCCAAAGGACACTACAAGATTTAGAGGATTTTACCTCATAGTTCTTAGAAAAAAGGGAAAAAAGTGGAAATTTACAAAAAGAATATTTCCACAAAGAATACTGTGGAAAGCAGCATTTACATTGCATAGGGCAGCATAATGTCTCAGGGTTTTAATACATTGCAGTAAACAAAGTTTTGATAGGGATTTGAGAGAGAACAAAGGAAATGGCTCTGTGTGCTTCCATGTAAAGTTCTCAACTGGAAGTAGTATGGGAAAAAGCATTTTCACGAATGATTGCTGAGGAATGTCAGCTTTTAAGGGGAGACTGTCATCTTGATAGTGTGCGAAAGGGGGGATAAACAACTCTAAAATGAAGCATTGTAGTATACATTTGATCTAGAGCAAAGGGAGCACATAGAGCAGGAGTAAAATAGGAGTAAAATAAGATATTAGGCTAGATAGATGAATGTTTTCCAGGTGTGCAAGTTGCATAAACATGCAAGGTTAAGAAATTAGAAAATTAGTTATAAATCTGTACGCAAGGTATCAGTGTGCATCACATTAATTTGGATTACTTGGAGATGAAAGGATGAAATTGTCCATTATGCTAGGTTAACCATCTAAATGAGGCTCTTTGGTTGCTTTCAGCAAATTAGCTCTAATGAGAAGCCAAGTCCCATGTCTATTACTAGCAGTAGAGTGGGCTTGTCTGTGTTTTCACGCTGTCATTTTGGGAAACATTGTGCAGACACCAAAGGCATTCAAAAGCTGAGGAAGTATAATCAAATTGCAGATAAATTCTCCCTGGTATTAGATTTTCTCTTCTAAAATCAAGAAATCTCATTTTGAATATATAGATATTTGTAGGAAATAGTGAAATACCTCTTGAAAAAAAGAAAAAAGTAATAATTTGCAGATCATGGTTCTGATTGCCACTTTTACACCATCCACTCTTAATTGTATCCAGGTTTTTATAGGATAATCCAGGGCAAGCATTCAAAGAGAGGAAATAAAAATTTACAAAATAATCCTTTCAGTTAAATTGAAGATTCTATGGGACTTTCCTTCTCCAGCCACGCCCAGTTCATTCTTGCTTTATTTTCTGGACAGCATCATCCTTCCTCTCTTAAACCGCACTGGATTTGGTACTTCTGAATACTTTTGTCATGTTTTTAGTTTCTAGTAAGATACAAACAACACAGTGAACAGTGTTTTGAATGTTTTGCCTCCAGGATCGCATAAGTATTTACATAAGAAAATTTAGTTTTGATGTCTGATGGTAGTGGGCCTCTTGTATTCTTTTTGTAAGCAGGGAAGCCTTAGGCTTAGTTGTGGAAAACCTTGCCTGGAAATCCCTAAAAAGTCAATGATGAGTCACTAATTTTGAAAAAGTTACTTAGCTGAACATGTGTTCAGATTCATACAATTAAATTTTCATTTGTAACACTAATGTCCCACAAAACTAATTTTAAAAATAGTAAGATGCAAGGAATTTTACTGTTTGCATGGAAATTTAATATTCTTTTGGTGAAATAAATGTTTACAGAGTTTTAATATGTTTGCAAAAGGCAAAGAAGTAATATTTCTTTTGTAATTACTAAATAGTATTTTTGAGGACATGGAAAATACTGGTTACAAAGCAGGCCTTTTACTTACTTTGCATTGTCAAAAGCCCACTTGGGAATTAACAGATTGTTGACTTATATGTCCTATCTGACCCAAATAAATCAGGAAGGGTAATCTCAGTACCCTTTATATCACCCTAAGATTTGCTCAGGGGAAACTTTTCCAGGACAGATGCAAAATATCACAAGTTTAAAGCATCGATTCGATTAGTAACCTTTTCTGCTGAATAAGAATAGTAGTATGCATGTTTTCTGTTTTTATTTCAAGTGTGCAGCTAAAAGACAACATAGTCTCTCAGCTAATAAGCAGTTTTTGTTACACATAGTTGTTAGAACAGATTTTCAAATTGCCAAAAATACAGCCTCAAAACCATTTTGTAATCCACTTTATCAGAGCTACCAGTTCATTGATTGTGTATTTTTGGAACGTAATTGGTTCTTTATATGGGAAACAATGCTTTAATTCATTCCTTTATTCACACAGACAAGCTTTCTTCATTTTTAGTCAGTCATTGTAGCAGTACTTGGTATTAGTCATTAATGCACATTGTATATGGGAATGCAATGCAACTATAAGTTGTTTTCTGGTTACAGAAACTAATCTCTGAAGTGAAAATTCAAGTGGATAACCAGATCCAGGATCTTAATTTCAATATCACTGCAATCTGTCCTGATGGAAGCAAAAAAACTGGCATGGAAGGATGTAAAAACGTTGGATATAATGAAGAAGTATGTTGATAGTTTTCATTCTTCAAGGAACTGGAATACTTATTTTTCTGTTTGGTTGAGTTTCAATGGTGTGAAATCTTCTAGGGATTTACTCAAACTGAAACTGCACTTTAGTGATTAATGATCACAAACTCTCTATTATTCTGTTTTGTTTTTTTTTTTTCTCAATCTTGTTTTAATTCTCACTAATCTCGTGGGACTCAGGCTCAAAGCATTTCCTGAAAGCTAATGTCCATTAAAACTGTTCTCCTTTGTCCTTCGATGGTCACAATGGCCATGTTCATTGTGATGAAATTTGTACTTAAAGAGGTTGAAAGATAATCACTCAGTGGAAAAGAATCGTTGGAATTTGTGCTGCTTGGATCTGTTCAAGACACCACCTTTCTCTCTCCTTGCTCCAGTAGCCTTTGTGCACATTCAGAGTCATGGGTAATTGGTTTATCTTATAAATCAAATTAATAAAATGATTAATTCCCATTTGGATCAGTACCATGTACTGAATGAATTGGATTATAAAACTAGAGCATCATGCACCATGAAAATGTGTGGGAAGATGTCTGGCTAATATAAAGGACGTGGTTTTCTTCCCAGAACAACTTTTCTGTGTGTTGATATATTTATTTGATTGCTTGGATCAGTAGAGTAATTCCTGTAGTTTGCCAGGAAGAGGTCTGTGTTTCTGGAGAGCAGGGTCAAGGAGTTCTTTCCTTGTAGTGTACACACAGATCAGTTGATGGGATTTGATTGTGTTTGTGCATAGAAGTGGCAAAACAATAGGCTAAATGTGTGAATTTTAAATGTGTTCATTTAAATGTATTTTATTCTCTTTTCTATTTTGTCTGCATGATTTGCAGCTGATTAACTGCTACACTTTAGGTAGATGTGATAGGTTTTTGTTCTTAAATCTTCTGAATTGTCATTCCCTGTGTATGTCATAAGAAATAGGAATGGAATTCGTTCTGTTTAACGAAAAGAAAAATATTTATATCTGGTTCTTTTTAATAAAAAGACAAGCCAGTTGATTGTAAAAGATCACATGTGGTCTTACAGCTTACTGCAGTTGAAAATGAGCCATCTTCAAGAGATTAATTTATTTTTAACCGCAAAGCCTCCTTTCAGTATTTGTTTACAGGCAGAATGCTTGTTCTTAATTCTCACATTCCTTTCATTGTCTAATCCTTCTTCCTTCCTTTCCTTAGTAAAACACAAAAGTGCATTATAGTCTGGAAGAATCCTGTGGCCTCTTCATGGTGCAAAACTAACTTTGATTATTAGTGAGTTCATGGTGTCATAATTATTTAGTGGCAATAACTTTAATCTTTCTGCTGCTAGCCATCATGTTTTGTGACTTTTAGACAAGGCGTTTTTTGCCCTTCCCTCCCATGTTGTACTGGAAGATCACATTTTCTAACAGGGTCCCGTGCTGTACACAAAGCTCATTCTCTAGCTGCAGCCTTTCCTCCCCTCGTGACATGCACCTGCTGTATGAATTATTAGTGCATGTCCACGCTTCCTCATGGAAGAAGTCTCAAGCACAGAGCCTGCTGGCAGCTGGGGGTTATGCATGCAGCAGAGCACTTGAAAAACAAGAAGAAAAGCAAAGAGAGGGACAAAGCCTTTGTGCACCCTCGATGGGATGGTTAAGGAGTGCATGCTCTGCACTGCATTCTTCTCCTGCTGGTGTAGGCAGCCGCAGCCCGGCTGATCACAAAGCTGCCTTTGTGGAGCTGGAGGGGGAGACCGCCATGGGGAATGAATGCCACAGTCTTTGTGGGGAGTTTCAGCCTCCCACAACACAGCTTTCTTATGTTTTCAATTCTTTTGATTTGGAAATCGTTGGTGATAAAAAGTAAAGGCACTTGCATCCCTCGGGTTCTTTTCTCACCTTTAGCAATCAGAAATGCCGACTCTATGGCAGCCAACTAACCCCTAAAAGAGCCGAGACAAGGTGCCAGGGCTGGGGAAGGCATCAGCTGCCACTGCCGCTGTGAGCGCAGCCACAGGCTTTGACCCAGGGCATGGTGCTGGTGGCCTTGGCTATGGCCAAGGGTGAGTGCAAGGCTCCTCCCAGAGCAGGGCTGCAGCCAGGGCAGCAGTACTTTCCTGCTTCACTTGCATCACAGGAAAGGCAAAAATAAGCTGCTGCTAAGGTGTGAGACATTTCTGGGCCTTCCAGAAATGCCTGTGTATTTTGTTTCCACAGTCTGTTTCTGCAACAAGGACGTTTACTCTAGATTGTTTTTATGATGAGTATCTGTTTCAGCTTGTGTTGGTCTTGCTCAATCACTTCTGATTTGCATTTCTGTAATATAAACAGAAAGAACATTTTAAAACAAAAGAAGGAGGTGGAAGATGGTAATTCTATGAGTATTTATCCAGCTTTAAACTTGCTTTCTGCAGCTATGCTTTCTTAACATGAAAAGTAGACTACTGCAAACCTCATGCTGTCAGGGTTTAATTGTGTATATGATGCTTATGTTTGCTAATATGTGGCCACTAAGTGCTATTAGCAGCTACTGAACATTCATAGGTAATGTGAGATTCTTTATTTGTACATTAAAAATTGTAAGTAACTTATAGGGAAAAAAAATAAATGCAGAATATGTTTTTATTTTTCCTAGGTTCTTTTCAACGTATCAGTCACAATGAAAGGATGTGATACAACTGGGGGAAGAAAATATGCAATACTTAAGCCTATTGGTTTCAATGAAACCACCATTATTAATGTACTGAAAAGCTGTGCCTGTCAGAATGGAGACAACGCAAAGCCCAAGAGAGTGTGGACTGATGAAACCTTTCCTGATGTCAAACAGCCCCATTGCAGTGACAGCAGTTGCAGCTACAGCAGAGAGATGTTTCCTTCTGAAGAGTGCAGGCAGCACAAGGACCAGCCCATCTGCAGTGGCCAAGGAGATTGCATAGAGGGAAAATGTTTCTGCTACAAAAACAAGCTAGGCAGAGTGTATGGCAAATACTGTCAAATGGATGATTTTTCTTGCCCATATCACCAGGGAAACTTATGTTCTGGTAAGCTGCAGAATTTAGGCCTGTGCTTTGCTTTTTTTCCTTGTGTTTTGTTTTCTGAAACTTAGATACATTATGCAGCTGAAAACAATGATGTAAGGCTGTCAAGTATAAGAATTGCATGTGCAGAATTAAGAAATATAAATGAGATACTGAGAGAATAAAAGGAGCCATAATGTCTGCATGTAATTCTGATTTTCTAACACCCTAAATCAGTCTTGTCAGACATAAAGTGATGCTTGGTTTCTAATCCTGATGTGTATGCAAACACTTTTTGGAACACCTGCTTCAAGTAGAGGACAGCGCGCAAAACATTACCAGGAAAAGTAGATGGAAATCCTCTTTTTCCTCTTTTTTTTTTTTTTTCCAGCCTACTTTATGTTTTTTAAGAAATCATACAAATGAAAATTGTGTATGAACTAAGTGAAAAAGCATGTATCTGTAAGTTAATGTTGTTAAGGAAAATAAGTTTTAATCAGTATCATTACCTGTACTGAAATATATTTTTTACCCTCAGAAGTTACATTTCAAGTATTTAAAATCTGTACTGCTGTTCTGCATCCTTTCATTTCACTCTGTACTGAGTGAGACATTGGCTGATGTGTTGCCAGGCCACTCTTAATGATGATTGAAAAGTCATGGCAGTAAGGTGAAGTCCTTGGTGACTGGTAAAAAGGTGATGTCACACCCATTTTCAACAAGGTTAGAAAGGAAAATCCAGGAAATTACCAGCCTGTCAGCTCACTTCTGTGTTGGGGACGACCATGGAGCAGATCCTTCTGAAAGCTATGCTACAGCACATGGAGAGCAGGGAGGTGATACAGAACAAGTAGCATGGTTCCACCAAGTCCTGTTTGACCAGCATAGTGGCCTTCTATGATGGTGAACAAGAGAAAAGCCACTGATGTCATCTATCTGAACTTCAGTAAGGCTTTTGACAAAGTCCCTTATAACGTCCTTCTCTCCAAATTGAAAACATATGGATTTGACATGTGGGCTGTTCAATGGAAAAAGGATTCCCATTTACTCTCCAGAGCGTGGTGTCAAAGACTCAATGTCCAAATGGAGATCAGTGACAAGTTGTGTACCTCAGGTGTCAGTGCTGGTATAGATGCTCTTTAATATCTTCATCAGTGATATTGACTGTGTGATCAAGTGCATTCCCAATGAGTTTGCATGAACTATGCTGTGTGGTGTAGTCAAGATGCCCGAGAGATCAAATATCATCCAGAGAGACCTAGACAAGCTCGAGCAGTGGGCCCAGGTGAACCTCATGAGGTTTGACAAAGCCAAGTCTTGTACCTGGATCTCAGCAGCCCCCACTATAGATGCAAACTAGAGGATGCAAGGATAAAGCACAGCCCTGTGGAAAAGGATTTAGGGACACTGGTGGATGGCAACTGGACACAAGCCAGCAATTTGCCCTCGCAGCCCAGAAATCCAGCTGTATCCTGGGCTGCATCAAGGGAAGCATGGTCAGCAGGTCAAGGGAGGTGATCTGGCCTCTCTGCTCTGAGCTCACCTGGAGTATTGCGTGTGCAGTCCTCAGTACAGGACAGACACGAATCTTTGGAGCATGTCCAGAGGAGGGCCACAAAAATGATCCAAGGAATGGAACGCCTCCCCTGTGAGAACGAGAGATGTGGGGCTGTTCAACCTGGAGTAGAAAAGGCTCCAAGGTGACCTGATAGTGGCCTTTCTATATCAAAACGGGGGTATAAGAAAGAAGACGACAGACTTTCACCAGGATCTCTTGTGACAAGACAAGGAGAAATGATTTCAACTGAAAGAAGATTTAAACTAGATATGACAGAGACCAGCTCAAGACAAAAAAAAGTTTTCTACAATAAGAGTGGTGAGGCAGGTAGCCCAAAGAGATGGTGGAAGACATGCCCCTGGAGATATTCAATATCAGGCTGGAGGGATCTCTGAGTAACCTGGTCAAGCCGTAGATGTCTTTGTTAATTGCAGAAGATTGGACTAGATGACCTTCAAGAGTCACTTGTAATTCAAACAATCCTATGATTTTATGATTCATTCCAATACAAAGAATTGTGGTTCATGTTCTCAATCTTCTTCTGTAACCACAGCAAAGTCTGGGAATTCAGTTTTTCTTAACCTAAGCAGAACTTTCAAATTTGCAAGTTACCAAAGTCTGAGATACAGTGGGAGAGAAAACAGGGAGATGTTTGTCAAAGATATGTTGGAGATTCTCATATTGATGGAGTCTCCTGCCCAACCAACATGCGACCATGGCTGTATGTGTACCCCTTAGTGGGATATTTTACAGCACAGAGCCCAGGCAGAAAAAGGGGCAGCCTATACTTTGGTCACACTGCCTGCCTCCCCCAACCCTCAGGGGATTCCATGTAGTTATATGGGATTGTCTCTCTGCATCTGCTCTGCAGGTCCCTCTGAAGGAGCACAAGAAAGACCACTGCAGTGCATGTGAAGCCTATGTACTGCTGAGGGCATGGCTGAGGAAGTCTCATAAGATTTGCTATAGCTGCAAGCTATAGCTGCAAGGTGCTCTCTGTTTTTATATTTCCTAAAGGCGTTTTCCTATGCTTTAAAACTATGGCTAAACATTACCAGGTTGATGTACCAGGTGTACATCAATTGTACACCTGCCTAAATGTACTGCAATGTGAAAAACGTCTGGATTTTGCCCTAAAGCTCCCTCTGATTTGCCTGGAAGATTATAAAGGCCACCAGAGGTTCCCTGTACCCTTTGAGTACTTGAAGCATACATTTTAAGCTCATGTTACACAACTCACTGTTCATAAACATAGCATATTTATCTCGCCTGTTCAGTCATCTGTCCCTTTAAAAGGCTTATAAACATTGTTGTAACGCGTGCTTCTGAAAAGAAAATGAGAAGAACTGGCTTGAACATATGAACTCAATACTCCTTCCTCTCAGAATTTTGCAATTTATTTGAGCTGAATGCTTAATTGCTACAGAGAAGTTTGTTTAGTTTGCTTGATTTTCCTGAAAGTTGTGTAATTTTTAATCTCTGCTGCTTTGATCCAAAGCAACAAGGAAAATTGTGGTGAAACATTTTAGGACACAATCAAGGTAGCAGCTTTTGCTCAAAGTAGCGACAAAGAGCAGCAATAAATATGTATCATGGTGATAATTTCAGCCTAATCGTTAACTTAAAAAGCTTATCAGCAGGCCAAGGACTACATTAGCTGTTTGATAAAGGTACCTGCAATACAAATATATGCATATAAAAATTGACTTTCTGTGCTTTATAAAAGCATCTGACTCAAGGTTATCTGATGTTTTAGGTAATGGTGAATGTGAAGCTGGTAAATGTAAATGCTTTGCTGATTGGGAAGGTGACCGTTGCCAGTGTTCATTACAATCAGCAAAGCAGTGCCTGAATTCAAAGGGCCAGATTTGCAGTGGAAGAGGAAATTGTGTATGTGGAAAATGTGAGTGCACTGACCCAAGAAGCTTTGGCCGTTTGTGTGAATACTGCCCTGCTTGTAACAAAGCCTGTGAAGAAAACTGGTAGGTTTTCCTTGTGCTGCACTTCATGTTTAACTCTGTAGTGTTGAAGCAAGGAGAAATATTTCTTCTTGGCTATGTGTACTATGTGCTGTTTTCCTTAGATGTTTAGATTATAGGAAACTTGAAACATTTCCTTCTCAAGGCTTCTTATCGTGTAGTTGGGTTTTCATGCTAACAAAACAGCTGAATGTCTACATCTATGTTCACCAATGTTTCTGCTTTGGGAAATCATAGGTGATATGTGGTGTGAGTGTAGTTTTTTCATATGTACTAAAGTAAGGAAGACTAAGAATGAACATGAGGCTGACAGTGGAAGAGATGGTGCAAGACCCCAAAGGAACACATCTGAGAATGCAAAGCAGAGGCCAGATGAAGGGGGCTTGAAACCAAACAGATGTTTTACTTACTAATTCTGAGTGGTCAGCCTTGAGAAGTGTCACAGGGATAAAATGCTGAGGAAGGCATCACATTTCAGAAAAAAAATAAATGTCGCAATGTTTTTACTAACAACAGGAAAACATAATACGTCAGCTTGTTGATAGAATCTCTGCAAGAAGAGTACAGAGAAAGACATAATGTTTTAATTACATTTCTCTTACAGGAATTGTGTTCAGTGCCATCATTCTAACAATGCATCTCAAGCTAAACTTGACCAGTGTAAAACCTCATGTGCTTACCTATTGCATTACGTTGACCAAACTTCAGGTATGTGATATTTTCTGCATAATTTTGGTGAGAGTTCAAAATCTGTCCATATTAATGTTTGAAATGGTCACTGTTACAATGTATTTCAAAAGTGTGTCAGTATTATTACAGTAAGAAAGAGGGAAAGCAGAAAAAAAGAAATTCCTTCTTGCTTCAGGGAAAGTAAAAGATAAATAGTAACAGGAAATGTTATTGGCTAGCATTGCTAAATAGATTTCCCATTTCCTTGAGAAGTCACATCTAATAATAATGAATCCTGCCTGAGCCATGCTTAAAGAAATATTTATAAAAGTCCATTATGACATTTGCATGTTTTATTACATTGGATATGTTTACATTATTTGACATTACCAGAAATGAAGAAGGATGAAATAGAATGCTTACTTCACTGTCAGTAATGTTTAAATCTCTTTGCAAGTACAAAAATGTTGTAGTTTTGAGGACCTTGGATGAATAAAATGCTTTTTTATAAAATATCGTTGAGCTTAATTAGTCCACACTGCATCAAAAATGGAAGTAGTTACCTTATGTAACGTCATATTTTTGTATGTCTTTTTCTCTTGAAAATTTTTATGAATGGAAAAACTAGTTGAGAATACTTTTCTCGTGACCTTTTTAATTAGAAGAAAGCCTACTCTGTGAGAGCATTAGCCAGTGAGGGCAATACTGCACAAGCAATCAAGAAACTATGTTTTCTTTCATATTTCGCCTGTGATCTGTACTGTGAACCTCATGAAAATTAAACTGTTCTGGCCCTGAAAATCTCTAACAATTCATCTTCTCAATTTCAGCTATAAACTCACTGGTTTGCAGTGTGGCTAGCACAGCAAAGCATTAGTCCTACTTCTGTAGATTAAAGGGATGATATTTGAACATTTTTCTATGCTTGGTCTTAATCAGAGTTCATGATGTTCTTTGCTTTAAAAGTTTGTGTATGGTAACATGAGCTATTTTCCCTTATTGTTTAGCAGACTTGTGTTACATTTATGCTCCTATAAAGTGCAGAGGTAAATGTAAATGTGCTTTAGTGATGTGCTTATTCTGTACATTAGGCTTTATGCTTGTGTTTTCCTTTCATTGCAGAATGTTTCTCTGGACGAAGCTACTTTAGAGTGTTTTCCATAATCTTTATAGTTACGTTTCTGATTGGGTTGCTTGTTGTACTTATCATCAGGCAGATAATTCTGCAGGGATATAGCAATAAAGTTAAATCTTCAGCTGATTACAGAGTCTCTGCAACAAAGAAGGTAATTGATTTCAGAGCCATCGTGTTCAGTAATTTATTTCTTGCACATAAAAGTTAGCTAATTGTTGATAAAAATTGTATCTTCTCCTTCAAGGAAAAGATGTTTTTGCCTACTGTTTGTACAAGAACAGTAACATACAGACGTGACAAACCAGAGGAAATAACTATCGACATCAGCAAGTTGCGGTTAAATGAAACTTTCAAGTGTGAATTCTGAAGACAGTGTGTTTTCTGCAAATGTCTATTTCCATCATTCTCTACTTTTTAGAAGTTACCACTCTGTCAGAATCTCGACTGTTGCTGTTTGTCATGCATTTTGTTGGATACTGTAACAACGTGACATGTAAGCATATTCACATAAGGTGACTATGTCTGAAACTATAGCTGCTGGTTTTTTTGTTTTGGTTTGTTTGTTTTTTGTTTTTTGATGGTTTTTTTTTTTTTTTTTTTTTTGAAAGAAAATGTGCGTTACTACTGTTCAGGAACATTAGTGTTGATGTAGCACTTTAATGTATTCTAATTTATTTAGTTCTGGCATAGAATGTAGATACAAACAGATCTGACAAAGCACTGATCTCACTCTACTTGTAGTTAGTACTGATGTGCTCTGTGGGAATGAACAAAAACTGTGACTGAAATATTAACATTGCTGTATATTATAGCAATAGATGAAACTTTTCAAATGCTCCTAAATAGAGCAAATGGTACTTCTATAGTTCTCTCAGTTGACTAAATTCCACTGATTTGTCTGCTTTAGCCTCTTAGCTTTTCCTCATTGCTTAATAAAAATGACTGGATTAAATGAGTGCTTAGTTACTAGTTGTGGGTGTAGGCACACGCACACACACATGCACACAGACAAATATAAATGTAGGTTTTTTATGTGTTATGTCACCTAGAGATAATTTATATCTGACAAGGAGTGCTTTTTAGCTTTTTTTTGCTTTCTTCAATGTAAAACTTTCATGTGAATATGAAGATATTAAAAAAAAAACTGAGTGGCTACAGAAAATGAGTTCCTCTGTCCACAAGCACCACCTTCACTGTAACCACTGCCTGCTGACTGCGCCTTTGGAGTCAGCAGTGTCAGCTCCAATCTGATAAACTGCACCAGAGATGTCTTTGGTCTGCTAGCTACATGTCAGTGTTTTGGCAAGTAAGGACTTGTTCCTTTTGTATGTGAGACATAAGTGTGATGTTACACACGTGTTCTTCTTTCTTTGTAAATTAGTTGATAGGATTCTTTTTTCTCATTCTGTACTTCACCACTTTAATTTTTGTTGCTGTGCATTGAGAAACGTGTCTGGTTTGCTGTGACAAAGAATCTGCAGTTTGAGAGAAGTGGAGGAATTTAGGAATCATTTTCTCAAGAGAACATATTAACTGACTTCATAAATGTAGAACCAAATTCTGCCTTCAGTAATGGGCAAAATTCTTCTAAATACAGTGGGACCAATATAAGCTCGCCTGAAAGCAGAATTTGAGCTAGAATTTCTAGCACAAGTATATTCTCACCCTTGAAACTGGTTGTAGTGGTAGAGAGCATGTTATTGATGTACACTAATGAGAAGAGTCAACCAGCATGCTGGCTTACTTACATTATGTTGCCAAAATCCTAAGAAATCCTGATCAGTGTCTGTGAAATATGCACTAAAATTTTGGTAGTGGAAAAAAAAAAACAAAAAAACTGTCTCATAGGACATTATGCAGTGTGTCATTTTAACAGTTGTAATTACTGGTACTAAATTTGATCTGTAGTTGCCATAGGTAAGAGTTACAGAAACAAAACAGGACTGCCTTACATGAAATATGGTAGCAATTGGTATATAGTAGTATTTCCTATTCAATATTCTGTAAATTCCCACAGGTGAAAGGAGAGGAGAATGTGGAACAAATAATTATGATGTGAGAGTTCACAATGAATATTTTGGATCATGCCAAAAAAAAAAAAAAAAAAAGTTTTAAACTGGTCTTTTAATTGTTTCTGAAGTAATCCTCAGAGTAGCTCCTTAGCTTCCCACCATTCAGGTAAAAGTGTCTCATTTAAATTGATTACCTTACACTGACCTTGATTTTACTGGTAGCTTCATCATAATATCTGATCTATACATTCATTCTGACTCAAGCATTACTGTGTAGCATATCAGGAATACCTTGAGCTTTCCTTTTCATTTGAAAATGCATTTTCTTTCCATGTAAATTAACAGACTCTGAACCACTGTTTTCAAGGGGATTAAGATAAAAAAACCTATTAAGGTTTACTTACTATTGTTCTTGTCACATGGTTTTTGAGCAGGTAAAAAAGTCTATGGTTGCCTATTTCACTTAGGAAAACAAAATAAAGAAACAAAACCTCACAGGAGAATACCTGCATATATAACAAAAGCTATGATTATGTTCCTTAACAATATAATTTTTTTAACAGAAGAGATTCATCAAAATGTGTTTCTCCTAACAGCCCGTAAGCCACTTTCTGAAGTGACAGCTACTGTTTTTTTCTCTAAAATTTATTTTTTTCGCTGTTAGTGGAAGCTAAATTTGGATAGGGGGCAATTAAGCTGGTGTCTGTGGAAGAAAGATATGATCTGTACCCCCTTCATCCAGGCACATCCTATTGCTGCCACTTTTCTCCTGTAGCACTTTGTTGGCACTGCAGTGTTGCCTATGCAGGAGTGTGAACAGTATGTCTTTATCAGACACCTGCCTGGGGGTGTGATATGCTCTGCTCAAACACAGCAGGCTTGCATGGCAAAGTCTTAAATTAAAAAAAAAAAAAAAAGAGAAAAGAAAAAAACATATTTTATAAAAAGGCTTTTCTTGCATCTCGCTCATTGCTTTGCTGTATTTTAGAGGGATCTAGTAAAAAAAGAATAAGCTGTTGTTAATGTGACAGGTCAAGGCTTTTAGAAGGCCCATGGGGAGCCTACATAGGGCAGGATCCTTGGGAGAAGGCTTTGTTTCTGAGGATGGAATCTATCCATGAGAAACTCTGGCTTTACTCAGTGCTTGTTTCCCTCTGCCTTTGACCATGTTTTTCAGAAGAGCTGCTGCAGGAGATGAATAGACCAACAAAAGCCTCACTATTTAGGGAGCTGTGTTCCCTCAGCACATGACCTTGAATGAGAAAGCAGCCTGTAATTCACAAGGAATTTCCTCAGCAGTCACAGAAGGATTGTGCTTCCTATAGCACTTAGTATGGGAGATACCACAGAGAAATTAGTTCAGATTAACTTTCAAAGTACTGTGCATCAAAGATGCTTGTAAAAATACAGGAAAAAATCTAGCCTCAGTGTAGCATGTTTCAAACCTTTGAAATCAAGTAGAATATTTTGAAATATACTAGGCTGCTTGAAAAAATGGAAAGAAGGTCAGATAATTTGACTGCATGCCTATACCTAATAGCATGCTTACAGATACTATGGCACTTCATTGCTGATTTGCAGCATTTATTCTAGATTTTCTCCTAGAAACAGAGCATCTTCCTGGCTTTTCACAGTAGATTTGTACATGTTAAAAATTCTAATCCACATTATTTTTAACTTTGTTTTATTAACTGTGTAACATTTCAGAAATGTCACATTCATACAATTAAAACGCACACATCTTCAGATTTGTTTTTCGAGGCTCTGAGAGAGATGAAAAATTGCTGTGCGCTGATTGTTTCCAAGCATCATGAGTATGTTAATAACACCACTACAGATGTGTGTGGGAAAATAGCTGTTTCATCCAGAAAACGTGCACATGGTATGTGAGAAATTTTCATTGTGACTAGCTGAAATTCCCTTATGTTCACATGCAATGTTGCGAGTGAACCTTAAAAAGGAAGGACATGTGTGTAGGCATAGTTTACATTTTAGCCACTATAACTAACTGGATTTATTTTTTCCGTTCTATGATATCACAAAAACCTGCTATGTAAAGTATTCTTCAGACCACAGTGGAAAAAAATATTTTCCTAATCTGATCATACATTTGTTTTCTGCTTAGTATGCATACTTAAATGCATGTGCAGCATAAACTGTGGAAGTGAATGTGTGAAGCAGCTTCAAGCAACCCTTACTCCTGCAGGTGGCCATAAGGGACAGCAATGCCCAGGACAAAAGGATGTAGGGGCCCTATTGCCTTTGCAGTAGGCATCCCAAGCACACTGCTGTTCCTCATGGCATCTCAACAGAGATGGCACTCCGGGACTGTATTTCTCCATCTGTCAGGGCAGGAGGCCTTGTCAGAGGAGGTAATCCTAATGGCCACACACTGGAGATGCATGACGTGCAGCCCACAGTCATCAACACTGCAGCCTGTTTGCATCTTTACTCATCAAACACTGCTTGCATACAACCTAGTGAGGTACTGTAAATCTGGGTGCTGCAGCCCTCCTTGAGAGAGAAAGCAAGCCTTCCTCCTGTAAAGTCCTTGGGCATCTGTACGTCATCTTCTCCCCAGCCCCAGGATCTGCATTGCCCGGCCTTCTGTGAGGGCGCTTCTCATAAGGGTGCTGTATGACAATTACTCTGCTCTGTGAATGAACTGTGGTGCCAGTGTTCTTGCTCTCCCTTTGAAATAGAGGTGCAAGATCTATTTGGTAAAAAGGAGTGAAGCAGCGTTAAGAATGACACTACTTTACCATGGTAATCTTGATGCTTCTTGATGCACAGACATCTCATGGATATTACACAGAACAGAAATTCATGGAGAGAAAGAAAAGGTTAGGCGTAGCTAATGTGAATGTTTTTCTATAGCGAGTCAAATCAGTGGGATTTCACTGAGTGCAAGCCAACTCAGAATGATTGGTCATTCTGGGGAAAAAAAAAATCAAAAAAAATTTAAAAAAACACAGAAAATTAGTAGATTCTTAAGTTTTAGAAATGTTTATCTTTGTTAAGATTTCTGATTATTAAAAAAAAAATTTTAAACATGACTTTTGTTTAAACAACAGCTTCTGTTCAAATCCTAACTTTTCATCATGATACCTATGCGTGAGTTGTTTGTATTTTGAAGGGCGAGGCTGAAAGATGAGAGATTAATTTAGGAAGGCATTTGTTTTAGAAGAATTCACTGTGCTAACGTCTTCACTTTTACTTCACTACTGCTTCAAAGTGTCTTATTAAGCGATGATGTGACAACTATTAACATTACTACAGTTTTTAACTTTCTATTTAACATATACTACCTTTTGTAAAAAAAAAAATTATATACAGATGAATAATGTTTCTCTAGATTTTATGCATAGAGAATGTTAGTAAGGGAAGACGGTTTAATTATATCTGTAACTTCTTACTGTCCATCTTCCATTTTAAATGATACTTTTAAATCACTACTTTTTTTGTCTGGAAATATTCTGAATATTTTATTATTTAAAATAGTATACTTTTATAGCTGTTTATTAATTTCAGTTGACTACTAACTTCTATTTTGATATTTATTAATGAGTTGACACTGTAGTATATTGAGATGTTTATTTTTCTATCAGAGCTGTAACAACTATGACATAGCATTATTTTAATGCAACATCATTGTACTTGCTCTCTAAAAAAATAAAATCAATATTTAATCTCTATGGAATTTTCATATTTTTAATGCCTAGGTAAGGTAAGGAAGAGAGACTCCCTTCTTTTTTAAGAATTAACATGTTTTCATCAAGGTGTGCAAATATGTCCACAAAGAGGATATGCTTATGTTGTTTTTCAAATGGTACAATACATTGTCAGGAGAATTCAAGCTAAATAAAAAGAATACCTTTATGTTCAGATGTTGCCTAACAAATAAACACACATTCAGGATGGGGACAAGAAAATACTTCCGACAGAAATATAATCTATCTATTAATAGATGGTTACAGTATCCTGCTTTGCTCTGCTTTGATAGCAGAGGAGCTCCTGTCATGCGTATGGGTCAGTTTCTTGCAGATGCATTGTCCATGCTGCTTGCTGCAGACCCATGTTGCTTTTGAGGTCTGGTGAAATGCATCAGTAGACTGGGACACCTCTGTTCTCCTGCAGAGTTGGTAATAGTGTACGCTCTGCACAACATTATCACATTTCTTGTAGAAATCACTGCTAAACTGATGGGCTTCTCTCACATGAAGCTCCTAGGAAGATCCAGGTGAGGTAGAATCAAATGATGACTGGTATAAACCCAGTCATTAAGCCATGTAGTGTGCAGGCCTTAACAGTACACTAGAAAAATACCATAGGGAAAAAAAAAAAAAAAAAAAAAAAAAAAAAAAAAACCACAAACCAACTGGGAAAAGATGCACAGAAAACCTAGAAAGAAAAAAGTAATCACAATGGCACTGTGGGCATCTTTGTTGCTTTTTCTGCAAAGCAAGGAAGGTAAACCCAATTTAAGCCTGATGAGACAGAGGCAGAGGAATTTCCTTTTGCAGAGGCAGAAGATACATAAGCATTCATTAACAGAGAGAGCAGGCACTTGCAACCACTCCCACAGAGGAAAAACACATTTTCTACAACAGCTTTTTATGGAGGGAATGTTAATGTTGTCAACACCTCTGAGTAAACATCCTGGATCAGACACACAGTTTTAGCAGCTTGAGCTACAGGCACAGGGCTGCTTTTTGCTGCTTCATGTACAATCTCAAAGTCAGTGGTAACACTAATAAAATCTCTGACAGACTGGCACTAAGTCTATGCCTACCCTCTATGTTTTGGAATGATGGTAAGTGATCTGTTTGAAGCCTTCCATCCTTACTGTGTCCTGAAATCCTGAAAACATGCCTATGTACCTTAAAATGTCCAGGTATTGGTAGGGTTTTGACAATGGCAGCTCCATATTTAGCCAGTTTCCATTTGTGCCCATGAAGTTGTCAGTGAGGGCACAGTGGTGCTCTAATTTGACTAATGTAATGCAACTGCTATTTTGTTGCAGATACCATTGACCAGAAAAAGGCTTGCTGCTCAAGCTCTCCAAAGAGGAATGAAACCTAAGTTACAGCCTCTAAAGCCGGAGGAGGAAAGAGATCCTTCTTTCAGCCACTTTTTTGACACCAGTCATGTAGGTGCACACTATTACAGAATTTCTCTCCCTGCGTGATTCCCATTGTGGCGGGTGCAGAATTTGACCTGATATACAGAGAGGATGCAGGGGACAAAAGTTCAGCATGTAAGTTATCTGCTTAGCACAGCGTTTGAGTGAAGATCTGAATTTGCGTGATAACAGCCAGAAGGCAATTGTTGGAATAACAAATAAAGGCTTTGTTAACAGGCTGATTTTAACTAGTGAGAAGTTAATCTGAAAAATGGTTGGTTTTGTTCTCCTTCCAGGTCTACAACAAAGAGAAGAACTTTGGAAACACACTCCTGCTACCCTGGGCTTGAAACCAAATAGTTTAAATGTATTATAATAATAAATTAAACAGAAAATCTAGTTTTACAGAAATCTGAATGGTCTGGAACTGTGTTTGGGGCACAGGTATCCTCAGTGTAGTTCATGGGCTTGATGCTTGTCTTCTGTTTGGGAGTCCTGTGTTCATCCAAATTCCGCCTGTTCTGAATTTACATTACTTAGGCATAGGCTGCAAGTCTGATTTATTAGTTCTAGTGGCCCGACGTTATGATCTTCTGGCCCTTTATTCAAGGAAATAGTGGTGGGTGGCAGAAAGCAACGTTCCTTCTTGCAAATCATTCATCATCTGCTGAGCCCAAGCATAATATGGCCTCTAGCTGTTTTCTTGGCCTTGAACTCGATGATTAATGAAGGACAGTTACTGTTTAATAAGATGATGTGCGTGCAAGCTGATAAAACTAAACGATTAACCAAAAAACATAACATTTCCAAGTGACATCACATTATGCTTATTGAAATCAGGGCACATGATTTACTTCTTCCAGCTTTGCAGCTTGCCAAGTTCCCTTTTTGAGCCCCTAACCAACATTTCATCCTAAGCCTCTGTTTATGCCTCAGCAATCTGGAGAGCCCAGGACCTGTTCCTGAGATTCCTGTGCTCCCAAAACTGCTCACAGTTCCTGTTCTTCCTCACATCCTCTTCTTATTTGTCTATCACCACATCCTTAAAGTATGTGATTTAACTGCAATGAAAATGAGACAAATCAATGGATAATTTTATGTGGGATTTTTAGACAAACATTTGCTTTACTCTGCTTTAGACAAAACAAGACTTTTAAAGACTTCTACATGTTAATCCTGGTGCTCTCTACAGCTTTCTTCTTTCCTTCAGTCATTCTGCATTTGTGCCTGGACTCCTGTGCAAAAAAAAAAAAAAAAAAAAAAAAAAAAAAGCCAGAAAAAAAGTCCTTCCCATTTTTTCCTCAAAATTGTGTCATCTGAAATTATGCTTTCCTTGAAAATCAGAGGCACTGAGTCAGAAGGCTTCATCAGTGAACAGCTCACTTATCTTCAGAAGAATTTTTTTTTTTTTTTTTGTCTTCGAGCAGACAGGAGTGAGTCCAAGTCTGTAAGACAAAGCTAAACAGAACACCTCCCAGCTTTCATATTCCTCTTCTTTCCAGTGCTAAGAAGTCAGATTTGTTCCTTGCTATGCTAGACAGCTCCAGAATAGGGACTCTATCTCTAGGTATAACCTTTAAATCTGACACCTTCACATCTTCTGCAAGGTATATGCAACACACAAGATCCAAAGACAACCCATTTTAAGTGCCATCGTTCTGGTATTCCTTATACTTTTTCATGTATTTCTTTATGACTGCATATTCCATCCAAAGTAACTTTTCTTCAGTATCAAGAAACCCATCTCTGTATAACCTGCTAGACCAGACAATATAGATGTATATACTAATATGTACTATCGATCCAAATACACCCTCACAAACATATTTTTTAAATGGGATTCCTTCCATACTTTCTCATGCATTGCAGGATCTTCCCTTAAGGTTTCCTGTACTTATCCAAGGTTCTCCTGATGACTATGCTGCTATCACATTGAAATCATAACTCTAAGTGTTCCCCAGTATTCATCTCCTTTAGCCTTTGCACTTTCCTGTTTACATTTTTAGCTGCTGTCCCACACATTGCATCTAAATCCTGGAAGACAAACACAGCATCCCGCACAGTGGGATGTAGTCATAGTGGGTCATAGTCATAATTTTATAAGTAAGAAAAAATATTTCTCTATCTAGTTTATTCTTCATTACTGTGAGTCTGGTATCTTGGTTTCAAACGTGAAAAGTTTATTTGAGCTGATGTTGCCTCCTGAATCAAAAAGAGTTTATCCAAGCAACTGTTGTAGAGTATTCTTATATTTTCTGTTTATACACTTTTCACTTACTGAAAAATTAGTTGGTATTTGAAGTACCTGAAAACAATGCAATGTAAAAGTCACTGTGCTATCCAGGAAGTTTGCTCACCTAGTTAACTGGCATTTCTTCAAGTGTGTTAATGAAAAATGTATTCAAACATTGTTATTTTGTGAAAGAAAAAAAAAAAAAGTTTATCAAATGACTGTCAACATAACTCAATATCTTGAAGGAAAGTGTGTTACTGAGTGTAACTGCTATCATTTACACTATTTGATACATTTGGTGACCTAATTCAAATGGAATTCATGTGCTTTTATCTTGACAGATTTTACTCCTTCCTTGATTATGGCCCAGTTACTACAGCTTCTCTAAGCCAACATAGGTGCTTGCCAACAAAGTGAAGTCTGCACTATCTTATTGAACTACTGAGATAAGGAAGCTGTTTTTCTTGAGCAAGCTCTGGCAAAGATATTATAATTTTGGTATGCTTGCAACACCTGTGTTAATGCAGTTTTACCAGATTTAAAATTTATAAGGAAACTACAGTAGCATAGCTACTCCTAAAGTTCAGCAAACCTGAAATTAGCTCACTTTCCTCTAAGTCAGCTATCCTACCATGACAGCCATACACACAGATGGTAGTTTCTCCACAGGGGAAACACTAATAATTATTTCTCTCTCCTTATAAGAAAAAAAAGCTTACAAAGTTTTTTTCTTCCTTTCATTTTTCTAAATAGCTGCAAGAACAACTCCTAAAGCAGGCCCTTCTGCCAGTTTTCTTCCATTAGCATCTCTAAGTACATGCATAAAACAAAAGGCATAAAAACACAGTTATCGATTTTTTCCACTTCTCTATTAGAACAAAGAAACAAAAAAATCTTGTCAAGCAATTTAATTCCAGACTTGTATTTACTCTATGCTAGAGCCAGCCCTCAAGGGACAAGGCATCTTGCCACCAGCCTCTGGCTTGGTACCTGTGGCTGGGTAGCCTCCTCCCACACATCCCATTTCAAATTCTTCCTAGATGGGTTGTTGTTCTTGAATGCTCTTGCTTGTCTACTTGATTAGCTTATTAATGTCTTGGCTCTGTATGGAGGTTTCCAGGAAAGAGAAAATTTCATAAAGGGGATACTGAATTAGTCCTGCAATCTACAGTTACATGAAGGATGTTGTACAGGAACTGCTGAATCATGGCCTGAACCTCTGATTGATCGCCTGAGGTGAGCTGGTGCTACCAGAAGGGGTGGAGCCAGGCTCCATCTCTCCTACACCCACTTAGGAGCTGACTATTAGTGGGGATGGGTCTCTTTCTGGAGATCCCTCCTTTGGAGTTTTACAGGGAGCCCAGGATAAGGGTAAGCACTCTATATTCTTTTTAGCATTATAAGCTGCTCTGCTAAACTCTCTTGTTTATTTCATAATTATAGCATCTTTATATTCATTGGCTATACAGATATGGAAACAAATATTTATTTAATGAGATGTACAATTTATAACTGAATGGACCATGAAACTTGTATTTCTTTAGTAGATCTATATTTTCAGCTCCTAGTGCAGCTACAATTTCATTTTAGATTTTCTGCCTTCTATCTAATCTACAGCTCCCATAGCAGGAAGGTAACTTCAGTATTCCAACAGTTACTTGGCAAATCAGCTATCTACCTATTCTCTGTGCTTTACAGCACACGTTCCTTCAGTGTCTGAGCCTGGTTTCCTATGAATCATTTCTACCTCTTTTGGTCTCTATAATTTCCTATCTTAAGAACTTCTGAAAAAGTATATTTTAGGAACAAAAAAACCCACCTTATTTGGTGGTAGGGTAACTTAGAGCCTAGAAACCTGAGATTTCAAAGACTGTTTGTCAGTTTCGGCAATAAGTCATGCAGATGATATAGTTTTCATATGTAGTCCCTGGACTGTCCTACTGTCAGTGATACCATCTGATAACCAGGTCATTTGGCAGGTGCCCAGAATTACAAACTGAATTTTTAATTAGGCATCACTATGACAAAGTAAAGGATTATATCTAAAACAAAGTATATCAAAAATAAAATGAAACAGAAACAAGGGTACCTCTGAAAAAAGTTATGCCAAAGATTAAGGCTGCGGGGTGACCTCATTGCAGCCTTTCAATACCTAAAGGGAACCTACAAACAGGAGGGGAATCAACTCTTTGAAAGGGTTGATATGTGTAGGGCGAGGGGAAATGGTTTTAAGTTGAGGGAGGGGAGATTTAGGTCGGACATCAGGGGGAAATTCTTCACCCAGAGAGTGGTGAGGTACTGGAACAGGCTGCCCAGAGAGGTTGTGGATGCCCCGTCCTTGGAGGTGTTCAAGGCCAGGTTGGATGGGGCCCTGGGCAGCCTGGTTTAGCATTAAACGTGGAGGTTGGTGGCCCTGCATGTGGCAGGAGGGTTGGAGATTCATAATCCTTGAGGTCCCTTCCAACCCTGGCCATTCTGTGATTCTGTGATTATGATGTCCTCTGCTATAGCAACTATTACCTTAAGGATGGTTTTCTGGGGTGGGAAATCATTATTTTATCCCTAGGCTCTGTTCAAAGTCTAAAGTTCTGAACTTAAAAATTCAGGCAGAGATTCCTTCTGCACAGCAGAGACCTAAATATACTTCTACATTTGCTGAATCCCACAAAGTGGAAAATTTAAAAACATGACAAGATTATTGGGATAGCTCTGAAAGACAGAAATCTATTAAGATATTTTCCATAGGATGAATCTCTAAGGTTTTTTCACATGAGATGAATATTTGGATTGAGGTGGACATCTTGAAGGATGGAGGAATGGGCCAACGGGACTTTCAGCAAGGACACATGCCAAGTCCTGCATGTGGGACCAGCTGACCCCTTGCTCTGATCCAGGCTGGGGTCTGCCTGGCAGGAGACCCTGGCTGGAAAGGGACTGGGATTCCTGATGGATACAATATGGAAGTGAGTCAGCTGTGAGCCAGTGCATCCTGGGCTGTACTAACATAAGTGTAGTTAGTAAAAAGATGGAGGCCATTGTCTGTGCTTATACTTGTCAGACAAAATCTAGATAGTGCATCTGTGGGCCTCAAGTCAATGAAGACTGACAACATGGAGTAAGTTCAGTGTAGGGCCACTGAGATGACTGAGGTTTATTACTTGCTTATCAAGGAAAGGCTGAAGGCTGGTCTCCCTCAAAGAAGGAGAGGCTTCAGGGGTCTGAAAAGTAGTCAACCAGAGTCTATGGGGAAGTTATCAAGAATGCATTCAAGTTTTTCTCAGTGGTGCACGGTGAGACCACAGATGTAAAATGAAATAAGAAGTTGAGGCTAGATATAGAGAAAAATGTTCACTCTGAGGCTGATTAAGCATTGGAAAAGGTTGCTCAGAAAGGTTCTAGTGCCTATCTCCTTCATTGTGTTCAAAATCCACGTGGGCAATGTTCTGAGCAATCCAACACAATACACTGTTGATCCTCCTCTGAGAAAGTTTGGACTTGATATCTTGCAAGGTCCCTTCCACCCTGAATAGGCCTGTGAGTCCGTGGTAAGTTGTGGAGCCTGGCCATTCCTCAAAAATACATTATCTTTATTTCCTTACTATCTGCATTTACCTTAAGAGGCCTGCTGTATGCAAGTGATAAAGACTGGTACACTGGACATATACTAAGACTGCTGGGAATGAAAAGCTGCCATTTCCAAACTCCTTTACAAAGCAAACAGATCTTCTTCATTGAAGGAACAGCTATATAAAGAAATTCAATACAGTGAAATTTACAGCATACATTGATTTATGAATGCATATTTTCCATCTGCCATGGAAAAGTTTTGCCATCTAAAGCAAGTGATAACATATCCTCTCTGAGGCATCTACAAATCCACTTAGCTTCAGTGGGAGCATCATATACATAGATGAGGGCATATTTGGCTCATTGTCAGTATTACCCTAAAAGCTTTTTTATTGCATTTTTTTTTTCTTGAAGTATTTATATCCCAAGGTCCTGATGTAATTCCTGTTGTTGCAATTATAGAGTTCATCTGCATTTGTGGGAAGACCTTTGAAGTCTAATAAGATTTCTTGAGAAAGACCATGGGTAATCTGACAAAATCACGAGATCACTTCAGGCCAAAAGTGTCACACAGTAATATAAGACCAAATATTATGCAATTTTTCTGAAATTCATGCTCTCTTCCCACTCATGAATTGGGTTCAAAAAATCTATGGAACTTATATGACATATCAGAGAAGTTCCAAATGTTCCTCATATAATTTATATTCATATTTCCTATGGAAAATGTCCCTTCTCACAGTCTTTCCCTATTAAGCTAGTTTGTCCATCACACTAGGGTAATCATTTATGTCTGCAGAACTGCAGAATGGAACTTCATTCACTGTAATTCAGGATTACTGTGTAGGCTATTTTTATTTCATAGGGAATTTAAAGGGTATTTACTAAACATGTATGAGAAACATTGCAACAGGCAGATATCCACCATATGTCAGTACCAGACAGGAAAATATTCTGTGTTGTGTCATCACTGGCCAGAAGAAGGATCTACCCCAAGGCATAAGAAAATAACAGCAGAGGAAAGAATGTGCTTGGGTCTTGCCTAGGTGGAGCCATCTTCATAGACAATATCACTCCTGTGACTTTTCCAAAGACAGCCTTGAACGTACCCAAGATCTGTTCTGATTCCAGTGCTTAAGTCCAGGTGCAGGAACTTGCTGTTAAGCCATCAGCACAAGGACAGCAAGGCAGATGTCAGGCCTGTCCCAAAGTGTGACTGTCCCTGCTTGCTGAGCACTACCGCATTCATCCCAAATCATCTCAACTGCCCAGTGTGGCCACTGACACCCTGCTGCACTTCAGAAGAGGAAGCTATGAATAAGGGCTGCCCTGGGGGAATGGCTGCAAGGATCTAACTGGCAAGATATGACAGTGTAGGCTGAAATAGGAGGACACACATCAACATAACAGCTGAGCAGAGGGCAAGGCACCAGCAAGTCCTTGATCCTTGTCCCCTCTGCATTGTTCCCACTGCTCTGGCAGGGATGGAATGAGTCTGCCAGCATACCCAGGGTTACCTCTTCCCAGATTGTCACTTCCTGTGAAAGTTTCACATTGAGGCATTGAGCATGCATGACATCATTAAGACACCATGAGAACATAGCCCAGAGTTGTAAGGTCACAAGCATTTACTAACAGTAACAGACTAGGAAAAAAAAACCAGTTTTTTTTTGCAAAATCCTTGAACCAACACAATAGAAACCATAAACTGGGTATGTGAGCTGCTCAAGGTCATGCAGAAATCTTCTGGGTTTTTTTTTTTTTTTTTCTTGTTTGGTTTTCTCCTTCTCAGTGTCTATAATATCACCCAAACTATTGTTATGTAGTAGTAACATTTTTCTTATTAGACTGAAATCCTAAGGGTAAAATCCTTCTCATAAATTTCTGAGGTGAGAACAACTTCATGGATAGATACAACCAAAGGAGAGAATTGAGCCCTACCCTTCTGACTGATGGTTTGTTGGGTTTTTTGTTGTTGTTTTGTGTTTTTTTGGTAAACTAATAGGGAAAAGTATGAGAAAGCTAAATCCCCTGTCAAATATTTTATTACATCTCAGAATCAAATTGCAGGCTCCAAGCTATTTAAAATATTAAATAACAAAAAAAAAAAAAAAAAAAAAAAAGGAATATAACAATGTGATTCTATAAATAAGGTTAAATGTAATACTATCCACAATAACTTTAGGAAGGCACTCTGATATTACAGCAGGGAGGATAGATTGATTTCATACTAATTTTATAGGAAAAAGAAAGAACAAAAATAAAAAATATATATATACACAAATAAAATGCCAGAAAAGAAAACTTAGATATGTATTTTGTTAATGTTTTTCATGTTCTAACAAAAAAATGGAATGATTGACAGTCTAAAATGAGACTGCATTAATTTTGATGTACTGGAGATAAAAAAAAAAAAAAAGATTTCCCAATCTGATGACAATTTCTCACTTTAAGTTGCAAAAATACAAAGAGTGAGACTAAAGAAAAGTTAGCTTTCTCATCTGAGCCTCCTCTGATGGTTAGAGATAGTTTTTTAACTTGTTTAATAAACAAGGAAAAAGGTTGAAGTCCAAGATTAAGGCAAAAGCTGAATATGTTCCAAAAATACATGTTAGTTTGATTAGTAATGGTTGCATTTCTATGGCTCTGATAAAGAAATTTGAAAAATTCCAAAACAAAGCAAAATCGCTTTTTCTTCCTTGAAATTCAAGGTATATTAAAATATGTACCTGCAGGAATTGGTTCTAGCAAAACAAAAGAGTTCCAATTAATTTCACAGTGTTTAAACAGAACTGCTTTCAGTTACTTTGTGGGTTATACATATATAGAAAGATATTATTAACTTACTGTCATATTTTCCTACATTTTCATTCATGGGTGCAACGGTTCCATCTGAAAGAACTCAGTCTCTCTGCAAAGAGAACTCAGTCACTTTTGCTCCTGAGTAATGGATCAATATGAATTTCCTTGGGGAAAGCCCCCGAGTAGGAGAATTAGAGAGGTTACCAATGACCTACATCTCCCCCAGGTCATGATGTTGGCAAGCCATGTGCTTGCACTTCATGTTTGTTTGCTTGAATTAACATGGAAATAGAAAATTATCTAAGATTGCAGAAGGTACTTGGAGAAGGGATGTTATTTCTTAAATAAAAAAATATTTTTTCTTATTTTCTTACTAGTTAATCTTGCAGTAATTTATGCACTAAACTGGTAACAATGAATGCAAACCACTCCTGAATTCTTTGCATTTGCAAGGTCAAGATTCTTCTATTTGCATTGTGTGCTTAGACTAGGAAAAGCGACAGGCAAAATCTGGAAGGACTTCAGTCAATAGCAGATTGCTTATGTCAATAACACTGTACTTTAGTCAGTTACAAGAAACTTGATCAATGTTGCAACTGAGAAAGTCATTACCTTAAGGACAGCTGATATTGGTTTCCTCTACACTGCTTTGCTGTCCGTTTCTGTAGAGCCTTTTGTTCTTCAGTCCAAGACATTTAGATTTGCACAAAACGTGGGTATTACAGACCTAGTATTCTGGTGCTGCAGGAAGTGCAAAAACAGTGTACCCCAGAAAAAAGGCTCTGTCTTCTCTCCTGGAGCATGCCTTGACTTAATTTAGGTGGGCACATGCCCTTTAGATGGCCATAGAACAATATGGCTTCAGAGCAAATGAAAGACATCAGCTTGCCTGTAGAGAGACACACATCAATTTCCTACAAATGCCATATTTACATCTCACAAAGCTATTGCACAGTTGAATTTTTGTGCAACAGATCAGCACACAAAGAAAAAACCAAAAACTCCCTCCAAGTATATTGTTCAATACATCTATTTTCTAACATATTCCAGTTCTTAGCCCATAGCCATAGTCCCTTCCTTAGACAGCTGTAGAAGACCAGTAGTGCATTTGTTCTAGTGGGCTCATGGCTACATTCAGCTGTTACTTGTCCAACAGGTAATAAGGCTGATAGTTAAAGAAAAACAAACTATTAAAACATTAAAAGCCAGAGTCATCCAAGCATCCTTCTAAAGTTACTCTAATGTAAATGCCATTTATAACATTGGCATTATGCCACAATGAATCAGGCCTCAAAACTATGTGTTGTGAACAGATGGTTGAAACATAATATAAGGTTTAATTCACACAAAGGTTCTGTTGCTGTTCGTGGTTTTGTGGCATCAGTAAAGCTCTGAGAATAAATTAAAGCCTACAGTACACTTATTCTATGTGTTCTATTCTCTTGACAATTGCTTTGCATTCTCTGTGAGAAATAAGCAATAAATGTGTATAATGGAGATCTTTTATCCTCAAAGCTTTAATTTCAGAGCATCCAAAACAATTCTGATTTTATCTGTGTATTCAATAGACTGTAGTAATGCCACATGTATCTGTAACTAGGTTCAAAATTAGGTTATTTGTTAATCCTCAGGAACAGACCACAGTTGCTCACCATTGTGTTACAGGCAAGGCAAGCCCCACACAAAACGCCAGTGCTTCTCCAACATATCATCTGTTGAAACCAGCGTGTTCCATCTGAGATGCTGTGAATGAGAGGAGTTGTTAATGTGGGGGCATTTGGGGACACTCCAGAGTGATGGGACGGGGCAGAGAGGGGGGAAAAAAGACAGAGGATGAATAAAAGCTATCCAGCTAACCACCAAGACTGATGCTTTCCTCCTCACATTCTGAAAAATGGCTGTTCTGTAGTCCTGTGGGGTTTGGGGATTTCATCTCATGCAGGGCCATCAGCCCTGGGGCCATGACCAGTAGAGCCAGCTCAGAAGAAGCCCAGACACAGCTCAGGATCTGGGCACTGTGCCCTGTGCTCCAGCATCGTAGCTGCTCTGCTCATGGCAATGGGGCAACGTGGCTAAGATGCTGTTCTCTCTGCTCTTCTTCACCTCTTTTTCAACACGTAAGAGGAGAAAAAATTAGAATCCCTGACTTATTTTCTACAGGAGATCCAACTTGTACACTTCAGTTACCAGCAGTGTGCCAGGTCTTCTCATTTTCTTACAGAAAAACAAGCTCTTTCTTTTTGCTCATGTCTCGGGTGTGTGTAGGAGTCTTTGGTATTATTCAGTACGTGCATTTTTTTTCAGTTTTATCCAGTGGTTTTAGGTCTCAAGGGTACTACTACTTTTCCTCATCAAGGGGATTCCTCCTCCATGTATGAACTGGTCAGCTATTTGTACAAAAACTGTTTATTCCTCTGGTTTTGAATTATGCCTATTAAAGAATTTGCTTTGCTGCGAGAGCGGCGTCTCTGGGATTCGGTGCTGGCCCTGCGCCACTGTTTCCACATGCAAATGCTTAGAACCACTCTCAGCATTTCCATCGTGGCTTTGGGCTTCTACAGCCTTCATGGGTATCATTATTTGTTTATGAGGGCTGCTCCAAAAGTAATGCCTCCTGCTTTATTACACCGGCCTATGACATTAGAGGCAGATGTTAGTGGTATGGTAGAGATTGAACCTTCCTGCCAGTATTCTGTAATGTGTTATTGCCCTGTAACAGATGGCAGCAGAGGAGCTTTCTGACAGAATGATTGCTGAGATGAAAGTGTGTATGAAGCAAAGGTGTGGAATGGAATTGCTCCATGCAGAAAAAATGGCACACATGGACATTCAATGACACTTGTTGAATCCTTCTGGAGACCAAACGGTGGGTGTTACCACAGTGGTGAGAGATGCATTTCAGCGGTGACGACAGCAATATGCCCCAAACCAGCATAAGCCAGCTTTAGAAAGGGCAAAAGACACCTGTTTCAATGTCTTGTCTATCAATGTACCATCTTGTTTCATACAAAACTGGGAGAAATGGAGAAATGTCTGTATTTAAGAACCGTAGGCTGTTGCTGTCTTTCGGAAGTTGCCAAAGGCAAGTGGCCAGCTAAAAAGCAATAAAAAAAAAAAAAAAAAGTGCAAATCTCTCTCTCTCTGTTTTTTTGTTTTATTTTGTTTGTGGGTCATTTTCTGTCTAATTTTGTTTTTTGTTTTTTTTGTTTGTTTGTTTGTTTGCTTTTTTTTGTTTTGTTTTGTTTTTTACAAACCACAATGAAAGTTAAATCAGTAACTTGCAAGCTTTCTTCCTTGGTTGCTTTGGTAAAACAATGGTGGCCACCCACATTGCAGCTGTCACTGAGTATTCATCTGCCTACAAAAAAACAGTAAAAATCACAGCCAAACCCAGAGTACTGAGCAGAGGTCACTTATAAGCAACACTCTGTATGTAAGGCCTATCAAAAGGATGCTGCTGCTGTTACTGTGTATTATTATGGTATTATCAAGGTTGTATATCAGCCTTTTATGACTGCTGTTTCCTTGAAATACTGCTTTCATAACTTGTATCTCATTGGAGCAAACATCATATGTCAGAGACTTCTGGGCTATGACATATAAATCCTTCTCAATTGACCTCAAGGACAGAGAAAAAGGGAGGATCCAAAGGATATAAGAAAACATAAATAAATAAAGCCATTAAAGTATACTTAAAATCATGTACCACGAACAAGAGGCCATAAAGAAAATTAGGCAATCATGTTCTGAAAAACTTTACTAGGAGTCATGGAGACTTCTGAAATTCCAATGTTTGGACTATTACTGATTTTAAAAACTGCAAACATTTGATCAAGAAGCTTGATTTCATTTTGCTGACCTTCATATTTATATTTTCTCAGCTGTTTTCCTTTTCTCTTTTGTTTTGATGAATTTGAAGACAGTGGAGCTATATAAACAGGAATGAAATCAAAGTTCAGTATTGTGGCAGTTGCTCAAATATCTGTGCTGGCTGCTCGATCTATTAAAGTAGCAGTGTTTGAGTGATGTCATAAATTTCACAATAACAAATTGTACTTCCTATTTGCTGTAAGACTTTACTTACTTGTTTTTATTACATTGTACATAAGATAAATACTTTGCATCCAGATTGATTTATTTATTCCTTTGCATCTGAAGAAAAACAATCCAGTTTTGCAATAGTTAAATAGAGCAATTCTGCCATCCAGTGGCTAGCTAAGCTAACTTGTCTTTTCTCATTGTAGAATATGAAATTACTGTAATGTAAAGTGTTTATTCCACAACTGTATTCCATTAATATATGTAAAGAAATTTCTACCTTGCTCACAAATTTTTCCTAACATTGTATTGAAACTGGAGGCTCACGCGAGAAGAATGATGTCCCATAGACCTTTATGGATCAACTACAGGTAGGTTATAGGTTACTACACATCTTACCAGAAAATGTCATGCCATCAAGCTGTCCACATCTATTTGAAGCAATGATCATAGGCAATTATTACTGTAGATGCTGGACTGATTTCTGCTTCCAGCTTTAACTTTACCTCTTAGCAGACTTCTGTTCATGATTCCATGGGACCATTGGTAATAGTACCCAAGAAGAGCAAAGCTCTCAAGCTCAGCTTGCCTACTTGAATCACTGGCAGAGCATTTGTTGTAGAATCCCCAATATTACACTTTGTAGTAGCAAGTAGAATTAATGTTACTGATCTGTGAAACATCTCGGTTTCTGATTGTTAGAAAAAAAAAAGAAAACTGTCTGAAGAGGTGAACTGAAATGAGAGGAGAATGATTAAATACATGTGATCACTTTCATATGTAACCTCTCACACTCATTTCACCACTATAATTCCTAAAGTAATTCTCTGGACCACAAGGTGAGATCTGGTCTTCATCATCTGAGCGTGTACAGAGCAGAATGGGAAATAAGGACTTGAAAACACCTCCTCACCTCCAAAAATCTACTGTGATCACTTCTGAGGAATAAGCACTTTCCAGATTGCAAGATTTTATTGGTGAATTACAAGCATGTTTTGGAGAATTGTTTCATTGCACAGATTACAATTCCATGAAGCTCTGCACTCTCATGACCCTGGCAATGTGAGAGGGGAATGCCCAACCACCTCACTCTTAACAGAAGCTCTCTCTGTTTATTTTCACTTGGATTTAATTACATATTTTCATCTTCTTGGGATCTGCCCACAGCCCAGCCACAGCAATCCTTCCTCGAGCAGCACAGCCAGCCGTGATGACCCCACACAGAGCACACAACAGCAGGGAGGGCTGCCAGCATCATTCCCTTTTTGAGCTGTCCTCCCCATATCCCACATCCCCTGCATTCCCAGCATAGGTGTGACTGATTTTTATTCCATGAGAATTAAGTATTTCCCAAGAAATTGAATACAAATTTTCTTGAACACAAGCAGCAACTTCCCCTGTGCCAAGCAAAACTTCCAGGGAAACCTCTGTGTAATTCTGTGAGAATTATGGGAAGGCTCTCCCAAAAGGAAATTCTTCAATCTAAAGTAAATTGCATCTTCAGCGTGGGCTGAAGTTTGGAAGATGTCTAGAAATTAAGAAAGTGTCTCAGCTCATAGGGAGCAATCCAAGAGGGACTTGAAACAACTTTTCACCTGACAAAAATTCATCATTTTCTGAGCTTTTTAACAACAAGTCAGCAAATCACTCTATTCTCAGAATAGAGATGAATTACAGCTAAATGCAGAAAGTCTCTGCTAGCTGATTTCTTTCTTTTCTAATTTATGTTATTAAAAAATGAATGCATTATAAAAGAAGAAAGGAAGCAAAACCTAGTGTCAAGAGATCCAGAGGGATGGAGAAGCAAGAACTTCCCAAGCCACATTTCTCTCACCACTCTCTTCAGTGGCAAAACTTTATCCTGAGCAGCCCAAATGAGAGTTTAGAAGATACGTGACAAAATATTTTTTCCCTAAGAGCAGAACCCAGACTCCCAAAGCAGGTGAAGAATTCATCGTCCTGAGGTTCTCTGAAAAAGGAAGGAGCTAACCATCATCACTGTATACTTCCCACTCAGTGCATGTCTTCTAGGCAGATCTCTACCGCTGCTCCTGAATAGGTTGCACTGACCGAATCCAGCTGAAGGGGGAGCCAGCCAGATTTGTGACTGAGGTCAGCATTGCTTGGATGGCCGTGGTTCTGACTGAAGGAAAAAAGTGATTGGTTTGAAAAACATCATTGAATTTTTACTGAAAGATTTTTACTGAATGGAATGATTTAGTGTGGTCTGGGAAAGCTTAACTCTTACAGTCTTGGTAAATATTTTCTGGGTATCCAATAAACCACAGTCCTCGTATTTAGCACTAATAAATCAGTATTAAGGCTTTATCCTGTCCATGTAGTTACCAATGAGCCAAACAAAGAGAAGTGTTGGTATGGATTTTCCATTCTCACTGTATTTCTGGGAAAGTTAGCAAATCTTTTGGAGTAACATCTGAGCAGGAAGGAGATTAGGCCATGATTATTTGATATGGGTTGATATGTGACAACCATAGGTTATCCAGATTGCATGAACTCCTGACCAGTAGATTTCTTGGGGAAGATTTTTTCAAAGGCACAAAAAGAGTTTTGGAGTTTTGGAAACTTCCCCAGAAAAAATTCAAAGTTGGTCCCTAAGTAATAACTGGTGGTTTTCAAAACCTTACTCCTCCAGAGCAGCACATTCATCTAAATTCCTCAACACTGGTGAAGTCCTGGTGAGTTCAAAGCAGCTCTGGCAAGTCTTTTGCTTCAATTCACAAGAACAAGCTACCCATACCCCCAGAAACTCAGTGATTTCCTTGGCAAGACCCTCTGCAGTCCCCAGGATGCTCTGAGCTATGCAAGCACGAACTCCTGTTGAAAATTAAGATGAATTAAGATGAAGTTTTTTGTGTCCTAGCCATCTTTCAGGATCTGCTCTATTAAATCAGAAACACAATGATGCTCAATGCTTTGTAGGACCATATATTTTCCCAGTAGTGTCTTATCTGCAGCAAGATAATAGCTAAGCTTGACCTTTTCTGAGGACACTTTTATTTGTGCAGTGTTAACTGACCTTTTTCATTACTTCTAAGAAGTAATCTCACAAGTTCATAAGGAAAGCTCTGTGAAAAAAAATTTGTCAGATGTGATTCTTTGTACTTTTGAGTACAAATACTTCCTTAACAGTAACATTTGTGAGCTACCGTTGCATAAATAAATTTCTTTTGCAGCCTGAATAGTTACCACCCAGGAGAGGGTGCCCAACCTCCTTTTCTGCTCTCTCAATAGTTATAAGAAATGGCCATGTGTACAAATTGCAACTCCAGTTTTTAAAACTTCAGACACAGTAGCAGCATCGGTGATAAATTAATTAAACTTGGCAGCAAGTTTACTTCTGGCTGCACTGTTTCATGTCCTCATGCAGATCTACAGCCACTTAGTAATTGTCATTAACTCATCTTTTCTCACCACTTCAGGTAATGGTAAACAGATTTTTTCCTCCTTTGTAGTATTGTGTTCCATGTTTCATTTTCCCACTGTGCTTTCCAATGGGCTTTTCATGTCCAACACCCTTGTCATAGGACTTCATTTTTAGAAAATTTATGGTTTTATTTTAAATGTCTGCACTGGTATGTTGCACCAAAAGCTCAGGAGCCAGTCAGCATTTACTGCTTTTCAGTGCTGGTCTGGACTTTCATGTATACAACAGCTCCCCACATTTGTTCCTGTTACTTTCAAAGAATTTCTCTCACTGTGGTTGCTAATTTATCATGCAGTGTAGCTGTGAAGAAAACAGACTAGCTGCAAGATAGCTCTAATTTACAAGTCTACCTGGTTGTATGTTTCATAAAGCTGCTTCTGTAGCTTAACACACACTTGCTCATAGTCTTTGGTCACATCTGCAACATCACCAACCTTCCAGAGAGGAAGCAAAGTGATTAAGCAGGCAATCTGTAGATTATTAGAATATTAACAGCATTGAAAAGTCTTTGGCCCATTACATCTGACATTGGCTATTTTCAGGCATGAAGATGAAATGCCTGATTTCTTTTCTTTTTCATAAATTGGCTTTCCTCAAACTTGTTTTTCTGTCCGTGATAACATATGCTGTGAAAGTATTGGCTCAGAGTTTGTCTTTTATACATATCCAGCTATGATGAGTCATAAATACACCTTGTTTGGCTACAGGTGGAGTTACTAATGAGGTAACTGACTACTGAGTGGGCACAAGAGGTGTAAAGTCTAACCGGAAATGATCATCCTCAGTCAATTCTAATAACAACCACACATCATGTTACGTATGGATCAAAGCATATCCCTCACTGCTGTTGCTTTCATTCTTCTAAAAGAATTTCTCTAGTTGAAAGTTTCCATGCTTCATTTCAGTCTGATTTTGGTTGATTTAACTAACTGATTTGTGTGGATTTGGCTGTTGTTCTTATTGAGTTTCTATTTCATATGACTATTACAGATAGGCTTTGTGGAAATACATTGTGCCACTTGGGGATGACCCTCCAAAAGGTCCCTGTGCTCAGCAAGGCTTCTATGGTCATGCAGGAGCAGAACCACTTGCTCACTGAACTGAATATCCGGGGAGTGGGTAGCAAAGGTATCAGCAGCAAGGAAACTGGCTGCTCAAAACTGATGTGAGAAGGAGACATTTTCCATTGGTTGGTGTCAGCTGACAAAGAGAAGTTGGTGCCAGTTTCCTCCTGTGAAATAACAATTCTCAAATGACACATAGCACCCCATTAAAACGGATGTGACAACACTACAGTGAGCATGTATACTTACAAGCCTATCCTTTGAGGAAATAAAGAATAAGCAAAGGTCAAGAAGCATGGCAATGACAATTTGACAAAGATGAGAAAGTACTGAGGACTGGGAAAACCACAAGCAAGTGGCATGGTCAGTGCCGGAACAGAGTCCAGCTGTGGGACAGATGTGTCACATGCTGCCACTCCTGGAGCCCCGTGGTGGCTGTGCCAACTGTCTGCAGTTTCCTTCCAAATCACTGGGAGAGATTTCACTCTGACCCTGTAAATTAACATCAGCCACTCTCAGAGGGCTAGATCTGATCATCTGGCCAGCATTGGAATGGGAAAGCAAAGCTTTGGAACAAAGCAGTGGTAAGGTTTCAGTTTGCATGCCATCTCCTGGAGCTGCTAGCATGAACAAAACATATGTGCATGAATAGGCTGCACAAAATTTGGCAGTTTTGAAAGTTGCTTTCAATCTGAATCAGCTCACAGATTGAGGAGCTGCTTGGACAGCCCTGCTGGTAAGAGGAACATGTAAACTACAATTTGCTGGTATCTCCAGTTATATCACCAGGATATATAGGAAGACAGAGTCATGGAGGCTATCCTCCACAGCTCTTCAGTTCAGTCAATAGAAGAAAGATGGGAAGCTTGAAGCAGTGACAGAGTTCTAGGGATTCAGTGCCCCCTGGCATCCTGTCCTAATCATAGAGAAGCCTCTTCCTCTTGCTACTTGGCTGTGTCATTTGCTTTTGAGCCAAAGTAATCAGAGAACAAGTCCTGACACGAACTGGAGGAAACTGAAGGCTTTGGGAAAACTCCAAGCTTTATTCCATGAATATTCATTTAATACAGAAGTACAATTTACCACAGGGTATAGAATACTGAATCTAATGACACAAAGTTGAGAAGAAGCGTCAATATGCCAGGGGGTAGGAAGACTGTTCAGAGGGATCTGGACAGACTAGATCACTTGTCTAAGTCCAATGGGATGAAGTTCAACAAGACCAAGTGTCAGGTTCTATATTTTGGCCACAATAACCCTAGACAATGCTACAGGATTGGAGCAGAATGTCTGGAAGACTGTGGAAGATATAGACCTGGGAGTGTTGGTCAGTGGTCAGCTAAACACGAGCCAGCAGTGTGCCTGCATGGCCAAGGCCAGTGGCATCCTGGCTTGTATCAGAAGTAGTGTTGGCAGCAGGAGCAGGGAAATGATCATCCCCCTCTACTCAGCACTGTTGAGGCCACACCTCAAAACTGCGTTCAGTTTTGACACCCTCACTACAAGAAAGACATCAAGGCCCTGGAACATGTCCAGAGAAGGGCAACGAAGCTGCTGAGCGGTCTGGAGCCCAAGTCTCATGAGGATTGACTGAGGGAACTGGGGATGTGGGAATCAGTTTATTCTCCTGGGTAACTACTGATAGGACTAGAAAGAATGGCCTCAAGTTGCACTAGGGGAGGTTCAGGTTGGATATTAGGAAAAAAATTATTCTCCCAAAGTGATGCATTGGAATGGGCTATAAAGGAAGGTAGTGGAGTCACCGTCCCTGGAAGCATTGAAGTAACATTTAGATGTTGTACTAAGGGACATGATTTAGTGAGGAAGTATCAGTGATACATGGACTGTTGAACTAGATGATCTTGGAGATTTATGATTCTATGACTCTGTGATTCTATGATTCAATAATTCTGAGTTGATCCTTTTCAAACATAGTCTATTCCACATTTTCAAGTCACAATATCTGATTACTGCAGTGAGTTTATTCATAAAGCTCTGGAAATCCTGACTGAAAATATACTTATTTTCTAAGCATCCTGCAGTGTGTGTGCTGGACAATTTCTACCAAGAGCTTCCACTTTTCTTCCGTTTTCTTCACCTACCACATGCATTAGAAAATCTGGCTATTTCTGTAGATATTCTGTGTACTTTATCAATGAGTCACATAAATTTTCACAGTTCAAGGTCCAGCCAATGTGATAAACTAGTTAATTCAAGGAATTTTACATAATAAATATTTTTAATTCTTGAATTCTTAACAAGAAAAGATCATACTTATTTTGTGGCAATTTATCTTTTCTCCTCTTTATTTCTGGGTATCCCTCAGAAGCATTCCATTAGGTACTAGACAAACTGATTTTGTGAAAGGATAGCTTCTTTCTTTATATTTATTCATACTTCAACAATTAAGTAAAAGCAGACTGTATGTCTGTTTCCTTATTAAATCTGTATCAGATCAGATAGCATGGACTACTTATTATCACAAGCTCAGTAAGGAATGGAAGCCATCAAATCATAGTGTTTTTCATTTATATTTTCAGCCAACCTAATGAAGTTTAAAAAAATGTAGTGAAAAATTTATGAAGTGTATATTTGGAAAGGCTTAAGCTACACAAAACAAGGTAAAGAACCCCAAGCATCCTCTGCCTGCAAAGCAAAATGCATTAACTGACAAGACTACTCACATCAAAAGGCCGTCCAAGAACAGATGCCGCACTGACTTTCTACCACAATCCTTGGCAATGCTGCTCTCTTCTCTTCAGTTGCAATGGCTACTAGTTAGTTACAGAACTAACTCCCTGCATGTTTACTGTATTATGTCACTTCCTGCAACTAACAAACGTACAAAAAAAAATTTACAGAAGGATCAGCCCAGATATGACAAAGTACATGAAAAGTTTTCATAAATGCTTATTACATAACAAAATATTTCTCACAGTATTATCAACCTCAGCATCTTCCATTAGTCATATGGAGCACAATATCTTTTAATACCTCTATTGTCATCAGCCAGACTACTGCGCTATATATATGTAACTATGTATTGAATATTTTTCAACAGTAACACAAGAGACATTGGTATCCAGCTGAAAAATACTGTACCACTGATTTTTTTATGCAATTAGAAAAAAATGTAGTGATTTGAATGTATTTGTACCTTAAATGCAACTTCTGTGGAAGGATTTCTAGACAGCTACAGAGGCCCTTTTAACAACTTACATTCCAGATCATTTAAATAAGGATAGGACCCTTTTTGAGTTTGTTTATTTATATGTTTGTTTTGAGAATGTTCTATATTTTTTTTCTGTTCCCCTTCAGCTGTTGTCAGCAAAAAGAAAAATCCTTCCTAAATAATGTAGCTGTCAAATTGTATTATGAACTGTGGTGCAAGTTGAAAAGAACGTCTGACTGTTTATCTTCAGGTTACAAATGGTGAATATACTTTTTCAAAGCAATCTTCTTTAAAAGATTTAACTGCACTCCTTGGTTGTAAAACACTATGAGCATAACATTATTTTTATATTTTTTTATTTATTTAAACAGCATTTTGGCTTTTCTGCTTACAGTTCTACTGCATCCTTCAGTTCTGAGATAAGCAAATAAAGATAAACTTTGCTAAGAGAGTCAGTTTGAGCAAACCTCCAAAAGAACTGAATGCCGAGTTTGGGACAAACTCAAATACATTTTTTATGTCAGCAAGTTCCACTATCTGACATTTGAAAAGTGTTTCAGAAAGAGAACGAGCATTTCAGTGAATGGTAGTGAATAGTTAACTGTGAGGAAAGGCGCTATCTGCTTCAGTATTTCTGGACCATTAGTTTTGACTTTATTTTTTCTTCCTGAAAGTATGTATGCTTTTTATTAGCTTCCTGAAAGCGTGCAGTGTGTTTGCAAGTTCTCTGAACTGACCAACTCGCCTCATGTGACTTATACAGTTTTCTATGGTTATAATCTTTTTTATATATTAAAAATGTAATAAATACAAAGTCAAAAAGGTCTATGATTTTTCTAGTGCTAGTGAGGTCTCATGTGACCAACCTGCTAGGTAGTGCATGAAACACTAAGAAATAAATGTTCCACGAGACAGGAACTTCACGTGGTAAATGGAGCAAAGCGTGTTTTAATGCTTTCTCTGAAAAGTTCTGCATTGTTTTCCCAAGAGTAAATGAATATTTTATTATTTTTGGTTGATACACTGAAAATCATGAATACACTAGTACCAGTTGTGAACACAATGGCATATGAAGCTAATGGACAAAAAAACAGGCAAACTACATGTGTGGGGAGAGAAAAGGGCTTATAGCCTTTTTCTGTTTAATGTCAAATACCCAAGTTTCCAGCATATTTTGAAATGTGTGTGTAAAACACATTAGTTTTCAGTTTTTGTGGCACACTTTTTATATTTTAATAAATATAAAAATAAACAAAAGAAGGTTTATTACTTACACATATTCATTATATTATGTGTTTTATATGCAGCCCAAGATAATTCCTCTTCACTTTGCAGCTCAGACAAGCCAAAAGTTTGAACATCCTTATTTTAAAAGGTTGACTATTCTGTTTCATTTACACATCAAGGCTACCTCCATTAGTCCAGCAATATTTTCCTCACAAGAAAACCTCATATTATTCCACATTGCTTTCCCAGTTATTGCTTAATAATATTTGTGCAAATCTATACCTGCTGAAGTTTGACATGTATTTCTCCACATAGTGCCTTAGCTAAAGCAGTAACAAATGATAATCTGGAGCAAACACATCTTCACATTAGAAATCAGCGGTCCAATCAAGAAAAGGTATGAACTTCAGAAAGATCTCATTGTGTTTTATGATGTGAAAATAATAAGCATACCTCTTTTGATGTCTGACTTTTCAAGAAGCAGCATGCATTTCAGAAATTCTGTGTCTATAAACCATGCCATTTTAGAGCTGTTTTGACAGTAAGGTCAACATCACTATTGTACAGGTAAGAACCTGCCAACACAGACACTGGGAATTACAAGGACATCAGACACTGGGATAATTTGACTAAGGAATGTTAATGTCTTTTGGAAAACTCCAACAGAAATGCCACCTGATAGGAAAAGTGATTCAAGTGTTGTGAAACAGATGTCAAAATTGGCAGGAGTCTGCTTCAGTCAGCTTCAGTCTGCTTCAGAAGATAGGTCAGAAGAACAACTGGGAGCTGATATATTTTTAAGGAGTGGAAAGCACAGTTTTGTGGATATCTTCTAGTCTGATGTGGAGTAATTCCAGCTTTCTCGTCCTTGGTTTCCCAGGTGCTGGAGGAAATGATAGAAAACACTGCATTATAGGAATATATAGAAGATTAGTTAATGAAGAAGTAAATAATAATCCATAATCTTAAAGATACTAAATTATCTGACAGATCTAACACTTGTGACAGGCCAATTAACCAGAGAGTATAATTTTCATTACATTTCTGCCCTAGGAACATTCACACACTATCACTAATGCTGAAAATGATCCATATTCTATGGAAAAAAACTTTATGTTATGAAATGTATAGCAACTTATTAATTTTATGTAGGACCTCCCTGAAAGTACTGTAATTTTGATAAGGAGAAAATAATCAGTTGTGAGAGTTATCCTTGGAGAGGCATTTTGTTTTGTCTTTTGTTTGTTTGTTTGTTTAAATGTTTGAGAAATTAGACAACTTTGAAAAACTTTAAAGTGAAATTTCCCTACCTCCCAAAGAACATCGCTGTGCTTGTTCCCAGATAAGAGTGTGTCCAGAGTTAAAAACTGTGACGTAGGATGAGCACAAATTCAGAAAAGTGGTTTTAGAAAAAAATAACTAGACAGACAAACATAAACATCTCCTTTTGTCAGAGCAAATTATTTTAGTATATCATCACACAATTTTATAGACATTGTTCTTTTTTCGTCTGCAAGCATACTTCACCATGGCATACAAAATACACAGCTGACTTACAGTACAGCAAAATTCACTGCTATGTGAAAAATGTTCTTTGAGGTTTGTGCCTGTTAGCATGCATCAACCTTGTTCAAGATAAGAACTGATGATTTTTAACTAGTAATTGCCAGCTTCTAGATTGGTTTTGTGCACCGTTATGACGCTTCCACCTTCTGCATAGAAGCTTGCCTAGCTTCTATGCCAGTTGCATCCATTTAGATTAATGAGCTAATATGCAAAAGGGAAGAGTCTGATACAACATCCATGGCAAAAGGTATCTTTTTGATAAGGAAAATAAGCTGAAATTAATTCCTTCACTCCTTGTTTCTGTCATCTCATATGAATATCAGGGGCAAGTTCCTGGTTCACAAAATTTATCTCTCGAAAATATTAAACAAAACCACACTCTGATAAGCAGAGACAGTGCATTTTACAAAGGAGTTTTAGAACGGATAAAATATTTAAGAAACCCAACTTAAACTATTCTCTCTGACACGTGGTAAGTTCCTGCTCTTTGTGTACAGAATCAGCCTACAAGAGAGATAATAAAAAGGGCTGAATGTAGGTGTAAATTACTATACGTCTTGTGCCATAATTCTAAGTGATAAGAAGGGATGGGAATTGTGCCTTGTTGGAACATCCTTTTACTGGTTCTATCGAGCTGCCTGTCAGGCGGTGTATAAACTTTCAGTCTATTTGCTAGTAGTTTGTTATCAAAAGTTTTAAGTAATTGAAATAATTTGATTTTTATAACATCTAACACATTGAAAATACATGTAGTATACACATGATTTAGTAGCAAAGTTCAGATAGAACCTTGATCAAACAGCTGCCCAAATATGTCCCCCCTGCATTTCCCACACTAACCCATGAGCTTCAAAAGCCTTGTGGCAAGCACAACATCTCAAAATTTTGTCTACCTTGAATGATGGTTTTACCATAACTTTACAAATTTTCATGCCTGGTTTTATGGCAGGAGTTACCTGAGGCTGAGCAGGATGGAAAGCTCCAGGAATTAGAGCTACAAGGTCTCCTGGTTGCCCCAGTGCCTTTCAGTCGTGCTGTTTACTGCTATGTAATGCCCAACAGACAGGCAGGACTTTTACAGTGGGATGTAAATAGGAAAGACCTTGAAACACTGCTTCAAGTTTTGTGGTTTTTTATTAGATTACCTTTGACATTGGTATCATGTTTCAGCTACAGCCCAGGCTGTAAATTCTGGCTGCTACAAAGTCAGGATGAGTGAGCTCTTATTTGTGTGTGTCCTTGCATACCCTTGCATACTGATAATTCACCAACGGGCTTATTTTTTCCTGACAGCGTTTTCATGGGTGCAGCCTTACTGATTCACCACTGTGGCATTGTTACTACTAAGGTAGAAATGCATTTGGTTTCAGACACTTTCTTTAAAATAAATAATTCAACATACACGAGAGCATATGAAAGATGAAAAGTGAATTTTTAAAAAAATGCAATAGACACTCTTCTACAGTTTACAACATACAAAAGGAGTTACAAAATGCCTGACTGAAAGTATGTCCTGTTGCAGGGTTTTCCTGGCCTACTCCTTTACAGTTTCATTCTGTCTTGAGAGAGATCAGCAGCTTATTTCATACACTGTAACATCAAGATCTGAACAAATGCAACTCATGTTAATAAGTTCTTCTGCTCAGTGGGAAAGATCTTTGACTTTAAGATTGTATGGGAACTTCTGAATCATGGCCTGAACCTCTGATTGATCACCTGAGGTGAGCAGTGAATCAGCCATGGGAGCACAGGTGAAGCCAATTCACCTGTGTTGCCGGAAGGGATGGAGCCTGGTTCCATCTCTCCTAGACCCCATTTAAAAGCTGACTAGGAGGGGGGAAGGATTTCTTCTGGAGATCCCTACTTTGGAGTTTTATGGTGAGCCCAGGACAAGGGTAAGCACTATGTCTGTTCTCTTTTTCACGTAATAATCTGCTTAGCCATCCATGGTCTCTGGTATACTTCATAATTATGGCATCTGTATATTCGTTGCTTGTACAAACATGTATAGCATTGCAGAGATGCTGGATTCTCTCTTGTGGTCAGCTGCCATTCCCAATTAAAAAATTCTTTCAAACCTTTAACCCTCACATTTGCACCTTGAGAAGTGAAATTTACTGGATTTTTTACTAGTTTTGTTTGTTTGTTTCTTCCTTGAATAGGTCTTTGTAGACTTTAAAGCTATTGTTCTTAGAATCCTTGTGATTTCTTTAGTGTCTGGTATCCAACTTGCTTCTATGAGGAACATGAGCATTTTAGTTTCTTTGTATTATCACAGCGTTTCTGTAGATCAGAAAAGGTGTATTTCATAATTATTTTTGCAGAAATAGGTAACAATAATTCAAATTAAAAAAAAATACACTTATTTTCTTTAATAAATCTGGGGAAAATGATCACTCATATTTGTGATAAGAGCTGAAAAAGTAAACAAAATCTAACTTTGTAGATGATCTCATCTTTATTTGTTTTCTGAGAAATAGAGTAGAAATCTAAAGATTCTTAGCAAAGCTTTTACTGTTATAAGCCCATGAGAGTGACACAATACAGTGACATAATAATAGATCTAACGTAAAGCAGGTTTTGTGTTGAAATATCAGTTTAATTCCCCACACTCACTTTTCTGAATGAAGTTTGAAACACCCATCCACTTTGGTGACTTATTTGCTTTTAATGAGACCTCAGTCTTCTGAGTACTTCAGTGTGGTTTCATACAGGGGATGCCTCTGTTTTCATGTTATGTCTCCTCTCCTCTGTATTTAAAACTTCAAAAACTAAGTTAAGGAAGATGCTTTGAGCATTTGTTTTGTAATATTTTATTTATGGAAGACTCTTGAAGTATAGCAGTTTGAAGAGTATAAAAACAATCCAGATCTCTTGAGAGTATTATTTTTTTAAAACCATATATATTTTTTTTTTGTAATTTTCATTTTGTAGCTATTTAAAAATTAAATTGATCTCAAAGCAGTTTTAGATACACTTTGAAAACCCTTCTGACTGCAACACTCAGTGTCAGGTGTTCTTCCTACTGAAATCCATGGGAATAGATTTCTTCCTCACAGAAGTAACAACCACCAGTAAATAACTTCAGCTTTATTCAACACCACAGGAATGTTGATGCTACCATAAAGCCAGTACTTTAGAAATACTTCATGATATCTCCCTTCTGTAATCCATTTATATGGAATTCTAAATGGTATGATATCTAAAAGATATGTTATAACATATCCTTTCTACCACAACTGTGATGCATACAAGAAATAAAGCAAAGGAAAGCAGATGTCTCTCCCTGACCTTCTACTGCATTTTAGATATCTGCAAATAAGATGCCTAGCTCATACTGCTGACAATGTGGACTGCTATGTGATAGTTATTCAGATTACAGAAATCTAGTCAGATCACCTAGATATCAGAAAGCAGAAATTTATAATATTGGCTGGATTTCTGTTGTCTGTAAAGGGAATTCTGATACATAGTTGCTCTCCAAGTATTGACACTGTCATGTATAAGATGGTACTTAGCTGTCTCTCATTTTCAGTGGAGACTGTAGAAAAGCTACACTGAGTCCAATAATTTTCCAAAGAGAATTTTAATCTTCCACTAACAAGGAGAATTTGCTAACCACAAGTTGTCTAATCCATCCTGTAAAACCACTTCATGCTGTGTACAGAACTCAGCACTGACTGAACCAAAAGCTGGACTCAAAGGACTCCACCAACTAATGGGCATCCCACTAGCAAGGCTTAATCTCCTCTCTCCTGCTGCAAGGGACCTCAGATCCAGACCTACATTCAGCAGGGTATGAATTTGAATGCTATGTATTCCATGGTGCTTAGACTTCAGAGTTAGCAGCAGAGAAGGGCTTCTCTCTTTCTCTCTCTCTTATTGCGTTTGAGTGAATCTTGGCTTTGTCATACCCCATGGCATCTTCCTTCCCTTTGGGGAAGGAAGAATTTTTCCCTCTTGGATTCTGGTGAAAGTTGTCATCAGCTCACGCTGGTATCTGGGTCTGGAAGAGAGACATTAATATCTTTTTTGATTAAAAAGTAAATAAACCTCTCATTAGCTCTCAAGGGAAATAACTGGATTCTGAGTTCAGATTCATTTTTACCAATTTCATAGGTAGGGGAACATTGCAGAATGTGGCTGTTCTACAGTATTACAATATGAAGGAGAAGTTTGAAGAGTAAAGTGAATGATAAATGTTCAGATTGTGTCTTTCTGTTGAATATAGAGTAGCATCCAACATAAAGTTTTTCAAAAATCCCCATACAGTGGCACTGTCTGAAAGATCCCCTTTTGACTGTTATTGGGTGCATATAGTAAGAATTTACTTGTAACTCATTAGAAGCTTTTTTGAATGAAATAAAAAAGGGAAACAGTGTACATTGACTTAAAGGATATCTAGTAATGAGTAATGCCACTGGGATCCTCTAATGATTTCCATAAGTATCATTTCATCAGAAGAATACAACTAGGTCCTAGTGAATAACAAATTCTTACAAGAACAATAAGGAAGAAAAATATATATTTTTTCCTTTTTTAGTTGATCTAAATGAATTTGTATCAATAAATAAGAATAAAATTTGAGTAAAAATACTATTAAATTACTCTTCTTTGAACTTATTTTTGATGCAACTGATGCCAGAGTTATTTTTAGAAAATCTATTTTACCAGCATTATGTAAGGCATCTAAAGATCCATGAAAACAATTAGGATATAATTCAGGATCTTCAAATAGATTTTTGCCATGTAGCCTAGATCACATAGCAGCCTTTTATAATGATAAAAGAAGAATTAAAAAATACATGTCACTAATTATACCTATTTTTCAGTGTTCCTACCCTTTCTCTCATAATACAGGCATGGAAGGGAAGATAAATGTATTTTGAAGGTTGGCACTTCATAGTCTAATCTCTTTTAGTAGGCTGTTGCTCAGTAGAAAAATCCAGTTGTTCCCCAAATCCTTAACAGTTATTCAGGTATGTTCTCATGCATATCTTGAAAATACTAAGTCCTCTTTAAAATGAAATATCCATTTCACCTTCTTCATACCCATCTTAATTTAGTCCAACCACAAGTTCATTAGAGTTCTTGTCATCTGTTTTGGAAATAGTACAACAGAAGGAAACTTTTGTGAAAGGCTAAGCATGACTGTGCAGTGATGCATACAAAAATGCAGACTTATGTAACTTGCTTAATATTGCAAACACAGAGCTAGAAGTTCAACATTGCATGAAACCTGTATGGGCAGTCCAGATCTGGAGCTTAAATCAACAGGACAAAAACAGGATCGCTATCTCACTAGCATCCTGAGTCACCTGAGCAATCCCCAGTCTATGCAAAGGGTTTCTTTCCCTCCTGTGATTGTAAATTACTGCTGATCCATGTAAGATTACACTGGAAAAAAGAACTTCTTCCTGAACTCCGCCCACCTCTCAGCTAAAGATCTGGATTATTAATTTACAGGAGAAGTATGATATTTAAAAGAGGTGGCTACTTAGCAGATGCCTATATTGTCCTTTAAAGCACTGGAGCTTGGATGGATCTACTTTAGGATGTGACTTTCTTGGATCTTCCTTTCACCACAAGCTGTATGTATGTCAGGCAGATATAATGCTTTGAACCACCTCTCGGCCCTGCCAGTCAGTTTTGTTCCTTGGAATCCAGTATTAATCAACACAAACACAGAAATCTGAAATGCATAAACAGCAGATTGGCAGAAATCCTACTGCTGTGGTCTGATCTGCCAAAATATTTTCACTCACAAGAAAAAAATGCCAAGTACATGTTAATTGTCTGCCATGGAAAAATCCAGCTACCTCAGGGGAAAACAATACTGTGATCACAATGCAACTTTCTTAGCAGAAGCAACAACTCTTCCAAGCCAGGTGATTTAAACCAGGTTTACAATCAGGGTCATTCCTTCTGCTCACCTATAGTACTTTGAGCACCGCAGTAGTTTCTACAAACAGGGCTTTGTTTGCTTAGGTTTGTGTTCAGAAAACACTGTGAGATCTTGCCAGTGAACAAGCCATTTGAAGCCATACACTGATTAAAGTATCCAGCTCCTGGAGAGGTCCATGGCTGTCAAGACTCATGTTATAGCAGTTTTTATCCACCTTGTTCAGAAATCACCCCTCTGGAATGGACTGGCCACAAGTGGTCTACCACTTAATCTGATTTTATTTTGTGCCTACATGATGCAACTAAGACATATTAATTACCTTTTGTGTTTTGCTGGGCTGTGTCACAGTGATATTACATAAAGTAAATTCACAATGTTATTTTTAGAGTGCAAAATGAAGGATGTCTATTACATGCTCTGCAATACAGCATGACAGCCTGCAGAAATGAGGGCACAAAGACCATGTCTAAGGACTGCAGAAGATGGAACCAACCAAAATTGTCCCATATAAATTAGTCTTTGGGAGTAGGCTCAGGAAACTATGCTCAAAACCAAACTTAATCTGAAAACTAATTGAATTACATCAAAAAGAAGCCTGGAAGTAAATTGATATGTCATGTCAATGGTTCACCAAAGGTTACAGACAAGGAAGTGCATAACAGTGGTTGAGATGGCACATGCCGTATGCAGCACAGAAGAAACTTCAGAAGGAAAATGTTACGAATTTGTTCTTGAATGGCACCAGTGGCACACGTCTTCTTAGGGTAGGAGTTCACTTCATCACTTTTAAGTGCTCTAATATTTGTCCAGTTGCCCAATTTCCTATGTCTAACCAGAAAAAAAGATTGTTGTCAGTTGTTCCACAGGCTTGGTTTATACTTGACTTCATGTCCTTTACAAAAATACAAGATGTACCAGCTTTGTTCCGTTTTGCCCTTCGTTATGCTTATCAGTGCATCAGAGAAAATAGAGTTGATAGGGATCTCAGAAGGCAATCTAATCTTTCCCCCAGCCTTAAGGAAAATCTTTTATAACAAGTATTTCCCTGTAGGCAATTTCTTGACTTAACAGGAAAAAATAAAAATCTGTATTCTAGATTCTACCAGCTCCCTCAGTAGTCTGCTCAGTAGTTAACTATCCAGAGAGTTAATGACATTTTCATAGTATCTAACTTTTGCCTTTCTTACTGTAATTCAGTACCATGGTAGATATGGAAGATACCATATTACTTTGTTTTTGCAAGACTCTCATAATTTTTTTAGTATTTGCATGCTTTCTACTACATCAAACTCAATTCCATCTGTCCTTTCTCACAGTTCATAATTTCTACAGCCCTTTAATTTTGCTTTCTTCCATAACTCCTTTCACCCACGTTTTCTTGAAACAACCAAAATTAAACGCAGCACTCCATCTGAGGATTTAACAGTGCTAACCATAGCAAATACCACTCCATGTGTTTCACATATGACTCTTTTGTGTTTCTTTTTCCTCCTTTTTTCCACAGCAGTTTGATATTGTTGGCTTTAGGGTTTTTCTTTGCTTTCCACACTATATTCTCTACAATGCTGTTCCATGGAGAAACTGCCCACTGTCTTAATCTATATTTACTGGCCTATAATCCTAATCTGTACTTTTTGATAGATTATTCTTAAGCAAATATTGCAGTCTTTGCTTCCACACAAAAGAATGGCCTTTTATTTGTATTTCAAGCCCTTAACAATTTTGCATTAACTGCCAACTTAATTTCACCATCCCTTTCATTTAAATTTTCTTCCTTGATCACATTCTACTTCTAAGGGTGAGATGTAGACAAGCACAGCTTCTATTAATTTTCTGACCTTTTGAAAATTCTTTTTCCCCACATATCCCAAGAATTTAAGAAGCTTTTTATTTTTCCTTTTGTACATGCTGCCCAACAGATGACTAGGCATTTAGTGGTCTCTGAATTCCTTTCATTTAGCTAGACATCATCCTCCTAATTCTTCTGGTATGATGGACAAAAATCACAGTTTTGTCCTTCTCCTGTTGCAAGGAATGCCTCAGAAGGTATATTCCCTTTCTTTGCTCCATTTTTCTGAGAAGATGATGTAGATCTTAACATTCAGTTCTGTGAATTATCACTATAGGTCTTTATCAGGCTAAGTCACCATTTTTTGTAAAGTATGGTTTTCCTGTTCAAGATATATAAAGAGCTCGGGAGAATGCAGAATTACTACCTTCTGTGCTTCCTATGATCTTGGACACATATCACTCAATTGTTTTAAAGAAAAAACTGTATTTTCTTTTTTAGAAAAAGAATCACATTAACCTGACATAGTTATTGGTTACATCTAAAACAGGTGTACAAACTTAATAGTAAAGGATTATATTTTTGTATCAGTGAATACTTGCAAGTTGATCTGGTTAAAAGAAATTGAGGTGAAATAGATATCTTTGATATAATTCTACTTAGCTAAAAGAATCAGGTAGGTTCCCACTTTCTATTTTCAGAAATAACACAAGTAACTTGCTTCCTTTGTCACAGAGTTATGACTTAAGGACAAAAGCTCAGTCTTTCTCTGAAAGTTCAAATGTTGTGTTCTATTCCTTATCTTTACCCTACATGGTTTTTTCTTTCTTCAGCACTCACCTCTATTCAGACTTTGTGTTCTTCCATCCACTGCATCAAATCCTTGATAGTTTTGCAAATTCAAATGCTGTAATAGTATTCATATGTCTTGGTTTGGTTTGCAGAATTGCAGAATTTTAATCAGCTGCTCTCTATAAAGAAACTAAGAAAACTCTTAACTTACAGTTTTCAAATATGATGAATATCCCCAGAATTTTTCACTTAATACTTAGGAGCAGACTCATAGCAATATACCTGCAATACTATCTCATATATTTAGGCATTACAGAACTTTTCATGGCAGCACAGAGTCTGAATTAATCAGAGTGCTTGACAACAAGTAAAGCTCTCTTATCCTCCAGTTAACCAGAGCTAAGTAGCTTAACCAGTGGTATGACTAATCTTAACTTAGTCAACAAAGTTTACCCCACTCTTCATTGCCAAAACTGATAATCTTAAACTGTGATGTTTCTGCTCTGTGATGGAGAGGAAAAAGGGTTTCCTCTAAAAGACACAGAAGCCCATGGCTGCTCCAGGATAAGGTACTTTTCATTCTCATGGGTACTTGCAGGGAGCACAGTCTGGATCTACCAGAGAGTGACAGGAAAAAGAATTACTTTCTCATTGCAGACATTAATTAAGATTAGGCGTAATCTTCATATTCATTTTCATATTGACAAAAGTTAACCATGTAGAATACATTCATAGGTTCTGTATTTATGACCAAATAACCAATCTATTACCCAATGAATTCAATGAAGAACTTATGATGATGAGCCATTTCTTAGATGCACACCAAAATACTATCCTATTTCATAGTGAGGATGCAGGTAAAGTGACATGACTACAGCTACTTCCCCTGGTTTTTAGTGTTATTACCATTGAGCTCGAGTACAGTTAATGTGCCCTTGTACTGTTGTAGAGATGTGGGAGTTGAATGTGACTAATGTGATACCTGCAGTACTAAAGTTCCATTTCGGTCAGATTTCTGAAAAAATGAACACAAAAACAGGTTTTTTGTGTTTTTGTGAATCATATATATAACAAAGATGCAAAAGTCACAAAACAACTATTATCAAAGCACAATGGGGAAAAAATGTCTTTTAAAGTTCCATCCTGATAAATATATCCCAGCCACAGAGGAAAGATAAGAGATCACCTACAGTTTAGGTAACAGTTGTTTACTACCAATGACTACACATGTTCAGCTCATGGGTGCAGACTGGTTATCATGCTGGTGTCTGGGCTGCTGCAGAGTTGGCAGTGTGTGCTACAATACAGATCAGGGTCTGAACAGGTGAGTAGTTCTGGGGAAAAGGCTTCTGTAACTTGGGAGCCCAAACAGACTGCTTCAGGCTGTGCTTCTGCTTCTACTCAGATGAAACTTGTTTATGAAAAACTGCTCCACAGCTGTAATCAAATACACTTATCTAAATTATCTTGCTCATATTGGTGTCCAATACTTTATTGTCTCCTACTATTACATAATTGGCACTAACTGGGTAGCGCAGGCACTCTACCAGCTGTCCACCTTTGCTATTGTGAGTGCCCCTCCATAACACTGAATATTATCTTGCCTCCACGTACTTTCTTCAGGATCACTAAATCCTACATAGTGCTGGCACTTCTGCATAACAACTGACATAGTCAGCAGGATCCCAGCTAAAGAAAGTACAGTTTACAAGAGGGAGGGTTTACAAGAGGGAGGGATTGGATTTGCTGGGGGAAATCCTAGGGTGGAAATAGATCATCTTGTGGTATGTGGTTGCCCAAGGAATACAGAAATGAGGCTGCTGTGAGAGTACAAGAATGCTCTGAAGTTGCCAGAGTAATTGGCAATTTTAGAAACAGAGGGAATATAAACTGAATTGAGAAAGGAGGACATTGAATAAGACCACATTCAAATTCACTGGTAGGTGATCACGGTTACCTGAGTTCAGCATGACCTGCTCCCCTTGTTAGAGTTGTTAAGATCTGTATAGTATGCCTGACGACTTGCAAAATGCAGATTCATGCTAAGGGTAGCTGGCAATCTCCCACAGTTATTGCAGCTTGGACAAAAGGACTTGGCAAGAGAACACAGATTCTGATCTGATAAAGGCAAGGCCATTGTCTGTAGGGTGTCAGGCCAAAAACAAAAATAACAGTGAAGGAAAAGGGAGTATATCTACTCCTTCACTGTCCGATCCAGCAAGGAAAGGAAACCCCTCCCACCCTTCTCTATTTGTCCCCCCCCAGGGAGAAGCTGCAAGGCATGGAGAACAAAGTGTGTTGCCCAGAAGACACTGGACCTGCCTCACTAAGAAAAAAATTATCAGTACATGAATGATAATAGTCCATGTACACATATTTTGAAGATAATATTTAATGGCATTTCTACTTACAATACAATTCCATACAAACCAGAACAGATCTTATAGAAAATTATAATGACACTTTGAAAATAGCCATTGGAGCTGACACTCAATCTTTGAAGGGGTGGGCAACATGGCTGTATGGGGTATTAAGAGACTTAAATGAAAGACCTCAAAATGGTTGACCCAGGGCTTTACACAAGCTACTTGAGCTTCTCCACTTAGGGTACAGATGATAGGAATTGAAAAACATATAAAGCCACAAATTGGCATCACGAACAACTTACTGCTCCCTGCCTATGTTGACCTTGTTAACCACGTGGTAGAATGGCTATGGGAGGTTCAAGGAAAGCCAGAATCATGCAGCTTCCTTGCTCCTAAGTTATTGGAAAAGGGAACTTATGTAACCCCGCAGGTGCTTTGTACCTGACACATCAAAATGCTTGTCAACATACCAATTTTTATTGTACGAGGAATATTGATTGTATCATTATGGTAGAATTCAGGTGCCTCCTATGTCACCAGTTACATCTGTACAGTGTCCAGTATCAGGACAAAGAGTCTGGTAAAACCAATCTGGTCATAACCCTATTTAAGCAGAAGTATTGACACAGGATTGCAATGTTGACTGTATATTAGTTTGGAAGGTGGATTTTCCACTACTATTCCATTTAAGGTCCATGGCTAAAGTACTTACTGACTGGCAACTCATATAACCCATGTTGTTCACCAGGCTGATTGTTGGGTCTATACCATTTTACCCACAGATGCGAGATAAGGGTTATCTTGGTACATTAGCCTGAATGACACACCAAGCTCTTCAGTAGAATAGAACTGTAAGCAGAATGGATGAATGTCCTTGAGTGAAACAGTTTCCAAAGTAATGGATGAAGGCTGAATGCAGAATCACACGCAACCTCATCACCCTATAGATCACCACAGTGTACAGGATGATGTAGGCCAGCTCTCATCTTTAATGCTGAGGGTATGACTCCAGATGCTTTGCTGTGTTGAATGAAACTCTTCTAATTGAACTGATGTGTGGCTGGGGGCTTTACTCAGTGCTGGTGTAAGAATATTACCTTACCTAAACCGCTGAATAAGAGTTCTCATAAGTCTTTTAAGCATATGTTACTATGAGGTTCTTTGTGGTCAATATGACTGGCCACACTTATTTAACTAGACTGGATGAGGTACTTGGGGTTGGCTTTATGTACCCAGTGCAATACATTCCAAGTAACCACAAACACAAACTAATTACCCAACCTTTCTCACCTGACATCAGTATAAACGGACTGCTTAGTTTTCTATGCTATGGCCATCTTCTCACCACAAACTGAAGTTATCTCTACTGAATGGCAAGTACCTGCATTAGCTAATCATACTGCAGCACCACTAAATGTAACCCAACAAGCTATTGGACTGATCAATCAAGAATTAGAACGCAAAAAATTGTACTAGAGAATCAGGTTAGACCTACTGAACTGCTGTTCAAAGGGGTACCTGTACAGTTATTAACACTGATTGTAGTGTATGTATTCCTGATGTACTCAAAAGTGTAACTCACATAATGTCACAGAAGAAGATCCAAACAAACAGAACAACTGAAAAATGATCCCGTCTCTACCTGGTGAGCCTCCTTTCATTCATGGAGGAGGAATGGTTGTACAGTATTATTGGATTGTCTTACTTGCCTTATTAGTTGCTGCACAGTCTATTGTTTATGTGGAATTTGGATGTAATGCACATCAGCTATCTTCAAAAAGTTATGTTTCAGTTCAATCCATAAAGGGTGGATTGTGTGGAAAAATACAGATAACGGCTTGATCTAGCACTTGGGAAAGGGCTTGTGTAACTTAGGAACAAAAACAGAGTGCCTCAGTCTGAACTTCTGCACGTACCCAAAAGAAGCATGTTTATGAAAAATTACTATGAAGCTGTAAAAAATATCTTTGGTTTATTTGAATGACCTTGTTCATTTTGGCACGCAATGTTTTATTGTCTCCTGTTATATATATGACATGGCACTAAGGGTTAGTATGAACACTCTACTGGCCAGCCAGCTCCAGTAATATTAGTACCCTTCTATTAAATTGACAAATATTTACTCACTTCCATGTATTTTCTTCAAGATCAGTAAACCACAAACAGAAGTGCTGGTTCTTCTGCATATCAGTAAGTAGCAACAACGCTTGTATGATATAAAACTCCCTCTTTGCATTTGATTACCATTTTGATGAGGTATTCCACTAAAGTCAGATGTCTACTACTTTAACATATGATGCATTATGTTCTCTGAATTCTACTGCTTTACTAGAGAAATGAGTTCTTATTTCTAGATTTTTTTTAATGCTTTTGAGGACTTTCTGGTGATTGTTTGTTAGTTTTTAATTGTGCTGTGTTATGAATAACTGTTCTTCAGAGTAGTTATCTCTTTTAGTTCAGTCAGTTATGGGTGGTGTTAATTAATATTACATGATTGGATTTAATTGCTTCTTTCCTATTGCTAATTGCTTCTGGACAAATAAAAAAAAAATGCATGGAATCGCTTTGATTACAGGGGTACAAGATTATAAGTGTTTTCAGATGCAGTATTTTCTAAAGTTAAAAAACATTTTGGATAAAACACAAAATAACATTTACCTTCCAAATCATATTTTATTATACTGGACCCCAGGCATTACCAAGGCATTATTTCTATCTACAATTTATTCACTACTTGTGTTACTTCTGTTCCTTTCTCTGTGGATGGCAGTCTCTTCTCCTTCTTCTCCTTTAGTCCAGAACTTTTGTGTCTGCAAAAACACAGAAATCAGATTATGTTGTCTTATTTTTCACTGAAATATGGAGCAGTTAATTGTAGTTACACTTAGAATCATAGAATCCTTAGAGTTGGAAGGAATCTCTGAAGGCCATCTAGACCAACTCCCCTGCATTGAACAGGGACATTAGGCTGCCCAGGACCTTATCCAGCTTTATCTGGAAAGTCTCCAGGGATACGGCATCAACCACTTATTTAAGGAGGGAGTTCACATTATGTCTTTTTTGGACTCAATTTTCTAAGCTGGGCAGGTCTTAGGCTTTCTCTTACCTTGTGTGCAGTGCACAGAGGAGTGGATGTGAATGGCAACTGTCACTCTGGTGCTGCTATGTGTATTAATGACTGCTGATTAGGTTTTGAAAAGTGAACCCTCTGCATTGGTAAGGCTTTTGATCTCATGAAGGATTGTGTGCAGTTTGGGGCACTGCAGTATAAGAAGGACATAAAACTATGACAGAGTGTCCAAAAGAGGGCCATGAAAATGGCAAAGGGTCTGGATAGTAAGATGTATGAAGAGTGGCTGAGATGCCTTGGTTTGTTCAGCCCACAGTAGAGGAGTTGAGGGGAGGCCTCATGGCAGCTTCAGCTTTCAAAAGGAGTGGAGGGCAGCGCTGAGCTCTGCTGTCTGACAGCAACATGACCCAAGAGAATGGCATGGAGTTGTGCCAGGGGGGTGGCAGGTGGGGTGCTCAGAAAAGGTTGTTCACCAGAGGGCAGTGGGAATGGAACAGGCTGCCCAGGGCAGTGGTCGTGGCATCAAGCCACAGATGAAGAAGCATTTGGACAATACTTTCAGAAATATGGTTTCAATTTTGAGTGGTCATGTGTGGAGCCAAGAGTTGGACTTGGTGACCCTTATGGATCCTTTATAACTCTGGATATTCTACACTTCCATGAAAGTGCTTGTGTTTCAAAGGCACCAAACCTTCACCAGCTGCCACTTCTTTTAAGTAAGTTGTGCAGCAGCTCTGAAAACTGGGCCAAGAGAGTTTCTACTTTTTTTATGCTATGTGCTCTGCCAGCCCCACGCCTATCATAAAATCCACATCAGGCATTTGCTTTCTATCTGGGATGTTGCTAAAATTGATCAGTTAGTTTCAGAAGTGACCTACTACCAAACTTAAAATAACAGCTAATCACCTATTTTAACAAAAGCCCGGATATGGTAAGTTGTTCTTGCTCCCTCCCAGGCAAACAAGGAAACAAACCTGTTTCCTTTGAAGAAAAAAATGCATGTAGCTGGGAACTTTGGGGCTGGGGCAGCACAACATTTCAGTTTACCACTCTTTCCCTTCAGTTGAATTCTGTAAATGCAAATTCTTCATGGCTTCAGAAGCTTTTCATAAGCAGCTGCTGATGTGTGTTACCCTGGCTTAACTTTGAGTCTGCGACATAAGCCCTAGGTAATGCTGATGAAATAAGAAAGTACTAAAAAGTAACAAGCCTGACACACAGAAATTTGAAACCCAAGCAAATACAGAGGGTCCCAGTGGGTGGGAACCAATGAAGATTAAAAATGTCTTTGCTTCTGTAGTTCTTTCAGGGCGGCATAACCAATGTTATGTTACATAAAATGTAATCTGAATTCCATGGGGAAGGCTAAAGAGGGCAGCTAAGTTAGGTTTAGCCCCAGAAACATGATTCAAGAACTACTTCAGTAATCTCTGAAGTTAACTGACTAGCTTAATTGAGACTCAGCTTTGGGACAGTGGTATTTGAGTGGACAGGGAAGCAAGCAGAGTTTATTTTTCTTAAACATTAAAGTCATTACTGTCAGTAAATGATGCAGACTTTGGTATAGATGGGGAAGGGAGTGGAAGAATCCCTATTTTAGGACTGCACCGAAAATCTGTTTTGTGTACCTGTTTTCTTCTAAGAGAGGAAAAAAAATACAAATCCCACTGAGTTAACCCAAAGCAAAGAACAGTTTTAGTTTTGCTAGAATGAAACGCAGCACAAATTCTCGGAAGAGAATTACATGAGCAAAACACAATGCTTTTGTGTATTAGTTCCTCTGAAAACAGCAACAAATTTAGCTAGCTTTGATCTTGATGTTGCTTAGAAGTGGGAAGTGAAAACGCTTTCAGTGGTCTAGTTAAAGGTCATCAGTATCTTTATTCCTAGTTGAAATTCACTGAATACAGTGAAGCAATTCCCCAAATCCAATGTGCTCTCACAAGCCTAATTTTACTTTTTTTTTCCCCTGGGCAAGTGACTTTTCTTCAATACCTAAAATACCTACCTCCACGTGCCTGAAAATAGGGGATTAGGGAACTCCTCTAAAGAAGTGGTCCCTTCGATAACTTTTCCAAACTAAAATTCTTTCAGCGTTAGTAACAGTGAGAACCAAGTCAGAAAGCGCTGTTTGGGCAGCCGTGCTAAGCAGCTCGCTGTGGGTGCCTGCTGCCAGCCCAAACCCCTGCCCGAACTCTCCCTCCAGGCTGCAATTCCACCTCCACCTGCCAGCCGAGCGACAGGCAGGCAGAAGGGCGGTCCTGCCCGTGGCGGGGTGCGGGCGGTCCCGCCCAGGAGGCCGCTGCAGGGCACGGCCGGTTCGGTAGTAGAGTAGAGTGGGGTTCGGGCAGCGGCTGGTAAAGGTTCTATGGGGCTGGTCCTCCGGGTCACCAAAAAGAAAGGGCACAGCATGAGGTGTAAAGGTAAGATGAAATAATACGAAGAAAGGCACAGCCAGGAGCCTTAATTGAGGATGCTTAAGCTAGATATGTATTTTTAATGTCAGGTTGATTATATGTTCTGTTATCCTTTTAGCCTACATCAAATTCACGTGTGTTTCTGCTTGTATGTGTTAAGCTGCATCAAGTAAAGCCTGGGCACAGCTGGCACCTCCGTTGCTTACTACCTCTAAAGTTTTCTTAGCAGGTGCGTGGCAAAATACATGAGCACATCTTTGGTCCTTAGCATGATAATCATGATTGTATTACATCCAGTAAGTTTAGTTCAAGCTAACGATGGAAACCTTCCATCCTGTACTGAATCATCCGCACTAATCCAAATGTGAATCATCTAGAGACTATTAAAAACAGGCTGCTGAGATAGAACCTGTTGCTCTAATTTGCACTGTTAGTAAGATTTCCTCAAAGGCAGTCTTTAATCACTCTATTACATGTTTCTTTATCATTACATTTCAGTCAGATAATTGTGCTACTTAAATAAAGTGACACGTGAAGAAATGCAGATGTAATGTGAACATTCTAAATATCTACTCTTTCCAAATGTTTTGATATGGAACTTTTGATGTTTGGCTTTGTGGGGTATGGGATAGGGGAGTTACTTGGGTTTTTGTTTGTTTGTTTTTCTTTCTTTTTTTGGGGGAGGGGGAGAATTTCATTTTTTTCCTCTTTTTTCTGCATATGTTTTGTTTAACGTAACCTTTGTCTTTATCTCAGAATCATACAAGAAAGAATGACAGTGAATCAAAGTGTAAGTTTCACAGAAAACGACATCTCTGAAACTGGTAAGTAGCAGGCACAAAAACAGCATGTGCATTTACAGAGTATATTCCATAACTCTGTATCTGAAAGTGCATCATAAATCTTTCCTCACCACCACAGAGACAGCATATGTGCAGTATCTAAGTCTGTACACTTGCTGGCAATTTACTGGACATACCTGATTTTTCTCCTTAATCATTTCAGCCCACTTGGTTTCTGTTGAGAATTCAGTAACTTAAAGCCACCACCTAGAAGACATTAATGCATGAGTCATTCCACCGACTTCAACAGAATTCATTTACCTGTGTAAAATTTGTATTTAGGTGTGTCCTAGTCTGGGCTAGAAAATGCTCTTTAGACAGGCTTGTTAAGGTTATTTCAAGTCTTTTATGTAAGTGTTTTTTTGAACTGACTGATGAGAGAATATGAAAAAGAGTATACAGAAAATTCTACTCACTCAGCAGTCAAGGATAGTTTGGATGGGAAATTGTTGGTGCATTGAGCCCTTTTCCCAACCATTTCTTTATCCATTTATTATATCCCATCCTATGCTTTTACAGTTTTAAGCTTTCTAGGATAGGAGTCCTCTTATGTAGATTGTCCTTAGCACAAAGGAGGTGAGTGTGTGACAACTACTGCAGTGCAACTAATAGTGATGATTATTACAGGCAAATGCATGATTCCTGAGTGAACTCACCTGTATTCAATGTTACCTACACCAATTATAACTTTCACTATAAGCAATTCTGCTTATTTCTTTAGGACTTACGTTTTTGCAGCCACTTCTGTAAGTGTTGAATCATTGCTCAGTTAGTCTTTGATAGCTTGTCTGTGTTAATATATTCTTAACTGTTTTCATCTCAGAAATCTAGCTGGAAGCTTTTTCAGGAGAGGAGCAGGTAAACTGAAGAGAAAGGAAGCTTCAAAAAGAAGAGACTGGTTTGTCCAAGAATAGAAGAAAATATTAGTCTTTAAGCTTGAAATTGAAATTTTTCTTCTTTTGAAAGCGAAAGAATTATCAGGAAAAGCTGTAACAGACTACTAGAAAAAAAAGTGGAATGTTATGTTAAGAAAATCTGCTTTTTATTCTGCAGAATTTGCAAGCATGGAATATGATAACCCTTCTTTCCAACATGAGGAAAATCTTGAAGAAAGTGACCAGTTGAAGGCCAAGAAAAAAAGGTAGGACTTCCTGAACTCAGCAGATTGGCCATGGGTATATTGGGTGCGGGGCTATATTTTTAATATGATTTTGCTAAAAAATGCTTATGTTAATTGTATTCTGTGTCTTCTAGGAAAAGAGATAAGACAGAGAAAAAGGTGGTTGGCATCTTTGAACTGGTCAGTGCCTGGATTGGTGACTTACTTCTTTTGTCATTGTCAATTGTTTGCCTATTAATTGTGATTCAGAAATTGAAAAAAAGAAAAACACCCCAAAACCCAGAGACCTATGAAGACCTTTGGTGCTGTTACATAAAGTCCTCGCCTTAGTGTATTGGTAGCACTTAGAGCACTAAAAAGGAATTGGTTTTGGAGAATGAGGCTTACCTGTGCTGAGGCTGATCTAGGCTATATGTACTGTGCACACCCTTGCTTGGGCTCTGTTTAAAAAGGGTTTGTCCTGTGCTTGATATCTGAAGGACCTGCTGTTTGAGAGGGCTGGGGTTATGTTTTTGTGCCCATTTTTTCTACCTAACAGCTATTCCTAAGTAACTCTACACACAGACTTGCTTTTTCTAAAATAAGAGAACTCCTATTGTTCTGTGGTTTATTGCATGTCTGTTTACACTTTGGAAGTGTGTTTAGCACAGTCGAGAATAAAATGTTCTCATTTCAGATGAATCACATCCAGGAGCAGCTATTGAAGTTCATATTCACTTTTGTTGTTGATTTTTTTTTTTTCTTTTATTTTTGTTTTTTACTATTTCCAAAGTGAGGAAACATTTAAGGATAAGTAAGCCTTAAGGTGCAATTGCAGTTAGAGACCTTGTCTTCTGGTAGATCGAAGCAAGGTGCTGATCAATAAATCATCCTTGTTTAAATTTCAATAAACTGTATATATGTGGGACCTACTACAAAATTCTTCTTGTGTTCTGATTTTTCTTTTAGTTGTAGTCTTGCTGCTTTTTAGAATACATAGATGCAAATGTGTTCAGTATGTCTGCTTTACTGTATTTAGTATGTGAACTGCCAGGCATAACTTTACTCTTTTTCTTTAATGCTCACGTAGTTCCGCTATGCTGATTGGGTGGATATACTTTTGATGGTGGTTGGTTTGATCGCAGCTGCTGCTAATGGCACTGGATTACCACTCATGATCATTATCTTTGGAGATATGACAAATGCCTTTGTTCTAAGCGGTGTGAATTCAAGTATGTCAGAAGGTAAATTTAGAATTAGACTTCCCCACATACCATTATGTTTTGCTACTGGAGCTAAGGCTGGTACATGACAGAATGAATGCATGATTAACAAAATTCAACTTTTTGCAAATTACTCGATCATGTTAAATTGTCATGGCTTGAACCAAATAAAAAGTATGTGCCTTATGAATCAGTTTCATCTCGTGTAGGATGGTGAAGAGAATGAATAACTTCTGTATCATCATTTATCAGCTAGTTGCTATTAGAAGTTCAGGGAAAAATAAATGTGTGTCTGCCACATGTCTTGCCCTAATTGGAAAATACAAAACACTTTGAAAGTGGTAACCCTATATTGTCATAATTTATCTTTTATGTATGGTACATTCATAAGTGCTTTTTTCCCCACAGGTTCTTCAGTAAATAATTCCAGTTGTCAACCAACTACAGGTGTAGATATAGAAGCTGAAATGACAAAGTAAGAGTTGTCATAGTCATTCCATTAACAGAATATTTGGGGAATTTGTATGCGTGTGATCCCTTTGAGTGGAATCCAAATTTTTACCTGCTCAGAAGGGCTTCGCTGTAATGTGCTGCAGATTTCCGTATTTACTTTGGTGGGGTACATAATTATTGTTGCTTTTTGTGTAACCTCTCCCACAAGAAGCAGTGAGGTTATGTGGTCTTTTGTTCCCTTATCACAGGTTTGCTTACTACTATGTGGGAATTGGCTTTGCTGTGTTGATCCTGAGCACCGTCCAAGTATGGACATTTTTGATCGCTGCTACAAGGCAAACATCAAGGATTCGGCGGAAGTTCTTTTTTGCAGTGCTCCATCAGGAGATGGCTTGGTTTGATAGTACCCAGATAGGAACACTGAACACTAGACTTACAGAGTGAGGACTCTGTATTTTTTTGTTGTTGTTGTGTTTTTGTTTGCTTTTGACCTCCTGAGCGGGAAGATAAATGGCAGTTTTTGTTTAAACGTTTACAAGATAGTCTACAGAGATTTTATTTTAAAAGAATAAATGAACAAAACTACTGAAGCCTTTTCCATCTCAGTGAAATTAAGACATTTGTGAGGGAGAAATTCATTATTATTTGTCCACTTCATTTGTTTCATTTCTGTGATATCAGCATTTGAAAGGGTTATGATGTGAAATGAAGTATTCTACTTGTCTGATGTGGGCTTTCTAGCATTTATGAAGTATGTGGCAGACAGTGCTAAACAAAAAAATCTGCTGTTTCCAACTATTTACAAATACTGAAAAGCTCTGACACTTTATTGAATGGAAGCGAACTCATGCTTTTATCAAGTCAGACCTCAGGCTGGACTCAGTCCAATGTCTCTTAGTCCTTGGTACTTTTCCATATTCCTCAGTGGATTTAGATTTTAGGACTATGATTGAAGATGCAGTAGGACTGTATGTACAAGTTCAGACTTTTCTGGGTCTTAAGACAGCTTTGGTCAGAGCTATGTCCTGAAAAGTGGAAGAGAACCCAAAATGAAATTCCTCTCAGCTCTAGTGTCTGTACTCACTGAAGAGAAAATGGGAAAGGAAAAACAGAGGTTCTTCCAAATAATGGTTTTCAGATAGAATGGAGATAACACTTTCTCTGAGACTGTAACCTAAATTAGGAGTGTGAAATGTATTGGAGAGCACAAAGGAAAGAGTGGTTTGGAGAGGGTCACAGGAGGTGAGTAAGCAGTTTGGCTGCTTACTTGTGTTACTCCATTCGGATTCTGGGTAAGGAAACCAGGTCACAAGTGACCTGGTAACAGGGCACAGAAACAGCAGGAAATTGTAGAAAGTAAAGAAAACTACTCCTAAAAAATAGGTGCCTGCTTTGCTTTGGCCACAGAGAGACTAGTGGTACTGCTCAGTAGCTGCGGTTAGAGGTTTTGGTATCCCAGTTAGGAAATAGCCATGCAGGATGAAATAGGGGAGAGGTGGAATTATTGAAAGCTAACAATTATCTTTTTTTCTCTATTGTTATTTGCAGTGATATCAACACCATCCATGAAGGCATTGGAGATAAGATCTGTATATTTGTACAGTTTTTTTCCACATTTGTAACAGGGATTATTATAGGATTTGTCCATGGGTGGAAACTAACACTGGTGATTTTGTCAGTCAGTCCACTGCTTGCTGCATCAGCTGCAGTGTGGTCAACTGTAAGTATTCTGGGATTAACAAACAAAGCTAGTTCTTTTCATATACAGAGAGGAGGGTCATAATGGGATAAACCTAGAGTTGTTTCTAAGTTGGGAGATTTGTTCCACACTTCCTTTATAATTTCTGCTTCTGTAGCTTCTGTGGGTTCCCAAGCACTTACTTGCATGCCATTCCTCCCATCTGTCTAGTCTGTCTCCATGTCATGTGGCAGGAGGAGAATCTGCATCAGCATCTTCCTTGCATAGTATTTTTCTTGTGCAGAGCACTGCCTGAAGACACATTTCTTGCAGATGATTTACCAGGCTTCATGCTGTTAAGATTTGCATCTATGGAGTACGTATAGTCTTCCCTTTCAGACAAGGAAAGGTTTTTCCCTTGTCATGTACTGTAGCCACATTTATGGGTACTGCTTGCTCTTCCAAGTGGTCACTTACATAGGTTTTTTTTACCCCTATTCAAGTATTTCAGAGAAGGTAGGAAGAGTATTGGGAGCTGTAGTGTGATTAGCATACATAATTTAATATTTACTGCTGTTTTAGATTCTGAACACCTCAGTTTGTGATTGTTTTTTAATATGCTCTTGAGAGCCATTCTGAAAAAAATGCTGTTTATTCCCATTATCTAGAGAACAGTGCTATTGCTACAGTCCATTAAATTTTTCCTTATGAAGTAGAGTTCCCACACTTCTTCATGGGAGCCCAACCAGCTACAACTCACCTCCTTGATCCCATACACATAACAGTGTAATCTGTACTTGTTCTTAGCCCAGAAAGAATATCTTAAGTCATCAGCTGATGTGATACTGTCTTTAACTGCAGTAGGAACACTATGAGAAAAGCTGGAGTTGAGAGTAATTCAGGGCCCAGAGGAGATGACCTTGTTTTCATAATGTTCTGTCCTTTCCCTTGATTGTTAATTGCTCTTATTCACCAATACAGTGTGCATATCACTTCAGTATGCTGCCGTAACATACAGTTTTCAACTTCCAGCTTCTGGCATCCCTTACAGCTAAAGAGCTATCTGCTTATGCCAAAGCAGGAGCTGTGGCAGAAGAGGTCTTGACTGCAATCAGGACTGTTGTGGCTTTCAATGGACAGCAGAAGGCATTAGCAAAGTAAGCTTTTTGAACTAATACTTGTATTTAAAATACAGAATATGTGTGAGACTGTGGGTTTCATTTTACTTTGGTTGAGGTTTTTTTGTTTGTTTTCGGAGAGGCAAGGCAGTAAGATTCTCATTGGCGACCGTTTATTCTTCTGTAAGTGTATAGCTCACCTGAAGGTAAACATAACTAGTCATAGTCAGTAGAGGTTGTTTGGTGTTATCACTGTAGCATACACACAAATTTCTCTTCTGGATGAGATCTGGAGTCTAATTTAGAAATGAAAGCAGTGGCAAGGTTGTCTTTACCTAGTAGTCAAATACAGCCAAGCACATGGTTAATAGATGACTTTTTAGAACATGCATTACTGTTCTGATCTTTGATTAATGGCTTACATTTAAGCCTCACTGGTTACTGGTCTTAAATAGAATAGCATCATTGCCTTTTATTGCTGTAATGGTTTGCAAATAACATCTGTTGGCATAATGCAGCGTTGGTCCTAGTCACGTAATCTAGCAACTTACCTTTTACAAGCCAAATGTGGCTAATCACAAATGTAACACTTGTTACTAGATACATCTGCAAAATAAATGATAATATTAACTATGTAGATATGTTATGTCACCAGTATCATCCTGCTGGAAAAGGCAAAGCAGAAAATCTAGACTGGATGACTCATGTTTCTTCTGTTTTTGACAGCAATTTGTCCCACTCTTGTGTAAATTTTCTTAGATGGTAGTTCTAGCTAATGGTCCTGCTGCCTGCTTCTGCATGTCTCCTTCTGAGGACTGAGTTCTGGATATTCTATATCATATTCTATTTAACTGGATTCGCTATGAATTTGCAAAAAATTTGTGACTTCTTTACTTTATAAAAAGTAAAGGGGAAAAAAACAAAACAAAACAAGAAATGACATAGATTAGACTTTCTTGGTCCTTACCAAATCCAGTGGTGAGAACTACTTCAAACTGCTTTTTAACTATTTTCTCCTTTTTCCATTGTTTTCTGGGTTGTTTTTTTTTTGTTGTTGTTATTTTTTTTTCCCCCCACTAAGGTGGCATCTTTTCTCTCCTTCCACACTTGCTCACATTAAATGGAACAAGAGCTTTGGTATTAGTGGCTTTCCTAGAAATTAGTGTCTTCCTGTGGGGTTAACTAGTCTTCCCCTAGTGACTTTCAAACTGCAGATTGTGACTCCTACATAACTCTTACAAGATTACCTCAGAGTTAGGACCCTTCAAGGCATAGTACTTTCACAGTATCTGCGTAGATTGCTCTGAAAGTAAAGTCTGTTATTTATTTCCATGGAAGCCACAACAGATACAAAAGTGCACAATAACACTATTTGATAGAGCAAATTCTCACCTGCAAAACACTCTTTTTTTTTGCATAGGAGCCACCATTAGTTGATGCATTTGGATGAGCTGATCAAAACACTTTACATCTGGTGGTATAACAGCTATACATGTCTGTCCAGAACATGGCTTGACTTTCATGTTGCAGCTACCGCTGCTGAAACATACCACCTACTGCCTCGCTGTGCTTACATCCACTAGTTGGACATTTGTTCAGCAAGAGCTGACGAATGTCAATGGGTGCTGTTTTTCTTTCATGGAGGGATTCAGTTCCACCACTTTACTTCATGCACACTTCCATGTCAGATACCAGTCTAGCAGACTGTCCCTCTGCTGCCATCTGTCGTACAGCAACAACATGTAACTGGTGGGAAAGTTCAGCCTCTGCTGCTGTACCAACAAAATCTGCCTCTGATGTCCTGGGCCAACAGAACAAAATAAGAGGCATTGCTTTTGGAGCAACCCTCTTATATTTGCAAGGAGCTTTCAGTCATCTTCTACTCTGGCATCACTCTGGCTTCTATTTAACTGCCTTCATCCATAGTATTTATTTTTGTGTTCATGTTTATTTATTTGTAAATGTGAATTTGTCTTTGATAGATAATGTTGATAAACATTTTTCAAGACCTCCTTTAAGGCTAACGCAAACAAATTACTCTGGTGATGGTTTTTATCATGATGATGAAGTCATGCTACTTAAATGTTTTCAAAGTATGCCTTCTGTAGTGCTGTCATCTAAAAATGTGAATGACAAGATTAGATGATCTCAGCATGTGTCCAAACAAAATTATTCAAAGGAATTCTATATCTGCTAGTTCCTTGTCAAAAATACTCTGTACGTTATGTAAAAAGCTAATTGCTTTTGTGATGGAGAAACCTCTTAACCAGAAAAGAGCATAGGAAACACTGATCTGATGGCTTGTCAAATTATGGTTTCCCTATCTATTTCAGATATGATACTAATCTAGAAGCTGCCAGGCGTGTTGGAGTGAAAAAATCTATTACTACCAATACATCTCTGGGTGTTTCACAATTTCTTATTTTTGGATCCTATGCACTTGCATTTTGGTATGGAACAAAGCTCACTGCTGAGGAGCAAGAAAATTATGACATTGGTCGTGTGTTAATTGTAAGTACGTGAGCGCAACATTAAAAAAAAATAGTAATTCTGCAGAATCAAGAAAGTTCTGTTATGTAAGAAGTGCTTATGATCCCTTCTTTATCTGAAGTGTCCATTAAATTAACACCAGCTAGAGACTTCGAGTAGGAAACTCTTGACTAAATTTTGAAATGTTGAGGGTCTCTTAATTTTGATGACATCTGGAAAAAAAAATAAAAAATAAAAGAGAAAGATGAGTTCTGTTCGTAGGTGATGATTAAAAAAAAGAAAAAGCACATGTGAAAAAAGTTACCAATCGTTGCAGAAAAAAGTGAGAGTGGGCAAGAGTGACTGAAATATACCTTTCACTTGAACGTTTAATTTCTGTAGAAAGAGTGCACAGAGCTGTTCTGGGTATGTGACAGCTAAGTGAATCTGTAATCACTATTAACATCAAGGCTTTTCTCTCTTGCAGGTGTTCTTCTCTGTGCTTATTGGAGCCTTTTCCCTAGGACAAGCAGCTCCCAACTTGGAGAGTGTGGCTAATGCACGTGGGGCTGCCTATGAAGTATATCAAATTATCAATAAGGTAAGAATCTAAAGAGAAAAGCATTTCAACCAGACTTAAATATTTCACTTTGTGCTTAAAAAAAAAAAAAAAGAGAAACAAGCCACCTTCCCCACTCCCACTCCCCCCCAAAAGAAACACCCCACAACCCAGATCATGAGCTCTATAGATGCTCAGCACTTAAATTAATAATGCTTTTCAAATGAAGAAAACTACCTCATTATCTGTTACAATGAGTGGTAGGTGATCTGGTATGTGTATCATTATAGGTGAAGTCTTCTCTAATGTTAGTTTTATGGCTCCCTTGGGAAAGGATTATGGCCCTGCTCATTTTTATTTTCTTAAATGCATATATGCACAGTTATGGCTGAGGTGGTTTTGGTGCTTTGATTGTGGGTTTGTTTGGAATTTAAATACTGCTAATGAAGCTATATTAATCTCAGTCCTGCTGTTGTGTAGCAATTGGATATCTGTGTATATGAAATAATTAAAACAAGTAGAAGTCCAAAATTTGTACAGAAATAGCTATATCATTCCTCTCTGAATGGGTGTAAAACTCCTCCTGAGCACTGTGTTTTGTCTGCGAGATAATAAGTTATTCAGTTACAATTCTTGTTCGTTTGCACTTGAAAATGCACCATAATTGTAGAATTAAACTTTGCTCTCTTGCATTCAGTGTCCTGCAAATAATCTGTAACTGCTTTGCAATGGTGTGATGCAGTGTAAGCCATCAGCTATGTACTGAGCAATGTATCCAGAAATATTCCAAAGTAATGAGCACTATATGTTCAAAACTTCTTTCCAGAAACGGCTTATAGATAGCAGTTCTAAGGAAGGCTACAAACCAGATAAGCTCAAAGGAGAAATTGAATTCAGAAACATCCATTTCAGTTACCCGTCCAGGCCTGATATTACAGTAAGTGTAAATTTCAGATGTACCTGCTATACTTAAATCTTGCAGCCCACATGCAAGATTTTTTCTCTAATCCTTTTGTTGCTTTTCTTGTATGCTAAATGCATTCCTACCTTTGGAGGGAAAAAGCAAACATAATGTCAGAAGATAAAGCTGTTTATCTACTACCACTGTCACCACCTGTGCACTATTCTTCTGTGCAGGACAAAGCTAAGAAAAGGTTTTGTGTTGCTCCTACTCTGAATTTCTGTGTACAAGATTGATGATAAATGAAATAAGGGTTTTCTTCGTTGTTGTCCCCAACCCCCCCTTCCCAAATACTTGTCACTAAAACTCCCACACCTTACAGTTAAGCCTTGGAGTTGCTCTTTGCAGTCTCCTGATTGTTCTGAATTGCTGTGATTTGCTGCATGAGGAATTGACCTGTGAGATAGTTAGACTTTGTAACAGCATGCCTCCAGATGAATCCAGTCTTGCCTCTCCAAACACACATTAGCAAATCTAATGCTATTCTGGACAAGTGTTAAAATTGCTCTTCAATAAGCAAATGTTCATATCCTCTGCCAGCTGAACTTCCTCAGTAACTGTATCGTGCAGTGTTATTTCGTTGTCATGGTGATCTAATCCTGTGGTGATACAGTTGTGTATTGTTGAGTATGGTAGAGATAAACCAACAGTTTGTAATCCTTTGAAGACATTTATAATAATGAAAGAATGATTTGCCACAGTTCTTTGATGATTAAGAAACCAGTAGAAGTAAAGATTTCAAGTGTCAACAATTGAGGACTGAATATGCCAACTGACAGATGAGGATGGGGAATTTTGTTTCACTATAGCTGTCTCTTTGGATGTGTCACTTCAGTTATCTGGAGTCTGTCCCATCACCCAGCACCAAAGGATGGAACCAGATTTGGGCTCTCTGCCTAACTGAAGGTTTTTTATTTTACTCTTGGCTCAGAAACCAGAGGTGACAGGGCAGCCTTCATCAGACCATTGATTGTTCTTCCTAGAAATACTCTCCAGGCAAATAAGCCTCGTATTGAGCATGCAAACTAACAGGGAGGAAAATAAGGAATGTTTTGTCATCTTTCCAATTCTACAACAACTTTCTCTGCTAATAGCATTAGTTATTTAATAGAGTAAAAAAGAAACAGCAAAGATGTTTAGAAGTTATCTAGTCTCCCAGGCAATTGATGTAACATGGTGTAATCTTCCCTTTGTAGAGTGAACTAGATCAGAGTTTTAAGGAGTCCAGCAATTGCCAGTTAATTTTGATAACATCTTACCTGATAGGAGAGTTAGACAATTGGGTGACTGTAACTATTTGCACCTGGTATTCAGAATGTAGCTCTAGCTTGGTAATGTAGGTATCATGACGTCAGCTTCTGAAAGACACAGACCTCACTGGTTGTGACACAGGGAAAGGAGAGCAATATCGTAATCATTTTGATCTCTCATTACAAAAACATGTGTGGGCAAAATTATAAATCAACCCGGTATAAACAAAGAGTTCCCATGGCAGCCAAATATTTTGGCAAGAACACAGCATTACTCATGTATAAAATTGACATATTTTGAGGTAAAATATTCCCAAATGTGAAAATGGCAACAAAGGTACCATTCATTTGTATTTTGTCCCTAGTTTTCTGAGGCTATTAGCAATAAGGTTGGAGGTTTATTAAGGACTTTCCAACTATTACCTTGTCAAAACAACCTTTTACATTCAAAAAATAGAGGAAAGCAAACTTGTTTCTCAGCAATAGTATTTCAAAGGTGCTAAATATTTTATTTCAAGATTCATAACTAAACACTGGAAAATGGAGAATCAGGAGAGCATAAGTCCCCGAATCTGCTGCCAAATCTCACCAATCACAGAAACAGAGCAATCAGGTTTAAAATACCAGGGCTACTTCTCTATTAGTTGGTATGTGTTTTCTCAGGAATTTCCCCAGGCACTGAAATGCAATTGTCAGTGCTGGAGGGAACTCTTAAAATGCTTCTTGGCATGAACTTGGTCTGTTCCAGTTATCAATCTTCTCAAATAACTCCCAGGCTTGGTTTGGTAGCTAAAAGAGACCAGAAATCATTCCCAAAAGACAGGTTGTGTGTAGCCATCCTATTTCAAAAACTAAAACACTACACAAGCACAAATGCAAACTCTTTTTCTATCAGTGCCCCCAGAATATTCCCAGATATGCTTAATTTACTGATAATGCACAGCACTTAAACTATGCCCCTTTACCACTGCCTTGATTATTGCTACAATTAACTTGATAGGCTGTTTTCTAATCAAATTTGTCAAATTGAGATATATATGTTTGTTTTGTTTGTTTGTTTTCTAGATCCTCAAAGGTCTAAACTTGAAAGTTCAAACTGGGAAGACCATTGCTTTAGTTGGTGCTAGTGGCTGTGGGAAAAGCACCACTGTTCAGCTGCTGCAAAGATTCTATGATCCTGACCAAGGAGAAGTGAGTACTCTTAAGCGTGCTGTAGTTTAAGGGATTTGGAGGAGGAGGAAGGGTTGGGGAGCAGCACAACACACTAGTAAGATAAGTGTAAGTTTTCCATGTTGACTGAATCTTTGACTGTTGATCAAATCTGAGCATTTCTCTTTGTATGTATGTATTTCCATAATTTAAACTTCAAATGAACCATCTTTTTCTGGAGGCCTGACTTCATTGTTCTCCACCTTCTTTGTGATACCAATAGTAAGTACCACAAGTCTGTAAACTTGTATCTATTCAAATTTATTTTCATTAACATGTTTTTTAAGATACTGTATTTGTTTTGAAGCAAAGTAGTATCCAACAAAACTTTTTGCTTTTTTTTTTTTTCCATTGGTCATAAATTGGAGAGAGTTTTCCTATTTAAGTAGTCTTTTTCCTGTCTTATTTTTCCTCTATCTGCTATACCACAGCAAAATTTTCCACCATCACTCATCATTCCGTTATTGCTCCATGCAATCAGGGAATGGTAAATTCTTCTCAGAAACTTCCAAGGGGGACAAAATGGAGAAAAATAATACTAACAGTTGAGTGCTCTTAAATACTGAGCTATCACTGCATTCCAGATAGTTATCAATTATCAGCATAGTAGCTTATTAAACTTGATATTTCTGTGGTTCATTCCTACCTGTGTTTCAATTTACTGTTCCTCTCCTGTGCTGATTTTCCAAATATTTTGAGGATCGCATTGCAAATGATCTAGTAAAAGAAAAATGGCCTCCCATTTATTTTGACTTGGGTTGTTTCTTTGTGGGGTAAAGCACAGCCACAGAAGCAATTGCGTAACTATAGCTGGGAAGACCATAAGACAATAAACTGTGGCATGGAAGCATGTAAACAGGGTAAAAAGCCTATAGGAAAGCTGGAAAACTCTTAAGCCAGATTTGTTCTCAGACTGAATAGTTAGTGAATAAAAACCTAACGTCTTCTCTGGTTATGCTGCTCCTCACCATTTTACATGTTTTGCAGCAGATGCAAAAACTTCTGTTGTTGCTGCTTCACCATTTTTGTCCTCATAGCTGATACTTATAAAATGTCAAATAATTTTTATTAAATAAGTAGAATGTATTTCCTCAGCTTCTGACATACATTTTTAATCTCAGGTCACCTTAGATGGTCGGGATATTCGGACACTTAATGTAAAGTGGCTAAGAGAAAATATCGGTATTGTGAGCCAGGAGCCTGTTTTGTTTGCAACAACAATAGCTGAGAACATTCGCTATGGCAGAGAAGACATTTCTGATGCTGACATTGAACAAGCAGCCAAGGAAGCCAATGCTTTTGACTTCATATCTCGACTGCCTGATGTGAGTTTATAAACTTTTTTTGGAGTAGAATAATGAAAGATCCATTTAGGCTGGTGTCTTGTTTCTGGCAGAGAGAGCATGAGAATTTAAGTTGTGGTATAACTGCCAAAAACACTCTTACTAGTCTTCAGCTCAGGGACACTGCCTTTGCTTGGTTCCCCTCAAAGGATTTGTGCTAAATCTGGAAAAAATATCAGTGCATTAACTGAAGAAGAAGGAAGCTATATTACCACATGTGCTGTTCTCACATAGCCTGGGAGGAGTTGGGCTTTGAAAGAGAAGATGTAGAAATCTAGTACTTTGTCAGGAGCAGCCTGTACATTCAGTAGAAAATAGGAAAGGAAAGTGAAAAAGCATGACCTGAATTAAGGCTGGTTTTAGCAGCTGAGTGCTTTAGCTTTCTGTAAATAGATATTCATAGCTTTGAGCTCCTTCAGATGCTTTACAACTATTAGATGTGTGCATTTATAAATATGTGTATGTGTGTATGTATATGTGTTATATATATATATATATATATAAACATATGCAGTCCTTGGCAAATGCAGAGATGACTTTTATGGGTTTGTCATGAGAAAAATCCAGGATTTGGACCATTCTTAGGCAAGCAGTAAAGATTGGGACTTTAAAGGAACATAAGTTCAAATGTTGACATGTCAAGTGTGTAATGGGGTAGGAGGGCTTGGCTAAGGCCTAAGCATATGGATATAGCTGTGTGTTTGCTCTGATTATGTTTAAGTCAGTCAGATAAACATATCTCTTGTCTAGAAACTGAGTGCTTATAGTAGTGCAGAGAAGTGAGGATTTCTTTCTAGAGGTGTCCCAACTTCTTTTTTAAACATTTTTCTCAGAAATTTAACACCATGGTAGGAGAGAGAGGGGCACAGCTGAGTGGAGGACAGAAGCAGCGAATAGCTATTGCTCGTGCCCTGGCAAGAAATCCAAAGATTCTTCTGCTAGATGAAGCTACATCCGCTCTAGATACTCAAAGTGAATATGTAGTTCAAGCAGCTCTTGATAAGGTAAGGATCATGTTATTGAAGCTGTCAATGACCATGAATATGTTCAGTAGCAATTAAAAACTAACACAGGTTTTAGAGCAGCTTTCCGTTGGAATCATGCGAATTGGAAAACAAAATTTAGATTTAACCCCCGGTCCTGGGGCTAAAATGGAATTTAAAACAGTTCTAACTAGGAATCATTTCAGTTGTCTTTAGTAATTAGCAATAACAGTAAAAAAAACACTTATGTAGCTAGAACCTATGCTTCCTTTTCAAGTCAGACATTCATTTGTTGGTGAAATATGGTTAGAATGTTAGGAAGACAAGGCATGAGGATTGAATGGCCTTTTTCAGATGGAATAACAGCAATGCATAGTACAGTGTTCTTCATACTGGTTCTTTGTTGTACAGTTGTTTCATAATTTTCAGAAAGTTCTTGGAATTGAGACATTTTCTTTCTTTATGGAAACTGAGTGCACATCAGACCCCCACACAGACCATAAAGCAGAGCCAACTGCTATAATCTGTTGCTCCTTTTTTTTTTTTTTTTTTTATCAGCCCACTGCTCAAGCTGCTAGGTCACACCTGTACCTCTAGACCCTCCAGCTCACAGTCCTTTCCTCACAGCCCTATTACATCAACAGTCTCAGGATACAGTAGAATACAGACGCTTTTCAAAAATTGATAATAAAGAACCCTGCGTGGCTGGACTGGAGTGTATCAAACAATTAATGTTTTAAAAACCAAAGTGAAAAATCCTGTCTTTCATTTCAGTAGTTATGAACAGAGATATGAATTACAAGTATGGCTCAAGGGAAATACAGAACTTACCACCTTTATCACCAATCAGTTCAAATCTGAGGTAATATGTAGCTGCTAAATTCATGTCACTGTACTGATGTTATTAAATCTGAGATAGTACAAAGATGCCAAAGTAACTTTCATCTAATCTGACTTACATAGGTGAGACTATTACTGTGAAAGCAAGCACTATAATGTCTCTGCTTCAACTATAATCTGGTCTTCTTTTGCATGTTCTTTAATTCTGAGTATGTACTCACTTCTTCCAGAAGCATATTGCTTGATTTAGTGGATAACAGAGATTGCCAAATTAAGGCAATTGTTCTATATGCTCTGTCTTCTCAAAACACACGAAATGAACCCTGAATCATAACTTACTCATCTTTATACAGCTGTTTGATGTCCATCAATGTAGTCTCTGAAGGGGATTTATGAATTTCTTCTCACATTCCCTTAATGGAAAAAGTGGTGCTAACATTAGTCATTATTTCCATAACTGAGGAACTATTAACCTCACAAATGCACATCACTTCTGAGCAGTTGTATGTAGATGCATATAGTAAGATGCTCTTTGGATAACCTTTCATCTTTTTGAGGTATTTTGCTTGTTCTGATCACAAGTCTCAGCTGGAGTGATTGAAGACTTTGCACTTCTACGTATTAGGGCATAGCATGGAAACCACCCAGAACTGAGCTCTTGCTAAGGCTTGTAGTGACTCACATCAGATCACTGAGCCCCAAGAATCCAAATTTCCTTGGAGTAGTTCTACGAAGCTGTCATCTTCTCCACACTTTTCACACCTTTACACTGTACTTGAGCAGCAAGTAACTTTTGGCAGTTTCCGTGGCTACACAGCATACTTGTTGCACAACTACCTTTTGGTTTTTCCTTTCTCCAAATCTCTACCTGCTCCAGGTGTCAGCAAGGAGGGAAGAAATTTCTCTGGCAGCTGCAGGCTGGCATGTGCACAGTCACTGCGTGGGAGATGTGCCTACAACTTGGCTGCATTTGAGAGCTGCAGGGCATTGGAGCATATAATCTGCAGACCTATCTTGGGACAATCTAGCTGCAAAATTGGGACTGTATTAGTTGAACATTTGAGAAGTAACTTATTTCAAAGGACTGGAAGAGGGTTTTGGGGAGTGACTAAAGCACCTTTCTGACTCCAACTGTGTTCCACTACTCTGCAATTTTCTGTAAAGTCTTTTCAGAAGTCATGCAAATGTTACAGTTCCTAAAAATATACTTGTACAAAATTTTTTTTAAGTTTGGATATTTTTGTATTATAAATGACTAAAATAACCTTGATTTATCAATCGTAGTCGTGCACATTTTAATGTAAACTGCTATTGTTTTTCTGCGAGGCTCGGACTGGACGTACCACTATTGTGATTGCACACAGATTGTCTACCATCAGGACTGCTGACACTATTGCTGCTTTTGAGAAAGGCATTGTGGTTGAACAAGGAACACACAGTGAACTCATGTTGCAGAAGGGAGTCTACTATTCTCTTGTAATGCAGCAAGTAAGGGCAAATCGTTTACCATTTTTATCCTTTTCATCTAACTGTGTCATTTCTTTTGGATGCTAGCCTATTGCTGTGCCATTACACACCAAAACATTTGGCCTATAAATATCAGTGGCCATTTGCTTGAAGCAGCAGCAGTCATGAGAAATGATTTTCACTCTTATTTCTTCCTGCTCAAAATGTCTTTTGATCATATATCCTGAATTCTCACCAGAGCGGAAGCAATGATGTTCAAGATAATGGTACATCAGAAGAAGATGAAGAAACTGAAGCAGAGGAATATGAGGAAAATGACAAAAGTAGTTCTGTGGAGAAACTGAACCTTAAAGATCACTTTGAAGAACCAGTGATAACTGGGAGAGGCAGCATTCGTAGAAGATCCAGCAGATACAAGAGTAAAAGATCCTCTTCTAAGAAAAAGTCCTCTAAAAAGAAGAAAAAAAAAGAGCTGGAGGTTGGTATTAAAGCTTTCAACTTAGATTTTAGTGATTGTATGTAAGCATAATCATAAACCACGTAATTTTAATTATTTTTAGATAGCTGACAGTCACGCAACCTCTCCTCTGATCCTACCACAGGCTGTACTCACCAGGTTGAGTATTTGCCCCAGGAATATGAGGTAATCATGTACATCTTACCAAAACTTCACTTCAACATTATTAATGTAGTGAGATAAATGTAAAGCTAGGGAAAGTTTTGTTGTTTATTTATCAAACTTCTTATAACTAGGACATTATTTTAGTGTTAGTGAAATTTTAATTCTATCCAATTAAAATGTTAGATTTCAGTTGCAAGATTCTTCTTTACCTTGTAGTATTTTCCAGTGCTGATATTAGTGGATAACATAATCTATGGGATGTGCTTGCTAAGCTTTAATATCATTTGAATATCATAGTGCATGCGTATCAAAAAGAAAAAATATATATTAAGACCATAAAGCGTTGAATTGTTAATGAAACAACTCTATCTCCCCCAGCTCTGCTTTCCTACAGCCTCTCCATCTCTGACTCAGTATATGTTCTCAAAATTCAGTTCTGGATATTTTCAGTCAAATAGTACATTTTAATTAACCAATATCAAACAAGAATAAAAGTCATGAAATTTGAAATGTAAACCTTGATTTGTCAAAGTTGAGTAAAGCTTGCTGACTACAGTTCATAGAAGAGCTTTAGTGATCTCTGGGTTAGACTAAAGGTAGGCAGGTCAAAAGAAGCTTAACTTTCCTATTTTTGTACTGCTTGGATTCCAGTAATTTTTCACGTGAAATGCACTGAAAAAGTTGACAGGAGTTGTGTGATTTTTTATTTTTTTTTTTAATTTCTTGGTGTTTTTTTTTGTTTTGTTTGTTTGTTTTTTTTTTTTTAACTTCAGGACCCTCAAATTGAAGAAGTATAAATTCTTAAGCAAAAATCTTGAATTTTTGGAAATCCATGAAATTTTAGATTTCATCTGGATTTCATCTGTAAGATAACATCTAATTATTTAATCTGCTTTTAAAAACCTTAGTTTACTTTGTATCTATATTCCTTCTCCTTTGAGTATGGATTCTGGCTAACACATACTTCAAACAATGTGAAGGGACTGATCTATTCCTACTATCACAAGAAGATACATATCTTCAAAAAAGAACACTCTTTACTTAGTATAGTTTAAGACTTCATTTCAGAATGTTGTGGATGTTCATGCTTATGAATTACGTATTCATCACATTCACAAGTTTAAGAAATGTCCAACTGTTGTAATTAATAATTTAAAAAAAATCAATCCACTTTCATGGCTGAGGCTTTAGCCACCCTAATTTGGCATCTGAAGCACTGCATAAAATAACCAGGAAACCAGTAGTTTACCATAACTCTGTCTTACATTTTGTCCCATTTCCAATATTTTCAGTTTTTGCTTTTCCAAAACTGCTCCTGTAAAGGCGCAGACACTTGAATAAATAAGTAAAGCAGAACAGGCCATTTTTTATACTTTCAGAGGAGATATAGGCTAACTCACTATTATCCATGCCTCTTTCATGCTCTTGGTGACGATGCATAGATGACATCTATACTCAATTGTGTTACTGCCAGCCCACTAGCATTCAGCTGAACTCGAGGGATTTTTTCTTGGCTCTAAACAGCAAGAATTGTATAAAGTTCTTTATAATGATGCAAGTGTTAAAGTTGCCATTCATGCCAACCAATCCTGACTTTCAATGAAATGTACTGACCATCATTCTCCCCTCATAACTTAGCTGTTTGTTACGTTTTTTTCTTCAAACTTTTACTGTGCTGTTGAAGTTCTGGAATATGGAGAAGCAAAGCTACAGATCTCCAGTGTGCTTGTTCACTTTGAGTGCAAAGAGAGGGCTTTCAGTAGTTTATGAAGACAGTTTACTACTCAAAACCTAATGAACTCCTGCTGCCTGTGAATTCTCACATTCTGCAACTTTCCAAGGAAAAATTGCATTCTTCTCTTTCTTTATTCAGGAAGAAATTCTCCCTGCTGTGCCTTACTCAAGAATCCTGGCTCTGAATAAACCTGAGTGGCTATATGTACTACTGGGAGTGATTGCTGCTGCTGTCTCAGGTGGGGTCCATCCCGCATTTGCTGTTATATTTGGAAAAATCATTGGGGTAAGTTTTTGCAAATGGGCTGCAACCTTGAACTTCATTCATGCTCTGCTAGTATGTAAGGTTAGATGAGACTCATTTGTGTAAATGTAGGTCCCTTGTCTCTCCTAAAGGTATCTCATGTATCCAGGCGCATGTAGAGAGGTGTTGGATGTCTGTTTAGAAAACGGAATTACTAATGCTGCTCCAAAAGTAATACTTCCTATTTTATTATTTTTGCTCATAATGTCAGAGAAGGATGTCAGTAGTATGGCTGTAGACACCAAACCTTCCTGCTAATATTCCATGCTGTTTTGTTGATGTGTGACACATAGCAGCAGAGGGGCAGTATGACAGACTGGTGTCTGACATCAAAGTGAGTATGATGCAAAGATACAAATTCGATTCCCCTATGCAGAAAATGTGGCACCCACTGACATTCATTGATGCTTGCTAAATGTTCATGGAGATCAAATGGTGGATTAGAGCAGTGAGGTGATGGGCGATGCATTTCAGGAGTGGGAACAGCAATATGAAAGGCAAGTCACATTCTGGATATCTGTACGTGGCTGTCATACCACAAAATGAAGAGCATCTTGATCAGTTCATTGTAGATTAGCACCAGGGAACTGTGTATGGAGCTAAGTGTCATCTTCAGTGAGTTGGAAATGATTGTGGCAGCATTTGAATATCACACAGTTTACTCCAAATGGTCTCGCGAATGTTCACACAGCAACAGAAAGAACCCCGTATTCAAGTTTGTGAGGAACTGTTGAACAAATACGAAGCTGAAAGCAGCAGTTTTCTGGATCACATTATTTCTAGTGACAAGATCTGCTGTCACCACCACGATCCAGAGTCAAAACAGCAGTCTGTGGAGTGGCAATGTGTAATTATCCATCAAAGAAGTTCAAGATGCAGCTCTCAATGGGTTAAGCAATTCTTGCTGTTTTTTGGGATAGGAAAGGAACAGTCCTGGATTTCCTGGAGCCTGGACAGACCACAAACTCTGACTGCTACGTTGCAACACTAAGATGGAGGCTCCAATTGCAAGGATCAGGCTAGAGAAGATAACCTTTCTCTTGCCAGTCCCCGTGCTGTTTAGAAGACAATGGAGCACATGGAGGCTGAGCATTGCTCATCTGGAGGTTGTAGTCTGGAACTGGCAAACAGCAACAATAACCATGAAGACAATGATAACATGGTCTGTCTCTCAGGCATCCTTTTATGCCTGCTGGGTTTCAAGGTGCACTGTCCCAAGGTTGTAAACAAGCAAGTTCGCACTACCAAGTTTGTCAATGATAAGTTTGAATCAAAAAGTTTCTTGCAGGAAAGGTAGGTTGTTTTTTCTGCAAAGCAAGGCTATCATGTGAGAGAACAGGATCTCATACTCACTGATATCAGCCTTCAACTGGTTATCATGGTGGTGGCCTTGCACTACAAGTGTTTGAGGCACACCAAGCAACACCAGAAAGACAGTGCTTATTGCTGGTCCTTTACAAGTCTCTTGCTCATTGCTGGTAAAAATGCATAGCTAATGATGGTGACTCTGTTGAAAAATTAGTGTTTTGTAGCTGATAATTTGCTCTATCAAATGATGTTATTGTGCTCTTTGCATCTGTTGGAGCTTCCATGGAAATAAATAGGAGGCATTACTTCCAGCGCAACCTACGTACATTCATTACTGTTTTGGGAAATTGGATACTGGTATTTTCCTGATAGGTTTCATTTGTCTTCTCCAGTTTATGCATGTTTGGATCAGAACTTCTTTCTAATTGAAATGTTTTGTCTATTTTCCATTCCCCTTACGTTTTGTATAAAGCACATGTCTGTCTTTTAGGCCTCAAGCTGTTCTTGTAAATATGTTAGGTTTGTTTCAGTGATGTATGCACCCTTTGCTTAAGCTTGCCCCTAGAGCTTTTGATATTCTTTTTGGTTTTTACTTAAATTCTTAGAAGTTAGCTCAGATAATTTTGAAAGGCACCTATAATGGACTCTGTAAACAAATTGCTGCCTCTTATTATGAGGGGACAGGAGTCTCCTGTGCATTTCCTGTGCATTTTCAAACTTTGAAACTTACCAGTGCAGGTACAGTGACCATCTTGGAGAAGACTGGAAGGACAACCTGATGGAAAATGATAGGATTTCTAGGCAGCTTGATGGGTGATAGATTCTGTTGCTCCAACAGATGAGTCACCTATTATTTTTCATTGGAAGTGATCATCTAGAGGTGGGGTGCAGTGTGACTGCACTTGGCTGACAGAGAAAAGGAGGAATATCTGGAGCTAGTGGAATGACTTAGTGTGAGATGTAAGCTAAACAGAAAGCTGAAATGTCTTCTGGCCTTCAACAGAAAATTGAGTGCAGTCTCATTTCAGGATCCAGAATATATGTTATGAGAAATTAAAGCGGTCAAGTTTCTTGAGATGAAGGTTGGTTTATGTAGCTGGCAGCCACTGCATATGTATTCATTTGGGTTGTTTTTTTTTTTTTTTCTCCTGCACAGGCTTTTCAAGAAAAAGATCCAGAAAGGCGGAATAAAAACACTGTGGTACTTTCTCTAATGTTTCTTTTACTTGGAGTGATTACCTTAGCAACTTATATAATCCAAGTAAGTGTCTCCATGCTGAAATGTTAGAAGTTCTCAACTCTCCAGTAGAATGCAGGTATAACTCATATCAGTGCACTTTGAGAAGCAAAACATCAAGCAGAGCTTATGAAAACATGCATAAATGCAAAGGCTGATCCTGAGATGCATGATTTGTATTGATGTACTTACTTAAATATACGGCTATGTTTTCTGTTGGTTTAAATAAACACAGCTCCACTGAAGGCAGTGTGGATTCAGAATGACTGAAAATGTTTTGGGCCAGGCCACAAAAGTCAAAGTCTGACATTTCTAATTGACAATTTGCAGACTCTTGCAAAATAAATACAAAATAAGCTTTTATCCTTGCAGAAAGCATTTTTCATACTAACAAAGAAACGCATAATTTGCTGTCCTCTTGCTACTCTTTCATAGCTTGCAGGAAATACTGCATATTGATGTCTATACCATAAAGTGCATTGGTAAAACTGCTGCAAGTGGATGCCTCTGGCAGTGGTTGGAACAGAGGCCAACAATTAGATAAGCTGATTTATCTTGTAATGCTGCTGAGGAATATGAAGAAGTCATTACAATAAAGATCTTGCCTTCTTTGTCATGTTGCTCCCTTTCTGAGGAAAGACAGTGCTTCAGGTTCCAGGAATGTGAATGGCACTCTTCCCAAGACTTACACATGCGCAGAGGGTTGTAGGAGACTTTTTGATATAAAAGCATCAGATGAGAAACTGTGACTGTTTTTTCCCTGCAGGGATTCATGTTTGGAAAGTCTGGAGAAATACTAACAATGAGACTGCGTTCTTTGTCCTTCAAAGCATTACTTCAGCAGGTATGAATTATGCAGCAAGGGTGTCATGAGAGCCAGATGGCTTTTGCAGGGCTTGGAAGATACTTGTACTTGTTTGCTTACAATTGTGCAGTCTGGAGAGAAAAAAAAAATAGTCTCTTCTGCCACTAGCTTAGAAAAAATATAACTTTTCTGAGTCTTCTATTCCACATGCTACTCAGCTCTGCTGCTACAAATAGTCCAATTCTGAAGTGCTGTCACTGCAAATATGCACATTTCTCACATGCTAGTGTACACATGGTTTGCAGCTGTTTGTGCTTAGCCATTCCTGTAAGGATGAGCAAAAATTTAATCTCCATTTGCTTGAAAATTATGATGCAAGTATATAACATGTGGGCTTAAATCTGTAGATTTAAATATATGTATTGTAATCCATAGCAAACAGGCAGTCTGGTTAATTTTTAATGAAGAAGTTAAATTTTACCTATTGCATCAAGAATTAATTGAGAAGAGTGAAGTTGTATTAAACCATTCCTGTTAATCAATTCATGCAACTTCATGTTGCTTGCATAGTAGTTTTGAGAATGCACAACTTAATGCGCTGTGTACCTGCTGGGGACATCCAGCAAGAGCCTGGTTGTTCACAGAATCATCCGAAAGGGAATAGGTGAGGGAAAATTCAAGTGATTAAAAATATCACCCATTGCCGTTGGAAAAACAAAGAGGAAGTAAAAACCAAATCTACAAATATGCAAATTTGCAACCTATAAAAAGGGAATATTAACATCTTCAGTCAAAGGATGACTGGGTAAAAAGAGATTGTAATAAAACTTGCCTGACATTTGGAGTTACTTTGCATTACCTTTATTGTTATTCTGCTGAAATATCTAATTTTTCACACTCTTAAGTTTTTTCTTTTACTTGGAAGGTTAATAATGGTAGTTATCCATCATTGATTTGTACTTCCATTTTCCTTTATGCTACATTATCTGGAAACATTTAGTCATTTTACCAGTTATCCTGATTATCTGAAACACAATAAGAACATGTGGCTTTGTAAAACAAAAATTTGTAATTATTTTGTAGGAGATTGGATGGTATGATGATCAGAAAAATGCTGTTGGAATTCTGTTAACTCGACTTGCTACAGATGCTTCCCAAGTCAAAGGGGTGCGTTGATTCTTTCATGTTTGTATATTTTTTTTTAGTATTTTTTTCTTTACTAATATTAATTGCCATTGGCAAGGAACACTGAGATTATTTCAGAATACAGAGTAATAAATCTACCCCCATAGGGTGACAGATACATTAAAAATCATGTTGTTGACACCATAGGAGTGATTTCTGACTGATAATTTGAAATCTCTTGAAAATGCAGCAGATATTCATGATTTTTCATTGTCTCTTTGCATACCTTTAAACATACAGCTGTAGACCATTTCACCATGCAAAGTGAAATCTGTGTGTGTGTGCTGAGGACCAGAATTGATGGACACCAGGTTTTAGCATTACATACTGTGTATTATTTGGGTGCCTTGAAGCCTACAGCTGTAGATGCTGCAGACCCTTACTGTCCTTAATGAAGACAATTCTTCCTGTCCCTTACCAAACATGCTTCACACACAAGGAGGCCAAATGGGAAGAAATGACATAGCATTAATAAAGAACACTAAAGAAGTAAATATCCAAGAGAGGAGATGACTCAAGCTACTAATTTTGAACAGGAGGACTCTGGACATGGGCAGGAGAATGTGGCAAATCCTTCACAGTTCCAGCACCTACTGCTCATTTCATCAGCATTCCTTGTCTTGCAAGACTTGCAAGAGAGACATTTGCTATTTTTAAGATGATTTTGTTTCTTTCAAACCTGTAAATCAAAAACTCTTTAATCCTTGCATTTTTCATTGTCAGTTGATTTTTGTTTGTTTTCTGTCCTCCTTCCTTAAGGGCTAATATTATTAACAGCATTTGATAAACTTGTTGTGTTATTGAAAGTTCAGTGCCACTGAAGAAAATTGGAACTACATCACCATGCAGGGCAGAAGTAGAAAAAATAGGTACACAGGGTCATCTGACTATAATAGCCAGGGCATGAATTTTTCTCCAAGGCTAGTGTGTTCTCTGGAGCACTCAGTGTGTCAGTAAGTGCGTGCTTCATGCTGTGCTGGCTGAATTTTCAAATCCATCTTTATGTGCAGCCCTTGGAACATATGGCAGCAATTCACCTTGGCATTGGTTTAATTATTACTATTTTAAATTCTGTTGAACAAGAAAAGTCTTTTTAGGGCAGGAAAGTCTTTGGCAAAGGAAAAGAATGTTGTTTCCTGCCCAGGGATTTTTGTTTGGATTTTTATTTTTTCCATCAAGCCAAATTGTGGAAGACGAGCTGTATCTACAGGGCGGTTTTCAAACCTTTTTTCTTCTGCCTGACAGAAGCCATCCTGATGCTGGATGCAAATCATGTCTCTTTTTGAACTCCCTAGATGAGAAGGTTATACTGGCTGGGAGAAGATAGGAATTCTTCAGTATGAGTTAGTATTTTTTCCACTCATCACCTGCTGAGATGAAGCATTTCTTCAGTGTGGCCAAATTGGGTTTGGGTTCCCAGAAAAAGAGTAGATGCAGCTCTACAAGGACCTGAGGATGAGTGGTTTCCACTGCTGCTGGTGGGATGGCTTAATGAATGGCTATCAATGGAACAAAACTCTGCTAACCTAAAGCTCAACCTCCAGCCTGCTTTCCTGCAACAGTGCTGCAGTCTCCTGAGCCTGGGTTAGTGAAAGAGGTCTCATGTGCATGCGTATGACAGTGTGTGTATTTCATTAGACAGCTGGCATGAGCAACTCTTCAGACATCCTTAACCTCGCTTGAAGGTGCCTGAACGCTGGCAGATAAGAGGAATGTCGAGGAACTGTTACATAAGTAGATGCACAATGTCAGTGGGTGTTACCACTCGTGATTTAATTTTCCAGCTGAACTGCTGGCCTTGAGTAAATAGTAATTTCAAGTGGTGATATAACTAAGAAAATCTAATGATGGATATCTTGGGGTTTCTGGGGTTTTCTTAGGCAACTGGAAGCCGGCTTGGACTGATGACTATGACTGTCTTTACCCTTCTGACTGCCGTCATTATTGCTTTTGTGTACGGCTGGCAGCTGACTTTGCTTATCCTGGCCTGCATTCCTTTCGTTATTGCTGCAAATGCTGCAAATGTTAGCTCTGTGTCTGGTCATGCAGCAAAAGATCAAAAAGCTTTGGAGGAGGCTGGAAGAGTAAGTTCTCCAATTTTAACTACAGGGTTATGGTGTGAGATCGCTTTTAAGGACAACACTGTTGCTATATTACAGCTGACTCAATTATCTAAGATAAATGAAGTGGAGAGAGGAGAGGGCAGGATGGGGGATGAAGGGAATGTTTATATATCCCTGAGGAAAACAAAACATAGATAACATAAAACATCTGTAAATAAGAATGCATTTGAATGCCTCCATAGCAGATTTCTGGGCAGGGGCAGCTGTAACAGCAGCAGCCCCAGTACTGCTATGGTTTGTGCCTGTGCTGTAGCTAGAAGTGTCTCAGAGCTCAGCTGCCAAGCACCAACACAATTTTTCTTTTTTTAATTCCATCATAAATTGCAAACTATTTATGTACTTATGAGGTCTAGGGTACTGCCTTCATTTACCTGATAGTGCTTTTCCAGGAGGCAGAATTGCTCTGTGAAAAAATGCCCATTGTTTAGATGATTGGGGTTTATTCTTATTTTATTACATAGGGTTTATCTGCTGGGATTGTGACTTATGAGATAGAGCAAGGGCTGCTGACACTTCCTGTGTCCTGACCCAAAGGCCCAAAACTGAAGTACCTTGTCGTCTTCAGTCTTCCCTTGTCTTGTACTCACCTGGGAGTGAGTAACTTCATTGCTGTAGGCTTCTGTTCATAACAGACCTCAAGCTCTTTTCCTAAAGTAAATACTTTCTGATGTAAACTAATGAATGTTGGAGAAGATCAGATATTTGGGAGATATGTCATAGATGGTTGTAAGAAATTACCTTTCTTATTTTATGTATTTATTTCTTTTTTAATCTCCCAATTTAGGTTTCAACAGAATCAGTTGAAAATATAAGAACTGTTGCTTCACTGACCAGGGAAGAAGCATTCTATGAGAAGTACATAAACAGTTTGAATGGTCCATATAGGTGGGATCTTTTTTCTTTAATTCTGTTCATTAAACATTTTAAACCTTTCACTTTGTTTTAGATACACTTCTTGCAAACCATCTGATATCCACAAGATTGGGAGGGGTATTCTTTTCCGTATGTGTGAAATTTTTTCACTAGTTACAATTTAATATGCTTTTTTATATGCAGTGTGGAGGATAACATATGCAAGACTTGTCCTTTCATTATTTGAATACTTTATAAAATGCATTTTCCTAGTGCTTTACATAAATATCATTTGCTTGTGTGTGTATAGAATGTAAGACATATATTCAGTCAATTTCAGTACACTGGATTAATTTGTATCAACTAAGAAATGGACAGTCAGTTCACATACCATGCTCATTATAACACAAACCAGTTTTATTTTATTTGTGTGCCTTTGAAACCTCAAATGAACTTCATGTATTTCCTTTGTTTGAGCCTCTGTGTGCCACTGACGTCTCTTTGCTGAAAGACATTCAAATCACAAGGGATGTCTGATTTCTCTAATTCCATTTTATTTAAATAAAATAAGATCTGGTTTGTTTTTCTTTCTGACGTAAAAATACAAAAGATGGAATTGAAAATTATGCACTGCATAAACTGTCATAATCCAAAACAGTGTTAAAATTCAATATCTGGCAAGCTAGCATTGCCCAATATGTAAGTAATATGCCTGCATGGGCTGTCAGAGGTCTCTGATTTATTGCTCAGACTGAAAAGAAGATTTCCCTTTTTTTTTTTTTTTTAGTGATCATTCTAGACCATGAGGGCAGAGACCTCCTGATTGATTCAGTGTGCACTGAATTAGCTACACCAAATGAAACCTCTCTAGAAAGACAAATTGAGAGAGGCTTAGTCTGTATCCTTGTGGGAAAAATCAGCAGTATGTCCCTGTTCCAAACTGGGATAAGAGGTCTCTGCATGGATGGGAAGGCCTGGCTGCCGTCTACAGGCAGCCCTTGGCTGGGCTGAAGCCTGCCTATTTCTCAATAACCAGTATGGATGATCCAGCTTATTAAAATGCGATTTTTAAAAATCTGCTCCAGTGATTTACCCTGCTATAGGAAAGAAAAGGGATCAATTCAAGATAGCATAACTGAAGATCTCATTACTCCAATTTTATGTTCTATGGGCAACTCCATGTCACAGTGTAAGATGCTTTCAGGGTCAGAGTGTGTTGCTTGAAAACTTTAACCCAGAAATCTGGTCATCTTCCAGCCAATGTCTGTTGTTTCTATTTTACAAATTATTTATGGAAAATGTCTTCCCTTTCACAGAGATTCTCTAAAAAAAGCTCCTTTGTATGGATTTACCTATGGAATAGCTCAGTCTGCAAACTACTTCGTTAATGCAGCAGTTTTCAGATTTGGGGCATGGCTCATTGCTCGTTGTTTGAGTAACTTTGAAAATGTATTTATGTGAGTATTGTTTGTGAAGGTAAAGATGGGTATATATGGGATAATATTTCAACGTGTGCTTATTTAATCTACTTACAGAGGTAATGGGATGTGGAGACTGCCAAATTCGCGGTCCATTTGGGAGCAGTTTGGGCAAAAGGGTTGTTTTGGAGAAAGGCTCCATTGCCCAAATACACACTTGTGACTACAAGTAGTGCATCATCTCTGGAGGAGTCTTTAATGTTTCACGTTCTTCCAAGCAGAGGGTTTTACTGTGACTCTACTACTGATCTATAAAATAGTAATTGATGACATATCTAAAGAGGCTATAAACATTATTTTTGAAGGTTTATTTTATATGTGAAGAAAACAGCACATTCCACCAGAAACAAGTGATTCTTTATCTTTTGTTTTTAGAGTCTTCTCTTCTGTCATATTTGCAGCTATGAATGTTGGTCAGTCTGCTTCTCTGGCACCAGATTATGGCAAAGCTAAAGTTTCAGCTCAAAGAATCTTTCAACTTTTGGATAGAAAACCTCAAATTGACAGTTACAGTGAAGAAGGTGAAAAATTGGTGAGTTTTTTTCAGAAAAACCCTGAATGACATTATTAGTAATGCTTTGTTGTCTACAACTGTATTTGCACTGCCTCATGTTTTGTAGAGCATCACTAAAGACAGACGCTGTATAAAATAGTGTTACTGCCTGGCTAGTTTTTTTTTTTTTTTAATGGGCCTTCTATCTGTCACCTTAAATGTGGTTTTGCTCTCAATAAATCTGAAATGATTTTTCATTCAACTGCCCTACATTTTAAATGGTTTCAGGAAAACATTGATAATGTCAGTTCACAATTCATTGCCTTTGTGTAAAGGTTTACGGGAGAAATAAAACACAAGTGCAGTTTACTACTGTTTTTGCAGATAAACAGGAGAGTAGCCCTGTCAGAGAAAGAACAATTTTGCCAAAATCCATCCCCTTACAACTGTTTCTCTTATAAGAAAATGTGTTCTTGGGAAGTCAAAACTAACTTAATGAATAATATGATTTACTCTAGAGGTTTAAAATGTCTTGTCTTTAAATCAACATTGTCATTAAGGAATCTGATCTTGGCAAATAAACTTTGTGCAGAGACTTGATGTGGAAGGATTACGTTTACACATACAAATGAAAATTATCTCACTTGTAGGTGTTAGACAGTAGCCCCTGCACAGGAAACTGTAATCCACTTTCAGTAACTTTAAGATCTTACACAGGATTTTCAAACTTTTTAATTACGTTCTTTGTGTATCTCTTTGAAACAGAGCTCTCAGGCATAGGCTTCGAAAAATTTGGTAGAAAATCTATGGCAAAATAAAACTTGGATAGAAATATGTATAGTCTAGACTGGACTCAAAAACTAGTGCACGTGTCTTGAGCAAACCCCTTAAATCAGCTGTTGTGCTAGCATTCCTAGAATGTTGCTAGTTTTTATGTGGGACTTGCTCCTACCAAGAGGAAGCAGGCAACTAGGCAAGGTCTGAATGCCTGCCCCATTCTTTCATTTGGTCTTAGAGATCTGCCTGTCTAGAATGGCTGATTAATGATCGCTGTTGCTTTTCAAAACACCCGCTTGTCATACGTGCCTGTAAATTACCTACTGAAGAATTTACCTCTCTTTAATATCTGATCTTAACCTTGTGATGTATTCATTCAAGTCATGCTACCTGCAATGTGAGATCAGGAGAGTAAATGTGATAGATCATACCAGGAAAAGTGCCTCAATTAGATGTGTAGCAAATGAAAAATACTAACATTGTTTGTGTAAAGATACTCCTTTTGAAAGCTGAAGTAAATATAAATACAGGAGAGAAATGCGTAGAACTGTTATTCCAAAAGGATCTAGTGATTTGCAACTAGAGATCATCCTATAAATGACAATACTAAACTTGATTCTAATATGTGATTGCAAAGAACAACAAAAACTATTTCAAAATCACTGTCCCATACTTCTGTGTCAGTTTTCTCATTCAACACTTTTAAGTCTTGACTGTTTATTTAAAGCTGATAAATGATAATATAATCATACAAACATTCTGTTACTTTTCAGAGTAATTTTGAAGGCAACATTGAATTCAGAAACATCAATTTTGTATATCCAACAAGACCAGAAGTTCAAGTTTTGCAAGGACTTAATGTGAAGGTTAACAAAGGACAGACTCTGGCATTAGTAGGAAGCAGTGGCTGTGGCAAAAGCACATCCATTCAGCTCTTGGAGAGATTTTATGATCCTGTGGAAGGACAAGTGGTAAAGTAGACTTATGTGGCTATTCATAATCATTGAATCTACATAATTCTTCATCTTCTAAGGCTTCAGGGGTCTTAAATGATCCTGGCTATAGCTCTGGAGAGATGACTCATAAATGAGTTGTGGGTTACTGAGGCTGCAGCTGTAGACAGTCTCCAGACAACTGTTGCTATCTGCCCCAGCACTAGTGGCTAATGCATGGGATTGACACAGTACACAGCACTGATACATCACCAAGAGGGATGGTTTCAGGCTACACTGTCTCCTCAAAGCTTCTAAGTGTCTGATCACTCTGGGCCAGAGAATTCGTGTCATCTGCTTGACTGTGTGCAGACCATCTGAGAATATAAATTCACACATTAGAGACAAAAACACATTCTTCACACAGTACAAACCTAAGAAGGATGTAATAGGATTTTTGATGCATTCACTGTTAATGTGTTATCAAAGATGTGATGAAACCTTCCTGGTGGTTTTAAGATTAAGTTAAAGGCCCACAGTTGAGAATATGTATTGTTAATTCAGCTTCTTAAGGATGAGCTTTCCCACAAGGATCCCAGTTCTGCTTGGTTTTTGCAGGGCTAGAAGGATTGCAGAAACAGCCTCTGCTGTGTGCTCCATGCTTCTATCTGCCAGAAAACAAAAGAAAAACACATGAAATTAAAAAATAATGAAAATAAATATTTATCCACAGTGTTGCTTTTGTTCCACTTCACATGCAAAATTTACTTGAATTCAGATGGAAATTTCACATTTAACAGGTTTCCTGATACAGATTGTTTCCTCTTTACGTTATGTATCTGTGGATGAGCTCTGTACTCAATATCACATCATTTTTTTTCTGTTTCTCTTTCTAGTTAGCAGATGGATTTGATACCAAGTCTTTGCATTTACAATGGCTGAGGTCCAGGCTGGGTCTAGTGTCACAGGAACCCATTTTGTTTGACTGCAGCATTGCTGAAAATATTCAGTATGGAGACAACAATAGGGTTGTTAGTCAGGAGGAAATTGAAGAAGCAGCTAAAGCAGCAAATATTCATGCCTTCATTGACAAACTGCCAGAGGTGAGAAACAGCAGTCTGCTTTTCACAGTGCACTTTAGACGCTTGGAGTGACATGGAGAGAGGCAATACAGAAATAAAAATGAAAACATGTAGTTATAATTTCCTTTATATGAGGAATGTATTTTAAAGATAACTGATATCTTAAGATACCAAAATGTGTGTTGTTTAAAATCCCTGCTGGATTGCTCAAGTAAGTCAGTGTGTGAATGTAGTGATAGACAAAGCAGTATGAGTGGGAAAGAATAAGGACACTGTACAAGCATTTTCTCATATCCTCATTTTTTAATATTATTTTTTGCTTCTGTAGCTGAAACTTCTCAAATTATTTTAAGATTAATTTTTCTACAATACTTCAACAAAACTAAATATTTTGCATCTAGTTGGATGGACAGGGAGTGTTTCTTAAAATACTGTGCGTTAGTAAATCAAAAGTGAATAGCCTGATGTTTAACCTTCATGCCTGCATAGAATTTGGTTCTAACAAGGAAAAATTCTTTGATGGCTTGTTTTCGCTGAAGCTCTGCATAACTGAAAATGGTGTCATTGATGCTAAAAAATACTATAGTTTTGTCATTACTATTAATATTTGAGATTCTTCAGTGATTTACGAGTAACACAGGATGAAGTCCTTGATGTATGTGTCAGGAAACATATTGTTACGATCATGGTTAAGTGTCACCTGGACACCTTAACACTTATCACTGGCAGTACCATTCAAGAGCTGCTCTAGTCTTTGGGGAAGAAAATTTTCGGATCAAATATAGATAGGTGGCTTATTATACAGCCATTCATGCTGGAGGTGTTTATAACACTTTAGCTTTATTAAAACCATTTGTACTGTTCTTTCATGAATCTAACCTAAACGTTATTGCTACAAGTGAAACTTTACTTTTCTCTGTGAGTATTCTTAAGCCTTATTTTTTTTTCCTCCCCTTCAAACATTCAGAAATATAATACTCGGGTGGGTGAGAAAGGAACACAACTTTCTGGAGGTCAAAAACAAAGGATAGCAATTGCCCGAGCTCTGGTTCGTAATCCTGCTGTTCTGCTTCTAGACGAAGCTACTTCTGCACTTGACACAGAAAGTGAAAAGGTGAGTAATGATCATCACGTGAATTACTTACAGCTATATGTGGTTAGTTGCTTTTCTCTAGAATAAAAGAAAAAATTTAAGAAAATCAGCATAATGTGATGCAGTTAATCAGCCATGGGGAAAAAAAAAAACAATAAGCAGGTGTATCACAGTAGCATTTCCACTTTAAGCTGTGAATTTAAAAACATTAGGAAGCTGTGCATAAGTTAAGCAGTAGATCCTTTTCATTTAAAAAAAGCTTTTGGAACAATAAAAATGTCACAAAAAAAAAAAAAAGCAGCTCAGATTACACTCTGGGTTTTTCAGTTAGTTGTATTTGGTAGTAAATGCTGAATCTGTGTTCTGACACAACCTTGATGTCCAAGAACCCAACTGTCAGTGACTTCTCTCACTGAGGGAAACCCTGTTAGGTAAGGATGTCTCATATATACACGTAGTTTATAGGACATATATTCAGGTGATAATAAAAGTAAGATATCAAATGTGTTTCCTACATCTGAGGCTGTACAATTGCTAACAGCATTTTCACATCTGTGTGCAGATTGTTCAGAAAGCTCTGGATAATGCCCGGCAAGGTCGAACCTGCATTGTAATTGCACACCGCCTGACAACCATACAGAATGCAGACATCATTGCTGTGATCCAGAATGGCAAGGTGGTGGAGCAGGGCACCCACAGCCAGCTACTGGCAAAGGAAGGACACTACTATGCCCTTGTAAATGCACACTGTTAGTAGAATGCTGTTAGTAGAATTTTTGTTTGTTTATTTGTTTGTTTTTCCTGGGAAGATGTGAAAAGCTGACAAAGAAGTAATGTTGGTTGTATCTCTGCTGATGGAACAGTGGCCATGTAGTGTGTAGCCTGATTGCTCAACTTGGTGTTGACCTTGGCCTATGTACCTAGAGAGGAATAAGCAGTGTATGCCCATGAGTGATAGGTACAAGTGGCAGCCCAGGGGCTGGGCATTTGGAGGGATGGTGTGATCTGGAGAGAGCCAGACCTAAAGCAGTCTCATCCAGTCCACCAGTTCAGGTGGAAGAACCCAGATCTTTGTCCCCTGAAACTCTGGCCCACGTGAGTTGACACAGATCAAGGGTCATCCGTGAGTGTGGCAATGGCTAACTGTCATGGATAAGCAGAGGGCTGCTTGTGCTTGCTTCTGTTGATTTTATTTTTTTCCTCCAAGATGCAGCTGCGAAGTTTTCTTTATGATCTAAGATCTGTTGATTCTCAGATAATATTTGAAATAAAAGCATTTCTATTTCATTTAGAGAGGAGTGGTTGTTTTTTCCACTTCTTGCCATATTTCTGATATTACTCTCCTTCATCCATTTTTTGAGGATTCAATGTTGTATTTCAGATGATAATTGTAATAGTGGAATGCTTTCCATGGAGTGGTATATTTTATGTAGTTTATCAGTGTCTGTTGTACTTTTCAATTGCAGTCATTTGGGTCACTTCAAAAGTCTTGTAGGACAGAGCTAGGATGGCTTGTTTAGAATGAAGTCACTGTTACATTCCCTTTTTCTTTGTTTTATTTCTGCACAGGAATTAAGCAGTGAATTCTTAATTTAGGGGAAAAAATATCTTATTGCTTAATCTACCAGCATTCTCGGGGAAGAAAAGAGTGATTGTTGCTTTGGGTTGGATGTGTATGTGTGTTTTCGTTACAGTTGTAATAAATTGCAACACTACAGAAACTTATTCATTATAGTGCTAAAATAGCAAGTAAAATTAAGTAAAAAACAGGAAATTATTTTCTCTATATAAATAGAAATAGCAGCTATTAAGCTGAATCATCTAACATCTGTGACTGGTTAATGGAACATCTTTGTGGAAAATACTGCATTTGCATCCACACAGATAACAGAAAAATCCAAAATGTGCTTCCTACCTCCGGCTCGGAATTATTTAGTAAAACGGAGGCAAATGAAATAAGGAAATATTCAGTATTTGACCTGGAAGGTGCTATAACAGTTTCACTGGGGTCAGCCTAGAAAAATAAGTTGTGTCACTAGTGGGGCTTGTGCTTCCCCTTGTTGACCTTTCTAAGGGTAAATATTACCTACAATGGAAAGAAAAGTTATTTCCCTTGCATCGCTTTCAGCATGTTCCTCACCGCTGTTCATGTAGAACATTCTCATGCTGCAGTAGCTGGACAGTCTCAAAACCATCTATGTATTTTAGGGATAAACAAAGTAAGGTCTTGAAGTGAGATGCTTGGCAGCACCACATGGAAAGATGAGCTTGCCTTTTGGCTAGGGCCAAAACGAATGGGTGCTCCTGTCATGACAGAGGGAGCTGCTCTGGGCCATGGGATCTGAGTGAAAGAGCTGTGCCTAACTGAGGTTCCTTGAGTGTTCTCTGCTCTTAGAAGATTGAAAGGGAGAATAGAGAACATGACTAAAGTAAATAGCATTAATTTACTTAAGCTAAGTGAATTGTTTTTTAGTGTATGAATGTATTTTACAAATTTGACTCAATACAAGGATATTAAAAATTGCTAATGTTATAGCCCTGTTTAAAAGGTCATCTGCAGATGTGAGAAAACCACCAGACAAAACCAAGCCCTACCCACCAGGCAAGAGACAGTGGTGGGCAAGAAGAAGAGCAAAATTCCAGCCATCTCTAAGAATGACAGAATAGCACACTACTGAATGACTGCAAAACTACAGATTGAGCTGGGTGACTTTACTGATTCAATGGATCTATAAATAGATCAGCATGTTCAGCCTGTAGGCATTACTAACAAACTTTGTACTCGGGTGGTTTATTTCAGACTGTTCATGTCATCTTCCACAGCTGGTTATGCCCATGCAGCTGGCAGACTGGCTGTGTGCCAATTAAAAACAGATATAGAGTCAGAGACAAATACATGTTAAAAGCACCTTTTCAGCAGTAGAAGGCTGGTATAAAGATCAAAAGAATTATCTCTGATGGGGAAAAAAAATGGCCTAAGAACATATATTTTAAGATCCCCTTTGCTATGTTGCCATCTACCCTAGCTGCTAGTTACGCTTCCTTTACCCCTATACAAGTAGAGGCTACGTGTTCCAAGTAAGGTGCTGGTGATGCCACTGGGGCCATCACCCCTAAGATAAGTGTCATGAGTATAGTGATGAAGGAAGAACATCAACTCAAGAAACACCAAAGGCCTTGTTCATGAATAGATGAGAAGCATTCAGCCCATGTACTTGCTTTATGCCAGCACTGCTAATCCTGCTAGAGAATTAATGTCTTACCGTGCTCTGCAGATGAGAGTTAAGACTTCAGAGAAGGCTTTCATAAGGAATTCAGGAGAATGAATTAATGGTGACTTAAACTGACTGTATAGTTAAAAAATTACTAACAAACTGAAGCCCCTGAGATGGGATATGGAGTTGACAGGAAAGTGCAAACTAAAGGTACAGGAACTGACTATCCTTATGGCTTCAAAGAATCATTTGTTCTCATACAGGCATTGGAGCTTACTGGTCCCAGTGGGCCCAATGGTTCCAAGTTCTGGGTGCTCTATTTCAGTTTGAAATATCTGTCAGCAATTGAAGAATAATGCTGTTTGCAAAATAGTGAATGAATTTAATGTTTACCAGCTCATGGCAGCACTGTTTTTCCCCAGATGTTTACTTTATTCTGCAGCCTATAAGATTTCAATTTAAAGGCATCTAAAACCTGTAAAGAACTGCATAGCCTCATAATGATATTTGATAATCCTAATTGCATAACAAAAAAGAACACTTTCATGAAAATTGCAATTCGCAACCCTTTTCTTTTGGGATGAGTTGAAATACTAAACCAAAGTGTCTTTTATCTATTTTTTACTAGGATTAGTTTTATGAGCTTAATCGAAACACAGAGAGTTTGCACAGTTTTGTTAAACTGTGGCAGTTGATAACTAACCTGTCCTTCCTTTGCTGTAATCAATAGACATTGTACCTATGACTTTTTACTTACAAGTTTGTAGGTGTGATACTGTAGGGCAAAAGGAGAGCTCAGAGGACTCTTGTCACAGTAAGCACTAGGAAAATGACTGTCACACCTGGGAGCAGGCCTATTTCAAAGTTAATGGTAGGTGATTTCACTAATTAATAAGGGAAATGCTAAGAAAGCATGCAGTCTGTTCACTTGACATTGCTGGAGGGTTTTAAGTGAAACTGCTTTCCTGGACTGAGTCAGCTTTAGGAAAATTACTACCCTTGTAACAAAAGTAATAAAAAGCCAGATCTTGAACTGTTAAATCCCACCATATAGATATGCATAGGACAGCTGATAACCTCATTCCATTACCTTCAGTGAACTTGTTTCCAAACATCCAGCACAAAGAATTTGGCTTTCTGTTTGAAGATTAAACAGCTTTTCAGGATGGCTTGTGCAACCCTCCCTTTCACGAGAAAGCATTTCTTAGCAGTGCTACAATTCTCTCTCGATAAAGGGCTCACCCACTAATTTTTATACAAAGATAAATACAATCAAAAGCAGAAGAGTTCCCACAGGCCTTGGAGCCATGGTTGTTCCTGTCCAAAAAAAAAAGAAAATGAAGTGGCTGTTTTTCCAAGCTTTTCTGTTTGATTGTATGAGAGAAACATGAGTTTGTAATCACTACAACTGTAGGTATGTACATGAACTGGTGAGTGAAAGCCAGTACATTACTTGGCCTCTTTTTGTGCACCCATGCTTCTCCAAGACAAACTTCTTATATAAGGTCTGAGATATTGAGGAGTACCTAAGTTCTTCCAGACTATTAGGAATGAAGATAAATAGCAAGGTAACAAGGCCATCAGCAGCACAGATGTGTTCTTCTTTTAAAATGTACTTGGGGGACTTATTTGTTAAATCTGGATCCCTAGGTACATGCAGAGGACTGAATTTTCTATTCAAAGTTAGAAGAATCCCCATGCACTGCTATTCTCTACTAAGTTCCAGCTGCCCTAAGCCGTATCACAAACTGCCCATTGCTCCAACATTTTCCATGGTTACAGCTCTGCCTGGCTCTTCTCTTCCAGCTATCTGGGCTGCTTTTTCTCCTCAAGCACCTACCCTAGCATGCACAGCAGATGCTATACTGTGATGCAGTGTGAAAGGACAGACAGAGACAAAGGGGATGTGCCAAAAGCAATAGAGATGCAAAAGGATTACTTTCTTATTTCAAGAATATTTCTCAGCAGAAGACTGTCATTGCTCTCAGTAGGTGAATCATTTACAGTGGATTGTTTCCATCTGCCTCTGTGGTGTGCTCAGCCAAATAGCCTACAAGCAATTCTTACCTACCTGAGACCCTAGCAATCATCTTGAGTTTTTATTGCCTACCTGGTTCATCAGCAGTTATATTAAGAAATGATTTTATGAAGTATGTCTTTCTGTCTGGAAATAGTAATTTATTGTGCCCTTAGGGAAACTTACACATCCTCTCTGGTTATTCCCAGCCTGTCCAACAACATCAGTATCTCATGCTCCAAAGAAAACTCACCAAGCCTTCCTGTAATTCTCACAGAGTGCCAGTTTTTATTTTATTGAATGCTTTCACAGAAAGATATTTTGAAATCGTGTTGGCTCCACAAAGTAGGACTTATGGATATGTTTGTATTATTTGTTGTATTTTCAGTTGCTCTGCTGTTTCCATCAGAGTAACACCCCACCATCCCACTCCTTAATTTCTCTGAGCATCATCTGTGATTGTTGCCTTATCATACATATTCCAAAGCAAAATTACCTTTCATTAATGCCCAGTAGAATAATTCCTTTTGTTGCAGTCTTTTGGATTCTAAAAAATGACCTGAGTATGACTATTCTCCTACATATAATTGTTGATTTCTGGCTCCTCAGTATTTGATCTAGCATGGGCTCACTCCTGGAGAAAGAAGGTACATGATATTCTACAAAGAAAGAAATGAAGGGGAAAGAAACAGTGTAATTTGAAACTTATCACTCTACTTCAGGCATGTATGGCTGAAGAAATAAACTAAATTGCCTTCGAAACATCCATAGGATTTGACTCATCTGTTTCCAGATGTCTTAGAATGCAGTGAACTACATGACAGATGCGCCTGTTTCTTACCACAAAGGTAAATGGGGAATATGGGTTTCTATTCAGGTTATACACTTACATTAGGTGAAGGGAGTACCACTCCAAATGTCTGATCTTTCTTGTAGATGTTGTTATCAGTCCTGCAAATAACATTTGGAGCCCTGACCACAAAGGTTTCTCTTGTGGATGTGAGCTTTGAGGGTGAGAAAGGACCTCTGGAGCACAGGAAGGAGAAGTTTCTTCACCTGGATATTAGCAGTGAAGAATGTTGAAGTGAAGGACAAATGTTCAGAAATCAGGAATTAGTTATCCTGAATATATAAGCAGAAAATAAGTTTACAGTTTGCAGAATTCAAATGGCTTGTAATAATGAGCAAATTAGCAGAAATGGGATTTCTTTTCTCTCTTCAACAGCGTGTGGGGAATTTTAAATGAAGAGTAAACATTTTCAGGTTTCAAAATAAATAGGCTTTCTGACAATCCAATCCTTTGTCCATTTTTTTTATGAAACCACACTAAAAATGATAAGTGGAGTACTCATTTTCACATCTGCTATCCATATGATCATACACCTGGCAGTGATGTGTGTGTTTTGCTTCAGAGGAAACAACCAAACAGCTATCACTTTATACAGCACTAATAGTCTCAGTTATAAGCCTGCTACATGTGTTTTATTTACTGTAAATGAAGAGTATAGAAGCAATGCAGAATACGAAGATGAAATTTTAATGATGCTAGAGCAATATGAAGAGGCATCTGTAACATGATTTACTTTTTAATACTCAATAAAGTAGTTTTTGTTGGGATAAACAGGGTTCCTAACAAGTATTCACATAATTGTTTCTTCAATTTCTTCTTTCACACATACTTTGAGATCTGGAGCAATTTTTTCCATGAATATATGCCAATCTTCCTGGGACTTTTCCAAAGTTACGTTTTCTTTCTCTTTTTTGTTTCTTCCCCTTTTTCTATTAGATCTTAATACTTTGCCATAGTTCTTTTACACTCATATATTCAGTTGCAGTGTGGTAAGTTTACATTTATAAAATACACATTTGTATTTGTTTCAGTGCATATAGATTATTCCTATACTCCTTGCAATGAAGCAATCAAAAATTATGTTTTCAAATGAATCATGGGAAAATTCCATTTGTTTCAGCATTTCAGTTCAATCTTTCAGAATCAAAACTAGCTTTTTGTTATGACAGTCATCAATGGATGATGAAATTTCTTTATTCGTCTTAGACACATAAGTCATCGCTCAACTCACATACTGGCTTTGTGCACATAATGTTAGTTATGCATGCAGATTTATTCCATTTTTGAGTAGATAAACCTCTGTTAGCTTTTATGTCTAGGCCTTTTAGCCTTACCTCCTGGGAAAGCAATTAAGCTTCATGTGCTTGAAAAGCCCAGACTGCTCACTTCATGAAAGCATTAGCAAATCTCTCAAGATCCCCAAAGCTGTCCCCTGGCTTTCAAGAGGGATGGTACTGTGAAAAGCTACAAAACTCAGCTTGTCTAACACAAAACTTCTTACTGCAATATTAAACCTCCTCTCATCTCACTGCTTTCCCAGAGGGTTGCTTATTTTCCAGAAAAGTAGTATAGCTTTTATGTAGGTTTCATGTTTTCATTTCTCAAAAAACTACAGGGCCAGCAGTGACAGGGTGCTCCTCTAAATGAGCACCTTCAGAGGATGAGCACAGAAGCAGCATAGAAGTGCTATGCTGTGGGCCCAAATCCCCATGCTGAACATCCTTTAAAAGTATCTCAGACAAACAGGAGCATGGCTCAAACCACCCTAGCCATAGTTACATTGTTATTGCCAAGAATCAGTAAAGAGCTGTACTATATGAGTGATATTTAAAATGCATTTTGTTCAAGTTCAGCTTTTGCTATGACTTCCCTCTAAGGGCTCTCAATTATAATGCCACCAGGACTGGCACTTTCACATAAGTATTCACATGTGTTTATAGTAAACCTGTATTAACACAAGTCACATTCAAACAGAGTTTCAGATTTAAACAAATAAATAAAATGGTGCAAACAAAAAAAAAAAAGGCATCGATAAATGATTTTTAATGTTGCATATATGGGGTTGTATATGCAACATTTAGTTATATGTGAATATAACTGTTAAAATAACTTTATTTGTAAATTTTGTGAATAACTGATTTGTAAATTACTGTTAAAATTGCATTTCTACTAAATAACATTTTTTTCACATCTATACTTCTACTTCCCCCCTCCCCAACAAAATCCACTGGAATTTCCTTCACCTGCTCATTTCCTCTCAGATTGTCCCACATATTACTCAATGTCTCAACTGCAATCACTGCCCTGGAAGAAGAAGCCTAACATACACTGGTAGCTCAGTCTTTCACTAAGACTAGTAAGGAATAATTTGGAATAATGCTTCCCTTCAAGCAGCGGTACACTGAAGATTTGAATATAGTCTCGCTACATTTCATTTACTTAAAGGAAAACGGACGTCTGGAAATTTCTAGTGCCTAGGCAGATGCTCCATGTAGCCCCAGTTTGATGATATGTCAAAGTCAGAAAGGGCTGTGCTATAATTGTTACCATATTTATTATTTAGACTATTGCTTCTAGAACATGCCAGCTATTTTTGAAGCTATTCTCAAATGAGAACAATTCAGGAAGAAAAAAAAAAAAAAAAAAAAAAACACCAAACCCCAACTTCTTTTAGTTCCTAGTTATATGAATACACGCAAGCAGAACTATTTCCAAATCTTCCTTCAGGACTCTGCACTATTTTAACCTACCAAAAATCTTGGCAACTATTAAAGGCTGAATTAAATCACAGTCAGATGCATGTGCTTTCTGGAAATAATTCATGACGCTCAAGGGGTAAATGATGTGCTGCAAGAACATTAGCCATACATCTTTCAAGTGGCCTTCACTCTTTCAGCTCATAACATTCACTTGTCCTATCTTGCTTCAGATTAAATGGCAAACCTGTCAACAGAGGAGGAGGTATTTCCCCAGAGTTGTTTATAAAATGACCGGTATGGCTCCGCTTCAGTCCTGCCTGAATACTTTGGAACACGATAATAAGTATCTCAAACAAAGAGTTCTACAGAAAGAGTAAGCAAACTCCAGAAGTGATGAGTAATGATGCTACAGGAAACTAACAAAGAAAGAGGATTTCTGTTGTGTATTGTAGCTCCCTGGGCGATTAGCAGGAGGCATTTCAAAAGGTCATTTTTTTTTTTAAAGAAACCTCATTATGTTCAGATCAAAGGCAGTGCATTTGCTTTTCTCAGCCATTGTTGGATGTAGAAATCTGTTCACCAAAGTACAAGTTTTAAAGCACAGAGGCATGACCTGACTGCTAATTCTGCCGTGGCATGTTCTGCCCTAACAAATTACAATTGCAAAACCACTGCAAAGATGTTCTCCCCTAGATTATGCTGAATGAAAATCTATCTATCTGCTAAAAAATTGTTTTGGCTAAACCAACAATTTTGAATGTTTCATTGAAGGAAAAAAAAAAAAAAAGCAGAAAGTATTGTTTCTGCTTATAAAATTCTTCATCATAAATAATTTCTGCAAGTAAAAATTTTTATTTTTGTTTTAGAAATGCTGAGATGAATAGCTTCAGTTTTATCAGCAGTTTTCCATGGCCAGAACTATTTTCCATGTCTATCTGCAAATAGTTCTAACTAACCTGTACTGACCTTTTTACTGAACACACTGTGCATCCAGAGCCAATCGGCTGGTCCTTGTGCTTTAAGCTGGAGGTGCAACCACAGCAAGTGACTCTTGCAACAAGGAGAAACTTTTGGGAAAGTGGACTGAGGAGCAGCAGATGAATAAGGTAGAGTAGGAAGAAGGACTGGGAAGAACTCTTGCACCTTGCAAAGTTCTTTTCATTCAAATGGGACATGGGCAACCTGCATGTATTCACCAGCTTGCTGACTGGAAAGAGTTACAGAAAATGAAGCCTGGGATGAGACAGGTGTGTGAAGAGGAAATGCAGGACAATGGCAGGAAGCTACAGCTGCCATCCATCCCCATTAGGCATCTCTGAGCATTCACAGCACAAACACTTGTTTTGTAGAATCACAGAATCATAAAAGTTGGAAAAGACCTCTAAGATCATCTAGTCCAACCTTCCACCCACCCACCAATGATTGCCCACTAAACCGTGTCCTTGAGCACCACATCTACATGTTTCTTGAGCAAGTACAAGCTCATACAAATCTGTATTTTTTAGTGCTCCAATGGACAGCTGAAAATATTTTTAAGGTGCCATAAATAAAGATGGATTTAGCCAAAATAGTCCTTGAGTAACGTTTTTGTGAGAAATTCCCTGGATCCCCAATCCAGGAAATGTCTGAGATTCCTGAGGAAGAGCAGCATTAGCAGGGCAAGGTGATGATGCTCACTTTGTACCACCAGATTTTTTTGCTGGGACAACAAAGATGTTGTGGAAGCTTAAGTTTGAGGTACTTTGGGTCTTGATATTACTGTAATAGTATATGCATATGGGTCAAGAAATAAATTCTGATGATTAACTAGAAATATATATTTTTTAATTTAAAATAGAGAGATAATGGTAAAAAATACCCTTGACTTAAATTCTTTTTCTTTTTTTTTTTTCTTTTTTTTTTTTAATATATACTTAAATACAATATGATCAAGGAAAGAGAGAAGTTACAAAAGGATTTGCGAGAGGCCAAAACCTTCTCAACCAACTGGACTTTTCTGTGTAGTTGGCAAGGCAAGTCCCTCAGGTCAGAGCCCAATCCATGGGGATTTTCCACACTCAGGGAGCATGATGGCCATTGCACATCAGATTGCGCTGATGCCCACAGAAAAGTGTGATGTTCACAAGACTGCTTTGGTCTCCTTCAGGCTCTCACAAAGGTATTGGAGCACAGAGCAGCACTTGTGCTGGGCCGGGAAAGGAAGGAGTTAGGCCAAAAGAAGCTGGCAACCACAGTTCCTTAATGAGCCATGTGCTGACAGGCTTGCTTGTGAGCTGTTACAGATGTGCACCAGGCAGCCAAATGAGATGCAGGAAACTCGGGAGGCCAAAAAGCCTCTTCAGATTTTCCGGTTAAGTCGGTAGGATCAAAACTGCCTGCTCTACCTGGCATCACTGAGCAAAGGGCCACATAGTGAAAACATTGCCATTTGAGGCAAAGGCACAGATGCACGTGAATTGCCATAAGGGGGAAGGAACAGAGGGGATGACTCATGAGCCAGGAATGAGACCCTGAAGTGGCACGTTAATTATAGTAACATTTTCTGTGATTTCCCCGTTATGCAGCCGGAGATGCAGGAGCATGAGAGGGCTGTGGCATGAAACAAGGCCAGGATGAACGAGCCAGCAAGGAAGGGAAAGCAAACTTCTGGTGAGAGAAAACCTCCCCAAAAGGTGTCTCCTGGCAACATCTCAGCTGAGACACGGGTAAGACAAAATGCACTGCCCAGTGATGCAGCGAGGCCTTCTGGTGACTTTCCCAGGTGTGAGTCAGCCTCAAGGGCTGCCAGGAGCTCTGACAGCCTGTCTCTATTACGTGTGCCTGAAGCAGCATGGTGCCCAAAGAGATGCTGTCTCAGGGTGGAAATAGCTGGGCACTGCTTTGTGCTGCTCCATGCTTTCTCTGCTTCACTTCTATCTCTGGAATGTCTATTTACCACCATGTTACAGATGGCATTGCTAATTGCCAGGTCTGCATATTGAAACAGGTCTATGGTGAAGGTCTGCTTTTATCATTAAGTGACAAAATAAACATTTTTAGCAGTCTGATTAATGAAGCACTAGACAGCAGAAGCCCCAGTTCACTTACTTCCTGTCGTATGGACAGGCGTGTGTATTACAAAGCACACAGGACACGTAGCCAGTCTTTTCCTTGCATAGCTACATCCAGCAGCGCTTGCCAGAAGTATAAAACCACATAACATATGCAACAGTGACATCTATCGGCTCAGTCCTTGCCCATCACTGCCTGTGTGTTCTACCACAATATTTTTAGTGATGTGAGCGCACATCACATGCTACTGTGATAGCACTGCCATGCTTGGGCACAGCAGCTGGCAGGGCTGCAAGGTAAATTCCTCCTTGAATAACTTGCCCTTGAGCAGAGATATTTAGTCTTGACTCTGAACGCACTGTTCTCTCCACACAGCAAAACTGCTGTTCATGAAATCTTCATTCATAGTGAACTCGCACAAATTTTCTTTTATTTTTTCCTCCCTAAAATGTTCCTATGTCCAAAAACATACAGGTGTAGAACCTTGAAGTTAGTCTGGGAGGAGAATAGAACTCACTGCAAACATTTTTTCCCTCATAATCCAGTGATTCTCCCAGAGAAAGACCATTAGAAGCAAGACAGGTAGTAAAACTGTTTTTCCTTTTGGGCTGCAGAATTCTTGAAGCTCTGTGTTAATTGTAGCTTCAGGGAACTATAGGCATCTTCTGGGGCAGGTTTACTGCCAGGAAGCCTGGCTTGTCACATAAGGTTAGGAAGAGGGAAGATAACTGATAAGGGCAGAGAAAGTTAAGACAAAAAAAAAGACATCAAAGAAGGAGTTACTAGTGCGTAGATGAGGCACACATTACGGATGCTGTAGGCATCAGCAGTACATGGGGCTTCCTTGGAAGCTCTTTGATTTTTCAACAGAGGTGACAAGTGGGAAAGGTCGGAAACAATTCATAGTAATTCTCAACTTGAGAACACTTGAAAATAAAAATCTGACAAATAGGCCACATTGCACTAAGTTTCTTCAATGAGGTAACTGAACAGAACATGACTGAACATTAAAAAAAAAAAAAAAAAAAAAAAAAAACATCACAAGCAAACCCACAACCACTATAGTTCTTACCACTTCTCTCTCTCTTCTAACAGGGATGGATGTAAGTGCAGACACATTCCTTCCATATACTGTCCTATCCCACAGCACAGAGATTATGGCCAGCACACTCCCTTACAGATCTAACAGTCTCTCACAGAGCCCCAGCTGCTGTCAGACACTCTTGAACCACTTTAACCCTCCTCTCTTTCACCTGCAGGTCCCTACCTTGCACCTGCAGGCTCTTGCATTGGGCTGGGGTCTTTATGGGCTTGTCATAAAATTTAGTGCCTACCCCTGAATGTAGTTGTATATTTTTAATTAGTCTGTGTTCTTTCATACAGGTAACCCCTAAAATAATGTCAAATAAAACGCAGAGCAACAGCATCAGATCTGCTTATAGTTTTCTATTTAAACACTTTTCCTCCCTACAGTGCAGAATATCAGCAGTAATGTGCAAACCTCCCTCCCTGCTTTCCAGCTCACAAGAGGGCATGATCAACTTTTTAACAGAGGTCATAGGCATCAAGATTGCATGTAATTTTATTTATTTATTTCTGCTAATGAGCAAGGTAATGCATAATATTACATGGATGTCTCATGTATGAAAAAAAAAGGTGTTTTCTCCATGTCTCCTTTCAAGAACCACTCCCAAAACAGATGTTTTAGTAGTCAAAGACATTTTCTTTCCTGATCTTTTCTTAGCAGAAAATGCAAAGAAAACCTAGACAAAAGTTCCAGGTTTCCTAGCCCATTAAACTGTTTCAGAGTAGTGAGTTTTGAGAGCTCTAGGTTAGGCCATGGTGATTTTAAACCTCTCTATTTGCCAGACCTGTCTCTCTCTATTAGACAATGTTTAAACCACAGGACAAACCTTCCTGAGGCTGATAACTGATTTTCATCCAAGCCCTTGAGATATCAGTTAGCTCCCCTGCTGTATTTCTTTTTCAGTAATTCTGTCCTTTGGCAGAAGATGCTCTCAAGGAAACAGTTAACAGCTGTGCTCTGAGGAAGGGCAGGGTTCTGCAAGCTGTTCTGTCCCTAGTGCCATAGAGAATCACTCTGTGTTGGAGGCACTTTCAGGAAGGGTCTTGGGGGTGAATTCTCGTAAGTATCAGGACGAATCTGAATTTCTTGACTTCTGTCTAGAAGAGCAGCAGTGTTGGTATGCAATGGACTGAGTGGATTGTCTGCTAAAAGGGTACAATAGGCATTTTTCTGTGATTATTCTCCCAGAAAGAGCTCACTTACAAGTGAAAATGCAGACAAATGTCATCTAGCTCCTTCTAATGTGGGTATTAGAGACCTTATCTATTTCTTGTTGCCAGGATGCAAACAATAAATAAGTGATTTTATTGCCTCTTTTATTTCCCTTTACATTGCTCTCTCCTCTTTTCTGATTTGGGGTGGCATGTTCTCAGTGCTCGGTGGTTTGCTTCTCACTAAAGCTGCCTGCTTAAAGCAGAGCCAAAATAATTATTCTAGCTGAGTATTTGGTTCAATAGCTGTTATTAACTTCCTGTGATCTCTTCCTATTTCCATAATTGTACCTGAAACTGTGCAGTTCAATGCAAGAGGATAAACTGAGTCCCTGGAATACTGTGTGCTCAAGTATTTCAGGGGCATTGTTAAGCCAAGTCAATCTTCAATTCTGTTAGTCCTAGAGGGTCCATTTAACCTGCCTTTCTGTGAAGCTATTCTTGATTATTTTAGTTGCAAGTAATTTACAAAGCACCATGTAGCTCTAAAGAGGTGTAAGGAAAAGAAGGACTACCTCCTTCACCTGAAATATATTGGTTTGCTTTCCTAGTCACATCAGAGAGATCTGGGGAAAAAAATATATATATCCTGTTTGATTTTAAAATGAATTTTTATTTATGCTATTTACCAATGCTTTTGTAATAAGGTGGTGTCTAGTCAGGTTTTATTAATTTTTTGTTACTTTAGAGCATCTAAATCAGTCATGTAAAGAAACCCAAGCTAAAAAAGATCACCCATCATGAATAATATGAAATCTTGTGTAACAAAAGCAAAGAAGGAAGAGACTGTAAGGAGCCTGGATTTCCGCTGTGGTCACAGTCATTGTTATTGCCTACTGAGAAGTGGTAGCTGATGCATTCACTGCTAGTGACTAATAGAGCTCAAACAGAGACAAATTCTGTCTCTAGAAAAAGAGAATAGCTTTTCTGCATAGCAGTGCAAGAAAATTCCCAGTGAGCAGTCAGGTCTCCTCCCGAGAGATAACGTTTGATTAAAAACACAAGTAAATCATGCAACCATGATTTGTTTTCACATGCAGGAGAAAAATTCAGCCAATTAATGACTTTCACCATTTAAATTCCCTATCAAGAAAATTGTGGCATTGCTGCTATCCCAGGTGAACAACCTTATGAATGTACTACATGATAATGCCTCCTGGATTACACAGCTTTTCTTGTGCAATCATCCTGCTGGGTGTTGTTCTTACTAAGGAGTCCCTGAAGCCAGGACTGAAGATGAGGGGAAGTAAATTCAGATATTTTCACTGAGCTTCATTTCCTTCTTCCTTTTATGTTCTCAGAACATCACTTTTATATGTGTGTTTTCTTCAGCTCGTTACATTGGTTGTATTTGTGAACCCAGACATACAAGTTCAAAAGATATATTCAAAGTGAATTCTCTTGATCTCGATTATAAAATCAGTCACTGTTTTAGGAGCTAAAATGCTACATAGTGTTTTGATGAACAACAACCATGAAGCAAAGAGAAGAGGCACAAGTGTCAGAAGGTTACATTACGAATGATGTACATTTAAAATGTCATTCAAATTGAGAAGATAAGACTCCGGAGAAACCTCATTAAGACCTTCTAGTACTTAAAAGGACCTTGTAATCATTCAAGAGAAAGTTTTTGCACAGTGTGACAGTGCTAGGGCAAAGGGGAATGGCTTTAAACTAAAAGAAGGAAGATGTTAGGACGAAAGTTTTTACTCAGAGGGTGGTGAGGCACTGGCATGGGCTTCCCAGAGAAACTGTGGGTGTTCAAGGTGTTCAAGCCAGGCTGGGGATGGGGCCCTGAGCAGCCTGATCCAGTGGGCGGCAGCTCTGCCTACAGCAGGGGACTGGAACTCGATGATTTTTAAAGTCCCTTCTAAGGTAATCTGTTTTTCTATGAAATTGCAATATTGCATTAATCAGTTCCGCAAGTAATTTTGTATTTTTGAAGTTTCTGTAAGTATTTGACCACAGAGACAGTTTGTTGTGGTCTTTAAAAATACTTAAATCTCCTTCCGTCTTGCATACATCCTGTCATGATGAAGCTGGCTAGCACAGCGTTGCATGGAGAGCCACCAAAACCTCTCCTCACAGAATCACAGAATCATGAAGGTTGGGGAAGACTGCTGAGATCATCCAACCCATCCTCACCATGCCCACAGACCATGTCCCTCAGCACCACATCCACCTTCTTGAAAATCTCCATGAATGGTGACTCCATTACCTCCCTGGGCATCCTGCTCCAACGCATCACTACTCTTTCAAAGACATTTTTCCTAATATCCAACCTGATCCTCCCCTGTTGCAACTTAGGGCCATTACCTCTCATCCTGTCACTGTTACGTGGGAGAAGAGGCCAACTTCCACCTTGCTAAAACCTCTTTTCATCAGCTTGCAGCTTAAGGGGACCAGCCACTGAAAGAGCTGTTAAAACAGGTGTAAGAAAAGGTGCAGCGTCAGAGTAGACCAAGAGCTTTTCTACTTTGCTTCAAATTCAGGCTGGTGTCTATTCCTCCACTATTAAAACCTGGTTTGAGCTTGGAGTTGGGAAGGAACCCTATCTGTGGCTTTGTTCCTAAAATGAAGCCTTGATGGATACTTGGATGAATTTGGAGAGCTAGTGTGGATAACAGTGGCTTAAAGGTAGGCAACAGCCTAGGGAGGTAGATGTGCATTTTTCTTTCTAAATTCCTTAGCTTTTGCTGATATGTTCCACATATTAGAAATATGCAATATGTGCAAAGAAAATGCTTTGGTAAGACTGAAACACAAGGCCTCTCTCTGTTAATGCTCATCCATGACTTTTCTGAAGTTAAAGAAAATTGAAAAGGAAATGTCGTAAATAAAAAGCCCATTCCAAAATGCAGCAACTTTCATAGAGAAATGACTTGTCATTTAAGAATAAATGGTTTTATTGTTTCAGAAAAACATTTTCTTAATCCAAGCTGCATATTGTCTTCACACTTTTTCCCATCATCTAGAAGTTTCTGATCAAGGAAAAAGTTGATTTTTATGGTCTATAGCTGTAAGTTTTGTATTCGCTTTTGACAGTAGGGAATGTTTATTTCTATCAGAATTGTGTTGTTAATTCAGCAGGCCATAGAAATTCTCAAAAAAATAAAAAAATAATTAAATTGTGTGAATCCAGAAAAGACTCAGTGTAAAACTGAAGCTATCCCACAGAACTTATGTTTTGGCAAGCTATTGGTTGTGTGAGGGCCAGACATGTCACCAACAAACACAAATCAGATGCTAATAAAAATATTCTTTAAACGTATCATTTGGAGAATTGCCAGAATTTTCAAATACTGTCTGAGTCAAGAACATTGCACTTGGGGAGAGGGAAGGTCAGATTTCAATCTGTATGGAAAAGAAAATAAAGCTTGTTATAAGTCTAATAGAAAAATATGAAAAGACAGTAACGTTCTTAAGTTTAAACTGTGTCTGTGCCTATAAGCATGCAATTACTCAACATGGCGAAACTGATCATAGCTCTTTCTAAAAAATAAATTATGTTGTAAAATCAATCATTTAATTAATGTAGGAAGCAAATACCATAAACTAACCCAAATTTCTGTAATCACTCTTTCAGAACAACATATATATGCATATGTCCAGCAGAAAGAAAATAAGAATGTTGTAAGATACAGTGTATAAATATGTTGTGAGCAACAACACATTTAATGTGTGCATCTTTTTACATGTGATACAATTATATATATAAATTCATATATCATATAGAAATCTACTATTGTTTGCAATACTATTAATACAAATATTTTAAATTGTTCAAATAAAATAATAATTATCAAATTTTGCTGAATTTGTGAATGTCAGAGTTCTCTCTGAGGCAACATTAGTCACTATGAAATCGGTGTATATCACTTTTGTGTTGAATATGGTTAGCATGTTTAGGGAATCTTTCATCGGAAATGAAGTTCTACATGATTTTATTTTATTTTATTTTGCAACAGAATCTTTATCCTTTGCAGAGGAAAGAGCTGACATTTAAAAATGCATTTCTTGTCTTTTACTATAAATGGGTCAGAGTTTGTGGGTTGCACAGCCATTCCCTCCCTCTTTTGTTTGCTGCTGGGACATCTGTATCATTCCTCTATGAAGACAAGGAGCAGCACAAAGCCAACTTGCATCACTGCTGGTTGAAATAAGAGGAGACAGCAATAACTTGAATGGAAGAGCCCAAAGAAAGTATTGCAAAAGCTATACAGTTTAGAGAGGAACTTACAAATCCTAGACATTCTACCAAATACATCGAGTATGAGTACAAAGGAAAGAAAATGGAAAGATGCTTCTCAGATAGGAACATTTTTCATAAAAGCAGATATCTAACCAGAGCTTAATATTTTCAGCTGCAGCTGTGGACTGTATAGCTCATGTGTGTTGTGCTATTTACAATGATATATTTTTATGCGTGTAATTTATAAATCAGCAGTTCCAGATGAGCTTAATACCATATAAAGGGAACAGTAAAATAACCATTTCTTGTCTGAGCTTCTGCTTTACATGCAGTACATGGAACAAATCACCAGTCTTAAACGAGAATTTCATACACTATGATGCACTATCTGAATCTAAAGGAGCAGAAGATTGCATTCTGACATGTCTTGTAAGAGGAATATGCTGATGGAGGTCATAATGTTGCCTTGTATTGTACCAATTATTGTATTTCTTTTCTGAATTTTTAGGTCGAATTTGTCCCTTGAATAATAGATCAAATTTGAACCAGGGACTTTAAACAAATCCTCAGTTTCGTATTGAAAGGTACTAAATATATAATCTGGCAATTTAAAATTCAACTCTCGCTGATGTTGGAAGAGTTTGTTAAACTAGACTGCTGATGATAAACTTGAATATGAATTACACTTTCCGCTTATATATATTATTGATTAAAAAAAAAACAACTAAGATCACATAAAGTGTTTACACAAGCACAGAAGGTGATGGAACCACTTGTGATTTCTAATCAGTTTTTTTCATATCCAAAAATACTTATAACAACTACTTTCTGCCAAGTAAAATATGCAAGCATATAGTGTGTCTCTGTTGTATCCAGAATATCTCAGACAAACAAGTATGCCTTGCTATTTTTTATACTGCCATCCTTTTGCTCTACCATACCTCTTATTGTTCTCAACAGCACCTGCAAAGCTCTTTGTGAAATCCATAGTTTCTAATGATATTCATACAGATGCATCTGCTGGTGTGGAATAGGAAGACTTAAATTGCAGCATGGTTTGTATGAATCTAGTGCATAGCTGTATTAAGTTCTTATTTGCTTCTAGAATTGAACAAAGGTTAAAAGGAGAAGGGAAGGGAAGGGAAGGGAAGGGAAGGGAAGGGAAGGGAAGGGAAGGGAAGGGAAGGGAAGGGAAGGGAAGGGAAGGGAAGGGAAGGGAAGGGAAGGGAAGGGAAGGGAAGGGAAGGGAAGGGAAGGGAAGGGAAGGGAAGGGAAGGGAAGGGAAGGGAAGGGAAGCAGATGTGAGGCCTCAGGAGGCTGTTATCAGAGAAGTCTTCAGCCCTCCAGTTTAGAATGTTACAGGGCATACTCAACCACCATCAGCAGCAAAGGCTCAGGACCGTGGAAGCAATCCATGTGCATGCCCTTTTGTTCACCAAGGCAAAGTCAGTGGGTTGGCTGAGAGATTTTGTTTTAAGGTGCAAGTTCCTTAGGTGGTTAATGCAACAAGCTACACCTTTCTTGGAAAATGATCTTTCTCCACATTTTCCTTACTAAACCCTGAGACCTTCATTTCATAAGGTTTTGGATCAGTGCTTTCAGTATATTTTTGCTATGATTTTTTGCTTCCAAAATAAAGGAGTTCAGTGGTTTAGAGTTTGTTTTCGTTTTTGTTTTCTTGTTGTTGTTGGCTTTTTTTGCATTTTACATACCATCTGAATAAGTTCTTTTTTTCCCAGTAAACATTTACTTTGATAAACTGAAAACAATACTCCTGCGGCTATCACAACATAGTAAGGAATAATAATCCAAGTTAAAAATAGGCTCATGAATCTCCCATGGGAAAGGGCAGAAAATTGGTTGCAGTTGAACTAACATTTATCTTGAAATGACCTGTATCTGCTATTTGTTACACAGCTTCTGCACACTCTCAGGCAAGTCTGAATGCCTTGGTGCAGCCCTCTGAAGCTGTGTTCTGTGTATGAAGAGGCAGCAAGATTTCTCATGTTTGCAGCTCTTCTGTATCCAAGAAATATTTGTCTTGCATCAGATTACTCATTTATAATATTCATCTTTTCTTAATGAAGAATAATGGAAGTACATACCTAAACAGTGAACTTGCAACCAAGTTTGTAAGGCAAAATTACACACAAAAAGGGCACATAAGGTCCAGTATAGTCTAGGCTAATATCATAGAATCATAGAATCATAGAATCATAAAATGGCTTGGGTTGAAAAGGACCATAATTTAAACCTCCCTGCCACAGGCAGGGTCACCAACCACTAGACCAGGCTGCCCAGAGCCACATCCAGCCTGGATTAATATATTAGACATACAGCTAGAAAAAAAAAAAAAATTGGAAATGGATGTAGTGTTCCTGCTGGGTTCCAGACGAACAGTTCTATTGTTTTTGGATATTAAAATTATGCTGTTGCTCTTGCACAGGCAGAACAAAGAATTTTCCAGTCTCTTTTTCTGTATACCATATATACAAATTATGTCCTTTCCATTCTCTTCTTGGTGAAATAGTTCCAGTCCTTTTTCATCTTTCTTTATATGGTAGATTTTCCCATCCCTGGTTTTCAGCAATTGTTCCTTTTACTCCAAATGTAGCTGGAATAGGGATTCTGCAACCATATATGGTACGTTTCCATTAATTTGGACAGTAAATACTGTACCATAAAGCAGAGAGAAATTTTGAAATAGTTCTGAGTGAAAAGAAAATAACATTCAAGTTGTGCCAGAGTAAGTTTAGGTTGGATATTACAAAACGCTTCTTTACAGAATAGGCTCCCCAGGGAGGTGGTTGAGTCACCATCCCTGGATGTGTTTAAAAACTGTTTGGATGTGGTGAACAGGGACACGATTTAGCAGAGTGTTGTTAGTTAGAGTGGTATGGTTAAGTCATGGTTGGACCCAATGATCTTTAAGGTCTTTTCCATCCTGAGTGACTCAATGATTTTATTTTATATTTCTTTAGTATTAGATATGGAAACATTCAAAATAAGGAAATATTGATTGAGTGGATGGACTACAAAGCTGGTGAAAACCCAGCTGTGTAATGCTCCAAGTTCAAAGCACAGCCAGTAGCCAGTTGCAAGTGGTGTTTCTCCAGGGTTGCTATTATTTGATTCCTTCATTGGTGACATGGACTGTGAAAAAGACTGTGTCCTCAACAAGTTCACAGATGATACCAAACCTGGGTAAATGAATGGGACCAAGGCTGCCACCCAGAGGGGTATCAACAAGCTGGATGAAAGGGGCTGCCAGAAACCTCACAGCATTCAGTAGAAGACTACCTTAATGCACCAGAGCAGCCTGGTTGTAAAGGACCAGGAGGCTGGAGAGCGTAAATCAGATGTTTCTGCCACAGTGACAAACAGGGATGACATAGGAAGCCTGTACAACAGTTGTACTACATTGTTTGTTTTGTTTGTTTCTTTTTTGAAGTTCTCTTTTTTCCTCTGCAGGTGGATATCAGAGTATCCAGTAAGGTTCTAACAGCATAGGTATAACAGCTGAAAACTACCTCCTAATCAGCATTGGTAGCGAGAGTATTTGGAGTTTCCTGGCTCTGGGAAGCTATTTATAAACAAATGTTAGGGGCTTTGTTATACAGAGAGCTGTCCTGGCTTCTGATTGTGCTGCTGAGACTGTTCTTTCAGTAGGTGAAACACATTCATGTAAGTATCAAGCCAAAAACCTAGATTCATGGTTAGGTTTAAAAGTTTGCTGCCTTGACTGTAAGGGCAAAAAAGAAATTAATCACTTAGGGATTGTAAAAATGCTTTTATTTCCTGCAAAATAACCTCCCAGGTTCTCATCAGCACCTAGAAGTTAGATTTTTAGCCTAAACTAATCATCAAGGCTCCCTTTGTAATCAAAGAAGAGAAGATAAGGATGCCTCCAGAATGAATGAATGAAAAACTGGAAAACAACTTCATTGGGGTTACATTTATGTTAATAAAGATGCTTTGCTCTGTTCATCAACATGGTCAGCCAAGTAGCCATTCTCTTTAGGATAACTATAACTGGTGTAAGACAAGACAAAGAAAATGATTAAGAAACTATACCTGCAACACAATCTAACAAAATGTGTATGATAACATTCTGGATTTTATAGTTGCAATATGCAAACATATTTCTTTCTAGGAAAAGATTGACAGAAAATTTGATGCTGAATAGAAACTGGCTGGTTTTTTGGTTTTTTTTTCATTATTTTTTTTTTTATGTGGTGGACTTATTTATAAAACATAACTCGTCTCTCTAAAAATAATAACTAAGAATGAAGAGATGGAGTAGAAAGTAAAAGGTTTGAAGAACCAATTCCAGAATTGCAAGGTGGCTGAGTGAACCATTAAAATGCCTTTTAAAAACCAGAATGACATCTATGACACCTCGACCTGAGAAAGTTTTATATGCTGGTCCCAAGGAGGGGAGATCTGTCCCTCTGGGTTGTTGTTTTTGGTGGGTTTTTTTGTTTTTGTTTAAAAAAAAAAAAAAAAAAAAAAAAGGCAACAGTGTAAGCCAACAGTGATTTTCGGCAGCCACCTTGTGTAGAAAATGGAAATTGCAGCTCTCATAATATTGTAAACGCACTGCCTTGCCTCAGCGAGACACAAGTCATTTGGGCTTGCATGTATCACTGCTGTTGCCAGTGGATCCGTTCACATATATAATGTCAGAGGGCAAGCACTCTGAATTAGAGTGAGTTTGCACTGGTATTCAGCTTCTAGGAGGAGGAAATGTTATGTGGAAGGAAAACATTACTTTTAGCTCCCATTTTTTTTTGTAGCTTGAACTAAACATAGAAATCAAGGGGGACCTTTCCATTTACCTGCACTCAGGTCATATACTATTAAAAACTAATTATTCACGATGCAAAAATGATAGATCTTGTATTCCTCTTTTAGAACAATGTTACCACTGTTGTTGAAAGGGGAAATCAGCAGAAACTGGGGGGGGGATCAGAAATGAGGAATGGCTATTGACTGAGCTGTGGTGTACAGTCCTAAAAAAAAACTCCTATTTGATGACACTGCACCTGCTCCAGGCACAGAAAACAAGACACAAGCTCACACTGAACTGGAAAAAGTGCTTTGTCATTGATATAACCCTCATTTCTCTTTTCATACATTTAACTTAAACTCGGGAAAGGGATACAAGTGACAGTTATCATTGTCTGTGACAGATTTGTAGAAATTGCATGGGTAATTTCCCCTGCAGAAAAGACTGCCTGCTGTTCTGTGGCAATATTCTTGTATCTTCCACCTCACCACTACTGAAACAATGACTTCCACTTGGCTTATCCAGCTGGGGGCTGTTACCACACAGCAGCCATTTGAGGGAATGAGCCTTCACTGTAACACTTCAGACAATTTATCTGTTTGAATATTTAACTCAGAACAGTTAACTTAAATAGGCTTCAGGTACCAACCTGCAAGCCTGCTCCTGGAAATCAAGGCCTCTGCACTTGAATGAGGTCAATAGCTTTCCTCCACAAATTATTAGATTATAAAATCCACATTTTAAGGGGCAGTGGAGGCCCAAATCTAGCTATTAAGAGCAAACACTTTGGCGAGGAAATGTTGGGTAATGCTTCCTTGTGTTGAATAGTGAGTGTCCCACTGTTGGAACCAGAGGGACCTAAGAGAGTAAAACACAGTTGTACCCTCTGCCAATAAGCCAGCATCCATGGAAGTATTCCCAGCTTTTTGTCCCATAGAACTTTAAACAACAAAAGATACTCCAGTGAAAGCAGAAGCAAGAAACAGCCAAAACAGAAGGCAGGTTTCGACTCCAGCCTGTCAGGAAAGGAAACAGGTAATACTTTAAGTCAGTTGTGAAAGAACTATGGATTGTACTGGTGTTCAGCAAATGAGATCAATGGGATGTAACAGCAGTATCAATATGATAAATTAGAGGAATTACTCTAAACCATCAAGCAACAGGGGACATGAATTACAGTTGGGTATTTTGTTTATAGGCCAGGAGAGGTCAAACTACTATTATTACTGCTCATCGGCTTTCTCCCACTCAGATTGCAGTGTAATCGTGGGCATTGTGGATGGCACAGTGGTGGAAATGGGAACACACACAGAGCTGATGGGGGAAAAAGGAGTCAGATTATTCACTTCCAACCTCACAGGTACATTTGTTATTATTACTAGTATTATTTGTATAATCATAGCATGCTGGATGATATACCACAGACTACTGAGTCGCTACTGAATACAGCTTTTAGTTGTGAGATGTGAAAATACAACCATGCATAGATGCATCTGTTGCTCAGCAGTTTTACAGTGCTGAATTATTTTCTGTTGCATTGTGACCTTGCTTATTTGTGAACATCTCAGATGACCATTAAAAGACAAACTGGTTCAAGACTCATTTACAGTGGGAAATCTCTTCTGTGCTGTGCTGTCAGTGCTGACAGACTGCCATCTCCAAATTAGGCTTCACTTTTCTTAAAATTCCGCTCCTCTGCAATCTGCCTGACACAGCAGTGCCTATAATAATCTCAGGTAGATGTGTAGATGAGATTTCATTGTTCAAACTGAGCTCTAAATACAAATGCAATAGCTTAGACTGTAACTAGGAACCTTCTGTGCTGCTGGAGCCAAATAAAAACCAAATCAATGGGAAGACAGAAAAATCCCCTACACTGCCTGCACTTGGGATACAACAATGGTGCAATCTTCTAGGTATCTACCTTTTTTGTACAGACATATGAACAGCTTGGACCATTTTTCCCAAGCTAATCTACATCCATCAGCAAAATGAGAAGTAGCATTGGAAAGACAGTGAGGCTGGGTGTAAACAGGTTCTCCACCATGTCATCTAATGAGGGCTAAGATAGTTTTCTACTCTGCCAAACAGAAAAGTGCTGGTAGCATGACAGAAGAGACAAAATCTTGACCAAGTACATTGTCAGTTCACATACCATTTGTCACAGCATAACAAGTTAAAACTTTTAGTAAAAGTAGTGGGACTGGATTTCCAGAGGTTATTGAAGCACAATTTGAAATCTATGTTCTGTAAAGTGTCTTTGAAACTTTTCTAGCCTATTCAGGAATGTCATGTGAACCAAGCAGTAGATGTGATTCTAACATGGCTGGAAGTGCACTGGGGCAGAAAGTCCTTCTGGCACATTACCTAGAATTAGCTACCCTGGGTTTTTGTGTGGGGATGAGGTGGCCAGAACTAAAAGGACTTACAAAGAAATTACAGAAAAATCTTGAAATCTTACCCTAGTTGACCTTGCTAGAAGCTTTGAAAACTGCAGATACTGACAGAAATGTACACAAAAGACATTTTCTTAAGAGTTTGCCAAAGCGTTCAAAACAATGGAATTGAAAGTTGTCAATGTATGTGGAAATCTGCTGTTTACTCACATACTTTGCTATTTGAAGAGCTGCTGAGTAATTACATCTGTCACTGTAGTCAATGGATGCTTGCAGGAATCTTTCAAAATTGCACAGAATTAGCCTTTCTGAAAGAAAGCAAGCAGAGGTGTGGGTTTTTTTGGTTGTTTTTTTTTTTTGTTTGTTTGTTTGTTTGTTTGTTTTTGTTTTTTTTTTTAAGCTTGAAACAACTTCATCCCCCCTCGCTTTTTTTTTCTTTTATACCTGGATGAAGTTTTCCCTCTGAAGGATGTGTTTATAGTTTTATCCAGCCATAGTTTTGAGAAATCTTGCTCACTTGATCTTATAAATAAATTCAAAACTGAAGACTAAAGTAACAAAAGCTAAAAGAAAATATTTATTTGAATTTCTTATTTCTGCTTTATAGAAATATCTGTCCCAAATGTATTTCCTTGAAGACACTGTAACAAACAAGTATTAATAATCATTTATTGGGCCAGAAGGGCTAGCTTTGAAGCTAGGTGAGGGTCTCATCTTGGCAAACCTTCGTTGTCTCCAGGGATGAAGATCCCACAGCCTGTGAGCTGAGCAATCTGTGTCCATATTTGACCATCCCACTGTAAACAGTGTGTTCCTAATTGTTCAGTCAGAATTTTCTTTGTCTGTCGCACCTCGTTCTTTTGCTATGTACCTCAGAGACGAATCTGTCCCCATTTTCTCCATGTCTTACCATTAGGTTGTTAAAGACAGCTGTTGCTACATTTCTTTTCTACAAACTGAACAAACCCACTTATCTTAGTAACACAATAACTTCTTACACAGAGCTGTGTTTCTCTCTGCAGCCTTCTGTTGGACTCATGTCAGTATGCCAATGTGTTTTTACAGGAGAAAAATGAGATTTAGACACAGTCTTCCTGACACTATCTCAGTTTCCAAACAGAGAACTATCATTTTCTTCCACCTTCTACCTACATTCTTAAGCTAACAGCCTCCTGTGCTTTTGTTACTCTTTGCTGCAATGGCAGACTACTCATCATGTTCACCATGTTGTCCACCAAGATCTTCAAATATATGTGGAACAGCACTTATACAATAAGAAGGACTGATGAACCAGCAGCCAGAAGTCAAAAACTGGCAGCAAGACTGTCCTGCATTGGATGGTCAACACTGCGGTCAAGAAACCATACAAGCATATTCCAAAAACATGTGTGCATACACAGTTTTTCAGTGTGAGGCTGAAATATATGTGTATATATGTATCTATATGTGAATATATGTATCTAGATGTGTATTAAATATATCTACTTCGTGTAGACAAGCGTAGGTTAGACTTCAGTCTGTCAGATCTAAGCAAACTTGTAATTGTGTACCATAAGCAAGGTTGTGTAAAATTCCTTTTTTCTGTTTCTTTTTTTTTCTCCTAGGAGATATTCTGTCTAAACATAGCCTACTTTCAAAATCATTCTTCTAACTTCACCATAACATCTTACTTTAATGTTCCTATCAGTGAGTTAATTTATTTTACATTAGTCCATTAGAATGATTTTAAAAGAAATGAGAAGTTAATCCTAGAATAATCTGAAAATTCATAGTCTTCCCCAATATGTGTTGTATGTGGTCGCAAAAATCCTTCCCATTTTTGCTCTAATTTATTTTTTTGCTTCTTATTTAAGGTATCACCTTAATGTTTATCTGCGGGAAACAATTTTCATAAAAGCACTATACGTAAATGTTTAATTCAAATTGCAAGATTCTCCATTTTTCTTATGCAGTGGCCAAACCCTATTACAGTGAACAGTCTGATATCATGAATATTTATCCTAGCGCGCTGATGATTTGTTACAGCAAGGTTAGATTATGTCTTCAACACAAATTTATTTCCTAAGTTGCAATTAGAACAAACAGAATCCATATTGACACACTAATGGTGTTCTTTCAGAATGCACATTAAGTCCCAAGGACTTCCACAGTTTATAACACAACTGTTTCAGAAAATTCTACACGTAGCCTTCATTCTCAGTCCAGAAGTACTCATCCATATGCAGTCTTCTACCTTTCTATATTCCATTAACAAGACTGTGACTAAGAATTGTAGGAAACGAAACAGGGAATCCAGTATCTTTTCCATTACATTAACCATGTGTTGCTAATTGCTTAAACCTTGCTGGTAGCTCTTGTGCTGAGCAGAGTAAATTGTTGAAGAAACAGTCTTCACTGATTGTTTAAACTGTGATGGATTTAGTATTCGTAGCCAAGGAATCATGGTGTGGGAGTGTTTGCTGTGGAACGGTTTTGATTTTCATCGTTTTTATACTTATTCTTACAAACTGCTGCAATAAGCCATGTATAACATGTAAGAATAGCACTGAGTACTTAATAGTGTAATAGGGAAATATAGACTGTGGGCAGATATTATCTTTCAGAAATTTCTTTGCAAAAAATTGTGAGAAGTTCAAAGGAAAATGTTAAGACATATAGCATCCAAAGGCCAGGTTAGATGCGGCCCTGGGCAGTGTGGTCTAGTATTAAATGGGGAGGTTGGTGGCCCTGCATGTGGTAGGGGGGATGGAGATTCATAATCCTTGATGTCCCTTCCAACCTAGGCCATTCTATGATTCTATGGTTGTTACTAGGGATACAACCATACATCCAGCTTCTTTGTTACAAAACTTTATAGGAAATAGCTAGATTCATGTTTTTCTCTTCTTTTAATGCATCAGCTTCAACAGTAACAAGATAAGAATGAATATTTGAAATAGTTGCTAATTACCTGTTTTTGGAGCATCTATTTCACAGTACTTTGCTGAGTACACCCTCAATCAAGCATTATTTTCTCACAAAGTTTCCATGACCAATCATGGCACTAAAATGCAGTGGGAATACAGCTTCTTTTCAATAATCGGCTCTACTAACCAAGCAGATTGTGGCGTTTGTATGTTTATCTCCAACATGTATCATACGCATAAGCGCACAGAAAGTTTGCAAGAATCCCTTCTGTTTGTCCATCTTCCCCATAACTCTGATTAAGACATTGTTTCTTATTTTTAGCAGATATAACTCAACCTGCCAAGAGCAAATGATTAATCAGATCCTTAAAATGACTTAACAGCTGTAAATCAAGTAGTAATTTTAAGAAGCAGAGCTCATGGACGAAATAGCTGTTTCATTTGCCAGAAAGCAGAAAGATATATTTAGTCTCCTCTGGATGTTAAAATTGCTTTCCCATCAGATCTTTTAGAAGGTCAAGCTGATTATCCCCCAGACCTTGTCTGCATGATTCTCCTGTAAAAAAAATTCCACTGCATCTTGCATAGATTTCCACTTCTCAGAATTCCTCAGTGTCACAGGCACGTTTCTTTGAAGCAGGACCTTGTATGAGAAACACAGTGGTGCTTTCACACCCATGTCCTGAGCTTTGTCCTCCTCATCCCTCTGGGCCTCCTGCCACTGCCTGCTTTTCATGCTACTCCTTGCAACTTCACATCTGCTGCTGCCAGGTCCATCAGCTAAAAGAAAGGATGCAGTTCTAGCTGAAAGCAACCTTTTTATTCCACAATCACCCATACATCTCCTTGTCTTCTATCCCATGAGTCATATTTATTCTAGGAGCTCAGTTTTATCCATCCCTTGTACCAGGTCTAGCAGATTATTTCAGGGTGTTCACAGTACACTAGTGGTATGCATTTCCCAGAGTAGGAATGGCTGTTCTTGCAATGGCCAAGGTACCAAAACAGGCTGTAGACCTAGAAAAATGAAAGACTGCAGAAGAATTATTCCTGTGCAACTACTGCCCAGCAGTATTTGCCATAGCCAGATGAGATTCTATAGCTGATCTATAAGTAGAGCTGATCTTGTTGTTACTTTACAACTAACTTCTGTTTAAGAGGCCTGCTAATGGAGCATCTCTGTGTTCTTTAGGGTCAGATCAATCTTTCCAGAGTTGAGAAAATCTGTATGTCATGAACTTTGCAATATATATGCTTAAATATTTTTAAAGGCTTTGAAATTTTTTCTTTAAGCAGCAAGAAGCATTTTAAATTTGTCTGGAGCCTTTTTCAAGACCATTTTGAAGTGATTCCCTGAAAAAGTGTATAATTGCTGTCATGACACCAAGAAAGCACTCAGCTGAAATCAACACCTGCATTAAAGCAGCCTGCTCGTTGTTGGCTGGAGAAATACTTGAATAATGACTTTTTCCACACCTTCATTTTGAAGTTACCTTCCCTCCACTCCAGCCCTGGAATAAACCTTGCCCAGAGCAACAGGCTATCTAGTTTCTCATTGTATCTTACAAATGATCTTCAATTGATCAGTAACTAAAAGTCAATCTGATATATAGGACCACCCAAAAACTCTACAACTAACATGCCATTATTTTGAAAAAACTAATTGCTGACCTTCTTTCCTTTCAGGCTGCAGGTTGTAGGGCATGATAAGATTTATAGAGTAAGCTGAGTTCATAGATAGAAAGAGGTGATATAGGATTTGAAGAAAATGTAAAATCCAGGCTATGACTAGAGTCAGATACTGCCTTTGTTAGGAATGCAAAAGGTCAGCTTTTTAAAGCAAGTCTGAAATTGCATCTATAATACTGCCAATAATGTAAAATTGTCAGCAAAAATACCATGGAATAATTCTGTAGCAAATATAAATCAGCATGGCTTGACTGGAGTCAGTGGAGCTATGCCAGATTACAATAGGTTAAGATCTGGCCTCAGGTGGACATTTGCATGCATAAATCAAGTAATTGCATGCACAAACTGATAGTTAATGTGATTTGCATGTGTAAGTGTTCACATTAATTAGCAAGAGCACTATTGAACTACTGCATGTGGTGGTTTTTCATGTGCAAACAGATGCACTTGCATACACTGAAGATTTTGTTAATAATAGTGTGGGAAGGAGAGAAGAAGCCTCTTACACACTGAATAACCCCTTTTCTTCTCCCACTGCCCTTGCATGCTCCTATAGGAGAACCTCTGCTTTGGTAAAGAAAAAAAAATACTGTAATTTTTATGACAAAGTTAATCAGAGAAAGGGGGGAAAAATCTAATTCTGTGTCTGTTTCTGACATCTCTTTATCAGTTTAGTGTTGGCATTAAGTGTGGGTCAGTCTTAAAGGATATCAGTAACATCAAACTTAGCACAGAGTGCACATTGCTGCAAAAAAGATCACCAAACAAAAGAATAAGTCACCCTTGGGGGAAAACAGTCCCCTTTCAGACCTGTGGGAAAGCAGTCAATGAAACCCAAACAGTGCTTTTAGGAGCTGGTCACAGAGCACATGCATTTGAACACCCAAAAAATTATATTAAAGCACAAACAGTGAAGAGACAAAAGGCTTGAGCTGTGGTGTTTGAAGTTTGCCCTGCAGATTACCAAAGATTGAAAACTCTCAGCTCTTGCATGGCAAGGTCAGCCGCTACATAGATAAGAGCAAAACTTCAGTGTTTCCCAATGTGTAAATGTACTGGGAGATTGGACTTTCAATTAGCCCAGTTCCAGGAAGAGCCAAAAATCAGTGAGAAGGAAGTAGACAAGATGCATCGATTTACATATTTCAACTGAACTGTTATAGAGACCTCGGACAAATGGCAGAGATTGAGCAAATAATTGAAAACAGCAAATCCACCTGTACTGTCTCCTTTCTCAAGAATTGAAACAACTTAAATTCAGAAAAGAGCAGGAGTGAGAAAAGGGAAGAAAATTATTTGGAAAAATCAATATATTTTGTTTTGATATTTTCAAGCTGAAATTTCCTCTTTCAAAGCACTATCTTCAGTTCAAAATGAACTTGAACTTTACAAACAGCAATCAAAGAAGGCTGAATAACTCAGAAAGGGAAAAGAAAGAACTCTATTTTGGACCAACTTTGAACTGTATTTTGTTTGCATAGTTTGCGGTTCAGCTGTCAGACAAAAAATTGCCATTATTTCAGTGGCATTAATTCTGTATTCCAGTCTGAACTGAAACCAGATGACATAAAATCCTAGGATGGGCTGATTTTCAGAGATTGCTGTTAAAATGGAAGCCAGAATGAGAGAAGAGAAATTACGAAATGTCAGTGTCCTAATGAGGGTAGCATGATTCTGCCCTCCAAACATCCCTTCTAGCTCTGCGTGACTATAGCAATTCTGTGCACAGGCTGATGACGCACTCAGCCCAGGAGAATGTTCATAAAAAAATACAAAAGGATATTGGGTTTTTGACACATTGCTATACGCATTTCTGTCAGGAGGAATGAGGCCATGCGGAATAACTTCACTGACATGTTCATGGCCTCTTATTTTCCTTCTCTCCATTTCACCACTCCCTTATAGTGCTTGCTGCGAGCCAGCGGATGAGATTTAAAATTAATTTAAAAATTAATACCCAATAGCAAACAATATATATTTTTTTTAATTACCTGATTATATGTTACTGGCACAAGACATGGAGCCATAACATAAAACATCTCTATCTTTGATTTCTCTTTTCTATATGGACAGCTGTTGATATCTCCTATAGCATCTGTGCTCCCTGTCATAGCCAACAAGGATGAAAAGGGACTGCTTGTCAGTGACAATTTGTGTCTTCAGGATTTAAGGATGTTGTGATATCCTCTGTGGTTTTGTTGTGTTTTCTGTATAGCACCTTTCCCCTTCACCTTTCCCAGACTCCCCACATTGGAGTCCTGTAACTGAGGGTGCAGGAGTTACCAACGTAATGCATACAGGGTGCCAACACTGTTACACAATATCAGTAGAGTTACACAAATGACCCAACAACTATAAAATTTTACGTATATATATCATGCAAGCTTGGTAATATCCCCACCCATTTGGGAAGATTGATAATATTCCATAAAGAGTATATTAAAGCTCAGAAAAAAATCGCAAGGATTTATTGCAGAGAATTAAAGGAAAGAAGCCAAACACTGTTAGTAAACATAGAGGTAACTTGTGTAAATCTTGGAAGTTGACCAGGAACTTTATGCAGTGGACTTCCTTCTAATACACATCACACCTAGAGCTGCAGTTTCATGGAGTGGAGTAAGGGCAAAGCCACAGCACACTGCATTTATTGAGTTCTCTAAGAGAAGTATAGACTTCTTCTTCCCAGTCACGTAACATCTAAGTGCTGGACATTTCCTCTAGCTGATACAGCAGCTACCAAAGTGCTAAGAAAGCACCAAAGCAGGATGCCAATGGAAAGAATGAGTGGCAATCTTTTCATCTTGTTTTGGGCTTTATTCTCTTTGACTAAATGTAACAGAAGAAGCTACAAAGAACATCCGTTTAATTAGCAGAAGATTTTTTGGAAGGAAAAAAAAAAAAAAAAAAGCATTAAAAGCATCCACAGAGGCTGTACATGTCAAAAATAATTCAGGCAATCAGGTTATATTAACCTGAGTGATCCCAGTCATTACTGGGGTACTGAAGTGGCATACATTGTCTTTTTCATCCCTTTTGCAATCATCCCTTCCAGCTTGTTTTGTTTTGTTTTGATTATTTTAAAGATTAAATCAATTATTAATGTCCACAGGAAGGAAAGGCTACTAAGAAGTTGTATTAGTACAGAGGAACACAGAACTTCCTAAGGAGGAAACAGCCTTCAATACCAACTTAGGGAGAAAAAAAATGATGCAGAAGGAACAGAGCTACTACATCATATGCTGTTCTTTGCTACAACTTTTCACTTTTTGCTGTGATCATTATTTCTCATATTTAAGTATTTCTTATGTTGAAAAGCTGTCCATTTTGTCTGAATAGGGCTTAATTGCTGTCCTGTAGGTTTTTGTTTTTTTTCTTTTTTAATTTGAAACCAGCATTTATTTTTATAGTTTTCTGACCTGCAAATACTTCTGCTCTGATATGTGAGAGAGCGACAGTTTTCTTTGAGTGACCCATGCAAAGTAAGAGTTAATTTATGAGACAGGAATGAAGAGATAACTGTCCAGGTGAGCTACTCTCCCACTAAAATGGGCAGGAATATACTGACAGGCTGCCTTCTAGTGAATGTAGTGGAGCAGTATGGTATTGGCCGCCAATGTCCAGTTGCCTTGTGTGGAGAATGTTACTCTTACAGTTTCCAGAAGGCTTTTTACCCCTTTTACTTGTGTTCTTGGTCTCATAAGATCTGGGCAGGATAAGGGGTTTATCTGTAACAGCAGATGCTCTGTATTAAAAATAATAATGTATTTGAAAGTCTTCTTCAATTAGTCATTTGCCCTTAGCTTCATCTGAACAATAACTCATCTTTTATACTGATCCACTGCTCGGAAAAAAGAGAAAGATGTAGCATTAGGTGTTCATTTTCACTTACACGTACAGCCTGTGTTTGGGGCTGCTTATTGTGCCCAACATCTTTCCACATGTTTTGGGCACATAAATGAAGCTGTCTTGTTTGCAGAAAACTCCAAACTGAGAGGATGATGAGTTTTTACCATTTATTTATGTTTATAAATGGTGAGTATTGCAGAAGTGCTTAGAATATAGCTATGATAGGTGAGCCTTATTATGAGTTCCATTTGGATTTTCTGTGTTTCCCCCCACTGCAAGATTTCCATTCAGGATGTATCTGATTGTTTCTGTGAGACTGACTGTGTTTTTGTCAGTGTGTGTTTTTGTGTAAGTCTTATAAATTAATAAACATAGACTAGTTAATTAGGAGTGTGCAGATTTGCAGTCCCCTTCATATCCTGGAGAATATCTTTCTGTCACTAAAATAAATCATCTTCTGAACAGAAGGAAATAAATTCTATTTTATATCTGTATTCTTGAATACACCACAAATTTTCATACACTTCAGCAACAACCTTTTGTGACAAATGCTGAGGCTTGCAGAGGGGAACAAGCAGAGTTGTTCTTGGGGAGTATCCTCTCACTTTTAAGTGGGCCCAGCAGGCTGCTTGTGCCAATTCTGGGAGGCTTTGCATGGATCGACCACAAGCATGGAGGTCTTGGGAAATAGCTTTTTATCCACTATCTGATTGCTCTCTGAGTTTGGTGGTGTGAATGAGAGGGGCTGGATAAGGGAGAGAGAAGCTTCACATCTGACCAAGAAGCTGCCACTAACCCCAAGGACATGTACATCCCCACGCACACAGCCAAGGTTCTGCTGTGCAGAGGCTGATTAATGCACACTCACTGTGACCACATACATGGTGTATTTGCACATCAAAACATGAGGTATGCCCAGGAACAATCTGAGAGCACAGAGTGTCTCAAGTATGCAAGGAAATCAGAGCCTGGAGGAAAGGATTTAAACTATTTTTCAGGACGTTATGAAATGTGCCTTGCTAAGAATTTTACCATTACATTTGGGCCACCTAAAAAAAGCTTTTCAGCTTGCCAGTGTTTATTTATCCCTTCTTCAGGCTTCCCTTCTGTCCCCTTGCCACTAGATTTATTTAACTGGAAAATGAACTGCCCTGGCCCTGTCTGCATTTTGATCCAAAAGCTTTCTGTGGCTGACACATTTTTGGATCCTCTCTGATTCTGTTGTCATACATCTGGCAAGAAACTGTATTTACTCTTGTGCCTCAGCATATATGCTAGTAATATCTGGGAAGATATTTGCGATGTGAGATAGATCTGAAGAGCAGACAATCAAATATTTTAAATAGCTCCCCAAGAGGAGGAACATCTGGTGAAGAATTCTGCTGTATTAAAAATGTTTAAATACTAAATGTAGTTATTCCAGACAGAGATGAATGTAATATGTCCATCCAGATCCAGAGTAGAGTATTACAACCATGGACAGAGTACAACAGATCAGCACAAAGCAGGAGAGAGGCCACTGGTGGAGAAGGACACATTTTTAATAGCTGACTATTAAAATGAAGGCTACTGAAACTCATTTTGTTTCCCTATTTCCACTAAAAGCAAGTCCACTGGTGTTAGTAATGTTGTATAAAAGAATTTGGCTTAAAAATTAACTTTGCTCTTTTTTTCCACACTCTCTTAAAGAGTGTCAGGACTGGAGCTTGGATATAATAAAGAATAGAGAATAATATTAATAATAAAGAAGAAGAAATAGGAAAGAATAATAAATTTTGATTAAACTTTAGCCTTTGTTTTATAGACTTCAAAGTTTTTTTCTTTTAATACATATAAATTCATCAGCCTATCTTAATAAACACTTAGTACTTAATAAGAAGGTAACAGAATGAATCACCAGTGATGCTGCATTTCCAGAAGACAGATATTGGCCACCATCATGATGGGAATTACATGTTACATTAGTCCCAAGGCCAGAATACTCAGTAGATGAGAAGCACAAAAGGAGTTGGTCCACAAACTTGTGTTCAAAACAGGAAGCAATTCACAAGAGTATTGTTTGCAGAGACAGTGAAGGAGAAAACCACGTTAAGGAAGAATTCTGCAAAGCTGAAACTATTTCATTCAGTTGTGGAAAATAGCTAATTTTCCCCTTGTGAAGTGTTGAAGAATGTCAGAAATGCTGAAGCAATTGTCCAAGAAAAATAACACTTATAAGGAAAAAGAAAAATGAAAACTCTTTGAAAAAACTTCAAGCAATGCTTTTCCATAGACTCACAAAGAGATTAAACCATCTTGAGCCGAATGTCTTATTTCACTCTAGAGCAAAGAATACTGGAGAGTTTTCACCTAGATGGAGTTTCCAAAGAGACTTTGCAAAGTTTCAGATAATATGGAGAGTATATAAGCATAGGGATTAATGTGAAGGATAGCCAAAAGGACTCCAGAAGGAACTAGTTGCGGAAAGCAGGCAAATTTTAGAATCTTAAGAAATCTTTTATTCTGTACATAGGAGCATGAGGCGCTCATTTTCCCTAACCTGATCTTTGTGTACTATAGGTATGACATCTGGGGCATGGTGCCTCTTTTTGGAGTCAGTGTCGTCAGTAGAGCATGATTCACCCTGTTCCATATATGTTTATTTATCTATTTACATAATTCCCAAAAAGAACTATGATACACTTGATACTGTTTGCCTCTTATTACTGAAAATTTGAACTTTTCACATCAATTCCTTAACCACAGAAAATCACAGGATAAAAGAACTAATCCAAGATCTACTGTCAGGCAGGACAGAAAATCCAGTTTCTTAGGTATGCTATGAACTATTATGTTAAGAGACTGTAATAAAGGGTGGTTGTCAATATTAGTTTATTTCAGGATGTAAAATGTTCAAGGACACTTGACTGCAATCTGTATGTTCTGTTCTCCCAGCTGAAGCCATATGGATCTACTGAATCTGGACAAAATGTGAGAAAAGTAAAGAGCTCCTATCCGGTATGTATCAGCTCTGAATGACAAAAATGTATGTAGGGTGTCTGCAGGTGTTGTGCTAATTGTAATCTTGAAAAAGAATAAGGATTTTCACCAAAGTCTAATGCAATCCTTTCAACTCCTTATTATACCTGAAGAACATGAACTGCTTGTTCTCATACAACAAATGTTAGAAAACGTGTCTTAAATTGATTTCTTAAATGTATTAAAATCTTAAACATATGTTATATATCAAGTTTTGAGGTACAAAGACTTCCAGTAGAAACAGTATTTGTTTCTAGATTATCTAGAGATTTCTACACTTATTTTCTTGCCTCATGAGTTTTTATTTCAGTTACCAACAGCACAGAAGCACTTGAAAAGATACTGGCCTTTGTGCCCAGGTATGGCAAAGCCAAATTTGCTACAGATATCTCTTTGGCCTGTTTGAAACTACACTGAGAGAAACAGCAGCAAGTTAACCAGCAAGTACAGCTCCACTTCTACATAAATTGTGCATGCCTTTATTTCTAGTTATTACTCCTTTCATCAAAGCATTCCCTTACAATGAGGAAAACTGAAGCCTGAAAGAGAGTAATATGGGGCCATTCAATACCAAGTATAAGGCTATCAATGCTTCCATTACCACTGGGCTCAGAGCATGTTGCCACCTAATAACAGGGGCTGCACAAGTCTTTCTATTAATAGTTCTTTATAGCCTGTTAGCAAACACGTGTGATAGCTCCTGAAACTGCACTTTCTGGGTTTTGTTCCTGTGCTGTGCTCCCCTTCCACATGCTATGTCACATTCTCTCATCAGACTCCAATCCATCTTTTTCTTCATAACTGCTTGTGTAGAATAAACTGCAGAATTAGATCTCCAGAAGAATGAATTCTTAAGGAAAGGAAAATATTTTCATTTTAGAACAATCTCTGATTAAAAAAACTGTATCCCACTGCAACCTTTAGTAACAAGAAAACATGATCATTCTGCAGTAAGTTCATAACCTAAAAAGACAAAGTTCAGACCAAATGTGACATAGCTGAAGTGGGAGTTTTAATTACACACCGAACACTACCCTTTCTCACACTGCCATTTTATTGGTGGCTAGAAGATAATACATTTTATAAAAGGATAACAGATTCACTGTGTCTTGGTATATTTTTGGAGGGATTGTAGAGATGGACACTCACACCACAAATAAGTCAGGCGGTATTTAAATCTGAAGAGTTTCAGAGCCCAAAGGTTGATGTAATTACATAATTGTGTTACATACAAGTGTTTTTAAATTGTTCAGCTCCAGGACATCAAAAATTCCCCTACATGGAGGCAGAGAAATTATTTTAGCCATCATTTTCCATGCAAGTGTTCAGTAAATTCTTTTCCTGGAAGTGTTAAGTGTCAGACATATAATTAAATATTATAGTCAAACAAAACTGGAGAACAGCTAATAAGGGTTATTCAGAGCAGTTAGTCACCATTACACCCACACCAGTATTTCAAGGACATCTCAGAAATCTTTGTTGAATGTAGTACTTCGGGGCATCTGAGCATAACAGAGCTTTGTAAAAGCAGGTGTGCCGTGGATTCTTAATGTGACAAGAGAATGTTAAGAGAACTATCTAACAGATTTGTTAGCTTATAGAACATATGTAGCATGTAAGACTGTTGATCACATCACGTCTGATGGAAGCTTGCAATTCTATGGCATTTCTTTTGTGCATCCATCTCACTCAGATGTCCCCCTCCTAAAAAGCTTGTCCCTCAAAATTTAAATTGGGTAAATTAACACTTGTCAACAACTGTGGATGAGGGAACATGCTTCACCATAGTCACACCACAGAAGAGCAAATGCTTAGTCTGCAATGAGCTGCAATGCTGATTTCATTATGACATGCCTAGCTACAGCAGCAGAAAGTGAAATACTCTATTCAGGGATTTATGGTCATTCTGTCCCTTTATGACAACTACAAATGCAGTTAATAAACTGCAGAAAAGTTCTCTATTGACAATATTCATGGAATGTGCAGCAGCACTTCTCAGGATAGCTTTGAAACATCACGTCTAATTTTCACAACTGATCGACTGTGTTTACTTAGTGCTGCTTATTACTAAACTAGTGAAGCTGAATGTTGCTAATCTGTATGTATGTGAACTGCTAAATCACGGCCTGAACCTCTGATTGATCACCTGAGGTGAGCAATGAGTCAGCTCTGGGAGCACAAGTGAAGGCAATTCACCTGTGCTGCCGGAAGGAGTGGAGCTTGGTTCCACCTCTCCTAGGCCCATTTAAGAGCTGGCTACCAGTGGGGAAGGTTCTTTTTCTGGAGATCCCTCCTCTGAAGTTTTACAGTGAGCCCAGGACAAGGGTAAGCACTCTCTCTATTCTCTTTTTGATATAATAACCTGCTTAGCAAAACTTTCTGGTGAAGTTCATAATTATAACATCTTTATATTCATTAATTATATACTGAAATTAAAAAGGATGCAGTTTTAATTGACTGGTTTAAAAATGAGCATCAACAAGTTGCAGACAAAGAGCAGGAAGGCTGCTAAGTTGCTTTTCTTCAGTATGACTTGCTTGATACCCACAGAGTTCTACTAGTTTGCTGCTGGCAAGACAGATAAACTGTCTTCAGTTTATGCCAGAACTGCTTTACTGAGGAGAAATTCTAAGTGTTTAAGTCTCAAAACTCTGAACTCCCTTTTAATCCTTAGTTTCTGCTTTATTTTTATTTTGCTTGTTTGACTTAATTAAGTTTAGGGATTGCTCCAAAAGTAACATCTCCTATTTTATTATGCCCATGACATCAGAGGCAGATGTTGGTGGTATTCCAGTGGAGGTTGAACCTTCCTGCTAATATGTTGTTACATCTTGTTGCCATGTGACGGCAGCAGAGGGGAACTCTGACAAGTTGTGTCTGAGATGGAAGTGTATATGGAGCAAAGGATGGAATTTAATTCCCTCTTGAGGGAAAAAATTGCACCTACTGACATTCACTGATGTTTGCTGAATGTTTCTGGAGACCAAACAGTGGGTATGAGTGCAGTGAGGTGATGGGTGGTGCATTTCAGCAGTGGCAACAGTGATAGTAAGTCACCTCCTCTGGTACAGATTCTCATGAGCAGGGCATGTGGGCTCTTACTCGTTGCTAGTGAAAATGCACTGCTAATGGTAGTGACTATGTTGAAAATAGCGTTTTGTAGGTGAGAATTTGTTCCATCAAATAGTGTTTTTGTGTTCTTTGTATCTGTTGTCATTTCCATAGAAATAATTAGGAGGAAGAGCAACGTGCATGTGTGACTTGTCTAATATAGCTAGAAAATGTCTCCCAAAATGGTAACTCTTTACTGTCTGTTCAACCCTCTTCCAATTTCCTCGAATAAAGAGAAATTACAGTCATTCTCATAAAAGCAAACCAAAGCCCAACATGTTATTATGATCTGATGAAACTAAGTGCACAGGAATTTTTTGGAACAACTGCAGACTTTGTTGAAGCCTGCTAATTGCCATCCTAATACAAGTAGTTATTTCAATACTTTCTTTCACAGTAGTATTTTTTGATGCTTTAGAAATGTTCTAGACATATCCACTATGCACTTCCATTGTGATTGTTCAAACTAGTGTTGTGTAAAAATAAAATTGTAGAAGTTGTTCTATGGGGCTTTTTTTTGTTTGGTTTTCAGAATATGTAGGAGAGCAACTGCTGGGATCTGAGGTGTTTTTGCATTATTTTGATTTTATTTGATGGAATTAAGATATTTTTTGAAATCTTAAATGTACAGTTAGACGGGTGCATGGCAAAAGTCTAACAAAAGCCAGTATATCTAACACAGGGAAATGGATAGTCAGGAGTTTCCTTAGCATCAGACATCTAGAAGGTGATTTCAGAAGTCAACAGCTTGATGACCAGATAAGCCTGCAATTGCCAGCACCTGTTTCAAGGATTTGAGATCTTCATACAAGCAGGTGAATCAGACCAAGGTGTACATTTGTATGTGATTTTTGAAAGACTGTTCTAGCATGGACAGTCCTATTCTTGTCAAGATACTTATGACTTAAACTCACTTTGAGTAGTACTTTGGCCATGGTTTCAGGTAAAATAGGGGCCTGTATGCACTCTGTATACCTTCTTATATTTTAATAGACAATCTAATTAAAAGGTTCCTGTGGATTACACTGAGATCACAATGAGATTTCTTCTTTATAGAAAGGATTGTTAAGCACTGGAAGGGAGGTGCTTGGGTAACCATCCCTGGATGTGTTTAAGAACTATTTGGATGTGGTGCTCAGGGAATGTGATTTAGCGGAGGGTTGTTAGGGTAGTACAGTTAGGTTGTAGTTGGACTTGGTGATCTTTAAGATTGTTTCCAACCTGAGCAATTCTATGATTATATGTCACTCCTGAGAGTATGTTCTAAAATTATGGAGTGTAAAAAGTAATTTTAAAGCAGCTTCTGTTGTTCTTCTAGTGTTACCCTTTCAGTACTTATTTAGTGTGAAAGAAAAAAAAAAATCCTTTTTTCTAATGCCTATCTAATCCAATGCCTTTTCTCCAATCCTATCTATTCAATGCCTATGTGAACAGCAGTGTAGGATCTCTACAGAAAAACAATCTTAATCCTGTAGAAGAGGCAAAATATCTCTCAGTAGACAACTATCCATATTTCCTCCTGCACTGTTGATGACTTTGCTGTGCTATTGCCAGACATCAGTTTTCTGGGAGCAAAAAAATTGTAGTCTTTCCTCTACTGGATTTTCACCTCAAAAAATTGGGCCCAGGGTTGCAAATAGCACTGTGCTCAAAGCTGAACTGTGATTTACAGAATGAATGAGAGCTGACAAAATGTGGCAGGAAAGAAAACACCTTTGTAGCAAATTGCAGGTTGCTGTGTTTTAAACTTGACTGGTGTGTGTGTGTGTGTGGTTATGACCAACAACTGGTGAATGTAGTGAATGTATGTATGTATACTGCTCCCCTAGGAGAAGTATTTAATTTAGCTGTGTTTCTTGAGATGTCTGAGCCTGTCTGAATAGGAAAATTTACCAGCTTAACTATACTGCTCTAATTCCCCATGAGGATGGAAGGAATAAGTGTGTCCACGGAGGCAGTTATGGTTCTGGCAGTAAATCTCCACAGATACCCTTCTGGTTTTGTGTGGAACAAGAAAATTCAGACCTTATTTTCAAAACATGTAATTGATGAAGTTGAAGCACAGGGGTGCACAGCTGCTTAATCTAAGGGGAAAGAGCTGGGGGGCTGTTTGTTATGTTACATTATATACAGTATATACATAGGCTTATAATTGCTTATTTTGATACAGTTTGGTGCCCTCTATGCACCTCAGCTTTACTTCAGTTGAACACTGATAGAGTCACGTGGAATCATAGAATCATAGTATGGCTTAGGTTGAAAGGGACATTAAACCCTGTCTAATTCCAGCCCCCTGTCATAAGCAAGGTTGCTACCCAAGGCCTCATCCAACCTGGCCTTGAACACCTCCAGAGATGAGGCATTCACAGTTTGTCTGGGCAGCCTGTGCCAGTGTTACACCATTCTCTGAGTAAAGAATTTCTTCCTAACCTCTAACCTGAATTTTCCCTCTTCTAGTTTTAAGCCATTCCCCCCTTGTGCTATCACAATCAGACCATGTAAAAAGTTGGTTCCCCTTTTGCTTGTAACCTCCCTTCCAGTACGGCAAGGCAGCAGTGAGGACATCCCAGACCCTTTTCTTCAAGTTAAACCTCAGTCCCTCATTCTGTTGTCTTAAAGCTGCTTCAGCCCTCTGATAGTCTTGTAGCTCTAAAGACTTTGTTTCCACCAAGACTTTGTGCAACAGGCATTGCATCAAGGTCCCCAGTTTAGTAAAACAGACTTCCAAAAGCACTTTATTTCCTTATTTAGTAATTGGCAGAGGTGTTACACATGGACTTGTAGAAATAGATCTTACCAGCCTAATCTGCCTCAATTTGCATATCTAGAGTTGCATTTTGGAGGATTTTAAAACCATTTCTCTTAGCTAACCAGATAGGCACAGAACTTTTCTGATTTTTCTTCAGGTGGTGGGACAAGCTCTTGCTAGGGCCCAGAATGGAAGCAACTGTATTACAACCACTTATGGACCATCACCAACACAGAGTAGATATTCTATGGTTGCTGCCAATGGAAAAATAATAGAAATATTCCATTGGTGATGACAAAATAGGGAGTATGTTTTAATCTAGTAAATGCACAAACATTGTCATAGAGCATCACAGCTTGAGATCTTCTAGAAATGAGCTGTCAGGAGGAAAAAATTCAGAAAGTGCAGTTGGTATCAGAAGGGTGATATCTGACCTGAACCTGGTGTGTTTTTTCTAAAACATTAGTCCTATGTAGGACTAGCAGTCTTTTAACTTGATCAGTGTTCTTGCCTTCAGATAATAAATACACACTTTTTTATATTGAGCTGAATATGAATGTGGGCTGTAGATAATTTTTCAGCTTTTCACTCAAGTGCTTACCCCATCTTTTCCTACTCCATAAAATATGCAACTAAGCAGACTCCATTGGAGCCAACAGGAACAAAAATAATTAATTAGCTGTATAATCTTAAATTGTTGTTCTAGGTGTTATGTTAATTTTTGTAAGAGGTGGTTTAAATCATTAAACTGAGCTCTCGATGCTACAGGGACAGGCCTAGAAGCTCAAATTAAACTGATTAAAACTTGTGAAATATTTTGTTCTGATTTCAGAACAAAATCTGCTCAGCTGAAATGTAAGGTAATATTCTGTCCTTTAACAACTTTCAGTTCCAACTTAAACTGCTACAAATCCCTTTTAGAGAATTCAGTTGGATTTACTGTTTCAGACAAAGTGCCCTACAATTAGATACCCATAGTAGATCCCTCTCAGAGAGGCATAGTATCCCTCATTGCCAAGAAAATATGAAATATTAATAAAACAAGTATTCTTGGCAAACTGGTAAATTTCTAAAAAAAACAGGTTACATAAGTGCTTAGGTTTCTCTGAGGTTTTCTCTTTTTCTGCTGAATCCTTCAATGCACAAAGGGATTCACCACTGTTTCCATGAAGGTCACAATTGTGCTGGTAGTTTGGAAAATCAAAGGAAGGACTTCAGTTTTTCATTTACCATCTGACCCACAGTACTATTTAAGCTACATGTGTATATAACTTTTTTCCTGTAAATATTTTATTGCCATTTCTGACTCTAGCAAGGGCTTAGGAAACTGGGAATTCATTTAAAAAAAAAAAATGTGGCAAAGCATTAAAGATCTTTGAAACTCTTATGATTAAACAATCTCTATGTCTTTGTTTAATAAAGAATGGACTTGACTGAAATATATAAGTAATGGTATATGAGATGTTTCTAACCAGCTTTTGTCAAACACACCTCAGTTGGGAGTTCAGGCAGATGGATCTAAAGGCATTTGCTCAACTCTAACAAATTCATACTACATAAAGCTGAGAAAGGCAGGCCCATCTCACTTGACATATTAAACCTACAAGTAGATTGCCAAAGCCAGACCTACAGTTTTCTCAGGTAAGGATAGATCTGCAGTATACCAAAGTATAATGCGTGTAATAGAGTGAGGTGCTCTCATTTTACACTGTTTGATAATAGAAGAGTGAAGATATTCACAAAATGTTACCATTTGAAATTAATAAGGAATGCAGGAACATTTACTTTTAGAAAACTTTTAGGAAAAAGATTGTTTTTCCTAAGTCAGAAAAAGTTCAAACAGCCTGAGACAAAAAACATTAAATCTGAATTTTATACATTTTATCTTAGATGTAAAGAAAAGTTACTGAACAACATTTCCCTGAATTTGGCCTGAAATATATAAGAATATGAGACAGCCTCTAGCGGTATTTGTCAAAACTAACATTCATCACCATCAGCAAGAGAAAGCTGAAAAAGAGTTGCTCAAAGTAAAGAGCTTGATTTTTTTTTTTTTTTATTTCCCCTCCCCCCCCCCCCCCCCCCCCATGGTCATGGAACTGTATTCTCCAAGCAGGGAATTTACTTTTGTCTGGTATACCCCACTTTATACAAAGCTGGAAGACACTCAAGAGGGACAAACTGGTTATCTTCAGCCCCAGGATGAGATCAGCCATAGCAGTGTTATTCATGAAATATGTTTGTTCAAATAGCTCTTTTGGATTTCCAGTGCTGAAAGTGCCTAACCATCAGCAATCTGATCTTCATTCTCCTTGAAGCTGAAAAGGTTGCTGAGTAGAGCAGATTTACTTACTGTGCTTACTGTATCTCGTATCCTATCCTACTCTTTCTTAGTGTATCTCAGGAGTATTTTTTTTTTTTTTTTTTTTTTTTTTTTTTTTTTTTCAACATCATGACATTACTGACTTGTGTTAAGATTTTGATCAGCTGTGAGCTCATAAATTCCTTTCCATAAAAATGTCACCTGGTCAGTTACTGTGGTTATCCCCCAGCCTGTGCTTGTGCAACTGGTAATTCCCCACTGAGTTTAATTCCTCCCACTTGAATATCACCCTATTTTTTTGAGAATTTATTGGTTATTCAAGATCATTTTCAATTCTAATTGTGTCCTTCACTCCTTCTAGAGATTAAATTTCCAGACAATATCATTCAATAAGCAAACTCCCCTCATTTTTCCCCTCTAGGTCATTAATGAAAATATTGAATAATAACCACAATCAGGGAAAACTTTTGTGAAATTCCATTTGGGCATCTGCTGTCAGGAAGGATTCATAGGGAAGTAATAGAAAATTAGTAGGTAGATACATCTAATGGTTAAAACTACTTCTGATAAGTCAGTGCACTTTCATGTGAATGAAAACAACTGAAGTTCAAGCTTTAGTATTTAAAAACCCAAAGATGATTGCATCTGTTCTCATCTGAACACTCCATTTCACAAGGGACCCATTCCAAAGCCTGTTATGCTTAATGAATGGCTCCTATAAATTTCAGTAGGCCATGAATCAGGTTCGAAACGAAAGCTAAATGTGATTCTCCACCAACAATAAAACAAAGTTCTGCAGAAGTCAGCACTTTTATTTTCATTAATTAAATTAATTAATCGACAAAACTAGCCAAAATTTTTTTTTTCTGGAACTATAGGTTTTCACCTAATGATCAAGGAATAAGTTAAATAAATTTCAATTTTATTATGCAAACATGAAAGAGTAAATAAATATCCCACTTAAAACTAATTACTCAAATTATATCCCGGCATAGTGTGATGGCAGAACTCACCAAAACAGAACCAGGAGTTGAGGGTTGGCCTAGTCCAACTTTCACAGAGTGTGGAATGATAAATATAAATTAAAGTGTCCTAAAGCCTCCAGCAATCAGATAATTTTTAGGCTAACCTCTTGATGGTTTATCTCCACAGATTCAAAAATAGATTACCTCTATCATGGTTATATGGAGTTTCTTAAACTCATGCCTAGACTGCATTTTATTTCCTTCAGGAAAAAATAATATTTTTAAAAGATTAAATAATCATTATTAGCATAAGTTTCAATGTAGGCTTTGGTGATGATTCCAACAATTTGTTCCTTTAATTTCACTAAATGGTTATCACCATAGAGAAAGCTTTCTGAATCTGAACTTGGCTCATTTCAGCCAAGTTTACAAACACTCGTTCTCAAAAACTGAAGGAACCATTCCTTTTCCAAAAAAATACTTCACATGTAACCACTGTATCTTGCTTTTCTGCATCTAATTGTTCATTCACCAAGTTCTTCTTATTTTTTCTACATTTTTCTTCAGTTTCCTCCTAACTAGTATCCAGACTAAGAGACACAATCTGTGTCTGTTGACAAGGCAAGTTTTTTAAAACTATATAAATTTCAATTACCACAAGTTTTTTGTGACATACTCGCCTGTCTTTATACACTGGAGGTGGACATTATCTGAACTTCTTGTTCTGACTCAATTTTACTGTTTGGATCATCCCTGTCTTCCGACTTAGTTATGCCTCTTCTTTGCTTCATCCCAAGGTCTAATTCTGCAGCAGATTTCTGTACTGCCTTTTATGCATGCTTTGAGTTTCATGATAAAGATCCATGTCTTCTTTTGGTGTGAAGTCCTTTATGTTTGGACATGAACAAAAGAGCAGACACTGCTGAGAGCAGGGCATCCCAACAGTAACGCTGGGCAGGAGACTGCCCTCTACAATCTGTAGATGATGATACACACAGATGCAAACAACTATTCTTTTGAGAGGGAAATGAAAGACAGGATGGAATGGAAAAATGCTACTGAGAGACGGGCTTGCATCCCATCTCAGTAGATACATTGCATTTCTCAAAAATAAGTTTCTATTTCACTTCTACTTCTTACAGCTAAGCTTCTAAGTGTTTCATTTTACTGTAATAAGTTCATCAGTAAAAATTATCCAGTTCTGAATTTCAGTTACCTTGGTCATCTCCTTTGGTCTCTTCACCTGACACTGTGCTCTGGTAAGCATTCCTTTGCTTTGGGGTGTGAGATGAGAGCATCAGAAGCATTTGGACGCCTGTTTGCATGGTGTTGAATACTTCTACTACATGCGACAGCTTAGGGAATTGGAGGTCTAGCTGGAAATATGACTTATGTTTTCAAATTCAGAAAAGGAAACACAAAACATGAATCATTTGGGAACCTTCAACTGGGGCAGTCACTTACCCTGCAAGAAGATGCTGCTGCTCGCTGAGGCCCTCCATGCTCTTGTCCTCCTCACTTGTTCCAACTTGTCTCAGATAATTCAGGGAAAAATAATGAATGTGCCTGTATGAAAGGTGTTTGTTTGCTTAAATCCTCAAGCAGACACCTACTGTGATAGTAGTAATCTCACCTGAGATTTTTCCAGACTGATGTAGTCTGTTTTATGAACTTTATATCTTATAGTGGACAGGACCAGTATTGACCTGAGCACCCAGTTCTGTGTTGTCTGAAGTCTTTAAATAGTCTCCCCATGCTACTAATAGACTTAATTAGTGTGTCTAATGTGTCTACTGTTGCTAAAAGGAACCTTTCTGTATAAGAAAAACAAGAAAGTCATAAATATTCAGAGCATTGCAGAGTTTGTGATTTTTAGCTTGCTGCCTCAGCTTTGCTTTAGTTTTACTTTCAGAAAGTACACTTTGAAATTTTTGAATGGAAAAAACTGTAAAAATATGAACACTGGCTCGAAAGGATGATCAGAGCTGCACCTTACTCAGTGGGACAGTCTCTTTAGAACAGCCCTGAATCCACCCTCTATACGATTCTTTCCACACTGCCACACAGAATGCTACCACCATCATGATTTTGCACTCAAGCTTCAACCCAGGGAAGAATGCAGCTGGGCCAGAGGCAGGGTTTGTGGTATGTGAGATTCCCTCTCATGTGTTAGAAGTGACATCTAACTTTCTATCAGCTTGGAAAAACGTGATGACAACTTTATCAGAGAAGAAGTATTCCAGAATAATGCCATGCATGGCAACTAGTTTGTAAGGCAATACCTTCTAAGAAAAATAATGTCCACTGTAGATGGTGAGTGATTTTGCACCAGGTTCTCCATTGAACTGTCTTTTGTTAATGACTTAATGTTAAGAGTCCCGGATAGATATGCTACAGTTTTCTCCTGATTATCTTTATTAGAATCCTTCATCCCATTACCTCAGTAATACAGACAAGCTTTATGCATCAGGAGAATGAGTTTTGGTCAGTGATGGTTGCAGCCTCACGAGAGCAGGCAGTCTTTAGCCATACCTGTGATATGTTCTTGTACTAACCAAAAATGTATGGATCAGAGCTTGCCTGTGATGTATATGCCCACTTAAGTTTGTTTCTGTTTTGAAGCCATTTCTTAAGGAAACAAACATCTCATCTGATCAAACTGCCAGTCTGCCCACAAACCTCTCCTCACAGGATCTCTCCTATTGGTTGGCTGATTTGAGAGGCAATCAGCTTTCTAAAAATTAAAAACTCAGCAGCTCAGTAGTGCAGACTGCTATTGTCTTCCAATTAAAGAGAAGACCCAGCTGACATCTGGTTACACATTAGGCTGTCCACATAGCTCAGCAGTTTGTGTAAGTGTTCCCACAGAGAAGAAGCTTTCATCAGAGTTTACATCTCTGTAGAAATACAAATCTTTGATTGGCACAAATCCAGGAGGAATGAAACACCATCTGATTTACCCATGTGCATTTACCTGTTCAGATAATGCCTGGGGGCAATGTGACTGAAATTCTCTCCCTTGGCTCAGGCACCTCTGCTCTGACTGCCATCAGTTCTACCCTGCATGTATCCTCCAAATGGGGTTCCAGGCACTTACATAGTAATCTTGTAGGAAAGGCAGATATCCTACTCTTGTCCCTTCCTCCTCTCCCCTTCCTCTCATAAAAGGGGATTTCCTGCACATTACATGGGGACTTGAACCCTGTACAAAGGTAGTACTAGAAGTACACTGACAGGATCAAGCTGGGGAGGGACCCGGCAGGGTGACACTGAGCCTGAGGGCATGCGGAAGATCTCATAGAGGCGCTTGGTCCTTTAAAGTGCAGTGCCTACCTGTGCACGCCAGGTTTGGCAGCAGCCACATGCCCACATTGTGTATCCTGTTCTTCTTCTCTGCTAGTATTTTGCTTTCTGGGAATACAAGTTGTGCTTCATAAGGCACTGAAATATCAAATAGAGAAATCCATGCTGGCAGGGGATGCAGCATAGCAAACGCAGCCTTCAGATCTACTTGTAAGGAAGTTCCCTGCCTCTCCCACCTGCTGAGTACCTTCCCACAAAGGCGCAGTCTGAGATCATACAGAATTTTCAGCTCATTCGAAGCCTTTGTAACATCACCATTTCACTGAGAAGGAAACATTTACCATAAAGGCTGAGCACAGCTCAATTTAGAAAAGTAAAAACAGTCAGGCCAGAGGTGGGGTAAGGGATGAGTATCAGATTTAGTCTGACTCCTACTAGCAGGGGAGGTGTGGCTAAGTTCTGTGCCAAAAAATGTATCTAGCAGATGCAGTTATTGCTTTGCAATGCCTTCTGTGCCTGTAGAAACACGATAAATTATATGAAAGTATTTGTAACATAGGTTTCTTGAACAAAATCTGGCTTTACAAGTGTACTTTACCCCGTTGCCAAATGACAAAATTCAGATATCTTATTTTAAACACATTGCAGACAGTGAAATGTGTGCTTGGAACAAAATCAGAAATTGCAATTCATTGAGAATTTTACAAAATACTGAAAATTATTTTCTTTCACTCCCACCATTTACACAGTGAGAAATGACAATGAGAATATTTTCTTCAGTTTCTTTATTTTATTTTAAACTTCTGCTAATTCTGCTATCACCATCTTGGTAGCAAGCCAGCAATTAAATTACAAAACAAAGTTGTCTCTTTGCTATGAGATTGCACAATCAATCAAAACAAAACAGAGAAATACCACCTTAAAAAAAAAAAAAGTCAACTAAGACAATTGGCCATAGTTGATTCTTGGTTTTCATCTTTTGGTTTTTTTAAGTTTAATTTTAAAGTATTGAATTTTGGTAGCCTATCACGCCTAAAGAGCGTTATCAGTTTCTCCTGTTGCCTGCAACTATGTTACGTAGTATTACTGAAAACAGGAAATATCTGCCAACAGAATGTTTAAGAATAGAAATTGCTGAGGCCAAAGGTGGAAAATCTTTCATTCTTATCTTTATTTCAGCTTGGACGTATTTATAACAGACATTTTACATCTACTCTCTGACACGTCATGGTGCTGAATAGAAATTACCTTGGGATACTGAGTTGCAGAGAGGTGAGAAAAAGATATGTGCAAACTTAGCACCTCAGCTGATTATTAGAAATCCATCAACTTTCTTACCTGACTCATAAAGTGAGAGAAAAGAAAAACTAATATCTGCCACAATGAGTGAAAATTAGCAGGGCCTGACATGAATGTAAATACTAGCCAGGTGGTGATTTAACATCTATAAAATATTAGGAACTCTCACATACCGTGTGTTTTGTAACTGGGCACACAGTGGTTATTTAGAACAGAGGCAATCTCCACATCACAGTTTTGAAGTGCATATTTTTTCATCTACGTATAGCATCAGGTCAGACTGATTTTTGGCTTTTCTGTGTTGTTAAGGAAGAAAGGAGAAAGAATTAGGCAGGACTAGAAACAAATATATCACACCTACATTTAAAATGGTGCCCTCAGCAAGTGCAGGCTTTCCAGGATCCAAGTCTTTCAGAGATCACAGAGCTTTTAAAACTTTTTTTCCTAACAAATACATGCTGTTTTCATGTGTTTTCAACTCATTCATCCTTCCAAACATTCTGTGCTTGGCTAAAGAGGAAGCTGACTGCAGCTGTTCCCACAGGTCAATGGCTCTGTGCGTCATGTGCTGTAGGTGTGCAATAGATGTGACCCAGTGTCAAGGTGGGCGTCAGAGCAGCAGACTGCTGGAGATCCCAGGAGGAGAGCGTGACACCGACAAATTGCACTTACTGCTGAGCAGAGGATGTGTCACTATATGTGTAAGAGATACCTATGCCCTGCAGAGAAGTCCTGCCCTGAAGCCCTCTGAGATATGTTTGTCCCAGCGCAGAGGAGGCTATGAGGGATTAGCAGTGTGTCACCACATGCAGCACAGTGAGCAATGGTATGCTGTGTTTGACAAGTTTTTTTCCTGTTCAGCTTTCTTCTTGGATGAGCAAATTAAACTCTGATTCAGAGTGGCAGGATTTGCAGTACCCAAAGCAAACACACACAGCAGACAGTGATATTGGCTCTTACTGCCATTCTGAGTACCAATTTCTTACCAATTTGGGATTCCCTCCTTGAGATAGCCTGTTTCCATTGCCTATATCAATACCTCACCCCTGGGGCTTTTCAGGGATTTCACTTTGAGAGTAGTTCATCTATTTGGAGAAAACTGGCAATGGCTACAGGCAAACATCAGCAGCTTGTCAGCTCTGCCAGCAGCATGGCACTCATCTGGAGGCTGTGAGAAGGGAATGTTGTGCAGGAATTTGTTTGCAACAGACGAGGTCTGCAGGGAGAGGCAGCAACTTCACTCCAGGACTACTTTAACAGAGAAGAAAAATCCTCAGTCTTGTTTTCTGTCATATAGATCTGACACTCAGGTATGATCATTAGAGGAAGAAAATATATCTCTGAAGTCTGCAGGGGAGGAGACCAAGGGGTTAAAAGCATGTGAGGAGTGTGCAGCAAGGGGAACCAGCACAGAGGAAAAAGCTGTTCTGATGCAGTTCTGAGCATCACAACTTCTTTCCTTAGTTTAAAACCTGACCATGGACTCTTGGATTTGGGGTCAGGAAAGCAGCAGCATTAATGCTTGTTTACACTCCTGAAAGTATTCTCTTCACCTTTCCCTTTTGCCTTTGCTCAATGCAGCCCTTCCACTGTACTTCTCCACAATGCAAATCTCAGGGGATGGCAAAACTGGGAGAGGCAAGAGCTGGCAAAGCAGGGGGAGACATTCCAGCCGTGCTCAGCCCTCTTCCGATCGACTGCCCACAAGAATATTTAATAACAAGGTATACTCTTAAAAAGAAGAAGAGGATGATGAAGAAAAAAAGCTTTAGAAGAAGACTGCAGAGCTCAGGAGCAGTGTTCAGTGTAGACAGGGATACACTCTGCTTAACAGGCAGGAGGAATACACTCTGCTCCCTGAGTGCACAGTGTGCTGAAGCATTTCTCTGCACCGTAACTCACAAAAACACTGCTTCCAACTTCGCATTATATGGCACATGTGAGTTTCACAGAAGCCCCTGCCACCCTGTCAGCTGCCCCGCACCTCCCTTATTTCCTCTCCCCGGTCTTGCTTATTGCCAGGTGACACCCACAGATTCCAAGAGGCCTCTCTGCCCGTAGCAGCTGCTTGCCCCATGAACACGCAGCGTTATCCTCGAAGGAGTTCGGGCAAGAAAGGATCACCCCCGGGGTCACCGCGCCGAAGAGCACACACCGGGGGGCGCTGCGAGCCTGCGGCACAGCTCCGGGGGTCGGACAGGAGGGGAGCCGGGCAGCGGAGCGAAAGGACTGGAGGTGGGATGCGGGGCAGCTCGCTCGCCCCCGATTTAAGGGGGCACAGCTGAGCGCAGCCGCTTGTCCCAGAGCGCTGACGACAAAATAAGAAAACAAATTCCCACCGCCCACCTTCTAAAGAAATCTGTGGCGTTCCTGCTCCCCGACAGCAAAAACTGTTCCAGAGGTGCTTCCCGGCCTCGCCCATGCTGTGTTCCTTCTCCACCCGGGAACGACGTTTCCGTGTCACCTCTGCTCACAGTGCTTGTCCCTCCTGCCCCATCCCGCAGCATTGCACACTGGAGCCGTCGACTTTTGCACCTGCGAACGCTCCGCGGCAGCGTTTTGCTTTTCGCAGTCTGAAAGCCGGGAATGTCGCAGTGCTGAGCCGCAGGTGACTCCCACGAGAGATGCCCGTCACCCGTCGGCGGCAGCTGCAGCACTCCGAGCACAGAGCTCTAGGGGACTGTCCACTGTCTGAAGAGAAAGGCAGATTCCTGGTTTGTTTCAAACTCTACAATTATAAAATGGAGTTTCCTCATTTAGAATGCTCCGGTAAAGCTCCTATCACTTGCTGCTATTTCCCTAATGCCATTCTGAAAAAAAGGAATCATTTCAAGCAGCAGTTAGAGAACCACAGAACTGGAAATGCAGGAATTTTCCTCAGCAACACAGGTTTTCTCCATGCATACTTTTCTGAGATGTAACAATTTCCCCATCCACCCAAGCTCGAGATAACCAGCTACCTGGAAAAGTTACCACTCAAACAGTCAAAAACTCGGTGTTAAATCAGTTATGTGCTTTTCTCCACATAAACACTGAGGATCTAATATATATATATCTTTAGAACAATGAGCTGCAATGGAGCAAGCTGAGAAAACATTTACACTGAGAAAGGTGAGGTTGCTCCTGTGCAGCAAAAGAGGACCTCTTACCACACTTCGTGGGAGTGTGCACAGCCACACACCCAATCTGTTCACACCTTTTTCTGCCTCCTTCTTCCCATAGCTGAAGCAGAGGTCACTCCATAGAATGCAACTGGAGCATGGCAGGGTTTGGCAAGTGCCTACCTGTAAGCGTTTGAGATTGAAAGATCGGCTGTGCCACATTTAGCACCTTTGCAGCTGGGAAGGGGCTGGGGCTGGATTGAGCACTACATTCACAAACTCAGGGTGTAGTCTTTTACTTCTGCAGCCCTAGGCTGGAGGCAAAGAAAAAGCCAGCAGCCCTTGGTCCCGGTTCAGGCTGGAAGTGGTGTGGAAGGCACCGAGCAGGGAGGAAGTAATGCTGTGAATAGCTCCGATTGTGTGCATCTCCCGTCTCTGGTCTACTGAAAAGTTAAACAGGAAAATGACAATGAAAAGGCAGAATCATGGGAAAACGGGGCGCAAAATTTGATAGACATTGCTACGAGCTTGAAGGAGAGAGACTTAAAAGGTCAGAGAGCAAATGGAAATGGCCACAATCACCAGCGGGTGGCTGGAAGGTACGATGATGGACGCCAGTTTGACCCACAGGTCAGCAAACTGGTTTAGCTCTACCTTCATCTACACAGAGCCAGACAAGTTCCCGGCTGCTATCAAACAGCTCAATGCCCTTATCTGGAGGGGTTTAGTAAAAGGAAATAAATGACCAAAAGGAGCTATTCAATCTTCAAGTGCCGGGCTCTGCTGCTGAAAGAAAGAAAAAAATTGTGTTCTTACAGATCCCAGAGAAACACGGCAGCTCCTTCCCTGGAAGGATGAGTTTGCCACTGCTCCAAAACAGAGAACTGGGCTCCCAGCCGGTGGCATTTAGTGGCTGTTCCTTCAGAGGGGATATTGGAGAAGTAGCACTGGGGCCATTCGTCTGTTTCCTTTTCATTTGGTGCCCATAAGGAATAAAGTAGCAGGCAACAGTGCTTCTCACTCCCACAATGGGAATCTGGTGCTGGTACATGGCTGCATTTCCACAACATTAAATTAGTAATGATAATAGTAAAGAGAGGAAAAAATGCAGAGCAAACTGTTGCTTTGCTTTCGTAGAAAACTTTGCAGGCCCCCGATGGCTGCATCTGTAATGACACACATTCAGAATGCAGCTCAGAGAAACTCAAGCAGAGCAAATTCCGGTTCCAATGCACCTTAAAAGTCCCTTCCAAGCCTTATAACACTCATAGCTCCCAAGCCCAAGTGCACTGGAGCCAAGCACCCTGCATGCTTTTGCTACATGTTTTAATGCTGCTGTAGGGCTGTCACAGGAATGTGCTTCCCTGTGTCCACACAAAGATCTTTCTTCTATGCCAATTTTAGGCTCTAACCCCAATCTCTCAGCACACCAATAGTGTGCAACATGAGGGGCCACATTTCCCAAAGGAATGACATATTCTCCCTGATGTCAAGGTGCTAATGTAATGCTCTTGAGATTCACTTCAAGGCGAAAACACAAAGACAACGCTTCCCAATCAAGCAGGAGGTGGCAGATTTAACTCCCCACTCCCCTGCACCTCTGTTCCCAGCTCAGGAAGTGCTTTGATAATGCCAGACACCCCACCCTGGCAACCCAAAACGTCCCAAACCCCCTGTCTGTCCCACTGGGGCTGCGGGAGTCACCAGTCCACATGGCACAGCTCTGCCCATGACCACCCAAACCTGGCTCCAAGTATAGAGCCACCAAGCTCTTTTTAAAGAAATAATTATCATTCGAATTCCCACATCGCATTGGCCTTTCTCAATGTGAGAAATGATTCTGAAAATTAAATTAAAAAAAAAAAAAAGAAAGAAAGAAAGAAAGAAAGAAAAAAAAAGAAAGATGAAAGCAGTGTTGCTGCTTTTTCTTTAGCTTCCTCTCCTAGTGTGCCAAGCAGAATGCCAGCACACTCCTGGTGCTGCCCCAGTGGTGGCACAGCCTACAGCGGCTTTCAGTTCCTTGAGTTTCCCCTTTGGAAGAAACTCTGAGAACTGTGTGTGCCATAGGGCTCAGAGCACAGCACTGCCCACGACGGTGGAGTGAGAAAGAAGGAAAGCAAAGAGCTGCCTGGGATAGAATGTTCGCTCTGGAGTTTATTAATACCATTTAAAATATTACAGATAAAAATCAATTACATTTCATGCATTTAAAATGCAAATCTAAAATGTTCCAGCGAAGGGCTTTCCATTTCAATGTGAAATATCCAAATTATTTCAACATTACAATGAGACAATTAGTTTGCAGCAGGGCAAACCGCTAATGTGGTGTCAGGAGTGTTTATTAACATTTATCAATATTATTTTCAGGAAATACACATAGGCCAACGTTAGTTCAGTTTCACTCGGACAGTTTATTAATACATGGGTCGTGGCAAACCCACTTCAGGAACTAGAGGAGAACTCTCACTGTGACTATACCTGAACTGCCAGCAAATGCAAATAAGTACATGCTCCATTAAATTAAATGTCATTCAACATTTATCAAATATTGTTTGCTTAATTACAGTTGTATGCCTACCTAAATTAATATTCAAGCAAAACCTATATCCTGAAATGCGCTTTGATGGACACTCCAGGAAATGAGTCCAGAAATAAAACTGAGGAGGGCTGCACTGGTAATGCTTTCTCGTGGCAGAAAAAGAAATATTTAGAAAAATAAAATAAAATAAAAACTTAAAAAAAAAAAATAATCTCGAGTGTACTTCAATATATTTCCAAATATTTACTGGAAGTAATGTACAAGAAAAATACTATACAAATCGTCTCCTGGACAACTGCACCTCACACCGATACGTTGGTGGAGTCATTGTTACTAATCTAGAATGATTCCCCATGGTACAAACCTAGAGGTTCTGATGTATTTTACAAATATTTCACTTTCCACTTTCCTGTCCTCCCCCCCCCCCCACCCCAGCCTCTCTCTTTTTGGCATTTGAACCGCAGCTCCGCTCACAACCAACGCTGTGTTTATTTTTACGGGGTTTAAAAATAGGGGACTTGAAACCTAATTATTGCCAGCGGGTTTCGCGATTCCCACTCAAGCGGGAATGATCCAAATGCGCCGGAAAACACAAAAACGTTTGGATGCGGGGAGGTAAACGACTGAAAGGGGGGGAAAAAAAAGAAGGGAGAGCACCGTGTCTCCGCGGTCTCCGGGGGCTTTTGGCAGTCACCGAGACGAGAGCGGTCCCGACGGGAAGGAGAACCGACGGCGGGCGCTGCTTTCGCAGCCCGGCGCAGAGCCCCCGCCACGGGAAGCGCGCGACCGCGGCCCCGGGACCCGCTCCCGGACGGAAGTGCTGCGGTTTCCAGCGGGAGAAACGTGACTTTTCCCACGGTGCGACCCGACAGGGGGTCCCTAAGGAACGGAGAGGGCAGGGGAGGCGGCCCCCAGCGGAGCTCCGCCGCCCGACTGGTGCGGTGCGGGGCCGGAGCGCGCTCCCCACGGGGCCGCGCGGGTACTTACGTGTCCGCGTCCCCTGCACGGCGCTGCGCGGCGCCGCCGTCACTCGAGGCCGTTGCGGTGGCCGGGCTCGGGGGGCGGCAGCAGCTCCGGGGAGTGGCAGGGCGGGCTGCCGGCCGCGCTGTGCTCGCTGTCGGTGTCACTGCCCTTCTTGCCGCCGGGGCCGGGACCGGGACCGCCGCCGCCGGGTCCCCCGGCGCCTCCGGGGCCGCTGTGGGTCTTGACGTGCTTGCTGAGGTGGTCGCTGCGCATGAAGCGCTTGTTGCAGACGGGGCAGGCGAAGCGCTTCTCGCCCGTGTGGGTCCGCAGGTGCCGCTGCAGCTCGTCGGAGCGGGTGAAGCGCTTGCCGCAGAACAGCCAGTTGCAGACGAAGGGCCGCTCGCCCGTGTGCCAGCGCAGGTGCGCCTTCAGGTGCGACGTCTTGCCGTACACCTTGCCGCAGCCCGGGATGTGGCAGCTGTGCAGCCCCTTGCGCCGCAGGCTGGCCCCCGCCGGCCCCAGCCGCTCGGCCTCCTGGCAGTTGGGGCAGTCGCAGGTGGCGCGGCCAGAGTAGCGGCGGGCGGAGGAGCGCGGCGATGCGGAGAGCGGCGCGGCGGGGCCGCCGCCCAGCATGGAACCCCCGGCGCCGGCCAGCGGCGACGGGGCCGAGTCTGGGTAGGAGCCGGGCAGCACCGGCTTAAATCCGTCCATGAGGTGCTGCCCGGCGGGGCTGAGGAGGTGCGAGGAGGCGCCGCCGCCGAAAGCCGAGTGCCCGAGGCCCGAGTAATCCGAGTTGTAGCCGCCCAACGGCGAGTGCAGCGAGGACTGGAGTCCGCCGGCCGCGGGGTGCAGCGAGCCGGGCAGCGCGGCCGCCCCGTTGGGGCTCTGCACGTCGATCCAACCCGCGCCCACGTCCCACCAGCTGGAGGCGCCCGCCGAGCCCACCTCGCCGGCCGCCAGCCCCGGGTGCGAGGGCTTGAACCACGACTCGTAGGGGTGCGCCATGCCCACCCGCGGGTAGATGCCCTGCAGCCCCTCCACCGACGCGTGCACCTTGGAGATGAAGACGGGCTGGTGAGCCGACTCCTGCCCCGCCGCCCCGCCGCCGCCGCCTCCCCCGCCGCCGCCACCGCCGGCGCTGCCCGGAGCCTGGAACACGGAGTAGTCGTTAGCGAAGGGCGAGCTGGCGGCCGCCGCGCCGCTGGACGTCAGCGAGAATGCGCTGGAGCCCGGAGAGCCGCCGCAGCTGAACGAGTCCGAGACGAGCGCGGCCGCCGCCGCCGCCGCCGCTGCCGCCGCCGCCGAGGAGCCGTTCCGCGCCGCGCCCGCCACGCCGAAGCCCGGGAGGCCGGAGCCCACGGCACCACAGCTGCCGGCCGAGGCCGAAGAGGAGGAGGAGGAGCGTTTCCAGGGGTGGAAGCCTTTGCCGAAGGAGGACGCGCTGTCCGAGAGGGCGGACGGCGAGGGACTGGGGCTGCCGATCTTGTTGCAGGTCGCGGCGAGCATGGCCAGCGGCGTGGAGCCAACCCGCGGTTCCTCCTGCGGGCACAGAGGGGACGGGGGCGTCCCGCCGGCGTCAGGCACCGAGCGGCACCGCCACCGCCATCCGCCCGCCCGCCGCCCCGGCCCGGCCCTGAGTCCCGCGGATCTGCTGCCGGTCCTCCTGCCCCGGGAGCTCGGAGGAAAGAGAGGGGGAGGGAAAAGTTGCTTCTGGTGCCGCAGCTTTGATATAGCTTAAAAGCTGCCACCAGCCCAGCGGCGGCTGCGTTCGTGCCGTTCCCCTTCCCGGGACCCGGCGCTTCCCGGTCCTCGGGGCAGATGGGGTGGTTCGTAAGTAGTGAAGCGCCGGCTTATCAAATAAATAATTAAAAATAAATTGAAAAGGCTTCCTTAAAGAGCCTCACGTACCAACCGTAACTAAATATATACATAAATTTTACATCTGTACGTATACACAAGTTGAACATACCTGCTGGACACGGCGGACTGTGTTATTTTAAAGGGAAATAAAAAGCCACACTCGGTTGCAAATTAGAAACTGCGCCCTACAGAAGCGGCGGTGCCGGGGTTTCCCTTCCAACAGCAACATGTGCGGAGAAAGGCCGCGGTGCGGGCGCAGCGCGCAGCCCGGGTGCTGGGGGCTGTTCCTACAAATGCCCTTAAACCTTTTCCTGTGCGCTGCAAAGTGACTCTGCCCCTTTTCCCCCTCTCGCTCTTTCTTTTCTCCGAAACTCACTTGTACTTAAGTTAAAAAAAAAGAAAAAAGAAAAAAAAAAAAAAAAAAAAAGAAAGGGAGGAAAAAAAAAAAAAAAAAAAGGCTCAATAGAGGAGACTGATAGCCCCGGTCAAGACAGGGGTTATTTTAACCCCCTCCAATCGACAATAAAAAGAAACTAATTAAACCAGCAAGAGAAAAAATCCTTAGACTCACCCCTAGAAGTGAAGTTGCCATCACACAAAAGTGCCCTCCTCTCAGAGGATCTTTTTTATATTGATAAATCAGAGGCAGTGTTTTTTTAGAGGTGTGCAATACAATGCTCAGTTCCGCCCATTCCACCACAATTGTAGCTCCCTCGCCGGCTTTGAAGTGCCGCTGAGCCGCCGCCAGCCAATCCCCGGCCCCGCCGCGCCGCTCGCCGACGTGACTGCGTGAGGTCATCAGCGCCGTCGAGCACGGCCCGGCTCGGCTCGGCTCTACCCGGTTCGACTCGGCGCGGTTCGGTTCGGCCCGGCGCGGTCCGGTCCCGCGGCCGGAGCCGTTCGCCCCGCGTGAGGCCCCGACGGAGCGAACGCCGCCCCTCGCCCCTCAGCCCCGGGAAGGGCGGCCCTGAGCCGTCCTCGCTCGGGCTGGTTGGTCCTGGCCGTCCCTTCCCACCCCTTCGAGGTGTGAGCGGGGCTGCTTGGATCTGTTCGCATTTCTGTACAGTCGCAGCGGTGGCAGAGCGCGGGAGCATTGTTCCTCCGGTTCCTCCGCACAGTCCTCCCTCTCCCGTTCCCCCCGTCCGCAGCTCTGGGCCGGGCTCCCCTTGCCCCCCCACGGCCGCGGCTGCCCCCGACCCGGCCCGCGATCTCTAGTAGAGAACCCCGCGGTGCGTTCGCGTCGTGGGGGCAGATATCCTTTCCCCTCGAGCTGTTCCGAGGGGATATCGACTGTACATCATATCTATTGATCGGGGGGTACAGTACATTATCATACTTTGAAGCAAGAGCGAAGTAAATTAATGAACTGCTTTCTTTCTCTGAAGGCTGACGGTTACCATAAATGTCGCGTTTCTCTCTGACTGATTTTCGCCTGTTGAGAAGGCGTGACAGGGCCAGCCCAGGAGGAGGAAGGGGTGGGGGAAGGAGGGAACTCCGTTTAACAAATAAAAAAGAATTAACTTCATTGCTTTGGTCTCCTTCTATAATGATATTCATTTTACAGACCTAATGCACACTTGTTTAAATTTCGGGTTTAATTTAATCAATACTATCACCCGCAAAGGGGGGAAGAACATTTCCCGGAGATACTCCCTTGCATGAATGCTTATTAACTTTTTACCTCCGCTTCCTTTATCTGCTGGAGGTGGGGAAGAACTATTAAGACATAGATCAGAAAGCGTAAGAGCAAAACAAGCATCGCGAGCGCTACATTTTAGAGGCACAGAAAATCCCATTTTGCGGCGTGCCGGGTTCCGCTTAGAGACCGACACGCGTCCCTTTCAGCCCCGGAGCGCGCAGGGTCGGCACTGCTGATGAATCTCTCGAGGAGAGCCGCTCCGGGTGGCTCTTCCCTTCTGCTCCGCGTTCTGCCCGCACACGGCCCTCACTCGGGCTTTTCTGTGCTTGTTTTAAGGCTCGCCCCGGCTTTTTAATTTGGGGCTGAAAGTTGTGGATTTTCAGCGCGCTTTTCCTTTAAAAGCGCCGCGCTGGAAATCGTGAAAAAACTAGTTGTACGAATAGTCGTGGGAGTTTGTACGAGGGAGCTGAATACAGAGGGAGGAAAAAGGCAAATCCATCAGAACTGAGGAGAAATCACAGCAAGTGCTGTCAGTGGCTTTCTCCTGTCGCTCCGAGTTTCACTGAAACTGGGAAATCAGCAGCTGCTGAACTTTGTGAGCGGTAAGCCGCTCCGCCGCCTTCCTCTGTGCGTCTGGCGATGCTGGGTGGGCGCAGGATTTAAGAAAGCATAGAGTTTGGTTTGCATTGCCTTACTGACCACCGCACTTGAGGCTGCAGTCCATCAGCTTTGCGAAGCGGGGTTGGGGAGAAGAGGAGGGAGAGAGGCAACAAGCAGAAGTTTTCCCGAAATTAATTAAAACTTTTTTTTTTTTTTTTCCTTTTCGTTTGAAGTGTAATGTACGGGAGTAGATAAATGTTCGCACTGTTTCTTGAAAACCTGTGGGATCCACTCTCAATAAAGCTACAATCTATTAGCATTCTGTATGCATCTGCAGCATAAATTTCATTTGAATTTCAAATTTAATAAACCAGGAGGTTTTTAATCATCCCTGGTTTTATTTGTTTGATATTAACATGCTTATTGACCGGGTCTGTTGACCAGTTTGATCATTACAGGACAGCAAAAAGTTAATTAAAACGACCACAGCTCCTTAATCATATCATCTGTCTCATCCGTGTCGCTCCCTTTATTACAGCCTATGATGGATAGTCTCCCAGATTAATTTCTCTGTTTCTTCGATTTGGACAACAGCTTTTGGGACCTAATTTACATCCCGGGAACAACTTGCCCAAGTCTACCGAACATCTTGTGCCTACAATATCCATTAGCAAGTGCCGAACTTGAGCCGCGCCGACAGCCTCCGCGAACCTTCGGGGTTGGGCTATGAGGGGGTTCCTCGGAGAAACCCCCCGGCGCTCCGCTCGCAGGGAGATGGATGGATCCTCTTCCAGGGTCTGGTCCGCCCGCAGACAGCTTTGCGGCGTGGTGAGAGGTTTCTCTTTGGGGAAGGAGAGGTCTCGCTGCCTATTTGCAAAGGCAGAGCTGGAAGGATTGAAGTGCCCGCTGCCCACGCCGGATGGTGAATGTCACTATTAGGAAGCAGCACGGCATGTCCTGCGTGTGGTTACGCTTACACCGCCTGGTCGCCGCGTTCCGCCTCGGCCGGCACTCGGCTTCTGGCCCCGTTCCCGTGGGCAGCACGGGGGAGCTCCTTCCCCGCGTTGCCCGGGCCGTGCTGCCCCGGCATCTGGGCCCCGCGGTGCCCCTGCACCTGGCATTGTCACTTGCGGCATTCCTTGACCGAGGGGTGACAGCAAACCCCTAGCCGGGCTGGGATGGGGATTACCACGTCAATGAAACCAAACGTCCGGAGAGGAGCGTGAGGTGCCGAGCGGGCAGTGATGATGGTTAATGCCGTTATTAACCATCGCTCACACCGCTGCGGTTCACCTGCGACGTTCCCCATTGTCCGGCTGCGTCGTTTCGTCGGACTATAGCTGGAAAAACGTGTACTGGCACCAGCGGACCCCGTGTGTGCGCGGGCGCTGCGTTCATTGCAGCGCGGTGTTCCGAAGTTAATTCATCCGTCGTTGCAAAAGTGTGTTCAGGTACTGCAACCCCTGCCCCAGCGCCGGGCGGCCTGACTGCTCCATGGGCTGCGGGCAAGGAGAGACGGAGCGCTTTGTGGGGGGCTTGGGAGGGGAGCACACGACAATCCCGCAATGTTCCTGTCACTCGATAGGCGAAAGCTCCGTGCACAAGTGTGCATGCCTGGGGAGGAAGAGGCATCCTCCATACGCGTCTCCCCCTTCCTCTCCCTTTTTCCTCCCATCCCAGTTCGCCCCCCCAATATTTTATCTCCAATTCCCGGTGCTTCCCGGGAGCTCCCATCAGTACCAGAGCAGCGGAGGGGACAGCGAGCACCAGGCGCTGCCACCCGCGGGCACTGCGCACAGCCCCGCGCCCGGCTCCTGCTCCCAATAGATTTGTTTAAGGCGCATTCTGCTTTTCTTATTATCCATCACTTTCTCCCAGGCGCCACTTACAGTTAAAAACTACTAAATTCTTCTCTTCGGTGATATTGATTTCTTTTCATTCTGCTCCGTTAGGAGAGGAGGTAATGCTTCCAGATTACCCCGCGTCTCCTCCAGACGGTTGACAATTGCAATCGCAGTTTCGGGAAGATAAATGTTACTTTGGGAATTGTGTTTAATTACAAATAATCTGGGACCCGCTCCGTGTCCGATGGTTTAACCACACATGTGCTCAAATCACTGTACGAGCAGTACAGGCGGGTGGCGATGTACAGTGACCGCCTGAGAGATCGGAGTGCAGGGCAAGGGCTCCCACTGAAGCAGGGTCGCGCCCCGAAATGCTGTTACTCGTGTAAAGGTGTATATAATTGTGCATACAAATGCTCGTTCCCGTGTGCGTGTGCACGCGTATGTGTGGGTGTGCTTGGACACTTGAAAATACACGGTCTGAGAAAAATCAGTCTGAAGATAACACAGGAGAGAAGGAATGCTTTCTACGAACGTATGTATGTATTGATTTCTATATTCTACCAACTACCAACAAAAAAGTGGCAATTTGGAAAAAAAAATAATAATATATCAAAGCCACGCGACGTTTCTTGCTGCCGTTTGCGAAGTGCGAGAAGCCCCGCTGCTCCGAGCGAGCCGTACTTGCGGGCGAGCAGCAACGTCTGTCCGCGGCGAGCGCGCACTGAGACTGCATCGCAGCCTCCTCTCGTTCGGAGCTCCCGCGATTTGACTCGAGAGACCCTAATATTGATATATTTACTGCTCCTCTTACAATGTACCCGCCACCTTCCCCTGTCGCTATTTGCAGAGCAATTAGGTGGCCCCTCGTCGTTCCCCCAACCCGGCAGCTGATTAGCGGGGCTGGGGGCGGGGGGGAGAGGGGGGGGATGGCAGGAGGGCAGCGGGAAGGGGACAAGGTGGCGAGCAGGTTATTCCCTTCACCTGACCTGGCTGTAGGAGCGAGATGAGCAGCACTGAACAGATGTCCCCATTTAAGCCATTCTTTTCCCACATGCCCGCTGGATGCTGCCACGGCGCAGGAAGCTTGCTGCAGACCTGGCCCATTCCCGGCCATTATGGCCAAGTTATTCTGGACCAGTGAGCACGAACAAAATGGGCTTCAGATCGCGTGCTTTAGAATAATTCGACTCCGCGCCCCGGCAAAGCCCCCTCCCTCTATTTTTTTAAGTCTTGGGTGGGGAGGAGGGGGGACAGGGACGCGTTTCGGCTCCGATCGCAGGAGAAGAACTTCTCAAAAGATCGTTAGCTCCTTCCTCCCCCGCTCTCTTCGGCAAATATGGTATAATTTACAGAGCAACTTAATAATCCGAGGGGCACCGCAGAAGCCCTTTGCGTTGTAAACCGCTTCTAATTACCTGCCAGAGCAATTAGCTGACTATCACGAAGAAATTAGATCGCTCAATGTAGCATAAATAATGTGAATAATTTTGTAAGGAGAATGGAAAGCGAGACCTGGTGTTTCTTTATAAGGAAATAACACCTCGTACTGTACGAACCCTACATGAACACATATTAATGTCTAGGCATGCACGGAAATGAATCCGAACATGAACCCTCTGGCTTAGATTCAGCACTTTCTTCATTTACATACGCGGGGTGAAAGTCGGCTTCCAGGCGTTTAGATACAGCGCTCTTCCAGATCACAGTAATTAACACATAGCGACTTCAATAGGAAAACCTGTTTTCCAGATGATTTTTACAATGCGGCTTTATGTCTCATTTGGCAGTTTAAATAGCTGGAGTTGTTTTCTGGCTGCATCTCCACTATCATCTGTTGAGCATATTTTGCCTAGAATACTGACCAAAACTTACAGGCAGATTTCTTTATCAAAAAGACGACTGGGATGCTGCGTATGCAGCGTATGATTTCCGGAGTATTCTCTTCTACTGGTCAGTTTTTCGAGAAGATTATACGGAAATGCCCTTTAAAAATATGCTATTTAAAATTATACATATATATATATATATATATATAGCCATATTTCGCCTTTGCACGAGTAGCTGAATATATTATTTCAAAAGGAAAACGTTGTTTTCCAAATTCAAATTCACAAGAACTCGGCTATTAAACCAGGTCTTGGCGAGGCATTTCTGCACGCTGCTGGATGTACAGCTGTGGGATTCGGGAAGGAGGCTGTGCCCACGAACGGCGTGCAATGGAAGTGCCCTTACAGACGAGCTTGGCTCAAGGGGACGGAGTTTGCTCCTGCTGGACGAGAAGGTGCCAGGTCGCAGCGGAGCTGAGCGCAGCCCAAACTGCGGCTCGGTTGCACTGTGGGATTCTGCATAACTCGTTAGGAGCGCTCTGGGTTACGGATAAACAAAACTAATTAGGCTGGTTTTTGATAAATAGAAACAGCAGCACGTACAGTGATTCTTTTTCAGGCATCTTCGAAGGAGGGAAAGAATCAGTGTGCGATCAAATCTGCCGTAGTGCTTCGTTTTCTCCTGTTCCTACGCTAGCAGAGCGGCTATGGAACCAGGAATGTCCCGTCCAGCACCCCGTCCCCACGCTGTCCCCGCAGAAGTCGCAGCGATAGCTGAATTCTGAGCTTCCCCGGGGCTGAACGGGACTGTTCAACTGCTCCGCAGCCTCGGCGTAGCTGGAGGAATTGTACTGCATGTTTAACGATTCCTGCTCATCGGCTAATTAGAGACGGCTTTGAAGCTCTATTACCGGCAGCAAAATTACTGCGGTCAGTTTAGGCCAAATTCTGCAATCCTTAATGGAGCGAAACTCCCATTGAAGTCAATGGGATAGAAGTCAATGGGCGTTGTGCTCTATTAACGGGCAGAGAATGTGCTCCTTTGTGAGATCGAGATTAAAAATCGCTATCGATAAGAGGTCCGTTTAGGACGGTCACGCTCTGCGGGCGGGATCTGATGGGCGAGCTGAGAAGGGCCCGATCGCGTTTGAGCCCCGGGACCCCCCGGCAGGATGGGTGCGGAGGACATCGGTCCTCGGGCAGGACGGAACAAAAGGGCTTCAAGGGGGGTCCTCCAAAGGAACCGGCTGCCGCCGGGCACTAGGGCGAGAGGCGCTGGGTTCGTTCTGCGGCCACGGTGCCGGTCCTGGAGCGATACCCCGCTCACCACCACGGGGTCGTTCCCGAGTCCGGCGCTGGGTATCGGCACTGCGAGCACACCGTGACCCAGCCCTGCGAAGCCCACGGATATCATTTGGATAGCAACACAGGGGGCTGGGAAGTCTCGTTTCGAACTGTGACCACCCACTGCTATCAATGTGATTTGACAGTCAAATTAGGAGTGGGTTTAAGTTGCTGCTTTTGACTGACTCTTGGACTCTGAAACGACTTTCGATTGAGCATTATACAGTATTTCCTTATTATAGGCGCGAAATAGCACTGAAAATGCAAGAGGAAGAGCCTGTTTTACGGGACTGAAGAAAATGTTGAGGTTGTTTAAATAGCACTATAGCTCAATATTCTTCTTCGTGGGAGGCGGGGTGCAGGGCAGAGGTGGGAGAGAGAAACACAGCGAACCTCCTTTCTCCTTTTCCTGCCCTGGTGGAAAGCAGAAAGCTTCAGGAAAACTTCACAGCCTTTTTCCCCGAGAGCGGAGGGGCACACACAGCTGATCCTCTAGGAAGCTGCACACAATTAAGACTCATTTTCTTTCTGCTGGAACAATTAATTGTACAAATGAAAGGTCAGGCATGTGCTTTGCCTATGTTTATCAACCACAATAATGAGCCCCTTCTATTTTTGTCTCTTGCTGCATTATATTGCAATAAACTGTTATTGCAGTTCTGTCTCTTTCAGTAATCGTCTTCAAAGGTGATTCTGCAAAGCTGAGCAGTGTGTATCCATTTCCTAACCATTTCCAAAGCTTCCAATGGATGGGATGAGAGGTGTGAAACCCCCCACACCCACAGAGCAGCACAGCAGAGCAGCACAGCCTATTGCCTGAAGTCCCTCCTGGTGCCCTGGCTACTGTGGCTGAGCCTGGCAGGCCCTGCTTTGCTCTGGCAGCCCTTTGTCCCTTGTGGTCACTTTGTGCAGTGTTGGTTGGACCCTATCCCTATTCCCAGGGCTCCAGACCACCTGAGCATGTTCTCCCTATTGTAAATGCAGTACTACCAAAGAGAAAGATTGGCAGCACCTCTCTCCCCATTGCAGGCTTTTCTCCCCATCACAGAAGACCTCTGCTTGAGAGCAAACCATTAATTCAGCCAAGTCCTGGACACATTTTAACCAAAGGACACACATTTTCCATGTCAGGTCCATGGTGTAGTGAGTTCAGTGGACCACAAATTGTTCCTTTCGAATAGAAGTCTGGTGTTCAATATTCTCAGTTTTACTCCTTTCCTTGTTACACAGAGAATGGGCACACTTCCACCAGTGCTATCCTCAGTGGGAACACAGCTGGTATTGATAAAGAACTTTGCTCCCATCCTGTTTGCTACTCTGCATGCAGCTTTCTGGGATGTTTACCTATGTGTGTTATTCTCCCTAACTAAAACCTGCTCACTGCTGACAGTTTCAGTAGATGTGTTTTTCACTAATTTGTCCTTGCTGAACAGAAACATCTCTACGCTCCTTAGACATGAGCTGAAGGAGCAGAATAACTCCATGGGGACCTAGAAGGAAATTTCAGGAGCTCTGCAGAGCACAGGAGAAGATTCTTATTTCTTTTGCTAAAATATGTAATATGTTGTGACTGAGTCCATTACATTTGTTTTAAGTCATGTTGGCCTGAGATGCTCAGAAGATGTCTCAGAGGAATCGATCTCCACGAAACCCCGAGATGTGGGTCTGTTTCTCTGTCCTTGGATAGAAATCACTCAGCCTGCCCTGTCTTCTGGAACATTCAAACATACAATGCTTTCTTGCACCTGGCAACTGTGAGGAGACCAGTGCTGTCCAATCTAGTATGAAGCTCCATGTCAGCTGGCCTTTGAATCCAGCATTTCTACCATGACTAAGTGGAAAAAAACAACATTGGTCCAGAAGTGGAAGGGAAGAAAGCTTTGGTGGACCAAGGATGCAATGGGGCCCTTGGGAACAATCTGGTGGTTGACTTCACACTGAACACACCAGCTGACATTGAGATCCGCGAGACTCAGAGCACTTCGTCCTGCATGAGGAGGGGCCAGCACTACTACTCAAGGGTGTTTCGCTAGTTGTCCAACAACTGCCCTGCACCGGAGACATGGGATGAAAGGCCACAGTGACCCTCACTTGGCTGGCAGTAGAACGTGCCGCTGCTCTGACAGGCCGCTCACTGTTGTGCTGGTGGAATGCTGTTCTTCAAACACAGAGCAAAGGCTCGGTCTGAATTTACTGGAGCTGCCCATCTTGGAGAAGAAAAATGCGACGGAATAAGCGCAGGCCTTTTCCACAGTGGGACAGTTCTTCAAGGACCCTGACACTTGCCAGCATCCCACCCGAGTCAGGCAGCCTGCCTGTGCCCCCTGCCCGGCCTCACAGCCTCCCATCCATGCACAGACCTGTTCCCTTTGCAACACCTCCACGTGGGGCGAACATCGGCACAACTCCGCGCTCTGCCCCCCGGAGCTCACTCACACGCCATCACCTCCCAAACCCCGGCCGCGACCCTCCCTCTCAATCACCTCCGCCCCCCGCGCTGACAACCGGGCAGGGCGCTGCACAAAAGGTCGAGGCCGCGCGCCGCGCCGCGGCCGTCCCGGCCCGGCCCTCCTCCGGCCCTCCTCCGCCCCTCCGCCTCCCGTTCTCCTCCCGCTCCCGCCCCTCTCCGCCCTCTCGGCGGGAGCGGCGCCCTCACAGGCGGCCGCGCAGGGGGCCGGTCCGAGCGGAGCCGGGCTGCTGTGCCGCCGTGCAGAGGGCGGTTGTTGACGGCCCTCGGGGGCGGTTGCAGCGGGCGGCGGGGCGGGCGGGGTGAGGGCCTCGTCCCGCCCCACGCACACGCGGCGCTCCCCGCGACTGGGACCTGCTGGATGTGCCCTGTGGGAGTCCCACGGCTTCTGCAGAGCCCTGGGCTCCGGTGCGAGCTGCCTTCCTGGCGGTCCCTCCCTCCTCTGGTGTCCGCGTGGTGCTGACCGCGGGCCGGGAGAGGTTTTAAGGCTGTCAACAGACACAAATCTCCTTTTTACGCAAGCAAAGCGTATGCTGACGGATAACAGTCGTATGCTTCCCCATGCTCACATAGGGGCATGTAGGCTTCAGTATGGTAATCGCCAATTAACAGGGACCTGCAATCTTGATGACTGCTAAATGTTTGTAATTGGAATGTAATTTGTCTGTATGCTGACTCTGTATCTTTCAAATACTGCTGTTCAAAATTGACTTTCACATTTTATGGGGTAAACTGTTTTTTTTTTTTCCCTGAGACGTTCTTGGCTAATGAAAAATTGAAGTCACTGTAAAGAAATACCCTTTATATACCATCTCGTATCGTGTTGTATTAAAAGTAGGTAAAAGAGCTAAATATGAATAGCTAAACAGACCTTCTGAAATGGTTAAACTCCATTTATTGGCAAATCAGAAGTCTGATAATGTTGAAGAAACTTGTCTTTGAGGCAGAGAGTCTGCAACTGTTTCTTTATTTGGAAGGCAGTCAGTGCTTCATACAGGATAGCTGTTGAACACTAATTAGACACCACACAACAAACGCTTGGGGACATATTCCAGCACAAATTTAGAAGCCTGGTATGTTCAGGAGTAAAGACAAATGTCATTACAAGGGAGAAAATGACACTGAGTGGAGTCTATGCCACTTTTTTTTTTTTTTTTTTTTTTTTTTTTTTTTTTTTTTTTATTACTGTTTTCCACAGAATCACTCAACAGATAACATCATGTTAGTAGTTACTAATGTATTCATCCACTTTCTTCGGTGCTAGGGATACTGCCTGCAACTGTTAAGGAAGCAGCTGGCTTTTTAATACAAATAAACCAGGCTCTGAGACTGTCAATCTTCTTTGTTTGACAGAGAGGAGTTCCCGCCTGCACTGAAAGAATAGCTCAACATCTGTCATCCCATTCTCTGCCATGGCCCAAAATCAGGAAGACTACAGCTGTCCTGCTCCTTTCAGATACTTCTGGGATAGAGAGGTAGGAGGACTGAGTGTTTGGTCAGCGTGTTCATCACGCATTAAGCAAGGCTCTACAAGACCTTGCATGTAATTGTATTGTTTTCCCACTGCCTGAATAGCAGAATTTGCAGTTTAAAAGGTCCTAGGTCCTATGTGCTCTCTCTCTCTCTCAATCTCTTTTTTTTTTTTTTTTGCCTAACTAGTTCAGTCTGAACTCACATTTGTTAATAGAATGCATTTTAATTGAATTTAAAGTGGTTAGTGATAATTTATACCTAAGTGTGTGGCACATGGGCATGTAAATTTCAGATTTATGCATGAGCATAAAGCAGAAAATATTTGTTCTTACAGGTTGGGAATTATACTACAACTGCAGAGTGCTGGATGAAGATGAAAATGAGAGATATACATTAGTGCATTCCTTGCAAGCCCCAAAATAGTATCTTTTATGATATCTCTGTATGGAAAAGAGGGAAAGGAATGGGGAGGAAGGGAAGAGGCTGGGAAGAATATGTTATCATTTTAATAAATGTTTAACCACAAACTTTCATCAGTTCATTTGTTTAATATCTAGCAAATTAGTAAATATACATATATATATATAAAATAGAAATTCAAGACAATTTTTTGAGTGAATTATACTATTTTCTTACAGTAGCAGTCAAGTTAGAAGTCAGTGGTAGATTGTGTGTTTCTTTTCTTACAGCCACAATTGAGAGCTGCTGCAATAAACATCAGAGTCCAAACCAGTGGCAATTACTTTAGGTATACACCTCTCCAACCTGCAGTTTAAACTTCACAGTCCCAAGCTTTGGGGAAAGCATAACAAAGTGTAAAATGCTTACAGGAATTTAGGCATTGTGAAAACAGCAGAATGCACAAACTGAAGTTAGGCCTTCGGGTTCCTTGTCATACCTATGGTGACAGTCAAGCTGTGGTTGTGTGGTGATTCTGATTTGGCTGACATCCATGCTGCTGAAAGAACAGCTCAGCTGCACTGTCATGCTGTTACCTCCTACGTAGACTGAAGTATGTTACACAATGTTTACTTGCTGATCTTTGGCACAGAAAAATGACGGCAAAAAAAAGGTGGTTTCTCAGCAAGGCTGGTCTTCATTCATTTAGGATTTTATAAATAAAAATAAATTAATTACATTTTTTCCACAGATGTACCCGTGTAATCCCAAGAAATTTATTTTTAGGAAGTGATTAAAAAAAGCAGGTTTAGATTCACAGACTCTACTGCAGAATGCAGAGGTAAAGAACACCAGAAATATGAAAATCTGCACTGAAGAAGAGAATCGTGCATGATGAGATCCACCCATATCCTTCAGTCTCTCTGGATCAGGAACAGAAGAAAATACCTTCTGTTTAATCATCTTCTTTCCACATACCTGCCAAACTTTTTTTTTTGTGCCCCGTGTGGAGTGAAGTTCTTGTCTTCATCAAGCCCCTTGATTTTTGGAGACAGCAACCAATCTGGTACCTCACAAGGTATAAAAGAGTTTCTGCTCCTCTGTCTCTATAGCATTGGATCTAATATCCAAAGCATCAGGGGAAGTTTTTAGTCAAAAGAAATATAATTTAAGGGAAGGATGGGGATTCACCTCACTGCCCAAAGACAGGAAGCACATCTACTTGTTTCTGCTGGGGAAGAAACCTGGAAGTGGGTTAGTTGTTGTCCCTCTCTCATTCCTTGGAAAAGGCAGTTAGCAGTTGAAATAAACAAACTCTGGCCTGTAAATTCCATTTTCCAACAGGAATATCCCCATAAGTTTTTTTTTAGATCACAGTGTACAGAAATTTCCTTGGGCTTTGGAACAGAAGGCAAAAAAACTTTTGCTAGTTCTACACAGCCTATGTGTATTTGGTTTTGCTACATGTCTTTTTAATGAGTCCTGAAATTTTCAAAAGAGCATTTTGTTCTCAAATCTGGGAGAATACCAAATATTTTGACACCATACAATTACAAGAATTATCAATATTGTAACATATCCTGGGGGTAATATGACTGAGTACCTCCACAAAATCTTTCCAGAAGGCAGATCCTAAAAGTTAATAAGCTTAGAAAGAGTTTAATGAGTATAAAGACACTGAAGCAATTCAGGACATTTGTCTTTGTTCTGAGAAAAGGAGTCACACATATTCTTTATTATGGAGTGTAGCTTGTGCTTTGGATTGACAAACTTCAAAGGGAAGTTGGACTAACTTAAGTGAAATAGAGACAAATTTTCAACCTTAAATGACCTGATATTGTCAGGTCATATGATATTGTCAGACAGCTACCAGAAAAATTCTTTCCACTGCTAAAGTGAGAAACAACAGTACTGTTAGTTACATCAAGATCCTTAAATTCAGTGTTAAATTTGCATAACTTTGCATAAATTTGCATAGATATAAAAATTATAGAATTTATATAACAAAGCAAACAGAACTGTTAACATGGTTGTCCCAATCTACACACAAGTAACTCTGATAAAGAGAAAACTGTCTCATGAAGGGAAAACTGTCTCATGAATTCCTGGCATAGATCACAGAGTATATATGCTGGTTTCTTAGTTCAGAAAAGACAGGAATCTCATACAAGAAGTTCAGTGGAGGGTCACAAAGATGACTAAGAGGCATCTCTCATATGAGGAAAGGCTGGGTCTGTTGAGCCTGGAGAAAAGAAGACCAAGAGGGGATTTGATCAGTGTTTATAAATATCTTGAAGGAGGTGGGAGGCAAATAGATGAGGCCAGACTTGGTGGTTCTTGATGGTTGTGTAGCAATAGGACAAGGATTAATGACCGAAAACTTGAACATAGGAAGTTCCATTCAAACATGCAGAAGAACTTCTTTATGGTAAGGGTGATGGAGCATTGGAATTGGGTGCCCTGAGGAGCTGTGGAGTCTCCTTCTGTGGAAATATTCAAGACCTGGCTGGATGCCCACCTGTTTTGTAGACTACCTGCGTTAGCAGAGGGTTTGGACTCGATGATTTCTTGAAATCCCTTCCAACCCCTGCAATTCTGTGATTCTGTGATTCTCAGTCTTTAGCGTTCATACCATCCCACAGCTGTACAACTGCCCTGCAGAGCTTATTCCAGCAGATTACCTCTTGCTGTCTCAGTGATCCCAATGAGACTCTATCATCCTGAAGACCGCAGGACTCACCCACTGAGTTGTTCCAACCAGTTTCCAGGTCCTTTTGCTTCATACTAAAATGTAGGTAGGAGTCTACTTCAGGCTATGAATCATTCTGTCTCAGGTGAAGGCATTCTGATTGTCCCTGATTTCTAGACTGTGTTTGTACTTTTACACTTAGCTAATGTTTAAATTGTTGTCTGAACAAGATGAAAATTTATTTGTTATGTAAAGAAGAGCCCTTAAGTCCAAAGATTATTTGTGGGTCTAGGTCTTTCATGGAAAAGAAAATAATCAAATGCTAAATAAATATATTGTTAATGTATTGGTAATTCTCATCTTTCACAGAAAACATTTCTACTGGAGATGGTGGTCAGCCAAGTACCACCTTTAGAGATATGTGTTATGGATGATTGCACAGGTCACCAAAATGCAGTGTGAGAATGTTGTGGTGTCCTGCTGGTGCTTCTAATTCAGCTCCTCATTGTTCTCTTACTTGGAGCTTTGATAGCTGATGTGGCAAACTGTATAATGGAAAGTCAGACTGAACAGTGTTGTACACTCTGGCCAACTACTGTTTCTGGCTTATTAGATCCATCATTAGAGCATCAACAGGCTACTGAGAACTGGAGTACAGTGGTGATAACTGCCAAGTCATTGCCCATTCATTCACAGGCTGCCTCTCTGTGTAGGCAATAAATGCATCTTGGTGCAAAACTTGAATATCTCTTACAGAGGATCAGGTTATAAAATAGGATAAGGATCAGTAAGTAGCCAAATATAAAGCATAGCCAGTTGTAATGGAACCTGCCACACACACGTGCACAGCTTGTATTTTTGGGGTATAAATCATTTTGTCTTTGATTGTCAAAGGGATATGAGTTATAACATGAAAAACAAAGATGGGAGCAGTCAGAATTCAATCAGGAAATGAGATAAGAGCTCAGGCATATACTAGGAGAAGGGCACTACTGGCACAAAATCCTCTCAAGATTTGTCACAACGTTTCACAACAGCAAAGCAAAACAACTGCAAAATCTCCTGGTAGGATGTTGCATGCTGTATGGGAACCGTTGAATCATGGCCTGCATCTCTGGTTGATCACCTGAGGAGAGTACTGAGCCAGCCATGGGAACACAGGTGAAGGCAATTCACCTGCCTGCTTGGAAGGGGTGGAGTCTGTCCTGGACCCCATTTAAAAGCTGACAGCCACTAAAGAAGGGTTTTTCTTGGGAGGTTGCTCTTTGTGGAGATTTTGTGAGCCTACAAAGCTGGTGAGCATTTTTCATTTATTTTTCATTTATCTCTAATTAGCTTTTCTGGATCTGATAAGCATACCAGCCAGTCTTCTTTGCACACTTATTGCTCATATAATGCTATACAGCATCTGTATACTTACTGACTTTACACATGTATTTTTGTGCTGGGTTCATATTGAGTTCAACAACTACCATTGCAGCTGGCCTTGTGTCATTCTGACTTGTAGAAGGTGGTGGTGTGAATTGCAAGATGCCAGTGATGCTGAAGAGGCATCCTTGGCATTACTCTCTCAGGCAATGAGCTGAGGTGGTTCAACATCATAGGCTAGAATATGCTGGAATATAATGAAAAAGCAAGAAGCTGCTGTAAGTAAAATCCAAATAGGCAAAAAGAGAAAGCAAACTCTCTGGGTGAAAATAGCTGAATGGTGGATAAAAGGATTTTCCCAGAATACTAATGCTCACAGTGACCTCTTGTCTATTCCTGTTGTAGTCTCAGGCTTCTCAAGTGATTCAAGCAGGTGTTATGTAAGTGGCCACTTGCTGTGTGTTCCTTATTTTGAGTTCACATCTTAGATGCTTGAGACTGAGTCACAGAAGTGCTGAGTGTTCACAGATGCTGCTGATATCAATGGGATTTGTGCTTTAAATGTATGAAGTACCATAAAAATGCTAAATATCTTGCAAAATCTGGCTGTAAGCACATCATATTGCAGACCCAAATTAGTGGACATGTTCATTAATCTTGACCATAACGGCTCAATACTTCAGTTCCCCATCTGTAAAGTGAGTCTAATAGTACAGTCTCACTTTACAGGTTTAAAGATAAATTAATTAGTGTTTGGGAAGCACTCAGAAACCCAGCAGAAAGTGCTGTGGAAACACCCATAAAGATATTAATAATTCAGTATTCTGCACAGAGTTTGAATGATGTGCAGTAAGGAAGGCATGGAGCCACATATTGAGTGATAAGAATAAAAAGAATATTGAACAGCTGCTCACTCAGGGAGCATCGTCCACCCTATGCACTGAATGATGTATGTGTCTGTGCAGTTAAAGACTTATTATCATGCGTATGTGCAATGAGCACAAATTAAAGTTTTGAAGGCAATAGATTGTTCTGAAGTTTAGACAGCTTAAATCTGCAACAAGAACACACATTCACCATTTATTTATTTATTGTGATAATCTCTGTAATTCTGTGTTTCTATCCTGGAAGATACAGGAGGTTTTCTGTGTTGGTGAACTCAGTGATTAATTACATGACATAGCCACATGGCCAAGTTCACTGTGGGAACAAATATATTGATTTCCAGGGGTGAATTTGGTTCAAATCTTTGTCTTGTGTGGTTTCATAGTGGATGCTGGTTAGAAGTGGGACTGTAAATGTTTTCCAGGGACAGAGTAACAACCTCATCTTTTGGCCTTACTTCGTGTCAGGGTTTTTGGTGGGTAATGTAGTGTTTGGAGAATTGTGAAAACTTCCATTCCAAAAATGAAGTTATTGCTAAAGCAAAATTTCCTCTATTTACATATAAATATCCCCTTTTGGTGTGACTGAATACCTTTCTCATTTATAATGAAATAGCTACAAGCACACCAATCAAATTGTGAGACACAGGTGTTTGATTAAACTGGCTGTATATATCTTCAGATGCAAAACCAATCTTTCTGAATTCTACCTGATCCAAATGTATAATTTGTATTAAATCTATTCTGAATTATGAATGGATTCCTCAATAAGATGACTTGATCTCGGCCATATAATTTGCAAAATCTTTACAATAAAAATGTCTTCTGCTCATGTAAGCATATAGGTTTGTTTTTTTTTTTTAGTATGTCATCTGTCTATATCTAAAGGACCGAAAGCTTGGATTTTCATACTGATGTGGAGCAGCCAATGAACATTTTACTATTCTACTATCTGTGAACAGTCCATATCTGGTCACTTCAAACCTGTCACCCACTTACAACTTCAAATGTTGGAAAGAATTGGGCTAATATTTTAAAGTTCTGTTTGACTGGTCATTTAAAAACAGTTACACATACCTGCTTCTCCCTTTTCTTTGGTCTCACTTTATCCTAGATTTCATAGCAAAAGTCATGCGTTCTAAACTAGATGCAGTTCTGGTCCTGGTTAGTTTTCTTCTTATGGTAATTTAAAGCTCATTTCAGAGAAAATGTACATAGGTTCATCACTTGTCATGAGAGAATTTTAAATATTAAATCATATTGATTTAAGCAAACCCTTTATTTTATTTGCACTACCAAATACTTTCCTGAACACAGAGACTTTTCTATGGAGAATACGTCATTGTTTGTTTATGTAACTCCCCTTTTTACTTTTTTCTCCAGAAACTTATTATTTACTCCAAGATTAAAAACATTTTAAAACATATAAGCTGCAAGAAATAGCTATCTTTTTGATTTCCAGGAAGTCTACAATACACCCTCTAATGTATTCAATGAATTATTTATTTCTTAAAGAGATACAATAAATCTTTACCTACTGTATTTGATGATTTTCATAGTAGGAATAACAAGTAACATGATTTGAGTGTGATTGGAACCTGGTACCTGGGGGGGGGGGGGGGGGGGGGGGAGTAGGGGGGGGGAGGGAAGAGGGAGTGCTATTTAGACTATTTACTAAGTATATTGGAAGAGAATAAATCTGAAAACAGTCTGGACATCGCTATCAACTTAACATTTTCAGATGAGGAGAAAGCATGGATATTTCCATTGAAATCAGTGATCAGGAATGTCTTAAATACTTACAGTTGAAGGAGCAGCTTAGGTGCAAAAACATAATGGTGATGTTCAGTGCCATTGTTCTCTGTTACCTTGGAGTGAGTCCAAAGTAATTCCATTGATTTTAGTGGACTTCGGGCTAACTGTGGCCCATGGTAGCTGGGGGTGGGATGAGTGATAGGAATATAAATAACCTGGATAACTATTTGAAATACCAATACTATGCAAGATGGTGTCTCTCCAAGACTGATCTTGTACTGAGTCAGAAAAGGTTATCTCCCATTTAGATCTTGCAGTTTAGAAAATTATATCAGAACAGTGTTTTTGATTTTTCTTCTTGATGTTGCTGTATTTTATTAATGTCATGTGCAGAAGAATTCATTGGAAGATCTCAAGTGTTCCTCAGAGATGCTAAGTCTCACAACTGATCTTAAATTAGGCAGAAAGTTTTAAGTTAGTCTAATGGTTCTTGACAATTAGTAAAGGGAGCTGTTGAGTCCTTGGTGTCACTGCTGTGTGGCTAACAGATTTAAACTAAACAGATTTAAAATATGAACTGCAGTTTTTTTTGTTACTGTTTTCCAAGTTGCTCAAAAGCATCTTGCAGAACATTTATGTCCAATACAAACATTTCAGAATTTTGATTTCATTTGTTTTCTGCATTCTCATTCTGTCCCATGTAGACACCGCCATTTTATCTATATTAACATTTATTTATGGGTTGGAGACACTAGATAAAGCAGAGCTTCAAGTTTTAATGCAATGTCTTCCTCTCACCCTTCTGCATGAAGATATTTGGTATGGGTTACCTGCACTGTGGTCATGTCCTAAGTAGAATCAGCAGCAAAACACAAGCTATATTCATGCATCTGTATGCATTGTCCATTCACCTCTGAGGCTTCAGGAATATAGTCAGACCTGCTGTCTTTAAATCACTTTGAGGTCCAGTTCTTCCAGATCACTGGTGCTATGCAAATGCATATTATCAGTATTTTCGTCATCAGAGTACCTGATCCTTGGAATATGCTGTTAAATAGCAAACAGGCTGACTTAAGTAATTTCGGCTTATACGCTTCCTTACTTTAACATGTCTTCTGTTTAAAAAATAAATAAATAAATAAAAATCTATTCCAAACATGTTTGCGAAAATGACTTAGTAATTTGCATCTGTTGACTGGATTGCAGATTCTGTTTTCATTTTCAGGGACAGTTTGCCTTAATATTCCTGTTAGTCAATGACGTTTGACTGGTAATAAGACACAGTGCTAGCATACATAAATAAATTCTTGTTTCACTTTTTTTTTCCTTCTCTAAGGCAATTTTATCTTTCTCCTCTCTTTTGCATTAGAGTTTTATGCAACTGCCTAGGTAAAAGCTGTACTACTTCTGCTCTGAGAAGCTTTTCTATAGCCAGCACAAGTGAACACAACTAACATGTTCAATCAATCATAGCTTTTGACTTCAAATCATACACTTAGTTGTAGTGTGTACATTAAAGTATAACTTGTAGTAGCAATAACATGGCAAAACAAACAACATATCTTCTAGAAATTCCCCTAAAATACTGCTCAGATAACAAATACAAGGCTGAATTTGTCATCATCAGATGCAGATTTGCACTGTGCTGCTTTTACTGGCCATGATGAGGAGAGCTAGTTCTGCATTATTGACATCTCTGGAAGCACAGTTGCTTCTCTTTGGTTAGGTACAAACAGACCAGTTTGGTAGCAACTATTTCCCACAAATTCCCTCTGTCTGGAGTAAAGAGTTAGTAGACATGGAGACTTGGGTCTGGCTGTGGAAAGCCCTGTAATCAGCTCAGGTGGGAAGGAATTGCACCTCCTTCATGCCAAGTCCACCTCTGCTGAAAACTGTTCCCTTGGGGGTAAGCACTCTTGTTAGCAATATTCAAGAGACTAATTCAACGGAAGAGTGATACAAGCCTTTAATAAGCCTCTGCAATGCTGCAACAAATCAGCAATTGCTGCTAAGATGGCCAGATACAGGCCAAGGCAAGAGCTGGTGATAGTAATTCTCACTTATTATTTTTGTAATATTAAAAGGTATTAAAAACATCTTCTCTCTTACCCCAACCACAAAGATCAAAAGAAACTCCCTTTCAGCTTCACACTACCACCAGTGGCTGGATGATCTGTAGACTCACCTAGCAGAGAAGGGAGGAAAGTGCAAAAGGGTGAAGTGAATACTGCCCCTGGGGTACCTATGATAGGTGAGCAGCTTCCTTATGGAAGCATTTAGAATACAGAGTGAGATAAACGGGGAGATTTAGAATTATAATCTCAGTCAAATCCATTGGAAGACTTAAGCAAAGCCAAATGTCTTTAAATCCGTTTCAAATGAACCCTTATGTCTATGGCAAGAAATGTGTTCCTATAACTTTAGATACTGCATCTAGCTTTCATAGTAGTTCCTTAAATTAAATATGTTTTCAGTTTTAATAATTTTTTGAAAAAGCCCTCTTCTTTTGAAGGTATCTTATTCTGCTGATACACAGCTTGTGAGTCTGTTACCTTTGTAAAGTTGGACCATACATATAAACTTTCCAAGCCTTACTCATTACGTCCTATTGTGGCTTAATTCTTCCTCGATTTGTCCAATATGATGCAGGTTATGGTCCAGGAATCTTTTTTGTTTAACATATAAAAGACCTAACAGCATTAGTTCTACCCAAGTTTGGTAGTCAGCAGTGCTTTCTTATGGCACAAAGGAAACTTTTCAACTTAATATCAGATGATTAAACTTGGCAGTATCTGTTAAATCAGCCTTCAAGATTCATGCTGTTCTTTTTATATTAAAATTTTTACGTACTTATTCCTGTGCTGTGATGGGCTGCTAAGTTACCAGTAAATTAATTGAGTAATAATTGAAAGAAAATCCAAGTCAGTTTCACATATATTTTTTTTTTAGATTAAATTATTCCTGCTGATATTAGAGAGGTACTTGAGATTTGACTGTTGCTAGTAAATAGCATCTACACACCAGCATTGCTATAGGAATGTTGTGTCCCATTAAGATGTGAACTTTTAAGAGTGTTGATGGAAAAGTGGAGTAGGTTCAGAGGAAAGCTATAGAAATCATTAGCAGCCCTTCTTACAGTGGCAGCCTGAAGGAGTTTTATTGACTTAGCTTATTTAAAATTTGAAGAAGAAACTTAACTGTGTTCTATAACTCTCTGCATAGTGAGTTATTAGCTATGGCAACGGAACTCTTTAATAAAGAAAAGGAAATTAAAGAAATCATAACTTGAATCAATGGCATAAGTCAAAGTTAGCAGTTTTCAAACTGGAAAGGTTTGAGGTGGGAGAGTCTTTAACCAGTGGTAAAGATTGCCAAAATATGCAAACCATTCTATAGACATTAAATCATAGCTGCATTTTTTTCTGAAGGTATGCTGCAGTTTTGCCACAAGCTGTAGCTTAAGGCAGAAATATTTGGGACAAATCCTGTAGCATGAGCTACACAGGAAGGTAGAGTATGATTCCAACTGTCTGAACTGAAAATCCTTGACTTTCTAAGGCAAACAGGAGGTTTTCTTTCAACAGTATCCCTACATTTATATTAAGTGCTCTTCTGGTCATTACAATCCCTTAAAAAAAGAACAAAAAAAACCCCAACAAATCCCGAGTTATTCACATGTTGTCCTTTCTTTCAACATATCAAATACTGTATCAAATTACTGCTACTTTTTCTTGGTGGGAGAGGTGAACTTGAACTCGTAACTTACGGAGAAACAGAAGGGAAAAAAAATCAGTTTTCTCATTGCCTTCAGCAACTACAGGAATATCTCTTTATGCATTGAGGGCAGGTTCAGTAGAGAAAAGGTAATGGAGTATGAAAGTCTGCAGTAGGAGAGCATTATCTTCTCTAAATCAGCACGAATTTTAAGTTCGTAGTCATGGCTCACTCCACAATGTGTGACTTAAATATGTGGGCTATTGTCAGAATATAGATTTTCATCTCGCACAAAACCTGTTTCAGCCAGAACTGATATGCCACATATAAGTTTTTAATTTCTGATAGATATAGTGAGTTCTGAAAGCAAAAATCTGAGCAATTTTCAGACTGAGATAAACAATTAACTAAGCAAAAAATATGTAGATCCATTCTTTCAGGGCATGGCCATGCTGAAGATTATATTTTGGAGGTGTCTGGATTGCCTACAGTACTAAAAATGCCTGGGTTACCCCTGTCTAGTTCAGTCTTCAGTGTAGACTAATGAGTGGAAATGATAAACTAACTTTTGTGTGTACTGTTTGACCTTTTGGAATAGATTTTAATACTTACAACTAAGTTAAAACTTTTTTAAATCATGAGTGTACTACATCATCTCAGGTTCAAGCTAAGAGGGGGAAAAAAAAAAATATTTTGCCCACTTTTACAACGCCAATTAGCTTTCCCTAGGTGAACAAAACAGATTTCTCTGCCTCTACTTCATGGCTACAGTCTATGGGGTTTTACATTCACCTGTAGCTCCAAGCATTTCTTGAGCACCTAACAGATTTGCATCTGAGCTGTTGTGAAGTTCCCAGAGCTTCCCAGTATTGATTGAGCTACTCTCCGCTTTGTAGTAGAGACCTGTTAAAATATCCTGCATGACATAATAGCATGTCTGTTTTCATCGATCATGAGCAGTAACTATCACTTCATAGGTGTATCCAGTTACGCAACTACAAATTGTTCTTTGGTATTATGGTCTGTGAGCTGGTGCCAGTATGGTGAATTATCTAATGTGATTTGAGGGATCTGTGGTGTGTTTCAGTCTGCTCATACCCTGCTTGAATCAGGACAAGCTCTTAAACCTGAATACATTCCAGACATCATTCCCACCAACCTGTTTCCAGTACTGTCTTTGCTCTGGATTTGCATTTTTCTTTCCTCCTCATCCAAGATTTTTTTCATTTCTGCTGGCCACTGAGCCACTTTGCACAAACAGATATTCTCCACCATGATGTTTTAGCCTGACTTATACTTGGCATACTTAATATTGATGAGATCATTCTTTATTTCTGCTTTGCTTCATGACTTTTCCCTATTTTGTTTGTATGTTTGTACAGCATGTGGCACAAGACACGGAAACACAGATAATATGCTTTTAGAGAGAGAATACGGACATCATTTCTCACCAGCGGCAAGCTGTAAGTCTCTGAGATCTCAGAGGGATTACAGCAGTTATGTTTAATCTATTACCAGGATACTATGAAGAGGTCTTAAGTTATTATCTATATTTTGTCTTCTGAGGGGAACTTCAATTGTGGAATTTCAGTTTCTTGATGTCCCAGATCATGTTGATCCCGCTTGAGAGGTAAATCTAGAGCTAAGGATGAGGGAATTTTAAAGGTTGTTCAGTGTGTTAATGCTCTGTTAGTTGATTTTTACAGAGGGCAGTTGCTGCTAAAAGTTTCTTAGCAAAAGAGTAGTTTTATGTTGGTACCAGTGCAGCCTTTAGAAAGTGGGTAATGTATGTTTTCTTGTCAAGCTTAATAATGCTTAGTGGAAAAAAAAAAAAAAAAAAGGATGATAAAAACAAATGATGTCTAAATACTGCCCATAACAGTAATTCATTCCTAAAATGAATTTATTTATGAATTAAAAATAACACATTTTTGCACAGCTTGTGATCCAGATTTGTTCTGTTATGGTCACTAGCAGCAAAAAATAAAAATAGCTTGCAGATGAGAGTAGTGGGAGAGGATTTGTTTGTAGAACTCTCTTAGAATGGATTGCCTAGGCAATGCGCTAAATCTGAATTTGTCTTCATTTTTTTCCCCATCCACATACATCTGGGCTTCTAAACTCCAGGTACTCAAACTACATGGATCTGAGATCTTTTTCCTATGCTACCTTCGGGGCAGGCAGACTCACCCCAGAGAGAAGTGAGCCCCTATCTTTAGGGAAGAAAAGCACCCAGAGGCCTCTACAGAAACTACTGAAGTTAAAAAACAAAGCCTTTCTCTATCTTTGCTAATCCTTTGGTCTCAAAGTGTTGTGGAGAGACTAAAAAAGCATGCAATATTGTCAAATATCAAATGCATAATGCATTAAGTTAAGGATGCACTATCAGGCTTTTCTTCGAATTCTTGTCTTTTGTTGTCTTGTTTCCCAACCAGAAGGTTACTTGAAGCTCTCAATATGTTAATTAGTGTATTGTTGTTGTTTTTAATTTTTGAAACACCTTTTTTTGGTGCATATCTTCCTAAGGAATGCGCAAACCCTTTACATATTTCCATATTTTCAGCATATTTTATGCAAATAGTTGTTAAGAATGGAAATTCTAATTTCAAATGAAGAAAATTCATGACATACATCTTGTGTTGCAGTTTAATCACTGTATACCCAGGAAAGTATTGACAGTTGTCCCGTGGAAGCTATTAAAGTTCCTGTCCAAGGTTAAATGAAATTGCAGTTTATCAGAGCAGCATTGAGAAAATAAGGGAATCTGTTCATGGCTCTTGATTAATGCCAAGCATGATCAACACAAGGGGGTTCATTAAGCTATACATCATGTGGGTAATTTAATATGTCATTGTGCCTGCTGTCTGCATTAACTCTCTGCATAACCCAGTGTTCTGAACTTACATCAGCCCTGCACCTGAAGTTTTGTCTTCCAGTCTTTGTCATGCTTGGATTGGCTCGATGTTTTCATTTGCACCAATCCATTCCTCTTAATGGGCATTCTGCATTTTTTATTAAGAACATTTGCAATTTCCACAGCTGCACAATTTTCTGTTTTGTATAAATATACTTGTAATTTGATAATGTTTATGCAAGAGAGGAAAGGAATGTGTCCTTCATTGTTCAGATTATCCCTTATTTCTTAGGTTTTTAGCTTCTGAATTTCAGAGTAGAATTTCCTTGCACAAACATCAGCTGAGGTAATGCTGTGCTGGGTCTGCTACTCAGAAGTGGGGAAGAACACAGAGGGGGATGTGGAAAATGGTGAGGAATGTACGTACAGTTGAGAATTTGAGTTGCAGTGAATCTATATTATCAGTTGAAGATTTAGAGTAGGACTGTGGTGCAGAGTAAGATATCTAGGGTTCTGACAGGATTTCAACTTGTTTAAGTAAATGCAAGTCAGAGTGCCTTAAGAAGCTCCCAGAAGGAAGAAAGTTGCTTTTATTTTTCTTTTTCTATTTTATTTTTCTTAAAGATATCTCAAGGAGAGCCCAGGAACAAGCCATTTGCTGAGGGAAAATAAGTGGCTTTGGCAGAAGGTCCACTTGGCTAAACAAGGAGATTCTGAATGAATGGAAAACAACAGCAACAGTGAGAACAGGGAGCGTATGAGAAATGGAAAATAAACTGATCTTGTTTAATCTGGAAAGGGGAAGGAGGCCAAGAGACAATATACATCTTTCTAACAGCTGCCAAAACTGAGCTTGGCTCCATCATTTCTACAGATATCCTCCAAGTTGATTCTCCCACTTGAAGCTTGTCATGACTGTGATGATTTTAGAAAATATTTGATGCATTTTATTTTCAGTACCGTTACTGGACTTAGCTCTGGATATATAGACAGTATAGAAGATACTACACTTATTTTTCCGAGCATAACAAAGATGTCAAATAAAAGAGTAAGAGAAACCAGTGATTTGGAGGAGGAACATCTCATAAGAACAAGTAACACAAGTCAGGTCATAAATGTGTTATTTGAACAATTGGAATGATAGTTCAAGCTATTCAGTTGCTTTCATGTGTTTCTGTGGAATTAACTGATGTTATATCTAGATAAGGAATGACAGTGAAGCCTCATTTAATAGGAATTTTTTTACCTATGCATTTCTTCTGTGGAAATTAGATTTGCTGTCTACATTAAAAAAAAACCTGATTTCTTCAATAAAGGGACTTAAAATTATATTTTACAATCCCAAACCAGATTATAAAGGTAGGCAGTGAGTAACACAATGGTCATGTAATGTAATTGTAGTTATTGTGGCACCGTTTCCAACAAGTTGGGCTTTAGTTATAGCTGCCTTGCCTCCTGCTGCACTGTGAACACTTTTTATTTTGGATTTGAAAGTAGCTTTCAAACATTCATAATTCCATACTGGTATACCTTTTAAGATACTGTACTTTCCGCTACCATTAATTACCAGTGGTTTATTTACAAGGCAATAATTGATTATACTTCTGGGATGCTTGAGAGTCTAACATAAATCAAAGCAGACTTGATAAGAAGCCATGAAAGTCTCACATAATTAAGCAAAGCACTGGAGACCAATTGTTTATAGAATGATTTTGCTGGGGCTAATTGACACTAATTATTTAATCTGATTTTCTTCTTCACGTTAATGCTTCTACCAGCTCACTGTTCTCGGCTGGTAACACGTGCATATTTGACTTCATCAAGGTGTTCTCACTGTATCAATCAAAAGATTTTCAGCCACTGTCTCCAGTAGAATATTATGTTTTTGTATTTGTGCAAGAGAGAAGGATGAAAAATTGATCTGTAAGTTTTGTTAATAATTTCTTAACTACGTGGAGTATTGAAGTGTAAAAATTAGGCAAAACAGAAACTTAGATGATGATAAAATTAATTCTATAGTAGAAGAATCGTTAGGACAAAAGAAGGCATGTCTGCAGGTCAGCTGAGCATTTAACTCACTTAGTGCAACTCTCCAGCTACAGCAAAAAGTTCAGTAAAATCTTTTCTTGATAATTTCTCATGCTGAACTATGTTCAGATGTACTATGTGACACTGGTCACATGTACAGGAAGTGTCATCTATTTGGGGCCTTGTTGCCAGAACTTGTATCATTTAGTTATGTCTTGAATATGGAGTTACAAGCATCCATTACTAATTATTTTTTAATAAATGACTTCACAACCAAAATCCTTATTTATGACAAATGTTTTCCCATCATGAGATACATACGCACAAATTGATTTCCCACAAAATCTTTGGTCTATGCTACTGCTGTGATTTCTATTTAAACTTCTAAAATACCAAAGTACACTTGAATAAAAGTTGCTGTAGTATAGAAAACTGTATACATGCAAGTATTAGCATTTAAGGAATTTATTATAAGTTTTTAATAATAAGCCATGTACTAATAAAGAAGTTATGATGGATGGCTACCTTAATAGAAATCTCACATATAAAGTTCTGCAGGAAGCAGAAATAAGTGATTAAAACATACACACACAAAAGAGGCTATTCACTCGTTTGGGGTGACAAATGTCTGTGTGTCTATACCTCTTTGTACACAAATGCACAAATTTTGCAAATTTGTTTCTCCTAGTAAGCTACATGAAAGCAATAGGAATCATTATTTTCTTTCCTTGTTTTTTATCTTGATGCTGGTTTAAAACTAACTTAAATCAATTTCAATTGGGTTTGCTTGTATGCACCTTGTAGGGGAGATTTAATCAGTCTGTTACAAATTCACTTTTAAGAGGCAAGGTAAAAGATGGTTTAGTGTTGGAATCTAATTATCTGCATATAAATGGATCCTCTATAGAAAGGCAATAGAATAGTACGATTTTGAGGATATCTCAGAGTCATGCTTCAAAATTGAGAGAAGGATATTGCATTTTAAGTAATGACTGTCTAAATGGAGAAACTGAAGCTGTGAGGGGGGGAAAAAAATGAAGATGTAAACTTTAATATAGAAATATGAGCTGTAAGCATTTTAAGCTGAAAGCGAAGGAAGAGCTTGGGGCTAAAACGTGAAAAAACAGGTGCCTGAAAGTACCTAAATCTGTAATTTGTTAATCTGTCTATGAATAGAGATACTAACGTGTTTTTAGATGGTTTTCCAAAATAATAAAGCAAGCTTATATTTGGCTTTTTAAAGTGAATTTCCTGACCTTTCAAAAATGCTATACCATGGGTTTTGATCTGCAACATGTTCTGAGGCAGGGTCAGTGCAGCCACAGCCTCTGTGCTAAACGTCTTAATTCAAAAACAATTTTTCATCAAAGCAGTTTATTTCACAAGTGTGTAGTGACACAAACCACCTGCTGCTTAGAAAAAATTATCCACCATAAATAATGTTTATCTATTGCTATATCTATATCTTAATGAACACCAGCCTTAGATACAAATGACTCTCAAACTCTGGTACCTGAAATGAGTGAGTACTTTTTGTCAGCAGTTTTTTAATTTCCTTTAGCCAGAGACTACGTGGCTGTAGGAAATATCTGATAGTTCATGGCTCAAACATAGCATATACAGTGGAGAATATATAATGAAATACATACTGTGAGGAGTTTTTCAGTACAATCAGATTTGAAAAGAAAGTATTGTCAGACCTTTGCTCATGTACCTGTCAGTAGGAATTTGTATCCTGTGCAGGCTCATAAAGAACATCCCACTATGTGTGCAGCAATGTCACAATTCTAACCTCAGGATCAAATATATGAGAGGAATTTCTTTCTGCTCTGTGACATTGAGCCTGGTAATCAATGTGAAGCAAAGCAGAATCAATTTTATTCGATCAGTTAGGTTTTTAAATAATTGGCATTCACTCCAGTCTCTCAACAAAATAACAACCGGTATTTAGTGCTTGGCATTTTCCAGCTGTTTTTTCCCAAGCTTGTGTTATGGCTGCTCTGATGTGAGATATTGCAGCCAATTGGGTGTGCAGCACAGATCCCACTCCTATACTGGTACTGCAAACGCAACTCAAACATGAAGGGAAGGTGCAGTACAGCTGCACAGTGCAGAGAAGCAGTCAGCCTCACCTTCAGGTGCTGTGGATTTAGCTCCTTTGACTTGCTCCTGCTAATTCTAGCACTGTAATGAAGGCAGTATTGCACAGACCACATGTTGCCAAGTGAACAACAGATTCTGAGATTTGATAACTTAGATGAAAATTTCTTTTAAGTTTCATTTGGATGTGTAAGAATTGCAACATCAGGCTCAGTATGAATGCAGGTGTCTGAGATAATGACAGACATCTTTGCTTATCTCCCATATCTACATTTCTGTACAATTCTTTAGAAAATGCATTAAAACCTATCTAACACCACCAGCAACTGCAACAACAAGTTTATAGTTGTAGGAATATACTCTATTGGTGTGAAAGCACAAACAAAAGTGTTGCAGGTGTACAGGCATACTCTGGAAGGAGCAAGAGGAAGCACTGATCATTTTTGCACCCTATAAGCCTCTCCTCATACTCTAGTGATGCATTTGGACATGGGTGCCATTCTTGACACCTCTGTTTTTGCTATTAAGAGGTTCATTCAGCATTGGATCAGGAAGTGTTGCTGATGTATCTTTTCAAACAACACAAACAGCTAAGCAGGAGGAATTGTGGACTTCCAAGGCCAGATCCTGATTCTTTGGCTGCCATGCTCCATCTGTAGATATCTCCACGTCTCTCTAAGCTTCTGTGACATCCAACTGGTACTTCTAAAATGCTCTGTCCAAGCTCATTCAAGGATCTGGTCCTTCATCTTCCTCTGTTTTTATTTCCCTATTCTGAAATAGCTAGGAAGACTTTGCTATACAGAAGAACATAAAAGGCTGGGAAGTGACATGTTTCTAAGTGTCTCCTGTCATGTGCCAGCAGGATGCTGTCCTGGGGACTCCCCATGCAGTTGTCTCTTAGAGAGCAAAAAGATGAGTACCCATGAGGACCTGAAATCTGCTCCTGCAGTTCAGAAGTACACAATGCTACTGTAAAGTTCAAATGCTTGCTGGCCACCAATTTGTCCAACAGTAGGGGAAAAAGACATACCTGGGGCATTCAGTACTGGTAAGAAAGCATCCCTAAGCTCTGGAAAGTGACTCTCAATTGACTTTCTGATATAGTACTTGAACTTATGTTGTTTGGCACTTGCTGCATATGCCAATTTTTTATTGTGTAAATATGACAGAAGCATATTGATCCTCTGTCCTAAGTGCTTAATCAAACTCAATTATACTGCTAACTATAAACTAGCTAACAGAAAGTTACTGCCTCAAAGTGTTACTAACTATGGATCAGACCTGAATAAAGAAAGTAATCATTTCTGTTATTTTTCTTGGATGTGATAGAAGTCTTCGCTTCCTGGAATCAAAATGCTTTCATGCTTTGCTATTAAGTTTCATTATAGTTTTGTCTGCTTTTATGTAAAGTATGCTGATTTATTAGAAAGCTAACTCCACAGTAAATTGATAATTGGATGCTGTTGAAAGAATGAGTTTCATCGATCTCATCAATGACCACAGACATTACTGAAGTAAACCTCTTAACAGTACTGGGGTGTATTTGGGCCACAATCAATTTCTGTGAATCTTCCCTTGTAGTTTTTTGTTGTTATTTGGCACCATCTACATTGATCTAAACCTGAAGCAGATTTAATGTGCAGAATTTATCTTGACAGAAAGTTTAATTACTTTTCAGTCAATGAAGGTTTCTCCTTATTATAGGTCAAAAATCTGCTGTGACAATCTGTGTAAATAACCTATGGATGGATGCCTGTTGCTTCAGTATGTGTGTGCCATAGCTGGAGAGAGGACCATTCCCAGAGATATGAGCTATATATAAATGAGACATTGCACTTGCTGATGTTGAGTGGAGAGCTATGTAACATTTGATGGGAGGGAGCACCAAACAAACTCACTTCTTATTGCTTAAAACTGTTTTAATTTACAGGATAGATAAAAGAGCATTGAGTAGTTTCAAGATAATTATGTACACATAAGTAAAAGTAGTTAAAACCACAGTTTTACTGAGGAGCGTAACTTCAAACCTGACATCAATCTCACTACAGGTAGAATCTGAAGTCCTAAAGCTCTACTTTTCTTAAACAACATGAGTTTCAAGCTAAGTACATTCTTCAGGTGATTTCAAGAACAGAGCCTTATTCTTCCCTCCCCTACCAGGCCATATGTGGCTCAACACAAATGCAGCCATTTTAGCATTAAACTCCACTGACTCACTGACAGCAGGAACCAAAAGACAAGAGCTGGTTCATGAAGACAAAAACACAGGAAAAGTCTTTACAAAGATATGTGAAAATAAAAGTTTAAAGGTGTATCATCAGTGTTTTAAATGTAACTAATATTTAGAAATATGAGCAGAGAATTACTGTTTCATTCCACTCTAAATGTGTGCTTTACGTAAGATGCTACACTTAACATCTCTAGGATGAAAGGGAAATGATTCTATGTGAGCCTTCCCACAGAACAATTGTGCTTTGCAACATCAGGATCACTTTGAGCTTGTCAGGGCCCTTTGTGACTCACCTGTCTGAGATGGAAGCAGTTAGATCTGTTGACCTGCTGATTCTGAATCCCCAACCCCCTCCCCCCCATATACTGGCACAAAAGGAGATCCACTTGATTCTGTATTCTCAGCAGTAGTTAAACATATATTATTATAAGTTCTTTGTAAAAGATAACTGAAAGTGAACAGAAATCAATATTGTACTATCTTTGTTCTATTCCAAAACTGGAATCAATAGAAAGGTCATTAAATGTTTGTTCTAGGTACTAGTAGAAGGAAGATAATCAAAGGAGGTACAAGTACTTATTCAGTGCGCAAGAGGTTTGACAGTGGACGAGTTAACTTCCCTAGTGACCTAAGTGAGATAGCATAGTTTTATCCTCTTCAGAATCATAGAATCACTGAGGTTGGAAAAGACCTTAAAGAAAATTAAGTGTAAATTTTCTGCCTCGATAACTCACTGACTACATTTATATTAGCACTTTGTGTTTATTAAGTTGCTTATTTGTTTTAATAATAATTGTGATTTAAGATAAGAATTTAGATGAAAGTCAACAAAATTCCCATTATGCAGCTGACTCATTTCAAGTAGAGGGAATAAATTAAGTGATAAAATGTACTCTCTTGTTTGATTAAGAGAGCAAAATTAGCCATTGTGGAAATATTTCAAATTATGAGAAGCTTTCAATCTCTGTGCAAAGAGATGGGTGTACATGGACTGTGAGTAGTGTATTACTTTGTTGCATAATGGTGTAATTTTTAAAGAAAGATAGAACCAAAAGGGACGTGTTTCATAAACAAGAACAAAAGAAGCACAGTCCATTTCAGTGAAAGAATATTTGTTGGAATAGCTGCTGTGCAACATAGGGTAACTATGTGTCTTACTGTAACAAGATTTTTTGGAATTTCCCACAGTGGAAGTGGGAAAATTTTCCAGTCTGCTGTTGAATTCTGTATAGAGTAGATATCTGTTCATTATCCATCTGTATGCACACACAGCAAACTTGGAAGCTGACTGTCAGAAAGGAAGAGATTAGTGTGCGTCTGTTAAATACTGAAAACCCATAACTGCGTTTATGTTCTTGTATCTTAAAAGCTCAAACCTGTCCTTGTATATGTAATCTGTGATGTGGTGTATTGTCAAAAGAAAAGCTACTGAATTTGTGCATGCATGCGTGGTTAATTGATTTTTTCCAAGGTACTTGCCTGGTTCAGTATTGCGTATTTTGAGGGCAAGATCAAATAATAAAATCGTGTTAAGGAATAGGCTGTTTGAAGGTGGTAGTGATAAAAGGAGTACAAATGACAGTCAGATTTTCAATGCAGCCATTTTAAATCAATGCTCTTTCTGGGAAATCAAGATAAACTTTGGTGAAAAGGTCTGCAAAAAGAGTTGTGCCAGTAAACCAGAAGACTGGTACTGGCTGATTAGGACTTTTATTTTCTCTTAAGCAGAACTGTGTGACAGCTCTTAGGAGTGAAACCATGGCCCCAGTAAACACTGTTTCTTAGGGTTTTGTCAGAAGTCCTCCAATCCACTGTTCCTCTGGCAGGATTTCATGCTGTGTGATACATACTGGGGTCCGTAACAGCCACGAGTGAAAATATTCTGATAATATTTGACAGTTTTGCTCTGTTAGGAAAATGCAAACACTTGGAATGAGCAAATGACACCTGAAGAGTGGCTGAGAGAGCTGTGTCTCCTCATCCTGGAGAAGAGATGTCTAAAGGGTAATCAATTTCCTGTCTTCAATTCCTGTAGTTAGTTACTGAGATGACCAAGCCAGACTCTTCTTGAAGATGCACAGCAAAAGAAAAAGAGGCAGTGAATGCAAGTTGAAACAAGGGAAATTCTTATGGAAAGCAGAGACTCTTCATAAGGTGGTAGATGTAGCCCAGAAATAGATTGCTTGGAAATATTATGGAATATCCATCCTTGGAAATAGTAAAAACTTGGGCCGACAAGACTCTAGAAAATCTGGTACTGTTTTGAAATTAGCCTTGCTTTGACAAATGACTGGACCTAATTACATTTTCAGGTTTCATCCATTGCAAATTATTTTATGATTTTATCCAGGAAAGAATTAAAATAAATAAATAAATAAATAAATAAAAATGTTTCAAGCTTTTTTTGCATGCAACTCAAGCTCTTTTCTGGAGACTTGACCAGTCCTGTGATGAGCCTGTGTCTGTCAGGGAATGGGAACGAATGTGCTGACTGGACTGTGAAAGGCAGTTTGGATGTCTTGTGATGTGATTTGACATCTTCTTTGTGGTTTTGGTAGAGTAAATGTCTTTGATCAAAGAATATGGCCCTCCCATGCCTCTTTAGCAGCAGTGTGACTCACTCATCTTGACTAAAATTTTGTCACTCTTGGGGTAAGGAAATACTGTGCAAACAAAAGTATAGCCAAGTATTATCCTTCTCACTACCTCATGCAAGGATACAATTTCGGAAGAGTGACAGATGGCTTCCCATGCGTAGCCCCGTAATTCACAACCTGCTTTATGTGAACCTCCTGGCTACTGCTTTCTTCTCTCCCTCATTTCCATTTCCATTCCCACTCCCGCCGTCCCTTGGGCCTTTGCCATCACCCTCCCACTCCCTCCTCATTCCTGCATTGTTGCCTCTCTCCCACAGCACTGGTGCTGCCTTTCTGCACTTTTCTCATTGCCATAAGCTGAACTGCAAGTCTGGGGGACTGTGAGCCAGCAGAAAGTGATGAGAAAGAGAGGCCAGGTATCAAAGTGCTTCCAGGGCTCCTCCACATTCCCCTAGTGTCATGTATCTCATATGCTGAGAAGTACTCTTTTTGAATATTATGGTTTGATGTGAGGAGACTTTTCTCATCAAAACATTTTGTTTAAATGATTTGTAAAATGCTTGTTAGCATAAGACACTCCAGGGCACATTTCACACACCTCCTTAGCTATGTTTTTTTTTTTTTTTTTTTCTGGTTGTTGCAATGCAAAGCTCACTCACTGTATATGCATTCAGAATATTTGTACACATTTCAGGGGAGGAAATCAAGTTAGGATAAAAGTATAATCTTCTTGAACCTACATCCAAATAGTCAAGTTCAGTAAAAGTTGCTGAATTCTTGCCAGCCTTTAGTTGCAGTGAAGGTCAGAAGTACTGGAGATAAAGCACCAGCAAAAAGAAACATGCAACATGTGACAAAAAGGAGGTATGAGGTATTCCCAAGAAAACTTCTTTTTCAAGCTTCCTACCTAAATTATATAAACCAAAGATGTCATGTAAAATGCAAAATGCAGTTGCATCCAAACTGGATTCATTCAGATCCAGTCAGATTTAAATGTGTATTATTTCCTTTCTGAAGGCTTCTTATTGGTTTTCCTTAATGCAGTTACTGTTAACTGACTGTTATTCGTGAGCAACCATAAGCAACAATGTTACGAGTACAGAAAGTTGGCACGTTTGTTTCTGGAAAGTGATGTCAGCCTGTTTGAATGGATGCTGGCACCAGCTCAGGTATTTTACTACTCAAATCAGTGGAAAATGTGAAATTCTGAAGGAATTGTGGCCTGCTGCCTTTTGCAAGATGTAAAACAAGGAATGTTGCAAAGAGACACATGTTACTCACTGAGACTCAGACTGTAAGATAGGCTGGGGAGAATGTATAACTACACTTTTACTTTCTGCACCTCCTGTGGCACATGCTGGGCAGAAACCTTTCGTTTTTCAAGATCCTCCTTACTGCCTTTCTCCTTATGTGGCACTGCATGGCAATAGAAACTGAGCAGCTCTGTTACACTGGCTGGGAGACTTTTGCAAGTTTTTTTTTAAGCTGTGAAAAGTTTTGTATTTACAAATTTAAGAAATGCTTTTTGAAGCATTGTGTTTGAAGACTTCAAGGTTTCAGGTCATTCTTAAGATTGAGTATTGGAAGTCAAAATTCACAGTCAGTTTTGAATCAAACTGACCCCACACTGGTCTTTGAACAAAAGCAATGTTGGCAAAAGCTTACCCAACTCTTATCTCCCTCTATAAGTACATCCAGGTCAAAAATTCTACCAATACTAACACAGAACTAGCTGCATTCCACTGAATGGAATAATTTTGATAATGATATAATGACAAATTAAAAGTTATAATACAACAACAGGCTGAGGGAGCTGGGCTTGTTCAGCCTGGAGAAAAGAAGGCTGCAAGGTGACCTCATTGCAGCCTTTCAATACCTAAAGGGAGACTACAAACAGGAGGGGAATCAACTCTTTGAAAGGGTTGATATGTGTAGGGCGAGGGGAAATGGTTTTAAGTTGAGGGAGGGGAGATTTAGGTCGGACATCAGGGGGAAATTCTTCACCCAGAGAGTGGTGAGGTACTGGAACAGGCTGCTTAGAGAAGTTGCGGATGCTCCGTCCCTGAAGGTGTTCAAGGCCAAGTTGGATGGGGCCCTGGGCAGCCTGGTGTAGTATTAAATGTGGAGGTTGGTGGCCCTGCATGTGGCAGGGTGTTGAAGATTCATGATCCTTGAGGTCCCTTCCAACTCTGGCCAATCTGTGATTCTGTGAAATAGTGAGGAAAGGTAGGAAATGATCTTTCTCCTCTGGTTTATATTGCTCTAGTGACCAGATTATTATATGATTATGATTTTTTTTAATTTTTAATTTTTATTTTTAAGTGAGGTTGGCAGACCAGGGGGAATACTCAAAACAGATGAAGTTTCTTATTGATTTATGCAGGGATAAAATACAATCTTAATTAAAACAAAGCCAGTTGTAAACAAAACACTACACAATCTGACATAAATCATGACATTTTAATCTCGACTATTTTAAGCTTTTCTTCTCAAAGAAGAATTTGCAATTAGTTAATTAAGTTTAAGCAGAAAAAAATAGCTTTTTTTTTTTTTTTTTTTTTTTGTATGAGTGTAAGAAGATTGCTTGCTCAGCAAAGCATGGGCTGTATTATAGATTTTGTGACCATCTCCTGGGGAAAGGTTAGGTTAACTTTGCAGAGGATATGAGTTTTGTGCAGAAAAGCTCTCAGCTTTTCTGTGTGAGATGATCACCTGATTCAGCTGGTCTATTCGAAAGAGGAAGATGTACTTACCGAGGAGTAAGATTTGCTCAATTGGCTAAAATTACTTAAAAGTTTTTCTGTAAAAAGAAGGAAAGAAAGAGTAATGAAGTACAGTAGGTCTTCTGGAGACTAAAAGAAGAAAAGAATGATGGAGCTGAGCAGACTAAACTTGATGGGTAAGGTCAGTCTGTGGCTTGAAGCAAGGGTAAGCATTAAGGGGAAGAGCAAGATGCAGAGGAGTGTTTGAAAGCAAAGAATTAGAGACTATGGAGTGCTAGTGCAGTAGAAGGCATCACTTTCTGAACTCTGCTTGGAAAAGCACCATTTTGACTTTTTTTTTTATTTGGAACATTGTAGTTTACAATCAGTCAGTTGTGACACAAGATAAAGTATTGCAGAAAGCAGTGGGAAAACTGTATAAGTTTGTATAATTTGTTCCTGCTGAATTTTGATTCTCATTTTAATGGCTAAGTGCCTAGAGGTGGGATCTTGTATCAATGGTCTGGGGTTTCCAGGGAGAAGGAGGAGTTGACGCCATTAGTAAAATTTCAGGATCAATTTGTGAAAAATTTATTCTTGATTGCATACACACATACCTTCACAGACAGGAAAACAAACAAACAAAAAACAGAACAAAACAAAACAAGAAAACCAAGAAAGAAAACAAACAGCAAACCAGCAGTGCTGTTTATCAACTGGAAAACGCTGTGTTTCAGGTTATGTGGTTGCAGGAAAAATTGAGGATTAATAGCATTTAGTGCCACTGGTGAAATACAGATCTATTCTAGGTCTTTCAAGAGTCTGACAATGTAAAATCAGTGATCACTAAGGAAAAAAAAATAGAATGTAGTTGGTGGGTTTTTTCTTTTTTGTTGTTTTTTCTTCCTGAGGCTAACTTATGTTCTACGTTCATTTGTATTTTCAGTGCATGGCATAATGCTTATCGTATCTAACCCTGCTGTAATAATGTGTTTCCTGGGATATTTTTTTGCAACTTGGTCGGAGAGGCCTGGAGACAACTGTAGTGTATGGAAATGAAGGGGCTGAATGTGCCTTTCTTGGCCAATGTTTTATTTCAGCCGTGTTCCTTGTAAAGTAATATTTATCTGCAATTTAGTTGCAAACCACAGAACATCTTCAGGTTTGCTTTTCACATCAGATAGTTTTTGAAATGAAATAGTTCTAAGGTATCAGCTAATCTATTAGACAGAAATATTTCTTTCAAAAAAAAAAAAAGCCACCATATTTTTCAAAGAATATCAGTGCAGACTAAGCTTCAAAAATATTTTAAAGCAATAATAAAGGTAAGAAGTTCAACTGAACTTCTTAATAACTTCTTAGTAGCTGAATTTTTACACAGTTTATTGAAAGTGATTCTCTAGTAGGAACTGTTTATTGAAACAGATGACATAAAAATAATCCTTCTCTTTGAACAGGAGGGATTCATCTCCAGAAATGTTTGCCAGGACTGTACATGTGTTGAAATTTGTCACAGAAGAGATCAATAAGTGGGCACTGCTTGAAAAGTAAATCACCTGGGGAGAGCCAGCAAATTGTCATTGTAGTGGAAGTATCTCAGTAGAAAGAGGTATCTGTCCATGTTCATTAGAAAGGAAAATGAAGAGGGACGGAGGGAATGAGGAGGGTGGATTGACTAATATAAAGAATAACTGTGGGGGGTTAACTCTTCCTGCGTGTGCTGTCAGAACTCTTGCTTTGAGTTAATTGATGTCTTTGGGGACTCCAGAAGGAGGTAACATATTGTCTCCTTGTTGCACCAAAATTCACTGACTCAAAAAAGTAGTCTTTGAATGCAGAGGGAAAATATTAAATGGAGCTAAGGATATTATCTGTATTGGTATCAAATACATAGCATTAGTATTTGAGGAAATGTTGAAAATGTAATAAAAATTGCTCATATTTTTCCAAGGCAGTAATATAGGCATACAATAAAAATAAGCAGAATAAATGCACTGAGTATGCAAACAGTGACACTCTCTACTCAAAGCCCATTTTAAAAGAACAAGGGCTTCTTCCATTCGTTTTCAGCAAACTTAGGATAGTGATCTAAATTAATGGGATGAAGAAGACCACTAGTGAAGATCTTCCATACTGGACAGTAAGCTTGTTCCAAATATACATAAGAAATCTTCTAAAAATGTGGTAGATTCAAAAACCTTGGAAAGCTTTCCTTTTATTTTGTTATTACTATATTTAGGCACCAGGCAAACAAGGCAGAGCACCATGCACAAGCAGGAGAAAATGGTTATCACATCTAAGAAATCTACTGGAACTTAGTTCAACAGAAGTAACAGAAATCACTGATGTTGTCTTGAATTTCAAATAATTTGATTTTTAAAGTGTTGATGTTCCTAACTTCTGGAGTTTGTGTACGTGAAACTGTGTGCTGTAAAACATTTTATGGCTGCTGGGCAGTAAGATTCCACTATTCCTACACAAATATAGTGTTCAGTGAAACACAGCCTGGAGCAGGAAAACCCAAAGACATGTAGAACCCTACAGCCAGAGAGCCACAATTTGTATCTAATGTAACAAAGGTTAATAAAGGAAACTAACTTGCAGATTCTCCTGATACTGTACAGCAGGTTATGCTTGTTTCTGAGACTCAAACACTGACATAGGCAGAGAGGAAAAACACTGATCTTCATCAGTATCTTTTTAAACTATGTCTCTGCTCTCATTTTTCCTACGCTCTTTTGGCTCTGCCATGTGCCTTTTCCAGCATGTTGAACAAGAGAGAGAAACTTCTGATTGACAATTGCTTCATTCACTGCACGGCCCCTTGAAAAGGTTCACCCCATGAGTGACATTCACACCCTGTATGATGAGAAAAGAGGATGTAACTGTGATGTGTATTTAAACACCTCCAACACCTTTATGGAAGACAATGTCATAAGATGATATACTATGACTGAAGCCAGTGATAAAGAATATAGGTCTGTGTTCTTTATTTAAATCTATGTCATAATGCAGTACACTTTCTGGCAGCTCCTAATTCTAAATGTTCTTTTTTTTTTTTTCTTCAATTTTATAATGGGAAGCATATCAATAGCAGAGTGTTTCTGTTAGCAGCTGCAATAAGTACTCTGTCACAACATTCATTTTTGAATGTTATTTTCTCAAACACTTAACAAACAACTAGCTATGCTCTGCTGTAGTACTTCTGTCTGTAGTTAAGCATGTTCTACCTGAAGTAGAGGATTATTTCTCTGATTTCATACTTGACAACCTAGAGCCATTCAGGAAATGAGACACAAAACATGTTGTCTGGAAAATGGTAAGTAAATTTGGTGATCCTCTTTTTTTCTTCCTCATACACACCCAAAGTAGCAGAAGCAAATATCCTGAGTGGTTAATGTATTACTGACACAGCCTGAGAAAAAAGCCTTTGCATGAATTCACCTTGCAAAAGTAATTACAAAAGAGTGTGGATGTATAGAGTATTGGACACAAGGACTGCTGATATACCTGCTGATAAACTGTTATTGCATTTCTTGCTATTGCTTTCTCTGAAGAGCCATAAAGGGTCTGTACAATCACTAGGGAATAAAAACATCAGATAAACTGTTCTTAGAATCTGTGTGAAATCTTCTCTAATTGACCAAATACATTTCAGTGCTAGTTTAATTAGATATCTGTCAAAAAAAGAATCGAGTATCTATTGAAAGCCTCAAGCAGTTAAAGTAGATCTAGAAGTTGGCAACACGCAAATATGTCAGTTCACAGAAAATGATGTGAGCTATCGTCTGGTTTTCTTTTGACTTTTCCAGGGAAGCTGGCAAGCAGCTGCTGTGGCCTCTCCATCTCTTGTCACCAATGCCACACTGTTTGTAAAGACAGGTATTTACACCACTTGTAAGCAATTTCTCCTTTGAATGGGCTAACTACAGTTTGCTTCACAGTTCAGCATTTTGTGTTCTGTGGAATAAGTATAATGGTAGATAAAGAGAGAAGACTTTCTTGAGTGTAGCAAGATTGATTTAAAATGAAGAAAACCTGATTTTGGTGGACTTTTTTTTTTCTTGGATTTATGAGTAAGCCATGAGGTCCTGGTTATAGAAGTTAGACAAAGAGAAACTGAGAAGATAATGATAAGCAAAGGAAATAATTCTAGGTCTTTTTTGGTGCTTATTGTCTTCTACACTACTATCACAGTATCACCACTAACTTGCATCAAGTTTGCCACTATTACAAGCTTTCCTCCAAAGAAAACCTCTCTAAAAGCAATCCAAAATTAACAATAAGTAGAAAACTTATGTCATCTTCACCCTCCAGCCACTTTGTTCTGAAGGCTTAGTTCAACCTTGATTACTAATTGCGTATGTTTGAAAGATTGTCTGTGAGTCCATGACGCATGTTCAACTGAATATTCTTCTACATGTCTTTATAAAAACTATTGTCCTGTGGCATTCAAGTGTGTCTCTAGCAGTGCATTAAGTAACATGACTGACATCTGTCACATATGATTTGTTCTCCTCTCTCTGAAAACATACTTGTGTCTTGCTCTACAAAATCCCTTCAATCAAACAGCTCATACTGAAGTTATTTTAATCTCTCTTACACAAAGGTAGGCTGATTATTAATAAAACCAGTAATTATATTTTTATTCTACCCAGAGGCTGTTTGACCTGAGAGCAGTTGTTTGCCTTGTTGTAGCTGTGGGTAGTTTAGTACCTGGACTGAGTAGAAATGTGTGTCAAACTATTTTATTAATTAGACTGAAAGAGGAGATGCTGATGTGCAAGGTTTTGCGTCAGTCACAGAACCACATGAGCTGAAACACAAAGTAGACTGTGAATGTCCAATGTTTTTATTTGCTTGGGCCACACTGTGTGAAGAAGAATTGCCTGTGGCTGCATCTACAAAGATTGCTCCAAAAGTAATGCCTTATAATACAAAAAAAAAGAGCACAATAGCATTATTTATTGGAACAAATTCTCAGCTATGAAACACTATTTTTCAACAGTAACCATCATTAACTATTCATTTTCACTAGTGATTAACAGGAGTCTGCATACTGCACTTGCAAAAATCTGTGCCAGCAGACTTGACCCACTGTCACTGTCATCAATGCTGAAATGCACCACTCGCTGCCTCACTGTGCTCACATCTGCTGTTTGATCTCCTTAAATGTTCAGTAAGTGTTGATGTACAATTTTTTCCACATGGAGGAATTCAGTCCCACCCCTTTGCTTCACATGTACTTTAGTGTCAGGCACCATTTTGTCAGACTGCCCCTCTACTGATACCTGTTGCGCTTCAATAGAATGTCTCAGAATATTGTTGGAAGGTTCAACCTCAACTTCCATACCATCAACATTCACCTCTGATATCATGGGCAGATAATAAAATAGGAAGCATTACTTCCAGTGCAGCACTCATGAAATATATAATATAATTAATATTTATAAGTAAAATAATTTATTTTATTTTTTATTTAAAATGTTAAAAAGATAGTAACATATTTGTTTTTGTCTTTGTCTGGTTTGATGGAAGTGGTTGTAATTCTTAGTGAGTTCTCAAGGTGCTTGTCAGACACCAGCAATTTTATCGTGGGCTGCATCAAAAAAAGCATGATCAGCAGGTCAAGGAAGGTGATTCTGCCCCTCTACTTTGCTCTTGTGAGACTCCACCTGGAGTACTATATCTAGTTCTGGGGCTTCCAACACAAGTAAGAGATGGTGCTGTTGGAATGGGTCCAGGGGAGGGCCACGAATATGATCAGAGGACTGGAGCACCTTCCTGACAAGGACCAGCTATGAGAGCTGGGGCTCTTCAGCCTGGAGAAAACTCCGGGGGGACTTTGTAGTGACATTCTAGTACCTGAAGGAAGCCTAAAGGAAAGTTGGGGAGGGATTTTTCTATAACGATATGTAGTGACAGGACGAGGGGCAATGGTTTTAAACTGGAAGAGAGTAGATTTAGACTAGGTATCAGAAGAAATTCTTTTCCGTGAGGGTGGTGTGACATAGGAAGAGGTTGCCCAGAGAGGTTGTGGATGCACCTACCCTGGAAGTGTTCAAGGCTAGGCTTGTTGGAGCTCTGGGCGTCCTGGTCTAGAGGAAAGTGTCCCTACCCATAGCAGGGACATTGGAACTAGATGATCTTAAATGTCCCTTCTAACCTAAATCATTCTATGATTTTGTAATTTTTGATGAAATGTTACTCTTCCTGTGCTTCATCCTTGAAAACAAATGTACATACTGCCAAAAGTGATGACTTGAATCTGTGGTAAGAGAAGGCTTATAAAAGTCTGGTTAAAATGATATGATCAAACTTTTGGTTGCAACTCTGTAAATTGCACTTGAAAATTTGCTAGTAATGTATTTATGTTGGTTGATAATGGAGTGTAGAGAAACTAAAACAACTGCTGTTTTTTTTTTTTTCAACCTTGAAACCTATTTTCAAATTCTTTTATCAAAACAGAAAGCACATCTGCATATTTTTCACTGTTCACAGGATTGTATTTAGCCAATGTATTAAAATCCATAAACTTGTTTGCCATAACTTGAGTTAGCACTGCACTGTGCCCTCGTTTCAGCCTTGATGGAGTTAATAGAGCACTGATGTTTGATTGCTGCTGAGAGACCGCTGTGCACGCAGGTATTACCCCAGTGGGACAGAGCCACAATCACGATGGCATGGAATAGAGACCAGGCTGCGCTGTGAGCTGTGCCAGGTTGTGGGCTGTGGGTTGAACATTCCTTGAGTAGACTCTTAGGCAAGCTTACTAATGACCCCTTCATTTAACAAGGAATATGTACCATACAAAATTGTATTTAACAATAGAGTCAAATTGCATTTTACACTTGAGCAGTGAGAAGATTTTTGATGGGGCTGACTGTACGTGCAATAGCTGTGAGTTTTACTGGTGGAATTGAAGTAGGCAAGAGAAGCTCAATGTACAGGAATAGCACTTGCATGTGAGAACGCACAGAGAAGGAAAACAGACTCATGAAATGAAGTTACAGGATCAATTAGGAAAAGTTTATCCATCAGACATCAAATAGCTCATGGTCTAACTGTTGGGCTTAAGGTGAAATGAGATGTCAACAAACAGTTCTATCTATCCAGCTGTCAGCTAACTCCTCCTCTAGGCTATGAAAATAATATATGTTCACAGCATTTTTTATGCCTTTCTGGCACCCCTATCTTTCTGTCAGACACTTAGTTGCCATACATATTTTGCATGACAGTGCGTGTCATGCTGTCTGTGGCTTCACTGATTTCCAGTCTGATGAGCACCTCACTTTGTCCTTATGCTCATAAAACTGTGTTGAAGAACCAAGATATGAACTAAGATGAGAAAGATCTTGTAGAATATTTTCTGCAGCTTACTTCCAATCTCTTGTTTCTCATCCAACCAAGTGATGAAAACCATGGCAGCAATGAAGACAAATGTGCTTCAGACACAATTTGAACTTTACGACTCCAACAACCCAACAACGCAAATTCATGGGGATGAGAGAAACAGGCCACACATCTGTCACTTGAACTTACAGCCTTTAATTCTTTGTCACTCCCTAGTATACCAGCAATGGACCTGAGTTCTCATTTTGAATGTGACTGTCTGAGGCTACTAGCCAGTAAGGAACTGTTTGCTTTGGCAGTGATATGTATGAGCACATGGAACAACAAGAACTACTCCTCAGACAAAAATATTGTTTGATGGCACTGTCTCTGATGAGAGTCATTTATTAACAAACTTGCCTACTGTATGTTTTTTATTTAAGTATTAGATTAATATTAAGATAATGAAATATGCATTCTCCCTGGGTAATTAGAGAAGCAGTAGAGATGATTTAAAGAATAGTGCTTAATAAAATGTAATGTAGTTACTGTAATTCTTAAGAAGTAATTAAAAAGGAGGTGAGATTTGTGGGGAGTTTTTTGTGTCCACACTAGTTGCATAGCTGCAGCGTGGTTTTAACAGGCCTTTTTCTCTGCTGGCATCCAACCAACAAACAAGCAGTAATAGGATACCAGTCTTGAAGACGATACAATTCTTTCTTAAAAATGATGCTTGTTCTTTCAACACTGAGAAAGATCTATTTTCTTTTTTTTTTTCCTCTTCACTGCCTTAAGGCTGCTGTAGCTGAATTTCAAGGAAAACCTGGATTTTCTTGAAAGAGGTACGTTGTCGGGGTGAGTGGTAAGGCATAGAGTCTGCTGCAATTCCTCATTCTGATTTAATAAATACCTGTTGGGACATTTTCGCCTATGCTGAGACAAGTTACAGCTCAGGTCTTAAGGACTTTCAACAACAATTGCTTTGAGTTCAGCCTGCTATAAAAAAGATGAGAAAAATCAGTATTCTCAGGAGCTCTGAGATGTGCCCTGCTCATTCCCTTTGGATACAAAGGATGACAAAATTGTTATTGGTGCTACTTCAGTAGCATAGCAGTTCTGTTCTACTTTATGGTGGCTTGTGCTTACAGATTATGTGTTGGTTCACAAATTTTATTTGCAGTATCTCTCCACAGTGGGCGTATTTCAGTTAAGACATATATCCCTTTGAGGCATAGAATGTGTTTTGTCTGATGAGTGTGATGATGTTATCTCTGTGACCTACAACATATCATCCATTAAATGTAATTTCTCTTGGATTAGATCAGGCCCTGAGGTCTACCTGAGCGTCAACTCAGTGCCAAATATTCTCAAATGTTTTTATTTTTCAGTAATTATTTAACCATTTTAAAATCTGAATCAAAATAATGTAGATGTCTTGCAGGAACAGCCCAGGGGAATTTGATTAAATTCAGCATAATCGTGTATTTACACCTTCTTGTAAGACCTACTAGAGTTCACAGCAAGCTCAACTTTCAGCAAAAGCTAGCTCATGCCCAAAAGGGATAAATTCAAAGTGATGCTCCTGCTAAAGATACAGACTTCTGAGTGAAAAATGACAAGAAATTGCTAAGAACATAGTCCTTGGAATTGCTATCTGCTTTTAACTGACATTGATTTCAATGAGACTGCAAAATATTCAGGAAAAGAAAATGATTTAATATCTCTTGAAAACAAAATGTATTTTCTGTTGTTTTCAGTCCAGTGGTACAGGAGCGTTCTGAAGAGAAAGCAGTGGTGTGAGCAAGAGCAGGATCACTCTACATGGTTGGTAGGCAATGCTCTTAGAAGCTGAGAAACTAACCAGTTAGTTTTCTGGAAAGAATATCTGCACAAAGATATTAACTATTGTAAAGCTAAGCTTTACAATATTTAGTTAAGCTAAGAGGAAAATAAATTACTCATAAAACAGTATCAGTATTTTAATGTGAGTCAGAGACTGTGAGTACTGTATACCCATATATATTTCTCAGCAGTTACTAGAACTTTCATAACAGCAACATATACTAGTATCTGCTTAAACTAGCATTCCTGCAGTATTAGTGTTTACTTCAGTGTCTCATAAATAGTTGTTTATATGCGTTTGAATTAGCTCCCAATTCAACATCAAAATTTGACCTGTAGTAGGATGGAAATGTAAAGGAGTAAGGAAGGGCATGTAAAAGGGGAAAAAAACAAAAAAAGTCATAAGTTGACTTGCACAAACAGAAAATTTTACTGGGAGTAGCTGAATTCTTGCACAGGATCTGGTCAGAAGCAAGGATCTGTCACTGAAATCTTCACTAGTCTTATACCAGAAAATAAGGGTCTAATTACATTCTAAATCTATTATTGTAAGATTAAGAGATTGGAGAGATTCAATACCTTGATTCTTTAAGTATTGAAATTAAGATTCCTGATGGTGACTTGTTTCCAGTAGAATACAGAACACATTTGAGTACCTATTGCAAATAAATACTTATATCGTGTTCTATTTTTATTAATTAAAGAAACAGATTTTAGAAATAACTAGGTGAAAATTGTACACATAGCTGGAAGTAGATGATTTTGATGCAATTTGCAAGGTGATGAAACGTTGCTCACCTAACATTTCAGAAGCTATGGCTTCATTTGCTATTTCATAGCAAATCCAAACCATGAGACACAGAGGCAGGTAGCATCTACCAGGGCATTTGAGACTACCCAGGACTGTCCCCAGTGCAGGAAAACATGCATCAAAGTGTGGGTCTGACTTTCCTTTAAATCCTTGCTGTTTAGCGTAATAGTTGAGTGTGTTCTGTAGTGTAAGTGACATGAAGAGTCAAAACCTATCCTCAGATGATAGCCTGACCAAATAATGTGCAAGATTTCTCCATCAAACTGCCTGATAGTTGATTTGTTGGAGGATCTTCCTTGGTAAATATCACTTCAGTGGCCTTTGAAGATTAGTTCACTGCCTTCCAAATATTTGGACAAAAGACATCCATCATAATTATTTAATGGTTATTTAACTTCTCCAATTTGAGGCATCATTTTTTCCCTTGAGTATGTGCAAGTCTGAAATTGCATATATTACCTGGTTTTTCTCCATTATTCTCATAGATAAAGTGCAATCCAGCTCCTTTTAACTCATTTTCCTTACCTGGCTTGTGCTTGGGCAATAAACATTTATTCTCTAGTGATCAGCCTTTTTCAGAGGTACCAGATAATTTCTGACTAATTTACTGACATGGTAGTCACTTTATTCTTCAGATTTTTTGTTTGTCTCTGTAATTTCTTTAGTAGATTTTACGTGTTAACATTTGCTCCCTTTCATTAGAGTCACTTAGGCTGCTAAAGGGACACAAATTAAAGTAAAAATGTGAAGCTGATGAATATGTGAATACTGTTGCTAAGCATTTCCTTTAATACTACTGTATCTGAAAGGAGGGAGGATGAGGTGAATAGGCTGCAGGGGTACTCAGAACTCATTAAACTACTGTGCAAGACTTCAAGGGTCAAATAGTTGTAGTTTACAGCTGTTAATTTTTGTTCCTTGGGGGAAGCTTTATGCACAAACACAAAGACACTGTGGTCTTAGAGTACCATAATTGCAGATCTGTTGACAGTATTTTAAAATCTTGAAGGTTTTTCATGCTGGCTTGCTCACCTGCAGTAGGTTCTGAAGTCCTAAATGAGTGCAACTAAAGTAGCAATCAAAGCAAGATTTTGTAGACATGAAGCATTTAATTCTCTGGAACAGTTAATAAGCTTTTCATACAAGAGATTTTATTTACTGTGGGACTAAGCACTGAGGATGGAAGAGTGGCACTGTGAGCAGTGTGATTTTACCCTTCGTCTGTGACTTTCTGTTTAGTTGGAAAGAAGTTACAGTGGTTCTGTCATATGAAAGTTGAAGAAAACTTAGCTGGTTTTATACGCATTTAAGTGCTTCTGTTAGTTCATCTGTTGTATGTTTCATGATGGTGTTGTCAGTGTGTTCCTACACCATAATTTACTTGAGCACTGTTACTTTATCTTTGGAGAAACTGTAAGGTTCAGCGATCCTCTGCACCACAACTTCCATTTGCTCATTACAAAAATTGACCTTCTTGCTGCTGTTTGAAAGGGCTCAGACCACTGTCATTCAGACTTCAGGACTGGTGAGCAGTAATAATAGTATAGGAAGTAGGAGCAATAGTTAAAGCAGCCTGGCATTGTGCTCTCTTCCTGGAATCCATTTTGAATTTCACAGTACAGGCAGCGGGTGTTCTTTGCTACCTTCAGTGTGCATTGTGTTTTGCTGTAATCCCCTACTTGTCATTAAATCATTTAAACGTATTAAGGCAACACACTGCAGGAACATTTTGCCACGTTTCCTTTGCCTTGTGGGTGATTTTCCTCAGCTTGTTCCAACAACCCAGAAATAGCACAGCAGTATTCAAAAAAAAACCATCACGGATACTTGATTAAAACAGAGAAGATTGCAAACTGACTTGTTCTCACACATGTTATATACCATTGTGCAAGGTAGTAGCCTGCTGCTCTCAGAGATGTCCATATGGTGCAAACCATCCAGCACTTTTAAAGGACTAGGCCAAGTCTCTGTACAAGTAGCTTTCCGCTTCCTCAGTCTGGAAACTTTCCAACTGTACTCTGTGGGCCTCAGATGCAGCTGTAGCGTTCTCAGAGCATACAAGGCACATAGACTTCACAGAATCTGCTCTGTTTTTCAGTAAGCACTCCTACAGCATCTACGGAGTCTGTACCATCTCCCGCAGTACAGCAATATCCTGTAGCAACACTCAGGTAGGAATCATACACTATCATTGAATAGCTTAGGTGAGAAGGGACTTTAAAGCCTATCTAATTCTAGCCCCCTGCTATAAACAAGGTTATCACACACCAAATCAGGCTGCCCAAGGCCCCATCCAATCTGGCTTTAAAATCCACCAAGGATGGGGCATCCACAACCTTCCTGGCTGACTTGTTTCAGCATCTCTCCACCCCCAAATAAAAAATTTCTTCCTAACCTAAATTTCCCCTATTTGAGCCATTCCCCCCTTGTCCTATCACTATCAGAGGGTATGAAAAGTTGGTCCCCTTCCTGCTTGTAAGTTCCCTTCAAGTACTGGAAGGCTACAATGAGGTCTCCCTGTATCTTTTTCTTTAACAAGCCCAGCTACCTCATTCTGTCTTCAGAGGAGAGGTACTCTGGCCATTTGATAATCTTTTGTCCCTCTTCTAGATCTGTTCCAATCTAGATCTGTTCAGCTCCATACCCCTTCTGTCCTCAGGCACCCAGCCTTGGACAGCATACTCCAGATGGGGCCTCATGAGGGTGGAGTAGAAGGGGACGTTGACCTCTCTCACCCTGCTGGCCACCCCACTTTTGATACAGCCCGGGATATTGTTGGTCATCTGAGCTGCATACACACACTACCAGCTCATGTCCAGCTTTTTGTCCATCAGAGCCCCCAAGTCCTTCTCCACAGGACTGCTCTCAAGGAATTCTTCTTCCACTCCGTGCTCATATCTGGGATTGCCTTGGCCCAAGTGCAGCATCTTGTACTTGGCCATGTTAAGCCTTGGTAGATTCTTGTGTGCCCACTTTCTGTGTGTGTTTAGGTCCCTCTGGATGTCATCCCTCTCTTCTATTATTAACTGCTCAACTCAGTTTTGTGTCACTTGCAAACACTCTGAGGGTCCACTTAATCCCATTGTCATTGTTGAAGATGCTAAAGAGAACTGGTCCCAAGACAGACCCCCTGGGGACATTGCTCATGACCAGCCTGCTCCTGGACATTGAGCTGTTGGCAACAATCCTTTGACTATGGCCATCCAGCTGATTCTTTGTCCACTTAATAGTCCAGCCTTCAAATTTGTATCTTTCCAATTTAGAGATAAGAATGTGGTGTGGGACTATGTCAAAGGCCTTGCAGAAATCCAGGTAGATGACATCAGTTACCCTTCCTTGGTCTGCTAATGCAGTCACTCCACCATAGAAAGTCATAAGAATGGTCAGGCTTGATCTGCCTTGGCAAAGTCATGCTGGCTGTCATGAATTACCTTCTGTAGTGGAAATACTAAGTGATGGCTTGAAACAGTGATTGAACACCTGGTAGGAAGGCAGAGAAAACCCAGGAGTGCTCAGGTGCAAGCAGTGCACCTGAGTGACTAAAAGGGGTGGATTCAAAATCTATCCAGACTTCATTTAAGGGTTGGCAGTGGAAGTAAGGATGTCTTGTTGGAGATCTCTGCACACCTGAGGCCTTCTGAAGGTAAGTAGTTTGTTTTCCCTATTTCTGTGTCTATGGTTGTTGTATCTGAGCAAATCCTCACTTGCTACAGCCTAGGACCTTGCTGCTCTGCTGTTGCTGCTGTGCTTCTCCTCTCATTCATGCCTAAATCTCTTCTAGAAGGATCTGCTCTGTGATCTTCCCAGGCACATACACAAGTCTTACTAGCCTGTAGTTCACTTGGTCTTTACTGTGTTGTTGCAGGTGCAAACTCTGATCTTGTGAGGTTAGGTGTTTTCTCATATTTTGGGAAGCAAAATTCTAGCGTTTTCACAAAATAACTTCCATTTCCAAAACAGTTTTTGAAAGAAGTAGACTCTTCTTAGTGGGAGCAATTCATCATATTATACAGCTGATCACTGGAAGGTGAGGACTGCTTTATGAACTCCTTTTTATTCCTTCCCTCCTTCCCTCCTTCATTTTAGCATGTGGACTTCATTCTGCTAGTGTCTAGAATGATTATGGCTCAGGGAAGTCTGGAGCAGTCAGAAGTCCTCATAAAATATATCTGCTTTGTTTTCTTTTAATTAGGGAACTTTGAATGGGTAACAAATAGGAAAGCAAAAGAAGCTTAGATGTCATCAGATGTGATAATCTAGGTGTGTTTTTTTTTTGTTTTGTTTTTTAAACTATTTTGACTTACCTACAAATTGCTTAATGGTGTGCAGTGGTTCAGAATAAACCAGTTCAACCAATAGTATTTACTTCTATAAGCTTCTTATGGAAACAAAGTAAATATAGTAAAATATGTAATAAATTTCAAAAAGAGTACTTACTGTAGCACTTCACAAATTGTTCAGTAAGTTCAAGAGCTATTGTTGATTCACAGCAAGGCCCTGGGTCTAGTAACTTTGGGATCCATATGAGTTTAGGATAAAATCTAGTTCCTATTTCCACAACTGGTCACTGTCTTACAATATGTTAATCCATATGAGTTTAGGATAAAATCTAGTTCCTATTTCCACAACTGGTCACTGTCTTACAATATGTTAAATAGAAGGAGGGGAAAAAAAACAACAACAACACAGCATTCTAGGCATTCCTCAACTTTGTGACAGAAAATCTCAGGCTCTGCCCATGAAGTCAAGGACTGAGCCTGATCACTGAAGTAGCATGTTTCCATTTTTTCACTGGGATGATAAAACTTTTTAAACATAAAAGCCATGTTATATTTGAAAATATGAGACCTTAGAAAATTGCTTAGATTAAGCATATATTTATTAAGAATTCTGAATTTGTAATGAATTTAAGCTTGTACTGTCACTTTTTCCCTTTGCTTCTGGGCAAACATGAATTCTTGACATTTTAGAGGTTTGTGATCATTTTAATAAATGCCCAGACACTGTTCAAATAGCTCTAAAACTGTAACCAGATACTTCCTAGCACGCTGGAAAGGTGCTTTTATTTAGAGAACTTTGGGGAATGTGTTTTACTCTTGAACTGCTTATTTTAACTGTCATATGTCTTGCAGCATGGCAATAATGATGTCTGTAGTGCAGCCTCTCTCTAGGGATAGACAAAATAGGCTGCTGGGCTACTTGAGCTACTGCTGTGAGCAGTCATGTCCCTCGTGTATTTTGCCTGCTTTAAGGTTCTCTTAAGCTAGACTCCTTGTCTTTTCCTTCCTTTTCCAGTTCCTGCCACATCGCAAGTTCCATGGATGTTCTCCCAGTCTACTCTTACTCAAGCTTACTCTTACTCCTCTATCAAGACAGAGGCAATCTGCATAGGAATGAAAACTCAAATTTTTTATTTTTATTTTTAGAGACTGAGGTAACATTCTACAGGACAAGCTTACATATACTTCTACATTACATACACTACATATACTACTACATTACATATACTACTAGCTAGCTTACATGTATTACCTAGCTCTTGAGATACCTGGTCTAGCTGGATGCACTTAAGGCTGGATTGGAATCCATTATTCTGATTACTCAGAATAAGCAAAGGAAACTTAATTTCATTTGCCAGGAAGCAGGTGACAAAAGTATCATGTAGGTGAAGCAAGAGGGAAACCTCTTAAAAATATGGGAAGGTTTTAAAGTAAATAATGAGGTTTTCATAACATATGAGATGAACCATCAAAATTATTGTGCTTGGACTTGAAAAAGATGAAATAGATAATATTCATTATATGAAGCTGAGATAGAATAAGTAAAGAACACGATTTCGAGATCTTAAAATGAACCTGGTGTTATATTCTGCTTTTGCCCATGTCTTCATCCCTGTAATTATTCTAATAACCTTTAGGATTTAGAGGAAAGGCTGGTGAAACCTGAGGGTGTCGTACATTTCAGTTATTCAAGTATCCACCTGGAAGTCGTACCTGGCACTCGAGGTTCTTATCTATAGCTCTGTTGAGTACCAGCTTTAGATACATAACTCAGTCCTCTAAGTTAGTGAATGTTCTTAAAATACTGAGCAAGTTATAACTTGGCTATTTCAAACTTGCTTTCTTGTTTAGAAATGCATGTTTTTACCCTGAAAATGTTTTCAACTTTTCAAAACATGTGAGAATTCAAAAATGACTTCCCAAATCTGAGAGCAAGCTTTCTTGAAAAGAAATCATTTAAAGCTGAGAACTTCAGAGTTCAAAGCAGTGCTAGAGAAACCCAAGAGATGAACCTTTTCAGTGGAATTACTGTTACCCTATTTAGAAATGCCATCTACTCAAACAGCAAATCTAATTGTGTGATTATTACTGAGTTACCATCTAAAATTGCTTGGGAAATTTGGACTAATAAGGAACTCTTGCTAACGTTTTATTATTAGTGAGTATTCACAGGCTTTTTAAATATCAGTCACTTTTTTTTCATTGAAGATTGTCCTGTTTAAAATACTCCTGACAGTAGCAATGCAATTTGTCACCTGACAAGGTTGTCAGCATCAAGAGCCTTGTCTGTAGGACTTGACATAAATGTAAGAATATTATCCGGTGAGAACAGTGAATGCTGTGGAACTACTCCATTTCCATTATCTATTGTTGAATCCCAACAGCGTATCATCCTCAGAGAAAACAGAGCTTCTGCAGGATATCCATACATGCTGGTCAGTCTAAATTTGTTGTCATCAGAGTGAACAGGAATATCAAGAAATGAATGAAAAAAGTTCCAAAAAAGGGGGAAGAAAGGTCACTAAATAATTCTACATAAACTCAAATATTTTATGCTTTTAATGCAGCCACAATCCTCTACAATGGGTGAAGTTTGGCTGGTGCAGAGTCCATTTGCCCAGTCTTGCTTGTCTCGATACTTCACGGTCAGCTAAAAGCCTGTGGGAGTTATCAGGAAGTAACTCATGGGCTTTGTTGAGATATATGGTCTTCCATTAAAGAACAAGTACCACAGCACTAGGGGTTCATGACCTATTCATAGATGTGTGAATCTATGCAAGAATTTTCCTTGCTCTTGCATCTCTTCCTAACTTTAGTTTCATATTTTCCCCTGCAGGATGGCTGCCAAATAGACTCATGTTTACTGAGAATCTGCCCTTCTGTTTGCTTCAGAAAGAAAAAGAATAACACTTGAAAATCTGAACTCAATTTATACCTGTGAATCTAGTGTAAATATGACTAACATCTGACCTGATGTTACTGGGTATTATTCAATTGAAGTTAGCAATGCTAAATGTCTGCTCTCTACCTGAATTTTACTATGGTTTGGTTTTTTTTTTTTGGTATCTTTTTTCTTCTTTCCTGTGTAATGCAGTTTTTTCTCCACTTGTAAGAACGCACCCTTGAACACTTGTTTACTTTAGAGACAGGGCAAATACAGTCAGCAGCAAATGTGTTCACGTTTCACTACAAAGAACATATGAACTCTTTGTACCTGACACTTTACACAATGTGCTCTCTGGCTTTAAGAAAACATTATTTCATGTTCTTACTCTAATCAGCCTTGTCTGGCAGCTCACAGAACAGAGAGGTTCATTGTTATATGCAGCTGTCATTTGTTCCATCTTCTTGCTCTTTCTGACTTCAATATCTTTGTGGTATTTAGTGAAAGTAATTTTCAGTTAGAAATCTTCTGCCCTTTCAGTAAGTGCAAGTATAGCACTTCATCAATGGCCAAAGAATTCCAAGCTATCTGGGATGTATCAGGACAGTTGATAAAACCTCACAGAGCAACCTATGATAGTACATCCCATCATAAATAAAAAAAAAAAAAAAAAAAAGCAGAAAGGGCCTTTGTCAGTGTTTATCTGTAGCGCTTTTATTCTTTGCCCTTGATTTCCTCTTCAGAAAATTGATGCACCCTTAAATTGAAGCAGGAGGCTTGACAGGTGATGGTTAGTGTGATAACTGCTCAGATTTCATCAGCCAGTGTTTTTCTGGTGGTGCAATTGTAGGAACTTTCAGCTAGATTACCTGTCATCCACTACATCAGATAAAAGAGGGAGAGTTGAAAGATGCAGTTTTGCCACTGTACCTTATAGGAAATGAAAAGTGTGGGTGAGGTAACAGTAGCTGAAAAGAAGTACAATTATTTTCTAATCAGGCTATTCCGTCAAGAATGTCACTACTGAAATTGGCAATCATTGGACAGAATCCATTGTTAAATTTGCATTGTTAAATTCATAGGGGGAAAATTCCAGAAGAAATAATCAGTCTCACTGTAGGTAGTAGCTCAAGCACTACTTTTGACTATCCATTTAATTCTTCCGTATATTGAAAGCAAGGTGCAATCTGTAGTTAAACTCAGAAATCTATTTTGAGTGTATTTCAGTATTCTGATGTCACTCTACTTACTCTGATGTTCAGGTGCTCTTTTCTGAACTTCTAGTAGTTCACTTTGAAAAGATTTACTTTTTTTGTCTATTCAGAAAAATTTTACAAATATGTTTTATATTAAATATGAGATATGCGTCTTTTGGCCCTCATTCAGAAGAAAAATCAAAGTGTTTTTTGAACACATTAAACTGTTAGATGAGCAAAGATTTCCTGACTACAGATGAACTCAGTGTTACTTATAAAATTTTATATTTTTAGGGTATTATTCAAGATAGCTGAAATCTCATATCACTTTTCTTTGAAATGATGACATGAGAGAACTCTAGAAAAGAACAAAATAAAAGCATAACCACTGGTTTGTTAAACTATTCCCAGTACTGTAGTTGAAGGTCTGTCAGTAATTCTATTCAAAATGTTTATTTTTCTAAGGCTTAGGCAGTTTAGCCATAGAAATTCTCTCTAGAGTGAGTCTTGGCAGCTGAAGGTTCTGCATTTGTTGCAGTTATTTGTTCCTGTGATTTTATCAAATATTCTGAATTTGTTGGAAGACTTGTCAAAATTGTGTGGTGATTTTTGGAAAGTAGGGAAGACTAAATTTACAGATTCATAGTACTTTGTGCCTTTGTTAATAATGTTTTTGTCCTAAAATGACTATGAATCTTTTATTTCTTCTTTATAGACGGGTAACCAAAGATGATGAGAGATCTAATGGACTGACTGCAAGCACAATTGGAAATAAATAGTCTTTTTCCCCAGACTCTTGGCCTTTGCCACTATTTCTACCTTCAGATAGCTTCTATGAAGTAATGTCGGTCCAACACAGTGCTGTCCATATTGCAAAGCAATGCAATTAATTAAATGTAAAGGAATGTTTGGCCTATCCAAACTTGAAATCTACACAGTTTAATTTTGCTTGTGATGAATGTGTCATAGCTTCTACTTATGTAAAGATAAAGGGACTTCCTGTGAACTGTAATCATCACTGGCTACTGCCCATGGCAGAGATTGGAATGAAATGATTGTTAAAGACCCTTCACACCCAAGCCATTCAATGATTCTATTTCCACTGCAGAAACCATTCACACAATCCATTCCAAGCATATACAGTAGGAAGGAGTACTCCACATACAATGTGGGCCTTCCTTCTTGAGAAGAGATGACAGTAACTTGGATCTCAGAGCACACAGTCAGCTGATTGTAGGGTTTTTTTTACCATTTAAGTATGACGCTAAAAATTACAAGAGGACTCAGATTTTGAGAAAGTTTGAGGAAGTCAGCAAGAGAAGAGCTTCATAGAGCGAGCTCTGTTTACCAATCAGAAGATTGAGTTGGTGACAGTCATAGGTTTTTGTATGAAAAAGATAATTTTAATCACGGGAATTTATAAATAACTTTATAACAATTTCATGATAGCTGTCATTGAGCTCCAGAGGCTGGTTCTGCCCCACATTGCCCACCTTGCCCCTTATCCCATAGCAGAAACAAGGGAGCTGACATGTTACTTACACCTCGTAGCCCTGAGCATCAGGGTAAATCAAAGCAACAGTACTTTAAGTTCTGCTCCATGGCTCCCCTAGTAGCAAATCTATAACCTTTTGCCCGCCTGTATGGGGGAAAGAGAGTGCCAACTTAGGGAGAGTCACTCCTCAGAGGTGGCTGCAGGCAGCTACCTTGAGCATACACTGTGGCTTCAGCCACAACACTATGTCACATAGGAGACATAAACGAAAGCCCACCAACAAATCTGGATTATAGGAGAGATGTTTGTTTTTCATAGAGATAAGTAGCTAGTCATTTTTCCATTAGACCTTGTGGTTGTTTTTTTTTTTTATTGCTGGAAGATTGAAATTTGATCATTTTTTTATTTCTTTCTGAAAGAAAGGGAAGATAAAAAGACAAAGATAAAAACAGAACAGGTATATGCTAAACATTTACTTAGCATGTGGAGTGTAGGAAAACATAGAAGATAGTTTGGATTTTTGGGGTCTTAAACCCCATGAAACCACAGAGATAGCAGTTCCACAATGACCTTCTTGCCCCCTTCTTTTTCCACACTTATTTTCTGTATTTTTTAGACTATACGTAGACATAAGCCAGATCGTCAGGTAAAACAGCTGCCATATCAGCGAGCCACATTTTTTCTATACATCTAAGGCTGAAACTGACTTGGTGTTTATTTGAGAAAATAAGTTTTTAGTGTTTAATTCTTTTTCTTGATTGCTTAACCGTGTATCAGGGTAGCATGTCCCAGTGTTCAGATGAGCTGGAAAACGGTATCTGAGTAAGAATAGTTGCCTAATTATTCTTTTTTGCTGAAATCTCTTTTCATTTCCCTGAAAATTTAAAAGAACAGTTTAAAGAAAGGAGTATAAATCATACATAAGAGACACATACATAAAATTACAGAGAAATATTAATATCAGTTATATTTGTAGCATCATGAAATCATCTGGAAGATGGGTAAATCAGGATGTGGTTGCTTGCATTTCCAACAGGCAAATGAGGGAATGAACAGGTGTTCTCCTGTGCTACCTATAGCATTAGCTGAGCTCTGTGATACGCACAGCTTTCCGTGGCAGGGAAGTTTAAAAAAGGAGGAGTTCAGTGCTATAGCTGAGGTGATTTCATTTAAGATAGCTTTAAGCAGCTTTTGAAGAGTTCTGCAGTCTTTTTGGCAAAGGCTGAAAATCCAAAACAAAGTCAATACAAAACCCACCTACCCAGGTAAATGATCCATTTTGCCTTTTCATACCTTCTCCTTTTCCTAAATTTAACCACTAGAAAGAAATGTTCATTTACTTCATTCAGTGATTGTTTCATATTATTATTATTATTCATGATTATTATATTTACCAATGATGTGTTAGAGAAATACCATGAGGACTCGGTACAGCAGCAGTAATGTTCCAGTTTTGGCAAGCTGCTTATTCACATACCTAATTCTGAGTGTAGGAAGGAACAAGGAATAAGTAGACAACAGATATTGGTAGTTAGAGGTGAAGTTGTTTGTCTGAGTTCATGAAGTGGGAGAATGACTGAATAACGTGACTTACGCTGTATTACCCTGACCACACCAACGCATTCTGTCTTCCTGTTGATGAAGTTCCTGCTGATTAAATAGTAACAAATATTTAGATAAGACTGCTTCATTCAATCTTTTCACCCTTGTGGGAAATATGAAATCAGTGTTTTAAATGAGATATATGGTCTAAAAATATACCTGCAAAATTTTTGCGAGATTTAAAAGCACACACACATGAATCAAAGTAACTGGAAAAAACATAAAGCAATACTGACAGAAAGATTTGCCTTCAGATACTGTGCTGAATAGCTGCATATTGGAGCTTTTGCTCAAAGAATGGACTGGAGTGCATCCTGGTTTTCATTGTTACAGTGCAGCAGTATGCAGTTATATATGCCATTAATTTATACAAGCTTTTTGGCAAAAAAAAAAAAAAAAAAAAGCCAAATGTTAGAAGAACCTATCTACTCACACTGTCCATAAATTGAAAATTGGCTGAAATGATTACAGTTGATCTGCAGCCATATTCCATTGGAGGGTCTTTTGGCCAGAGGAGACACTTGGAAAACATTAACCAGTGTTCTCTCCCACGCTGGATATTCCTAGCTGCCATTTCTATGTCTCATATTTTTACCAGTTGGGTCATAAAATAAGATATAATTAGGCAAAGAGCTTAGTAGTTTTATATTTTAATACTGATATTTAGAAAGTATATCAAACAACCTTGAACAATTTGTGTGCTACTGTGGGACCTTGCATGGAGAGGGGACAGCACAGGATTGGCACGTTTATTTTAAGCATTACTGTCTATAACTGGATGTGTCATTTGTATGTTTTTTGTTCTGAAAACATATCTATTCGCTTTAACAATTTTACACAATCCAAATATTCACAGGTTCCTGGCTGTTCATCTTACCTGAGCTTTTCATTCACTGATGTAGCTAATAGAATATTGTTCATCATATTAATTGCCTTCTTCTAGATGCTGTTGCATACAAAAATTACTTGGTTATCCCTCATTCCACATGTAACCTATGTGATCAAAGCTAAAATTTGCCGCATCTGAAATGAACATACTCTCAGATCTTGGTACTTGGTTAAATGCTGATGAATTTCACAAACTTGATGTTACTTGTTTTCAGTGCAGTAAGCTGCACTCTCCAAACTGCATTCAGATCTGGTTTAAGATGCCATGTTGTGAGAGAATTCTAAGCTGGAGTGAATCAACCAAATCTTGCTTGTAATTAACCTTTCTGGAGATGTGTTAGCGAATGTAAAACAAAAGAAAAAAGGGTATGATTGCATGAGAAATATTAAGCCTTTTCTGAATTTATTTTACCCAATAAAGTTTTACCAGAGAAATAGAAATCACAACTGGTTTGCACAATGATGTTGTGCAACATTGGCTTGATAAAGGACAATGGCAGTGTTGAGGGTTTGGTTAGTTTGTCAGTTAAATTTTTGTTGTTTCTATAAGAGCTATGCTCATTTTGTATGGTCCTGTTAAATCTTTTCTAATATTATTCTAGTATTAAAATTCTAATAATTACATTTTAAATATAGGCATTAATATTTTTAATAAGAAATTTGTAATCTAGGGCCTGAATGATTTTACTTTGGCATTCTGTGTCTGTACAAGTTCTATGGAGTAAGGACAGAGTGTAGATCCCCTGTATTGTTTTGTTAACCATATACCTGAATTTGTGTCTACATAATAACGTAAGAGCCTGTGTGGCCGTTCAGTAGATTCACAGATCAGTTCTCACGAGTTCATCTTAGTCATCCTTTGGGGAAATCTTTTTACATGCTTCCTGAAATATGGACTGACAATACAGATTGTAACTGACTTAAATTAGTATTTAACAAAGCTACATAAAATTCTTAAATGCCATGTGTCTTGTACACAGGAATATCTCACAGGCTGGTCATGAGTTATCACCTGCTCTTCTCGTGCTGGTATGCCTATGGAGTTAGGAAAGCAGTATAGGATGTTATCGTGGTCCTCCTGTATGTTTCTACTAGGAGGAGCAAACAACTTTCTCTTTTCCAGATCTCAGCTGGTTGCCATGACCCCTACCAGCAAATAATCCTCAGTATCCTAGTGGAGAGCAAGGAGCCAGTTTGAACATCTCTGGAAGTAGACACCTTAATATAAGATGAGAAATAACAGATGGCTACAAACAGATGGGGGAACCTAAGCAACAATTAGATGCTATTGATCAGTATGACAGCAGTTCTGACAGCAGTTCTGACACTTTCTAGGGTTTTGTTTGATTTCCTTTAAATGTGGTTCAAACTTTCCCTGTTTCTTTTAGGCTACTATCGCTGGAATGAATTTCCTGAGGTAAAGAAAAAAGAGGTAGATGTAGTTTGACCTTATCCTGAGCACAGGAATGAGTGCAGTGTATTTTTTTACATCGTGAGATGAAACAAGACGTACACAGCCCTACTCATGGCTCCTTTGAATGCGAGTATACGCAAAGCTGGCAAATACCGGTAGAAAAAACAGATGTTACTGGTCACAAAATCATTATCTTTGCCCTTCTCATCTTCTGAGAAGCCCAGTTCTTCAGGGAGCTCCTGGATTTCTGGTGAGAATGTTGAGTTAGGCCTAGGCTGATGACAAAGTGGGAGACAACTCTGGGACTGAGCCAGACCTGGTTATCCAGATACAAATATGTTGAGCTTCTTGCTATTCAGTGATGATTTTCTTTTCTCTATTTCTACAATTCATCATAATTACATCAGTGATAGCACAAGGTTTATTTTCCCATTTTTCATATTCATAAACTTCAAGCATTTATAGATTATTGCCTTGTTTGTACCTTAGCCATCTCTATGTGAAAGTGTACATAAATATTCTTTTTCCTAAGAAACTAGTCTTCTCAGCATTCAGGTAACTTCACTGCTTTATTGTTCAGACCTCAGTATCATATCAATATCGTTCACATTTTTCTTCTAACAGTACTCACAGTAGTACTGTGTTGTTCTGGCTGTTCTCTAATTTATTGTGCTTTTTCTGAAAGGACTCAAAATCTTTTAGTGAATAAGAGAATGAGCCCTCTCTCCTGAATGACAACAGTTAGAAAAGCAAAAACTATTATGTTTATGTTAGTGCCAAGAAGGCTAAGCATTTTTTTACATGGATGTTACTGTTCACAACCCTTAAAGAACACTACAAAATATGGCAGGCCCAGTGCCCTTCAGGGCTGTGGGGAGGACTGAGTCCCTGTTATTGAAGCTGATGCATGGACAGCACAAAATAGGCTTTCTTTTTTATCTTTTTTAATCCCCTCCTTCCCTACCTCTCTTCAATTTTCCTTTTCCTCCTGTCATTTTACATTGCCAATTAATGTCTGATTACCTTTGAGTACTTATGTTTTGGATTGTTTTTCAACAAATATGTTGGAAATTGTCTTTTCAGTCCAAACCCCATTTTGTTACAGTATTTTTGCCAATGCATTTAATCTCTTAGAGTGCCTTTGTATCATCTGTCTTTGTTCTTTCTGGTACTTTCATCCTAAATTACTATTGTTAGCTTATTATGATAGAGAATTCATTAAGTTCATTACTTCTCTTAGATTATTGCTAAAGATGTTAAGTAAGACAAAACTATTATCTCCTCATAGGTAAACTTCCTGGAATACCTCTCATCAATGCAAAATGCTGCCTTTTCCTTATAGTCACTTTTCAACCCACCAAACTTTGCTCTTCTCCAGGATTACACAAGTCAGTTGTTTTTTTTTTTTTTAACTCAAAGTTCAGTTTTTAAACTCTGTGATACACAGAGCTTCAAGGCTCTGATGAAATCCATGCTTTACTGCATTCTTTAGATCCTACTGCCAACCAGATACACATAAGTTTGTTAATTTGAAGTAAAGGAGATTCCTCGTGTGAGTAAAATGTACCTGTAGGATTAAAACCTTATAAGCCTTTCTTTTTGTCTATTTGTGTATCTCTTTATCTATTTGTTCACTTACCTATCTATCCATTTATTTATTTTTATGGGAGATCCATTAGATCTAATTCATTCAGGATATTTACTCTCAGTAAACCAGTGTCAACTATTTTATGTCCTTCAGGAATCTAGTGATTTTAGTAGCATTTCTCACTGTTGGTCATTATTTTATTTAGGCTAGATTTTTACTGCTCACATCACTCTTCTGCTCTGCACTGTTCCTGTGATTTTTGTTCCTAAACATCATTAAAAATAAAATCACTGGGGCTGTAACAAGTAAGACATTCTTGCTATAAGCAAGCATACGTGATTTCTTTCAGATGATTTTAAATATTTTAGAACTTCCCAAGTAATTTATTTCAAACTCTTTATTAGTATTAAAGTTTTCCCTTATTCTACAAGAGTCACTTTCAGAAAATTTTTCTTAGTTGTCTAAGTCATCATTAGGAATCATCAGTTAAGCATCCTTTAGAAGTTCTATCTATCTCCACTGATTATTTGTGAAAACTTTTAATATTGTTCTCAACTCTTCAGCTGCTTTTCATCTCCAAAGGTCCTGATTAGTCCAAGTGTTACTGATCAGTCCAAGCACAGTTGCTATTGCTGTTTTGTTTGCTTTTGTCTTGGTCTTTTAGCAACAATATTTCTTTCCAATTCTATACTCTGTCCCACACCATTGCAGTTTATAAGTTATGCAATGTTTTCTTAAAGTTTCCTATGAGTCCAATAATGTGTTTGATCACTTGATATTTTCTCATAGGTAAACCATTAACAAAAACAAACAACAACAGAGGTTTTTAAAAGAAATTCTGTTAGTAGAATAGTGATACTGGATCTTAATTCCAGACTCAAAATACACAGCATTCAAGATCCTCATTTTTCTGTGAAGAGAACTGTATCTTCCCACTTATTTCAGCATCTGGTTTATGAAGTTCAGATCCAAGAATAAAAATCTCACATACTTTTTCCTTGGTGGCCTAAGTAGTGATTCATATAAATCTGTGTAATCTATGGATAGATTTCATCTGAATTTTCAATCAGATGATTGTTCTTTTATGAACAGAAGGGAGATCGTTCACATAATGTTAGCTCAGTATACAGTGTAAGCATGCTTTTTCTGCAAATAAAATACATATCCATTATAGCCCAATGATAAGATATTTCAGCTTTACTTGGTGCTCAGAAGTTAGATCTGCATATATTACTCATGTAACTTAGGAGATGCACGTTAAGCCTTTTGTTTAAAGTATATTTAGAATTAAACAGCCATATTCAAAGTAAATTACCTAAATAGATTTTGGAAAGAGAAAGGAGACTGTTCATTTTAATATACCTTCAGAAATATTTTACTTCTTGATGATGACAGCAGCTCTTACTGACAACTATTAATACATTATAAACACCCCATCAGAGTTATATAAAAACATGTCAGTTTTAAAGAGAACATCTTTGACAGCAAATTTTCTGATTGTGAAACAGCTGTGCCTCCAGTACAATGCATTAAGTAGTTTATTCCTTTTAGATAGTTAAATTGTGCATGAAATGTTGCTGGCGCAAGGGCTCCAAATCTGGCCTGATTAGCGAACATCTGTTACATTGGAAAAATTCATGTCTACCCTAATTAGCTGTCAGGCTGATGTACATCAGCCCTGATGGTGAGGGATCCTGTGCTGTTTAAGTCAAACAGGTTTCTCTCCTATCCTATCACCTGCCCTTTCAAATCTCTTCCTCTGGTGTGTTGCTGTAATTAGAGATTGTTGGAAATACAATAGAGCAGGTTATGGTCAGTTATAGTCCCATCTGTGCCATTTTTTTTATTCCCACAAAATTTACAAACTGACATAAAGTAGTCCTAGTAGTCAGGCTAAGAGGTCTCTATGTTTTTCTAATACTAATCTACTCGCTATGTCTGAAAACTTCTCATTCTGCTAAAACCACTACTTTGTGGTGATGTTGGGCTGACCAATTTCTCTCTTTTTTTTTTAAGTGGGTATTTCTGGATTGAGCATTAAATATAGCAGGGAATTGAAGATATCTTACAGAAACAGTGCCCCCTGCTACTCGCAATAGGCTTTCTGCAGTCTAGATGAACAGTTCTACATCTCTTTTCTGGAATAGTATGCATGCAATACACCACACTGTAACATATACATAAGTATCTATTTACATTTTCAAATCAGGTGTCTGTTTTTTCAGCTTGCTTTTCCAGGTATTTTGAATATACCTGGGAGGATTATTCATTCACTGCTAATATGTTATTTTGTTTCTTGTAGTCAGAGAGATCTTGTTACCATTAATGGTGGTGATATTTTTCAGTTCAGATGTAATAAGTTTCTTTGTTTTATACTGCAGTCATATAATAGAGGCATTAGCCCAACATGATAAATTAGTTTCTTAGCTGAGATAAACTATTGCAAGTCCACAAGAAAAGGTACACAGGCTTAACAATAATGAAGACTTAAGTCCTGCTCAATGAAAATAAATCAGTGTTTTGACTACTAACCTTCCCCTTATCTCCCAACTGTAAGGACTAAAGCCAAACTGAGAAACTGACATTTGTTGAATAATTTCTTTGGCTTTTTCAGCTTTTTCACACTTGCTAAAATTCAGTTCAAAGTTCATCTTTTTTGATTCTACAATTGGTTTAGGCATATACAAATGAAATATTAAAATGTATAATGGGCTAATTAGGGGCATAGTAAAATTCTTTATTTGTAGAACTGTAGACTTAGATTTGATCCATTACTTCTGGCTGTAAACTTCTGGACTGTCAACCAAGCAGCATCTGGTGCCATGTGGATCTTTCTAAAAGCAACAAAAGGAATTATTTTCCAAGTTAAGTCATTTCCTTTATTGTGTAGGGTTATGCAGAGAGCTGAAAGGTGGAAATGGTGTGCTACAGAATTTCTGAATGGCCATCCCCTTTGGGACAGATTTGTATCACCTCCTCTCGCTTTCGTATCCTCTGGGAATGAAAGCAGTATTTCTGTGGATTTCCAATGAAAAAATCAGCATGGAGATCTCCATCTTGGCTCCTGAGTTTTCTGATAGTCCATTCCCTGTGGAAGAGCTCCTGCAGAGAAACTCTGCTTCTCTTTCTCTTCTATGTTTGTTCCCGAGCCACAGAGAGATTATGGCTGATCAAGAGTGGAGGACTGAAAGAAAGAAAATGATCCTAGAATAACTTTCACTTTTGATACCACTCAAATCCATCTGTTGAAACTAAAGTGTGGTAGAAACCCTGGAGCATTTGTAGAATCAGAAACATTCTCTTTATGCCATGGAAACATCTTTGCCCTCTTTCAGGCTTGCTGTTCCTGTCTCACTTGTTCTTTCCTATTCTCAATTTACATAAAAGGAAGAATGGATTTATCCCTCCCTTCTGATGAAATGATTTCTCTTGGAAAGCAGAAGTAGTCTGTCTTTGAAAAAAGGCTATGACTAAATTAAATGCCTAAATTCTGTCATTTTTAATTCTTCATCTAGCTTGCAATACCTGCCAGGGTACCAAAAGGAACTTGGTGCTAGCTTTTTTTTTCTTGTTGAAATTTAAGATATGTTGCAGGTATTTGACTCCTGTATTGTTTTGAACTTTACTGTGATTGTATCTCACTGAATTGTAAGTTATTACTAAACACTGGTCTTCACATGAAATGAGGTCTATAAAAATTATTATGATAGGAAGATTCAATGTGTAACTGAGATTTATGTTGGTTAAAAATGTTTAAACTTTTGAATTTATAGTTAGAGTTGCTTTAGGAAAAGATTCTGCTTCTTTCAGCCAGCTTTGAGTAGTGTGTGTGTGTGTGTGTGTGTGTGTGTGTATACATGTGTATGCATGCGTGTTTGTCATGGTCATTAATGGTACATTACAAAGACAGGCAATAAATGTAGTAATGTTTGTATACACTGCTATCAACCAGACAGGGATTGTGAAGCAGAATGTGAAAAGGTAAACATGGTGCAATTTATGTTCAGACAGTGACTGCAGTTTGGTTTTCCCTGTACTGTTCCCCAAGCAGAAAGTGTCACTTTGTTGTCCTTAATGCTACAGAGTTGTCAATGAGGCACGTTGAACATTCACAATGTTTTTGAAGGTCAAATGATGAGGCACACGAAGGAAATGTGAGCAAAGGAAAGTGCGAAGATTGATTGTTAAATGTCATGTCAGTGCCACACTGCATGGTTGACAGAAAGGCAGGAGAAGATGATGTTCTAAAAGGCAAATAGGTAAGGGAAAGACTGGGAGGGAACTGAATGCAGAGGAGTCTTGCTTCAATATAAAGGCAGAAGGAAATTAAAGCTGATTTAGAACTGTATGTGTAAAAACAACTTTCATAAGGGATGGGCACTGAAGGAAGCCTATGGAAGGAAGGCTCAGCTGAAAGGCCTTTGAATAAGCAGTAGGATCCTGTGCGTAGTCTAGATTTGTATTTGTTTCTGTTGTACACTCTGTTATATGAAAATCAGTGGTGTTGTATTGCAAGCATGTCATAGGAAAAGTATGTGTTTGTCCTTGTGTCACATTTAACCAAGCTAATAATGCTTTTCAGAACTGTATTATCACACTCTTCTTCCTTTTGATAGAGACAAAAAAGTTTGATAAGCATTTGTCCATTCAGTTTTCATACCAATGAAATTTGGAGAAATCCTTCCTTTCTTAACAGTTCTCTGGGGCCACATTTCTTAAAAATGGACTGATCCTGCTGAAGACTGGCCAATTAGGTGAATTTAAGCCACACAGTAGACATGGATCAATGATAGCATGGTACACAACATGATAGTGGGGCTGGCAAGTGAGTAACAATGCTCAGAGTAGTTCACTGGATCAACCTTTTGTGACTGCGTGTAAAAGAGATGGCACTGGAAGCTAAGAACACTTGGCTTCCATAGCCATCAGTGTACACTATGCTGCAGAAAAAATAAAATATTTGTGTAAGTGTTGTTCTTCTCTGAATCTAGCTAATTTTCAAAATGTCCTAGGTGTAAATCCATTGACCTGAACATATTTTTAATCAGGTCATAGTAAGTTAAACTTTTGCTCTTACTAAAGTTATGGGACCAAATATCAGACAAAGGAGATATATTATTCCCGTGGTGTGATATCAGAGAAAACTTGTTACTCTTATATGTGATGTCAGAGAAAGGCATCACTGCTGTATTCTCTGCAATTCATTGGAAAAGAACAAATCAGTAAATATACACCACAATTCCATTCTCCTTCATGGTCTGACAAATTTATATCTGTGTTTAACATGTGAGAAGTGCTGTGAGATATCAGTTACTTCAAAAGATATCTCTCATATTTGTTGGTTTTACACTGATGAAGATGTGTAAGGGTGTTTTATGTTCTGTATGGATATCTGAGGGGGGCACATATAGTTACCTTCAGAGACCTCCTTCCCAAAACTGTAAACCAAGCCCTATACACCAGTCCTCATCTCACTCAGCTAACACATTTTGGTAAATCTTGGGTGTAATTTGCAACAGTAAAAAAGTAATGGATCAATATTCGAGTTTTATTAGTTTGGCTCCAATTCCCTTAAAGTTTTTTAGATCATCAAAACAAGTAAAGAACATGCTCAAGTGCGAAACAGATTTGTTGGAAGAAGAATTGAAAAAAATTAAGTATAAGTTTTCGGTTGACATAATCCAGGTTAAATCTAAAAAAGAAAAATACTTTTGTAAAATGAGAGGCTATTTTATCACTCAGAGAATGTCACATCAATTGTAAAGCCATCAGCCTCAAGGCTTGTTGGTGATTGCTTCATATTTACTGTTAGTCCAGCAATGGAGATGGTACTTTTACAGTCTTTGGACAGACTAGTGAGTGTGACATTTAAAGTGTTGATTTTTGCAGCACTTATGTTAATTGTTGTAATTTTCCTGATGAACCACCATTCTGGTTCCCTGATGCAGCCAAGATAGTTTTACATTTTCTATGCAGGCCTCTTTGCCATTTGGTCTGTGTAGTGTCAGCTTCGAGTGCTACTGAAAGCAGACAAAATTGCAAGCAAATTGCATCAGATTGCCAACATTGTGAAAAGGTAAATTGCTTGCAAATCTATTTAAACCACTGCCCTATTTTCATCAGCTTCAGTACTTGGTATTCATGATTGCTTAATTGGCGACCTTTCCTATTGTGTAGTGCTTTATGGTGTAATGGAAAGCGATCTTTACCAAACCAATTACCCTTTTTTTCTCAGCACTACATTATTGCTGTGATTGCAACTGCCAGTCCTTTGTAAATGAACTTTCTGATTTCAATGATGTTTTTAAAATGTAAGATAGAAAAAAGTGGCATTCATATTGTGTGATGTTCTATTTTGAAGCCTCTTTGTAGTCACCATTGTCTGTGAAAATGGACTGAAGGGTTACACAGTACCTACAAATATCCATGTAACTATTATTAATATTATCATAATGTCTCCCTTTGTACAGCAGCTCAATTAGGAAAAGATAGGAGAAATATTTTGTCACCCTGTCAAGTGCACAGGAAGTGCTTTTGATGCCTCTTTTTTGACATGTACATTATCTTCACTAATAATACAAGATTCATTTTAAGACATGGAAATACATATACAAAATCTTCATTGCTATGAAAATTCAAATCACTATACATTTACAAAATGTATTTTTAAAGTGCTTTAGCTTTTCCAGACATTTAGGCATAAAATATTTTGAAATAGTGTGGGCATTATAAATAAAGGTAAGTGTAAATTTTACCTTGTGCTAGAACAGGGATCCCAGTTATTTGTCTTGTAAATAAAAATACACACTGAAAGAAAAATATAATTCACAAGCTGTGTATTATCTAGTTTGGTTTCAGCAATAATAGAATGCAAAGGTTTGAATGTCTTCATGTACAGAAAATAAAATTGAATTCTACAAAAATGACCATTCTCATATATAATGCAGGATTAAGAAAAAACCACCACCAACAACAAAAAAACAAGATTCCGATAGTTTAGTTTGTGTATTTATTTATGTGATTTAGGAAATTATATCATTACTCATAAGTGGCGACACAGAAAGGGCTCTACAAGTAATTTAGTCATTCCCTAATATGGTACTGTAAGTGCAAATGGATGCATCATTCTACCCCCTACAGTTTAAAGTTCTATTGTAACGACAAAAAATTGAAAGGATTTATTTTACTCTTTGTCCTCTCCTTTCTTCTTCCAATTAAAAAAAAAGATCTTTTGCCCAAGCATTCTGATGATTTTAGTACTTTTGATGCAATGTAATGATTTATTTACAGCCGTACACTTAAGTAAAGCAAAATGCTTCCCCAATTGTATTTTCATGTGTTTTTTTTTTTTTTTTAACTTGTTCAAGACAAATATTGCTGAAATCTACTATACTGCAGTATGTTTCAGAGCAGTACTCAATTTTATTTTCTCAATTTTTGAAAATGGTAGAAGTCTTCAGATCTATTATTCTCTCAAAACTGTTTGTATACTGAAAAATCATTTAATCATTTGTGTTCATGCTTTAAACTACAAAGGCAGGTGTAAAACACTTGGGATCTTTGCATGTAAGCCACATGTAAAAACGTGTGTGCAAACTCATGCACTTACAGGGTGTCTTGCAGCTCTAAATATTTTAGTTTTAGAAGATAAAACATTTATGATAATCTGTGAATACAGGAAGAGAAGCAGCTGTGCATACCTAGCCTTTTTAATGGGGAGGAATACAGCAAAAAATAAAATAAAATCCCAATATCAGATTTAATTATTTTCTTTGTCAGAAAAAAATAATATGAAGGAAATGACCAAGAAAGAGTAATTGAAGAAGAGAAACTTTGAACTTGTTCTTTTCTCATGTTTACGCTTATGGTACATACATATTGTCAAAAATAAGTGTAGCCTGTTCTCCTTCAACTTATTCTATGAGTTTCTTCCAGGCACCTCTGAGTGCTGTGAAGAATGGCAGCATTATCTCAGAATGGTTTTTCATTCTTCTGAAAGCAGCATAGCGAAGTGGTTGACCAAACCTGGTATTATCTCTGTACTGAGGTGAATCACTAGCTGAGGACACAGGTATCAATAGAGCCAACAGGTGAGGAAAGGACTATTGCAAGGCAGAAGGTTCCAGACAAAGTTGATGAACACAAATAAGGAAGTATGGTGTTAATTTTGTCCAAAGTACTTTTTTAGTAGTTAGTTCCTTATTGAATAATGCTCTTTAATGCTTTGTTTTTGTATCGGCTCCAGAGTTGATTCTTTGTCTTCAGTGCAATAAATGGGACAGCATTAGCACAGTTGCTGCAAGTAAATATTGTGATCCAGGATGAAACTGCTGTCCTTAATACATCTTTAGATGAATACTTGTATCAGTGAACACCAAAGAATTGTGCCTCATTACACTGATATATTTGCATAAGTTTATTTAAAAAAAAAAAAAAAACAAAAAAAAAAAAACCAAAAAAAACTATAGACAAACAGTTGTGGTTAATTAGCTTCTTTTATTACATGCAAGGATCATAAAATAAATGCGAATTAGGGGATAGAATTTTGTCACTTTTTTGAGTCCTGCAAAGATCCAGAGGGATTGCACAGGAGAGCAACAAAATAATTCATAAAGGAAAATATAGTACCGTTTTATGAAGGAATATCATTAAACATTTCAAAGTTTATAAATGCCTAATGAGATTCACCCAATTTTGCAGTATCTGTGTATGTATGGATATATTTATGATAGGAAAGGTTTGGCTTTTAGGATGTCAGACAATAAGTAGAAATTTGGCAACATGATCTTGTGATGAATGCTTTTAAACTGAGCATAGCGGAGTTTGGTTTGAAAGCATACTTGTCGTTGCTCCTTTACTTCCCAAAATGTTGAGTAGCACATAACTGAAGTTAGCTCAGAAGTTTAATTCAGTGTGGGTGACAGGACAGTTTGACTTGAGAATTTTTCTGGTGTCTAAACCATGTTGTTGTATTCAGAATAAATCATCTGTACTAGTCCTGTACAGAGAACACCTGTAGGCTACTTTCATAAAGGAATGCTGTTTGCCAATATTGCTGTACAGCTTTTAACCCTGCAGACAGGGTCGTCTTAAGAGTTTAGTTGATTTGGAGTCTGAAAGCTGTGGGTCTTACTTTCCTGTTTAAAACTTAGTCTTTGAATAGACAGTCACTCTCTAAATGTGGTCATAGTTATAATACTTGGGTAAAACCTTGTTCTATTAAAAAACTGGGGACTGTTAGGAATTCTGCTCACCTGCAGGTTTGAGGCTGATTATAAGCATCGAGGCATTACTTTACATGCCTTTTCAAGTTTGTAAAGCTCTCTAAAGTCCCTTGGAGTAAGAATGATGCATAGTTGTTAGATATCATTTGTAATAACTCACAATTCTCACAGCAATATGTAATCTCTCATGAACTTTTATCAGTATGACACGACAGCAGATTCTATCACAAAATTTCCACATGTTCCTCTAAATGAAAAGAGGGTGTTCCTATGTGACAATATTTGGTTTTATTCCCTAACATTTATGCCCTAGACTAAATTATAGTATTTTGTTTGCAATTTTTTTGTCATATCATGTTAGCCTAATATACCACTAATACCATTTTAATACAGAAATGTTAGTGTTCCTCCTTATCAGATGATATAGTACCTTATCACATTAGCCTTCTATGACTTTTTCTTCTGCTATCAGTTACTACACTATAATTACATTCATACCTTATTTTCAGGCTCGTAGACATCACAGTTGTTCATAATTCCACAATTGAGACCCTACATAAACTCTGTTACACAGTTTTACAGTTGGAAAGGCAGCATTGATATATTTAGCAATCTTGAGTAGCTTACTTTTGCTGAAGTTCAGTTTGCTTCAGTACAAAAGCATTGCCTGGAAAGTGAATATTTTTTTGAAGATTCGAGAAGGGAAAAAAAAAAAAAAAAAAAGAAGAAAGGCAAAGTATGCACATAAAACAAATGAAAACAAAACCAATCCAGCCCAAAGAAACAACAGGAAAACAGGCTCCCACCAGCAGTACAGAGATAACTAGAGTTTGTACGGTAACTGAAAGAAGAAATCTCAAAAACTCTTTTGTTCCCTTACTATTCAGTTTCTCCTATTATTTTCTATCCTCCCGTTGAAATAAATATATAAACCTTTAATAGAAAGAGTTGAAAACTGTTCTCCCTGTCATGCAAGACACTCTCTTCCATGGAAACAAAGAAGTTTGCTGTCCTGTATGACATTCTGACATCAATCAGATGAAAAATATTTATTTCTCAGCTTTCTATTTAAAAACAAACAAAACTATTGTCTTATCAGAATACAGTTTTATTCCTTGGCTTACCAAAAATGCTAGCGGTCTTGATGTGGCAAAATGATTAAATGAAGAGCCACTGTTGTGGCTTAACCAGGTAGGTAGCTAAGCACCACACACAGCTGTTTGCTCACTGCCCCTCCTAATAGGATGAGGGGAAAAAAATAGAATGTGTGGGTTGAGATAAAAGCTATGACAGTGTTGTGATTTAACCTGGCAGGTAGCTCAGCTCAGTCATTCGCTCACACACCTTCTTTCTAGTGAGATGGGGGGAAAAAAATCAGAAAATAAAGTAGAACTCATGGGTTCATATACATAAAACTATTTACTAAGGTAGAGTAAAGGAAACAAATAGTATTTATTAGTGTGTATATATATGTGTATATATATATATGTGTGTGTGTGTGTGTGTGTGTGTATATGAATGTAGGTAGCAAGTGGTGCACGAGCAATTGCTCACCATTCCCCAACCAATGACTATGATAGGTTACATTCCCCTACACATTTTTTTCAGGAATTCAGGCTATTCTTATTACTAACAAGCACTGATAGTGATATTAATAAGTGTTTATACACAATGATTTTAGTTTCCTGAGCTACTTGCACTGTCCTTTTCTGTAAGGAAAAATTAAGGGCTTTTAGGATATTGAATATCTTTTCACAGAGCTTTCTAATTTCTGATGAATCTGGTAATACACTTTTTAATTTCTTTGTATTGTGATTTTATAGATTGATTGTAACTTTGACTATGTATGCCCTCAGGCTCTTGGAAAATGAGATTCATCATTTCAATGAATTTACTCTAAATATAGCTTGATCAATTATACTACATTTCAGCAAAGAGATTATAGGAGGTCAGCAGACTAAAGTATAAAGCCATTTTTTAAACACAGTGCAATTTCCTTCAGATAATTGTCCTGCCTTTTGAATTGCTGTGGAAGTGTACATGTTCGTTTACTCCTGCAAAAAACACTGGTGAAGCAGAAAGAATGGCTGGAGTTCAGTGGGAATTCTGGTGCAAACCAGAATTACACACACCAAATGGTGTAATTGGCCATTAATCTCAAGAGAACTGGTAGTTGGCATCCTGGACTGGGAAGCTGGTGGTTTGAAGTCTCTCTCCTGCTCTGAGTAGTTGCTGTAGGCGATGGTGTCCTTCTGACTACCATCATCTACTTTCATTCTTGAAAGTGCAGTAAAATTCACAGCAACATATTCTGTCTTTGGCCTTGTGTTTTTCATCTGAAGCTCCTTCAGGAACAGCATGGATACAGAACTGTCCATATTTTTGCTTACCTTGATGTGATGCATGCATATTCTATGATGAATTCTACAGTTAATTCAGGTATATAAAGTGGATGAGGGAAATGCGTGTGATGCTACATGTGTTGCTGCTCAGTTGGTGGTAGTTATTTTATGCAGGTGGCTGTGGAAATTCATTAGGATATTAATGAAAAGTTTTGATGAGTATTTGCACATTCTCTCTGCCCAAGGTCTGTCGTAGCATTTGAACTGTAAACTGAAATGTCAGTCGATTGCATGGAGAACACCCAGGAGAGCAAACAAACAGGAATGCTACCTGTTATCCCTTGTGTGACTAGTGGAAAGACACGCGGACCTACCTGTGTGTGAAGAGATCTAATCCAAGTGAGCAAGTGATTCTGGCACAGGTGTTTTGTGTATATTGAAAGGTAAATATTTCCACAGTATATTTTACATGCTGCAAGAATAACTATTATCTCCTTTGTGATCTTATAATGTTTAGCAGCGCTTCTCTTTTATGAAATGTTTAAACCAATTAATATATTTTAATTGGGTATTTTAATTCCTTAGGCACCATTAGTTTGAAGGGCACTGAGAACTGTTACTGATTATTAAGCTTCAGAAGACAATTAAAATCCTATATTATAGTCTTAGCCAAGTTGCGTAACATATTCAATGCTTTTTCATGAACACATTTCTTTATATGTGACAGTAAAAAGTTTTGTTTTTTTTTTACTTTGGAAAATGATATTAGATTGTTAAATGTTGAATTAAAACTATGTAAAAGGAAATAGAATTAAGTACAAAATATCACATTATATCATGTTATATTTAAAAAAGGAGAACAGAATAAGTAATCCAGTTTACTAGTGAGCATGGCTTTAAATCTTCATGAAAAACGTTGCCTGCTACTTAGGAGACTGTCTGTGTATATGTAAATGATTACAAATTTTATGAGCTGGGAAAGTGAGCCTTTCATTTTCAGAAGTGGACAAAGATATCATGATTTCTTTCATAGTTGTGAGCATTACCTATGAATCCCAGGTATGCTGATTGAGAAGATTCTGCAGGGCTGAAATGTAGACATTGGATTTCCCCCTACCCAGCTCATGCTGCTCATGCTTCGTTACTGAGTAGCTCTCATTCTGGTGTGTCTGCTAGGACAGAATTCCTATCCTTCCTGTGGCACTTGAGTCTAAAAGTAAGGCTAGGATGGATTCCTTCCAGGGTCCAAGTTTCCCCCCACAGACTGTTAAGGAAAACAGATAGCCAGCCTAGGCACATTGTTTTTAGAATTCAAAAGTCAAGTAAGATGAGTCCTACCTTTGTTGAAGGTCACACTGTCACACTAACGGGTCTTTGGTAGAGCCAGGGGCAGGAACTGAGCTCTGAGACCCAGTGAGAAATTTGTACTGTGGATAACTTACAATATTTTTAAAAAAGTCCAGATCTCCAATGTGTAAGTACACAATATTTACTGGAATTAAATTCTTGAAGGAACTTAGGGTGACAGGAGCAGATGCATCCTGAATTACTAGCTCCGTTTGAAAAGATTAACCTAAAACCAGATCTTGTTGGTGTTATCCAGTGATTATTTTGTGTGTTAGGAACTGGGCCCTTGGCTTTGGGCAGAGTTTGTGGTCTCTTGGTACACTCAGTCAGTTCAATGTCCTCTCCTACAAGGTAACCTGCTGATCAGAACAAATCTGCATGTTAGTGTCAGCGAATGAAATAGTGAAATGAAATTGATTTAATTTAGAATTTGCTCTTGTCCTTATTCTAGTTTACACTGAGGGCAAGCTGCTGCTCAGATAACATGAGACTATCCCATAAGAGAGGAGAACCAGGAGGCTAAAAAAGACAGAGGCAGTATTAGGGGAAAAGACACCTGCAGGGAAAATAAGTACAACATCCCTTGTGGAAGATGATATCTTTGTAATTTCTCCAAGGTTGGTCCTACTGTGCCAGACAATCACAAATGAAAGGAAAGGAAAAAAGAAAAAGAAAAATAAATCAGTACTCATCATACTGGTTTTTGAAACCATAGTAATTTACTGTCATATTACTTGAGGGCAAGTCATTCTTAGGTGTCATAAATAAACCACGCAGCATTTGTTTTTCTGTGTGTTGTTATATTTCCGTGTTTCAGAGTTTTTGCTGAAAATCAGTTGTTGTTTTATTAGTTTTATTTCTTCATTTTTGAGTCAAGGTAAATCCAAATTATTCATGCTTTCACTTCCACTAACATAAGGATTCAGACCATTGGAAAACAGCAGAATCTCCTACTGCTATGTATACTTGCAAATATTTGTCAACAGTTCTGTTCTGCTAGCACGAATAAGAAGATTTTGTTTTTTTGCTTATCAGTTTTCAACCTAATTAAGTATATACAAAACTCTTAATGGATTAAGAATGTAACAATATTTGAAATTGTCCATGGTGACTTCATCGATGGCATGGAAAAAGCTTTGAACACGTTCACTGATCACATGCTTTAAAAAGACTTTATAGAAAAAAAAAAAAAAAAAAAAAGGTCTCAAATGAAATGTACAGTGTAAATGAAACCACGTACAGATAACAAAGCAGCACAGTCTGTATATAACAGAGAGAGCTGCCTAGAAATTGAAATGATGTTAAATAAATATCTGTGTGTGATGATGGAGATCTACAGCTTCTTATCTTTTAGTGGTGTATGAGGAACTTGGGCTTTTCCAGGGGAGAGGAATGTTTTACAGTATACTGCCAGGTACGCAAGTTATTTTGATTAGATTTTGAAGTTCTCTAATACTAAGCATATATGATCTGATTTTGGGTTATGCTGAACTTCACAGCCCTCTTTATGAAGGAAATGGGAATGGGGAATGTTGAACTTAGTGAATGTTTAATGCCTAGGAGGATTGATGCCCCCTCCTACTGTTGGTACTTTATCAGATGATCAAAAATGAAACAAACAAATAAGAACATGTAGTATTTTGAGAAGTTCCAATTGATTTTGGCTCTGAGTGCCCTGATGCTGAAGTGGACAATGTTGTACTAACTGACAGAGGTGACAGATTCAAATTTATGAAAGCCTGATGATCTTCAGTCCTTCTCAGATACAATTTCTGTATTCTATTACATCAAATATTTCATAAAACAGGTCTCTCCTTTGAGCCCACAATGGATATTAAAGTGAAAAGTGCAGAAGAGAACTGTTTTCCTCCTTTTGTACAGAAAGTCAGCTTGGAGGCAATTCTCAGGTACAAGATGAATTGTAATGTGGAAACAATCTAGCTTAGCCAACAACTACCTAAGCATCACAGCTCATGTCTTTCCAGTAATTATTGCATTTAATACAGCTAGTTACTTGCACAAAGGAGCTTCCGGATACAGCAATTTCCACAGAGGGCTGTTTGGGAATGTACAGGCCCATCATTTAGCTCTGATATTGTTGGGTTGTCAGAGCTGATCATAGCTCTTGACGGAACACCTCTAGTTTTTTTTATAGAGTGCATCAGAGTGACATTTCACATTGTTTAAGCAGGAGTGATCTGTTAGTTTATATTTTATCTAAAACTGCAGAGCAGATGACCTCCCTCAGGGTCTAAATGCATGAATCCTATGTGCATGTTATAATTAATAGTGGAACTGGGAGAGAAATTCATAACAAGGGGCCGAAGAGCTGGGCAGAGCAACTTGTCAAAAAGAAGGAAATTCCACTACAGATTAGCTTATTTTTAAGCATGTCAAGCTCTACATACAAACATGATATATTGCTTCCTTGTAATGTCTGTTTAGGCCCAGATGCTCGAGGCACTGTCAGGGAGTGCTGTAAATTTTGTCTGAGTCAGGGCAATTCTGATTGATCTCTGAGTGTAAAATCGATAAGAAGACACTGTCATTTTCTTAAAGGATGAGCTAGAAAAGGAAAATAAATTAAGACTCCACTGAATGTCTATCTCCAGTTCTCATTAATTCAGTGTGGTCTGTACTTTGTTAATGTTATGTCCACAGCTTTAATCTTCCAGGTGCTCTTCCTGCGGATAGTAGACAGCAGCCCTTTATTATGTTATGTATATTTCATCCACACGTGGTGAAAATAAAATGTCTGCCCTCTTCTTTTCCTGAGCTCCTGATTAATCCATTTTATTATTTTTCAGAAATACATCACTTGGGTACTGATTAACTTAAAAATGGAAAGCCATTGTCTTTCTTGTGTGTCCTTCATCAGAACTAACACATTGACTACTCATTTGTCTTGAGTTGTTACAGCAAATAACGACTGCCAAGCATTTCCCCTTATGTAATATACTTCAGGAAGATTAATTTACTTCTACTCTTTTTCTCCAATTCTTTTTTGTCTAGTAAGAGTTTTTTGACAACTTTAACTCCCTCCCAGCTCCCACTCTCCTGCTTCCTCTTTGACATTTTTACAGCACGCACTTAAGTCAAGGAGCAATCACTAAAACTGGCTATTGTAATCTTTAGACTATGTTGTCCTCTGCTGCTGTGGGAATAGCTGCATTCTAGGCTGAGTTATCTCTACTCTTGATATGGACATGGACTTCAGGTAGCTGTCCATTAGAAATAACTTCTGGATGGTCAGTTTATTTTGACAATCTCTCATGCATGGGTAATCACATTGTATTAGATGACTCTACTGAGGTGAATACAGGCTTCTTATATAAGTAATGACGTATTTTTATAGATAAGCAGCCATTTTTCTTTCTATGCATATATTTCTTCTATAGAAATATTTTTAAAAATAATAAGTACCAGTTCATTTCATGCTTCTGTTCTTGCTTCAAAATTAAGACCCAAATTACATTTCTGTCCGTGCACACAAATGAAGTAGCCATTAATGGTGAAGTATGACAACTAAGTAATTTTTGAAAAGAAAAATATAACATTTTCTTTCATTTTTCCTTCAACTGTTCCTAGCAGTCAATATGCTCTTTACTTACATCTTCACTGTGTATCCCTAGGGTGCCTCTATTGAGAAAACAGGCAGAGCAGATCTCTTGGCTTCAACAAGCATTTTATTCATATTTGTGAAGTATCTTATTCCCATTCCTTAACAAAGCACAGCAAATAGCAATTAATTGAGAGATCATTTTTGAGACTGGATCTTGGACTCTCTGTTTCCCAGGTAAGCAGACCATGCTAAGGAAGAGCATCTGATGATCTCATCAGCAGTTTGCAACTTTTTGTTTTAAAATTATCTGTCTAGACTTTTTGTTCTGTTCACTGGTCTTCAGATTTTTTACAGAAGCATGTAAATGTTTTAAAAAATTACACTTAATATGTCTAGAACTGAGTATGTTGAGCTAACCTCAAAACTAGATGTTCTTCATTGATGTTCATCTTTGAGAAGGGTTGTAAGTCAAATGATAGGTCTATTTTTCTTCCTACATTTCAAAAATTCATACTTTGTGAATAGCTCACTACAGAAAGTAGCACTCCAGAAGAAGTTGAGGTTTGCTGCACATCAACAACTCCTACCACAAGGCTATCTTTCAGTAACGTCTAAACCACGAAAACTGCTTCTCTGGAATCCACTGGTAAAATATATTTATAGTATTTAGGCTAAACTGCTATTTGTGTGTGAGAAGGGAGAGACCCAACTGTCTGATTTGGACTTGACTTGCATGGTCTGATCCCTAAGTTCCTGGAAAGTCCAAGCTCCAGTGACACTGGCATTGATATCCCTAAGATAGAGAGAGGAAGGTGAGGTCACAGACAAAAAGTCTTCCAGATTGATGCAGAATATATGGTCTTCTGTGGCATCATCAAAGCCACTCACCAAGTCTAGGTATTTAAACAGAAAAAGTTGTAAAATTCCTTCAGAAAATAGCAATCCTCATTAGGAGGAAAATTATGATGAACTAAATACAAAGTAACCCCAGATACAGAATAGCCTCTGGGTTCAGTAAACACTGATCTGATTGTTGTCTGAATTACAAGTCTGTAGACTTCTGACAGCCAGATATTTGCAAAGGCAATAAGCATTTGTGATAGGAAAGGGTTTCATAGTGGTTGTGCTGCCTCGCCACATATCTAGATCAGATGAGTTTGGGAGTCAAGTCAGAAAATCTCCATCAAAAGAGAATTGCTCCAACTGAGCATTATTGAGCAAGTATATATTTCAAACACATTTTGAATGTGACTGAAATATAGCAATAAGTTTATAAACTGTATCATAGTAGACATTTTTATACTGTCCTTGAAAAACGCACCTGTGGTAGAGTGGATGGAATGGATTTAATAGTAATATATATAATAGAAATACATGTAGTAAATATATAAAGCTACGTATATAATGCACATAGCAAATGGCAGTACATGTATCTCAGATTGTATTACATTTACAACAGGCCATTTGCCCATTCTCCATGACTTGAAACAGTCAGACTCTTGAACCTGTGTGAGCTCATTTACCCTCAGCAGATCCAGAGGCTAACATTCCAAGTCCATTGCCATTGCTAAAGCTTTTTAGGGTGTGTCTGTAATTGAAGCACATATTTTTTGTTTACTTATTATAGTAAAGTGGTTCCAGTTTGAGGTCTGTATGCTTAAGTGGATATACAGAAGAAACATCTGTGAGTTTTCACACAGAAAATAAATAAATACAAATGCCACACATATTACAAAAAGAAACAAAATTCACCCTAGTTAAACTGAACTCCTGTTAAAGTGATAATTCTGCTAGCTTTGTTATACATGTTAGTATTCCCACTGATTTTAGTGAATGAATATGTTTTCTGTCCCGCATGACTAAGCAAAGAAGGTAGTAAATAATTCAAAAAGTAATATGGAATTTCTTAGTTTAACTTGTAGGGCAATAGGAATGCAGGACTGTTCCTAGAGACTTAGTCTAGGTTCTTACTGGGAATAATGAGAGATTAATAAAAAATATCAAAAATATAGTGATCAACTGCTTTTCAGACAGAATACTTGACAGGGTTAACAACTTCCTTAAATGCAAAATAAGAGGTTTTTTTTTATAGTTATCGACAATTTGTTTATGAGTCCCTTAAACTTTAGCTAACTCAGACTTGCATGAATTATGAGGAAAAAGCAGAGTTCAAATCAGATTCAGTCAAGCCAGTTCAAACACTAGGAAAGAAACAACAACAAAAAAAAAAGAGGTTACACAGTATATAAATGTGGATCTGTTAGTAAAGGGATGATCATTTAGGAGTCCAAAAGTGATAGTATCTATTGTTTCTTAAGGTTTGGGATTTTTGTGAGAGCAACCACATTGAGATGATCTAAACATTATTTAGATGGGAATCAAGAATGATTTTGAGAACAGAATGTCGCTGCACAACTTTATACTGAGAAGTTAATTGCAAATAACAAAATTATTGACAGCATATGACACGTTTCTTTATGAGATTTTGATTAGCTGTTTAGTTTTCTTTCAGATATGTTCAGGGTAGACATTTGAAAAGGAAAATGACTTGAAAGATGCTGTGTACTGCTGGGAAACTGCCAAAGATAAATGAAGTGAAATGGATATCCAAATGTCTTAGAACATGTTTATTGGACCCACTGGCAAAATCAAAATGGGAGATGGGAAAATTAGGGATTTACATAAAAATCAAAGGGAAAATTTCAACTTCGACAAAGTTAACTCAGTCAAATCTATTATATTGATCTACGAGTACTGTGACTACAATGAAAAATCTGTGTAAAGAATTTGTGTGGTTTTTGACAGCTTTTGTTACATATCTTATTACTATATTGATAACTGAAAATTTCTAAATCTCATTTTATACTCTGGTTATTAAACATCTAGGAATAAATTTCAAAGATGTGGAATTTGTCCGCAGTGAACACTACTGGTAGCAGGCAGCTGATATACCAATCACATCATTTCATAATGCTCAGCACATAGCTGTAAGAACTCACTCCTTTTTTCTGAGCAGTAATTCATTGCTTACAATGAATTCATGTTTCTTACATAAGAATGTCTGCAAATTTATAAAGGGCTGGATGCTATTGAAACCAACAGGTTAGTTTCCATTGACTTCAGTGGGGGGCAGGATTGATCTGAGAATGTAACTAGATTGATGTTCTTTATGGTTGTGCATACTGCTAAGTATTAATGAGAACATGTTTTACAGTCTATGTACCGCATGTGCTTCCCATGCCAAGAAATCTCAGAAGTGCTGTAGAGTGATATAGTCATAGCATAACTGGAATCTGCATCCTTTTGGATATGACAGTAAACAGTAAATCAGCATGCAGAGATGTACGTGTTTTTACTGTATCATGAATCTTCTTTTCTACTAGAATGTTTGAAACAGCAGCAGATGATTTTATTTTGTGAATTCTAAAGCACAGCTTGCTACAGGATGGGATGTTTTAGTAGAGAATATTCTTGCAAATATCTTGGTTTAGTAGCTCTATGAAAACATCATAAAATCCTATCCTGTTTTGCTGCCTTTTCTTAAAGGAGAAAATAGTTTTCGGTACACATTGGGGAGCAGTTCTTTTGCTGAAGCAGATTTCATCTCACATTTATCATTCAAATCAAGGAACCAAAAGAGTGAAAAGACCTCTCTATAAATCACTAGTATTAGTGATCTTACATACTTGAATCAATTGCCTCTTCAGAAGATATCCTTTTGAGATACATTTTTGATACGGTATTGTTAAAATGAATTGTAGCCATATTTTATAATACTGGTGTTGAACATTCACTTCACATGATAAAAAAGAAACCATGGGCATTTTCCTGTCTCTTCTGGGAGTCACCAATGTTTGAAAGCTCAGCTGTTGCTTCAGGTAGTTTTATTGTCAGCCCTAAATGAGCACAGAAAGTTACTGAGAAAAAAAATCAGCAACAAAAGAAAAAAAAAAAAAAAGCCTGGGGAGAGAACTACGTCCTTGCTAAGGCATACTGGCTAAGGAGCACGTAATAATGTTAGGAAGGAAAGGAACAGAAGAAAATTTTTGCTCAGGATTTTTTTATTCTTTTTGGTCCCCTTTTTCATGCTTTACCATTTGTTAACAGAATGCTTGATTGTAATGTTGTTTCCATGATTGGGAAGACAAGGGTCTTTCTCTCTATTCTATGACATATATAACAAAGAGAATACAGCTGCACTGTTCTTCAAATGCATCCTTACAGTCACTTCTCTTTCAGCACTTGTCTGCTCTTTTGCCTTCACTTAGGTACCTCGTGTTACTTCCCCTAAAATCATAAGGGGAAGATTAGTAGTCAGACCACGTATGGAGAGAGTACTGTCATAATTTGGTAACTCTAATCATTGCAAACAGAAATTACCATCTTTGCCATATCTAAAATGACTGCACTTCCAGGTGTTTTTCTTGCTCTGTCCTCATTCTTTTACCTCTTTAATTTCACTTTCGATGTTGCTGTTGTTCTTACTCATTCTTTTATTTGTGTTGAATCACAAGTACATATTTCTGAAAAAAACATTGTGCATTCCCACGTTACTTCCTTGTAAGACTAATTACCAGCTTCCAAACAACAAATTACTGACCGTTCTGGAATACTTAGTCATTAACACTATACATCTTCTTCCTAAGTGTGAGATCAACACTTTGTCTAAGTACTTTCTTTAAGAAAATGGAAGTAAGGGAAGAGAGGCTTCAGAAAGAGCTGCATGAGTTTTACTTTCCTGTCTCAATGAGTTGCTCAGACCACTGAAATTGAGGACTATTTTAATGCAAGCTGAGTAATTATGAGTTTTTGGCCTCTTCAGGTCAGATGGAGCCACTTCTCCCAGTTATCCATGACACAGAGCATATATTAAAGGGTCAGTGTCCCTTTCTGCTGGAGCTGACTTGTTGGAGTTCCACACAGTTTTTAGGAAAATCAAGGCAGGATAAAAATGTGGTGAAGTCTTGCCTCTGTCTTCTGTGAGGTCAGTTGTTCTTGGATTTTGTTCCTTGCTGTCAGGACCAATGGTTTTCCAAGATAGGCCACCTATGATGATGTCTGGAGGTTATGACTTGTTTTTCTTTCCCCTCATACTCATACCCAGAATTCTTCAGCTGTGCAATGTGGGGCCATCAGCACAGAAACTCAGTATGTGATCAATCAGATTTTTGTCATTGTCTGGCTTGCCAGCTTGACTCCCACAGTTCTGTTTCTGTATCTACAAGTATGTCTTGCATATACCTGTGTGTGTGTGTGTATATTTGTATGCATGTATGTATATTTGTGACATAAACCTAACACAGTTTCTCAAACAGTATATAAACTGTAATATAAAACCTTGACCAACAGTATTTTTATGTGAACAGGATCCATTAATTAGATCAAGATGTGTTATACTTCTTGCATGTCACTAGAAAAATTTCTTCCATCTCTGTGTTTTGCAGTGTTGATTGATGCATGATAGAACCCTGTGAAGAAATGTCAGATAATGGTTTGATAATCCTTCCTGGATATATACAGAACGTCTGTAGAACCAGATTTACATGTACTTAATTTGTGTCTCTCTCTTTCTAAGCCTGTTTGTAATCCCATTTTTGCACTCTCATTCTCAACCCAAACAAGAATGCCTGTTTTGATTTGGTTTTGGTTGGCTTCTCCTAATTCATCCTTTTTTTTGTGTTGTTGTTATTTATTTTTTTTTTTTGCTTTTTTTTTTTGCTTTTTTTTTTCCCTCACTGTTGATCACCAAGTGTACAGGAAATAGCTTTGTGTATAAATTGGCTATTTGGACAATTTTGTTGCTGCACGTAACTAATTTGAGCTGATTGAGGAGTTGCTTCCTATGGAAGTATGCAGCCACTAGAAAGTGGTGTCCTCATCTGCTCTAATTATGTTCACTTTTCCCATGGAGACAGTCTGGAAGTCAAGAAAGCAGGAGATTTTGTAAACCCTTGCAATACCCCTTTACAACATCATGAAACAGCTACACTACACATCACAGCCTGGCCCCAGATCTGTAGGAAAAGGAGAATTTTCATCAGTTGCGTGAGCCTGTAGCCTATGCAAGGTGGTGGCAGCTCTTGGGTGCCCAGCCTAAGAAACGTATTCTCCGAGATCTGCCTTGTGTTTTCTGTTCTGACATAGCCAAGAATGCATGCAAGTCCATATGGGAACCTGGCCCTCAGAAGCGGAAGAAAGGCTCCTACCCCTAACAGCTGAATGTTTATTTTACCACTTGAATGTAAGGATAGTAATGACAATGCAGCTCTTAATGAGGTTTGATATTTCCAAATGTCATCTCTTTTAGTTTCACGCATACTGTTGATTGTTCTAACATCTTAATTAAAAGTGTAACTCTAATAATGAACTTATTTTTAGACCGCTTCTCTGAGCGGTGTATTGTATCAAAGGACAAGCAATTCAGCAAGCAGTTAGCTGTGGATCAACAGTGACACAGAGCACTTGTGTAGTTGCCGGGGGTCGGTCAGTACTTTTCTTTCACACTGCTGCTAGTCAATCACTTTTGTTTTCCAGATTAATTATGTGGACTTTCATTAAAAACCCAAGAATTGTGGTTTCTTGCCTTTTCCATTTTAGTTGTGGAAATAGACTTTGCCTAGGTGAATTGTACATCAGGGTCCTGTAGGTGTTGGGTTTTTTTTATTATTATTTTGCAAGAAAGAGGGAAGAACTCAAATAAGCTAACAGCCCAATATAGGAATTCAGGGGGGTGTTGGTCCCTAATTTTGAAATATTTGCAAAAAAAACGTTGGAGAGGTGAATATATCATATTAGGAACCATAGTACTGTCATTGCCTCCTTTCTCTTCACATCCTATAGTGTTCTGTTAAAGCTGAAGCAGTGACTTTATTCAACACCTGCGTCTTTAACAACCAGCGCAGTATAATTACCTTTCTTGAATATTCTATAGAATTGTCAAACAGCAATTTTCTTTTACAAGACAAGCTTTTGAATAACGCCGTTTACATACAGAGCTTAACATGTCTTATGTTGAAAATCTAATTATAAGTATCCAAAATTTACCACATGTTTGCTGTTTTATAATTCAGTCTACTTAAAACTGCTAAAACACAGCACCTCTAGCATTTGTGCAGAATGTGAATTAACACACCCTTTATTGGACCCTATTTCAGTATTAAATATAATTCATTCTGTAACAACATTTTTTTTCTTGCTCTGTTTTTCTTAAATTTCCCAACATTTGTACTGAGCAGAGGTAGTCCAAGCCTGTTGATTAAGGTATCTGATATGCTGATACTTTTTCTTTGTTTACTGCAAAATTACTTGAAGTAGGAAAAGGAATATATCATTATTTCAGTGAAAGAATCTAAGAAAATATGCTTGAGCCCATTTTTGAGAATTATTCTCTAGATATTAAATGCTGATGTTGATTAATTAGATGAGACTGTAAATAATTAGCCAGGAAATCTTAGAGCAAATTGTGGCTTGAATTGTATAACATACCAACATCCTAGATAGTCTTCTATTTCAAATAATGCCGTACAAACAAGACAGACAACTATCTCAACAATCTTGTGCAGCAGAACTTCACTATTCTGCTAGGGAGATGACATTAGAATAGAAAATTAACATAACATTGTATTATTTCTTACTGGTGCAAGCTATAAATTAATGTTATGAAATGTTATGAGCATATCTACTAAACTACCTCTTACAGAAATTAAAGAGTATCGTTCTAATCTTCCAATTGTCACTGGGATTTCAGTGTTGCCACACATTATTTTCAGTGCATGGTAAGCTACATTTTCCTTCTCAGTCACTCTTCAAGATTTCAGTGCTTGTTGCCAATTTCTGTCCAAGGTTTCTGTAAATCTTTTGTGTCCTTTCTCTAAACATGTTCTATTATTTAAAAAAAGAAATTCAACATCTATTCAGACTACAGCTTAGAGTGAAAATGTCTTCAGCTTTTCTTCTACTGCTACAAATGCATATAATATGCAAGCAGAAAAATATTTTTAAAGACAGTTCCACATTTCTCCAATTTCAATCACAATGCTGGACAGTTTCTCTGTGGATGATTCTTACATTTTATGCAGGAAAGTGTAAAAATAAGCTGTTTTTTTTCTTTCTTTCTTTTTTTTCTCCGTGTTTGTCCAAGTGCTACACATGAGTCTTCTTATTTTTGTTTATTTGAAGATCCTAAACACACCAACATCATCACAAATTCTGAGGGATTTTGAATACAGCCCCTCTGTGTTTGTTGGTCACACCCTGTTTAACTCTTCACTGCCTCTTTTTAATGAGTGAAAAATAACACAGGAGTGTGTAAAATGTTACACTTGAGTTCAAATGCATATTTCAGACTCACTGTTGGGAATAAGTAAAATCATATAAATGTGCTTGGTACAATAACTTTCCAAAAAGATTTCTCGAAATGAACCATTCTGAGTAAAACAGGAGGATGTGTTAGCATAGCCTACAGATACATGCATTTGGACTCTGCTTCTTAAGAGGACTGTAAATCTTAAAACAAATGCAGAACAAAGAAGTAACACTGTTTTCCACAGCAACAGCTTTAATTTTTATGTGGCTTACTGCATAAGATCTTTAATAGATTAAAGAGTAAGAACAAGTTCTCTCCATTACATAATTCTCATTTAATCCTTATCCACACTTAGTTTATCAAATCAAATTGGACAAGATTGATGCGGGGGCTTTTTAAGCCGGACATCATGTGTAAAATCGGTAGACAACAGATTTTAAAGGGTGCCCACCACGACTTGTCACATCATCTTTCCTCAGCCTCAGCTGCCCTTGCATTGTCCCAGGCAGGGTCAGGATTCTTCTTGGTGTTACACTATAGACTACTGCAGAGAAACAGCGCTGCGACACAGTCTCCAGCAGAGTTACTTATTACATCCTCAGCCCCCTTCACCTGCCCCAGCCATTCAAAATAACATCACACCATAAAATATTCATGAACAGCCCAGTGCTCCAACGAGGGCCTCGCTTCTGCAGGTGGCTGTTACATCAGTAATTGCCCGATACTTCCCTCCACAGCGTAAAATTGTTTTCATTATGTGTCATGCACACAGAGCCAAGCAAATCCCTCTTGAGTGGTTTCCCAAGGGCTGGAGGGAGGTGGTACTTAACTTAAACAGGCGCTTTTGGCTTAGATTAAAAAAAGAAAGAAAGAAAAAGCCAGTGAAAGCTCATCATTAACTCTACTTCTAACTGCAACAAAAAGCAGAAGCTCATGCAAAACTCTCATAAAGATTATCCTAAATGTCTCAGTTACTAGGAAGAGCTTTAGTGGCTTTAGCCGTTCTTACGATACTTAAAGCTGCTTCAGGCAGAGAAGAGAATAACTTTCCACCTGACTGAAGTTCCCATGGTTTGCGGTGCAAGGCGATAAGCAGGTTTCAGCAATAAACTCCTGCATTGTGAGACAATAATGCACAGTCAGGTCCCCCCATTTTGATTCAAGGGTGTCTTTTTCTTTCCCCCCTGCGGTGGACTAATCACAGCTCCACTTTGTTTAATTGCAGCAAAGAGAGAAATGTGTTTAAGAAGTCATTCTGGCCCTCTTTAAATGAATGCTCAAGTTCTTCAAAGACAACAAACAGGATGCATAATAAATAAGATTTAATTTTGAGATCAAAATAGGCAGAGTTAAAGATTTTATTGACTGATGTGGGAGAGAGAGATGCTGCTGAAAAGGGGGAGGAAAAAAAGGAAGCAACAAGTGGGATTAAAGTCCTGGTTTTTATGCAGCACAAGCTGGTTTTGCATGGTGGGAGGATCAGTACAGGAATAAAATCTTTCCAGAATTAGTGGTTGGTAGCTTGCCGGGCCCTCTGCTCCTGATAAAAGTGCCTGTAAAACTATGTCAACCTCTTGATAATTGACACAGATGCACCCGCTGTAGTTTTCAAACCAAAACCCAGAAAACCTTGGGTGCGCTGTATTGTAAATTATGGCTCGGGGTCATGAACTCTGGGAGTGGTGGGGGGGGGGTGAGGGTCGGACAGAAAAGCGTTTATCAATCAGAAGTTCTCTTTCCGAGTTTGACATGACTGAGCTGCAGTCCAAGTGATTGGGAGAGAAAATCTTTTAATTCAGTCATTTTAAAGCTACGTTGTTTTTGTTTTGTTTTGTTTTGTTTTGTTTTGTTTTTGTTCCCCTTTATGTTTGGTGTTCTGATCATTCCACAAAGGCAGAGGTACCTTTACTGGTAGAATTTGAGTAAATTCATGATAAATTTCTCTACTCTTTCTTCTTTTTGGAAAAAAAAAAAAAAAAAGAAAAGAAAAACAATGCCAACCAACAACACACAATTGATTGAATATGCTCTGTTCAAAGTACAACGAGATTGTATTTAGTTTCTCCAAATTATTTACCATGAACTTACCTCGTAGTGAAGACTGCATAAAATGATATCCTCCAATGAACAGCTGTGTCACCCATGCTTTACCTTTCCTGGTCATAAATGCCACAGGCTGATTTTGAATTCTGTTGGCTACGCTTTTCCTTAACATCTTATGGCTAAACAGCTATGGACATGGTTTGATGCCCTTTCATTGCTAATGCTCACAATTGCTGGTGACTGTGAGATGTGAGGTCTCATAATTTTGAGCAGGAACTTGATGTGCATAAAATGACCTTCGGGAGCATCTGCTGTGGGCTTTTTTCCCTGTGTTAAATCGGATATGCGAGGTTATCTGGGATACTGAAAAGCTATACTCAGAAAGTATTTATTTTTTTATAATGAATGATGGAGTTCTTTTGCTTCTGGCAACTATAGGCCTTTTCTGAATACAGCAAATGACTGTTTCAAAATGAAAACCACTATGTGTTTGAATGTAGTATTATGCCTAGTTGCTTTTTGAGTGAAAGGCGGCTTTAAAAAGTTAGGTATATCATTGCCAAAAAGGGCTAAATAGTATTGTCAGCATTTTAGAAGGAATAGATCCTTTTTTTCCTGAAACTCCATTCTGGACAGCTGTTAGTGACTTACCAAACTTTTCATATGGATATGTATGTTAATGACAGGCAATGAACTGGAGATGAAGAGACCCAAACACAGACCGATCTCTTCAGTGCACATCAAAAGCCTTTACAAAAGGAGCAGTAAAAGAGGCAGTGATGGTGGAGCCTTCACTTTTGTACACTGAATTAGTTCTGCAAGCAATGAAACTGATCTTTTCTCCTTGCCAGAAAAGTCTGGTGATTTTTGTGAGTGCTCATTAGCACAAGAGGCATTTGTGAAGATAATTGACTGACGCCGATACTGCTGGCTGTCACAACAGTGCCAGCAGTGTATGTGCGTTTTAATAGTTGTATTTTTTCCTTTTCTTAGATATAATGCTTTCTGAAAGATGCTAACTCTCTAAAGGTCTGCGACACCATATGAAACAGAGAGTGCTTAAAGAACTCTGCTAGGAGGGGATGTCTGTCCACATTTCTATATCTTTGCTTGCAGGGGATGTGTGTGCATGTTTGCCTGTGGACTAGTATATAGGTGAGCTACAGAGAGAGAAATTATGTAAATAATCACAGATCGGAGTCCCGCAGCCTAGCTGTGATTGGTAAATAATTGAACCTCGCCTTATATGAAAGTGTTACTGGAAAAGAAATGGCAGCAATATTAAACAGCAAGCCACACACGTGATCAGCAGGGACACAGCCCAGGCAATTTAGAACTTTACCTAGACAAAGAGATGAGTTGGAGAAAAGCAGGTTGCTTCTTTGCATGCATTCTAAACGGGGGTAGTGTCATAAAATTATGCTTACACAGACTGTGTATCAGATGGCTTTCAGAAACCTCCGGTTTCAGAAACTGGCAGAGGCTGAGTTGCTCTTTTAGCAGAGGATTATCAGCAAGTTCATACAGCTGGGATCTGCTGTATGACTGTTGCATTGTAGAAGGCTAAATTCTCTTAGATTCACCACTTCAGCTTCATTGTAGTAGGACATTTTTTCTCCAGCGTAGATGGAAACTGAATTTGGTCAATAATCTCTTGTATTTTAGGGAATTAATTAAGATCAATAGTGCAAGACTGTGTTTCCAATGACAGTAAAAACTGTGGAAAAAAAGTAGAGCATGTTAAAATTTTTCTGACTCCTTCATTTGTTGGGAAATTCTGAACTGATGAAATTAAGCCAGAGGAATATTGCTTTCAATAAATATCCAGGTTCTAAAATATTTATAAAGAAACACTTCTGAATTTGTCAAAACAGGTTTGGTAAGTTTTTTAAGGTGTAAATTTCAGTATGTAGACTTAGTCTGAAATACTAGATACTTTTGTATGTTAGCACACACAAACAAACTTCAAATTTAAAGATCAAAACCAAAGTAGAATATCTTGGATTTCTAATATAGAGCATTTTACTTCAATGCACTCTATTTTTTCACAGTGTTTAATGAATGTTGGATGTTGATGTGAGGAGAAACTGGCATTATCTTTTGTGTTGTGTTGACAAAGAGTTATATTCTGAAAGCAACTTACTTCAAATTGTTGTATTTTTATTTTCCAAGATCTCATTTCTCAGCAAATTAGATCCCCTATCTGTGATCTTGAATTTCTGTTTAATTTTCTCTTCTAAACATATTTCATTTTATTCTTCAATTAGATTGCAAAATCTGGGTATTTTGGAATACAGATCACAAGAGGAAAGTAGTTGACCTAAAGTTTTTAAAAAGACACTTGAACAGCAGTTTTGTGGCCTCAAATAAATGTGGTTTAATATTGCCACCATTTAAGCAACCAACATTATGCTATAAAAGTCTATATCCTCTATGTTCATCAAAGTCTTTCAAGAAACAGATTCAGTGTGTACATGGCTGGAGTATCCACTGTGATTTGCTTTATGTTTTTATGGATGTACTAAGGAATGCTGTGTGACTTGTGAGTAGCAAAACCTTTGCATTCATTTTTAGGTAAGAGCAAATGCAGCTGTATCTCTTGATCATCATGTAATCTGTCACACAGAACAGATTTGTTTCATTTATGCTAAAAATATGAAGGATATTTCAGGCATCCTTCAGTTAGTCCCTAAGGATGTCTGAAGCTCTAAGAAATGATGAACAAAGTAGCTTTAAACTCATTTAAAGCCACCCCACTTACTTAATAGTATGCATCTGTAAAAGCTACTATTTAGTTTCTAGACCTTTCAAGAGAAGGAATTGCCTACTGCATGGGGAGATTTCTTTTGTTTTAGAACATCTGATTCTGTGTTAGTACAAACTACTGATTCAGTAATTCCAGGGCATTATTGCTGGTCTCCTGAGGATGTCAGTTTGTGTAAAGAATTGCATGCATGTATTTGAAAGATGAATCTCTAAAAGTGACGAATGGTAGAAAGTACACAGAGATTTCAGGTAAGATTGTTAATGACCAGGGTATCGGGGAAATAGTTTGAAATCCATGTTTCTTGCTGGAATCATTTACTGAAACACAGATAGTAGTCCAGTATTCTGACTTCTGACTTTTTATGTTCTGTGTTTGAACATGAAAAGCAAAGCAAATAACAGATTTCCTGAGAGAAAGAAGCACAGAGAGATTTTTGGTTTCACTGCATTTTTTAAAACCTTCTCCGTATTTTTTTCAGCATTAGGTGACATTTAATGCCATTTTTTGTGCTTCTTGACTGAAAATCCATTAACATCCTCTGCTGCTTCTTTTTTTTTTTTTTTTAAAGAAGATGTAGAAGTACCATTTCAGTTATGATTACCCCTGAAAAGCAGAAAAATTGACATCAGCACTTCCTGAAACATTATGTTCTCAAATTATTATATTTAAGATAATACTATACTCCAAATAGCAGTCAGTAAAAGAAACAGAGCTGCAGAAGAAACAACAGGATGTGTAAGGAGCCAGTCAGTCAGTTCAGTAACTAGGTGAGTATTCCTGTTCAAAGTCTCCAAGGTATTACTGATTTTCTTGGTTGTACCTGACTCATCAAGCTGGGCAGTTTGTTAGCATGGCCACTAGCATCCGTCAGCAACCAGCTCTCCCCTACCTCCTCCTTGCATGTGAATGCTTCCATCCCAACAACTCAACCCAAAGTTGGGAAGACTCTAATTTTCTTAATTCCTCCCTCACTTCTCTAACATGTGTATTGATTTTTCTATGTTGTCATTGATCTGTTGGCAGCACACACCTAACTTTTGTTTGCCTTTGCACAGATTGTGAAAAACTAGTGCTTTCTTTAGTTTTTAATATCCACTGATGGCCTTAGCACAGCTTTTGAAATGTGATTTCACCCATCCTGTCACCAAACTCTCATATAGTAGTGCATCACACATCTGAGGAAGAACACTCAGATAGTCAGTCAAGGTAAGTACAAGTCATCCTGGCCATGGGCTGGACAGTCACACTCCTCCTCCCTTTCCACCTGCCCAACTGATGTGACAGAACAGCAATTGCAACCTGTGCTGTAATGCAAATAATTTGCAGGCATGTGGTAAAATACAGAGGGAAAGCATCTGCCATCAGATCTCAGGGAGGCTGAGGAGTGAAGTAATAACGAGCCAGATGCTCACTTCCTGCCTTTCTAATACAAAGACCTGAATTTTGGAGCACAGGAGAAAGAAAAACTCAAATTCTCAGCTGTAGAGCTATACAATCCTTTAGGTCCAGAGTCACATGGATGGGGAAATTTGTAGCTCAGACCTGATGTTCCAAATTCATTGCAGACTAAGATGTGAATCATGCTAATACATTATCCTGGCAAAGTAAGAACACATTAAAAACACAGCTAGGATTTTGGCACAGTACGTTTCCCTGGGTTTGTCATATATGAATTACAGATTATGTGACTTTCAAACAATATGTAGCACAAGATATTGGGTATAACATGGTACTTTGGGGTACTGTCATTAACTTGTAGAATATTTCTTAAATAGAGCTCCTCACTTGTTTATAGGGATGCAATACATCTGTACAGAGGACTGGAAGCTAGAGAGTTGTTCTGCAAGTGCCACGTTCTGTGACAGTTTGGCTGTGTGTGAAATGACACATAGAACATAAGTTCTGTCACAATTAAAAAAAAAAAAACAAAAACAAACTAAACAACAAATAAACCAAAACCAGGTGAAACAAGCTTCTTAGGAAATTAATTTGTTGATAAAATGTCTATAATGAGGCTGGAGAAACAAGCTGTAGTTTTTCAGGTAATGTGTGGCAGCTTTATGTCAACTATCAGTGAGTCAGCTCCAGGCAGTCTCTTGGCAGCCAATTCAGCTAGGTGTACTAGAAAGCACAGTCCATACTTTCCTTTAAAATAAGGTTGTAGTCATTCTTTCATATTCCACCCATGGACTGATCTGGCCCATTTGAAACATGGGCTATATTACAAATGACGTTTGCCCTGAAAAAGAATACATCTCAGGACTTAACAATTTATTTAACAAAAGTGGGATGCTGCAAATACCTCTGCAAAGACATCTAAGGTTGTTGGGAGAAGTCACTCTAGGAAAGTTGTAGGCACAGAGCTGACATCTGACTGTGGCCCAGTCAGTTAACAAATTTAGTTTATTCTAAATGACATTCATTTTTTCCCTCTGCCACCCAAGCTTTTCTTGAAGGTTTCTTATGCCACAGAAACCATTCAACGTGTAAATTTGATAGGAACAGAATCAGAGTGGGAATAGCACAAATGGACAACCTCATGGCTGGTCTTGATTTTCTGTTTATCCTCGCATACCATTTTTAGAGTTGTATCTGGCATCCTATAACTTGCAGCAAATCCTCTTAATGTGCAACATGCTCTGCATTTTATTATTTCCAAATGTACCCGAAAGGCCTGTGTTTGTTTCAATGAATGTCTTTCTTTGCATAAAATATTTCACAAATGCCATTTATTGCTATGTGTGTGATTCTTTGCAAGATTTCAAGATTATGATTTAGTATCTTAGATTGTCTAAACAAAGCCCTACTTAAAATTTGCTCAGGTTTGCTTAGAAATCCAGAAACCCAAAAACCCTGTAATTATAGGGAGAACTTAAAGGAGAAAGCATTTTCATTAACACCAGAAACAACTGTTTATGCCCATGAACTGTGTAAACTGCAGTTTCAGAAATCCTGCTGTAATAATCCCTCCATGTACTCCATGCAAGCCAAAATTGTAAAGCAGTGGCACTTCCATGTGACCTCAGAGGCCGGACCCATTGTTTGCACGTAGAATCCCCTTCAACCCCATATTACCTGATTTAAAGTGCCCCAGGTACAGCTGGTATCACATATACTTTGCACTGCTGGCAACCTTCACCAACAAAACAGCAGTGCTGAGATTTCGGCAAAGAGGCAGAACTGCCGGTGTCATCTTCTGGCAGTGGGATCTCAACATGTAGATACAGAGTTGTGCATGGCCTTAAGTTTTATTTGGCTTACTGATGTTTTTTCTTTTTATTAGTGATGTAGGCCTGCCTGTCCACCTAGAAACATACCCTTCTTGGCATATGCCCTTTATCTTTCCAAATACAGTAATTAGAGATAGACATTCTCCAGTATGCTGTGTGATTATTTTCATAGTACCTTTTGAAGGATGCCAGAATGACAGACATGGGGCGTCAGGTCCTCTCTTTATTCACAGAGCCATTTCTGCCATTTGGGTTCTGCACAAGCACTATTTGCACATATTTAACTTCAGTGAAACCAGTATTCATGCATGGCAGCTAACCTTGGGGAGAAACAATGAGCTGAGTTCTGTACTGTTTGTTTGTTTGTGTTCGTGCTGAGGACGAGAAAAGTGCAACGTCATTAAATTAAATTAAATTTTGTAACAATCAAATGATTTAGGTAATAAAGGGGGGGCAAAGAAAGAAAATGTTGAATTTTAATAGCTATAACCTGTAAGCAGGGCTTTATCTTGCCGCTGCTGTTGTAAGGACTAGTAATTGCAGCCGTCTAGACACAGGAACAGATGCAAAGTAGAGCTTTATTATATCAGACATTTGCCCTGCTACGATACAGTCTAATTGCCCAGAAAATATATTTCTACATGAATTATTTCTAATTTGATTTGAGCTAGACCAACTGTTGTATTTTGCTGAAGTTTATCAAGTGATAAAATGGAGCACTACGCTTTAAGAGAATTTCTGTTGATCTTTTTTAAAGAAAAGAATGAATTAATTGAAACTCAAAATGACATGTAGCTTTCCAGCAAATTCAAGTCTTCTTTCTATCTAATTAATTTTTTGTTATTTCTTTCGCCTGTGTGTCTTGAAAAGAAGAGGCAGCAGTAACAGTAATGTGTGATTTTGTGCGTTTATTCGCTTTGCTCGGAAATGTTTTAAATTGCAAGTCAGAAATACAATTAGAAATGATGCTGCTTTGAAAGACACTAAGGAGTTTGGTTTGCTTATCTGATAATGCCGATCATTTAAATCAAATGATTTTCCCTACCAGTTGATTTTGTGTTGTTTCTTTTTTTTTTCCCTAGAATATCACTGCTGAATCCTGAATTTGTTAATAAATGCTGACAAACATTTTGTGTGTATCACGAGAGTCTGAATCATCCATCTACTGAAAATGGATAATCAATGTGTAATAAAAGTAACTCTTTAGATGCCTAGTTCTGATGCTTGACAAAGATGAGATTTTGTCACATTGCTTTCCTGTTCATTTCACAGTTTTCCTTCGTCCGTTTCTCCAATTTTCTTTTCAGATTTGCTGAAGCGCTTAGGAAAGCCAGGGAAATCTCTCAGAGGTTTTAACATAAAATGATAATAGTCACTTGTTTCCTCCTCCCCATCTCCCCCCAAAATAGAGCATAGTACTGAAATTATTTAAATTGACTGAGCCTTTTAAGCAAGTAAACACATTTTAACTAGTTTTTTTTCCCAATCCCCCCATTCATGCCTACTATAGAAATTAGCCTTCACTCTTCCTTCACTTACACATGGATACACACACTTGCATGGACACAAGAAAAATTTCTTTTCTCCTGTCAGCATTCCTACCCAACAATAGTTAGATTAGTGGAAATGAGGGCCTCCGCAGAGAAAGGACATTCAGCCACAGAAGGCTCCCTGCAGGAACAGCTGGTAGGGGTTAATGGCTGCTGAACCTCGCAGCCAGGGCCCATTCTCTATTGTGTGTTCAGCTCCTGGGAAGGAGGGAGGCCGCTGACAGCTTCTGGGGTGCAGGGGAGCAGAGGTGTGGCGACTGGGTCAGGGAGGCAGCATGCGGGGGAAAGGCGAGCCGGCAGCGCCACAAAGATGAACTCTGCGGCGGGGAGCAGCGAAGGCTTGAAATCTGCAAAAAATGGGGCACAAATTGCCACGGGGAAGCGATAAAGGATTGTGCAGTAGCGCGGCTTATAACCTTTTAACAACTGCGATATGAATTAAAAGAACAATCGGACAGGGATGGCGGATGAATAATTCATATTGGAAAGTGGATGAAATCCAAGTCAGAGCTAAACGTGCGCGGCTAATGTATGTTATTTACATCTGTGCACTAACCCCTCTGAGTGCGCCAGATTGTGGTGTGGTAACAGCAGCCGCTGCACCCAGCACACCAGTCAGGAGGCACGAGCCATCCTCCTGTGCACAGTGGGCTTAAGCTTAAATAGAGAGTGATTAATAAGTATATGTTTTCCCAAAAGAAGGTGTGTTTGCCACATGTCACATTGCGCAGAAGAAGCCCTCCTTGTAGGACTGGCAGTGCTGTAAGGCTAGGTGTCTCTTCTGGAGACCGGAGGGCTCTCCAGGTGCCTCCTCTGCTGCATGCTAATGCTTGGCACATCTGGACAGAGGCAGAGAAACAACTTGATGAGCTGAAAAACACATCTCTGGGAAAGCACTGGAATGATCCTTGCCCCCCTCTGCTCCTCCTGGCTTTGAGATGGCTTGGCAGGATGCTGTGATTTTCAAGGGACCTTAGAGGGAGCTGTATTTCCCCTCTGACAGTTTGCTCCTCTCTGTACAGTATCTGAAAACTTCCTGAAAAAGTATATCAGATGGCATTAGAGTGTTCAAGCCAACAGTTCTCTGTGCAAACTTCTTTTCTCTCTATCTTCTATAACAGAAATCTTTCTGTTTTGCTTTTCTTTCAGTGTGGGGATGTCTGACATTTAGTGAAATTTAATAATAAAATTTGTTGGACATTTTATACTTGTAAGTTGCAGCTTTGGTAAGATACTAGATAATTAGCTGATAGTAGAGCTATTTTACTCCCAGTTTTCTACCCATATTACAGGTCTAAATAAGATATGTAGGTACTGGGAGACATCAGCACAAATTTCACCTAACACCACTTGGGTGAAGAAGTTCAGGTGTAATTATCATCCTTGTTTTCATTTGCTTGATCTCATAATTTAAAGCCACTTAAATCATTTTCCTCATGTTTTTCTTCTCTGTGTGAGTTAGCTTAAAGAAAAGAGCACAAGGGAGAAAAATGTTCCAATGAGATCTTCACCTGCAGCAGAAGCATGAAAAATGCTGTCAGCATGCTCCTGGTGAGTCCTCTGGAAGCAATACAGATGCAATGCAGTCATTAAAGTTCCTCTGTTTGCATTGTAATGGCTCAATGAAAACGTCTGAGCCAGTGCCTTAGGCCTTTTAAGAATATTTAAGATGCACTGAAGTGCGTCCTGCGTTCGCACACCTTGACACAATGTTGCAGTCCCTACAGTGAGGATTGACAAGTCTGGGTAAAAACAACAACTGAGACATAGCAGAACAATAACAAAAATGCCTCCCTGAAGTACTGACACTGACAGCTTGATAGAATTAAAAAAATAAATAAATAAATAAATAAAAATCACCAAAATGTCTTACAGGCATGAATAAATGAGGTTTACAAGCACTTGTGAGCGAGAGCTTGTAATGTTTATCCTGCTTTGCACTGTTGACAGGGAAAGGCTGAGCATGAGTAACAAGCCCAGCCCTGACCAGTGGGGCAGTGCCACTGTAGCCCTGGTCCTGCCTTCTGCCAGGCTGAGCGATCAAGTATCAGGGAGAAACGTCTCTTTACTGCATATTCTGATGTGTCCTCTATGCAAACTAAGGCCCTGGTTCTAACAAACAGCTCCACGTACGACCAGGTGCCAGTAGTTACCTGAGGTCTTCCAGTGCTGTGTTCGAGTTTATGGAGTATGCAGACCCTCACACTATAGGGTTTGGTACCTGGATAGGGAGAGCTCAGGTCTGAATGTCCGTACTTTTGTACCTATCTTGTTTGAAACAAGGAGGATGAAACATAAACCTGGAAAGAAGACTAGATGAATGAGCAGACCTGGGCTGAGATTTCTGAATACGTGATTTCAGCTCACAGAACTTCTTCCACAGTTATTAGATATATCTGAAAACAAGGCTGACTGCACTTAACTATAACTTAGAACAGCAGAATTATCAGGTGTTCTTGTAATAAGATACATTCAAATTTCCATTTCTTTTAATAAAAGACATAGTAAGAGTAGGGGAGTTTGTTGACCCCTTTGCATCACTATTCATACTGCCAGCATAAAGGCACAAAGAGGTATGAAATTAAGAACTCAGATGGGAATTACTCTGATGACAGACTCTCACACTGCAGGCTTGTTACATTTAGGAAATTCTTGATATCTCCAAAGTGCAGCAATTGATTCCAATAATTTGTTGTCACATTTTTTTTTAAATATAGATAATTCAGTTTTATGAAACAAATTTGACAGAAGATGCTGTTTACCAAATCATAACACTATTTTTAAAGCTGCTAATTCAAACATTATGTGTGATATTCTGTATAGGATGTGATATTGAAAGGGTTAAGCTTTTCTGACTTTCAGATACAATGAAATTATGACAGGAAGAAAATTGTGCCATTTTAGCATGAAAATGCTTGTACAAATACTGTCGTTCCTTCCTTCTTACTTTCTTTATAATGCCTCAACGATAGCTAAGATGACAGACATTTGACAGGTATCTGTAAGCATACAACCCAGGCAGCTCATTAAAGTTTTTCTTTCTATGCATCAGCTTTCACAAAGGCAAAAACCCATTAGCATTGACTATTTTGCAGATTAGAAGAATTAAGGGCTTCAAACGTTGGCTTATACCAAGCAATGTCATTTGTGAAGTGATGTTTGCTTTATTATTTCCCTTTCTCTCCCTCTGAAACCAGACTGACATGACTTTAGCTCAACGTAGGGCGTAATGTGCAAACCAAAGGACTGGCTCACCGATGAAAAGAAACACATTCCCTTTTATACATGACTGGAATGGCAAAAAGGGGAGACTTTACATGTACTATTTAGGCTCATTAGAGTACTGATTATGATAGTTCTCCGGTGTAATCTTTAATCGACTTTGACACTAGATTTGCCCCGTTACAAATCCTGTCATGCAAATTAAGTCATTTGTGTTGTTTGATATGGAAAGATCTGCTATGAAATGAAAGATTAGTTCACAGATGAGGCACCAGAGACTGCTGCCCTTGTGCACCATGCAACTGATTACAAGGATGAGAGCATCCATTTTTACACTGCTGTTAACATTTGGGAAAGAAGATTAAATTAATGTAGTTTATTTCCTTCTTTCTGCCTGCAGTTATTTTAAATAAGATTTCATAACATCTATATTTATAGTAAACAAAATTGGCAAAGCGGGTTAAATGCAATGAACCATCAGTTCAAATAGAGAAACATATTTTTTGGAGGCAACATGGATGGTGGCTTGAATACTTTTTTATGCCCTTGAATGAAATATGTTTTTCTATTACTAATCAGATGGTAGGGATTTTGCCATTGTGTACCAAACAACAAAAAACTACTGTACATTTTCATGAGCTAAAACCCCATTCTCTTAACTCATAAGATGTCTTTTACTATTGTTATTAGTTCTTATTGACTATATGTATCCTTGAATGCTTATATTGCTTTGTAGGGAAAACTCAGAGTATGGACTTCTCACTACTTGAAAACATGGTTAGAGCAGCAAATGCAAATGTTGCACGTAGGCCTATTAAATGTATGTTTAAGAACAATTTACATTGCTGAGAAAACATTCCAGGCTAACCAGAGCTCTTTCCATTAAAGCTTTTAGCTCTTCACATGCCCAATTGGCAGTGTGTGATTGGCATGGTACAGCTGATACACTTGGCCTTGATTCAGGCAGACAATTCCTTCCTGGTGGCAAAGGATACTGAAGTCTTTATAAGGAGAATTTGTTCTGGATGCTTGGATCAAGGTATTTTGGATGCTTACTTACTGTTAGTCTTTTCCTTTAAAAAAAAAAATAAATCTTATCTTTACACTTTGAGCAGATTATCACCTAATTTTTTTGTGTTGCTTTTTTTTCTGTTTTATACCTATATGTTTAGAGAATTCACTAATTCATATTTTCATAACAGAAACGCTTCATATAATCTGTGTTATATTATCATGCAAATTACTGTGAATGTTGCAGTTGGTTATGTTTCCCTTGAATGACCATGTGTGGCAGAAATGCTAAGTCATGGCTTGAACCAGTGATTGAGCACCTGCTGGTAAGGCAGGGCCAACCCAGAGGACTCAGGTGCATGCAATGCATGCACCTGAGTGACTGGGAGTGCTAGAACCAGGATCCATCCCTTCCCAGACCACGTTTAATAGTCGGCAGTAGAGGAAGTGTATTTTTCTGGAGATTCTTGAGTACCTGAGGCCCTCTGAGGGTAAGTAGATTGCTGGGTTTTTTTGTTTGTTTGTTTTGTTTGTTTTTTGAATCTTTCACCTATGTTTATGTGTCTGTGGGTGTTGTATTTGAGTAAATCCTCTCTTGCTTAGCCTAGGACTTTGCTATTATGCTGTTGTTGCTGTGCTTTCCTTTGTGTTACATCTAGATGTAAAGTGAAATGGTCCTCTAGCTGATCCTACTTCTGGATAATTTAAAAGGATTTTTAACCTTAGGTTCATCATGCTTAATTCTTGTTTGCTTTCTCCAAAGTGTTCTGTGATCTTTTATTTACAAATGAGCAGATGTAATCTGTTTTGAGTTTTTAGGAAAACTTTTAAGGATTAAACAGTTTTTCATGGGAATCTTGGGGAGAAAGAATCTTCATAGTACGCGGTTGCATTAAGTTGATAGGTTTTACAAATTGCAAACTACCAGTGACTCGAATAGGTAACGTAATATTTTCCTTCTCAATTTAAGAATTAAATAATTGGAAGTTATCAAAGATATATGTATTCTCTCTTATTGGTCAAGATATCATTATATTTATGCAAAATGTGTCATTTTTTGTTTTCCCCATGTTCATTTGCTTAAACTGCTTGTTGCTTCCTGCATTGTAGTAGTGGAGTCTATAAAATGTAGTAAGAAAAAGGTGTACTGTAGTCAAGTCATGCCACGAATGAATGCTGATATAAATCACTTCTTTATTTCCATGTATGAATTGTGAATGTGAGCAATTCACATTAATTTTATTAAAGTGTATCAAAGTGGTCCTTTTAGTAAGGGTGAAGTTAGGCCTGGACATTATAAGCCTTGAGATGTGTTTGACTACTGCCTTGGCTGGCTGGAAAGAAATATTAATAAGAGATCTGCTAGCATACAAGGATTTTTTTTAAACACCAAGATAGTAATCAGAGTACACTAGTCAGGCCTATTAAACAACACAGTAATTCTCTGAGAAAAATGCTGAAAGCTCTATCTCTTAACTCTCTTTTAAACCAGTGAATTTTCCTGGAAGTGGAGTAGGTTAGATCATTTAATGCATATGTTTTTCCCCTTCTGTGAGTTCTGCAAGTCTATTAATGACATCCTAGGGCACTATAAACCATTTGAAAAATGCGTTCGGATACTGAAGAGCCCTGAGACTTTTCAAAGGCGTCAAAACTGTTCAAGTACTTAATTTTAATTTTGAGATAAACATCTATGGCTCTAATGTGTCTTGTTTGTGTGCCTTTGGTATGTGTATCTAGGATGCCACTCTTTGTCTAAGAAACCGAAGTCTGTAAGATTTTCATCAGATATATTCTTCAAGATATTAAAAAAAAAAAACAAAAAACAACAAACTCAAATCTAGTTCTTGGCTGCTACACTCAGCATGATCTGAGTGTGAGGTGAATAGACCTGGTTGCTTGGAGTCCCTCAGCACGGTTGGGTTGCTGCATAACGTGAAGATTAGATAGAACCTTCACCCCATGCTTTTTCCTTTTTAATCCCTTCTGGAAGGCAGCTTCGCTACCTAGCTTTGTCCAGACAAAGGTGAGGAACCTTCTAAATTACAGCTTATATTTATGACTGATCTATAAACACTTGCACTTGTGCCAGGTTTGTTATTTTTCTTCAAATGAAAACATTAAAAAAAAAAAACAAAAAACAAAAAGACACAACAACCCTCCAAAACATATTTGTTCCATGATTGCTGTCCCTGGAGATCTTTGTTAACACTCCCATCATGTACTTTCCCTGATAGCACTGTTCCTGTCTTCCTTTTAGCCAAATGCATTTTGCATTGCTTCTGCAATATTTTGTTGCCTTTTCTATCATAATGAAGTTTCTCACTGTGTATCATGCTTTACCAAAACTCAGGTAAAATGCATGTGACACATTTCCCTTTCCTAGAAAGATGGTAGCTAATAACATACATTTAACTGGTCATTTTTACTCAATTTATTTTTAATAAGCTGTGCTTCAGTGTATGCATTTTCCTCTTTCCTCTAATACTTTAATGGTGCTTTCCTCCAAATTTTCTCTCAAACACTTCATACACAAGCACCTCAGACTAAGGGGATCAGATGCCTGTATATACTTCCTTAGTAGTGTGATCTCTCTTGAAACTTCAAATCTTTCATTTCTCTCCTGATCATTAATGGATGGGCTGGTCAAACTAAACAATGTACAACGTAATGCTCTTAAGTGTCATACAAGGAGCTAAATTCCCACTAGTAGAATAGTCTGTTTCATCTTCCTAGGTCATATGTTGGATGTTCTTGTCATCTTCTGGTATTAAACATTTTCCTTGAGTATATTCTGACATATAAACAACTAACTCTAGTTCTGAGATGTCAAAATTTGAATGACTAGCGATGTGTCCCTAGAATGTTTAATCAGCACTTCATTAAATTAGCACACCTTCAAGGCAGATTCAAACTGACTTTTGCTGCCCTTGACAGTTCTGGTTCAGTATATGAGAGTTATTTCAGTTGCAGTATAAAGATGTTTCATACCAGCCTGGTATTTCTTCATTTTATTGAAGCTGTTGAAGACACTTTGATTAGCTTTTTAGTTATGGTTAGAGGAAGTAATCAGATTTTTTTATTATTATTTAACTGATCTTTCCTTAATTCTTACAGTTCTTACTTGGAAGGAATGTGCTATATTTTTATTGTGTATTTATTATATAACTCTAGGTAGATATCAATACAACTAAATTTTTTTACAATAAATACATATATTCTTTGTATAACCTACAGAACCACTTATGGTTGGCTTTTCATTATGTCTCTGGTTGGAAATAGGTAGAGGAGATGTAAAATGGTGGTGGATAGCAAATCCAGACTCTCTGATTGCTGTCCTCCATCACAAACAGTAGGAAAATGGTAGAAATGTTTGAAAGTGTGAGTATCCACCCACTGACACATAATAAACACTTGTCTCACTGGCCAGTGGAAAGCTCACCTTGAGGTACAGTGAGATGAAACTTTCTTCCTGCCAGATTGTGTTGTCCTTTTGTCATCTCTGCTTTCAGGAGATAATTTAATATTTGATTTTCGTCCTGTTTGCTGAGGAGACAATGTTGCTGTTTTCAACCACAATGCAGTTTCTAGGTTAGAAATTTTACTTTTATCTTTCTAGACATATAGAAGATAGAGAAAATACATGTATTTTGGTAGAATCATACATACTTTTCCAAAGATTTGTGGTGTCCTTAAACATCTTAGTTGATAGAAAAAGAAATCCTGTAAATTGCACGCTTATTCTGTGTGATATGTATACAAAAACATACCATGAGACAGGATTTAATAGAAAAGTATATTGGCATAAACATAAAATAAATACAGTTGATATGAGTGCATGCTACTAACCGAGAGGATTAATTAAAATTTGAACAGCAAACGTACCTTATAAATCCTTTTCCTCCAAGTACAATGTTTTGAGAACTGCTGTTAAGTCTCCAAGGAAACCACTGCTATTTGCGACTGTTTAGTGGTGGAAAAGTAATTTTTACCTGCTTTTCTAAGACTGACAAGTCATGACAGCTCTTAGAAGTCTGCAAATCGATTACTAGTCAAGCCTTGCTATATTTTTAGTTACTTTTTTTTGTGTATTTAAGCTGAACTACGCTAGATCTCAGAAGTAGAAAATTCACTCATTATTTGAAAAAAAAAAAAAAGGTACAATGGAGTATTGAATGATTAAACATTCTAATGAAGTTAGCTATTAAGGTCACACAAATATTAGTTTGTTTATACATATTTGGTTTTCAAGCTGTAATGTAGTTGCAAAGTAGCACAAACCACAAGGATGGACAGAGAACTTATGAAGCCATTGTAATCATGCAGATTTTTATCCAAAGTGCCAAGCTTGAGTGAACGAAAATCTTTCTTTACTCTTAAATCAGCGAGAAATGGGATATTGGAGATATTTCATTGAAGTGTCGTGTTGGGCTACTGTGTACTCATTTTTTTTGTCTTCTGCATTGCTGCTCAGCCTTGAGGACAGCAAAGGAAAGCTGCTGACATCCTTGCATTGTCAAAGGCAATTATTGTTTTCCCCACATGACAGCAGGGGTGAGATCAGAGCATTAAATGTCTGTACTAGACCATGCCAAATACATCCATCTAGCCTTGCACGCTTTTTTTTAATGTCATGGCTGTTGTCCATGGAGTTGTGTAAGTACAAGACAAGCACACAGTGAGCTGTGCACAGGATGTCTTCTAAATATCTGTTGGAGATATTCTTCTACGAAAGGTACAGAGTTTCATAGTTTGGAATAGACTTTTTTCTGTTAATTTGGTCAAGATGGTCAAATCACAGAAACATTGACCATCTTCCAGATGCAATTCAGAGATTGAAAAGGGAGCTTACTGTGAATTTCAGGAAAGCCAGGGATGTATAAAAGCAGTGAATCTGGGATGTCTGGGATCTGTAAGATTAGTAGAAAATACTCATATTCATGACTGTGAATGAGAATACTAGTAGAGGTACTGGTCATCACTCCGTTCCTACCCAACAAGAAAACCCGTATATCCTCTTTGCTTGTGTTTCCAAGTTACTTGGTGCCTCTGTAAGACTTGGTGTTGCCTTATAAGTGAAATTATTACTCAACACTTTGACCTCTTTGAAACTGTGAATTCTAAGCAGCTCTGGTTAATATTTGCTGTAAAAATCTTATTGATCTTGTATCAAAAGATTTGTTTCTTTTTGACCCCACCTGGAGTATATGTCTGCTTCTGAGGCCCTTAATACAAGAAGAAAATCTTGGTGCAGCTGAGTGATCCTTGAGATCCACTCCAACCCATGCCATTCTATGAATATATTCTCTTTAAAAACGATGTTTCATAATATGCACAAAATCAAATGACAGAGGTGATGAAGCAACATGGCTGTTAAGGAGAGAGGCAGTATTACTGGAGATGGAAACAGGAAAATCATTATTGTACAGAGGACGCTGGGTTAAATTCCCTCTTGCATAACCTGAACTTAGGGAAGAAAATCTTGCTTTTTTTTTTTTTTTTAAATACATGAAATTGTGGCAATTTTTCTTGACTCTGGCAAGATTTATTGGACTAAGATTTATTGGACTTTAGTTGATGGGGTCTTTTCTATTCAAATGTTCAAGGAAGCTTCCCTTCCCACATTTGAGGGTCTTAGCGTGAATTTGGCTGATAGCACACAATTATGTCAACAAGTCAAAGAATGTACCATTAAGAAATTTTAAAAATCTTGTTGATTTACACTCACAAATCTGCAGACATATCCATTGAAAGTGAAAAAAGGAGGGTCAAGTTCTTCGTCTGGTAATGTCTACTTCAATGCTTCTTCCAAAACCATACAACAGATTAATACCAAATTAATATCCTGCATTTCTTTTCAAGATCATATTTATTCTCTTTGTCTCCTTTCATATTCTAAGATTTCTCACTTTTCTGGTTTCACCCTGATCTGAATCATTACATAGCCACGTCTATGAAGTTGTTTTGGAGCTCAGAGTTGCAATCCTACTGTGTAACATTAGAACAGATCTTGCTGGATGTGTTTATAACCATTGCTAATTTGCAGATCAATAGCTACACTGCCAGTGGGATCAGACAAGAATATTATTTAGCAATACTGCATGTGCAGCCAGATCTCTTTTGGTTATGTGAATACTTTACTGTTGCTGCCAGCTCCACTTGCTTACCCACTTATCAGTGATTACCTCTGTCCCCAGAGTTGCCTGGCTCCTTTTGGGGACAGGCATTAGACTGCTTTCACATCTTTTTCATTGCAATTCCCAGACTTCTAGTGTATTGTAAAATATCCTTGTTTTCACTTGTCTGACATTGCCTTAGGTATAGTAATTCCCTCCCTTCCCCCCACATCCCAGTCATTGACTACAGAGGCATCCAGCATACTTTTTGTGACTGTTTTCTTTCTATGTTTCTTTCCAACGTAACCAGAAAGACCACAAACAGAAAGCTTGTAAAGTGATTAAACTCATTTTCTTCATTTGCCATGGCGCCAGCTTGCTTAGTTCTTTATAGAAACTAGCTCAGTCATGTGGCAGGTTGAACTTGAGATTCCTGATGCAGATCATTATGCTCCCATAAATTATCTCAGGTCTACCTGAGCCAGGGCTTCATCCAGACACTGACAGGAGATATCTTACCTTTTCTCTCTTCCTTTCTTTGCTATCCTGTTCCACTTTGCTCCAACCTGCAGAATGGAGAATAAATAAATGCTTTGAACAGTTTATTTCATGTTTAGTGTAACAATCTTTGAAAGTACTCTCTACTTTTAGGTTAAAATGAATTTTAAATGAATTTCTCATAGTGTAGTCCAGTGAAGGGCAGGCAAGAGATGTATTCAAGTTGTCTTTATTAATTCATAATGTAATTTCATAAACTATTTCAGTGGTTGTACAAGGCAGTGTTTACTCCAAATGCATCCAGTTACATACTTTATTACCAACTCTTAATGGAACTGATCACTGAAATAGAATCCTGAATAAACTTTCTTTTGATGTATTTATTATTTAAATCATAAACTATGCATTCCTTGATAAAATGTTTGCAAGATCCAACTGCAAATCCTCATGGAATTTCTGTTACAAAAATAATTGTAACTATTTAACACACTTTACCACTACGTGCGATTTTATCAAATATTTGTCAAGATATTCATCTTTAAGCTTGATTATTTTTTATTTTTCTAGAAAAAAACGGAAGTAGTAAAACCAAAATGCAATTTCCAGTTGTAGTCCTTGAAATCTAGACCAAATGACTTTAAACATTCTAGTTTTCAGTCTTTCATGGGGGAAACCTGCATAACTTTCAGGGAACATTTGATTTTATTTCACTGTTGCTTTTTTTTAACCAAACTTCTTGTCTATTTTGGCTTATATATATATTTGCACTCTATATATTTCCAAAGAACTATAAAATAGTTTATTTACATAAATAAAATATAGGTAGCAGTAACCAAGACGTAGTAGTTATTGTGCTGCTCTTGTGAGAGGCCAGCATTATGTGAGGAGGTGCAAAAATGATCCTATCATCCTCACAGGATACCTTTTCCATTTATCTCACTGAATGGTGGAAGCTGAGAGCTAGAGGGAAGGAATTTTAACTTTCTTCAGAAACACGTGACAGATTTCTAGGAAAATAAATACTAGGATAAATAGAGGTTTCATACAGACTTAAGGAAATGTTCAGCTTGGGACTTTGAGAATAGTTTGCTTTTTTTCTGGAGTACGTTACTCAGCCTTGTGTCTCCTTATAAAACCACTTGCATGAGAGCTTTCTTGAGTGGGGAAAGAAAACCATTATTTGTATTTGAAGCTTTTCATTTTATTAAGATATATCCTCTGAATTTCTGCCTAGCCTTCTATACATGTTTTATTTTTAATTTTTCCTTTCTTTAAAAATAAATTCATTTCTTACTCAAACGACATTAGGGAAAAAGGTAAGAAAACTCCGTTTGGAGAAACAAGATAAAAGCTAATAAATTAATACTACTATTATATTTTCAGAAAGGAATCACCCAAAAAATGTTTTAAGAATACTGGAGAGGACAGAATATCAGATCTGGAGGGGGGGAAAAAAAAAAGATTTGAAAAGAGACTGAATCTGCGGTCCATTTATAAAAACAAGAAATTGAGCTCAATAGTTTCATAAATAGTTTCAAATGCAGTGGCATGACAGCAGAGGCTTGATGGTCTGTAATGCTTTGTCAGAAGCTTTTCCTCTCAGAATTGTGGAGTTGTTGCCTGCAGAGAAATAAGTGCCCCTTAGGACATGGTTCAAGTATAGGAGTAGTTTAGTCTGTCTTGTGTCTGAGAAGACGTAGGAATTTATCAAGAAAATCTTATAGGTTTTTACAGTTGACTTAGATTCAAAACCAGGGATTTAAGGTGGAAAGTTGCTGTTTTGACTCAGGCAAACCAGAAGGGAGAGGTTTTTGTGGTATTTTAGAGGTATGAGGTGACTTTTGCTTCATATGAACCAACATTAGTAATGTATTTCTATTAATAATATGCTTCCTGTCCTCTCAGACTGGGATTATCCGTGTGTCCTGGCAGACAGCTGGGAGGCAATTTCAATGAGCAGAACTACTTTGCAGTTGTGAGAAGTGTTTATTATGCTAAATCATTGCTTCTCACTTCATTTCACATAATCGTAACTTCTATGGCATTCCCATCTTTGACCTTCAGTATAGATCAGAGGACACAGCTGAAATCAAGTGCATTGTTTGTTAGGGTTTGGCCTCCTCCAGTTGTTGTTTTTGTTTTTTTTTCTCCTTAAAGTTTTTCCTCACTTTCCTTTTGTTTGTTCAGTATTTCAGTATTACTGCCTCTTAGTAATGAAAAAGCCAAAATTAGTACTCTGTTTTCTTTGGTAGAATACATTTTTCTTTCACAAATGTTATCAGAAAATCCTGTATGGAAAATACTGAGGTAAAATTCTCTTATTTTCATAAGTGGCATGGTAGAAATTTTATTTCCTTTAGATATAAAATCAAAGTAAACAATAGTTACAATATTCAGAATTTACAAAAAGTACACAAATCAGTCAAAACAATCTGCATAACTCAATTTAAAAAATGTTATTTCCCATGGAAACAATTGTCAATGTTATCATATTACTCTAAATCAATTTTTTCTTTGTTATTCACTGTTCTCATATTATCTTTCCCCCCTTCTATGAACTTTATTATTTTTCTGATATTTTCTTCTTTTCCACACCCATGGGGATCAGCTTTGATGGCAAACAGCTGATTTGCCCACTTTTATATTCTGGATAAAGATTTGCCTGTTTTCTTTGAGTGGAAGAAGGGAAAAATACTTGCAATGTTTTCTAGCCAGTTCCAAACTCAGTATTTAAAGTCAGTCTTTGGGTTCGGATCCATTACCATAGCTTCACTCCTGCTCTTCAGTAAAATTAAGCTGGATACTAACCTTGAACCTTCTGTTTGTATAAAGCTTTAAATGCTTTGCTTGTGCACATTTAACCCCAGTGTTACAGTTATAGGGTCACAGGAAGGTGACAGATGCTATCACACACTTCCTATTGTAGATGATTAATTATGAATAGACATCTTTGCAAATTTCAGCTCATTTCCTCAGTGAGGTTCTTGGCAAACCTAGAGGAGCATCGCTGTTAAATCAAGCCAGCCAGTGTCTGTTGTTTATCACAGATTTCCTTGCGTAACATAACGCGCCAGCCTGATAAAAGCAGTGACATTTCAGTGCAACATCGTGCTGGAAATCTGGGTCTCAAATAAACAAATATTGCCTTCAATATCCTCAGCATTATATAGCAGCTATTAAAATCAAGCTTACATATTGTAATTTTATTTCTTAAACAGATAGTACTCAGATATATGTGGATTTATTATTGCGTTTGGCGTATATTATTTATAGCATAAGAAAGGTGAAGCATCCTGCAGCATGCATGTAAAGATTAGGATTTATTGTCCAGGAATCCTTGAACAATTTTATCAAAAGCCCATTTCTAGGTGGTGTTTTTCTGCAATAAATCATACAGCAGAAATCTATCAGTGGACACCAGGAGGAGATAAATGAGAGCAGAGGAAAGAGGGTCATCACAGAATTTTTTCTCTGTATCATGACCTGTCATTGGCAGAAATCCATTTATTACTGTACACAAATGACTTTTTTTTTTCCCTTACTCACTGGTTTTGCCATTCTGGGGATTGTTATCTAAAATAAAATGAAAACTTCATGGAACACAAGCTTTCAGAAACCATGAAAACAGAGATAAAGACTACAGGTGCAAAGACTGCTACTGCTCTTTCTCTCTTCCCATCTCTGCTCTCTTTCTTTCTGTTCTCTGTCCTCCACTTTCCACAAACTAAAAAATTGTTTTAAATTTTTCATTATGGAGACTGGGAAAGATGACTGTAAGCACAGGGCCATGGAGGTAAATGAAACCTTTATCTGTTTACTTTGTTATGTGTGCTGTGAGTGTCTTTTTCTCCCTGGGCTAGAAAAAAAGTAGGCAGAAATGCTGGTAGGGTCTACATTCTTTGAAAAGAGGCAAAACAGGGAAATAATGTCCATTCATGTTTGCAAAGTGATGGTTCAATTAATTATCAACAGAGAAAAGTACTGTTATATCACTGCAGTGAAGAACTTTCTGCAAGTCAGGTACCGACATAGATTCCCTCCTTCCTGGTGTTGGATTGTCAGCTCTATACTACAATGAATGAGATAGATCCCAGTACAAGAAAGACGGAGCTGTTGGAGAGGGTTCAGAGGAGAGACACAAAGATGGTCAGGGGACTGGAGCACCTTCCCTATGAAGACAGGCTGAGGGAGCTGCACTTGTTCAGCCTGGAGAAAAGAAGGCTGTAGGGTGACCTCATTGCATTCTTTCAATACCTAAAGGAGCCTACAAACAGGAGGGGAATCAGCTCTTTGAAAGGGTTGATAACTGCAGGACAAGGTGAAGTGGTTTTAAGTTGAGGGAGGGGAGATTTAGGTTGGATGTCAGGGGGAAATTCTTTACAGAGAGAGTGGTGAGGTACTGGAACAGGCTGCTTAGAGAGGTTGTGGATGCCCCATCCCTGAAGGTGTTCAAGACCAGATTGGATGGGGCCCTGGGCAGCCTGGTGTAGTATTAAATGTGGAGGTTGGTGGCCCTGCATGTGGCAGAGGGGTTGAAGATTCGTGATCCTTGAGGTCCCTTCCAACCCTGGCCATTCTTTATTCTGTATATTGTCCCTGCATGAAACAGGTCTCATTGCCAGACACATCTGTATGCTGTCAGTCTCTTTCTGGTGTGGAGATATGCAACGTAAATATATATAGATACATATACACACAGATTTTAATAAGTTTTTTACTTTTCTTCTTTTCTCATCATTAAGGTGTTAGTTACTGAAGAAATCTGCTGAATGATCAGTAACAATTACAGCTACTTTTCAACAATTCTGTCACAAGAAAATGCTTGATGTTGTAATATATAACTCACTGGGTTAATACTGAGCATTTACTTACTTTACAGGGAGGGGGGAAAAAAAAAAAAAGAGAAGCTTGAAAATGAGCAATCCAGACTGATAGGAGGAAGTAAATGTAGAAGCCAGTTGGAAGAAAACTTTCCTTCTGTTGTGTTGTTCACTTCATTTGGGCCAGGATTTAATGTCTTCGCTTCTATTTGAAAAGATCTTGGCTTTTACTGTAATAGTAGAAAAGCTTACCAGAGAGGCCACCGTGTTCAAAAAGCCATAAGCTGTAAAGATATTTTGCATTGAACCCATGTGAATCTTGCATGCATCAAAATTACGCTGTCTTGTTTGCTCCGTGTGATCAGTTAGCAATTGCACATACAGATTTGATTTTAATGGTTCCCAACATATGTGCAGATTTTTAATCTTTTAGGATTAAACTTTAATCATTTTTTAATCTTTCAAGCTCTCCATGAAATATTGTAGTTTTTGATCATTTTCTGTGTTACTTGTATAAATTCTTTGTACCAAAGAAGGAAATTCATCCAAAGCAGGAAAAAGTGATGTAGTAAAAGAAGGAAAAATTGCCACGGGTGTGCAGACACTATAGGAATGTCTTATTTTTTTTATTTTCTCTTGACTTCACTTTTGCCTTCAACTCTAGTCAGGTTTATTACAAAAAGAAAAGTCTTTAGTTTTTCTATCTCATTATCTGTTAAAATGAGACATTTTCCACAGGATTCCAGACAGGGTTTCATATGGAAAGCTTCCCCTCTCTGTGTGGTATTTTCATTGCCAGAATTAAGTAGTATAGAAGTAAATTTCTCACATGGAATAGTTGTTCCTCTTTCTTTTTAAACTTACATTCTAATATAGTTCTTTTATATTTGTAACAGCGTAGTTTCTGTGAATGGAATTTCTATATGGTACTAGCTATAGGAGGTGGTTTAAATTGTGATGACTTCATCCATATATATTTTAAATTGATTAACACTTCAGAAAACTTAAAAAAAAAAAAAAAAAAAAAAAAAAATCCTTTTCAGATCTAAGATCATTATTACAATTTTAATTCAGATCTCTTAATTCTCTACTACCTGATCTTATTTCATGGAGTCACAACAGCTACGTGCATGAGCAGTAATTTCTGGCTACCACATCAAATGAATGGCTCACTGTATTAACCCACATTTCAACTTTACTGTAAACTCAGTAAACTAGATGGATTAACCTGTGTGCAAAGCAGCACATTCTAAACATCTAGAGCACCTATTTGAATAATGAAATGATAGCATACGTATTGTATAAGAATACAAACTTATGCTTGTAAACAAGGAGGAAAAAAAGCCACATGGCAAATTATGAGTTTTTAAGTTCTTTAGTCTTGAATTCATATTAAATCTTACGTATTTACCCACTGCAGAATGAAAATAAGTAGTAAAATAAGCAGTAGTTTACACTGCTGCAGTCTAGCTTCTTTTTGGGGGAAGACAGTTTCTATCTTTCTTTCTAGTGTTTTGGTTGAAACCTTTAATTATAACCAATTGAATCTCCTTAAAGATTAGGAGGCCCACATAGACAGGTTGTACATACCCAGTTATTATCTGGAGCTCAACAACAGATTAATGTGGTTGAATTTTCTATGATATCATGCACTTCTACCTATTATGAAAACTTAAGATATATGCCACATAACCTTTCATTTTAATATTCATGCTGTTTTTAAGTGTCTCATTCTCATAGTTGCTACAATCAAATTTTCCTTGAGGCAAATCTTGTTCCACTGGCTGCAAGTTGGATGCAGCAGCACTGGGATTATTTCAAATGGGGAGAATGTGACTGTAAAGTGACTAAAGGAACTTGAGAATTATAGAAACTGTGGGAACTGTAAAAGCAGATTATGAAAAGCCAATTCTCCAGAGCCTTGGAAAAAACATCAGCACAAATGGCAGTGGGGGTAGGGGAGGGATAACTTGAGTGGATAAAGGTTTGATGGTGTCCACCCAAATAAGGATCACATCTTGTCATCAAACTGAATACTTCCATAGCCATTTCATGGAAATGGCAAGATTCTTTTGGTGGTTCTGCTTAGGACATGGCTGGACAGTAGACAGGGAAGAAATGAGCAAGGAACATAAAGAGGTTCCTTACACTGGCACAGTGAGTGTCTTAACTGCTTTGCTGTTGTCTCTGGATTTTGCTCTGTGGATGAAGAGGAAAAGCAATACTTCCCACTAGAAAAATATTTTCACTCTTATCCTGTGGGACATGGACAAGATGCTGAAGGTCTTCCCTTTTCCCTCCATCTCTGAAGACAAACCCTGTTGTAAAGTAAGCTTGTTGGTGTGTAGCTGAAGTAAAACTCTTGGTCTCTCCTTCCATGCTAAACTTGCAAGACTGGTGTGTGCTCCATTTGTAAATATGACAATTTGAATCTATGCAGGTGTGTGTGTCTTGGAGTCTTGGAGATTTGGAGTCACATAATCAGATTAGTTAGCAACAAACAAATCAAAGACATTCCTTGTCTGCTTCTGTTTCACAGCCTCAGAAATTCATTTGAAGGAATAATCCCTTGTGTACAATCAGTGAGACCATATTGTATCTGCATGGCTCAGTCTGCTTCACAACTGAACAATTTTGTTGTCCACATCCCCCACTTCCCTCTTGGAGTGTTAGTGCTTACCACACCTATGAGATTTCTGCATGTAAAGCAAGGTGTGAGTGTAGCAGAGGAACTTTAGAGTAGAGACTTAAAGATAAGTTAGGAACTAGAAAACATACTTCAGACATTTGGCACATTAAATGAATTTTATGCAGGGAAAGACATCAAGATACCTAGGAACTGGAGCAATAAGTAGGAAGTGCAAGGAGTCTGTAAGGCTCCAGCCCTGTTGTGCATCTACTGGATCCCACATTAATGAATGTCTTTTGCCACTCAACAAATTATCTTGGAAAAATGTAATGTAGCAATTCAATTACTCTTTCTATTAATAACTATTCCTGAGACACCATGACCAAGAGTTATGTGATCAGACATCCAAGGCTCTTATGAGCTCCTAGCTCCTTTCTGTTGGCCCCAGGCCACAAAAGGGCAGTATAGAGCCTGTTTATGTATTTTCTTCATTCTTCACTGTACTCTTCTCTACCTAGCATTACAAAGAAACAAACATAATCAAACAGGACCTTGGATTTACTCTTCTCTGTCTTGCTCACAGCAGCTGACCTGTCCTCCCTTTAAAGATGTCAGATTGCCAATAATTTTGGAAGGTTGAGGAGTATTCTCTTTGCTTTATCTTTCAAATAGGCTCACAGGAGTATTTGTATCAGTGCAACCTCAAAGATAGGACAAAGTTGGAAATGTGAGTTTTAGCAACAAGAAGTGACAAACCAAAGCTACTTTACACTTTTTTTTAAATGAAATGTTTGGGCTGACAAAATGCTTAGATCGGAAGTGACTATAAGAGGGTGAATATTTTCTTGTTTTTCAGAGGTTTTTTTTTTTTTTAAGGAGAACAGAATGAAACTCTACATGTCAAATTCCTTACAATATTCAGTGGCTCCTCTTTTACTGAAGTGCAGAGCTCACTTTTACTGAGCTCACTATAGGTGCTTAAACTATAATTTTATGTAGCACATCTTTAATCGTTTCTCCCTTTGAGTAGCCAGAAGGCCTGCAGATGGAGCCTATATTGTGAGGGAAGAAACAAATTCCTTTTCAGAAAAATGTGCCAAAGAATCTTTAGGAAAAGTGTGGTGAGATTGTAATTTTTACTTATGATTTGAAAGTTAAAATCATGATTAGATATGATAAGATGACAAAGTGGTAGGTGTCTACGTAGGGACGGTAATAAAACCTGTTCCCTCTTGTCCACAATAAAAAAGGATCATAGCCACAACTTACAATATTCAAAAAACTGTTTTATCAAATCTCTTCCCAATACAGTGTAAGAGATCAGAGTGAAAACTTGCAGTCAATCTATTTTTCAAAACTTCCTGTCTGCAAGTCCCAGAGAAACATAGGGCAGCGTATCATGTTCCCAGCACTTATGGCTCTAATTGGGATATTGTTCTGTACACGCTGTTAGACACTGTAGTGACAAGGAGAATCTTAGCCAACATTGGCAGAGAGCCAGCTATACCTTTTGTGAATAAAGTGCAGGGCAATTAAAGTGTAAGCTCTGAAGGAACACTGTAGAGAGAGCACAAAAATAGCCTTCAAGGAAAGCACTTGGAAAATATATTTCTTTGGCTTACTGGAGGATTATTGTTCTAGATGTTAGTTTCTTCCACTTGTGTCTTCCTTTGAAGGAGACCTCTTTTCCCTCTTTGGTGTCTTTATGTGTTAAAGAATTTTGAGGATTCCTTAGGACAGAGGACATTTTTTGTCTGGGAATGTTGAAGACCGATTTTTCCGTTATGAGAATTGAAGTGAGTGGACATCAAAAAGAAAAAGCTTTGGGAAATATGTGGTGAAATGGAGCTTCTTGCAAAATGCAAGCGTTCAGGGGCCCAGTGCACATATTGCAGGCTGCAGAATACTATGCAAAGCAGTCATCTTCTGCACACAGCCACTTATTAATACTGATACTAGTCAAGTGGTGTGTTGCAAAACAAAAACAAACAAACAAACAAAAAACAACAACAACAAAAAAAACACCCAAAAACCCACTATCAAAGTCCTTCAGAAGTCAGATCTCCCCACATTCTCCAAACGGTTCTGCATTACTAAACTAAATCTACAGTTACATTATTAGCAATTTGGGCAACCTGTGTTGAATATCTAATATTGCACCACAAATGATCCAGTCACTGCATTTTGTGACATTCAGTAAGAAACTCTGACAGAGATGAAAGATTACATTAAATTAAAATATTTGATTTGGGGGGGGGAAAGAAGTAGCAAGCTGGGGGTTAGCTACTGGAATTAAAGACTGCACAAATGTTCAAACACCACTTCTATTCTCATTGCCAATCCAAGCTGCTGACCACAGTATGCGTTTTACTCTCATGCACGAATATTTTTTTGTAGCAGGTATGTGCTTTTAAAGACCAAAACAGGGCTTTACTGAATGTGTTTCCCCTGGATAGTCTCCTATTGTGCTTTTCCTCTCAGAATATATTCCTCTAATGAGATTGTCAGCTATATGCAATGTATTTTTTTATATAGTTCTTAAATGGAAATATTTTTCTTAATGTTTGGAGGTAAACTTACATACCATCTCTTTAATAGCAACAATAGAAGTTGCAGAAATAAGCTCCTACGCGCATGGACAGCTACATATGTATTTATTAATCTGAACCTTTCAAAGGTAACATCCAAATGCTTTCCTAAAATGAGCTGCTTCATGTCACCTATGTCAAGTCAGCAGCAGTAAATAACTGTTATTAATTTACATTTAAAATTGAATTAAAAAAAATATTCTTATTTGTTCTGCAGGAAGAGAAGATTACATTGTAGAGGTCAGAATTTTATCATTTTGTTTTATGGAGCAAGCCATTGGGATATTATAATGATATGTCAGCTAAGCACCTACATGGCTCTACAAGGTCAAACAGAGTTACAAGGGGTATGTTTTATGTATTTTTCTTGTGAGTGTTGTCCTAGCACAATCTGGCCCCCCCTAATAAAACATTTTACTGCTTTACGATAATACAGCTTTGTGTTTCATAGGATTTTTTTACCTTTGAACGAATGCTAAATTCATACAAATGTCAATAATAAAAATCTACCCAGTTCTTCCTGGGGTCACTTAATGACATTGTTAAGATTCTTAATGTAGCTACTCGGTGAAAGAGCTGCCAAGACTGCATAAAGGATGAGTTGTTCTCCTCCTGCCATGGCCCCAGCTGATTTACAACCACTTTGTGTTTGATGTTGGACAGGACAATTTCATCAGTCTCCAGCCCTTGTGATCATGTCCCAAAATGACTAGTCAGGTGAAGCCCTAGCTGAAGATTGCTTGTCACCTGTAGGAAGTAGCTGTCTTCTGTAAGTAGTCTTTACTCATAAATGTAATCATCTGTTAGTATTCATTGAGCTATACTTCATGGCCTAGATGGAGTAGTGGGGATAATATACAAACACCTCACAAGGAAAATGCTTTGAAACAACAGATGTGTCTGTTGAAAACCTTGTGGTGCTTTTTCTTTTTTTTTTTTTTTTTCTTTGCAATGGGAGAGCATCTCAAAAAGAAGTAACTGGCTTCCAAGTTCATCTCCAAAGGTTACTTCAAAACCCTGTCAGACCCCTCCTCCTTGAGTGATCCACTGCTGCAAATGAACTGTGGTTAAAAACAGTGATTTCTCAAAAGTCCCACGCCAGCACTGTTGTGATGATTTAAGATAGCCAGAGGAAGGCAGATATAAACCCTTTGTGCATTGGTCTTTTGAAAGAGTATGTGATGTTATGATAGAGCTATTTGAGAGAAGGGTATGATAATACAGCTGTGTTTCTTGGGACTAATTTCTTCTGTTTTGATTAAATTCATTGAAGTCAGGGAAATGTGTCTATTTCTGGTACAAACAATATGTTTTCATCACATCCAGATATGTAATTTGGCATGAAATAACTAATACTCTTCGATTTCTGATATTCATTTGGGTTTAACCTGACATTTTCTTATTTTATAATAAATACAATTCCTGGTGCAGAACAAGGGTAACTAGTAATAATTCTGTAAAAACATTATAAAATTGCCAAAAGGAAAAGTGGTACTGTTATTAGGCCAATACCACTGTAAATGATAAATTAAAAAGGCAACATGAAGAGGCTGAAAAGTAGTGACAGCTACAATGAGTACATTTTCTCTGTTCTCAGTGTGAGATCACAGTGCAAGAATATGTGAACTTAGAATCCCTTTGTGAAATCTGTGCTCATTTTAGCTGTCACTGCTGCAGGTGATGAGCATTCACAACCTGTTGTTTCTGCTTTGTGCTTATGAAAATGCAAGGGATAAGTTCTAGTAACAAAGGAGTAAATATCCTGATAAATATAATCGTTTAGCTGATGGGGAGTTCTGGATGGCATTTGTAATAGACCCAAGAACTGTGAAATAAAAGACAGATATTTAATTTCTTAAATTGTAGTTGCAGAAACAAGTGTGCTATTTCATATGTTTTAGTTACTTAAGAATATTTCAAAGATTAGAATACATACTATTTTTCCTCCAGAAATTTCTTTAAGGTCTGCTTTCTGTATTCCTTTCACTACATAATTAAGTCTACCTGTTGAAAAAAATCTGTTTAAACTACAATTTCAAATAACTCAAAATGCAGAAAATGAGGACTTGAGACTGCTGATTTATTTTCCTAGGGAGAAAGCAGTGATTTATAAATCTCAGATCTACTATATGTGTGAAACTTTTAAATGAGAAGATGTGAAAAAAGGATATCTCATCTGAGAGAAGTTTACAATTAATGTTTTCTTTTTTAATAGGAAAGTCTATAAGTATTGTGCCATATGTGAACAATTCAACTGTTTTTCCACAAGATTTCAAGCCATATTCTGTTAGCACAACTCTTTATATTAATAATGTGCATAGATCTTTAATAGGGCCTGTATTTTAGTAAGACATTCAAGGAGAGATTACATATTTTGTCTCTAAACCTCTGTATGTTTGTTTCCATTATCCTCTTAACTCTGCTTATGTGGATTTACAGTTTCAATTTTTCTTTTTATGCTTGGAAGTTCCTGAGATGTATATCAGCTTTTAGCATGAAACAGAACTTTTTACAGAAAAGCTTTGCCCTTCTGTTGCAGCCTTCTAATATCCATCCATTCTGTTCAGCTCAAAACTGAAAGCAAGAGGTCAGGGACAAACAGACTTTTTATCCTTCTTTTAACTTTAGAGTCAAAACAAGGCGTTATGTATTTTTTTTTTTAGCTACAAATTCAATATAATTAACTGCCTGGAGAGTTAGTATTGCTTTGATCAGCACAGCAGTGTACTTTTATTATCCAAAGTGGGGAAATTCTTCTCAGAAATGTATCTCATAAGTGATGACTGACTCCTCCCTGATTGCAATAGTGCCAGTAGGCACCATGGTAATAAAGGTGCTACATCCTGTAAGGTTTCTCCAAGTATGACTAGTAGAGAAGGAGCCTTTGGCAATTGAAGGAGCTCTTTCTAGTGCCCAAAACTTTTATCTCCTATGACCATGTATAAGTGCACATAAACTATGTGTGCATATGAATATTCTATTTCTCCCTGTGGACCACTGCATTACACAAGCCATACCTTGTTCTCAGCGCTTTTCCACAGAGCTGTCTGTAGAACAAGTTTTACTGCTTTAGCTTTCTACAGATACATCTTGTCCTGCCATCCTTACATTCTTTACACAGTCTTTTACTGCTGCCTTATTCTTTCCCCTATCTCTATTGTTTCGTGGACCTGTTACATCCTGCTTTAAACCAGGGATGGGTAAAGGTAGAGCCACAGAAATCTTTCTGGTAAACATTAGCACAGTCTTCAGTGTATGTGATAAATGATCAGTGTAGTTCTGCTGTAAATCAACCAAGAATGGTAAATTTTTCATACTCAACCTGTTTTTTTTTTTCCCCATATGTTTACTACCAGAGAAGGCCTTAGGAGACTTTTGAAAGGAATAGCAATGAAATTTCTGGTTATAGTATGTTATTGTGTGGTGCCTTTTTCTCAACAGTTTCTCTATAAGCATCCATGTTTCCTAGAAATTTCATGAAGCATCCACTGCCCAGTGCACTGCTTCTCTGTAGACTAACTGTTATTTCAGGGATCTGTTTTTCACCCATAAAAGCAGAAGGTGGTCCCTGTGGTAGCTGTGGTATCTGTCACTGTCTTTAGAAGTGCCAGGATCTTGTTGGTGCTATTGTAGCTTATATGACCATAAAAGAAGCCTCTTTGCCTGGATACAATAGTGAGTTTCCAGAAAGATGCTGTCATGCTGTAGCTACAGGGACAGGATGGTTTTCCAGGAGCTCTGGTACCCACTACTGTCATGGGGAGTAGCATTAACATATCCTCAATAAAACCTATGCATATACCAGAACAGAGTCAAGAACCAGCAAGGCATTTGATACTGTCTCCCATGACATCCTTATAACAAAGCTGAGGAAGAAGTGTGGGATAGATGAGTGGACAGTGAGATGGATTGAGAACTGGCAGAGTACAGAGGGTCGTCGTTGGCGGTGCAGAGTCCAGTTGGAGACCTGTAACTAGCGGTGTTCCTCAGGGATCAGTTTTGGGTCCAGTCTTGTTCAACATCTTCATCAATGACCTTGATGAGGGGATAGTGGCCACCCTCAGAAAGTTTGCTGATGATATGAAGTTGGGAGGATTGGCTGACACGCCTGAAGGCTGTGTTGCCATTCAGCAAGACCTGGACAGACTGGAGAGCTGGGCAGTAAGAAACCAGATGAGGTTTAACAATAGCAAGTGTAGAGTCTTGCATCTAGGGAGGAATAATTGCACGTACTGACACAGGTTGGGGGATGACCTGCTGGAGAGGAGCTCTGCAGAGAGGGACCTGGGTGTCCTGGTGGACAACAGATTGGCCATGAGCCAGCAGTGTGCCTTTGTGGCCAAAAAGGCCAATGGCGTTCTGGGGTGTATTAAAAAGAGCATGGCCAACAGATTGAGATAGATAATCCTCCCTATCTACTCTGCCCTGGTAAGGCCTCATCTGGAGTACTCTGTCCAGTTCTGGGCTCCCCAGCACAAAAAAGACAGGGACCTTTTGGAAAGAGTTCAGTGAAAGGCCACAAAGATGGTGAAGGGCCTGGAGCATCTCTCCTATGAAGAAAGGCTGAGTGAACTGGGTCTGCTTAGCTTTGAGAAAAGAAGGCTGAGAGGGGACCTGATCCAGGTCTATAAATATCTGAGGTGTGGGGAGCAGAGCAGCGAGGCTGGACTGTTTTTAGCGGTGTGCGGAGACAGAACAAAGGGAAAGACAGAAACTGCAGCATAGGAAGTTCCTCATAAATGTGCACAAGAACTTCTTTACGGTGAGGGTGACGGAGCACTGGAACAGGCTGCACAGGAAGGTTGTGGAGTCTCCTTCTGTGGATATATTCAAGACCCACCTGGACACCTACTTGTGTGACCTGGTGTAGGGAACCTGCTTTGGTGGGGACTTGGACTCAATGATCTCTGGAGGTCCCTTCCAACCTCTACGTTTCTGTGATTCTGTGAGCCTTTGCCAACAGTGGTGTTGAAGGATTAGGGATGGTTATTGCTAGTACAACTGAAATGCCCCCTTCCATTCCCACCTTTAAATTAACATGTATTTTCATTTAAAGTAGTACATACTTATACTTGTTATTTTTCCAATTGTGGTTCTTTTTACAAAGACTACTTTTTTTTTTTTTTTTCCTGTGGTTTTCTTTGAAGACATTTCTTTTCTTATTCGTGTGTATTTTTCTACCTGCAAATTTTCCCTCTTCTTTCATTTTTTCCTCATTCACAGTGAAAAGCTGTGACTTTTCTGGACTTGAGCAAAGCCTTTGACATGGTCCCCTACCACATCCTTATCTCCAAATTGGAGGGATGTGGATTTGATGGGTGGACCACTCGATGGATAAGAAACTGGTTGAAAGGATGCAGACAGAGGGTGGTCGTCAATGGTTCTATGTCCAAGTGGAAGCAGGAATCGAGTGGTGTCCCCCAAGTGTCTGTCTTGGGACCGGTGCTCTTTAACACCTTTATCAACGACATCGATGATGGAATCGAGTGCACCCTCAGCAGGTTTGCTGATGACACCAAGCTGAGTGGTGTGGTTGACACAGTGGAAGGAAGGGATGCCATGCAGAGGGACCTCGATAGGCTAGAAAGGTGGGCCTGGGTAAACCTGATGAGATTCAACACAGCAAAGTGCAGAGTTTTGCACTTGGGCTGGAGGAATCCCAGGCTTCCATACAAGACTGGAAAGAGCAGCCCTGCGGATAGGGGTCTTGATAGATGAACAACTTAACATGAGCCAGCAGTGTGCCCTTGTGGCTCGGAAGGCAAATGGTATCCTGGGCTCCATAAAAGAGGGGTGGCCAGCAGGGGTAGGGAGGTGATTGTCCCCCTCTAATTCTGCTCTTGTGAGGCCCCATCTGGAATACTGCATCCCAGTGTGGAGCACCCAGTACAAAAAAGACAGGGAGCTGTTGGAGAGGGTTCAGAGGAGAGACACAAAGATGGTCAGGGGGCTGGAGCACCTTCCCTATGAAGACAGGCTGACAGAGCTGGGGGTTGCTGGGGGTTGTAGGCTGTAGGATGACCTCATTGCAGCCTTTCAATACCTAAAGGGAGCCTGCAAACAGGAGGGGAATCAACTCTTTGAAAGGGTTGATAACTGCAGGACAAGGTGAAGTGGTTTTAAGTTGAGGGAGGGGAGATTTAGGTTGGATGTCAGGGGGAAATTCTTTACAGAGAGAGTGGTGAGGTGCTGGAACAGGCTGCTTAGAGAAGTTGTGGATGCCCTGTCCCTGAAGGTGTTCAAGGCCAGGTTGGATGTGGCCCTGGGCAGCCTGGTGTAGTATTAAATGTGGAGGTTGGTAGCCTTGCTTGGGGCAGGGTGTTGAAGATTCATGATCCTTGAGGTCCCTTCCAACCCTGGCCATTTTGTGATTCTGTGATTTTTCAAGGCTAGTTGCATGTTTCTTTCCTGTCCTTTAGCTTGATGCACTGCCACTGGTGAAGACACAGTTTATTCTTGCAATAGATCTAGAATTAGCAGTTTCCCACCTCCCGTTTGATGGATCTTACAATTTTGTTCTGAATCTAGGAGACTGTTAAGATTTTTCCAAGTACTGATGTAGACAGTCTCAGGTGAAAGAGCAAGTTCCTGGAAATGGTACTGATTATTGCTTTGATAGTTCCTGACATATGACACAGAAACTATCAGAAAGTTATAAAATACAAAGACAGTGCTATAAATGGCCATCATGAGCAGTTTAAATGATCTAAATAATAATAAAATGTTTGTGTGTATCATTGCTAGGTACTGTAAAATTTATTTTAGTGAAATTCATCCTAAGGTAGGAATCATTTAATTTATGCAGTACCTAGCATGCATTTTTTTTCGTCGTAGAACTCTTTCTAAGGAAACTAAATTTTCCCTACCTCTGAATCACAATGTGGTTATCTCTTCTGCAGAAAAACTCTCAGAAAAATAATTTGTTTCTACTTCTAAACTTTACAGATTTATAAATCTGCTGATGCTATTTTATTGTGAGTCCTTAGAATAGATTGTTTTACCTGATTTTTAAACATTTAGAAGACAAACGCATTAGTCTACAAACGCATTAGTCTAAATTGGTTATCCTGGCTTCAGTTTATAGGAATATATGACAAAGCTCTACACATCAATACATGGTGATTCAACATGTCCTAAGATAGGTCATATGAATAGAATCATCTTTTGGTGATGTGCATTGCTTTTGATGGCTTTAGAAGTAATTTAGCATATTTCGTTCAGCCACAGGCACCTGCTTTGGATGTTGTCAGTTTAGGGCAGCTGAATTCCACCCATGTGTGTCTACTATCCTGAATCTTTTCACATTAGCTGAGTGGAAGTGGAGACCAGTGGGCCACCCAGAAACACATCAGCAGATTTTCTGAGGTGACAAGCCAGGCTGACAGAGAGCTGAGCTCTCCTGTTTTAGGATGCTCTGTACTGACTTGTAGGATCTCCTATTACGCTTTGGGAGAGGAACAAAAAGCAATGTCTTGTGTTAGTAAAAAGTTGAATTTATTCTGCTGTCCTTGAGTTCCATCAAGTAACCTCCCATTCAGCCAGTCTGTGGATTTAGAAATATATTTTATCTCTGTGATTTAGAAATGGCTTGAGCTACGTCACATGCTGTTAGTTTGCAAAGAAATCAACTTTTTCAAATGTTTGTTGTGATGTTTACACAAAATAATAATAATTAAATAAATACTAAAATGGAAAATTAATCACTTAATTTATATGGAGATATATAAGTCATGATGAGCTCATTCTGAAAATGGTTTGCCTGAGCCTGTTAGTGTAGTTAGTAGTGTTAGTAATGTAATAAAATTATTCTGTTGCTCTGCTAATAATAACTTCTACAATTCCAGTGCTACATATGATGCTTACCTTTGCTAATAAGCTTTGACCAACATACAGTTGTCTATGGCACAAAAACTAAAAATAAAATGGAATAGTAATAAAAAGGAATTTTTTAAAACCAACAACTTTCAGTAAGTTTGAAGATGACACCAAGCTGGGAGGAAGTGTTGATCTGCCTGAGGTAGGAAGATCCTTCAGAACATGCTGGACAGGTTGGATTGATGGGCTGAGGCCAATTGTAAGAGCTTCACCAAGACCAAGTGTCAGGTGTTGCATCTTTGGGGCATTGCATGGGTTTGCTGTGATCAGACTTGGGGCAGAGTGGTTGGAAAGTGACACAAAGAATCTGAGGGTGTTAGCTGACATGCTCAATATGAGCCAGCTATGTGCCCAGATAGCCAGGAAAGCCAATGGCATCCTGACTTGTATCAGAAACAGTGTAGTCAGTAGGACTAGGGTGGTGATCATCCCTCTGTACTCAGCACTGTTGAGGCTGTACCTTGAGTACTGTGTTCAGAGTTGGTTTCCTCACTACAAGAAAGACACTGAGGTCTTGGACTGTGCCCAGAGAAGGGCAGCAAATATGGTGAAGGGTCTGGAGCATGAGTCTTACAGGGAGAAGCTGAAGGAACTGGGATTGTCTAAGGTGGAGAAAAGGGGACTCAGGGGAGACCTTATTACTCTCTACAACTACCTGAAAGGAGGTTGTAGAGGGGTGGGAGTTGGCCTCTTCTCCCAGAGAACTACCAATAGGGCAAGAGGTAATAGCCTGAAATTGCACCAGAGAAGTTTCAGCTTGTTTATTAGGAAAAAATTGTTCTTGGAAAGAGTGCTGATGCATTGGAACAAGTTGCCCAGTGAGGTCATGGAATCTCTGTCCTTGAAGGTCTTCAAGAAGTGTGGAGATGTGCCCTTGAGCGACATGGTGAGTGTGGTGATGATGGGTTGATAGTTGGACTTGATAATCTTGTTGGCCTTTTCCAACCTTAGCAATTCTGAGATTATATGATTCTGTGACTCAACTGATGATGTAAAAGTGTAGTTTTATACATGATTGCAAATTCATCATTTGGCCTCAGTAAGATAAAATCTTTGCCTCCTTGTAACTTCATTAGGATGTCACTGTAGCGGTTACTAACATATTCTGATTTGAACCTATGCAAATGTCAGCCTCGAAAGTCTGCTAATATTGTTGAGACTGTCATAAAGATTTTTTTTTCCAGTGCTGTGAATGAGGTGAAAATGCTGGAAATAATATGCTTTCTTGTCCAAGAAAAGCAGAAACAGCTGCTTGGGAAGAGCTGGGGAGTCTATTGCAGTGGAAAAGTGATGTATGCATCAATCAGAGTAATTAAAAGTTGGCTGTGTGGATGAGAGGTAAGTGAATCGCTTTTCCTAAGAAGCAAAAGTACTGTTGTTCCTGCTTACCAGCTTTCATCATGCTGTGGTTACAAGTAGTTTTCATACTCATTGCTCTTGCATTTGAGGGTGCAAAGATAGTCATGCTTAGGTGTCTCTGTGGCAGTATCGCTGCCCTGTTCCTGTCTTGATTCTACTTTGCCACATCTCCCTCAAATTCTGATCGTGTTAGTATGAACAACCCTTGCTAACCACTGACAACAAGAGAAGACAAGGTCAGTAGCAGGATCTTCTCAGCTCATCTTCCTCCAGCCAAACAGGGCAGAACAGTTGTGTAGGCTGGTACCTCTGTGTGAAGTAGGCAAGGACATCAAAATGGCAGACAGCAGGCACTTCCACTTCCTTTGGAAAAACACCTAAGGAGCACTAAGTGGTGACTTCAAAGACTTTTTATTCACTGCCCAAAGGAATGGATATTTTGTAATACAAAATGAATCAAATTTCAAAGCCTGTAAAGGTCAAAAGCAGCCTCTGGCCAAAGGAGAGGAAGAAGCTGATAGGAATTACACCTCTCCACAAGAGGCCACTTCAGCACAAACAACTCTTGTGAAGTTGCACCTGTGAAGAGTTAACCACAAAGCCTGATGGATGAGAAGTGATCACTCATCCCAGGGACAGACAGGGACCAGTAATGCTCAGCTGAGGCAGTTTTACTTGCTTTTATTCTTCAAGCCACTTTAGTCTTGCTTGAGGTAGAATGATGAGCAACAGTTTTCATGGCTGCTTAGGCTAGGTTGGATACTGCTGGAATAAAGAGCCCTGTGAAGCAATAGTACTCACAGTGTTTAAGAAAAGTAAGTGCAGGAGATGGAAAGTTGGGGAGAATTAACACAGGAACTTGTCAGTGTGCAGCAGCCTCCTCCCATCCTCAAATTAGTCCTCTGAATTATAGCTAATATTATTTCTGTACAGACCAATGTGGTTTTTCAAAGGAACTGATTAAAAAGTACCCTGCTGTCACTGGTTCAAACTCTTTCCTCCCTGGGTAGAATACAAAAGATAAGAATAAGCACAATCATGCAAATATTCAGAATAAAAGGTTACAGCAAGATTTTAGGTTGGCTGCCTTACTCAAGACCAATATAGCACTGTTAAATTTTTTTTTATACTTTAGCTTATCATCAGATATTCTTGCCGTTTCACAGAAAAAAAATTATTTGATAAGTTTTGTTTTTCTGGGTAATGTTATTTTGATGTCTTGCTACCAGAAAAACAAAACCCAAACTAAAACAAACAGTAAAACAAACATCAACAATAAAGTATGTATCATGAGTTGGTACAGACCTCAGAAGAGAGGGAGAAATGTCTCATAAAAGTTCTCTTATGTTGTGTTGGTAGGTAGTGCCAAGAGTGTCCTCTGGCAATAAAGGTCAACAGCATGCTAGGTTGTTTTAACAGGAGAACAAAACAGTGCATTGCTATTCCTCTTAACCTATCACTTATTTGAACACACATACAACGCAGCATACATTTTTGGGCCCTCACTGTGAGAAAACTGTTTATTACCTGAAAAGGGATAAGCAGAGAATTGTCAAGATGGTCAGGGCTTCAGCACTTTCCAGTGAGGAGAAGCTGAGGGAGCTGGGCTTGTTCAGCCTGGACAATAGATGCCTTCAGAGAGTCTGACAGCAGTCCAGGCTGACAGGTTTGTTATTGAGAAGACAAGGCCATATCCCTCACAGTCGTGTGTGATGGGAGGACAAGAGGCAGTGGATATTAACTGAAAAAGAGGCATGCAACTGCTTGAAAACAAAATATTTTTATCACTCTTGCAATGGAAGATGATGTTCAGTGAAGATTTGCCTCCATCCCTAGAGGTTTTCAGGACCAGATTGGAAAAAGCCCTGGAGCAATGCTGTCTGGCACTTGAGTTTGTTTTGAGCAAGAGATTTGGATGAGAGATGTCCTGAGATGGTCCCTTCCAATCTGAATTATGTGAGTAAGTGGTTAGTACTCAGCTTTTTGTAGTGCTCATTTTAGTGGTCAGAAAGCTTCTGGAACCACAAACTTACATTTAAACAGATTTTTTTAAAACAAGTAGCTAATTTTGATCATCAGAAAAAAAGCATTATTATAAAATGAGGAGGAAAAAAACAACTCTATTTTTATCAGCATTAGCTTGAAATTCCTTTGTTGAAGGCAGCATCCAACTTGAGAATAGTGGATGGGAGAAAGCACAACTGTCCTCTTGACCAGGCTGGACAAAGGCATCAGTTCTGTTGTGCTGGCCTGAGTCATGGCCTTCCATGTGAACAACATCAGAGCCATCACGCTTCAGCTGCCACCACAGGGTGCCTGCAAACAGAGGAGAAAGAAGCAGTGCCTTGTAGCAACCACCTGCAAATTTCTCATTACTGGCAGGTACTTTGCAATGGAGTACTAGAACAGGATAATTGATGGAGATAGAATTGGCAAGAGCAGTATATGGGAGATGCATTCAATTGCACATGACTACGGTAGGTGAACTATAAAAAAGCAACCCTGCCATTATATGCTGAACAGCCGGCAACTGTGGATCTTCCATTTTGTTTACGGCAGAACAGACAAAAGGCTTGTAGTGGCGGCAGTAAATAGCTTGGGGACTGTATGCCTTGTAAAGGTATTCTGGATGCCTTTATGAGCCATCGCTCAAACTTTGGTGACAACAACTGTGAGGCATTACAAGTTTATTTGCAAGATTAAGTCTAAATGTCATCCCCAGAGTGCAGTATGAAAACTAATTAATTTTTTTTATGTTTTATCGTTGAGATCACTATTCTCCATAGGAATTTGCATTTCTATATGACCCTTGTGTAAGCCAGCTTGCATGGGAGGGGGACCAAATTTGGTTTTGAGATTCATCAGCGGTGTTCTCCATCCTATTCCAATACTCCATTTCTTCCAAATACTCCAATATAAAGTGTTATTTTGCAGCCAGCCTTAGTAAGAAAACAAGTGTATCTGTGAAAAACATAATTACTACTTTTTGTTATGTAAAGCTTTGCTATGAATTTTTGTCTTACAGCTGCTCTATCATATAGATTTCTCAGTATCTCATATAAAGGAGATGAGATTTTTATCTAATCATCCTGATATTTTAAAAGCTTGTCTTGGAGTTCTTGATTTTATATCTCAACTCTTCTTTGGGTTGTAATGGATGTGCTTATTAATTAGGAAATTTGAAATTTGATTTGAGAATGTTACTAGGGAGGACAAGTATAAACATCTACAGAATGAGGACATGAAACACTAGGACAGAAAAAGAAGAGAAGGAAATAAGCCACTAGGATAGAGAAGTAAGAGAAAGACTGAAAAGTTAGATGAAATAATGAAGAACGCTCTTTACAATTTATTTTGCCATAAAATCTGAGACAAAATTTTTGCCAGACATTAAAGATATGTCTCAGTTTGAGACCTCCCTGCTCTTTCACTAGATGGATGTCCTAAGGCAGAAGGGTGCTATCCTCTGGCTTTCTCACATCAGCAATGTCTACTTCAGAGCTAGGAGCAAAAAGTCAACAGGTACACCAAATGGGGGGAGCATGCTGGTTTGGTGCTGGGTGCAAGAGGGGCAGAGGAGGTACAGTGCAGCTGTGCAGCCTGAGCACCAGACTGCAAAGTGCACAGCAACAATTTCCTCGTTCCAGACTCATCCAGCATTTGTTTCTGGAAAATGTAGTCCCGTGTTAAAAAACCACTTTTAATATCATTAATACTCATGTGGTATAAGCACTGTTTCCCCAGCCACTGTTTCTGTCGAATTATCCTTTTTAAATGCAGAAAAGAGCTTGGCAGCCATTTTCAACAACTATAGCAAATTTTCCAGATGATGTGTGTGCATTGTGTGGGACAGCTTGCTTTATTTTGCCTTATTTTCCCCTTTATCCAAAATGAAAGTCATTCTATCAGATTGATAGAAAGGTCAGACCTTTTCTGCATGGATAAGTGAGAACTCAGACAGTTGGCATCCTCTTACGCTGCTGCCTCTACCATGTCCCTGCTGGGCTAAAATACCCTATCCCTCTATTAAATCCATGGATTTGGGTTACTGTTGGCTCAGGAGATCCAATTACCTGCCAAATCAGCAAGTTTCTCTTGCACTCCTTGGGGAGGAAATTTACTTCCTTCAACAGCACGCAGAAGGAAAGTATTTCCAAGCTGCAGGTAGGGTTACACTCCAGCTAAATCTGCGGAGTCCACAGAAAGATATGTAGAGACAGCAATCCTGACCCATCTGTTTTGAGCGCACAATCCTTAAGGGTTTTGGCAGAGGGAAACTCGTGGATGTATTCTATATACTGTGAGTTCCGTGGCTTAACTTTACTTTTGATACATAGATATTCGTTTTAGAAGCCAAGAAAAATCTGAGAATCTTCCATCCGTTTGTGTGTGAAGATTCAGAAAAATCAGTCTAAACAGAGCTTTTAAAGCTAACAGCTTTCCTGATTAACTCATCCTATAATCCAACATGTTTTATTTTCTAGGGGAGAAAATCTCAAAGATTGGAGAGTAAAACTGAAACAAACAAAAAATCACACTTTGAAATCCATCCCTTTGGCAGCTGTCCCTTCTTCATTTTGGCAGACAGAGGTTTGCTGGCAAGACTAGTGAGGTAAGGCTAAAAGACAAATAGTTCATCGTGAATCCTTTAACTAAGCTGATATTTCAACACAGTGTGTGCCAGAATTTTTTTGTGGCTTACACTTTATAGAATGTACATGACAACCCCATCAGCATTGTTAATGTATTGGCATTACCTGCCTTATTATTCATCTCATCTCCCCTTGAATCAGACCCCAGACTTGCAGGTAAAATATCACACAACGGGAGTCTATTTTTGTAGCCTTCTTTCTTGGGTGGAAAAAAAGAAACCAAACATATGTTATCATGATTTAAAATAAATAAATAAATAAATAAATAAAAAAGAAATTAGTGTATTATTGACTTGGATGCCATTTTTTAGACACTGATGCTGATAGCTCTCAAGATTGAGATGTATCTATCTGCTCTACTGTTTCAATGAATCAGTTCACAGGAAATAAGTATGAGTAGTATTATTAACTTTTAAGAAACAAAGCACAAACACAGTTTTCGAGAGTTTCTGTAATTATTGAGTTTTTATTACAGTTTTTGTCCTGAAAAATTACCTTCATGTTTCAGGAACAAGAATGGATAGGAAATATCTCAAATTCTGTAAGAAAAATTAACATCATGTAAGCTCTGTTTTGTTTTTATTTTATTTAATGGTAAAATTGAATCAGTGCTACACAGTATACATGCAACAGTTCATTTAAACCAGTGCGTTTAAATAAATGAATAGATATACTTACAATCTGAATCAGAAATTAAGATCATTAATTTCTTCATTTCTTCTTTTACTTTTGTAAAAAGTAAGCCCAAACAACCCAGCAAGTTATCTCTTTAAAAATTTCATTTTGTGTTTTTAAAGTTCTCACAGGTGTCCCTGAACCACATCCCTCTTTTGCAGAAGAGATCACAGTTGTGAGGAGCCACCTCGTGAGGATTTGTCAGTAATTAGTAGGTCTGTATCTGAAATGAAGAAGAGCTTATCACCAAAGCTGATGTTCTAGAAAATCTCATCTGACATTTTAGAATTAGTTTTGCTAGTATTTAGCTGAAGAAATTCCTTATAAATGCACTTTTCTCCAATGTTGCAAGACTGCAATAATCACTGTAGAGATCATAACTGCAGCAAATATAGTAAAGATACATACAGTACATACAATCAAGTGTGCTGTGTTTTGGCCAGAGAGCTTAACTAGTTCATCTCTTTTCTAACAGCCTACCTTCATCTCTCATGTTTGCTAACAAGAGATAAAAATTGTAAGAGAAAAATAGGAAATTTTATGTTCTGAAACTGGTTATGACTTCAGGTTTTATTGCAGGAAATTATTTTATTTATTTGTTTGTTTGTTTGTTTATTTGCAGGAAGGGAGAAGAAATGGAAGTTTTGGGGTTTTTTTTTATTAGGACTGTTTATAATGCTAGGATTTATTAATAGAAGGAGGCTGAAATGTGAGAGCCTAAGAAGGCAATATGGAAGAACTCAACAAGCTATAGAAAAAATGAATAACAAACCATATATTTTTCCCACCCGTGACAGGGCACTGCATAAAAATACCTGGGAATGAATGCAAACAATGTGCTGTGGAGAGTGACAATAAAATAGGGATGACAATATAGAGAATGATGAATGTATTAACACAGGTAAGTTAGATAAAAGATCACAGGGAAGAGTAAAGAATTCACTCTAAGCAGATCTTGAATAGTGTAACAGGAAGTAGTGCTATTGTTAGATGAGGATTTGGTAGGGAATGTGGTGACAACAGAGTGTGAGAGAATCTCTGAGTTTATATGGAGAGATTTATATTTATGCTTCTAGATATACATTTATAGATATTTGTACCAAATATATATTTTGATATCCCTGTAATAAATTTCTATAACTGTATGATAAACTGTATTTACTGTAGTTAACACCCTTTGCCTGCTTTACCTGCATTGCATTCCCTATTCTTTTCAGCTGCTTTTTTCTCTGAGGAGCTCAGAACTGCTGTCAGAAATGTTGAAACCTGCCAGAATTCTTTTTCTCTTTTCTTCCCAAACACCTTCAGAGATAGGGAATTTTCCTTCTTTACTGCATGCCGCTTTGAAGTACCTGTGATGAAATAATTCACTGGGGATGAGTTTAGATTTAAAAGTCCAATTTCACTTATCTCTTGAGGGTAAGAGGGGAACATTGGAGCTGAGCTTTTTGTTACAAGAAAAGCTGGCATTAGTACAACAGGCTGATTTGGCAAAAGCTGCTTCTCAAAAGTTGAAAGATGTTAGTCTACCAAAGGAAGTTACAAAGCAAATTTTTTGTTACTTAAATCTAGATTTTCATTTCAAAAGATTTGTAGCAATAAATCTATTGCAGATGTATATATTTGGCTAATGGTTACTTGCCCAAGATTAGTCGCTTTGGAGATTGTTGTTTTTCAACAGTTGAAACAGCAAAGAAGATGAAAAACCAATTGACTGCAGTAGGCTTTATATGGGGCCTTTAGATGCAAATATTTCAACATAATTCTGTTTTATTGCTTGTTAGCACTCTCATGCTTCACCTCTTATGGTTACTCAGTGAGCAGCTCTTTTTAAAACCATTCTCTTTATGTCATTATTTTCCATACAGTGCTATTAGAGATGTAGAGATCCCTGATTGCCTCTTTCAAAATGCATGTCATGTATTTGGAGCATTTGTTTGATGTTGAATGAAACACAGCAGCACTACCTAGAAATCTAAGAGAAGAACTGAAGAACACCAATTTCTTCTGATGCTATAAGCAGCTTTTAGAGGGATTACTCAAAGAGGAAGAAAAAGATTACCATACTGAACCCCACTGCACATACCAATACACAAACTGGGCAGATTTTTCTCTGTGTTTTAGGCTTGCTAACCCTTTTTCAGATTTTTTGTTTTATTTCTCACAAGAAGTATTATCAACAATATAAAACAAAATTTTTTATTCAGTGGCATTTGTTAGCAGCAATTTACTAGGCAAGTCTTTCTTGATGAGTTAACTGTAAGAAGCATTATTCAAAATGACTTGATTGAGGTAGATCAAAACTTGGCTTCATTTGTCTGTATGTCTAAGCATGAGAAAAAGAGGCCAGGAAAACATCAAGATTTGCATATTAAGATATGAACAAAAATTTCAAAAGACTAGTCAAAAGATATATTTTACAAAAGAAAATATTTGTCTGAGACATTTTTATTGACCTATGATATGCTCTTGTTTTGAAGGGCATGTTAAACAAAGAGAATGCCAGTCTTTCAAAACTCTCACATCTCGGTAAATACCTCTATGTAAACTATACAGTATGTATGAACAGCATGACAAAAATTTTCTGGAAGGATCTTCTCTGTGGCAAAAGTAAATTTAAAGCATCCCAGTTCAGGTAGAACAGCTGTGAGAAAACAAAACAGAAAAATTGAGAGAGCACATGTAGCTGTTTAAAGCTCAGGTAAGTCAGTGGGCAAATAGATCCCAAATATTGAATGCTATGCCATTGCTTCACTAGTGTAAAGAACTCTGGTTACTCACTTACACATCTAAAAATATCAATTTTCTATACTACATGTCATCACTTCACTACGTTATTCACTTTTAGTGGATTTGTTTTTTTTTCTTTTCATAAATCCTTGCATAATAATAATCCTTCCATTAAATTCTTTGGAAAATTAATCCACAAAACAAACAAGCATCACCAACAACAGAAGTCACACACACACAAAACAAAAAATCAACACTGGAAGTCAAATGTGTATATTTACTATACATAGGGTAGCCTGTACTGACTCCAGTCAGTTGGTTCTTAATATGCCAAGCACTTGTTGAAATGTCATCATCATCAGTGTAGTTTTTGTGTGGAACTGTATTCCAACAAAATCTTCTATTGTGGATCTTGCACCTGATCAAAAATTAGGGTCACATTTACATGGTGTGCATGGTTCAAAACATACCTGTGAAAATGGGAACAATATAAGTAGTAGCTTGAACAGCAACTAGTACTAAGGAAGGTCATCCTCTTCCTCTATTCTGTCCTGGTGAGGCCACTTCTGGAATACTGTGTCCAGTTCCAGTCTCCACCAGTTCAGAGAAGACAGGGTTCTCCTAGAAAGAGTCCAGCAGAGGACTACAAGGACTACTAGAAGCCTGGAGCATCTCCTGCGGGAGGAAAGGCTGAGAGACCTGTGTCTCTTCAACCTGGGTAAGAGAAGGCTTCATAACTGTTCATAAATATCTGAAGTGTAGGAGTCAAGTTGATGGAAATGGATTCTTTTTGGTGGAGTGCAGCAATAGAACAAGGGACAACAGGCAGAAACTAGAATTCAGGAAATTCAATATTAAGACAAGAAAGAACTTCTTGCTGTCAGAGCAATGGAGCACTGGAAAGGTTACTCAGAGAGTCTGTGGAGTCTGCTTCTTTGAGATATTCAAGACCTGCCTGGATGCCAACCTGCGGGTAGGGAAGCTGCTGTGATAGGGAGTTGGATTCAGTGATCTCTAAAGACCCCTTCCAATCCCTAAAATTCTGTGATACTGTGAAATTAGAAATTCGATGTCTATGAGCAACACGAAATAAGGAGATCCTATCTTTGTCGGCAGGTAAGGCATGCAGAAGTGTGGAAAGGAGAAGCTGATAAGCTGAAGTAGTAAGTCTGACATTCTAGATGAATTTGAGAATAGAGAGTCATAAATAAAAGCCAGGGCCAAATACAGAACTGTGAATATTTCCTGACAAAGGCATTTGTTTTAGTAAACTTGAGAAACCAGAGAAAAGTTTTGGCGGCAAAGACATGGTGTTGAACAAGTGAGGAAATTAATGGATTTCTGCTGCATTTTATAATGGAATTCTATGGTCATTTAATCTATAAAAATATGGCTGGTTTTCTATCTGTGTTTTATTTTGCAGTAATATATATATATATATTTTACAATTTTATGAAGTTTCAAGTGTCTGTATGGTGAAAACAACCACTTTTTTTTTTCTTATCAGATGGCCTGCCTTTATCAGTGATTTTCATGAAAAACACAGTCAAATGCACTCAAAGTTTGCTCTACTGTACCATTTAGATTTAATAATCTCCATATGATGTCTTTATTTAATGTTCAGCTATAAATTACCTGGGCCTCGAGGAGGAAAAGAGTGTTCTCTGGAAATTAAAATATAATTATGATTACAGTTTACTTGTGCTAAGATATTAACATATCAATTAGGTTATGCAGTTTCTACTAAGCTGAGTTGCAGAGTTTATATAAAACAATTAAATGTTCTGTTTCAGGTGTTTTAAACCAGTGCTTCTGTTTCAAGGCTTTTCAGTAAGAAAATATTTATAACAAAGTCATTTGGGTTGAACAGGACCTTTTGTTTTCATCTAGTGTTACTCTGATGCTCTGCACTGTACTACTTTTTTTTTTTTTTTTTTTTTTTTTAAACCATTGAATCACATATTACAAAACAAACTAACAAACTCAATATTTTAAGATAGATAAAAAGATAAAGGTGTTAATTCAGGCTTTATAAGAATTTCTAGTTGCAATTCTCTTCAGATAGTTTAAGGAACAAAAAAGACTGAAAGTATCATACAAATAGTGTGCATTTTTATTAAAGTTTATAAATGTTCTAGCAACAGTTACACTGAAAAAAATTACTGAAGACAGGTATTCAACTCAGTACTGAAACCTGAGGTAGGCAGTTGAAAGAAAATTTTGGCAATGAAATTATGGTCTGTGACTTCAGTGACAAAATTTCCTCACAAAGAGCTTCAGGTACACCCAGGGGGGAGCAAGGAAAGAAAGAAAGAAGCAAGAACAACAGCAAAGCAAAAACAAACAAACAAACAAACACCCCCCCCCCCCCCCCCCAAAAAAAAAAAAAAAAAAAAACCAACAAAAAAAAACCAACAACAACAAAACAAACAAACAAACAAAAAAAAACCCAACCCAAGCAGTAGCAAATAAATATGGAAGTTGTCAAAACACTTTACATGAGAGATATGGACCTCAGTCTTTGAGGCATCACTCTATCCAAATTAAAGTAGGATGCTCGTATATTTCTGAAGATCTTGACAGGGAAGGGCAAGAGGAGAATGGAAAAAGCCCCAGCGGCTTGCTGTAGCTATGCTCTTTTGCAAACTTTCACAAAACACTTTGAAATTTGGATGCTCTGAGGTGTGGCCTCCTGAGTTCTCAATAGGAAACTAAAGTAGAACTCTGGATGTTATGAGTTCACTAACTTTTGGGTAAATTTCATAAGTCAAATGAATTATGCATAGATTTTCAAAACCAAAACAGATTTTGGTTCCAAAAGCATTATCAAACTTGTTAGAAGAATATAGTGCAAAAAAATGCCTTGACATTTCAAATGGATTTATTACTTTCACAAAGCTGTGATTTAAACATTATGGTTAACTGGTGTCTCACCTAGGTACTTATTGGAGAGCAGAGGTTTTCACTACCAGTTATAAGACCATTTGGAACAGCAATAACCTGTGTGCACAAGTCATTTAGCACTGTCCAAGAGTTTTTTTCCTACAACTGCATAGCCTTTAGAATAATAGTGGAAAATGTGTGTGTGTATATATATATATATATATATATATATTTTTTTTTTGGTCAAGAAAAAAAATCAAGAAAATACCTCTCTTTCTCTGTATTAAGTAAACAGAAAAGGCTCTGACTATTAGTTGTACAAGTGCTTTACATGAGGAGGAATACGTACTGTGTTTTTCTTTTTTTTTTTCCAACTGAATACTATAGATTTTGCCTGCTACAAAGCTGGTATGACTTGCCCTCTGATATAACAAATACTGACATCCTGATCAAAATAATTTATCTGTATTCTGCCCAATTGTGGTAGTTAACAGAATGTAAAGCATACTTTTTGTTGATTTCTGCTAATTTCATGCCAATATGAAAGTGTGACATAGAAACAATGGCAGTACAGTGTATCTTTGTTTCAAAAGGAACAGTCTGTCCACTCTTGTTCCCTCTGGGGTGAGACAGTAACCAGTGCATCCAAACAGAGAGGAAAAGATGGTATTAAGCAAGTTTCAGTGTTAAATGACATTTTATTTTGCCAAATTCATAAATCATTGCCACTGTGTTTTCCCTTCTAACTGTTCATCTAGTCTCTGTAAAATAAAACATATTTTTATTCAGTGAAGGAAAACGAAGATGAGAAAAAACAACTATTCAAAAAATTCCTGAAATAATTTTGTGTTATGTATAAATCATCCACAACTTGTGGACATTGGTCTTATACTTGAACACATAACTTACAGAAATTACTGCAATTAAATTCAAGATCAAAGCTAAATCTTTAAAACACTGTTTGCTTTTAATTATTTAAAATACCACTTCCTGCTTTTAATTTAATGAAATGCATGCTATTCCCTACAAGTCAGGATAATTAAAGAAAGACCTATATTTGTCAGTGAATCTTAGAAATCTTCTAATGAGTGGATAAGAACCGTTTGTAATTAACATGCTAATTGCTTGTATGCAAATGACCTGTTGTTTGAGTGGTTTGAAAAATGCTTGAAAACTGTTTGTTTGCCTTCACTCTTTAGCCCACTTAATGTTCCTACTTGCGGCCTTATTTACATTATTAATTTGCTTAACAAATATTTTTTAATAGTGCAAACAGAAGAAGTGACAGCCTTGTTTGGAGAGCTCTCATGAAAAGTGCTATTTGCTCTTGTTGGAGCAGATGAGCAGACAATCAGACTGAAATGTGAGTTTTTGAGGCGCATAATAGACCCTTGGCTTATCAAAGCCTCTTATCTGATTGGAAAAAAATCAAAGGTAAACTTCACAGCTCGTAGAATTAAAAGACAAATGAGATGTCATAATTATCAAAGTGGCTAATTTAGAAAATTAAGCCATTCACATACGTGACATAATTGCTTGTCACAATCACTCTTTTTCTCATTAGCCTTCTCTTCAGCACCTACCATACTGTGGAATATACTTTAGTCTTGAAATATATTGCCCATACTGTAATCCCTTAATAGCACAGACCTTGAAATTAATACAAAAAATATACTTAACATCTGTATTGATGCAATATATTTGTGTGATTCTACGTTTGATCATTACTTATACTGTAAAATCTGCTGTCGAATTTTGAGTATTTTGAGTCTTTTTCTTGCTTCTTTTAAAATTACACAATTTAAAATTAATCAGTTAATTATGATGGAGAACTTAATAAACCAACATGCCATATGTAATTTCTTTCAACAGGATTGTGTTTTCATCACACAAGGTGGCTTTAACATATCAAGATTCTGAGCTGTATAATTATTGTGTGTATAAGATTAAAATGCCCTCCTTAATTGTGATTGTACAGGAAAAATTTTTATCCTCTATAGAATATTGCGTTTTTCTAACTTTTAATGTTTCCTTTTTTATTTGTTTTCAGCCAATTTAAAATAAAACTCAAACTGATATTTCATGAAAGTAAGTCATTTGCAGGAAGTAGTTACACTTCCCTGACAATCATATTCTTTGTAAGTCAGCAAGTAGAGAAATTATTAAAGACAATTTCTTGGAAAGGAAATGAGACTGGTTTGTATGCGAGTTTCAAAGCGTGACATTGTAAATGGGCAAGGTTAAGCATTTTGGATTAAAAACATGACTGTGAGATTGATTAGGGTCCTACAGTCTTGTAAAGTTGGGAACACAGATGACATGACTTATAGTTTGCTGAATTCAGAGAGATTACATTGATGTCATTCATTTGAAGAGATAGTTCATCCTGGATGCATATAGTGAAGCTGTCACCCGTGCATTTCACAAATATTCATGTGACTAACATGTTTTGATTAGAGTAACAGTGAACCACACCATTCAATGGGTCACACATCTGAAGCTCTGTGACATGCTGAAGTCAAAGCGTGCATTTAAAAACAAGGAGCAAAACCTGGAAAATAAAAGAAGACCAAACACCTCAACCTAATATTTTAATGCTTTCTGTGAGTCACTCCTCTGAATATCTGGCATGCTTAACACACGCAGTACTAAAACTCATATCTTATAACAAGCAATTAGGCTTCTGACTGTAATAAATGAATGTTCATCTCATTAGCTAAATTATAAACAGTGCTGATTGCTCTGCATGAACAGACTTCGATACAGTCCTAAATGAATGTGGTTGTGTATAAGATCCATTCTGCCCTTTCTTCCCAACCTATACTTGGGTAGGACTTCAACTCACAATTCCAATAACAGGACAGTCTTCAGCTGACTGCTTCTCAAAAGTGGATGAAAAGCAGCAAATCCTACTTCCCAAGAAAGGATTTTCTCACTGCAGGTCCAGACTCTGCTCTTCAGCCTTCCTGCCCAGAAAAGGTAAGAGTTCCTTCAGCCTCATCCATCTCCTAACAGGCACTGATGCAATCTTTTTCTTTCGCTCAGTAGTATGCTACATTCTCACTAGGGCTGGTTTTCCACCCCCCCCCCGGTCTTTCACCTCGTTCACAACAAAGAGCACAAGCTTTCCAAACAAACTTTTTTTAGCACATTCCCTCTGTTCATATGCAAAAAGAGCTATTTACAGGTCCATACAAAAGTAGCAAAATCTACACATTAAAACATTTGGTTTAATTTCCTCTTCTCTATGGAACTCCTCTGACTTTTCCGCTCTTCTTTTATCCCTGCATCCTTTTGATCCCCTGAGTTTCAACTTTTTCGCTCTTTTCCCCTGAGCCTTCCTTTAATTTTGATCTTCTGGGCTGGAGAACTAAGAGAACACTCTAATCTTAAACAGCTCCTTTTAACACAACCTTTTCTCCTCTCCTGCTCTGCAGTGTTGGCTGGTAAGCCATCATACCCAAGGGCCAGGTAACAGCTACCACCACCTCTGCAGGCTCCATGACTTGCTCAATCTTACAACATATTTTCCAAGTCACTTAGCCTATCTTAGCAACTTTTCCAGTTGTCCTCTAGCTGTCTCTGGATAAAATGTGTGATATGTGCAACGGATCCTGTCAGAAATTCTTAACATTGAGGATTATAGTTACATGAAGTGTTCATAAAGTCAGAATTCATAAGTTATGCATGAATTTCAGGACTGTCACAGGGAAGAGCAAATACTGTTGTTATTTTTCTAGAAGGCATTTTCTTATAATAAATATTTCCCATAGCTATCTGTCTGATTTGAAGAAGGAAAGAAGGCTGGAGATTCAAGGCTGCTCCATCACCTCATCCTTCCATGACCTGCAGTCAGTAAGGTTAGATGACCATCTCATTTATTTCACTGTGAATTTCCTGTGTAATTCTGTTGAAGCTGTTTAGCTCCCACTGATATAACGGACAGTGGATATTGACCTATAGTACCAGGATGTCCTCTCATTTTCCTGTAAACTTGTATTTTAAAATATCTGTGCTGATCCTCAGAAGTGTCATTTCATTCAGTGGCAGGCACAAATAATTGCGTGACTGGTACATGTGACATTCAGCCCCCTTAAGAAATAGAGTATGTCTATTTTGTTTTTCCTTTGGTATAGTACTCAGTATCGAGAGCAAACTTTATTCTTAAAATGGAAAAGATATGGAAAAAAATCTGGAAAGAAAATTCTGGCTTGAGCATGAGCATATGCTTTAACAAAACAATCAGGCCAAATTAATTGTTAAGGGTACAAAATAGGATTGGTAACTTGTTTAGGCTTGCTTTCAGGACAGAAAAATTACCTTTACACTGAGGTAGTGATTTCGGTAGAATATGGGTATAATCATCATAAGAGTTCATAACCTCAAGAAAACAACTTATTTTATATAGCTCACAGAATTATCACCTAAGAAAATGAAGACTGAAGTATCAAGATTGAAAATGGTAACTCTAACTGTACTATTAGCACTGTTCCCAAATACACAGTGCTGTCCTCTGGAGGCTATATTTAATACCAAATAGCTCACAGCTCATTAACTAATAGGTTAAATCAGGAATGCATCTTTTAAGAGAGCCGATTCCAAGAATGAGTACGTCCATGCGTACCTAAAAGATAGCCCATATGGTGATAACATCTAAACAAGAGAGCAAACTGTCCCATGCTGGCTGTTGAGGAAAATGTACATATCTTGTGTGACTACTAGCTCATGTTTTCAGTTCCGTGCTCTGCTCTGGATCAGTCACACTCAGTTTTTCTCAATGTACATTTAAAAGAAAGTTGGCTGCAGCCAAAAGCAAGTGTTTTCTGGTCTTTCTATTTTCCTCTAAACTTCCCCACTATAGTATTTAGTATGCTTGAAATGTATGTCATGCCCTTGACACAGAAATTGGCCTTTAAGAATGCTCTCTTCTAGCTTTTCTCTTCTTGCTGTAATTCACGATTTGCCTATGCAATACTTTCAGGCATATGATCTGATTTTTGTGTGGCACTGTGTGGAGCTAGGAGTTAGACTGAATAATCCCTATGGATCCTTTCCAGCTTGGGATACTCTATCATTCTCCCTTCTCTTAACAAGTATTATTTAGTTGCTAAGTTAAATCTACCTTCATTAATTGTACTATACAGCTCAACTACCTTTACTAAATGTATTACGTTGCTCTAGTAACCTTTGAATCACTGTGAATTATTGAACACTGATATCGCATCAGTGTCTGGAGTCAAAGATGACTCAGCCCCACAGCAGTTGACCATATATCAGAAATCTGATGAAACCACAGTCTATAAAATTTTTGCATACAGTCTTATGACAGACAATAAAACAGGAATGCAAGATAGATTTATGTTGTAATACAAGAAAAGATGGAAAACAAAGGGCCTCTGGAATCCATTTCACAGACACTGAAGACCTGTGTACACCTCATTACTGCTGTGTTTATTGTGACTGAAAATCTCTAAAGGCTTAGGTGAAGAATATTTCTCAAAGAACTGAAATCACAGTGCTGTGGAGCTGCAGTGGCAGACATTTCCTAACAAAGGTCTACTAGACCATTCTAAGTGATTGACAGACCATTGCTCGGAGCGAGTCAAGATACTAAAAATTCTCAAGTTTGATAAATCAAATTACTCTTAAAGACTTACAGGTGTGTTATGAATCTGGAAGAAATTGAGGTAGCTTTTGGGTAGTATACAAGATACTTAGTACCATTTAGATTTTTCCCAGCTAACATTTAGTTACTCCAAATATTTTTGTCCCTTCTTAGCAGTTACATTTACTTTGCATGCATTTTTTTATAACCTTTGTTCTTTAGAGGTAAAATGTGCTACTTGCCATAACATGGCTCGCGCTGGTCATGGTCAAAGTTCCCATAGGTTAATCTAGATCTTCTATCTTTTGATATTCCTTTGTCTATCAGAAAAAAAAAAAAAAAAAAAAAAAGAAAAACAACAACAACAACAACAACAAAACCTTCTCTAACATCTTTGCAGACAGCAAGAATTTGGAAGCAAGTGTCAGTTTCCATCTCTTCAGTGGCAGACATTATCATCTAGGTGGCATATTGGCTCAGTTTAAATCAAACTGAGAGCTGGCATTTCTCTTTCACTAGTTCTGCCATGAAACAAAGTGAGTTGGAGAATTACGTATTCCAAATGCACTGATATTAGGAGACACAGCTTGGCTTGACAGGACTGCTTAAAGAGTTAGACCTAAAAATTTATAAATAAATGTTATTCATATTCCTGTGGTTGAGGAAGGGAGGGTCACTGCTGAACAAGAAAGGCGCAAGATATATCTATGGAGACAAAGATGCAGCTGAAAAGCTGCTGTAAAGTTTCTCCAGTACATCCTTCCCCAAAGCCTAGAATAGGATAGTTGGACGAATTACCTGATAAACAGTACAGCTTTTAGAATGGGGCAGAAACTTGTCTTTGGCATTGCACAAACATGAGAGACATGTCTTCTGTGTAAATACTGTTCTCTGGTCTTTGTTTTGACATTTACTCCAGTTTAATCAACTTCGTTTTAAAGCACATTTGCTTTGATTAAATCTGAGATTGGTCTTGCAATAAAGACAGTATCTCTAGTGGCTCATTTTGGAAACCCCCTGAACAGTGATCAGATATATTTATGATGCCCTTTAGCTGTGTGTTTGATTTCCTTGACATAAAAAAAAGAGGGGAGGGAAAAAAAAAAAAAAAAAAAAAAAAAAAAAAAGGAAAAGCTCTTGACTCTTTAAAGCTTTCTCTGGTTGTTATTGCTGGCCTGCAGCCACGCATTCTCTTACATGGTGGATCAAAGACACCTACACTGTGAGAATCAGTCAATACAATACAGGCACTACTTAAACATTTTGCTCAAAACATTCCTGTTTGATTTTAAAAGGGTCATGTTCTGGAGACAGTTCATCTTGTTACTTAAATGAAACACAGTAATTTTATGTACTCCAGCATGTCCTTGGATTTTTTTCCTGAGGAAAAAAGGAAGCTTCAACAGCATTCTAAACATGACTGAATAAAATAGTTAAATGCATTATGTTTTATTGAATGTCAGCATAGTTGCATAAATACAGTTTAGTTTTTTTATTTTTTAATTCTCTCTCCTGACATTATATTGTAGAAAACTGAAGGCCACAAAGAGTTAAATAATAGCCTATTGTGGATCCTTATTTAGAAGGAAAAGGTGGTTGTTTTGACGTAGGTCTCTTAGCAACTAGAAATTTAGCTCTTTGTTTATTATAAAACACTTCAGTTTTGAACGAAAAGATTTACATTTCTCATTTTAGTTGCTCTTCTTGCCTTCCTCTCCATCTGCCTTGATGGATTCTAAAACAAAACAAAAAAAAAAATTGTTTCCAAATATAAGTTACAATATTTTTGAGTGACAAGAAAATCTTAATACTTGCTATGAATAATTTTTTTGTTAATTGTAATTTGAAAGACTAGTGCCTTCTATGTCTAACACTTTCAAAAAAAGAAAAGCATAATTTTTGCTGCCAAAGAAATTTTGCAATGAATGTTCTGTAGTGATTTATATTTAGTATGAGCTGCTATTTTAAAGCGTGTTTGGTAAAATTAATAAAAGCAAAGCATTTTAGTGCATAAAATCATGCAATTAAGACAACAAACTACTTTCTGTTTAGTCTTCAGACAGATTAGAGTAGTGGCATTTTTAAAAACTTTAAACTCTGTGTGTGAACTAATGAGTATTCATGATGCAGGAAAGACTACCTTTGTGTCTGCAACTAGCATTTTGATAGAAAGTTATCATTTTCTTTGGCATAGAAGTACACACATAGGTATTAAAGAATAAAAATATAAATACAACATATATCTTCCTCTATTGTGGTAGGATAGCCTTTTCAGCCAAAGGAAGCAAAGAGAAATTTACTGTGAAAGAAGTCACAAAAGTTAAGAGGCCAAAAATACACTACTTTCATTAGTGCTTCTCTAAGGACCCAGATAAGACCAGAAAATTTACACTGAATACAGAGGCAGGGAGAATGCTGCGCTTCAGGAAAAAAAAAAAAAAAGTCCCAAAAGCACTGAGGTAGTGGAAAAACTGAGGAAAGGAAGAACAGATGTAGGTGTTCATTACGCTGCTTATGATAGGCTTCTCATATGTCACTGAGAAGGATGGCTGAGTACCTGCTCCTTGGGTTTAAGAAACAAACTATGAGCCAGTATTTGAGTAAAGATCTATCCAGCTGGCGCATTCGAGAGGAAGTGGTGGTGCTGCAACCTGCCCAAAAGGGTTCATTTAGGTGTAGAGGTGATGGGATTCATGTTTTAAATTATTCCTTTTGCTCTGCTTTTGATACAAAAGGGAGGCTCCAGCTGACTATGTGACATCTTCTTCTGAATTTGTATTGTAATACTCAAAACATTACATTCTTACAATTAATAAGATTGTAAATGTAATCAATGTGTAATAGCTGTTGATAATTTACTGCAAACTTACAGTGTTCCTGATCAAACAAAGTATTATCTGAGTAAACCTAATTAGTCCCATTAGTTCATTAGTCTCGTGCCCCTGAAGATGGAAAACTGGTGCAACTACTTGTGTATATATATAAGTACTCAATTTTGTGTGCTGAATCTAGTATGTATTTTTTTGGTTTTTATATCTATCTGCAGTTCAGAAATATTAGACACTGAAAAGAACAAACGTGAACAACAGGTAAAGCTTTTATTATCCTATTATTGTTCTTTTCATAAGAAAATATGGTCCCAATTTCATTAGAACAAAATAGTTTAATTAATAAACAACTTAAATATTTTTAAATCTGAAAATGATTATTTAGAAGTATTAACATTTCTAAAGTTTTCATGTAGTCATTATAGAAAACACATCTTCTCTAAGACTAGAGTAAATTCTGAATAAGCAGAAGTATTTTCATGGACTATATACTATTACAGACATCAACAGATGTCATAATGACAGTTGCGTCTGGTTGGTTTTTTTTCTCAGTACATAATTTCAGAGGTAACTGAGATGCGTTTCCTGTACTTGAACTTTCATTTGCACATTTTCATAACATATCAATGAGATTTTCAGAGTTTCCATCCTTCTCACAGAGAATTCTTTGCTATAGACATAGTGAATGTGGGTCATGTTCCTCAAAGGAGAAATAACTTTTTGTACCTTATTTTCCTAATGACTAGCTTGAATGAGATTGGAGATGTATCAGTTGGGTTTGAAAGGGGCAAGAGAGGCTACAGTTCCACCTGATAAAAAGGAAAAATGGCAATGAGATTACTGTGCTGCCCACGACTTTCTGCCCACACTGAAATGTCCTTTATTACTTGGGAGATGGGTTCGGTTTTGAAAAGTCGTCCCTGAGGCGGTCAATATGCAAATCCAGTTGTATTTCTTTTGCATTTGAATCCTAACATTTCTTGTACTGTAAGAATTCTTCTACCCCAAGGGAAAAAGCAAAAGTTAGCCTTCCCAGAGAATTCCTGATGAAGTGTTACACTCCACATTCCTAAATAATTAACCCAATCAGGAAGTTTGTTTGGCACATTCTCTACCTGGTAAATCTGAGTGCTGTAGAAAAGGAGAATGCTATCAGTTTGGGAGACCACGTGATATAGAAGGAATTAATAATTAGCCAGCAAATGTAGATGAAGTGAAGAGTGAACTCTATTGCAACAAAAATGTCAGAAGGAGGTGACAAATATCTCCGGCCATCTGCTCCCCAGGATCAGATTTAAAGCTGTTTTGGCCAGTGCTGCGGCCAGTTAACTTGCTGGCCAGGGTATTTCTAGCCAATGGCAAGTTGCCTTAGTGAGACTGAAAGGTGCCACAGACCAGCCAAACTAGCATGTGTCTGTCCTGGAGCATTTGCATTGCATTTCAGCTTTGAGTTCTGAGTCGGCTCCCAAAAATCATATCCTATTATTAACATTGCAGAAGCTACTGTTTATTTAAGGGATGTTTCACAGACTTTAGCACAGAGTAGCTTTTGGTTACCGATGTTTAACAAAATCTACTGCATCTACATTTGTTATTCAGGAAAATACAATCTTTTCCCAGTTGTGAAAAGATCTTACTTAATTGTATCACTCCAAAATGTAAACCAAAGATGGAATAATGCCTTGACAATTGAAAGCAAATAATTTTATCATTTCAATAATTTTATCATCAGGTACATCCACACCAGTTCAATCTGCAATTAACTCATTTATATACATGCAATTAATTAATTCCTTTTCTCAATACTCAGGCTCTTCATTAACAACCACTAGGAGAGCTTTATCTGTGTTGCTGTTATTGAAACACAATAAAAATGTGTGTTTCAATATGTAATTGTTGTGCTAACCAAAGTTTGTATGACAGTGACTGATAACACACCAAGTTGCATATAGAACTGAAAATGGAGACATGCAGCTTTTAATGGGGGACCCTCATCTCTCAGGCATACTAGAGGTGCAATGTAAGCATGCAGATTTCGTAGGCAGAACTCAATTTGAAAGGCAAGATATATTGTATACATGATTAAACATAACATAGTTCTACTGTCTTTCTATGTCTTGTTGTAGGCTTCAGTTCTCCTCTGAAAGTTGATTCTCTACCTCTTGTGAAACTATTTCTGAAGCATCAACACTTTTAGGCACATTCTTTGGTTTTATCAGCTGTGATTGATGAAAATGGCAGAAATGCTTTTATGAAAAATGTTCAGCATTTTGCTTTAAGTGCTTACTGCAGTCTTCAGACTTTACATTTCTTGTTTTAAATGAGCTATATTCTCAATTAAGCCTCATTACTACTTTTTAACATTTAATTTATTTGTGCAAATGCTATTAATAGATTTCTGATCTGTTGGATTGTTGCACACAATTGAAGTAATTTGTTGGTATCAAGTGAGTTAATTTAATAAAAACACTGGTAAAAGGAACAGCATGTGTGCTGAAAATATGAATGCTCTTTTTCAACCACATTGCACATCCATCTGAACTATTGGAGATCATCTGATCCTTCTTCACACTGGTCAGAGATGATGCAGGATTTCTTATTCAAGCAAAAGAAACATTGAACAAATGGGAGAAAGCATGGCCTTTAAAAGCAAATGAGCCAAGATTTTGCCCATACTATGTACATTTCACTCCTAAATTGCTTATCTTTGCAGGAGTGTGTGACACAAATGACTGACAAATTACAGAAGCTCTGTGAGTAGCTTTCATTTTGCTGAAATTTTGGTGAAATTTTTGTAATTGTGTTCTAACTTGGTGAAACCGATTCCCTTACACTATTCAGACAAAGGCCAGGTGAATTAATGGCAGCACAGAAAACACTGCGAATTTCAGGGGTAACCATTCCCTATTCAGCATTATTTACTCAAATGAAATGTTGAAGCAACAGTCGAGTCATTTTAGTGCAAAAGCCATTCCCCGGAAATCTATTGCCATTCACTACTGGTCCCTATCAGCTTTAGAAAAAGAAATATGTTATGTCGCCAATGAGTCTCAAGAGTCCATTAGGATAATAGACAATATGAGTACCATGAACTCTCTGACAAATGGTGACAAATAAGTATAAATGAAGGAAATTGTCTGAACATGTTTTGTTTTGTTTTGCTTTGTTTTAATCCAGAAACAGGCGTTCAATGGGCATAGAAATGTTTGTTTTACTATTTCTCTATGAAGAACTAGGAGTGTTTCTAACATTATGTTATCATAATAATGGTCTAAAATGAGGAATTTTCTTCCCTTATAGAAGAGTAAACTAAGGCACAGAGGAATTAAATAATGAGATTCAGCCTTATCCAAAGTCTGTCCAGCTGTCTCCAAGACAGAAAGATACAGAAAAAAACATTTTTTTCCATGTTGATATGTATTATGTGCAACAAAAATTTCATGGAATTTTGAGAATCTTCGTATGTTCCAACAAAGAATATGATGTTATACATACACATTTCTGCATGTGAACTTGTTGGCAACCCTGCCCGTGGCAGATGGGTTGGAACTAAATGGTCTTTGAGGTTCCTTCCAACCCAAGTTATTCTATGATTTTATGATTGTGTAATCTATGACTTTATGATTCTGCGTTTTATATAAATCCCCATTGTTATCCTTTGAATACCTTTACAGTGTAAGACAGACACAGAAAACCTATGCCTTTACAAACTACTTTTTTGTAATTTCAAATACCTTGGCGTATGGAATAAATGTCTTTCTCAATCTAGGAATTCTCACTCCATGTGGTGCTGGTTTGGATTGCACTTTAAATTCATGAACTAGAAATTTGAAAGCCCAAAACATACTTAAAATGTTAGATGTAATCTAAATGACTCTTCCCAATGACCCAGAGTGACTTATTTTGGGGAATTTCTAAAACACAGTGGATTCCTGGAATTCTAATCCTTTACCTAAAACATGAAAGTTTAGCTAGTAGGATGAAGGTAAGAATTTCAGATAGAGTTTTGTTGCAACACCACAAGGCTTCTGTCTTATCTAGAGAAGAGTAGTTTGACTGCTATGTAAAATAGGATTGTTTTATATTTGTAAAGCTCTGATCTTCTTTTTAATACACAAAATTAATAAGTCTACGTAGTTGAAATCAGGGACAGTTCTGCACCTTCCTCTATCTTTGTTGTTTAATTATATGAAGAAACACATTCACTGTCTGATTAACTGTTCATTAATCATTTATGAGTGTGAACCTTTTTTACAGTAGTGTGTTGCCTCCCTGCTTCATTTGTGACAATAATGTTCTAAGTCCTGACACAGCTAAAGTACTGACAATTTGTACCCATCTGATTAGGAGAGATACACATGTCAAAGATGAGTCTGTTGTTTACATGGTAGAAATATCAATGAGTTATTATTCATGAAACGTAGTGTTTCTTAATAAAAGAATAGCATAGGCACAGATATTTGTAATACAGAAACCTATTTCTCATGAAATGAAAATAGATAATTTGCAGCATTCATAATCACACACAAAATATCTTGTATGTATTAAGAGTTTATGGATTTGATGGTGTCAATCTGTGAATATGCGCAAAATGTACAGGAGGACCTTCAAGGAACTTACACACACATATGAGCTGAGAAAGAGAGAAAAAAAATCAATGAAAGAGAGGAACCTTGCTACATGCCCAGTTTACACTGAATGGGATTGCATAACAAAGCTTGTAAAGGCCCATATTTAGAAATTTGCAAAAGATTTCAGAAAATAACTAACACATATTTCAGTATTAATGTATTAAACTGCAGTTTAAACTTAAGGAAAATTATGGAATTTAGTCATTTTCATTTGATTTACCTTACCAAGTGACAAACTTCACCTCATCGTGCTGAAAGATTTCCTGGAACTTGATTCCGTTGGGTGAACCAGCACAGGATTCATAACTCAGCCTAAAATCCTTGAAAATTGTCGTCTATTTCTAATTAAACAGGTGTATTTTGTGCATTTTCTAAGAAATTTTTGTCATTTTTGGGGTACATTCAAAATGCAAACTCTTTGAAAACAGGAATGGAAATGTGTAATCCAGGCCAAAACAAATGTGGACACAAGCCCTGTAAAGTGTTCCTGGAGAAACTGTGTTGGTTCTAAGTCTGATGTTGTTCCAACATTGCCTGTTGATGAATTTGGACATTGTTTAGTTCTACACAGAATTTCCAAGTATGTCTTTATCTGTTAGTAAAAACATTTTCCCCAGACAACCCACAGAGGTTTTAGGTATCCCTTTATATTCTCAATAAGTGCATTTGATTTATTTTATGAAGTCTCTTGTTCTATTGCTCCCCCACCTCAGAAGATGGCTGTAAAATAACATTGACTGTGGATGAGTGAGTTGTTAGTAAAAGGTAAATGGTTAATATTAATATTGAACACATTAATATTCCTACAAACGTTGAGTAGAAAAGGAAAGAGAGGGGAAATAAATTAACTGACATCCAGATCAACTAGTTTTGATCTTGATGAGTTTATGAAATGAATTACAATTCTTCATTTGCAAGATTATTTAAGATCAATCTTTCTGGACGTAATTACCATGTGATTAATATGAATAAACTAAGCAGAAGAACAGACATGATAATTTCCTTTCATTCCATTACATGGATGATCATTGTTTCTGTGTCAAACAAAATTAAGCTTTGGCCTTAAAAAACTACATAGCAATCTTAGGAAGCATTTAGGATGATAATTTTATGGGGTTTGTTTGGCTGGTGGTTCATTTTTAAATAATGTCATGTGCATCTTTAATATCTCGTGAAAACCTTGATGACAAATATTGACAGTAGGCTGTGCTTTAATACTGTCAGATTTTTAATTTCAGAAAGTGTAAACATTGCCAAGTTTTGAAGGTCTGAACCAAGGATACTGACATAATTTTCAAAGGCATGGGTAATACCTCAGCACCTCCCTTCAACATAAAACCCAAGGGTCTGACACAAGCAAACCTCTATAATCCAGTTCATGCATAACAATTCTGTGACAGGTCCTTTCTGATCTTTCTCATTTGGGAATCCACATACTGAATTGTGTTTTGCAGATGAGGTTGGCGTGATGTATTTTATTGCTGATACAGTTTTACCTGTATTTAGTTCCAGTGACATGGAAAACACTGCAGCCAATTGTCCTTATTACAGTCCCTGTGTATTTCTCCCCAGTGCACTTGCACAGGGGGAAGATGTGAGCGTGGAGTGTGCTTAACTGCCAGGCTGAATGGCTCTGTAATGTAGCTTCAGCATGGCATAAATTAAGCTGTCATTTTTTTGGCAGCAAGTGCAGAGAGGCGATTTTCCTGTACTGTAACATTTGAAACAACAATTTTCTGGCTCCGGTAGTAACTGACAGTTCTGTGTGATACATGCTCGATGTTTGTGCTTCAGGGGCTGCAGCTGGAAAAAACCTTTGGGCTAAGATATTGTCTTTATTAGCAAATCGTGCTTGCAGTCTCAGAACACTCATGTCTCCAAACTCTTTTCAAAAAGCCCGTAACTCACTCTAAAAAATTGTTCTTAAAAATTACTAGATTCCATCCAGGTATGTTGTTTATATGCAAAATGCTATTTTTGACTTCAGACCTATTTTCATTAGGAAGATTGCTTACTCAGGGAGAGCTGGCCACTGGCATTTTATTGGCAACATGTACCAAGATGATTGCTTGAAGGGCAGCCAGGTTTCAAAATGATCTTGGAATGCCTGGCTGGGTCTAGGCAGTGAAGAAGAAGCATGCTGATGATGAGCTGATGGTGATGGGAAGGAGGGAAGCAGTCTTTTTCCAGCACACTGTTAACACAGGCTGGGAACATACCCTTCTATGAGGCATAAGAGAAGCCTGCCTTTGCTGTCTGATATGATGCAAGAGTTACGTAGGTCATTTCACAAAGGGGAGCGAGATTTGGAGTTTAAGGAATCATCTGCATGAGCGCAAAATGTTTTTACTAAGTATATGAATTTTGCCATTGTCTTCTATTTCAAAAGTGTGGTCAATTTTGGCATAATTTTTTTAAGGATCCAGAGACCCATTCTGCTTTTCTGAAATCAATGGAATTACATTATGTTTACATTAGTACAAGACAAAGTAGGAATCGGCTAAATATATTATACAGTCATTTTTGTATGATTGCTAAAAAATGCTTGCAGTTCTCCTTTAGCATTCAGATATTTTTACATCTGTATATGCCTTCATTAACTCTAGTCTGAATCACTTTTGTTCCTGCTAATAGGGATTCTGGCAGCCCCAGTTAGCAGACTTTATTACATGTTGCCTGTCACTCATTGCAGCCACTTCAAATATTTTGGCCATAATCCTCATATTTGTAAGCCTTTTCTTCAATGCCAGTTCATGCTGGTATTGATTTTGGCAGTCCTGCCCACAGCAGGGATGTTGGAACTAGATGATCTTTAAGGTCCTTTCCAGCCCAAGTCATTCTCTGATTCTATAATTTTGAGTTCTGGCTCCTAACTTTAAAGCACTGTTGTATCCAGACTTTTAAGCTGCATAAAAATTCACGTGCTTTCAATATTCTTCCTCATTTCTGCTTTCTTGGGGATTGGCTGAGTTTCTCTAAACCATCTAAGTGACTTGGATGGTTGATTCCACTGAAATGAGAGCTTTTGCTCTGAGGAGGATTGTCTTCAGCAGCTGTGCGCATGGAAGTCTTCAAAGGAAGAGAAAGGAAGAAAACATATCTTTTAAAGCATTCACTAATGAGTTTGATTTATGGGATCACTGCTGCCAAGAAATTGAATTCACCTCTGATTTCTAAATACACCTCTGCTTTACAAAATTAGCTGTTTTCCATATTCTTTTCTGGCCACATGGTAAGATTAAGATGTAGTGACATGAATTGGTTCCTCACTTTCATTACAGGGGCACTCAAGCTTATTGATACAAGTAATGGCCTGTCAGTGCTTCTACTACAGAGTCTGTTTCAAGAAGTTCAAAACTCATTCATAAAAATTATTTTGGAATAAGTCTAAGCAGATATCATCTCTTTCCAGGATTTAACTTTTAAGATCTTCCTTTTCTGAGGGATTTCTTTCTCTCTCTTTATTTACTTGGTCATTCTAAAATGATAAATAGAAAATTCTCTGAGCGCTTAGAATAATGGTGATTGTTAAGCAACAGAATCATGTGTTTGTTATATAGTAACGGGGGATGACATTGCAAAAAGTCTCTTCCTCCTGCCTTTATCCAAAACAAGACTTCGTTTTAGCCTTAAAGATTTCATGTTTTTCTTCATTCTTCAAAAATTTCTGCTTTTTTTTTGAGATACGTTCCATATCTGATAAATGTCTGAGTACACACAAAGGTAGATAAGGACTACTTCGCTGTTGAAGTCTGGAGAAGACGTATTGCATAATTTTGGTGAATCAAGGTACCATGACTACTTTGTTTGTGTTCTTCCATCTTTCCCTTATGGAAAATAGTTTACTTTGGGAGACAATCTGTTCTGGAAGGTTTGGGCCTTAAATTCTGATAAACTGTGTGGTTTGCATAAAACTTGGGAAACTCACCACCACAATCACTGTATCATTTTCTTTGCCTTAGTTTCCAGAAGAAGGCATGACAGAAAAAATGTACTACACATTTATGGGTGATTTTTTCTCCTTAACTGTTAGTGTTAGAACTAGCATTTCCAAACATGTGGTTCTAGAATGGTTTGCATAAATTAACAGTACTGGAATTTCATGCTTAATCAAGTTTTAGATTAATCAGATTGGCTGATATATAATTTAAATGAATGAGAGGTCCTCTTCTCTAAATGTAACCAACGAACTATCAGTTTTGTATATTGCATTAACTGAAGATCTACTTACATCTACCATAAAAACTAACATTTATTTTTGCCTCTGAAAAATAAACGAAATGTGCTTGTGAGGTCTAGAATATTAGATGATGCCTATTCAGTTTTCATGTAAAACTTAATAAAAATCTATTTAATGCACAGTCTCCTATTTCTTTATAGCTCTGAATCTCAGGAATAGTATTTCCAAAAGCCCTGTTGTGCATCTGTTTGGTTATTCCATTGTCTTTTAACAGGTTTCTGCCACAGGACTATGAAGTGTGCTGGTTTAAGTGGAATTGCCAAGTATCTGCTATTTTCCTTCATACAATCAGCACTGCTGGGTTTTCGTATTGCCTTGCTTTGTCAATGTTAATGTAATGGCAAATGATGAAGATGGCCTTTGGCAGGAAACATTGCTAGCCCTTAATAATAAACAATTTCTGCACCTCAAATTGCTGCTATACATGAGCAAGTTTAGTCAACCCCTGAAGAGAACCTGTACCTTCTCATTACAGGGCAAGTGTAGTGAGAAAGCAATTCACCAAGCCGTAGGGTTGGCAATCACCCATATTTTCTGCTATGAGTAAATAACTCCAATTGATTTAATCATAAAAGAATAACAGGAAAACTACATTGATTTCCAAATCCCTAATGTGAACATCAGAATATATTGACTAAGTTGTATGTAAAAAGATTGTATCCATTTGTATGAACCGAAGAAATATCAATACTTGATCATTATTCTAACAAAAAAAATAGACAATTTGCAGTCATCTTAACATGGACTGAAATAGCATTATGCAGTGCTATGGTTCATTTTAGAGGGGTGAAAGTGATAATACTCCATGCTATTCATAAGCTAAAAGAAATGTGTATTTTCTGTTAAAGGCACCTCTTATTAATTTACAGGCCACTTACATAACTCTATACCACTGACGAACAGCGTAGCACTGTTTCTATCAACAGAAGACTCCTCTCCTCTCCTCTCCTCTCCTCTCCTCTCCTCTCCTCTCCTCTCCTCTCCTCTCCTCTCCTCTCCTCTCCTCTCCTCTCCTCTCCTCTCCTCTCCTCTCCTCTCCTCTCCTCTCCTCTCCTCTCCTCTCCTCTCCTCTCCTCTCCTCTCCTCTCCTCTCCTCTCCTCTCCTCTCCTCTCCTCTCCTCTCCTCTCCTCTCCTCTCCTCTCCTCTCCTGTCCTCTCCTCTCCTGTCCTCTCCTCTCCTCTCCTGTCCTCTCCTCTCCTCTCCTGTCCTCTCCTCTCCTCTCCTGTCCTCTCCTCTCCTGTCCTCTCCTCTCCTCTCCTCTCCTCTCCTCTCCTCTCCTCTCCTCTCCTCTCCTCTCCTCTCCTCTCCTCTCCTCTCCTGTCCTCTCCTCTCCTCTCCTCTCCTCTCCTCTCCTCTCCTCTCCTCTCCTCTCCTCTCCTCTCCTCTCCTCTCCTCTCCTCTCCTCTCCTCTCCTCTCCTCTCCTCTCCTCTCCTCTCCCCTCCCCTCCCCTCCCCTCCCCTCCCCTCCCCTCCCCTCCCCTCCCCTCCCCTCCCCTCCCCTCCCCTCCCCTCCCCTCCCCTCCCCTCCCCTCCCCTCCTCTCGTGTCAAGGCTTTAATGAGCTGTAACATAAAGGTAGTGTACTCCAGTAGCTGTTACGTATGCATGCACAGTACAAACATAGAATTTTGATGACAAAAAACATAACTTGAAAGGCATTCTAGTCACACAAACGTAGCCTTGAGATGCAGAAACTGAATACAATATAAAAGTGATGGGGAGATATATAAAGATGAATTAATAATAATCCTAATTATTCTTTTTACTATGTCTATAGTGATCTTTGAAAGTCAGTTTTTGCTGTTCCAGCTGGTAAATTACCTCAGGTGAATTCTTCATGCAAAATTCTGTTATGGACCTTTATAGTATCCTGAAATCGTAGAATCACAGAATGATTTAGGTTGGAAGGAACCTCAAAGATCACCTATTTTCAACTCCTCTGCCATGGGTGGGACATGTCCCACAAGATCATGTTGCTCAAACTGTATCTAGCTCAGCCTTGAACACTTCTCTGGACGTTGGAGAAGTTCAGACATTCAAATCCTGAAATTCATCTGAGTTAGAAGTGGGATTTTATGATAACAATTCATAACAAGTCTCCATTGGCTGTTCGAGAGGTTCTCTCTCTTACTCTCTTTCCAATTTCAAACATAGCTTTGCTTATTCTGGGTTAAGATGATTATTATCCATCCTCAATTGAATGCATCTTCAATAGAGAGCAAATATGAAATTTATTTGATTGAACTAGAATAAATTTCAGTTCAAATTTAATATCTCATTTACATAGCTAGAATAAATAGAATAAACCCAATAATAAAAACATGTAAGTTAGATAACTTTTCAATCTTCGATAGTGAAACTGAAAATTTGACCACTGAGCTATTCTGCGAGCTACTTATGGGGAGTGAGGTGACAGAGACAAAGAACTTCGAAGTTTTTCTGGAGAGCTCTGCTTTCAATACAAGAATGGAGTGGTTTAGAAGTTCTTTTTCATTCTAATTGCTTTGTCGGGTCATGATCCACACTGAGATGAGGTGAAAGATTACAGAGAAAAGTGGTAGAGCCAGGAGCTGTCATGTCATGCTTTCTGGGAACCTTAGATAGATACAATAAGACCTTTAGCAAAAATGTGTGGCTGAATTGAGCAGAAGTGGCTGAGTAAGGCATCAATCTGTTCTGCAATATGAACTGTGCTAGAAAAAAAATCATTAAATTTAATTATTTTTTCAGTATTTCATGATCTGTTTCTACATGGATGTGCAGTATCTCCTACACATGCATGGAAATGGCTGTCCAAGAAAATTAATCCAGTCAAAATCAGTCACTCACAGAGGTTTAGAGAAAGTCACTGCGTATATTTGTTCCAGTCAGTGTTGAGCAGAACATTAGGACTATAAGAATATTTTGTGTTTGTTCCTATGGGCTGTGCCATAGTGTGAGATAACGTCATTTCAATACTCTAGTTACACAAAACATGAAGACATGCTTTTAAAATTCATTATCTACCAAAGGGGCAAATTAGGAGAAACAACCTGTTTTGAAAACCCACTGCAAAGAAATCCAGAATAATAATTTAAAAACTTATTTTAGATGCTGTGCTTTTCTGTAGTCCTGCTTCTAATCCATCAGGCATTAGGAACCTGGTGCTCCAGAGTCTTTTAAGATTTGTGTATGAAAAGTGCTTGGAAATGAATTTTGATTGATCAGTTGCCAGACACAAATTCAAAGTTTTGAAAAACAAACCTGCTTACCTACATTTAAGTGCTGCATAACTATTATATATTGGTCTAAATAAGAGCAATAAAGAACCATAAAAGACTGTGACACTAATTTCCATGTTTGTTGCATTTTAGCACTCACATAAACCTGTAATAGCTCTAACAGAAATACAATCTGCAGCAGTGTATTTTATCTCCAGTGCTAAAATTGAAAAGACAAAGCAGTCAGAGTAGGGTAGGTTTTCATTCTTTTTTTTTTTTTTTTCATTAGATCTTGCTGAAAGATCTGATCATTAATGCATTTCACATCCCCTTTTTATTGAAACTCTTTTGGCAGCCAGAGCACATCACATTTAATTTTTGGACTCCGGCTGTGGGAGCTAGAGCAGCAGGCTGCCATCAGGGCTCGTCGCTGTGTCTCTGAGCCAGTCTTTCCCACATCCTGATGTTCAGCTTTTTCCAAATGAGAATTTGCTGTTAATTAATAGGCAAACAAACAAAGAAGGAAGCTGTTTGTTCTAGAACAAGGAGCGCCTGTTGGTCACCATCCTAGGACAGCTGGTATAGGGTGGAGAAGAACTTACTATGGAATTGAGTCCGTGTTCAGACACTGACCTCCCAGCAGTCCTTCTATGGACAGTCTGTGATGGCACAGCCTGTGGGCTGCTTTGGAGGAGCTGCTTGCCCTTGAATGATGGGTTGAGGCAGAAACTGTGAGCTCCCCAGCAATCTGCTGCTTTGTAGGACAAGTCACCTCCCTTCTGCTCTGCCACCAGACTTCTTCCATGGTCAAGTGGCCACATCAGGAGCTGTATTGCTATTAGTGCGCTCTACAGCAGCCATTCAAACCCCACTTGTGAGCAGCGGAACATCTCAGGTTTAAATGAAGTTACACTGACCTCACAAAATTGTTGCTAACCCCATACATTTACGGCAACATGGACCCTGCAGAATGGAACTACAACAGCCAAAAGGAGTGTGCAACAACATACCTTCCCAAAATCCTTTAGAGATGTGTTCTTAGCAGAAAAGTTCCCAGGAGTGTCATCTTCTAGGAATGTCATGCTATACAATAAGTGAATCCTATTTCAGGTAAACACAAATATGACTCACTGTAAACAAATCTGAAACAGTTAAACTAAGAACTATCCTCAATATTCCTCAGTGCAATCTTCTGCTCCTGCTACCTGAGAAAATTAGTTGTCTGGAAAGCCGAGGTGTAATTTTCATCAAATCTGTTTAACAGCCACTATAGTTATCACAAGGTGATAAATAGGCCACGTGTCCTCCATCAGCTATGAGGCAGCACATTATCAGAAAAGCACTTACCAAGGGTGGAGTGGGTCAGATGGGGCCCATCAATGGAACTCTGCTGGTCTGGGGCGACCAATGTCAGCATGTGGAAGGGACATTTAGACTAGAATGAGTCGATATGACCAGTCTCGATTTAAGGCTTTCGAACAAATAATGTTGTCACAAGATCAGTGCATTCCCAGACGCTATCTCTCTCAAATAAACACAATGGCTTTGAGGGGAATGGCATTCTCTGAGGAACTACAATACACTGAAATAACAACCTCAAGCTTAAAACAGAAAGGAGAAGCAAATAAGTGGAAAATATCAGTGGCTTTCCTGATCGGTATCAATCAGAAGAAGCAATCTTTAGCAGACTTATTATTAGCTGCTAGGCTGTTGAATAGCATCTTCTTACATGAAGCATTTTAACTACACTTAAACTAAGTGAAAAACCAAAAAGAGGGGAAAAAGCTCAGTTTACAAATCTCCTAAGGGCAAAATTTCACCGCAGTAGTCATAATCATGAGTAACAGCAAATGTAAGATAATTCATACAGATGATCATCCTTTGGGGAAAAAAGTGATGGTTTGAGTAAATATGATTTGAAAATGCTTTCCCTTCCCTTTGCTTCCATCCTACATTCATTTCTCTGTTACAGGTAATACAATGTGAGTGCAGCAGTTATTTACTTTAAAATAAGTCAGATCAAGTAGGGACTCTTTAATCTGAGAGACAAGTGACTTGATCAAGCTACTGTTCCTCTTGCATACTGGCTTCCTGAGCTGTAAAAATTCCCTCTCAGCAGGATGCTCTGTGGCCTTACCTGCTGTTAATTGATGCAGCGCTTTCAGTCGTGGCATCCTCGCAGGTGTGACCAGGCTTTTGTTGGGGCTTCTTAGAAAAAAATTCTGATCTACCTGCTAGAATCTGTCAAGAGCCCATTTGTATGCACACAGCTAATGTGCTAGAAATAAAAGCTGCAACCTGTCAAATAAACTCCTGCACCTGTACTAAGCGGTTAAATTGTTCCATCTACCATTCTCGGAGATCAAAGGGCCCTCACTGCAAGGGGCTCTGGAGAAATAAAGAAAATGATAGACCTACTTGTCCTTGAGCTAAAAAAGAAGGGGTGGGGGAAGGAAAGAAAAGTGGACTAGTTCAACTACCTGAAGGAGCTTTTGTTTGGTATGGGCACAACATGAACGCATTCTTTCGCATTAAGAACCAAGAGGAAGAAATTCATTCACCCTTATTATAGTGACGTAGCTGTGGCATTGATGTGTTTTTAACCTTGAATAATTGTTGTCTCTAAAGCTCCAAACAAGTTTTATCCTGTCCACAGGTCAGTTTTGTTACAAAGGCCAATTAGTGGTGCTACCTTAGCCTGCAGCAAAAAGCCAAGTAATAGTGGGGCATGCCCCATCCAGAGGTGATGAATAGCCTGTAGAGCTATAATTTGAGAAGGGGGGAGGGGGGCTTTGAAGCATTTACCTTACATGGAACTCCATTGTCACTGCAGGCTGTTTGATCTTTAAATAATTTACTTAATGATCTCACCATGGGAGCAATTGGCAGAGCAAGATTAGGTTGTAAGGGCCTAATGGACATGGGAAAACTTAAAATTACTAGAAGAGAGGTATGTACAGAACTGATTTTTTTTTTCTGTGTAGATTCATGATTTATATGAGCAGGGAGAGCTGTAAATTATAGTATGTACTTGGAAAGTTCTGGCAGAGGAAACAAGAAAAAAATCTGCATTTGGTAAATGTTTTGAGCAATTTTATTGCTTACTCTTTTAACCTTTGTGTTTTTATTTTGCTTTTCCTTAAAAAAAATAAAAAATAAAAAAAAAATTAAAAAAATGACCTCCGGGAAATTATTGTTTTATAACAGATTAATAGGTCAGCAATAAAAACCTTTGGCCACTGTGATTTGGCTGTTGTTAAAAGGTTGTAGTTAGCATATTTCGTTTTTAATAAAATAAAGGGTTGGAAAGTCTGAGGCTGAAGCTTATGAATGGAAAAAGTGTAGCACGACCCCTTTTACTTAGTAAATATTGTTCTAAAGTATGAATTAATAACTCACTTCGTAATCACACATGGAAACTATGTGTTTTTTGTAGATGTGGGATTTGGGATATTCTACGGTATCTTGCACTGGTAGTCACCAGCACACTCTTCAAGTGCTTGCAGATAATAGTTGTTGTTTTACAATAATATTCTATATATTTTGCATATGGTATATAAAAATACAAAAGAAAAGTTAATTAACTCTATGAAAGAACTGTAGACTTGTTAATATAGATAATTATATAATCTTTTAATATCTGCCTTTGTAGATAGATATCTTTATGTGAAACCAAAGGCATTAGAGAGAATTTAGACATGCCTACTCATCATGCAGTTTGTAAAGCTCTCTATTGTATATAACAAAGAACAAAAAATTCTATATAAATACAAGTAAATTGTCTATATAAATGCAAATAAAAGGGGCAACAAACTTATCTGATTTGTACATATGAATAGCTTTTTAAAAAGTTCTTTAGAAGTGCCCTAAAAGTTCTTAAAAAGTTTGAGGCCTTCAATCAGTAAGCAAATGACAGTGTCTCCTATTTGTTTGGATTTGTATGTGACTGTAACATTATCTTTTATCATCAAAGCAGATCCAGCTTAAGAAAAATTTTGAGGCTCCATTTCTTCAGTGTTTCCTCATTTTCAGTTCTTCTTTTCCTTTATTCAGTCCCCTCCTTTCTTTTCCAGAGCTGACATTAAAACCAAAAAGAGGCATGGGCCTCATTGACTTGCATTTAACTAAACAGAAGAGAGGTAACTGAAAAAGATGAAAAGTATTCCCTGCATCCTTTCACAGATATTTCAAAAAACAACATTTTAAGGCGAGTGGGGGTACTTGTAACAGATAGAAAACTGTTGTCTGATCCAACCTTTTGGAGTGTGCCTTCACTGCAGGTTTAAGCTGAGTTTTTTTCCAGTATTTAATAAACTGAGATCCTCCAGCAGGAATACTGGAAGCCTGTTATTGAAATAAAATCCTCTAAGCTTAAGATGCCAAGGGCAAGTCTGACAGTTCCTGTCCACTTTCTTTCACAATGAGAGCTTTTACTTCATGGACATCCTGGTTGACTTGGTTGGTTGTTGTTTATTGTTGACTTTTGGATGAAGAATGGTCTGACAACAAGTTTGTCAAGTTGAAGAGACCTCAACAACAGTGAAAGTATAGGAGTGACAGGAAAACATGGAATGGGTTCTAGAACAGGTCTGGCAACACAATTCTGTCTGAAACAGGATATCTTTCAGAAAAGTTGGAAGGAAAAGAAAGAAATGCTAGAGTTGATGCTCAGCTGACTGAGATAAATTGTGTTTGTTACTTTTGGAAGAAAAACTACAGCATTGGTGGAAATGTATTGTAGACTGATAACTTCAGTCACTGACACTGGAAAATATGTTTAGGTATGGTGGAATTCCATTTGTTTTAGTTGCAGACTTGGCTGATAGCCTAAATTTGTCAATATTATGGTTTCCTGTTTTACTTCATTCAATTTATGTTTGGTCTAAGAATCCAAGCTAGGGGTAAAAAATAAAGCCAGAATTAAAGATTAATTTAAAGTGGTATTTAATGGATTAGTGCCAATGAGCTGTTCCAAAATTGGAATTATGAATTTATTATGTATAAATATTTAATTTTTAAAATTAACCTATGTGTTTTTAAACTATTCATATACACAATGTTGAATCAAATTTCTTAACCTACTCCACTATGTCAAAATTATTGTTTATTTAATGTTCCCTGTCCCACTGTCCCAAGTAGGCCATTGAACTTTTCCCTGTTGAAAGAGATAAATAAATGTTAAATGCCTGTGATGCTCTCTGAGTAGAAATGGTAGGTGTCCTGCAATGGAATAAATACTTGCTAGACAGAATGCAAGAGTCTATAACATAAACAAATCAAATAATCAAAGAAAAACTAATCTTGCCTTATGTGAGGGCTTGAGAATGGTTAGAATTTATATTGGCTGGAAACAGAAACAAATATCATTGTTTAGTGCTGCTGTGACATGAACACAAAGTCACAAATGCAAAGCAAATATGCTCTTTCAATGCCAGAAATAAAACAGGAATAAAAAGAGGAGAAGAAATGTAATAATGTGCCCAAAGCGTGTCCAAATGTTGAAGAAGCAGGAGTGAATAGAGTAAAACATATTGTTGGCACTCTGTGTTTTTAAGAGAAGAATGTACATGATGCAGCACAAATGTTATCCCCAGCTCCCAGCCTGGGGGGAAGGGAAGGGAAGGGAAGGGAAGGGAAGGGAAGGGAAGGGAAGGGAAGGGAAGGGAACGGAAGGGAAGGGAAGGGAAGGGAAGGGAAGGGAAGGGAAGGGAAGGGAAGGGAAGGGAAGGGAAGGGAAGGGAAGGGAAGGGAAGGGAAGGGAAGGGAAGGGAAGGGAAGGGAAGGGAAGGGAAGGGAAGGGAAGGGAAGGGAAGGGAAGGAAGGGAAGGGAAGGGAAGGGAAGGGAAGGGAAGGGAAGGGAAGGGAAGGGAAGGGAAGGGAAGGGAAGGGAAGGGAAGGGAAGGGAGCTTCAAGAATATGTTTAATGTGCACATTCACTGATATTTCATGAGTTTCCTATTAATATGGGCAATTAAGAAGAGACTCTTGTTTTTCTTCTCTAAGGAAGAGTATACTTCAACTGTGTATGTATGAAATATGTGTGCGTAATATGTATACGTATATATTTACACACATACACACAGGCTGAAGGATTGCAATATAAGGGAATTCTGGGTGAACTCAAACACCTGTTAATATGAGACAAGGATACAAAGTCAGATGTGCATAAGCTGATAAATTCTCTTTGAATCAAGTAAGAGTATTGTGAACTTACATATAGCTGCCAAACTTGTCATGAAGCTGGGTTACATTTATTCAGTTTAGTTAATGAGATGTTTCCCTTTGTGCAAAAGATGTATTCATGGTAAAATGCCTCAGACAGCCTTCATGACTGATATCCTCTGGATTTTTAAAGGAGGCAGTTTGGTAGGCTGAACAAACACTAACAAATCCCAACAGCATACCTGGTGTGGAAGATTTCCTCCAGGGGCAGAAAGGGTAGATCAGGCTCAATAGATCAGCCACTACTTGGCCTGCTCACTGAATCTGCCAATTAGTGCAGAGCATTATGGCATGTTTGTGTTGTGGCAGCTAGCGAAAGAGACCTGCCAAACTCATTCTATACAGAACCCCAAACATCCATTAGATGCAAGATGCTTTTCATCCTGATGAGTTGGCTTCAGTTCAAACTAATGGCCAACTGATGAGAAAGTTCATTAACTCTGAAGTATTCAGTCCCTCAGGAGGTGTAAACTAAAAAGTGGGGTCCTACAGATATACATAACATAACAAAAAAGATGTTAAAATATTGAAATTACAAAGCCAAACACTTTAATGGTAGGAAATGAGAGAATTAAATTTACTCCTAGTATTTTCGTGTTGTCTCCTTAGCACATGCATTATAACACGGTCTTTAATTACAGTCTGTCATTTCTGTTTTTTTTCCCACATGTATTGGAAGGGCACAAATCCTCAGAACCAACTACTTCCTTTGAGCATGATAAGTGAGTGAAATGTAGTTCTGTCTTACTTAAGAACAATGTTCTTCCATTGCTGGATATATTGCTGGTTTATGATATTAGTGTAATGCATGTTTTGTGAAAGTAGAAGATGTGAAGATATATAGACAGCAGTATGACTGCAGTATGATTTCCATTAAAATTAAAGGCATTTTTTCAGATATATACAAATCAAAATGGAATACATGTAAATGTATGTCTATATGTAGTTTCTCATTGCTTTATATCCTCTAATTGTTTATTCTTGTCAGATATTGGAGAACATGTGCTAAAGTCTACCTACTTCTTATTTGAACTCCTCCACTGCTGTAAACCCATATATACTGCAACAGTTAGATGAGTGCAAGAGAAAATACAGGAACCAGAGTCCTAAAAACAACCATTTATTTTGGGAAACATTTTCTTTATCTACTATGTGACATAAGGCTCTAATAGTTAAGGGTCTAAGAGTGAAGTATGTGTAATCTCACTCCAGAGGTCTAGCAGTCATGGAAACATCTCTAAATTTCCCTCACTGTTCAAGTGGCAAGGGTAGGAAATTAAATCCTTGCGAGGCTCAGAGGTACAGAAATAAACATTTGGCGAATCTGAGAAAAATATCTTCGACTACGGAAAAATATTCATTGCTATTTAATCTTTTCTTCATCCTAAATCTGTATGAGCAACAATGTGCGCATACAGATGTACAAAAGTATAATGTAGAATAAGACATTTCTGTGCAAAAGTAACACAAGTCTAACAAAGCATATATGGAATTCTGCATTTCTGGCTGTTAAGCATAATATAGAGACAAGATTGTAAATAAAAGTGTTTGCAGTCAGATTGCAGTTCTGTGACTAGTCTCTGCAACATCCCTGCTTTGCTTTATCAGGGATTTCAAGGGCTTGAACAAAGCAGCACAGAGTTAGGGAACTCTCTTTGGTCAACAAATACTCCTCAGCCTTAATGAACTGGTCCTTAAGTACCAGGTTCAAGACAAAGTGAGTGCTTTCTACTCTGATGCAGATGTAGGTGTCAAGTGCTACTTAACCATAATACAAAGAGGGTGTACATACTCAGGGCACAGGCATCACAGCAGCTAGAACCCATGTATTAAAGCCATGGGAAAAGGCAGAAGAGGAGTGGAATGACAGAGGAGAAGGAGGTTATCAAGCTACTCGGCCACCACAGAGTCAACACACAGCTTCCTGCAGCTCAGGGAGCGCATGTCTGATGTCCAGCTTACCTCACCATTCCTCTCCAGGAAGTGCAAACAAAACACATGAATTTCTAAACCCAGTGACAATTTAACTGAAACATGGAATTAACAGTTCATAGACCTTCCCAGTCATGCGTATGGGGCAGTCCTTGGCCTTTGGTTTGTCTCCATCTCTATTTTTACATGTATACATTTTGTCAGTGTACAATATTTTCATGTTACTTGTCCAAACGCAGAGTATAAATCTGAACATCTCCAGGCACATGAAAACTTTGCCAATAAAATTCAAGGCATGTTTGTAGATTTTATCTACAGGGAAAATGAGGTTTATTAGAAGTCACAGAAGAGTGACCCTTTTTGTTATCAAGGTCTTTCGAAACATGATAAGGATTCTGTGTAATGCAACTTAGGGAATGTTTGTAAATTCAGGTTTATTTGTACTATCCAACTGTGTCCCAGGGAATTAGTTACTTCTGGGTTGGATTTCTCAGAAAGTATTTTTTTGTATTTAAAAGAAAAGTGTTTCTAAAGACATTATTGTTAGGTTATATAGTTGACATATTCGTGAGGCAAATATTCTTTGATGAGTGTGCTTGTGGCTGAGCTCTGCTAGCCTTGCTAAGAGCCCTGACATGCAGAAAGCATGATGATGCAGTTCTGTTCTCTCCCTCCTGATTCGAGTCAAGCCCATTTGAGTCTGATTTTCCACAACACAGCACTTTTTTGTATCTTGTCTTTGCTTCTCTCTGAGACACAATACAAACTTTTCCCTTCTATCTTGTTAGTGTAAACAAAGAGTCAAAGGTGTTGCCAGTTTTTATGTTCATTACGTTTACATAATCCAAACTTCTATACTCACTAAGGAAGCAGCACAGAATGGGATGTACCCTCTTGTGGGCAAAATGAATTTTACAGCCTTCCCTGCAACATGCAGGCTCCAGCTTGGTTTCACTTAGACTCTCCTTATGATAAAAAAAAATCACACCTATATTCAGAGATTTGAACAGCATTTTGAAGCATTAGTGTCCAAAGCTGTCCGCCCGTTGAGCATCTATGGAGGAATCCATGCACGATCTTGAGATCTGCGACGCATAGCACACACACTTATTTTTTCTTAAAAATAAGAAGCACACACAGCCCCAGTGCCATTGCACAGAGCCTCATCACTGGCTCATGGAGTCCCATCATACAGGGTCCCACAACCTCTTTGTCCCATCCGCATCACACAGACCTGAAAACCCAACAAGTAACCCAGACAGAAAGATTCTCTCTTTCCCCTAATCCAACACGAGAAGATGGTCTTCTGTCTCTGGATGGACAAGAAATGGTGCAGTTCCTAGAACTTTCCCATTACATGACAGTGGAGGAGTAGGCAAGTCCTTTTGCCTCGTGCAGTAACTCCGTCTTCCAAAAAATGGCTGAGGAATACTGCGGATTCTGCTCCACAGGATTCCTTTGAACACAGAAGCCTTAAATGTTACATATTATGTTCCAACCTGTTATACATAATTTAGATTAAATTAGAAAATTCTCCTTTGTATTTTTCATTCTGCAGTGAGATCATTTAAAATGTTACAAGTAAATAAAACATATTTTATGTTTTATGTATTTTATAAAATAAATATAATTCTGTTTTCCAAATCCTAGTAATATTCCTTCCTAGATTAAATCATGCAATTAATACTATTTCCATACATTTTCCTTAATTAGCATTTGAAATGCTTATCATTTTATGCTAAATTCTATGATCTTAAGCTATCTATCTTTGCTTAGTAGATGATGCCTTTTTATGCATGAAAATATTTAGTTTTATTATACAGTCTTCATACTAAATCTAGGAGAAATAGCTATTGAATATTAATCAAGTTTGATTAAACACAACTACACAGTTTTTCATTAATTTAAATTTATGCTGATATTATTTTGATTGAACTGAAACATCAGTTTAAATAAAAACAGTTCTACCAAAGTATTTCTAGTTTAGTAAATTTGAACTAAGCACAAATGCTAAAAGGTCTGTACATGCCAGTTCCTTCTCTCTAAGAGTTGCTTCCCTCTCACACAGCTGGGATATTCCAGATTCCTGAATCACTGAGTGAACAAGGATGGAAGGCACCTCTGGAGATCATGTGCTCAGAATGTGGTCAGCCAAAGAAGGTTGCCAAGGACCATGCCTGGTGATGTTTGGAGATTTCCAAGGAGGGAGGTTCCATGTCTCTGGGAAACCTAATCATCTTCACAGTAAAATAAATAAATAAACAAAGTTTTCTGTTTAAGTGTAACATTATCTGCTTTGGTTTCTGCCCATTGTCTTTGGTTCTGTCATTGAGTACCACAGAGAAAATTATGGTTCTATTGCCTTTACTGCCTCCCTTCAGACATTTATACACGTTGAGGAGATCTTCTGAGATCTCTCTTCTCCAAGCTGAACAATACCAGCAATCTCAGCCTCTTTTTGTTGACATATGCTCTTGTTCCTTCAAGACCTTCTAGGCTTTTGCTGGACTCATTCCAGTATGTCCATGTTTTTCTTGTACTGGGGATCCCAGCACTGGTAACTGCGCTCCAGATCTATTTCATTAGTGCTATGTACAGTGGAAGAATCACTTTGGTTTTTCTGCTGGCAGTACACAGCCTGACGCAGCCTGCTCTGTTGCAAGGGCACCTTGCTGACTTGCATTTAATGTGGTGCCCACTACTGAAGGCTGACAACCAGATGGGCCTTGTGCCTCTGATCCCAACACTTTGAGACCAACTGTTTAACTAGTTTCCAGAACTCCTCGTTGCCCACTTAGTAATCAGAACTCGGACTGGAACAAGGACTAGATGGAGGAGGTTCACATGGAAGGAATTAGCAATGATGACTTGTCAGCTAGGTCAGCAGATAAATTCCAGAGCCAGGAAAGGAATCCAAGATTCCAGACTACGCAACCAGCAAGAGGCAAAATATTTATCTTTTCTCTTTTTTGCCCTGTTCTTTGAACAATATAATGCCTGCTGTTTGTATCAAATAATTTTTCAGACTGGTAACAATGATATTTATACTATATTGATTGTCCAGACCAGGCAGCAATGATATTATGCCGCACAACAAAGTGTCTGTTTTCTTCTAATTATTTCCCCCTTCTGAACAATGGAATAACACATTAACATAAATTTTATAAAATGATGACAAAGCCGAAATATTTACATGTAAGGAAATACACCTGCTTAAATAACGCAGATTTGTTCCACATTATAAAATTATGAAAAAATCAGACTATGGAGACATCAATTTGAACACTTAAAATGAGTGTTCAACTCCTGCATGAATATATCTCTGTAGCTCAATTCTTCATTTGAAAAAAAGAAAAAAAAACAGCTTGTCTCACAGAAGTGCAGTGAGATAAATTCAAATATTGCGATGGCAAGTACAATAAATAAGAAAAACAAGAGAGTATTACAAAACATGTAATAAGGCTCAATAAAAATACAATGTACATGCTTAATAGAGTCAAAAGTGTTGAACAGGGACTTGCTAAGTTACAGTTGTCCATTTTCTGTCCTGGGTGAGGGACGGGGCTGGTGGCAAATGTAATGTATGGTCATGTCATTAATGGTTGTTTCAGCATATAAATTCATGTAGTTCAAACAAGGATTTCATAGGAATCTGCTAATTTTGAATATTTAATTTGGCATCCTTAACACATGCAATAGTACTTATTCTGCGTGCATTAGCACATATGAATGGAATAGCGTTCTTAAAAAGCCTACAATTACTACTACTAATAATAAAAATCTAGGATCATGCTAATGAACTCTAATCTTTCTACATGTCTGTGATGCTTTTAGGAAACGTTGGGTTTAGAGGCGTTTTATTTTCTGCTCTGCATTGTGAATCTGATGTCATTTAAATATATAAGAGCCCTATTGTTCTGTCATTTATGCCCCATGCATTTCTGCTTTTAGCATGATTAAACAAAAGAGACACATACCAAAGCTTTCTCGTTTGAATAATGCAACATCAATATTTTACATCTTGGGCTGCATTTCAATTTTTTCCTCAGCAAGGTGAACATTTGAAAAGGAAGTAACCATTGCATGTAAAAGCGTCAATTAAGTTACAGTCTCCTCTTTTCCAAAAGAGATACATGTCTCAAAAAATACGTGTTACTGAGTAGTTGTCATTTTGTCATAAACCAGTTCTCCAGTTGATTTTCTTATTCTTTAGTAACATAAAGCAAGTAATAATGTATTTACATAGCAATTCCTTTCTAAATGCTTTCAGTATACATCTTTGACAGTGCTTTTACCTCAAATGAGGAGCAGCAGTACATTGTACGGATGTGCCTAAGAGACCCAAGAGTACATTACTGGGAATATGGGAGTTCAGATGCAATTTACACAAAGCACAGAGTGTTTTTCTTCATGTTGGGTTGGACTGGGCTGTAGAGATAAGAGCTGTTGGTTCATCAGCTTCTAGGAGTTGATACGCCTTGGATCTTCAATAATGTTTCCATGAATCCAGCTCTCCAAAAGAATTATCTGCAGCTGAATCTGCAACTGCAATTGCTTCACTTTCATGACACTGAAAGTTCTGTGACATCATGTGCATCCAAACAAAGCACTGAGAGCTACGTGCTGGTCTTTTGCACTGGAGCTGACACATCCTTATATCAGATTCATGAGCTGATGGCTGCTTAGCAGTAAATCAAAAAGAGTTTCAAGGAAATTAAATGTGTTGTGGTATAAGAAAAAAAAAAAAAAATTAAAGAAAAAAAAATCTTTGCAAATAGTAGGCCAATCTCACATGTACAATCAGAGCCAGTCTGGATTCCTTTTGAGAAATTCCATCAATTCCTGCCAGACACATACCTTTCTGTATGCATAACAGTACCTGAAAGGACGTGCCCTATAATATAACATTCTGCCATTGTTTTTCCTCAAAAACCTACAACACTACAGCCTGCAATCAGCAGATTAGGTGCTTAATGCCATGGCATTAAATGACACATCTCACATCTTTACACCCTGACTTGAAAACAAGTAATCCTCTTGTTAAGTTTCCCCTCTCTCAACATTACATTTTTACACCTGCTCTCATCCAGGATAATGAAATATTTCTGCATGTTGGACCATTTCTTCCATTTGCTCTAGTAGTTTTTGTTTACCATGATTTCCAACAGTCTTTTGAAAGTAAGGACTATAACAGCTAAGTGATAAGTGGATGTTTGTTTATCAAAGCTTAAAAATAAGAAAGCAAAACTCATAAAATGCCAATATTGCTTAGAGTGACAAAACAATTTAGATCTTTTGGCTAATAATGTGGTAATTGCAGTGATTCATTCTTACCTCTGTCACACAGCAGATAAAATTTTGGAATTGAACAGTCTCATTATTTAGTATTTGTCATCTCATGTTTGGTAACTAATATTTAATACTGAGTATTTAGGTTGTGTTAGACAAGTTTTTTCTTAATGCTAGAGCGGATAAAACTGATTTCTGGCATATACAATTCAACTGGCATAGACTTCAGTAGGAATTACTTTTTGCAATAATTTTGTGCAAGTATGAAATGTCTAAAAGTAAAAATAATGCAGACTTTAAAGATATTCAAAGTATGTATTTCAGTTTAGAACAGAGTGTGGTAGGATTATAGGACATATATAATGGCTTTTTAGAAAGGTTCATAGAATTCCATAAAGACCCATGAAATTCCTTTTTATTGTCCAAGATTAACCTTGTGTTTTTTTTTTCTTACATATTGTCTGTAATTAACAGACAAATACAGAAATATAAAATACATGTAACTATAACTTGTCAAATACATCCATTTCTCACTGCTTACCTGTCATGAGGCATTATCTTGATAAATACACATATGTACCAAAGACTGTATTTTATTACAGTTCATTCTATTGTCAAAGTCTTTTGCATTACACAGTCAGAAATCCTTGAAGTTAAATGTCCAGTCTTTTGAAACTTAGAATAAAAGATGTTTAATACTTTTCCATTTATTGAAGTGTTTTAACACCTCTCATATTACTCAGAGGAATGAATTGCTTGAGAATGAGGTTAATACTCTACAAAAGCCTGCTTTTAAAAACCCTATAAGAGGGGTCAAAGACCAGGAAATGCTCTCACTATAATTCTCATGTTCAGCTGAATTGGCTATGGCAACTGCACTAAGAATGCAAGTTTGAATTTCAGTATGTTCCAGAAACCTGTAACTTTGCATTATAATGATTCATGCGATAACAGAATGGAATTGCAAACATTTCTGATGTAGCTTAGTTTAATTTATAATTTAATAAAGTGATATTTTAAGTTAAGTAATTACTTTCTAATACAACAAAAAAAATGTTCATTTGATAGCTACTAAATGCATCCCTTTACATTTTACCTGTAGAATGCTCTGTGTTTGGTGACAGGTTAAATGTATACTATACACAGGGAGCCAACATTTGTCTTTGTAATACTGCAGCAGCCATGGCAATTTTACTGCATTCTTATTATTTTAAGCCGTCTCCATTGTCTCCTAAAGACCATAATTAGAAGCTGAAAACTTAAAGCAACCAAACTCAATAAGCTCTCATTATGAACAAAATATTCTACTGTTGCTCAACAAGTGACCATATGTAGCTCAACACGGTAATGTATTTTTCCTTAATTATGTCTCTAAAGATCCAATATTGAGTCATTTCTCAAACAAAGCCTTCATTAATTGCAATGGAAGTTTTGTTTCAGTAATGCCACAGTACTGGCTTTTTAGGTACTTCCATGTGTTTAGCCATAATTATTCTCTAAATGCTTCTTATATTAAGGGTTATTTTTGTTGTCATTGTTATGATGGCTTTCAAGAATACAATTTATTTTCTGGGGAAATTATCAGTGAGCGCCCATTTAGTTAAGACTGTTGTCTTACAGACCGTTAAAGCAACTCAGTGAAGAATAGGAACATAATGCTCCAGAGCAGGATGAGGATGAAACAGAAACTTATGAAAAAGTAGTTCTGTCTTGGAGACCTGTGTCAGAACACTAAGACTTCCTAAGTGCATTTGTAGTATTTTTGGTAGTGCTGTGGGTGGTCTCATTTATACAACTACTTTTAGCAGAATCATGATGTCACATACTTTGTACATTACAAGGTATGCTATAGGGAGTCTTCAAACACTGAGCTTTTCCCCCAGGAAAGCTATGCAAGCATGAGTTCCCAACTTCTCCTCTAACTACAGTTCAGAATCACCTTTCAAATTTTCCAGTGTAGTACAATGCTCAGAAATGTTTGTCTGGCTGGAACAGTCCCCATGATCTTGCAGCTGGTCTGCACCAACCTATTATCCCGGCCAGAAAAATGACAGTGAAAGAAAGAGAAGTTAATTTCATCCAGAAATGCTGCAAACACATTATATGTTTGCTAAGATCAGCTGGGATTTGTAACAGGTGCACAGTGCATGCAATAGAAAGCAGCTTCGGTTGGATATGCAGAGGTGGGACTGGATGAAAGTGCGATGGAAAAATGTGCTTTTCATTCCATGTTGCTGAGGAGTGATTTTAGTCTCCAAACAGTCACTCCTAGTCACATACTTTGCTGAGAAACCTTTTTACTTTTTATGTTTTGATTTTTTTTTTGTTGCTTGTTTGGACTTGGTAGTGTTAGTTTGATGATTGGACCTGATGGTTTTAAGGGTCTTTGCTAACCTAAACAATTCAATGATTCTATGAGAATATATATCCAATCAGTACAGCCTTCCTCACAGCTTTCAGATCACACCATAATGGTTATGCAAGCTGTTTGCATGCTCAGAGCTGAAGAAGCCACCTGTGGTCAACATTCTCATCAGAGGAGGCCTCTGTTGGAGGGACAACAGGTGGAAGCAGCAAATTGGAAAGGGCTACACAGCCCTGGTCAGGTGTTCCTTCTTAAGGACTCTGCAACCTGCTCTTTGAGATGTAGGCTCAGAGAATATCCTGATGGTAGAAAGCAAAAAGGGAACATTTCAGCCTCACATATACAGCTGATTCTCTCAATCTGGTAAATTTAATACGCCAAAAGTAGAACAGGCAGTACCTTTAAGCTCCCAGATACAAGTACCAGGTAGTCCTGATGCTCTTATTTGAAGATATTAAAACTGTTTAGGGAAAGTGCTTATGACCACTGAGTCTCTTCCAAAAACTGGTGGCAAGTACAGAGAGGTATGTATTTGGTGGGTGTTGTGTTGTGATTTGTTTTTAGGAAGTCTGAGTTTTATAGCAGCTTGACAGAAATTGTATCTAGGGAATCAAGCAGTCTGAAAGAATCCTACCCAAGATGTTTCTCTCTCTATCCAGCGGGCTTTTATGCAGTCTTGGAGATGTTTCCTGCTTGGAGTGAGATGGTTTCTGGCTAGATGCTCTTCTACACAGCCTCGTGTCACTCAATAGACTTCTGCTGTGGTGCAGCTTGATTTCTTGTGCTCTAATACAACATGGGAAAGGTTGATTTGCCAGTCTTTGTGGGGATGGATCTAATAGCCAGTGTGGAAAAAACTTTCTTGCATTCAGATTATCACCAGTCTGGGAGAACTAGCTAAGATTTATATGTGGCTTGCTTATATCAAAAATGAGTTAGCACTTCAGAACCTGGGAATAGGTATTTTTATTATGATACAATAAATTCATTAATGTAAATATTACTTAAAATTGCATTAATGCAATGCTCTTCTTCTTGGAGATTTGTAGAAAGAATTGGCACAAATCACCAGATCTAGAGGCACTCTTTAATTTATCAAAGCAGGTATAAATCCTATGCTTTCCATTTTCAATGTAAAGTTTTTTCACAAAATTGAGCAGTATGTTTTTTTCAGTTTTTCCTCCCAAATACCTTTATTCCTTGGAAATATAAGAAAAAGAAACGTGATAAAATTAATGATAGGGCTTTCTTCTCGTTGACTTGAATGTCAGGGAGAATGCTAACACATCATGAGTGCACATGAAACTGTGAGAGAGGGTCACCAAGCACAGCAGTTTAGCATTTTCTGTAGGGAAACTGTGAGTAGATGTATCTAATGGGTTTCTGATTTGCAACCATTCTCTAGCCTCATTGTGTTTGTTAAGCGCTGGAGAAAAAAAAAAAAAAAAAAAAGTAGCCGGAGAATCAAAGGCAGAAAGATATTCTGTAAAGTGAATTGCTGTATTCTGTAAAGTGAATTCTAGAAGCCTGTTGTTGTAAATGTTCAGAGTTTGGAGCAGCCTTTGAAGTGACATGGAATGCGTATGATACCTGCCTATTCATTTAGCTACTGATAAGGTCCTAATTAGCACAGCACTCAGATCACCTCCCTTATGGTGAGGTATAGAAATAACCATGTGTTCTACTTCCTTCCTTCCTTCGCAGCTGTTAGAGAAGCAGCTTTCAAGTTTTGTATGTTTTGTCAGTATGTGTTTGGTGCATTTGTAAATAACTTGCTAGGCAAAAATGGTCTCAGTAAGAAACTCAGCTTTTATTCCTGAGAAGCAGTGAATTCAGCAGTCATTTAAGACACTCAAGAGACTGAGTTCTGCAGCTGTAGGTCAGGCTGGTAACAAATCCTGGCCTTGGGCTTCCACTCTCCTGTCAGAGGGAGTCCCAGTACTTCTCCTTCTGCCGTGCGGGATCAGGTCCCCTGAAAAGTGCTTCAGTGGAAATGTTCCACAGCACAGGAGAAATGCCTCCTGAAAGCAAAACTCCAGGATCAGGCCCTTCAATTTTAAAAATGACACTTAATATGGACAGACAAAGGCACAGGAGAAGAACACACTGACTCTCTGTACACCTGGAGGAGGGATAGTAGTACAAAACAAGCTTTTCTTTAACCACAACGGCAATCTTCTAACAGCAGCAAACACTCAAAAGCACAGAATTCAGAGGTTGATAATCATCTTTCAGTTCAGGTTATTGCATGCAATTTTTCACATTCATTCAGTTTTCTTCATATAGCTCTTAGTAAAGTAACTCCCTTAACAATAAAAGCTTTTATGGCAGCCCATTACACTTGAGAACTAACCACTCCTAGTTTTTTTTATTGGCTTCTTGGAATATTTATAGCAGCCTTTGTTCTCTTTGCAAGCTTATGCATTTGGGTGTGTATGGAGATTTTTCTTTTTCTTTGGCAATTGAGTATGATGGTGAAGTACATATATTTTTACATCTGTAAGGTTTTAAAGTTTTATGTTTGTTTTCCTCTATATATTATTATTGGCACCGAAGCGAACATTCATCCTGCTCTCACTGTTTTGTATTTGAGTATTCACTGCTGGAGAGTTCTCATTCCAAGCTGCCCAACAAAAAGCATGATTTGCCACCATGCTACATCTGCCTGATGAACTGGTTAGACTTTATACACAGAGATGTCTTGATATCTGGCTCCACGCTAACAAAGCAAAGAATTTGCTTAGTTTCTAAAGGTATAGCTTAAATTTCCACGTCAAGAAAGTGATAGAAAACTCTTACATTAATACAGCAGCTTTGCATTCTTGTAGGAATTAGCTGAGTGCTCACTGGAACTATTGTGATGACTTATCTTTGCATGTCACATTGGATCCAAAGCAGTCCTAAAACTTCTAATACAGCTAACCTAAGAGGAAAAAATGCCTCCAAATGGGAATCTGCTTTTGAATACCTCTACCTTTGGAAATTTTTCATTGAATTTTGTATTTTCTTCTTCATAAACAACCTGTTGTTCACACCAGGTTTACAAAGTTTACACTGAATATGTTAATAGATGGAGGAATTCAGTATATAGGTATGACTTTTCTTATTGTCCTGCCTAACAAAAAGAAATTGTACAAATGGTAGTGATGGAACAGTGAAAAGGAGATTTCTTTTACCATCTACAGTTTAAAAAATAATCTTTCTACTAAGTATTAAGACAAAACAAATCATAAATAACAATAATAATTTCTGAGTTTGTAAGAAACATCCTTATTGAATAAATAATAAGTAAGTTAAAATATTCCTTTCCTTTAGACAATAAAGACTAGAAAGCTATCCACTATTTAAGAAAAATAAAGATACAAATTTTTGATATGAAATGACTTGTAACATTTAAAATAAAAACAGGAATGTAATAATAAACATGGTTTTTTTCCCATGGCATCTCTCATAGAGAAGCACTTTCTTGGGGCTTTGCTGCTGGAATCTCTCTAAGTAGGTGAAATCATAATTTTTACTAATAATACCAAAAAAGTCAGTTTGGTATTGATTACATATTAGCTACTTTTTGCCACAGGTCAACTTCCTTTAAGGGTTTTATCAGGTAGTTACACCCTCCCTGGTGTGAGACTATGAAAAAATATCACACTGTAGATCAGTCTGTTTTCCTTAATAGGACAATAGTGATTACATTGCTATCGTTAAGTTTGGATTAGCAAATGTCCCACTGGGGGCACTCAGTGCAATCCTCCTCTCACCTAGAGATGAAGCCTACAAAAACCAATTCTTTGGCTCTTTCTCTCTGTCACTTTATTTCCCAGGAAGGGGTGTCAGCCTTTCAAGCAATGGTTTTCATCTCCTGAGTGATTCAGGAGAGCCTTGCTCTGCCATGTCCATTTGGTCACAACCAGTGGCTGCTTCCTGGTCTGAGGCCAACACTGATGCCCGTTTTCTGTTTCTTTGCCATGGTGCTGGCACCAAAGATACAATGGGAACAGACTCTGAACACCAAACAGGGACTGACTACAATTTTCCGTTGGAGATGGAATCCAAAAAAAAAAATGATGTGAGAAGTTACCAAGTGCCTTCGCTGTTTTAACTTCACCCTCCAGAAGTTCGTGTCTTCTTGGTAAGTTTCTTGTCCCTGTATGAAGACACAAAACACTTAGCGGCCAACCTAACTTCAGCATCATGGGACAGCAGCCATATATCAGAGAGGACGCAGAGTGAAAATAGCTTTGGCATAAATCACCTTTTTGTGGCAGTGAACAGGAGTGACAGGCTTTTGTTTCCTCATCTCAAGTTTTGTTTGCAAACTACTACTGGGTTCCTGTTTTTGTGGGGTTTTTTTTCTTCAGATTATTGGAGTGTCTGACGTGCAGTATCTGTGTCACTGTGTTCAACTAGAGGGAGCAGCTGTGATGTATAGGGGAAAAGAAGTCACAAAAAGCCCACAGGGATCTCTCCCAGAGCATCCTGACCCTGCTCTGCTCCAGTAAACATGGGAGACCTCAAGCCATTGCACAGAGAGATGACAGAATCCACTGAAAGCAATCTGCCAATTACATCTTACAGGAGTGTGGTAATGTGACACATTGCATTTGAGGAGTCAGCACCTGTGAGAAGAAAAGATGTCAGCAGGTTGTAGCTGATAATGGAAGAACACAAAGCAGAGTAGGGTAAGCTGTTTCATGCTCTGAACGTATACCATGTTATGTCAGGTCTTTGGTCCTAATGTTTAAGTTCTTTATTATATCAGTCTCCAGTTGTGTTTACTTGCAACAGTACAGTTCAGAACACAAGAAACAAGCCATTTTTTAAGGACTGAAGACAAAACATTGAAATTACATGATGACTTTAGGGGAAGATGAGTCTAGGAAGACTTGCCAACATAGCCAAATTGAGGAGGGATAGTGAAAGTTAAAACAAATAATGGTAGATGAATTGTCTTACTTGGACTTCCCCATTAGCAGGACTGAGTGGCAATGACCTTTGTGGACAAGTCACAAGGGCTCCTTGAAGCCCTCTAGCATCACTCATTTGATGATATATGCTATGCAGAAAGTGTATGAATCCTGTGGTGACAGTAGTTGCAGAGTTACTGTGAAACTCAAACCAGATGTCAGAAAAGACAATTTTGTCAGCAATAACAACCAACCCCTTAACCCAACGTACTTTTTCACTGCTCTGAAAAAAAAACCTAGAAACAAAATCTTAGTCTGGATATCAGCACATCGATTAACTGCAAGTTTTTGTGCTGCCATTGCATCGCTTTTTATGATTTAACCAAACATTTCTAAAATAGTTGTGAATCTGACTCTGAACTAAAACTCCTAGAAATTCAGAAAGCTGGTATAGAGTCAAATTTGGTAAGCGCTGGAAAATGCTTCAAATTATACTCTAAATATTATTCATATGTATTTGTAGGCTTATGCACAATAAGCATAAAAGTAATTGCTAAATAAAATTTTGGGTTTTTTTTTAGTTGTTTTTAATTTTCACTGTGCCATAGCTTTTTTTTTTTTTTAACTGAAACATAGAGAAATGTTTAAAAGAAGCAGTACTGAGCTTGTTTGAAATTATTTTCTGACAGCAAGAGAAGTCAACATATTAGGAGTTGAGTTACAAGGTGAACACAACCTTTCAAGATTTTAAAACATGAGGTATAAATACTGTTGCTTTCCCAGTAAATAGCAATCATATGGACAAAAATGGGAATGAGCCTTAAAAAATAAATAAATAAAGAGAGAGTCTATTCAGCTGAAATCCTGGGAACTTTAATGTTGTAGAACACTGTTGGATCACTTCAGTTTTGCAAGCACTTTGTCTTGGCTGAAAGGTGAAATTAACAGCTTTCTGAAAGCCCTGGGAAGCCATTGTGTCAATGCCACATGCTACCGACCACTGTTTGATTCCAGTGCCACTGGTTCAGATGAGCACTGCAATCAGGAGTATTAAAAGTCAATTCATGAATTGTGTTGCATGAGGCAATGGAGCTGCTTACAAATAAAAGAACTGACTGGGGATTTTATAGGTGTCTATATGAATATAGGAATGTTAAATATACCAAATAATACAGTTGAATTCAGCAAAATTAAAGTAACCGGGCTGGAAAAAAAAAAAAAAAATGGAGAGAGATGGGAGAGGGCAATTGAATAAAATATTACCTGATATATGTAAAATTCAGACAATGTTGGACAACCTTCTCAGATACAAATACTTTGAGGAATAACACGTTAGTACGTCTTTCAGATGCTAATACTCATAGTTTTCTCCACTTCAGCATGATAGACTGTTGAGTTTTCAGTCTGTCAAGATATTCTCTGAATTTGGGGAGGTGGGTATCCCACCATTCTTTTTAACTAGGTAAAAGACAGATGGTAATTTACGCTGTGGTCACTGTGTTTTCTGCTCTTTTCCTTTCTTTTTTCTCTCTTTCTTTCTCTCTTCCTTCCTTTTTATGTCATCAAAGCGTCTTCAGAAAATATATAATCTTGGATCAGTCTACGATCTTTGTTGCATATGTGTTTGTGTAAAGGAACTTTGCTTATGGTGATAGTTCTGTTGTTTAGGTAGATTATAACTTTCATTTGTTTTTTCTGACATCTGACAGCTGAAAGCATTTTGTGTATACCAGTTGAAAAGTCTGTTGGAATAATTACATTTTTTGCTACAGTGTAAAAGCATAGAGGTATCATATTCTAAAGATCATTACCTGAAATGATGAGAAATTAAATAATCTTTCTGCTATGTGATGAGGTTTATGAGATATCCCTAGACGATTCATTAGTTTTAAACTGACACAAAAATCAATTAATTTTAATAGCGAATAACAGATTATGTGTTTAATAATTCATCTAATTTCACAAGGCAAAGTGAATTAGACAATGCAATGTAAATCTAATAGCAGTTGTAACCACATAATTTGACTGTTTGTCAAGAGCAAAGCATAGTGAAATGATCAAGAATTACACGGAGAGAAAAACATTAATTGTGTGTAAACTGAGTGACAGTTTCTTGTAACCCTAAAAGCCTGTGAGTTCAGTGTAATTATTTCTATTAGATCTTTCCCCAAAATTGTCCTGTATCATTAATTATGTATTCATATCAAGCCAGGAAATTAATAAATAATACAAAATAACTTTCGCATGCTTTTAATTTAGAGATGCTGCTCAACCACTGGAGATTTTGAAGGAGTGAAACTGTGTGAAATTTGTTCTATAGTCTGCATTAATTAAATAATGAGCCTAAAAGCAGACATTTTCTGCCCACTAGTGATCAGCTGGAAGAGTTGAAGAGCTGACAGAGCTCTTTACCATAGTGGTCATTATTTTTGGGGAAATGCCCAACCTCTGGGCCACCATTGCTACTAATTGAAGCTGTCATAATTGTTATGTTTTGCTATGCACTGAGAAGGAACAAGAGCTCCTCATCTGAATGGTATATATTTCAGACTAAGGAAAGAAAAAAAAAAAAAAAGGGGGGAGGAAAGAACATAAGTAAAGTTAAACAGGACTGGCCAAAGTGTGTCCCACACAGCATCTGCCTTGCCCAGCAAAATGGAAGCTGCCGGCAATGGTCTGCTAGAAATGTTGTGTCGACCACCAGCAGCAGGATCACAGAAGCCACATGACCACAGGAAAGCAAAAACATTAGATACAGGGTTTCAGCCTTGTATGTTTGAAAATATACATGATAAAATACGTGTTGCCATGGATACAGCTCTCTCTTTAGAACACTAGTCTCTGCTTGGCGTGGTAGTAATCTACAGAATCAAGGAGCATCACATTTCTGTGTGTTAATCAGAAAAAAAAAAAAAAAAAAAGAAAAAAAAAAAGGAAGACCCAAATTCTTTCTATAAATAAAATAAAATGGAGAGGAATCATAGCACTGATGGCAGTTTTTGTTGTTTGAAGAAAATGTCTTGTTAGTGGAGGAAAATGTGACATAACCTATAGAATGCATGCTTTCTCCCATCCCTTTTGCAGCACTTGGAACTGAAGGCACAGGCCAGGATAGGAAATGATGCAGGAGTCAGAACAGGATGTGAAAACCAATGTTATCTATGACAAAGGCACAGAAGATATTGATTGTCTACAAGCTCTATCTTAAGCAGTGAAAAACTTCACCTTCACTTTGTAACTTTTGTATGTTGAACAGAAGGTTTGAAGAAGTAAGATCTGGACATCAACCTGCAATTTGCAAATCCATGCAGAGCTGAAAGGTCTTCCTTGAAGCTCCTCATATCTCTTGTGAGTCGTCTCTTCACCATAACTTCCCCTTGTTCCAGTCTATGACCACTCTTGTTCCAGCAGCACTGCCTTCTGCCTAAGTAGGAAAGAGGGGCATTTACACTGTAATTGCCTCCTGTGAGACATGCACCACCACAAAATCTTCCTTTTGCTCCTTAAATTAGGGGGAGAAGGAAAACCTTAAGCTCTCAGGTCTTTTGATTGTTCCCATGGTCTTGGAGATAGAAGCAGAGAAGAAACAAAACAGGAGCCTTCTCATTAGCATGTAGCCCACCCACACTATGCTCTTTGGGGATGTCAGCCCCATTTTACTTGTACAGGAGGGGGCATAGCCCAAAGCTGAAATAGGAAAATATTACATGTATGCTTATCATGCAGCTACGTTCTCTATTAAGAGAGACACTTCAGTAAGTGACAACAGTGGGGAAGAATTTCAGAATATGAAGACCCCTGGTACTAAGTTCCTGTTTTGGCTGATCATGTCTTAGCCAACTGAGAACACCGTTCTGTCTTACGCAAAGAATATATTTTCTGTTTCCATGCATATGAATTAAGGCAGACTTCAATAAAAATTAAATTAGCAAAAGTAAAGGATTATAAATGTATTTAAATATATATATATATCCAATTACCTCTGCAGCTTTTGAAACTAAATGCTATTTGCTGGTCCATCATGTAATGCAGCGAAGTAACTAAATATCCATGTATTCAAACTGTGCCTGTCACAGAAACAATGTGTCTTAGCTAGCTGAATGCACCTAAGAAACTTTGCTTCGAAGTGATGAATATTTCTGTGCTTATGGTATACTTCCTCAAGTCTGTTAGTAAAACAAAAATTCTTTAAAGGGAAAGTTGATGCTAATTAGGCCAATAGTGTCAAATTTCATGTAGGAAATTTGGAAAATATAAATACTTTATGTTTCAAAAAACCATAAATTCACACACAAAAATTTTCACTTGAAAGGCATGTATTTTGGTAATTAGTGATTTGATCCAGCCCTTGAAACATTTATCGCTTTAATCACTCTGAAGTCTAGCTCTACTAATGTATAGAAAATCAGAGTAAATTGTCCAGAAAGTCCTTAAGGAATTTAAAATAAATGTTTAAATAAATCTCTCATTACTGGCATGCAACAAATGCCAAGACATATTCAGAGTGATGTGTCCAATTAAGTTTAAAAGAATTGCATGAGGTCAGTTCCAGCAGATTCCTATTGATTCTTTTAGTTAATAAAGAGTTAAAGGATGAAGTGAGTTTTTAAAAATATAAGTGCTTTAAAGGTGCTAGAAAGGAAAAGCGTAGTACTAAGTGGTCATGTGGCCAGTGCCATTCATCTTGGTAGTGACTATCTGTCAAAAGTGGCAAGAGTCTCTGTTAACAGCCCTGACCTGTGCTGTAATGAAGGGAGAGAGCACAGCAAAGTGTCCATTATCAGGCAGTTGGGAGCAGTAAATTGGTGCAGTTTGCCTCAATCTTTGCAGCTAGTTGAGATGTAAGATAGGTGGGGATCAGCAAGCAGCAATTTTATCCTATGATCATTTTTGTCAGATCACATCAGAGTAGGAACTTAGTCAGATTCATGATTTCAATTAAGTATGTCCCCTCATTAAGTAAGAACTGTCATGAATGCTTTTTCTGGTCCTTTATTTATAAACATGTAAACACACCTGCTAGTATTTGGACAGGAAACAGTAATGGAGAAGCAGTAAAGTAAATGACACAGTAAGGTGATAGTCAGGTACAATCAAATGAATCTTGCACCCTCTCAACAGGGCAACAGCTTTCAATAAAATAGGCCATCTATGTTACGCATACACTAAACTACAGTGCTTGTATATAGTTCTACTAGGGAAATCCATTTCAGATTGTCTGCTTAAAATGAATCAACAAATCTCAAAAGCACAAGTAAAATTTCACCTGCATGCAAAAGAATTAAAGCTAGTGCTACTTCACTGGATACTAACCACAGAAATCCAAGTGATGCCTAATATATGCTTTCAGATGCACCAAGATGAAAACATTCTGGATGAGCTCTGAAACTCTCAGGCAGACTTAACCCTTAGGGACCTTCCAGTAAATTGGACAAGTAAACTGAAGACAAATGTACTTGTACTGCCACTCATTCCTCTCTTCTCAGGGGCAAAGGCCACTCCTATCAGCCCATATACTTTCCAGATGTTGGACTTCCTTGTTCGCATGTTGTCCCTATTGGTAGGTTGTTTTTATTACATAACCTGAAGTAGGAATAATAAAAATTCTGTAATTCATGTGATTCTATCATACTCCTCTGTCAAATCCTTCCACTGTTGAGGAACATGCCTGTTTCATCTGCCAGCTCCGAGACATGTAGATAGGTTGAATGCCAGCTGGAGAGAGACGGCTCACTCCCAATAGAATTATACTGCAAATTGCTACAGCTTTCTTTGTCCTCAATAGTCCCATTCCAAAAGACCTATGCCAACACCTTTCACATGTGGATCAGTCCTACCAAACTGAGTACAAAAGGCTTTTTTCATGTGTGTTATGTCAACTGATGAACCCATTTTTAACTCTCTTATTCTACATTAGCAGTGCAGTATGGCGCTCTAAAGGAAGGACACAGCTTCTACTGCATGTTATTAGAGACCTACTGGAAATGCAGCCTTCTGTATTAGAAGTCATTACTACAACATTTAAGATAACTTACTTGCATCAGCTCTTCTTTAGTTGTTTTTTTGTATTTTATGTATTTGATGAAATGCTGAAAACCAGCAGCTACTCTTCAAGCACTGGCATTCCTCATAAAACCTTTGGCAGCATACCAAAAATGCATATAAAAACCCTGACCACAAACTTCAAGATTTAATCTTCAAATGATAAAGTCATTATTATTATTGGCAGCTATTTTAGCAGGTGCGTATTGACCCAAGAACTATAAAGATAAGCAGGACTGAGCGTGTCATCTCAGGACACTGCACCTACCAGATGGTTTTGCTACTTTTCTTGTCTGGGCTTGGAGTAGAGGTGAATGTAGTAGAGTTTCTCCTCACTGCATACAGGCACATCTTGCTTCCTCCTATCTCCTGCTGATATAGTTAGCTCTTGGGAGGCAGCAGCAAACTGCTGCAGACTAGCCAAGTTCACATCTTGCTGAGATATTTGATGCAAAATAGGCACATATTTAGGAAGAAAAAAACTACTCTTGAAACATAAAAATTAAATTTAAATGTGATCTATCTGCACACTATGGCACAACATAAATTAAATGGCAGGAAAGAGAGATTCAAGTCTGCAGCGTCATTCATTGCACTGGGTAGACATGGAGGGGGACAGGATGAGCAAGTTCTCTAACACCTTAGCATTTCCAGCTCAAGAAAGCTTGATCTCAGCAGTATGATAAATGTTCTTTTAACATGGTTGGAACTGATACGTGCAAAGGTATGTCATATGTCTGTACTAGGCTGTTAATTAACTCCTACACAACTACAATTACTGTGTAAGCTGAAACAAAACCTCCTGCTCTAATTATGACAGGTAGAGTTTCTGCTTTTGGGCAAAAGCAAAGTACAGAACGGGATAAAAGCAAAACCTAACTTAATCTCATCAAGTTACATTTCTCATACATAATGTTCACGCAATAACATTTCTCATCATCTTGGACATAATTTGTAGAGAAAAGCATCAGAGGAAGACCTCAGAGCTGAAATAGAAAGAGAAACACTTATGCCCTTTGGAGTCCTCGCCAGAGACTGAGCTGTGAGGAGCAGCTGGGAAACGGCATCCTGAGCTGGGAAATGTAGAGATGGGACTTTGGGAGGCGGTGATAAATAGAGATGATGCAAGCAGATAAAAATGTTGGAGGATTTTGTGATAGTTTTCATGAAACAGGGAGAGTCTCCTTCATCGCTCTGAAGTGTCACTCCCAGACCAGTACTCCATTGTGCTGGTAATGTGCTGGCACAAACAAAAAGCACCACTAGTATTCCTAAAGGTAAGTAGGGGATATGTAATAATGAAATCAGAGGAAATTACTAATGTTAAATTTTTTGTGGACATTTTGCTAGGTTTTACAATACAGGAACATGGTCTGGTTATCTATTTTATATCTTTAAACTGAGCTAATGGAAGAAAAATCTGAACAGTGGTCCATCGCAGCTGTAACCTTCCCCAGGAATAAATGATTTAGTTTGAAATCTAGATATAATCTGTCCAAAAGCAGAATGATAGTTACTTAGTCTTGCTATATTAGTATAAATGCTATGTGCACTGAACTCATGCCTGTGCTGGGATTCCCACCTGCAAATGCAATGAGATCCTAGTTTTGTTTTTACTTCACCGTGAAGCTCTTAGCAGTTCTCACCTGTGTGGGAACTGTTGATCACGGCCTGAACCTCTGATTGACCACCTGAGACAAGCAATGAGTCAAGCGCGGGAGTACAGATAAAGGCGATTCACCTGTGCTACCAGGTGTGCTACCACCTCTCCTAGACCCCATTTAAGGACTGACTGCCACTGAGGAAGGATCTCTCTCTGGAGATTGTTCTTTGTGGTGTTTACTGCAAGGCTACGATGCTGGTGAGTATTTTCATTTATTTTGATTATCTTTCTACTGTGACAATCTTACTGAACCTAATCTTTGTATACTTACTGACTGTACATCACCCTACAAGCTACATGCTCTAAGTATCAGGGGCCTTAAGTGTCAATTAAGTTGTGTTTTTGTTTTTTTTTTTCTTTCTTCTCTCTCTCTCTCTGTGTATGTATATTTATTCCATTGATTTATTTTGATATGACGGATTAGGACAGTGGCACTGAATTCTCCTGTGCTTTTGTCACTCTGTCAGCAGTGCCTTTGGGGCAGTAGGAAAATCAAGAGTCCCTGAGAGAACTTTTATGACAGAACCCTGACAAATAAGGAGCAACTCTTCTCTTTTTCCATGTGAATTGGAGAAGACTGGGGCACTGCTTTTGCTCAGCTCAAAGAGAACTGCTGTATATACTCTCAGGCTGCATCTGACCCTGGCAAATGGTTTAAATAGGGGGAGAAGCTGCTGCTTTCATCTCATGTTTTGAGAGGTGGTGGGATGTGAATGGGAATATAACTGCTCACGTTAGTAGATACACAAGCAAAATTGTAACTTTGGAAAGGGATGGGGAGTTGGTTGCCTTAAAAGCTGTGTAAATCAGCTTGAAACTGACTTAAGCAGGTGGCAAACCACCTGTACGTAATGATTAACTGTGCTTACATGATAATTTATGTGAAAATGCTGTCGAACTTTGATAACACCACATCTGTTAGTACAGTAGCATTGTGCAATATATTTCAATGTACTATTGCTCTGAAAAAGAGTTAATAGTATTAACCTCACTTCCCTTAGTATTACATTAAGGTAAAGTGTTTGCACTGATAGTTTTACTTTCCACCTATTGCCATCAGCACTGAATTTCTCTTATTTGTCCATATTTGGTCATTTAAGGCAAAAATTGTGAAACTTTAAGTTCTGAGGAGTCTATCTTAGCTAGTTTAATAAGGACTTATATTTTCAGCTCTGAAGATACTATTGAAATGCTTTATCACTGATAGGTATATAAACTGACTAGCCTGTAAACTTAGATCTGTTTCGTGAACTTTTCCTCCAGCTCTATGGTGAAAGTACTAAAACTTCCCTCAGTTGGGTGCAGCATTCCCCACCCAATAGTCAGTTCAGCCATTCACTGGCATTGTCCAGTTGTACGCCTGCATCCCAATGTGAGATTCAAATTGGGTACCACATGGCTTGCAGAGTAGGAAGATACTGCAAGGTACTTGAAAATTGAGAGTAATTATGCATCAGCTGCATTTTACTGAACTGTTACTAATGGCCAGTCTTTTCTCACTTATATCGTAGCAGGAGAATCACAATCTTAGGATGGCTGAGACTAGCAGGGGCATCAGGTCCATCTGTCCCAATCTCTGTTCAAGCAGATACACTCAGAGCATGGTGCCCAGGTCCATGTCCAGGCAGGTTTTGAATATTTCCGTGGAGGAAGTCTCTCTCATCTTCATATAGAAGAGGTGTTCCAGTCCCTCAGTCATCCATGTAAACCTCTGTTGTACTCTTTCCAGTACGTTCCCATTTCTCTTGTACTCAGGAGCCTATGACTGAGCAAAGTCCTCCAGATGTGTACTTAGCAATCCTGAGTAGAGGGGAAGGATCATCTCTCTACCTGCTTGTGATACTTAGCTTCCTACAGCCAAGAATGCTGTTGACCTCCTAAGCAGCAAGGGCATGTTGCTGATTCATGCTTGTCTTGATATCCACCAGGACTTCTAAGTCACTTTCTGCAAAGCTGCTTTCCAGATGAGTGAGCCCTTGGCCATGAATTTTCAATTCATTGTCCATTTAAATAGGTATGAATGGCGAGGTTATGTTTAGAGAGCAGCATAAAATTTTAATATTTGTTAACTAACTCAGACTTTCAGATTACTGTCTCTTTAATGAGTAAAGCATCATATCTGCATGTAGGTTTTCTTATTAAATAACTTCAAATCACTGCAGTGTGATTTAAACACATAGAAGAAACATGTTTCTCTTGTAACTTGATGACTAAACACAGTGGTATATCAAACCAGGGAACTCAATAGAGAAATTTTTATAATGAAGGAAATTATGCTATGAGCTAACATGTTATTAAATTTCTTTAATTACTTAACTATAAGCCTAAAATTACCTTTTTTGTATATTTGCATATTCTCAGTCATCTTAAAGTGAAACTGTTGGAGAATCAGGATCAAACTAAGAAATGCCATAGGAATCCCATTTACAAAATACATAAAAAACGTTTTTTATATTTGAGTCTGCAGGGAATCTTACCAGCGAACAGCGGAACTACCTATGGATAATTTTTATTAATGTATGTATCATTCATTGAGAGCATAGTTGGTGTGAATACCCAGCTAATAGCATACATTTATGTATCTTTGGTTTAATATGTATAAATGGCATATCTATAATAAGGAACAGTACAGTTGCACTACTCACCACATTGCGTTTGTTCTAATTGCATTTTTCCATAGCTAGTCTCAATGGGCAACATAAATCTTGGCCAGCATTATCACAGCTGTTCCAGTCAGTGGAATAGATTTGACTGCCTGCCACAACTTTTAGTTCTGAAATAAGAGCTGTGGTTCCTTCTGCCTGCAGAGCTGTTGGGCCTTGGGGAGCTAAGCTTTCTGTCTGACAGGGCCCTTCCTAGACCACAGATCTTCCTTGCTTTTCTTCAGCCATGTTGTAAGAATGCTTAGAATGTTTAATATATACTACAGCACAGGATAAAGACTGGCAAGACAAAATGCCCTCTTGGAGTGCTTGAATCTCAATTCATTTTTGAAGATGCCTAAATAGTGAGGTTCAAGTAAAAACCTAATTTTTGGAGTTAATCTAAGTTCTAGAGGATCAAATTTGTTGAGACGAATCTTAGTGTCAGTGAGTGAATATCTATGGTATAAGACTCTTTCTAATGGTGTGCCAGCTTAAATTAGGACAAATTTCACCAAAGACTATCGATGTTCATGATTTTTGAACTATACTGAAATATTTTTAGAGTGTAATTGTATTGCTGAGGAGTAAATTTAATTTAATTTAAATTTAATTTAATTTAAATTTAAACCCACATTCTTATGTGGGTTCATCTTTGAGAAATTAGACAATGGGACCTTCAAAAGATAAAACACTCTCTTTGATTTGAATGAACTGAACTTATTTATAGAATCATATACTCATTAAGGCTGGAAATGACACCTAAAATCATCTAGTCTGTCCATCCACTTACCACCAATGTTACCCAGTAAATCATGTTCATTGATAACATCCACACTTTTCTTGAACACCTCCAGGGATGGTGACTCCACCACCTCTAGGGTAGCCTGCTGCAGTGCCAGATCTTTCTTTCAGACCAGTTTCTCCTAATATATACCTGAACTTCCCCTGGACTTACCAGAGCTCAGTACAGAGGATAATCTCCTCCCTGCTCCTGCTGCCTACCTTGTTTCTGATACAAGGCATGATGCCACTGACATTCTTGCCACCTGAGCACACTGCTGGCTCATATTCAGCCAACCATCAAGCAATGTCCCTAGATCCTTTTCCTCTGCACAATGTTTTATCCACTCTTCCCCAAGCCTATGACAGTTCCTGGGGTTATTGTGAACAAAGTGCAAGCCCAGCACTTGGTCTTATGTGAACTTCATCCAACTGGTCTCAGTCCAGTGATTCCCATCCAGATTCCTTTGTAGGGCCTTCCTACCCTCAGCCAGGTCAGTGCTTCTTCCTAGCTTGGTGTCATCTGCAAACTTGTGAGTGCACTGAATCCCCTCATCCAGATCATCAATAAAGATAGCAAGTACGATGGGTCCCAATATCAACCTCTGGGAAACACCACTTGTGACCAGTCGCCAGCTGGATTTGACTCCATTCACTACCACTCTCTGAGCCTGGCCCTCCAGACAGTTCTTTACCCAGCGGTGAGTGTACCTGTTCAGTCCACAGACTGTCAGCTTCTCCAGAATACTGTGGGAAACATTGTCAAAAGTTTTGCTGAAGTCTAGATAGAATAAGTCAACAGCCTCTCTCTCATTCATCAGGCTTGGTTGACCACTCATAGAAGGAGATGACATTGGTCAAGCAGGACCCCTGTGCTGCCTGATCTGCTAGTTGTCCTGCACGTGCTATGTGATCTCAAACAAGATAATATGTTCCATAAACTTCCCTGTCACCAAAGTCAGACTGATTTTGTTCCCTGGATCCTCCTTATTGTCCTTCTTGTAGATGGGAGTCACACTGAAAAGCCTATATTCTCTTGGGACCTCTCCAGTTGACCAGGACTATTGATAGATGCTGGAAGGTGGCATAGCAATCACCTCTGACAGCTCCCTCAGCATTTCCAGTATATTCCACCTGATCTTGTGGAATTGTGACAGTCTATATGGCAGGGAAGTTCTCTAAGTGTTTTCACCTGCGTCGTGGGGGTTGTTTATTCTACTCCCCAACCTGGACTTCCAGGCCAAGGGTAGAGTACCCTGAGAATAACTGGTCTGACTATTAAAGACAGAGGTAAAGAAGGCAATAAGAAACACAGCCTTTTTCTTTATCCTCAGTGGTCATGCTCCCTGATGAATACGATAAAGGATGGAGATTCTCCATAGCCTTCTTTTTACTGTTAGTGTATTTATAATAATAATAATAAAGAAGTGTTGTCTTTTATTAGAGTGGTCAGATTGAATTAAATGGCTTTTGCCATTCTAATTTTCTCCCTGCATATCCTAGTAACTTCTTTGTACTCTCCCCAAGTTGCCTGTTCCTTCTTCCATGGGAGGTAGATTCTGTTTTTCTCCCAGCATCTGAGCAGAAGTTTTCTGCTCATTCACTCTGGCCTTCTTCCCCTTCAGCTCATCTTAAGGTTCTTAAGGACAGCATTACTTTAGTTTGGGAGTATCACAAAAACTTCTGTAGCCATTCATTTATTTTCATTTATAAATTATTTTCATATACATCAAAGAAGCTTTAGAACTCTGGAAACAGCACTGTATTAAATTCATAACATGGTAGACTTAGCTAAGCCTTTCACTTTCTTTCTAAGATGCTCATATTATTTGTGGAAGAAAATACGAGGAAGAAAGCACTCATTAAAATAAAGCTATTTTATTATGATGATGAAATAATGCTGTTTGGAAGAAAGAAATTAGAAATAAGCTAGGCTGTTTGCTGTTCTCTTGTATTAATTAAAAAAAAAAATATCTCCAATAGCCAACATTTTTCTTTTCATGAAAAATTTGCAGAGCAATCGAAGCTTTTTCTTTAAGCTACAAATTCTAGTATGTCATTTTTCTAAGTTGATCCACTAATTAAAATCCAAATGCCAAGAAACAGATTCTTATCTGCACATACCCCCGGGGGCATTTCTTTAGAGCACTCTTTGAGAAATGATTAAAGTACAAAGGGAATGTAATGATTTTGTGACCCCCTGCTGCAAACTCTCCAGGTTATCTGAAAAGAGCCAAGATGCATATGCATCACTTCATCAGGAACTTCACACTTTATATACGTTGCTGTGCCTGTTCTGCTCGCCACAAGACTGTGTCCGTGTTGCTGGTTCTCTGCATTCTCAGTAGAGCAAATAGCATAACAATCAGTTAGGAGAGCTTCAAATATCAATTGCAGTGGCAATGTTTCCAGTGCGATTAAAATTCTAGCCTAACTCACATTTGATTTGGGGAGTCACTGCTTCTAACAGGATAAATGGAAGAACCCATTGAAAAAATACATAACATGTATTTTCTGTCTCCAGCTGAGCCTATATAGTCAGTTGGCCTCTGTACCCTTGGATTTTATATCTATCCCATCACTTTCCAAGCTATAATTCACTCCTTGTCTTTCAGCTCTATGCTAACATGAACAGGCTTTTTTTACAACACAAAATCCTCTGACAAATACATTTGATGACTCATAATTGTTCTGCTTTGTTTCTTGCAGTGATGCCAATAGCTTGTTGTACAGGAGTGAATTTATTAATGCTTATCACTAATATTGTGTGGTTTTTCATTAAAAACAAACTCACCACCTCCATGCTGAAGTGCTGATTTTCATAAAAACATATAGCAGAAGTAAATCTAGAATTTCCAACTCGATTAGTGCTCAGAAAAAGTCTAGGGGAAGAGGCCTGCCAACCTCAGTAAATCTCTGCTTTGAAGATATGGCAGTCCTAAAATAATGGCTCTGCTGTGACCTCTCCTTTTTCTCTATTGATGCCTCCACCTCCTCTAGTTTTGGGAAGGCTACATGAGAACATGGATTACACACTGGGTCTCCTGAGGTGATTTCTCTTTGATACAAAAAGGGTAGAAATCTTCTGTTTCTTTGTCCATGGCATTCTCTAATCCACCGACACTGTGCGATCTTGGTACTTTTTTCCAATTTAGTAAGATGTTTATGCCTTGAATGCTTCTTACACCCAGCAACCGTGCTGGTACTCAAGTCCTGTTTTTCCATACAGATCACCCTTTTCTTTTGTAACTGATGTGGCAGATCATTAGTGGGCTGCATTGCAAAAAGTAAATCATAAATATATGCTGAGGGCACAGCAGCTCATCTTGGCTAGAAAATGATTCCCTTCATTGAAATCTCTCCAATAGTTTTCTTGTGTGCTATCCTTACCTGTTACTCTGGCCCGACTGACGACAGAAGTTGTGCGGGTGAGAAATATTGGCAATTCTACTTTCAGGTGAAGTGTGTGGATATCTTCATTTTTCTACCTAAATAAAGAAAGAATTACAGTGCTTTTTTTTAATAATGCCACAGATAACAAGCACTGTGAGACTGCAGGATTTTGAAGCAGGAGAGGGCCCACAACAGACATACATAGGCACTGTACAATTAATGACCATTTTTCCCAATTTAAAAAGCTCTGTACTTAGATGTGTTTTGGTGGGCCATTTATCCTACTGTCTTTGTCCTGGCCACAAGTGGAATGCCTAAATCTGCAGCAGCATCACTAAATATAACTAAAGCTTAATTCAAGCATTGGCTGTGCTCTCTCCTTTTTAGCAGTTTTGTTGCTTCTGATTTGCTTTTGTTAAACAGTGTCTGAGCACATCCCCCACCTGTTCTTTTGTCTATTATAGGGAATAATGCTAAGAGAGCACATCCTTGAAACAATACTGTATGCTCCGTGGCCTTTTATGCAGAAGTTCATTTCTCTATGTGCACTTAGTGGCTGCCATCTGAAGCTTCCCACTATGAGCATCAGCCTCACAAAGTGGTTTTCTCTGCATGTAAGGGAAAATCCATTGCTTTGGAGTGCTGGGAGGCTCTGCTCTTCCCAAGGATATGTGTGAGCAAAGGTCAGGTTGCCTCGACACCAGGAGCAGGATAGTCATATTGGTGGAGTTCTGTGTTTGGTGTTAGTAGGTAATCAGCTGCTTATGTACAACGTCTTGTGCCGTTGAGTTACTTTGCTGCCTACTTTGCTTATGTCAGAGACCCCAAAAGAACACAGTTGGCTGCTGCTAATGAAGAATGCATCAAAGTGTTTCACCTTCATGCTCACTCCTCACCTTCATCCTTGCATCAGGAAGAATGATCCCTGCAAGATCCCATGCTCTGAACATCCTCTTCCTGGGCCAAGGGCATTCTGACTCCTAAACCCTACGTACAGGCTCCGATTTTGATGATGTGATGCTCTGAGCTGGTTTCTCCATGACAATTGTCCCTTCACAGTGTTACCCTATGCTGCGCACATGGCACAGATCTGTCTGGAATGAGCTTTACTGAGCAGCATGGAGATGTGCCCCCTAAGACACAAAGAGTTAACACAGTGTAATTTTCCTAATAAAACTAAAGGCAATGCATCATTTTTTTTATAAACTATGGCAGGCTGTGTGACACCATGTAATTTTTGAAGAATTTTATACTTTGCAAGAAAAACAACAATGCTCACTGTCTTCTTAAGACTGTTTTTTTGCTGCCAAAACATCCATTTGCTTTGTCCTGATTGCAGTAGTAAACACTACAGAAAAGACATCTAACAATGGCTAGAAAGATTCTTTTCTTTTACCATCCATAATGGCATTTCAGAAGTTTACTGAGCATATTCAGTGAAATCTCAAGCAAATGAGAAACAGTATACGGGGCAGATGTGCTTGGATAGACCTACAGGAACACTCACAACAAAAAAGCAGTAGGCAGCATTAACACATGCAAAGTATCCCTATCATTACTATGGCATATTTGGTGAGTAAGTATCTCTGGTGTAGATGGGTGAAGGTAGGAGCTATCATCGCACCTCTTAGTGACAATGTGCAAATGATAGACAGTAGAAGTAACTCCCAGCCCTAACTCTCCTGTGCTGACTGGCACGTGTTGAGAACAACAAGTGGCATCTCTGAAGATGGGACAGCAGATGATGCTCTCACTTTGCAGATGCTCAGGAAAGGATCCCAAATAAAATCTTACTGCTCTTTGGAATATGATTCCCTTGAGGTGCTACAGAGGAAAGAATGTGGCCAGGTATCAGTCCTTGCACATAATCACGTCTAAAATTAGGTCCAAAAAAAAGACAGTCAGGGCTAAAATGCACTATGATCTTCAAAAAAACCTGACCTACCAGAGCTGCTGCAGAGCCTGGCCACAGAGCTGCAATTGCCTGGACCAAATACTCATACTGCAGTATTACTCATACTCAGTTGTGTCTCATACTGCAGCTCATACTGCAGTTGTGTCTCTGCCAGATGATGGGAAGGGCAAAAGTTCTTACTCTCTTTTGATGTTAGTTTATTTGTTCGCTTTCCAGAACCACCATCTCATCAGCTACTCTCAATTACACTTCCATCAAACTTATTTTTCCACAACTCTCTCGGAAGCATAAACCTGTTTCTTTGTTCTGTGTAACTGATTTAAGTGCTTGCTTTTCTAAAGCATTATACGTTTAATGGAAACCGTGACTACTACTGTATATGCTAGTTATTGTTATCACTACATTGTACTTAAAGACATTTTAAAATTTTTTTCTTATTGATGGATATTTCAAGCTATTCTTTCATAGCTATAAAGGATATTGTCAATTTTAATAAACTAAAGAAAGATAGATTTTATCTTTTTAAGAACAGGATAAGAAAGCACATCTCAATACACACTCAGATTTTGAAATGATGGACTACAGGCACTAGTGTCTCATTAGCCTGAAGATTACTGGTGGAAAGGATACTGGTTTTATGCTGTATTCTTCAAGATTACCTTGAAAGAGCAATGTGCAGTTTTTTCACTCAGTGCTACATGCTTAGGAACAATATACAGGTATATATAAATCTGTTTTCATATTTAAACATGATTTTCAAAAATTCCAAAGTAGATTGTCATTCTTCTGCATTTGATGAGGTATGTAAGTGGGTACCTGGTGGCATCTTTATGTATCTAAAGACATTTTGAAAGCCTTGCTTATGTTGTCAAACCTAAAGAGAAATTTATGGTAGAGGAGCTTTGCTGAGTAGCAACAAGGAACTTTCAAACCCTTGCTCATCCTTTCCTGGAACATACTAAATAAAATTCATAATAGAGAGTTTGAGATTTTTATAGACGGGAAATCAGGTGATACAACATAAGGCAATGACTTTTGGCTTGTGTAAGGCAGAATAGGAGTTCAAATGAAAAGTAGAATAGGATCTGTTTCATCATGCTTTGGAATCCTTAAAAGTGAACCCTTGGGATCAAAAAGATGAAATGATAATCCATTTGCTACTTGCCATGTTGTCTCTGCTAAGTGGTGCAAATAAATATGATATTCATTACTGTATGGCTCCTGAAAAGGACAAAACATTTTTTTATCTAACCATAGAATAAGAAAGTAGATCCATAGTTACTAATGGTCTTGGCATGTAACCCTGTTTGACATGCCTCCTACAAGCATGTGTTTCCTAGCAAAGCACTGTTTGAGTCAAACTTAAAACAAAACAAAACATGAATGTATTTTTGAAACTTCCGGTCAAAAATGTATTATAGTCCTTTTTATTTTTTTACAGTCCATTTACCTTTCCCCTTTTTTTCTTCCAATTAAATTGCAGGAAAATTGCACATTTTCCTCATGATCTTTTTAAAGAGTAAGGACTAAGTATATACAAAACACTGGAAAACACTTTGTATTTTAAGTGGTCAGAAAAAAAGAGGCACCTGAAACTCTGTGCTAATTACAAGCTTTTTCACTCACTGATGTTACGGTTGATGCGTTGAAAAGAGTAGGACTACCAAAAAGTATTTTAAGTCAGTTTCTGTTCTAATGCTGTGCTGGAGAAGGAGATGGAAGAAATTATTGTAAGAGGAAACAATGCAATTCGTTTCATCTGAGAAATAGCAGTAATAGAGATATCCCCCAAGAGGTGTATCACAAGGAGCATAAGGTCAAGAAGAGTGATTACGTGGAGTATTAATGCCAGGTGCAGAGGACCTGAATGTTGTATACATTTCAGGTGTTTAACTTTTTTGTTTTGGCTTGGTTTTAAACCTCTGATGTGCTCCAGTATGATCATGCGAGCTGGATGTCCACTAGCAGATCAACAGTAGCTGTATTTCAACTCAGCTAATGCTTCACCATTTTTATTCCACTCTAAATGAATTTGCTGTGCAGAGATTGCACCTGGAGGAAAGAAAAAGCTTACTGATTGATGACTGTGTGGACATTCCCAGCAACGCACATTCCTAATCTCAGTTAATATGTAATTGTAACACCTTCTGACCTACTGCACAACTGGGAAAAATCCTCCTGCTCAAGACCTCAGCTCTGAGAACTTCATGTCTTGGGCAGTATTTGAAATATCAGGATTTCATCTGAGTATTCTTATTGCTAGGAGGCTGAAGTTTAAACAGTAGCCTTACATGTAAGAGACCTTTTCTCATGTGATTATATGGCATTATAAGGGCTTTTCCTTCATTATTTGAGTATGATTTGTGAGTGTGAATTAAGGCATACACAGCTAGGGAAGAGGGTGTGGTAGAAGTATGCAACCAGAATGATCATTTCTATTACCTTTTGCCTGGTACTTCTGTGGGTAGTTACTGTATGCTTATAATCAACATTGACTGATAGACCTGCTCAGAACTTCCACACAAGATGTGTCAGTTTCTGGCTGGGAAATACAGTTGTAGAGTCAGCAGTGCTTCTTCAAGCTTCCTCTGTTATTGCCTGGTGGATGCATCCATACTGGCAGACCATGTGAAGATGGGTGTTACAGCAGTATGGTACGCAGGAGGTTTAGGTAGTGTTTTAGTTTTAAAACAGTTCTTTAAATAACTTTAGAAGAACCTCGCAATGCTGATTGGAAAAAGACTTTTTCTAGGGATTATGAAGAAGTTTAAAAATCATGTTAGAATTAAAGATTTTTCTGTGACAGGTTCACACCTCTGAGGCACAAAGTAGGTAATGAGTCAGGTAATCTCACACAGATGCTGAGGGGACCTGGTCATTAAAACACAACGTCCTTGTGCTGTAACTGACTGTGTAAGCACTCTACTGTGGTTCAATGCAAAACTGAAAAGGAAAACTTCAAGCATTATTGAAACACATAAGAAGTGCTCACAGGCTTAGATACAGCTGGAATTTTTTTCCGTCCATATTCTTAGACCATCATGGCTGCAGTTCTTTGGCTTCTGTTGTCAGCAAATGGCCCTCGCTGTACTGTGTAGCTCAGGGACACAGCAACAGCAGGATTTGGATGAGACGAGGTCTGATCTCTGATCTGAGCTAACTGCATAGTGTAGACATATGTTTTGATTTTGTACGCAGCATGGCAATAAATCAGGAAAGCAGCATTGATGCTACTGGAATAAAATGAATGTAAAGTAACTGTAAACCACTGGTGATTAATACCTCTTTGCCTTTTAACTGCTCCCATTTTTTTCCCTTCTGCATCTCATATTTGGACTGTTTTGCTATCATGATGTGGAGTAGTTCACTCTCTCAAGGAGCTTGAGTTCCAGTCTGTTTTCTGCTACTGCTGTTTTTTCACTAGTAACTCTGAAGAGTTTTTGATTGTGAAGTAAAACAAAGTGAATAACTGTACCTACTTGGAAGACAAATGAGTTTTGTTACACTAGTGAAGAGAAACTAAACAATTCTGTTAATGCAACAGAAATGAAGTGAAAGCATTTGACAGTGTTGTATTCATGTTATTTCTATCTAATTTGAAAGAAAGTGCCTTTTGTGCTGACACAGAGGTTATAAGTATTATAATTAAATGTTGTACTAACATGTGACTATCCCACTATAGTAAACACTACTTGAGTGGGAAATTTTTGCAGGGCTATTCAGTTCCATGGCATTCCCTCTAATTCTGTTTATTCTTTTCACATCAGTTCTACATGTTTAGCATTCTTTTCACTATGTTTATTCTTAACGCTTTAAAGTTAGTGTTTTCTGCGTTTGCTTTCCTTTGCTAATCTATTTTATAGTATTGAGAGTATTAATATTTTCTGATGATGCTAACTAATCCTATCTCAGCTAAGGACTGCTTATATTGGCACTAGTACCTTACCATGTTTTCCAAAATACATAGTCTAGATAATTCTTATTGCAGCTTACTTTGCATAAGCAAGAAGCAAAAGGAGAGGTATTTAATACTTTTCCGTTACTTTTTGTTGCTCCTCCATATAACAAAAAACACCTCAATGAGGAGCATCTGTACCTCACTCCTACATTTTTTAAGTGTTTATTTGAATCTTTTTGAGACTGACAAAACATTTCACATCATTACTTGTTAGAGAAATTTGAGAGAATGGAATAAGATCTGCTTACCCAAATAATAACACCAAATACGCCAATTCCGAAATTGCATCTGGAGTATTTCCAAGGAGATGACCAGATCTGGCTCTATGTGTTGAAGATCCAAATAGCTGCTGAGAAGGTGAAACTGAAATCTGAGCTTCATGATGCAGGATCCGGTTCTCATTCCATATAATACTGCATAAATTCAACTTAAAACAAAACTTGTTGTCTTAGTGACTCAGTCGTTCCTTGGGAGGTATTTGGAGACAGTGACCAGCAGACAGCCAAAATAATGTTTATTTGCAAAGTGAGGCTCTTGAAGTGAATTTCCCTCTTATGATGTTGCTGACATAATAAATTCAGGTTATATATTCCAGCAAACTTGTGACGAACAAATTCTAGTACTTCTAGGAAATTAAGATCCCAAACTCTGAAAATAGAAAGCACAAAGTGAAAGGCATATCTGTTCAGATTAGAGAGCTTCAACATTCAAAGCTTCTGAAAAGTTCATTGATGGCAAAGATGGGCACCTAAGTACTTTTCATTTTACCTTTTAAAGCAGCATAGTCACCCCTCAAAGTAGCCAAAAAGGCAGATCTTCTATCGAAGAAGTAAGCGACTGAATGCTGTTCTCTTTTCAAGTCATATTACACTTCCTTGTTGTTGCTGTGTGTTCAGAGATCTGCTTCTCACACTGAAGGAAAAGAAAAAGAAAACCCACTGAAGAAAGCCACCCAAGAAAACTAAACCTAATGAAACCAAACCAATACAGAACAAGAATCTCTATCTCTAAGAAATACAATATTCAACCACATTACACTGTGTCTGAATGTCTCCTACCTTCTGTCGAAGTAACTAACATTGCGTAGAACATTGTGTTTCTTCATCCACTTACTGTATAACACTGCTATTTGTAATGGAAGTCATAGTTACTTATTAAAGTCAAGTAAATCCCTGCTCAACCTATGGTTTGTGGTGGAATGGGTTAAAAAAATACAGCAGCCTCAATATTAAATTTCATAGATTATAGCCTTGCCTTGTTGAAGTCAATTAAAATTTTGCCATTGATTTCCAATGGTGAGAATGTTCCGCAGTACAGATTTTGACTGCAAAAAAAAAAAAAATAAAAAATAAAAAATCAATACTGTTTTAAGATATTTACTGGTTGAATTCTATTTATTTTTAATTCCCCTTCTTCCTTTACGTAGACCAAAATAAATTCATTCAGAGAAATTTTTAACTGATAGTTTAATGAATGTGATTTAGACATGAGGCAATAGCCTATATCATATGGCACTGCTTTCAGATTTCAAAAAACTTCCATTTTATAATGAAGTTGAATTTTAGCAAAGCAAAATGAAAAAATCACATACAAGCTCATACAAGCCCAGGAATATCAAACATGATGAAAAAGACATACCAAATATTTTGTTGATATGATTGTAGGGTTTTTGTTGTTGTTTGTTTCTTTCTTTCTTTCTTCTCTGCTAACACACGATATATAAATACACTTTATATGTGTATTTCCTCTCTATATTAGCAAATGAGAAAAGTGGGATGTTTCAGAAGAACGTTCAAGAAACTGCAGTACAGAAAATCAGCCTAAAGGCTGAGGCGCTGCCTGTGAGATTAGTGCCCAGGATCATTTTCCTCAACAAACTTAAGAATCCTTGAAAATATAAGCTTAAGGGACATAGTGACATCATGCAGCTATACTTGTACTTCACTAAGCTGCTATGAAATCAAACGTATTTTTATTTTATAGTGCACTAATTTTCAGATTTACAACAGTCTTTGAAAAAAGCAAAACAGTTTTATGCCTGCTTTTAGTTTACAGGAGATTATCCAGTTCGCAACAGCACTGCATCAAACAGGTTGGCTAAGCTACAACACAGCATTTGATATGTCAAGATTACTTCAGGTGCTGTTTGTTATTATGTGTATAGCTTTAGAAAACTAAAAGGTAAATTTTAAAACCTAAAGATATTTCTTGTATAAATTTGCTTTTAATTTCTAGAAAAAGTCTGATTATTTGCATGTATTGTAAAGTAGAAAGAAGTATGCTTACTGGCGTTAAATACAGTGCAATATATTTTGCATAATTATGTGTGTGTGTTGTATTTTAAACTGTGCTCTTCTTGCATAATTTCTGCACGTTATACACAGTATTCCTTGAAGAATCAATATATCCAGCATATTCAGTACACACTTATGCTTCAAATATTTAGACTGCTAGGAGATGTTGAGGGAGCTGCTTCCTGAAACAGGTCACACAATTTTGCTTTTCTACAAAAATTAGGTGGTACCTTAATTAATGCCAAACTGCAGTGGAATTCCATGTAAGCACTTCTGACATTCACTAGTCTGCAGAATGAGTTACTTGTGATCAGTGTTATTACAGTGAAAACCAAATGAACTAATAATGCAGGCACACTTATAAAGAGGTATTAGCAAGGAGAGCAGTAGAACACATATGATTAAATACCGTACGATGAAAGGCATTACGTGCTCAGCGGGAAGAAGCAAAATTCAGTCTCTGTAGCTCCACACTTGTAAGCACAGTGTTGGTTATCATCGCACAGGTTTCGTATTTGAACAAGTCACATGCACATGTTCTTACAGGAGAAAGTCTTTAGGATCACTAATTATAGTTTAACTTTCCAGGTAGAGAAAATATGCTGTACAAAGAAGCAATATTTTGTGACAACATTTGGAAGGTCTCCTTCTACGCAGCGAGTCTTTCTGGGTTCCTATAATGTTAAAACACCTCACTGACAAGAGACTACTGATGGAAAAAGCATCCAGTTCTCCTAGAACATGCTACCCTGAGTGACGCTGCCTTGCACCAGACACTGGTCTCTAGCTGGAATGAAACTGTGAAATGCAGCAACCTGCCAGTAGCTAATAAATTACTGCTTTGTAACCTTCCGAAGATAGCCTGCCTTTGCCTTATTGAGAGCTTTTTGCTCAGACGTAATATTCTGCAACAATTCAATAGTTCATATCTATTACAGATCTAGGAAGATGTGAAAGCATACATAGTTTTAATTCAATGTAATTATTTTTATGCCTACAAATCAAAAAAACACAGAAATTAATTTATAGTTATTTTGTAGCCTGTGGGAATTATGTTTATAAATATTGAAACAGCTGTTGGCAAATGTGAAAGTTAAAGCAAGAAAACAGCTTCTCTCTTCTACTTATCTGGTTTGCAAGCAGGAATTATTATTCCAGGTTGTCATCCATGCACATTTCTAGCAGCTCCACCGAAATCACTCAATTAATTCCACATTCAGGGAAAAGAAATAACAATTTGCCTTCTAGTCGTTGCCTAGTTCTTCACAGTCTCTTTTATTGTCTGCAACTACAAGCATATAATACAGTAATTCTCTGGGTGATTAATACAGATTAATGAATAAAATGAGGACTTACTATGCCTTATCCCTCAGTTCCTTGTCTCCAGCCAGAAATGCCTATACAACGTAATGAAAGTGCACCCATCTTTATATGTGAATCACATGCTCAAAGTTTTGTTGTTGCTGTTTGTTGAACAGCATCAAGCACATGCTAAAACCTGTTTTGGTGATTCACTTCTGTGTTTTCCAAGGCTGGAACACATCACTACTTTCCCAAGTCGATTTTTTGAGTTCTTAGAAAGATCGTTCTACTTTCTACTAACATTTGCATGCTACATCAATGTATGTTAATTCTACATGCAGCATTCCTGTCAAGTTCTCATAGTCCCCTTATATTTCGATGTCTCAGTTTACTTTGGATTGACAAACAAAATAATTTTGCATTTTTTTTGGTGTTAAATTGTTATTAGATTACTGCACTCTATTTCAATGCATTCTAGACTAAATGGCTCTAATTTGCTCTTTTAAAAAAATATCCCTTTCAAGTTTCTAATTTAAATGTGATGATTTTGACTTGGAAATAAATGAATGACAGAAAATGAAGTTATCTATAAAATCAATAGCACAACACAGACTGGTGCCAGGAAACTAACCTACTCATGACCTGGAAGAAATATCCTGTATGGAACTACAGTGGTATCTGACCTGTCTGACCTTGAGATATTTGGAGTCATCATTTTTAAACAACCAGCAAGAGTAAAACTCACCATCACCAAGTAACAGCACTTTTAACTGAGTGTATGTTACAACTTTTACACGTAATTTACAATTTTGAAGATGTAACTAAGAGCTGACACAAATTTAATCCTAGTATCTGACTTTACCAAATGATGGGGTTCTCTTTCATTCTTGTACTCCATGTTATTGTAGAAATGAGTAACATTTCCAATAAATTATAGATTGACCAGTACTAAAGACTCTTTGAAAACCGTATTCAGTTATCTCCTACTCAAACCTTTAGGTTTCTATTAAGTTCCTTTGAAAACCATAGAGTGCCCTCTGTTGATCAAATAATATTCCTTTAACAGATTAAAGCTCTTCCACAGAAAATCTCATATTTTCATCTTTTCCAGTGCTTCAGTAAGAAAAATAATGCAAATTTTGAAAAAGTGAAGATATTCACTTATACAGACTGACATTAATATAATGAGGTATAAAATAAAAATGTAAAACACAAAGTGATCTACTGCATTACCATATGTTTACTCATAATCCTGATGGTAAAATGAAAGATAAATACCAGGCAATGTTAGTGGAAAGCAATTACTGTCTATGCATATATGTGTGTACACATGTGTTCATTGTTTCTTATGGTCCAAGACGTTTATGGACATTTCTATTAATATTATTTAAAATAGCATTTTTTCAAGACTTGATGCAAATGCTGGTGGAAAATGCTAGAGAACACAGTGAGCAGCAAGAACTGCTTTGTGGATGGTAGTTACTCAATCCTCCCTCCTGTCTTCTCCCAAAAACTAAAACAGCTGAGCACAGATTTTTTACTCCTGTGTTGTCTCTGCACGACACAGAAAAATCAATGTTTTCTGGTGACTCTTTGGAACTAACTCCCAGTAAGTCTTGATAAAACAGTAAATTTTACTATGTTTTTTTTTTCTTTTTCATTTTGAGCAAGAATTCTTAGAAGGGTGAAAGTGGGGGATTTCTTTCATCTTTTCTCTTTTCTCATTTGTTAATTTATTAGCTGAGTGAAAGCATTTTCACAAGGCCTGTTTCATATGTTCATTGGTTGAGGATGTCAACACTGAGAGATTTGCATCTAAAAAAATATAAAATAATGAATTTTCATATATTTTATTCAAATGCTCAAAATAGGATCACACTCTATCATGAATGTTGAGTTAAATAATAGCATATATTTAATATGCTACTTAATTAAATAGCTCAATTTATTTTGTGCTTCTATGATTGTACAGATAACTATTCACTTGAAGAAGTAATTGGTCTGTGCTATTTCGTAATGAAGGAGGGATGATTTCCATTCTTCTGTAGCCATTTGAAGATGTAGTTAAAAAAAAAGAATGATTGTGTAGCCTAATTTCCTTTACTGCCTCCAATACTAAGTGTAAAAGAAACAGTTACTAATGCTGAATGTCTGTGTATTGAGCAATACAGGGGTACATATAAAAACATGCAAAAAATATACCTTTTGAAGTAGGATAGATTTCTGGTAAATACGGACAGAAAATGTTGTACTAACATTTATTTCCTAATATCAAATATATAAACATCATTCAAAAGTCTGGAAATTAAAGAGGAGAAATACAGAACTCTTGTTCTTCAATAATGTGGCCTGCTTTCTTGATACTTATTCTCCAAGTGTGTTTTTTTCTAATCTTATAATTAAAACATATATTCATGAAACTGAGGTTTTATTAAATTGAGAATATGGTAATACACAACCTTTTTAAGTACATTCATCATACCATTTTTGCATATAATCTTGTTTTTGTCAGGTCCATATATTAAATCTGTTTCATCTGTGAACAGAAACAACTCAACATTTTAAATATATTTTTGTGGAGGGGAAAAAAAAAAAAAAAAAAAAAAAAAAAAAAAGAGGAAGAAGACAGAACAAATATCAAAAGAAAAAGACACAAGAGTTTTTAAAATTAACATTCTGTAAGCACTCACAGACCTTTTCATTTATTTCCTTTGAAGTCTTAATGATTCTACAGTCTCATATACACTTTGGTAAATATTATTGAAAAATAAGCTAAACGTTAAAAATAGTACTTTAAAATATACATTAAAATGTTAATATATTAATATTTATAACATTTTTTAAAAGAGAATTCTCAATTTCATCAAAAATAATACAGTATTACATCGCCTGTGTAGAAGAAAGAAATGCTTTGCAGTGTGTATATGTCAATAAGTTTCCATTGGCTTACTCAAGTAATCTTTAAAATTTACCTCAAAAATAATGGAATTAATGTGTAGAAATCACTTTCAAGACAGAAGATTCTAATTGCAGACTATTCCCATGACAACACAAGATGTCATATTCCTGTGTTTTCTATGTTTCCCAGCAGCCACGAGAGGGCACTCTGCTTTTGGAGCTCGGTGCAACGCTTTCCTACAGTATAGCTGAGTGCTTTTACAAGCAGTATTAAACTATTCTCCCATTTCAAAGAAAGGAAAATAATTTTAATCACTTATTATAATGAAATGATGAAATTCCAGAACCAATATCCTTAATGTGTGTCTATACTGTCACAATTTTACTCACTCAATCAATGTCAATGAATGTGACTCTATTGTTATTGCACTACTGCCACAATCACAAACATGTTTTCTTCTGCTGAGTGCATATGATACATCTAAAAAGACAACTGAGGAGATGTATTTATTTATTTGTTTGTTTGTTTATTTATTTATTTATCTTTGGAAAGATTGAACTCTAGGTCAGCATTAAACAGAATGGATTCACTCTTCTGAGTCTCACTGAAATGTAATATTACATGTATTACTTATATAACTCATATTGCCTTCTACAGTATCTGAGAATGGAGACTATGCTGAAGGAAGATGGTGTAATCATACCTCCAAAAAAAAATGTCATTTTTGCTCCCAGATATAGTGTGACTACACAATGTAATACAGAAAACAGCTAGTTGTAGGATATACTCCTTGTACTCCTGAAAACATCTGCAGTTTTGCATCTGTTCTATTAGTCATTTGAAACACGATATGTAGCTAACCAAACATGACACATTTTTAATGTGTTTTCTGCTGTACATTATAAGTAAGGTGTGTTAACAAAAGTTTAATAGGTATATATCTAAGCTAGACACAGAAGTCTGCTTTGTTTTCCAGTATTGTAGAGTACACATATCTTCAGACTACATGAGACTAATTTACCTAGATTTCTAAGTACAATTTCCAGGAAAAATGTTGTTCCCAGGAAAAACGTTTCCAGGAAAAGCATGAGGCAGACATTTTTGTGCCTGTGTACTGATAAGCATTACTCCTTTTCAGAAGCATGGAATGCTTTTCCCTGGGAGCCACATCACAGAGAGCGAACGAATGCTGATGTCTTCCAAGTCTCCAGCCGTCATTTTTTTTGCCAGCCAGTCTCCATCTGGATGGCCTTTGTTCACACTTTATCATCATGCTCTTATCAAGCAAGCTCTGCCCCATAACTGAGTGTTGGCATATGGTGTACAACATGAAGACGAATAGCATTCAATCTGTGTTTGTGGTTTGTCTATGACATATTTTAGATGTTTGCCACCTTTGCACCAAACTTCAGTTTGATGATTCAAGACAGTAAGTAGGTTTTCCCCAAGGAGTCATACCCTCTGGAGACCTTCCAAACACTTTCCACACCAACTAAGTCTCTGGTGTTAGATCTGCTTTTTCAACCTTAAATTGCTTGAAGTTCAATCTTGGATTACATTCCTCAACAAGGCACACTAGGTTTTGCATACAAGAATTTCTGGCACAGTCTGTTAAAATAGCAGCCTATGGAGTTCAGAAGGTGTAGGAAGGGATTTTGTATAACGACAACCAACCAAGAATTGATTGATTGAAGAATTGTTATCATGAATTTGATAACATAACTGGTGTTTTCTACTTGAAAGCAGCACATCAGTGATTGCTATTTGAGAATCTTATTTGGGACATCGAGTATTTACAGACTATTAAAACAGAAGTATGATGCCTTCGCATCGCTCCCGCAATGGTTGTATCATCCTGTTCGTTGCATGAAAAAAGAAAAGGGTACTGGGATTTTCATGATCATATTAGTTTTATACCTGTGATCAACTCAATTTTAAGAGAAAGAATTAAAAGCACACTCATTCAAAAATGGAATGCAAAGAGGCATCCATCTCCTGACTCTACCACAGTCACTGCAGATGTGTGTCAGGCTACAACTTTTGTAAAGCATTTCACATAATTGGTAACCTAAAGTAGGTCGTTTTCCCTCTGGAAGAGAAGATAAATTATGGTTTTGATTTGGTTTGGGGCAGATTTAGAGGATTAAGTATAGTTTTAGCATCAAAGCAGTTAAAAGGTCAAAATATATCAGTGGTTGTTGGGTGAAGCTAGACTCATCCAGGTGTTCCTCTCTCTCTCTCTGTAATTACATGTGGTAACTCACTACCCAGCAAGTCAGTCATGGCAGGAGGTTACACGAGCCCAATGCTTCCACTGGCAGAAGCTGTGGAGATGAAGTCTCTCCACCTGCCCAGGCAAATCAGCAGCTGTGTGCTGGACCTTATTGCACATTGGCAACGCTTTGTCAGCCAGCTGCTGTCCCAGCCTGGTATCTGTGTTCCTCTAATTTTAAAAGTGACCTTTCTCTGAATTATAGACAAAAGAGAACAAGTAGCCTGCAAATAGGAGCAGCAATGGAACTAAAGGCAGCCACTGCTTACTGAGGGAATATGGTATGATTTGATCTTCTAAAAGGTCCCACTCAAGGCTAAGTGCCTTTTCCTTCACCTTGTTCACAGAACATACAGCCGGAGGATTGATTTCCTTCATTGCAAAGCTTATCACCTGCACTGGTGAGGGAGGAATTTCTGCTGAGCTATTACCAGAAAAGACTGGATGTTGTATTGAGGGACATGGTTTAGTAGGAGCAATTGAGAATAGGTGAACGGTTGGACTGGATGATCTTTTAGGTCTTTTCCAACCTTGGTGATTCTATGATTCTATGATTCTATGATACCACTTCTTGTTTAAGTATGATTTTGTATTCTTTGCTAACTAAATTACCTGGAAAGGGAAGGCCTTCAGCAATGACTGCAGGGTGGGTGGTTACTTTTGGAAGGTGTATGCTGAATCTGATGGACCAGATCGTTACTTAGGTAGATAAATCTATTCTCTTGTTTGAAACTAGAAACTACAAAGTTGAAAATTGCCCCTGGCTCTAAGTAATGAAAACACAGAATATTCTATTCATGCTGAATCCGTCAAGGGGTAAAAGTATATTAAGTCTCAAGTCAAGCAACTTCCCAATTAGCCAGCAAGGTTTGTATTCATGAAAAATGCAAATTACAGATGAGTGATGAGATCTTGAATGTGTTACTATTTTGCAGCCTCAGACTTTTTAGCTAGAATGTTAGTAATAAATAATCCTTCTGAGTGCTCACACTGTGAAATTGCTTGCTGTTGTGAATACATCTCTTCGCTATCTGCAGGTGCAGCATGAAAGTACAGGCACTGTTAATCAGCCCTAAAGTGGTGAAATAGGAAACAGGGGAAGATCCTTTCTGTCAATGTTTTCCTGAAAACACAGCAAATTTGGACGTGTTATGTTCAGGAGCTTAACTGTGCACCTGGACACAGGTGGGATGTGTCAGATACTACTTCCTCTGCTATAAGCCCCTCACTCTCCTCCTATATTTCAGAAAGTTTTTCACTTGATTCAGGAAAGAATAGTGACATTTTTTGGAGTGAGCAGGGAAAGGGGTTATCACATAGCTACGTGCAAAGAGACCAACCCTACAAGTTCTAGGTAGTTCTTCCCAGCAGGCAGCTCAGCAATTATGCCTCTCTTTAAGGGCATCAATATGCCAGCCTTGAAATGCAGGTGTGCTTATGGTCTACATGCATCGCTTCTTGGAGAAAAAAGTTCTTTTTTTTTCCCTTCATGTATCCATTTTATGCTTTGGTCCTTTGTGACATATTTAAGTACTTCTAAATTTCAGACATTTAAATTGTGTTCACTGGCCATATTTGCATGCCAATTTTTGGATTACTCACTGTATAATTACATTTTAAAATAGTGTCTAGCAGACCTCTTAGAAGTAATTCAAGGATTCCCTGGGGAGCTGCAGACTATCCCAGATGATGTCTGTAGCCCTTGTTATTCCATTTATTTTCTCCTTTAGAGAGGGGGGGTCATGCAGAACTTAGAGTCAATCTAATTTTTGTTGCAAGTATTTATGTTACACATAAAATACTGCAAATATATATATATAGTTGAGAAAAAGTTTTATGCAAGTAATTTTGTTTATATTTCCTTCAGTTGATAATCTCTATGACTTTCCAGTTAGTTTCACACTGTCTAACCCATACCCTCTTGTCTTTAGCTTGTTTTCCGAATTGTCAGAGTATAACCCGCATGGCTGAGTAATGCACATCAAGATGTTTGACAAAAGAAGTCTTACAGGTTTATAAGGAACAATACAGCTTAGGAAAGCATATTCCAGTAGCTCTGTTTGTATTTTCCAGTTCTATAAAAGAAAAGTCGTATATAATTTGCGCATTATTGTATATTGCCATTTTCTTTTCATATGACAATCTTTGTCTAGCTTGCTTATAGGCTATAAGCTGGATATGTCAGGTTTCTTCCTTCCAGGTTTAGCAGAAGAGCAGATGATCTTGATGTAACAGTAAGTTGTTTCTTCCCTTTGTGAAAGGAGAGAGAGCTATTTGAAAAAGACAGGAGTCTCAGCAAAAGGCACAAGGATTTTGAAATATATGTTAGTTCTTCTGGCTCTTACATGTTCCACTTTGTAGCTCTGTTTTATAGTTCCTGTGGAGTAATATGGGGGCAATAATTTCAGAAGCCTAGCATATAGGTCTGGTGAGCTTTCTTTCACTCAGCTTCATGAGGTTCTCTGAGAACACTGGTGGCATCAGTGAAATGGAAGAGTTTTTTTTCCTTTCTCTTTATTGTTATTTTCACTGGAAATCACAATGCTTAAATAAAAATAATTTACATTCACTAAAAATAAGGAAAATAATGGAATATTTTGCAATTTAAATTGCTTTCTGTTTGCCAAAATCCCAGCAATCAGTCCTCACGCATATAAAAATCATTTGTCAAATCCATGACAGTTATGCAGTGAGAAATCACTGATCTTTCACACAGTTATTGTTATTCATTTAAAACACTTCTGTCAGTTGTGTGCAATAACATCTCACATCTACATTTACTGTAGTAAAATAAAAAAAGAACTAAATTATCTACATTTCTATTACCTCAAGATCTGTGGTGTTTTTTTCCAACCCTCTTATTAAGCAGAATAAGTCTGATTTAGCTGCGGGGTTAGATATCTTCATCAAAACATTTACCACTGCAATAAAGGTTGCATGTACTGCATGATCTTTTCTCTTTCAGCCAATGCTATCTTATTTTTCAAGTAATGCCAAGATAGTTCTTCCCTATTAGACTTCAGGTGCACTGCTTTGATAAAGTTACAGAACTGAAATATTAACATCTCTTTTGTGCATTCATAAAAATCTCAAGACAGTTTCAAGTCTGATGTTATAGGTATGACTTCACTGTGCCTCATTTCCAGATAGTGAATTCCATTCTTTGTACCTTCATTAATTGCTGGCTCCAACTGACTTCAGCTGCTGTTTTCAATTTATGGTCTGAGGTCTAAGGAAGTATGGACCATTTCTGAGACTTCCAAAGCTAAATAACTTTGTCGTGAGATTAAAATATATTTTGCAGATACTGACATCTTCAATGGAAGACATGAGGAGACAAATTGAAAAGGGTTGAAAATCACTGTGATATAGAATATTGAGTCAAATTTAGCTTGGTACTGTATCAGATTTAAACTGCACTCTACAAAACATTTTCTTCCTTCACAAAGATGAGAAAAGGAATACGGTAGTATTTCAGAGTAAAGTCCTTTAAATCCATGTGATTAGACAGCCACCATATTCAACCCATGGCAACTGAACTTCAATAACATACAAATTCAATTAAGGAGGAATCACGTAAATCTAGATCGAAGACTAAGGTACCATAAGAGTTTCATTCCAAAGGGGAAATGATTTTAAACTGAGACTGGGTAGATTTAGGTTAGATATCAGGAGAAAGTCACCACAGAGGGTGGTGATGCACTGGGACAGGTTGCCTAAGTAGGCTGTGGATGCCCCATCCCTGGAGGCATTCAAGGCCAGGCTGGATGTGGCTCTGGGCAGACTGGTCTGGTGGTTGGCGACCCTGCACATAGCAGGGGGGTTGAAACTAAATGATCACTGTGGTCCTTTTCAACTCAGGCCATTCTATGATTCTGTGATTCATTTTACCATCTAACAGTATTAAAATGTGGTTTGGCCTTAATCTTTATATGTTAATTCTTCTTATGAATGATGCATTTCCTATGCCATTTGCAATGAAGCTTAGTCATATTCCCTGAGAAAAAAAAAAAAAAAAGAGAATAAAAATTTTATGTTTTATTTCAAACTGATTACTTCACTAGTTTTTCCATTAGCATTCACAGGAGCTGAGGCATCTTTTCAGAAGAACTGGAGGTTTGTGGCCAGTAATCTGCAATAAAAACATTAATTAACTGAGGAAAGCAACATTTAAAAAGATATTCAAAACTATTTTCTGCTAGAGGCATTTCTTTGGCTACTTTACAAATCATCTGAGGAAAGCAATCTATTTTCAGTGATTTCTTTCTTAAGAAAGATTTTCCCATACTTATTTAAAAATGTTTTTGAAGTGAGAGGAAGAGGACAGGAAGTCTGCAGATATTGTCAACATTCTGTTTTAAAGACATGAAGAAATTTAAAGGAAATAGTGCTGCCTTCTATCAAACAACTTTTTTTTTTTTTTTTTTTTTTAATTAATAGCATTTTTTATCACCTTGAAGAACTTCTGGAGGTGTCTGATTGCCTATATTTCTAAGGCACCAAAAGTTCTGTTAGGACAGACAGAAGACAAAGTTTTGTCAACCTCACAAGGAAGATGTGGAAGCTGGAAGAGATGTGTCTTAGAATACAACTGGTTTAAACTCATTTGAACAGCTAGCTCCTGAGTGCCTCACTATTAGAGAACATAAAAGTCTCACAACATTTAAATCACTTTCCTTTTTTAATACTGTTATTTTAATCAGTCTTTCTTAAGATCTCTCTGCACTAGAAAGCTAGAATTAAATATGCAAGGCTTTGGGTTTCAAATGGAAAACATCATCTCCCATTTGATATTATTTTTGAAACTAGACCATGCTAACATTTAAAAAATCAGTGAGGATATCTCTACATTTCATTGAATGTGAGACAAAAACTTGACTAAAATTCACACTTTGTCAAAATGAAACCAAATCAAAATTTGTCCTGTTGCTGAATTCCTCTAGGATTTTGTATTTAGACTCCGTAGTTTGCAGATGAAATTACACTGCTTTGGGCTGGCTCCATAACATACTTACAGCTTACATCATACAATAGATTCCTTTCTATTTGCAGATTATTCATGTCTAAGATGAAGAGATTTTTCATAATATTTGCTAGCTCTTCTTACATATATGTACACATGTGTGTGTGTGTAATTGCAGAGATTGATGATGCAGGCAAAGGTATACAACATGGCCAATGGTGCATTTTCAGATTTTTGCATTTTATTATTTTAGTATTTAATAGAGATATTTCATTTCACTGAAATACTTGTCAACATATTCAACATGATTTAGACCAGCTTTTCAGTAGCTTGCATGAAAAGTTAAGCTTGAAGGATTATAATGTCCTCTAAGTTCTTTCTTGCTGGAGGGAAACAGATTCAAAATATCTGGAGGTTAGTAACATATAAGGAGTAAAACAGGCTGACCAATCCCAAGTGAACTTGAAACTGATGAAGTTTGTCATCCAGATGCTGAAAAAAATGAATCTTCCAGTTGCATCCTGAAAATAGAAGCATTTACTCATTTCTCACTCCTTTGGAAATATAAACAATGGGTTTTGAATCATTCAGTCTTATATTCACGACTTCAGTTCAGACTTTTCCCCCTCAGGTCTAGCTCCAATATGCCATGAACTCAATAACCTGATTCATATAAAGATTACCTAAATCACCAGTATTGTTCATTAACAGCTGTCAAGAACATGGAAATACTGCAGTGTATTTCAATTTGGGGAAACAATTACTTTCCTCACAGACTGTTTCTTCTTTGTACAACAATATTGGATAATGTGTATGTATGAGTATTTACTTAAATCCATCTGACCTATGATAATTCATGTTCTCTACATGGCTATTCAGAGTCTCCTAACCACAAAGTGCCTCTTAGAGCTTGGAAATCCAATTGCGTCCTTGTACGGGAACTGTTGAATCACGGCCTGAACCACTGATTGATCACCAGAGGCAAGCACTGAGTCAGCTGCGGGAGCACAGGTAAAGGTAATTCAGCTGTGTGACTGGAAGGGGTGGAGCCTGGCTGCACCTCTCCTAGACCCATTTAAGGGCTGACTGCCGTTAAGGAAGGCTCTTTTTATGGAGATTTCTCCCTTTGGAGTTCTTCTGAAGCTCAGGATATGGGTGAGTATTTTCATTTATTTTCAATTGTCCTTTTTCACTGTGCTAATCCTTCTAAATATATGACCTGTAAAATGCCAGTGTAAGTACTCCACTCTGCTAGTTGTGTATTTGTTAATTGTAGAATCATTTTTCAAATTGAACTCAGAATATATCTATAAACTGTACTAACAAGTCACCATACTTTTGAATTCAAGTTAAATTCCTATTTTCTATCTTTTTATGTTGCCACTTTTTATAAGAGCCAGCAAAAGGTTTCTGCGTAATTAAGTTTCTGCATCTCTCTTGCCCTTCTGGCTACAGTGTGCAAAATATATTAATAATTAAGATGCAGGAGAAAAAAGCTTCTGTGGGAGGCTACTACCATGAAATTCTAGGACTACATTGTCATTCACAAAATGAATGACTTGCAGAGATCAACTGGTGCATCACATACGTAGCTACACTTACATCTCCATTAGTAAAGCAAATTCAGTAGGATGAATTTATATTATTTCTAAGAAACTTCAACAATGCTCACAGCCAAATCTTCTAGTGAATTTGAAAGAAATTCCAACGTTCAGTTTTGTGCTGTGAATTCACTAAATGGAAAGGATTCCAGGTGATCTACCAGAGATTTCATCATTTTAAAGCCACCCATAGTTATATTACTAGAGTCAAATATTTGACTTGTGATCTGTGCAACATATAAAACACTTAATATATGCTCTGTTTTTTTAAAGGCAGCTCATAAATTTATTGCAGTCTTATGGCATACCATTCAGATTGATTTATAGGCACAGCTCAGATTTTTTATAGCTGAATTACCAAGCACAAACCGGGTACACCATCCCATTAAAAATGAATTTACTATGGGAACTGCACATTGAAAGTTAAATAATGGCTTGATTTTCAAGCTGGAACTGAAATATTTGCTTTTCTGCCAACTAATCCAAAACAGTCTATGAATAATTACATTACTTTTGGCTTCAGAATGTTATTTATTTTCACTGAAGGTCATAGTCTTTGGGGGAAAAAAGGCAGAATAATGAGCATTTCTTTACATACCCTGACCTGCGGTGTCACCACTGCCACACCTTTTCACTGTAGGGTATGTCTATCCAGGAAAAAGAACTCAGTTATGCTGTTGTTTTTTTAAAAGGTGCATTTAATTTATTTTAAAAGAAATTTTATGTAGGTATGCACACATACTCATGAATAGCTGCAATGCATATAAACTGGGAAGTTACAAATGAGTTCTAGATCAATAAAATCTAGAACAAAAACATTCTTAATCCCAAAGCACATCACCACAAATTATGCTTTGCTTACATTTCGTAATAAGTAGTGTTAGTAAATACCTAAAAAAAAAAAAAAAAAAAAAAAAAAAAAAGGGGGGAAAAAATAATGAAAAATAATGTGGTTCTTTTTTTCACATTCTTTCTTCCACCTGTCTGATAGTATCATAAATTCAGTAGTACAGACCTTTTAGGGAGAAATAAATGATCATAACAGGATGTGGAATGTTATAAGGATGCCCAATGTAATTATTTCTCAATGTTTCTGTACTGCGATCTATGAGGATAAATGCAAATACTTCAGAAGAAATACAGGATCCCTGTCTTCTCATCCAGTACAGACTCCAATTTTATTTCTAAACTTTTCTGAGTGTTAACTTCATGATTTATGTAATATTGAAGAGATCTTTTAAAGATGCTCTATATAGGATTTTTTCATCATGTGACATAGAAACTTTTCATTACAAGAAATGATCGAAATATTAAATCATCAGATATAGTTGTATAGTGATGCCTATTTCAAGTTTTTTAAGATTAAAGGTAAACTAATCACCTTTCCATTCTCAGCTATTGGTAATTATTTAACTGGGGGGCCTTCTAAATCTGCAAACAAATTCTGAGTAAACTGAGAATTTAAACTTTTTAATCCATGCTGCTATGTGAAGTGACCAGTTGACACAGGCTGTGTTGGAAAAGATTCATGACATACTTGTTCACTTCTTGTGAATTGAAAAGGAATCCCTCACTTTCATACATACAGGGTCACACTTAGTTCATTCACACAAAGTCTTGGAAGAGCAGGGAAACTCATTATGTGTCTCTACTTACCATAATACTTAGGCAGTATGTATTTTGATTTGGTTTGGTTTTCCTCTGCAGACTCTCTCCTTTATTTTGTTATTGTTTTTTTCTTTTTAGCACAGAGGTTCATTTATCCATATACAATGTGAATTTCACTATCATAAACTCCTCCTACATCACTTTAAAGCACGTGGTGCTTGTTGACAGCTTATCAAGGAAAACAAGTGCCGGCATTTATGCAAGAGGACAAGTTTCCTCCTCTGTTTGGAGAAAATAGAACTGAATACTGAAACTGCATTGAGCCAATAGTAAGGTGAGTGACATTCTTATGTATTTTTGCTATGCTCTTTGGATGAAGTGCTTACACACCACAGGACTACTGGTTTCATTATATTTTTTCTCTATCCAAGATGTAATTCTGCAGTAATAGAATGTTTTGAGTGTAGAGGAGGACAATAAATATGCTATGTGGAAAGATCAAGTTTATTTTTTGTGGGTTTTATCACATTTGAAAGAAGCGTATTAAGAAAATGCAGAATTAGCACTTCCTGATCAAACCATGATTATGTTTCATTCAAAGTTTCCTCATTTTTCTCCAGAGTAGTCATGTTCAGCTGTGCTTTTGGAGAAGGTTCTGCATTACCCAGGGCTGTGGTCCTACAGCCAGATATTGTTGATTGCTGAAAAGAAATTTTCTAATCATCTTTCTAATGCAGGGTATGGAATATAATTTATATATATAATTTTGCCTAGCAATCAGCATGTTATTTTGAAAGAGACTAAACAGGAACCAAGAAATTTTGTGATATAAGACTTGAGAAGAGGAAGCTACTTGGCAATGAGCTCCGTGAAAAGACTCACTTGTCTTTATCTGCAAGTAATACATATAGAAAGAACATTTATTAAAAGTGTGTTATGTCCATGCAGAGTACTGAGTGCTTTTACCAATACACTTGATAGTAGTTCTTCAGTTATGGATTGTAGCTGCTAATAATCATTTTAAGGTATAATTGGAATGAAAACAAGACTTCTTGTTAATCTGGCATGTGTGACAGATTATGGTAGATATGAATTACTAATCATGTTGTGAGACATCATGATTGGCTAGAGGTGTAGTACATGATGTGAAAGATGCACAGAAGTGAATTATTTCATACCTTCCTTTATAGTTTTCAAAGTGTGCTGACAAGTAACTTTTAAACATAATTAGTCTTTTTTCAAATACTAATTTCTGAATTTTTTATTTCCTAAGCAATTAATGGCATCAAATAATAAACTCAAAAGTCAATTTAAGGTATGTTAGTATTCATAATTTATGACAGTTTAGGTCTTAAGAATTGTTACTAGTGCATTCTCTTCTGGTTATGAAATCCTTCATATAGACAGAATTTGTAAATAAATATTTCATAATGCTTAATCATTGTCATTTGAGCCACTTATCTGGTGAACCTCATGATTTTTTGGGGGATTTTGAGGCCCCAATGTTTGTCAGTCAGTGAGCTTAAGTAAGTAGTGTGTGATAATCTGCTGAAGGTCAGAGATCACACTTAGCAATGTGGAAATAAAGGGTTAATTTGTGCTATATTTTCTAAACTTCCCTCTCCAAGGCTTGTGGAAACATTGAGGTGGGAATACTAAAGAACAAATATTGGGAGTGGAGAGAGGAGATTGTCTTTGAAAAATTGATACAGGGTTCAGTGTTAATAGGAATAGCAGATTCTTACATGTCCAAAGTTAGAAAAAGCTTTCAGGTATTTCATCTTGTCTTTGTATCTCTGCTTACACAAATGCTATCCTGGAAAACGCTGTAAAATACACTAAAAAATGTAGTAAATTCATGCCAGAATTAGATATGTAATTACTAATCCCAAATATCAGTCTAGCCTTGTACCTTCTATCATGAGATAGCAATCTTCCTTTTTGAATTTTGTTTCCCTACCATGAGAAGAAAGATCAACACGGGCAGTGAAAGATAATGGACACAATACAGGACACAGAATTCATGTTCAGAAAATGAACAGCTTGCCTTTATAGAACTAACATGTATCAGCCAAGTTGCTTAAGGAAGAGATTATTTTGTCCATTCACCTTTTTCCTTTTATCGTTTTGTTAGATATTTTCCAAAAAGGACCCATCTTCTTTAAAAATTTCAGGTTATTCTCAAAGCAGCAGCCAAGGATTACTCCACATGGTCAACATTGATGCAACTCAATTTTACACACACAGCTGCCAGTCACGAGAGGAAATATCTGTTTTAGGATATGCCAAGTATTAGAACATCTAGGTATCTTGTTTGTTGATTTCTTTTAAAAATGAACATGGTAATCATCACCAATAAGGGATAGAAAAGGAGGGCTGGGGAAAAATTACTACTTCTCAAATCTGTTCCTAAATCAGAGGAAGAGAGTGACTGTTTTCTTTGTTAAATTTTCTAGTTACATTTTGGGTGCTCATTTCATAAACTGGCAGAAAGATCTACATCTTGTTTTCATTTGCTACTGTCTCTGGTTAGTTTTCTTTACATGCTATTCATATCCTATGAAGCATTTCCCAAGGGGTAGAAACTGTTAACAGCACAGCGTATTTACAATCTATAAAAAGAGGCAAATGTTTCCCTAAATTAATAATTCTGCTTATTAATTAGAAAATCAGAAATCATTTTGAAGACTTTCTTTAGATGAAAGCAAATTCTTCTCTTCTTTAGTTTACTTGAAGACAGAGAACTGGTCTTTTCCAGTAATCTCAGGTCTGTCCTTCCTGTGACAGTGGATTTCTTTCCAGGACCATGGAGAGTGCTTCCACGAGCCCGGAGGGGCATCCCTCCACTTCCTGTGCGCGGAGGAATGTATTTTACTATTAGTATTAAGTATTTACAGGAAATAAAATCGGATGTGTGGATGTATGTGGATGTTTATTCATCTTCTTAAGCTGAAGACAAGACAGGTGAGTGTGCTAGTGATTTATGAGTGAAATTTCCCTCAGGGAAATGTTTTATTTTTCCTGAGTTCTGCATACACTTCATCCCTATTATTCTTTGTCTGCAATGAAGAAATGGTTTACTTAAGAATGGACGCACCAGTTTTTATGGATTTTTAAAAATAATATCCAGAAATAGGAATGTAAAATATTTTGATTACAGAAAAGTGTATCCGAGGCATCCTTTTCTCACACTGATGACTGCACACTTTGCCTGCTGCTTACCTTTGTTTGTATTGTTTACATCTCCCAACTGTGATTATGCAACTTTCTCATGGCAACAGCAGAAGTTGAACACATGGACAGAATTTTGCAGGAAGTACTTTTTGCTTTACTTCACTAGACTGGACAGGCCTCTTTTAGGATCACTAAAAATGCTGTAGCATTGAAAAATTTTGTTTAAAAACTTTGACTAAAATAAAAATGGACTCTGGAATCTGTTCCATTTTGGGGGATACTTTCCCCAAATGATTTTCCTGATAGTGTTCAAATAGTTTTAAATAGTGTACTGCAATGGTATTATAGCCCTAAAAAATAGGAAAATGTGTTAGCAGGTGTGTTCAGTAAAGTACAATGAGTTTTAAATCTGGTATAATTCAGATCACTTTTCTTCTTGCTGTTCCATTGTGATGATCAGCTTTGAAAACTGAAGTCTCCCCCGCTTCTCAATGCTTTACAAGAAACAGTTAAAGCCAATCCACAATGAAACTCCATTCAATACCTAATCAGAAGACAAATCCAGACAATATCTTATGGGAACTGTTAGTCCTCACTGTCATACAGTACTGAAATTGCTTTTGGCATTATTGTGTGATTATACTCAGAGAAATACGAGGTGTGCAGAGAAATGTTCAAATGAATATTTCACTATAACTGCCAAACTTTTTTAATTTAGATGTCGTTTCTATCTCGTATGTTCCAGACAATGTATATTTCACCACATATTCCTTAAGAAAAAGCACTCTGAGCAGGGTATAATTGATTTACGTAGGTGTCAAATGGCTGATTATTGAGAAACACACACAAAAAATACTAATTCTGAAAAAAAGTACCCCTGTCAAAAGCAAAACAGGAAAAAAATACAAGGTCTGAAAAAAACCATTTATTGTTTGTGTGTAACATAGAAAAATGCATTGCATTTGAAAACATAGGTATAAATTGATTGGTATGTGTATTAAGGTTGAATGAGAGAACCACTTTACAACGTTCCAACTTTCTTCCTCTGTATGTATGAGTGGATGTATCCATGCATAAAATATTCTTTTCAAATAAAGATAGAAATGACACACATTAGTTGCAGGTTATTAGTGATTTGAAAGGGGAGGTGTAACACTGGACTCCAATGGCAGCTGCAGAAAACATTTTTGAGGAAAAAAAGCCAAACGCTTTTTAGCACTAAAAGACAGCGGATCTGAATAAGCTCCAAAAGAATACCGGAAATTCCAGATCCTTTCCTAAAATCTTGAGCAAAAAAAAAAAAGCCTTATAGTTGCTGGCATTAAAGAAATGCTATAGAGCTTGAGCAAGCTTAATACTTCTATTAAAGACTGTCTCATAAGGATGAAACTTGCTAAAAGATTAGATGTAATCTGTTTTAGAACAGAAATCCATTTGTAACAGGATTCCTTTTTATAGTATATGCTATTTAATATTATTGATTTGGGCGTTACAGTGCCCAAAAGCATGTCACCTACTTGAAGAGCTCTGTAATTCCTTTAGTAAGATGACTGTGAAGAAGCCCCTTCCCTCTGTGATAACTGACTCTGAGGATATTACCGAGTTCAAAGAGAAGGCACAGATATAATTTTCCCCTATGAAGGCAATTTACATAGAGAAAACACAAAGAACCTCACTTTATCCCCTCATATAGGGAATATATTGATTTAATATATATATTTATAAATAAGATTTCTTCTTCTGAGCTCTTGATATGAGTTTCCTTAAGGGTTTTCTTTGTTATTCCTCCAATTTTTTTTAAACAGTGAACAGATACATAATTCTGGTTTGTAATTATTCTGCTATTTTTATTATTTGAAGAATTCTTGTCTTCCAGAAGAGGTATCTTGGAAGCAAGTAATATATTTTAACATTTTTTTTTTTAATCTTTCTTATATTTTTTTAATAAAAATTCTCCTATTCATGCCTGCTAGGTTTTAACCTTTTTTTCAGTCCAGGCATTTGCTAATTTGCTATTCTCATATACTTCCATCCTGAATACAGTTACTATTTTTATTTTTTGCCACCAGTCACATCTCATGATCTTGCCCTAAAGTGATGCTCCCTGACTACCCTGCCACTGTCCATGCCTTCATTTTATCTCCAGATCCACTTGCTCAGTTTCCTGCTATCTCCACTAATAATATCCACTTTTTTTTTTTTTTAGTTCTTTCTTTGAGAAGTTTATCTTCAAAAATGCAGCAAAAAGAAACTCTTTGCATTTATAGGTTTAAAAAAATGTTTCCTCTGTTCAGTTCTCTAACCAGTGACCCTTAAATACCTCATACAGGCAGCACTGTGACATTTAGACTCCTCAGGAGCGGGTGCTGGCACAGGTGAGATTATCACAGATCTCCCATCTAGCCCTACTTTCTTATGTTTCTGTATTAGAAAAATGATAAGATATTTATAAAATCTGTTTATCAAGTTGTATTTCTTCGTGAGACTGTGTTAACAGTGGCCTGCATTCTTCACCATTGTAGGACACTGTTTGCCAGGAAAGTGAAGACCCAGATAAGGAAAACGGGATTCTAGTATCTCTCTCTAATTCAGGAGGGAGTTTGAAGCTTTCATCTGTCAGCTTGCCATGCGTGAAGGTTGAATTACATGAAATAGCAATCAAAAGTACTCCTATATTAATCCTTCAAAAAGAGAACTTAGACAGGCTTTCTCAATAAAGATCAATTTCCATCATACTGTAAAACAACTTCCCATCTACAGAAAATTAACTTAGACCTATCTTCAGCTGGCCAAGTCAATTTCAAAGTTAATATCATTAGCAATGGCAAAATAATGGCAAAATATTACTAAAAATAGCAAAGTATAAACTAAGTAGAAAACAAAACAACAGCAACAGGAAAAAAAAAAAGCAATGCAACAATAGACACAAAAAAAATCAAGGAAAAAAAAAAAACAAACCTGAAACAAACCTGAATGGCCCAAGTGCTATAAAAATACATCCAGGGGAAATTCAAATTAAGTGATCATACTCTAATTATAGAGATAAAAAAAGAACTTATGTCCAGTTCTGTGCTAATTATAACATATATATGTGTGTGTAAAGTTTTTGATTAGGTTTTGCGACTCAGAAGGATGACTTAGGTTTTCTAAGGTGAATTTTTTTTTTGTTTGGCCAGTCAAAAGTCTGCATACTACATACAACTCAAATTTATCTTTTGTCTGGTAGTAAACTTCATGAGGGAGTGAAAGGCGCAGTGGCCACTTTTTTTGCCCATGTATGATTGCAAGTCTCTTCTACTTACTGTTTTTCATGTCTGCTTAGGTGAGACTATGAACAATGTGCCAAAGGCATCCTGGCCATTTCATTTAACTCTTCACAATCAATATTGATATCTGCCAAGGCAGTAAGAGGCAGTAAGTTTCAGAGTAATATTGAGAGCCTACGGGAACCATATGAAGAAACTTGAGGATTGTTTTATTTCAGAAATTAAAATAGAGCATTAACGTTACCACTTCTGGCTGACACAATAAATAAAGCAGAAAGACACTTTAGAAAGAGTGCCAGACTGGAACAAGCAGACTGAATGCATGAAACTCAAGAGTTTCTAAGTAGCCATCTACCCAGCCTACACTTGACTAAAAGAGAGAAGCATGTTCTCTTCCCTCTTTGTGCTGTGGAGACAGGTAGAGTGTCGCAAATTGATATCCTACCTTGGATGTCTGAATATCCTTCTATAGCCCTGTCTCTTGTTCTTTTTCTGTTAATCAATATTACATATCTGTTTGTACAGCTTTATTATAATGGCAATAATAGCACATGGAGCAAAAATCAACTCTTCTTTCAGCACAACAGATGGACAACTCAAGTTGTAACATTTTGAAGTACCAGTATAAGCAGGTTTGTGCTTCCTCCTTGTCATTGATAATTTTTTAGTCATCAAATGATAGTCAACTGGCACAAGAAATAATTTCTCCTCTTGCTTCTTACAACTATTTTCACTATCCAATGCTTTTGTTATTCAGAAAGTGAATAATAAAATATAGCCAAGCATGTGAATCAATTAGCAGAAATTTAGAGATTTAATTTTTAAGAACGATTATTTTTTTTTAAGCAAAAAGCTTTAGGATTATTTATTTTTAAAGTAAATTCTCAAATTTATTAATTTGAGTCATTAATTAGTATCCTTCTATGCCTGAGGTTGTTGCAACAAGATTAGCACTGTCTGTAAAGATCTGGAATATCAGTTATTCCATTTATTTCTTATTGATACTATTTCATTTATTACTTATTGATACTGTCTTCCATCACATTCATCTCTCATGTATACTGAAATTGAATGAAATTAATTACAATTGAGGACACAAGATTTCTACTACAGTTCAAGAGCACTACTCAATTTCAGGTTATTAATATTATATTTCAGATTTTTATGTTGGAATTTCTAGGGACTTCATTCCAGATTTATGCCAGAGAATAATTGCAAAAACACAGCATAAGTAATTTTCATCTACATACCAATACATCCTGGTTCTAAATCTCATCATAAATACTATATTCAATATATGTTATTCAAAAACTGCACAGCAAGTAAATTTTTCAATGGCTAAGTGCATTAAAATGCTTTCTGTAAAACTTTCTTTTAAAGGCACATCAATAAGACATTTTGCTACTGTCAAATAATGCTTCTAGCACTATAACCATTTCAGGAAAGAACCCAGTATTATTTCAAAAGGCCATATTTTCAGTTTTAATGAGTATTAAAGATTATATTAATACTATCCTACAAGTTTGTTGACTTTAAGGGACACAATCCTCAACTAAGTGTTGAAATATTACCACCACCACTGTGGTGATAGTAACTTTGATGGAATCTGGTGGTTCTGGGATTGAAGTGAACAAAACTCCTCACTTCACCATAAGCTCTGTAACCTGGCTCAGTTTTTGATCCTCTCCACAGTGAGGCAGAAAATCTTCTATTTCCTTTAGAAAAAGGACATACAAGGAAAAGTCCTGTTACATAACAGCCTCGGTTGTTAAAATGAGTTGGACTATACTTCGGCACCTCCTGAAATTTATCAGTATTTTCCTATTCACATAGAATTTTATGGATTACAAAATCCCAGATAGAGTTGTCAAATTACTGTGTATGAGTCTATAGCTGTATTTTTTCTAATACAGACACCAAAAAACAGTGCTGAAGACAGACAGCTGTACAGGTAATATAAGTGCTTGCAGATATTCCTATCCATAGGTGGAGACATAGATCTTCCAGGGACCTGTATGAATTTCATGCTGCAGCTTGGTTTCAGAAGAGCTGAAGTAACACGTTCTTCTTTGCTCTACAGGAATGACAAATGAGGTGATACTGACTAACTCCTTTTTTCTTCACAGAATTCATCTCATAGTTTGTTTTAAAAAAAAAAAAAGTTCCAGTGCTCAAACATGTCCTATTTCTCATCCATCCCACGAGTTTTCTGACCAGAATAAAATGACAGGTTTGTATCATATCCACTTCACATCTTCAACTTTGTAAGGACTTGTTACAGTTTTCTCAGCCATCACATATTTTCCTTCCTCTTTTCTGTTGCCCTGTTTGGTCCCAGGCTCACAAGTCACATTGGAAATAGTTCATACTTATTCAACAAGATGCAGACACACTGATATTGCAATCTAAAGCTTTGATAACATTATATTAGGTGGTAAAATAAAATTTAAGTCTAAGATATACAGCAAAGACCAAGAAAAATTCAGATGACTAAAGCTAATACATGTGGGCTTGACAAAAGCTAATACATACGGGTTAATCAGTACTGTGACTTTTAAAACTATGAGATTTGGTTATAGGAAAGAGTTTTCATTCTTTTCTGCTAAAGACTAGAAGAAACTGGCTCCTTCATCTGCCATCAGAGCTTGATAATGACTGGTAAGTTGCAGAAAAAGTGAAGTGTGACTCCATTACAAATACAATAGTTTCTTTTTACCTCCTTCAATATGTAGCACTTAATTGAATACCATATACTAACATTCCAACATTACCAGCTCTTTTTCATGCACGGTTGAAATGCTTCGTGACCTTGCTACATCAATCCTGATCCAGAATTGGCTGATTTTCCTAATTCAGTCTCTGTAAAAGCCAAACAACAATATTTAAGACAATAAAAGGTTAAAAGTGTTCAAATTTTCACTACAGATATGTCATAATAACTGCACATACTTTTGTAACTAGAATAGTATTCAAGCATGGGGAACCAGACAGTGAATGAAAAGTAAATGCATTTAATAGACAAGTGGGGGGATTTTGCCTGAAAGGGTATGGTGTTTTCTTCTTGGTATTTTGTTGACACGGTGATCTGCTGTATCTGTCTTCAGTAGGTGGCATGGTTGTTGATGAGTATGTGTTAGAGCGAGTGTAATCTACTTCTAGAGCTAAGGTTTAGGGAAAAGTCCAGAAGCTGTAAGTGATGGTTACCATTTATTCTCTTCCACTGTGACACTGACACAAATGCTCAAGAAAATGATTTTTTGGACATAGCAATGTTATCTTTTTGCAGACCTGCCTTCCTTTTTCCCTGTCTAAATTTCTCTTTTCAGACTGACTCACTCTTTCTACTTAGCATCTGTCCACAGAGGATATTTTCACTCTTGCTTTAGGCTGGTCTTCATTTTTGTGATTTTATTGCCAAGAGATATTTTTTGCTAGAAGTCACGTGTATATGAGATTTTGCTGCATAACCAACCTATTTAAAACCACCAGTAACAATAATAAAGGATAATATAAAATGGGAAGGAGGACTGAAGCAAAAAATGTGTCTTATTTTGGTAATGTATTAATGTATCTATTTTAAAGTAAATTATCTTCCAAATGTAATTCAGTTTCTCAACAAAACAGAGTAGAGTATTTTTAAGCAAAAAAAAAAAAAAAAGGAAACACACATGACTTTTGGAGACTGTCTGCCAAAATTTTACAGTCAAGTGTAGAATCCTGAATCTGGAAAACAATATATCTTTGAAGATAACATAATAAATTTGTAAAGTATGTCACACAACAGATAACATTTATGCAGCAACTTCATTTCTTTGCATTCCTGCATAAATGAATCCAATTGTTACTAAGAGTTTTAAAAGTGTGTTTGTAATTTAAATCCATCACAGCCATATAGCCAACCTCTTTGTATATCAACCTTCCCACACATTACTTAGGATCTTATACTAAATATTTATCACAAGTTTAAGTATCTAAATTTAATAGTAATAACAAGTTTAAGTATCTAAATTTACTGGATTTGTATATTTGTTGTGCTGTGTAAAGAGTAGGTACGAGACCTGAGGCTGATAGAAAGCATTATCTTTGTATCTTAAGTGAATTGTGTTATAGCTCTGCTCAGATAGAAACAGTGACAAGTGCCCCACTCCTTAAAAAAGAAAAGCTATCTTTTTCTCACCTGAGTAAATAAAAAAAATATATACTATTATAAGACACAGTGAAGGTTATGCAGAGGTAAATGTATAAGTTGTCTGTGATGAACTGTCAAATGTAAAATAGCATACAAAGGGACACATTTAATGACACTGACACATTTAATGACACTTTAATTTTGGAACAAACTCTTACAACATTTACACTGCTGAGAATCATGAAAAATACAGAAAATGATAAGATGGCTTCTGAAAAAGAACAAATAATTGCAGTGAAATTATCCATCATCTTTCAATATACATCATACACTTGTGACATAGCTTTCCACAACGCACCCATGCTAAAATCATGTATTTATATAGACTAAATGATTCATGTTTTACCATCAGCTTATTACTCCTTGTTGTTACAGAATTTGGTTGGAAATATGTTATTCTCATCTGTGGTCACGTGGTTCCTGTGACAATGGAAGTACCAAATAGTTTCTGAATGTTTGTGTTACAACCTGGTTAAAGGAGAATAATCCTTCCTTCATCTCATTGTCTTCAGTTTCTTTTCCTCGTCTGCCATGGAAGTTCCAGAACTGCAAGAGGTAAACATTCTCACTTGAAAATAGGCAGAAATGTTTGAGCATGTCCTCTCAAGATGTCTGTCCTGCATCTGGGTACTTCAAGTGGCAGGTATACATTTCCTTTCCTTGCAGCTGTAACCAATACAGAGCTGTGGCAATAAAAGCTGGACAGACCACCTTGCTGAGGAAAAGATGGAGAGCATAAGGGTAAATTGTGGTTATCAAAGAATCCCCTGCCAATTTTGCACCAGAGGGAGTTTCCCAGGGCAAGATCACCACAGTTCTGTGCCTCTTTCTCCCCTGAGCACTTCCTCATCCTTCACCATCAGCCCTAAGTCCCAACTCAAGCCTACAATTACTGTAAATGACTATGACTTTGGTTATTGCTTTGCATTTTGCCTAACCGGTATAGACAGGTTGCAATTGGAAGCCACAAGAAAGCTGTACACTCCTTTTGATTCTGAACAAAATTTTTATTTCTGAAGCAAATCAGAACCTATGTCAGTAACTGTGCTGGCATCACAGCTTGAGACGACAAAGTCTTTTACCTCCCATTAATCACACCTCATTGCTATTCTAAGCCTGAGCTACTTTGGAGAGTATGTTTGAGTTTGAGTAAAGCAAAGAAGCACTGACAAAAATGTAACATTAAGAATTACTTTAAAATAATTGATAAATCTTCACTTCATATAACTTGTGCAAACACTGCAATGTGAAACTGACTGGAGCTTGAGGGATTACAGCAACTATATTTCTAGGAAGCACTGTTGAGTTGGCTTTGGTATTTCTCAGTAGAGAAATCATCTTTTGTATTATTTGCAATATCATATACTTTGAACTTTCTGCTTCTTCACAATTGTTCTCCACCTCACTAAGCTAAGAGAAGCTCATCGTTCTCATTCACTCTTCCTTTTAGAAGAAAGGCAGGCACGCAGAAAAATAACTCCTAATAAATGCAGAAGTACTTGATTCTCTTTTCAATGCTGAACAGAAAAGACACGTTTTTTTTTTAATTCAAAAAGCACTGTTTGTTATTCTTTCCCTTTGGCTCTTATTACACATACTTACGGCATCTGACAGCCAGAAGTTACATTACTTACGGTCTTTTGGAGCTTGCACACCTTGATAGCTTTTATATCCTTTTAACTAAGTGTTCTTAAAAAAGAAAGCTGCCCATTTGTTAACAGGACTTCATTTCTACTAAATGAACATTTTTGGATCTGCAAGTGTTGTCTCTCTATAAACCTAGCTCCTCCTTGCAACCTTTTTAGAGTCTGGAGACAGAGGAGCCAGTTGGGTTGACCTCAACTACTTGTGCCAAGGGTGTTGCCAGGGATGACCAACCACTCCAAACCAATGCTTTCTCTCTGCTTTGTATTCATGCCTTTGCTGGCCTGTGCCCAGTCTTCAGCCCTGTCTATAGTCATAAGAGGCCTTCAGACCAAGAGAACATGACTGGCTGTCTCAGGAGGATGGGTAGAAGCCACAGTTCCTAGAAGCCAGAGAAACTGAAAAATAGTTCTGCTTCATTGCTTTCTCGTGATTTCTCTTCCCTGGTGCTCTGAGCAACAATTCTAGAGCAAGAGGGAGGACAGAGCTGTGCGGTCACAGAAGTGCTTGCAGGAAAGATACTTGCAAGAAGGTCTTGGAACACAGCAAAAGCAAGAGCTGGACTCCTTGGGTGGCAGTGAGCTGCTAGAAAAGCCCAGGGGCCTATGGAAACACACTCTGAAAAAATTCATCTTTTTTATTTTTTTAATGCGTCAACATTTATTTGTGTGAATCTTGCCAGTAGTAACACTAACAAAAAGGAAAAAAAAAATACAGTGAAGGTAGATATGTAACATTGCTAGAACATTATTAAACTAGGCATACTGAAGAACAAAACAAACACTGCGTATGTTCAGCATGAATTTTCCTTTTTTTTTTTTTTAAAGTGTATGGCTTCTTTCATGCCTTATGTGTTCAGATTTCTTTTGTTGCTGTTTCAAGGCTACCTAATAGCATCTGTCTTACATTGTTGCATTTAAATCCAATTTTCACTTATTAAATACTGTTAATGTCCTGAAGAGAAGGACGTCAAGAATAGAAAATACATTGTCCATATGATCACTAAAATGACATTCATATACTAATTTTCAATACAGTCTGCATTTCATAAAAATGGTTTTATTAATAATAGAAGAAAACAAAAATCTGATGAAAATAGAAAGCTAATAATTATGTTATGACAACATAAGCAGGTGTGTTGAGCTAAAACTTATTCTGTAGACTGCGTGTGCTGTCTAATTTGTCTGATGAATACTTTCACAGTGAGATAAAAATAGCAACAAATAATTACATGATTATGAAGAGCCACAGGGCAAACACCTACCTAGAAGTTTGAAAGTGGCTTCCAGCAGCCATGAATTTGGCACACTTCACCTTCTGCTACCTTTTCATGGATGAAGCTGGTTCACATGAAGCTTGGTAACATCCATCAGCAGCTCTGAGCTCCCTGAGTAGACAAACCTTAAGTAACCTAGGAACAAATTTAAAGGGGCAAAGTAGATGTATCCATGCATATATCTGCACATCAAATCTATGCTGGGGAAGGTCATTAGCTGCTCCAAAGTCCTGTTCTGTTCTCAGTGATAATTTAAAGTCATATATATAAGGCATATCAGAATAATGTATATTCCAGTTTTTAAATGTCACTAGTTAGAATTTCAAATTTTTTGTTCCTGGTGTCCTACAGCCAGCACAGGAAATGAGAGGTGACACCAAGAATTCCTTTCATATCAGAGAAAACTCCATTGGAAAATACTTGTTTAATGCTTCATGCACTTCCATTTTAAAATTCCTTCCTTAAAATATATGTAAAACCCCTCTAAATATCTCAACAAAATGAATTTATATAAAAGAAAGATTCAAAATTTAGACTTATGATTACATTATATTCACAATGTAGACTTAATCTTAAAACTGTTTCTTCTTCTTTTATGTGTTGTGTTTTCCAAGCAGGTGCACAGAACATCACCAGACCAGCTTTCTTAGTAACACCAAAGTAATGCTAAGTCTTGGTTTTATTCTTCAGAGGTATTCCTTCACTTCTCTGACTTCAGCTCCTCAGGGCATCAATAGAACCCACTACTACTTATTTTAAGCTTGTTTTTGATGTCATAGACATGGAAACTCTATGCATCAGCAGCAGTTTTATATCCTTCCCCCCAGCCAGGATCAACATTCAAAACTCCTAGAGTAGTCTAAATCCAGTTTTAAATAAACGATTTGTTGCAAGCACAATAAGACAACAAAGTTCAGTAGTAAGGGAAGTACTCCTGGATTTGAGGGCTTAGGTACAGTGCCTGTTCCACAGAGGCTTTTCTAAATGCCTCAGACAAGTCATCTAATGATATCTATGCAACTAAGTATGCTCTGTGAATATGGACGTTAGCATCTCTGTTCTTTGATATCCCAACTCTACTGGAGCTGGTAAAACTTCCTGATTTTACTAGGGTGCTGTTAGCATGCAAATACTAAAAATCAGATGTACAATAATTTTTCAGAGGTAAGATCCTCTTTCAGAGTCCAATGGTGTTCTGACAGTTGAGATCATTATAGTCTCAAGCAGAAGTTCAGAAAGCATATATGTACATATGCACACACTTTTATGAACAATAGAAAGACCCTCACTAAATTCTGATCCAAAAAAGGGAACTATCTCCCCTATGAAGAAATGCTAAGTGAACTGGATCTGTTTAGCCTTGAGAAAAGCAGACTGAGAGGAGACCTGATCCAGGTCTATAAATATCTAAGGTGTGGGGGGCAGAGCTGCGAGGCCGGACTCTTTTCAACAGTGCGTGGAGACAGGATGAGGGGAAACGGCCGGAAACTGCAGCATAGGAAGTTCTGCACAAATGTGCACAAGAACTTCTTTACAGTGAGGTGACGGAGCACTGGAACAGGCTGCCCGGGGAGGTGGTGGAGTCTCCTGTGGAGATATTCAAGACCTGTCTGGACACCTACTTGTGCGACCTGGTGCAGGGAACCTGCTTTGGCAGGGGGGTTGGACTCAATGATCTCTGGAGGCCCCTTCCAACCCCTATGATTCTGTGATTCTATGCAAAATGTGCTATATATTAATTGCATTAATATAAGCAATAATTTGAATAAACTGGAAATTTAATATCTAGCAGTGCACTTTTTACTCTTAAATTCATTATTCAGTGCTACAAATTACTTAAGATATCTTCAGAATTCCACTTATGCTTTGACTGTCATTATTCTATTATCAGTGCTGTATTTGCAGCTAATGAAAACCTGGGGCTTGGATAACATTCCACTTCTAGCTTCTGCCCACATTAGCTGCTGTAGCAATATGTTTAACCACAGCTTATAGAACCTTCTTGGCAGGTATTCTCACCACCTTTGCTTGCAAGACAAGCTGTTGAGCCCAGTAATGGTTTCACAGCTCTGATGAGGTGAATTAACAGCCTATCACAGCTGACACCCACATTGCTTCCCCCTTTCCTGCCCCAACACTAGCCATTCACTCCTGCCTACAGCACAGAGCTAACAAGGTGTTTCTGTGAGCCAGTTTCTTCCATTAAGCAACAAAAAAAGGAAATTTTTTTCCGTTGCAGGGTAAGTTATACCAATTAACAGAAAAGCCTGTTGATAATCCGAGCTGGAACAAAAAAGGGAGGGGACTTGAGATAACAGGAACATATAGATGAGGAAAAACAGGAGAAAGAAGCTGGGCAGTGAGGCTTTCTTGGCAATTGAGGTCACTGTCAATCACTATTAACTCTTGCCTTCTGTGTGTTACTTCTTTAACATAAGTACAAGCTAAAAAGATCAGAGGGCAGCATAGGCATGTTCCATTGAGTGGTTTTTCTCTGAAATGTGCTTGGTATCTGCTGATGACTCACATCTCAGTCACAGTCTTTGATTTCAGGGTCTTTTAGTGCAGCCTATGACCAGACACCTGGGCTAACAGCAGTCTTGACAGATTGTCCTCCAACTGCAGGCACAGCTAAGGGCACAGGTATCCTGCACCCAGATGCCAACCACCAGCATGTAGCAGTGATTGTCCTTAACTGTGTGGCTGGGAAGCACTGGGATGGACAGGAATTGATTTTCTTTGAAAAAAAGTAACAAAATGTCTGTAATAATAAAAAATAAGTAAGTAAATAAATAGAAGCTGTCAGATTTCATATTTAAAAGTCATAAATAATAGGAAATGTTTAGTCAAGCAGGTTCTGTAAATAATAGCATACTTTAAGAACTGTAAAACCAGTGGAATATCTGGTTCACTCTGCTTAGCTTCTGGCATAAAAAAAGTTAGCTGAGAGCAAGGTCAAGGAGCTACTGGACCAGCCATGCTCACATGGCTGTGGTAGATTTCCAGGGAATGTTGCTGTTCTATTAGTTACAGCAGTGACCTCTCCTTGTAAACATCTGTATCAGTGATGGTAGACAGGTGAAAAACTTTCCAAAACATTTTCAGAAGTAGCAGTAGTTTTTTTCTATTGCTTGTTTTCAGGCTAATCCACATGTGGTATGAAATTATATATATCTTTTAAAATCCATGTGAAGCCTTCTTATGTCCTGACACTTCTGGTATTCCACATCTCAAATTCTGGGCTTAATTCCCCATTACGCATAACTTAGGCTAACTCTGCCTCATGTGAAGAGACAGCACAGTCAGATGTAAAAGCTGAAAAAGCTGAGAATAATACCTTTTTTTCTGACTGTTTTTTCCCAGGTGAGTTATTTGAGGTTTTCTGAGTCACTGAGCAGCCATACAAGTGCCAGCATTGCCATGAAGGAGTCAGTGGTCACAAGCGCTGGAGAAAGGAGACCTACCCATCCTGAAGTACCTGGAGATGGCTGTGAAACTACACAGCTGCATGCCAGCCCATCACAGGTAGTTATGTGGCTGTAGGTGAATCAGCACAAAGTGAAGTGACTAACTCTCAAGATGCTAATTAGAGTGTCATTAAGTAGCGCTTGCAGCTGCTAATGACCTGCAGTGCAATGACAGATAAGACTAGCATGCAACACTGTGATGAGCAAGATGAGGGTTTTTCTAACTGAGTGCTCTCAAGTACAAACAACCTGAGAGAAAGCATAATGTCACAAGTTTCTGGAACCTTTGTTACTCTATATAACTATTATAAACTTTGGCAAAACAAGAACAATTTTTAAATAAGAACTGAAACTAAGAAATCCTAAGAATTCCTTCTGGCTTTCTGTAACATTTCCCTTCCCAACCTGTTTGAAGCAGGATTAGTAGGGATAGGAATTCTAACTGTGGTATTATTTGCTGTCAAGCTGACTAAGTTGTTTAGCTACTCGGTGCCAGATCTTCCATCTGCACCCTTGTGTGATTGCAGCAGCTGCTGCCCAGCTGTTTGCTGGCCTTACCTCTGCCTACTGATTAAAAACGTGCATTCCCACAGAGAGAGATTTGGTGGTACCCAAAAGAGCTTGGATCTCCATGAAAGTTTGTCAGTTATCTCAGCTATGCAGCAGAGCAGTGCTTACCCCAGAGCTGTGAGGTGCCCCTTATTGAAGCCTTGGGCAGACCTCACATCAGTGAGAACCTCTTCCATTTTTTAATATCTAAAATATATACATTAAAATAGAGGGCTTATATCTCTTTCTCTAAATCATCTATAAATTATTCTGCTCCAAGTAGGTAAAGAGAGAAATAATTTCCTTGTTATATTCTCTTAGTCATTTTCTAGCAAGTTTAATGTTCCACCTCAGAAAAAAAAATGTCAGAATATAAAGGATATCTTTCACTATCTGGTAAGTGAATTTTGCAGTGCTCATACATTCTTCACTACAAATGCGTGTTTCAGCAGGAAACCACATGAGACAAATTAGATTTCCTGTTCTGCTCATGGAGAAGCAGAAGGCTCCTGATGCGTCTAGCTAGTAAAGAGTTCTTATCTACCCTTATGTACGAGACACAACTCAGACATTAAATTCTTCAACAGTTCTCTCTCTGAAGACTGATGTGAATGGGTTGAATGACATCAAATGAGTGCTGTCCACTTCTGGAAACTGCTTGTTGCAAAACATATAGCTACCAAAGTGCCATAAATTTGCAGCCTTGGAAGCTGAATTTAATGTCAGGCAACTGTATTTGAACTCTAAAATAAAAATCTAAATATACAACTATAAGTTAAGGTGCTTTTGTAAGTCAGACGGAGAGCTGCTCGTAGCCACATTCTTTTGCCAAGCAGAAGAGTTGAACTCTCTTATAGCAACAGCATCTTATAGCATCATGTAACTCCAAGGAGAATCTCAAAGCAGTTTACTTTTCTGTTTCATGTAATAACTTGATGAAAAGAGAGGACTTTTGTTATGATTTAGAATGAAACTTGTAACATTTTGGAGGTTAATCTCAGCAATGTGCATGAAGCGCTATAAAACAGAAAGCACTTTTTATGTTCAACTCAAAAAGATAAAAAAAATACCAAAACAAAATATCACTTATGCAATTTGTCTTCACTGATTTGTTGACAATTTTTCTTTAAAAGAAAACAAAGAACAGATTCGAACAATAGTGGGACCCTCCACAACACCTAAAATCAGTTGGGGATAGCTATGCTTACAAGAACAGTGGTGTGGGGTTGCTCCCCACAAAGTTTAAATTTCATTTTTAAAAATCAATTGCATTTGAAAGTTTCCAACTATATATATATTTTGTGTGTGTGTGCATTTCCACGTGATACTGAAGTAGATGGGACTGTGTAGGAGGAAGGATTAGAATTCAAAATAATTTTGATAAATGGGAGAAATGGTCAGTAATCAATAAGATGAGATGCAATGAAGACGAGTACAAATAATCCATTGAGGCAAGAGAAAATCAAATGCATAAACACAAAGTTGAGAATAGCAACAGCATTGTAGAAAGAGAACTGGGTGTTACAGTAAACCACATATGGAAAATGAGTCAACATTATGAAGCTGATGCAAAGATAGAAAAATTCATCCTGGGGCATTTTAATACATGTGTCATATACAAGATACAGTTACTAATTGTTTTTCTTAACTCACCTCTCTGAAGCCTTAGTTTGGTGTAATTTAATAGGCTAATACAAAAAGAGGTTTAAAAAAAAAAAAAAAAATTAAAGATCTTTAGGAGATAAAGAATAATTAAAAAAAAAAAAAAAAAAAAAAAAAAAAAAAAAAAAAAAAGGATGGATATGCTTGTTCTAAAAACTAAAGCCTGATGGCAGCTGTGGCAGTGTATGATAACCTTCCAACATGTAGAATGTTCCCATAAACAGGGATGCTGCTGACTGTTTTTCGTGACGCTGAGAACAAAACAAAAACAAACAAAAAATTGACAGGTGTCAATTGCTGAAGGAAAAACTCAGACTAAAATAGGGAAAACTTCTATAGACAGAAATAGATTGTAAAGATGTAGTGTGAGTCTCCACCATTTAGGTTTTAAGAACAAGTTAGAAAAACAAGCATTAGAGGTTCTTCATTCCTTGGAAGTGGAGAAAGGCAGTACGAACTCTGCGGTTTTTTCATTCCAGCTACTGTTGTTAATAGTATCAAAGAAACAGAAATCTTGTAACTTAAATGACCTCTTTTATTTTGATACCATATGTTTTCATAACAATTTCTAACAATGACTTCACTTTTTTATCTACAAAAATAATCATAGAATCATAGAATGGTTTGGATTGGAGGGGACCTTTAAGATCATCTAGTTCCAACCCCCTGCTATAGGCAGAGACACCTCCCTCTAGACCAGGTTGCTCAAAGCCCCATCCACTCGGCCTTGAACGCTTCCAGGGAGGGGACATCCACAACCTCTCTGGACAATCTTTTCCAGTGTCTCACTATTCTCACAGTAAAGAATTTCTTCCTGATATCTAGTCTAAACCGACCCTCTTCCAGTTTTCAAAACCATTTCCCCTTATCCTTGCTTCACGCATGCGCCAGTGGCCTGCTCCCTGTAAGTACTAACATCTGCAGAGGGGTTAGATCTGCTGACTTTGAACCAGTCTCTCAATGTAGCTTAACATGTCTCCTGATGCCTGCACGTCTTTTATTCCACATAATTATCTTTATTTGGATTTATTTCTGGCCACTTGCAACTAAGGTTTCCCCACTCAGCCTCTCTATACACATCAGATCCAGAATTCAGTCCACGACACTTCCTGCTAACATCACTGGCACTGCTTTTACCTCCAGGTAGACTTATGTGTTAATTGAGTAAATTATCTGATGAAACATGTTTGAAGTTTTTGTCATCCTACTGTGGCATACTTTAATAGATACCATACCCATTTTAAGGATCTTATTTTCTTAAATACTTCTAGTTTTGTGTTTTTATGTCTTTGGACACAGGGCAATTAGGATCAATATACTAATCTTCACTATCTTGCAGCTACTGTGACAGTGAGATTCAGCTGTAATTACTTCTTAAATCAAATCTCATTTGTTACTCAGAACGAAATCTCTAGCACACCAGCAAAGCTACCTACTGCCTAAAGCAGACATTTGTGGTAACACGAATTTGCTACTTTTACTGTGACATATGAGCCGTCAATCTTGGGTAGCTGAAATAATCTGTTACCACTAGCTTACTTCCATTTGCGTCTTCATTCATTTCTTCTTTTACAGTGGTTAGTCTTCCTCCACCAAATGCACTGACACTTGCACCCAGACAGAAATGGAGTCTCAGGCTCATTCTCAATTTTATCACCTGAGAAATTTCATTAAAGCAAAACTATCATAGTGAAGAGTGAAGATTAGAAAACGTATTTGAGAATTTGAAATTTGCTTGATTTGCTCACTTTCTTTTCTAGAGATCAAGGGCAGAAATTCCACCTCACATTTGTCTCCCACACCTATTGTATTTGTGGACTTAAATTTACAGGTATATTAATTGATTTTGCTGGACAAGAAGCAGTGTAGTTACGGGCACATTCTTCATGCAGCATGTTTTGCATTTATTATTACCAGATTTGTGCAGAACTCAGCCACTGGTAGCAAGTATAACATTTGGTTTGCATGTGAGCATGAACTGCAAATTACACAGAGCATAGGATATCCTCTTTATTCTTACTGTGTATTACAGGCGTATAATTAGTCATCCCAGGTTAAACTGAATCCCAGTTTCTGATCTTCTGTTACTCTGTAAGCTGCTTGCCCTGTTTCACTGCAGGTAACATTGGATAAGGAGTATCCCACTGTTACTGAAGCACTCAGCAGCTTTCAAAAGCTCATATAAAGTACTACAGAACTATCACCACATCCATCACCACAGCCTCTGCATTCTTGCAAAGTCTTTGCAAGACAAACTGAGCAAAAAGCATGTGTCTGGGCATGACAGTTGTGCTTTCAGTGCAGATGCATGCAGACTTCCTGACCCAGAGGTGTCATTTCCTGCAAACAACTGGCTGCATAAAGTGAAACAGCAAAGCTGAAGTTACATCAGGTTCAGCTTTCAGTGTAGTCACATAATGTCACTGACAAAGACAGGATTCCTTAGAGTGTCACATCTGGCTCTGTGAAAAGAGTTCTGCCAGCACAGATGAAGCAGTTGAGCACTGGAATGAGATTTTTAGCAGTTAAAAGTACAATATTAATGGCTGATTTGTGATAAATTCAGCCTTTTTTTTTTTTTTTTTTTTTTTTTTTTTTTTTTTTTTGTAAGATAATGCTAATACATCTTGATCAACGTACAGGGGAGGACAACTTAGTCACATGTTGACCCAAAGCATACTTCCGCAATGCTAGTGCTCTCACAGCGTGTCAGGATTGGAAACACATCAGTAAGAAGAACATTTTTTGAAACAAAAGTAATCATTTTGTTAAGTGGTAATAGACTTTTTTCAGATACTTTTTCAACAGCAGCATCACTAACTGGAAAAAAAAGTCACTCTGTACATTCAGCTCTGCAAGCTCTGTATCAAAAAGAAAGATTAACTGTGTTGCAAGCTGTTGTAGACTGTGGAAGACAAAACCACTGGTCAGGTGATTTGGTAAGATGTGGGATGCACAGCTCCTCAAGCTCAAAAAGACTTTGGGTAAGACTTTCTTTCAGTTTCCAAGCACACAAAAGATTGCACATAGGAAAGCACGCAGTAGAGAACAGTCATCTTCTTAAGGTATGCATGTTAATTCCATGCTGGATAATGTGAGTCTGGATATTGAAAATGGACATCTTTGATTAAAGCTGGATAAGTAAATTAAAGGCTGCCCTGGAATTGATAAGCACATTTATCCTTAGATTTGTGGCAGAGTAGCTGGGCAGCAGCTTGACCTGATGTCCTGAGTAATGTCAGATGGATTTTGTTTCTATATCCTAAGTTAAAGTTCACTTCTACATTGACTGATGTGAAGTTCATTAATGGTCAGGGTTGATATGGCAAAGGAGTGGGGAATGAGGGAGCCTTGTCTAGACTGAAATTATTGCATTAATTCTGTTAAGAAAAAAATAAAGGATTGATTCAGTGTCTCAGATTGAATTATTTTCTAACAATTACTGCTGCATCATTATGATATGAAAAAATGCTTGGGAAAACGTCAGGCAAAAATCAGGTGCAGTGGGTACAGATGTGGTAGGAGGAAAGAAGAACTTTGTGTTTCAGGCTTGTGTAAGTTAGGGTCATGACAGTCAGAACTGAAATATTCATTTTTACCATTGGCTTTCCTGGCGGGAGCATTCTTGACCCAGTTCTGTGCTGTTTGGAGTCCCATAGGCTGATGCATCTGCAAAGAAATGACACAACAGACAAATTCATTCCTTGAATTCCCATGGCGGTTTTGATAATGTTTTCCACAGACTCTCAGCAAGTCAAATACCTCTGAGTTGGTCCACTTGGGATCACGTGGAGCAAAGCCTAGGGAGCGAGCTTGCCAAACACATGATTTCCCCTGTGGCTCTGATCCAGGCTCTGTCTGATTGGTAATGCTATGCTGTCACTGAATTCTTCGAAGCTACTGTTTTTGGAGCCAAGATAGCTCACAACAAAACACTAGATTCCAGGAAGGGCCCAAATAAGAGGAAAAATATGCACCCGAACCTGCATATACACAAGGAAAGCAACTTCCTGGAAACATTCACCTTCTATGACAAAACAGCACCAAGAGCATTAGGAGAGAACAAAAAGACTGGCAAAAGAAACTTTGGGCTGGCCAAAGAAGTTACTTCAGAAAAGCAGATATCTGACACCTGATCTTGCATAATCCTGCCAGATTAAAATTATTCCCTCATTTATTTATGTATTCTTACCACCAACACCTACCTTACATCAGAATGGTTTTATACCAATCTAGCATTTTGTGTTTAAGGGCTGCAGCATTATCAATCCAACCAGCTGCCCTACAACCAGATTTACAGATTTCTGAAGTTTTTCTGAAGCCACCGTCTCATTCTTGTCTCTGCTGCTTACAGCTGCTGGCCTCCCAGACCTTTCTGTCCAAATGCAACCTATGTAAGTACTGGCAGATAGCGGAGAGGATAACCAATGAAACTGGAGCATGCAGCCAGCTGTCTCACCCTCCCCCTTCACGCCCCCATCTTTTTCTTTTTTTTTTTTTTTTTTCTTTGTAAATATATTTAGGTGTTACTCTGTTCAGTGTGACAAGCCTTGCTGTGCTCAGCAGAGAAACTCCTAAAAGTTTAGAAATCTAAAACTGTTTGGTAGGCACAAAATCAATGCAGGCACTAAGGTATATTTTAGAGAACAAAACAAGAGTGACAAAAAATAGGATATAATTTGAGACTAAAAAGAAGAAAAAGAAGAAAGAAATGCAAAAGGAAGGAGGGAGCAGAAAATAATGGGAAATACAAGATTCAGGGAAGTAAGTACAAAGAGGAGAAATCTGGGAAAAATGAAGAAAACAAAATCAGAGTACTATGGAAACTCATCAAAAGAGAGAAAGGCAGAAAATTTAGGACTGATAAGAGAGAAAATTGTACATGTGGATACAGAGATGGGAGAACTAAAAAATTAAAACAAGGAGCTAAATCCCCACTGGTTAAACAGAACACTGGGAGAGGTGCCAAGCTGAAAGTCAATTTTATTAGTTTGGGCCCTAGTTCAAACTATGCACCCCCTTCTGATGTGATGCCTGAGCTATACCTTTCCAGGATCCTTACCCTTCATTGGGCCTCTGCTAACGCAGGTTGTACTCTGTTTGCAGATATCAACACAGTTTGAGCCTGAAGGGAAGTTGTGATGAAAACTTTTTGCTTAATTTTTCATTTCTGACACTTTTCCTTCATCTGTCCCAACAGCAGATGGGAATCCTGTGTCAATGAACACACACCATGAGTTATAATCTCTTTCAACAGGTAACTTCTGCTGACTTATGTGAGAATCTGCAGGGAGCAACAGGTATGAGGGGTGCACAGGGTGAGCACTGGTTCATATGGGAACAATGAAAAAAGAGGCGTGCTTAGAATGCTTACACTGGCAGGAAGAATTTGAGCAAGAGTGACATTTGAAATTGGGAAAGAGTAGGTGGTATAGGAGTGTTACTGTGGATAATAAAGATATAAAAGTCACAATGCCCTACTGAAGCCACCTACACTACCATCTTTTATCCGCCACTTCAATCTCATACTGAGCTGAGACAGTGCTTTTACACCTTAGGGCCACATTTCCGAAACGAGTACAGATTCTGAGACATCTGTCTCTCACTGAGACAAAGATGAGTAGCCCGGCTAACTTATCCGCCCATTTCTCATACAGACTCTCATTTTAGGAGGTGAATACGGCACACTGTGAGGTATTGCTATTAGGTCATCTGGGTGCAAATCACCGTGCTTGTAAGGTTACTTCCTGATGCATCAGTGTGTGACCTGCATGTCCACAGCATGCACCACCCAGTAATAGCTTGGGCACTTTTATTTCTGATTATTTCCTTGGTCTGTGATGGAAAAGCTCCATATTTTGACATCTTTATTGCAGAGGATGCACTGGAGGGCTGAAATTGGAAGCTGTCATCTAAAGATTGGCATTGCTATCAAATTCCTTCCAAACTGAAATGGGGTCAGCAAGCCTAGCCTGGCTGTCAGTTCTTGGGCACTCATCATCTCTTCCACCACATCACATCATGGCCAGTTTCAACTTAACCAGGTATCTTCCAGAAACAGTCATGGGAAAGTGGGGAATGCCACGGAGAACTGGAGGAAACCCTACCGAGAAAACCAAAGACACAACCATAATTAACGTTTTTATTGTGACGCTGACCAGCCCAGCCCGCCGCAGACACCGCCTCCCCCTCGCACATCGCCCGGCCTAGGCCCGCAAGTCAGCCGGACGCCCAGGAACACCTGTCGCTCTGCGCATGCGTCCCCACCACGCGGCAGCCCCTCAGCCCCTCACCCAGGACTACATATCCCGGCGTGCCGCGCGCGTCCCCATCGCAGCTGAGCCAATGGGGAGGTGGCTTGTCCCCGCCCCCTTGCCACCGGCTGTGAGAAATATGCCCGGCAGGTGGGGAAGAGGTCCCTGCAGCCATTCCCCCCCAAGCAGTGCGCCTAGAGAGCGTCAGCTCCACCAGCCGGTGCAAACTTGGGAAGGGAGAGCGGACCTCGGCTTCCCTATGGAAACCACGGAAGTCTCTCGGAGGAGAGGGGCCAGCGTGGAGGGCGGGGGCCCGCCACAGCGAGAGCCGCGCCAGAGCTTCCCGCGCGCTGTCAGTTAGGGGAACGCGAGGCGGGCGCGCACAACCTGGTTGGTCAGTGCGGCGCGCGGCCCCGCCCACCGCCTCGCTGGATTGGCCGCTGGCGTGCACTCGCGCGCTCCCCCTTCCCTCGGCGCCCGAGCCGCGGCGGGCAGGCCGGCAGCGAGGTCTCGGCCTCCCCCCGCCCCTCGGTGCCGCAGGCCCCGCCCTCCTCCCGCCTCCCTCCGCCCCCCCACCCATCCGCACTGTCAAAGCGCCGCACGAGCGCGCGCGCCGCGCAGCCCCGCCCCCCGCCGCGCGGCCCGGAGACGAGCGGGAGGAGGAGAAGAAGGCCGAGGCCGCCCTTGTGCTGCCTTGCCGCCCGCCGGGCCCGGCTCGCGTCCCGCCTCCGCCCCGCCCCCTCAGCCTCCGGCGTGGGGAGCCGCGCTGAGGCGGAGAGAGCGCGAGGGGCGGCCGGGGGCTGGCGGCAGGGCTCGGTTTCCTCCTCAGTGGGCGGCGGTTGGGCCCCGGCGGGCCCCGCCCCGCCGCCGCGCGCCCTCCCCCCGGCGGCGGCCGCCGGCCCGCGACTGTCACTCAAAGCGGCGGGGCTGAGGCCGGCGGCGGCGGCGGGCGGAGAGAGAGGAGCTACGCCACAGCCCAGCGGCGGCCATTCGTGGAAAAATAGGCCGTCCCGCTCCTCCCCGCTCCGGCTGCGACCGGCCTTCTCCCCGCTACCCCCACCCCACCCTCCGCCTCCTCCTCCTCCTTCTCCTCCCCCCTAGAGCGGCGCCTCAGCGGGGCATTAATGCGGGATGAGCGGTATGTAACCCCCTCCCTCCTCCCTCCCGAGCACACCCCTCCCGCCCTCCCTCCGCTCCTCCCTCCACCCTCCGTCCCCTCCATCCCGCCCTCCCGCGTCCCCCCGTTTCTTCCCCGGGTCCCCCCGCTCACCCCGCCCTTCCTCCCGCGCCCCCTTTCTTCTCCTCCTCCCGCCGTGCCGCCCTCCTCCGTTCCCCCTTTCTTCGCAGCCCTCCCTCCCGTGCACATCCCTCCCTCCTTCATTTCTCTTTGCCTCCCTCCTTCCCTCCCATGCACAACCCTCCTCCTGCCCCCTGAAGCATCGACGGCCACTCAGTGGCCGATGCTTCGGGGGGCAGGAGGAGGAGGAGGGTTGTGGGTGGTTTTCTCTTGCTGTCTCCGGGAGAGGAAACCAAACCTCCCCTTTCTGGGTGTTAACTCTCCAGCCCCCATGGGTTGGGTTTCAAACCACGTTTCTCAGGACTCGGTTCTTTTGTAATAATGGTTTGCGCCGTTGTTTTTACGGAGAGATACGGGTGAGAAGCTGGGAACCAAAAAGGATACGCTTGTAGGTTTTGTTATTGTATAAATGAAGGTGAATAATTAACCTGTTACACTTGATATTTTTGCAGATCAAAAGAAGGAGGAAACTATGCCCACAGAGGGAGAGAAATCTCCCGAGGCAGAGAATAACAACAATAATAATAAAAAAGGGAAAACTGGAGGCTCACAGGTAAAGCACTCACTCCCAAATTGGGAAGTGCACAAACTATTAGCGTTTAAAATTAAGTGTTCAGCTAGCAGCATTTCCTGCTGAGAGCATCTTTCTTTGGATTGGGTGAAGCCTAGTTGTTGGAGTGCAGTATTTTTACTGTCTTGATGTACTTCTTGATTGCGGTATGCAGCAATGAGCTGCTTTCCACATAATAGAGGTCCTTATAAAATTTGCCCTTATTTTTGGAAAAAAAACACTGGATGAGCAAGCACATATGTTGTCACGTACTCATTGATAATCATTGGCTTGTATTTAAAGATTATTTACAGAAACATATACTTCCTTATTCAGAGCTGTATCATTGGTCTCTATGCAGAAGCATGTTTTTGTCTACTTTCTGTGTAAATCTGGATGCTTACTTTTGATGGTTAATGCCCATGCTTTTCTGCTGAATCTGTTCTGTTTTCTCTCTTTCTGGGTAGGATTCTCAGCCTTCACCTCTTGCTTTGCTAGCAGCCACTTGCAGCAAAATAGGAACTCCTGGTGAGAATCAAGCAACTGGACAGCAGCAGATTATTATAGATCCAAATCAAGGGTTGGTGCAGCTTCAAAATCAGCCACAACAGTTAGAATTAGTAACAACTCAGCTCGCTGGAAACTCTTGGCAGCTTGTTGCTGCATCTCCTTCTGCTTCAAAGGACAATAATGTTGCTCAACAGGGATCTTCCGTTGCCTCAAGCACACCAAGTCCCTCCAGCAGTAACAATGGGAGTGCATCTCCTACAAAAACTAAATCGGGCAATTCTTCTGCAACAACCCCTGGACAATTTCAAGTCATTCAAGTACAAAATCCAAGTGGTAGTGTCCAGTATCAAGTGATACCACAGATTCAGACAACAGAAGGTCAACAAATTCAAATCAATCCTGCAAATGCTACTGGTCTACAAGATATACAGGGTCAAATTCAGCTTATTCCTGCAGGAAATAATCAAGCTATCCTCACGGCTTCAAATAGGACAGCTTCGGGGAATATTATTGCTCAGAACCTAGCAAATCAGACGGTCCCAGTCCAAATCAGGCCTGGTGTTTCCATACCACTGCAATTGCAAACCATCCCTGGTACTCAGGCACAAGTGGTGACAACTTTACCTATAAACATTGGTGGAGTAACCCTAGCATTGCCTGTGATAAACAACATGGCAGCTGGAGGAAGTTCAGGTCAAGTTGGCCAATCCACAGAGGGTGGAGTTTCCAATGGAAGTCAGCTGGCATCTACACCGGTCACTTCTGCCTCTGTTAGCTCAATGCCAGACTCTCCTTCTTCATCATCCACTTCTACGACTACTGCTTCAACATCTCTAACTAGCAGTGACACCTTAGTAAGCTCTGCAGAAACAGGCCAGTACACAAGCACAGCAGGCAGCAGTTCAGAGCAGCCAACGGAAGAATCTCAAACAACTGCAACAGACTCTGAAGCCCAAAGCTCCAGTCAGCTTCAGTCAAATGGATTACAGAATGTTCAGGATCAGTCAGGTTCCCTTCAGCAGGTACAGATTGTAGGTCAACCTATTCTACAGCAGATACAGATCCAGCAGCCTCAGCAGCAGATTATACAGGCCATTCCTCCACAGTCATTTCAGCTCCAGTCAGGGCAAACTATACAGACCATCCAGCAGCAGTCTTTGCAGAATGTTCAGCTGCAGGCAGTAAGTCCAACTCAGGTGCTCATCCGGGCTCCAACTTTAACACCATCGGGACAGATCAGTTGGCAGACTGTACAGGTTCAGAATCTGCAAAGCCTTTCAAATCTTCAAGTTCAGAACGCTGGGTTACCCCAGCAACTCACCATTACTCCTGTGTCTTCAAGTGGTGGCACAACCATTGCCCAAATTGCTCCAGTGGCTGTTGCTGGTACCCCGATCACCCTGAATGCTGCCCAGCTTGCTTCAGTACCTAATCTTCAAACAGTAAGTGTTGCCAACCTTGGTGCTGCAGGTGTTCAAGTTCAAGGAGTTCCAGTTACTATTACCAGTGTTGCAGGTGAGTGATCTGACAAAGTGTTGCATTGGTTGTTTTTTGTTTGTTTGTTTTTGAAATAGTGGGGTTTTGGTTGGTTCTTTTACCATGGTGAGGATGCTAGGCAGTTTTTAATACTTTCAAAGGCTTTTTTTTTTTTGTGTGTGTGTGTAGTAGACTTGAAATTTCTGAGACTTTATCACTGAGATTCAGATTTTAAAATAGCTAGCACTTCTAGGCATTGAGCTAATATTCCACTTATATCAACTAAGTAGAACTACTTGTATTTGCTAAGACAGAGAAAAGGATCATTTAAGGATAGTTTATAAAAAGAAAACTGTTGTGTTTGGGAGAGAATAGGAGACTTGAGAGATATTATATGTTTTAAAAAAATTATTAACAACTAGCAATGCAGAATCTTTTTCCAGCAATATTACTTTTCTGTGCATGGGGAAATGTAGGATGAGGAAAATGACAGAAAAGGAAATCCTGTGTCAGGGTACGCGTTTATGTTGAAATTCATTATATTCTCTACTAACTCCTAACATTGTGCCCTCAAAAGTTTGAGTTTTATAAAAAGATTGAATGGAATGAGGTATGCTTACTCACAACGTGGTTTCAATGACTTAATCTTTGTTTTAAGAAAGGAAACAAAAACCTTGTAACTGTATATTGATACTTCATGATGAACTTTTGATATGCATTCTGAAATACCTGCTTGGTTATGCTGGCCTAATCTTGGGGAGGAAGCTATTAAAAAGTTCTGGGCTAGAATAGAGAATTTAATCATAAAGTTCTGCACAAGAGCACTGCAGTGACCCATAAGGAAAAACTTCATATGTAAAATTTGCAAGCTTTCATTTTAGGGGCTCTCTTTGCCAATTTGTAAACTCCTTAGAAGAACTTGATTTTACTTCATATAAGCAGAAGTCTTCTATTTTATTACTTCTAATAAACAACTTTTTGTCAGCAACCCAACTACAATCTGTTATATCATGAAACTGTAAGGAAAAGCTTCTAGTGTCTAGTCTACGTGAATAGTTGCATCATATTGTCTCGATCTTTTTTTTTTGTAGTCATACGCTATGATATAAACAATGGAAAGGATTGTACCGTTTGGTTTAAGTACTTCTGAAGAGGCTAAACAAATGCTGATAATGAGAAGTTTGGTGTTGGAAGAATTTTATCAGTTTTAGTGCTCTTTAGCAGTTAATGATGTTGAAATACGGAGAGTTGGGTTGGATGCATTCAACTTGGTCGATTTAAGGAATGTTTTAGAAATGTTAATCTGGGGTTTGAGAATTAAAAGCTTGACCTTGCGTTTGGCTGTAATGCTTCAAAAAGAAATTTCAGCTCATGGGAACTGACCAACTTCTACAAAATTTTGCGGAATAATTTGCCTTGGAAAATTGTTCTGGATGGGAAGGTGCTGGTTGGCTGATCTTACTCTAAAGTAATAAGGGTTTAGAGGAATGGAAGTCCTGCTTTGAAAGCAGATTTGGGGGTGGGACAGAAGAAATTTTCCTATATGCTCTTAGTAGGTTTTTTTTTCTTCTCTGCTTACTAATGGGTTACAAATGTAGCTATTCAAACAAAGTATTCTGGATATCATCTTACTCAGTTACTTTGTCTGCACCTCTGATTGTGTGTGGTCTCTTCTGGAGAGTAGATTTGAAGAGCAACTTTTTACATCTGTTGCTCTGACAGTAATGCCTCTTTTTTATTTCAATGGAAACTAGCAGAAACATAGAGCACAATGATAGTATTTGATAGAGCAAATTCTGAGCTACAAAACATTATTTTTCAAAATAATCACCACCATTACCTCTGCATTTCTGCCAGTGATGAACAGGAGTCTGCATACCACTCTTCTAGAAACAATATGTGCCAATGGAGGTGACCTACTGTTTCTGTCACCACCTCTGAAAAGCACTACCCATCACCTCACTGTGCTCACTTTCACTGTTTTGTGGATATAAGTGTTCAGCAAGCATCAGTCAAATGTCAGTGGGTACCATTCTTTTTCCATGGGGGAATTCAATTCTGTACTTTTGCTTCATGTGCACTTGCATATCAGACACCATTTTGTCAGACTGCCCTGCTGCTGCCATCTGTTGCACGCCAACAAAATGTAAGGGAATACTGATGGGAAGGCTTAGTCTCTACTGTCATACTACCAGTATCCCCCCCGATGTAATGGGCCAACATAATAAATAGGAGGCATTATTTTTGGAGCAGCCCTTGTACATGATCTGAGATTGACAAGGGGGAGCGGCGTTAAACTTGAAGGCAGGTTTAGGTTAGATGTTAGGAGGAAATTCTTTATGCAGAGGGTAGTGAAGCACTGTAACAGGCTGCCCGAAGAAATGACGGATGTCCCATCTCTGGAGGTGTTCAAGGCCAGGTTGGATGTGCCCTGGACTGCCTGATTCTAGATGGTGGCAACCCCACCCATAGGGGATTGGAGCTAGATGATCTCCAGAATCCCTTCCAACCCAAGTCATTTTATGATTCATTTTATTCTGTGATGATTTAGATTTGTTACTGAGGATGAAGGAAGGAGAATTAATCAGAAGTGTGATCCTAGAGAAGTGAAGCCTTAGTCATAGAGCGTTTGTGTGTTAACTAAACTTGAACTGTATTACCATTGAATTCCATACCAACTTAGATAAGCTACTTCTGTAGCACTTTGATATCAGCAGCTGTGAATCTGCCAATCTTTCCTCCTTATCTGAAGTTCTGTTTCTCCTTCTTAAGAACTGAGGTTCTAATAAAGAACTTTGAGAATGTGAGAGTTAAGTTACAATTTCCTTCTCTAGTTATGTCTACTGTGAAACTTCCTGATTACCAGTTCTGGAGCAGAGTGGCATGGAAAGGAGAACATGATGTGCAGCACTGTTTTACTGCTATATCAAGTATTCAACTAAGGGATGGTTATGAAATAAAAAAATTAAGTACTGTGCCTATGTTTGTCAAGTAACTATAAAACAAACCTTTAGCAGAGATAAATCCACTCAGATCAATTAACTCCAGTTAACATCATCTTAATATCAAGCTTGGTACTAGGGCTTTGCAGTTAGAACTAAGAACAAAAAGGTTTCTTAGCTTTTTGAAGAAAAAGAAGGTTATTGGCTGCCTCTGAGGAAAGAAGACAGAATTGGAGCTAGAAACTGTCCAAACCAATGAACTAAGGCATTCAAAGCCTTAGTCTTTCTCTGTAAGTAGGCCTGTGTCTGGGCAAGAGAAAGAGCAGAGGCTGTGATTACCCATGTGGATCTCCAGCCACTACCAAGTACTCTTCAGCAGAGAAAGAAAAAAGTACTCTAGAAATTTCTTTTACCTGGCTCCTCATTTTAACAGTCAGATTCTCAACTCTTTAAAATGCTAGTGGCACTACCTGCTTGAGAGGGAAGCCATCTGAATTGCCTCTGACTGCTTTGATGGCAGGAGATCTTGTGCAAGCCAGTGAATATAGGACCCTCTGTTCTGCACTGGTGAGACTTTACCTGGAGTGCTGCGTCCAGATGTGGAGAGACATAGAACTGTTGGAGTGCCTCCAGAGGAGGTCCATAAAAATGATGTAAGGGATAGAACACCTCCTCTGTGAGAACAGGCTGAGAAAGCTGGGTCTGCTCAGTCTGGAGAGACCTGACTGCAACCTGTCAGTATCTAAAGGGAGGGTGTATGGGAACTGCTGAATCACGGCCTGAACCTCTGATTGATCACCTGAGGTGAGCAATGAGTCAGCCATGGGAGCGCAGGTGAAGGCAATTCACCTGTGCTGCCGGAAGGAGGGAGCCTGGCTGCACCTCTCCTAGACCAATTTGAGAGCTGACTACCAGTAGGGAAGGATCTCTCCTGGAGATCCCTCCTCTGGAGTTTTGCAGTGAGCCCAGAACACAGGTAAGCATTCTACCTATTCTCTTTTTGTTGTTATAATCTGCTTTGCTAACCTCTCTTGTTTGTTTCGTAATTATAACATCTTTGTTATATATTCCTTGATTATACACTGGGTCTATAAGAAGGAAGGGGCAGGGTCTTTAGCAGGGTTTGTTGTGATATGACAAGGGGAAATGGTTTCAAACTAGAAGAGGAGCGATTTAGATTGGTTGTAAGAAAAAAGCTTTTTATGATAAGGGTAATAAAGCACTGGAACAGATTGCCCAGAGAGGTAGTGGATGCCCCATCCTTGGAGACGTTCAAGATTAGGCTGGACAAGGCACTGAGCAATATGATCTAGCTGTAGGTGTCCCTGTTCCTTAGACTAGATGACCTTTAGAGGTCCCTTCCAACTCAAATGATTCTATGGTTCTTTAAACATGCTAACGTCTAAACTGCTTGCCAATTATAAAGAATAAGCTGACTTGTTAAGGGCTATTAGCTTCCTCAAATTCATTTTTTTGTTGCTCTTTTGTATTTTTAAATTGAAGTTTTTGCTATTGTTAACTGAGCAGTTTACTTTTTAGAAGACTTTCTGTCATAACATCTGCGGACTGATATTTCCATTCTTTTTTCTGCAGTACCTAAGATTGTCAATGTCAACTCTTTTGTGTGTTAATTGGACTTTCCAGAAGTTGACCATTTGCTACAAGTGAGCAGTGAAAGTAGGTGTTAGAAATGAGCAGTATGGAGGATGTCCAGAAAGTGTCAGGGAAGAGATTGTGAAGAATTCAACCCGTCCATTGATTCAGGTGCTTTAGCTTTGTTAGGAGAAAAGAAAGAAGGCTCTCTATCCTTTGAGCAAACCAAACTGATCCAACCAGCTGATTTTCAGGGGATAATAATAATAAAACAACAATAAGTGTATCTCTGAAATAACTGTTCTTTTATTTGTGCCATATTTCTGTTTTATGAACGTTGTTTTTCCAAATTATTTTACAAAAGGGTAAGGTAGGTAAAGCAGTATAACTCTTAAGTAATTCAATGCAAATAACAAGCTTAGCTTAAAATTAATATGGAAATGTTAAGCTAGAGAACTATGTTGGGAAAACCTGTTTAGATATTTTGAGGTGTTTTTGGTTTTTTTTTAACATGCTAAATTCTAATAGAGACAAATCTCACAATGGGAAGAAAAAAAATTCAAGTAAAAGCTGTATTTTGGTTAATTTCTCTAAATTTGTTACTGTTTCCTGTCTCAAGATGTATGGGCTCTGTTGTAAACCAAGGAAGGCGAATAAATGTTTGGTGTTTTTTGTTTTTTAAGCTAAAAGCTCAAGCACGTCATTTCTGGTAGCTTTTGAACTATATGTCAAAAAGCAAGGCAAAAGCAAAGGAGTTCTTATCTTTTCACTTTCACACTGCAGCTGAATATTCATTCAGTATCAGTGAAGAGGAAAGTTACTTCTAACTGTGGGGGTGACTGAGTGCTGATGCCCAGAGAGGTTGTGGTGTCTCCATGTGTGGAGATCTTCAAAACCCATGTTCCTTGGCAGCCAGCTGTAGAGTGGCCTTGCTTGAGTGAGCAGTGACATTGTACCAAGTGACTTTCAGGCATGACTTCCTGTCCACACCACCCTAAGGGTCTGTGAAGTTTTACAGAAAAAAAATGTAGAAAGTGTCAGTCAAAAGAAGAATTAAAAATAGAAGGGGGCAGGGGGAGAAAGCTGGATGAGAAAGATGTAGAAACTAACTATTTGAGCTTTAAAGCAAGATCTGTGAATAGTGATTTATTTAAAAGTTAATCAAACCTAAATGCAACTGTGATCACTTGAACGTGCAGGGATCTGTATACACCTGCCTTGCTGTGAGATTAGTACCAGTCATAGCCTTTAAGCAAGCTAGTTCTGTACAAAGTGAAGTGCATTTTTGTGTTCTGAGTTCATGTTTTATATGTGATTCCCTGTGGAATGGAAAGTCTGTGGTATTAATCAGAAGTAAAATAGATGGTGACTTCCTGAATTTGTCCCAAATAAGCTTGGGTTCATGCAGGTAATAGACAATTCTCTTGCCTTTTTTTCAAAGCTTCTGTTGCGATAGGTGTGGATGCAAGATCAAAAGATTCTCCCTGTCTCTTAAAATAAGATAGCCTTTGCCTTTTTGAAGCCTATTTTCAATTCCTTTTATTTGCCCAAATGTGTTAATTGACAAAAGTAATTTGTTTTAGTATTAGATGGTTCTAAGAAGAATAATTTGTCAAGCCATTTCCTTTTGGTGAACTAATTTACTTCATCCCTCAATGTGTTGATCTTGGAGTATATTTGTACTAACGATAGCATGAGTATTTGTGGGTGCTGATGAATATGGGGTGAAATAAAACATCAGTTTTATTAAGACCAGTCATACTGCAAGAAAATGGTGACAATTCATATTTTGTCTGTAAGGGTTTTGTGTTCTGCCTGTTCTTATACTGGGGTGGTCAGTAGAGGTCTCAAGCTTCTTTTGAACTTGTTCATTGTTTTTGCTGGCAGCAGGAATATATAGATCCTCTCCTATTGGTGTGAACAGTGGCTTTACAGAATAACTTAGTTACTTAGGAAAAAGAGTTAATAGGTTGAAATTGCGTCTATCTTAATTACATTTCTTGAAATAATTTTGTTATATGATGTTTAGCTTTTCTTACTGAGTTGTTTTTGTTTTAAAAACATGAAGATAAAAATTACAGCTTTGTTATTTACTTGCTTTAAGCAAGAGTTCCCAGATCCCACCACCTTGTGACTGAAGTCATTTTAAGATGAGCATTGATGTGGCCTGAATGATGAGGAATTGGTAGTTCGTCCATCAGAACAAAATGGAGGAATGGCTTGTGTTCAGTGGAAAGGTTTGCTGCCTGGCAGTACTGCAACTGGGGAGTTTTAAGAGACTTCTATAAGGATGTGCTGTGGATTCTAAAGCAGTTGTTAATGATAATGTGAGTTCAATACTAAGTGTTGTCATTAGGATGCTTGAAAAAATGTCATGAGCCTCATTCTTTGCTTTCATAATTTCTAGTAATGTGAGTTTCTAAGGCTATTTTCCTTCTTGACAACCTACTTTCATTCTGCTGCTGTTAGCAGTTGCACAGTTTGCCAGCATCTCAGTTCTCATCCTGTCTTGTATTTCTCAGATTTGTCTACATCCATCTTGTGCTTTGTTTTCCCTTTGCTTCTTTATTGACTCTTCTTGTGTGAGTCACGAATTCTGACTTGCTGTTCAGAAAAAGAAGAGATTGTTTACATGTTATTACCATTCTGGTTTAGACTTCGCAGGAGAGTTTAAAGAATTTAGTAGAATGTTTCAAATAGGAAAAAGTATACAAGATTAAATGCATGCAACTTAAAGACTGTGAGTCAAAGATGTTTCTAATTATTTAGTTTCTCATCACATCTGATGTTGATTACATACAAAAGTAATCGTTTTTCCCATATACTCTTTCCACTCTTAAGTGATTTGCTGCTAACATCTTCATGAGCCAGAAGTGCTACTTATACTTGATCTTTGAATTATTTTTCTTCCATGAACTTATCCATTTTTTTTTTTAGTCCGTTTAATTATTTTTTTTTTACATGTTCACTGCTTGTCTGAAATAAATACACTGTCTTAATTGTTGTGTTAAGCACCTTTTATTTAGTGTTCTCAAACTCTTCTATTATGAGAAATTGAATGATCCTTTGGACAACTCACAATCTGCTGTATCTCATTCTTTTGTGTTAGTTACCAAGGAAGGGAAGGGGTTTAGCCTGAAGTCCTAGAATATTACATCTATTTAATTAAATGAAAGTATATTTTCATGACGATATAATCATTGGATCTCCTTGCTCATATTAGTGTGACAATGAGTATGTATAGAGTCATAAGATAGCGAGCTGAGCAAGGAGGGGTAGCCATAGGCAGTGACAACATGAAAAGGGTTTAAAATAGCCATATTTTTATAGCAGCAAACTGGCATATATAATTACCCAGCGTGAGAATCAAAGGAACTAATGTATGGTGATTACTTGAGGTTTTTAGAACAACATCCAGTGTTTCCCTGGATGCTCACTGGGAAGCACGCTGTGGCAAACACCTTGAAAGAAACACAAGCTACAAACCTGTGGGATCTGTAATAAGAAAGATAAGTACAAAGAACTGAGCTGTTTTCTACAAAGGCAGAAGAAATGCAGGATTTCTGCTTAGCTTTTGCAGTTTTTAATGTTACTTGGCTCTGGGGATGTAGTTGGGAAGAGTATCAAAACTTACTGTACTTCTTCCAAAGTCAAGAAAGGTCACTTGCATCTGTTTTCAGGTTGCCTTAGCTGAGAACTGTTGCGGAACCTCCGTGTTCTAAATGTTCCAGTATTGGTGTTCTTTTCAAATGCTTCAAGGTAATTAGAAGCATTTAGTCTTCTAATGACAAAATTGCTGTGTTGGATTTTCTTAAACTGAAATTGAAAATAGTGGTAGAAGGAATTTAACAAGAAACCTTGCTGATGACAGCAAATGTTTGAATAGGCAATGGTAGTTTAAAAATAAAGTATTGATATGCTATTCTGAACTTTGTGTGAGTGTACAATCTTCCCATTCAGCTAAATGGAGAATAATCTAGTAAAAATGCCTCAATAAAAGAACACTTGCCTTTTCTGTGAGTAGCAAGGTGTAACTTTATTGCTGCTTCCATGGAAAGCAGGAAGGGGAGGTATTTAAAATACTTGCTTTGCTCATAACTGCAGGGTGAAACGAGTTTCTAATGAGCTATTTCTATGCTGTCATCTTCTAGAATTAGATGCTAGTTCTTAAGCTTTTCAAAGAAAAGCATCATTAAAACTATTTCCCTATTTTATATTCTTAGAGTGTTTCAACAATAGAGGTTATCTCTAAAAGTATCAGTTCTTGCCCTTACCTCTCTTGTATCCTGTTGTCAGAAACCAGGGTATATACAGCAAGAAAAGAATTAGTTGAATTTTCTTATTCAGGAACTAACAAGCAAGCATACAATTATGAGTACTGCACAAGTTCATCAGATTGTTAGTATTTTAAAACAAAATGGACTAAGTAGACTTAAACCCATATTAAGCCAACTACTTGTTTGTCTGTTACAGCTGTGTAAAGGAAGAGAAAAAAGAGATGAGAGAGAAATTATACTCAAAATCTGATTTCAGTAGCTTCCTTGGTGCAATGTGCATTGTCACAAAGTTGCTTCACAAGATTCTCATCGTGGTAGATGTGAGAAATTGGCTCTTATTATTTTAGTACATTAAAAATGTTGGATGTTAATGATGATTACTTAATATCTAACATATTATGTAATGGGACAGCATGTTTTTAAGGCAGAACATTAATTTCAAGTATAAAAAATATTATTATGAAGAAACAACTAATCTTTCAATGGTAATTTTTTTTTAAATTAATACATTTAGTTAAAGTTATTCTATTAATATGCTATAGCATAGTAGTCAGAGCTATGTATGAAATGTCATTGTTATGGTTGTTTTGCTCTTCTCATGAAATTTTCACCAGAACAGAAGCTCTGGACGTCCATAATCTGCTGAAACAGCTTTGCTTGGGGTATGATTTAATAGTTTTTGTTAAGAATGGAGTTAGGTGTGATGTTTGCTACTGCTGATGCTGGCTGACAGCATCGTATCTTGATCAGCCAGTCATTGGTAAGCCATTCTTATCCCAGCACATATTGTCATCTTGATAATTTGGAGACTAAGTATCATCCTTATTTAAAAAAAAAAAAAAAAAAAATGCTGCTTAATATCCTGTAGTGGAAAACAGCTTGGCATATGTGTTAGGTACTAGTCTGACTTTCTTTAATTTATTGAATGGTTTCAAGTGCTGATGTGTCCAATTTTCTGAATACTGAACCCTGAAAGATATGGGCTTTGGTTGACTTGTTCTCTTGGCTGTTGGCAAGAAAATGTGTGAAACATCAAGCTCTTCAATTTGTTCTGTATCAGAAAGAAAGAGCAAGTAAGATTTACTTTTACAGGGTAACAATGTTGCAGAAATACTGGCAGAACTTTCAAAGACTTCTGTCCTACAGATTTGCATGGCTCTTAAGATGTAGCTCTCCTGGTCCTTGCCTGATAAAGGCAAAATATGACATTATAAATTAACAAATTAGTCTTCATCACCAACATTTTATTTTTTTTTTTATTCTGAACAAATTATCAAATGCTATCTGAATTAGTCTAAAGTCAGCAAACTTCATTTCTGTTCAAAGGATTTTCCACTTTCCATGTACATACCTGCTTACTAATGCCTGTTGTGCACAGAGGCACGCTTTTATCTTTATCAATATAAAGATAGCATCACACGTGACCAAAATGTTTACTTCAAGGACATTTATGAATCTCTTAGTCTAGCATGGACATGAGAACATAAAATGTTAACTAGCTAAACTATAGTTAAACGCAAAAACAAACAGAAAGGACAGGCTACTGAAACCTGAGGGTTTTTTTTGTTTGTTTGTTTGTTTTTCTTCTCAGCCTCCTTCTGTGCTTTTAAGATCAAACTATTGCTGTTTGCATCGTAATATTCAGAAGAGGAATCAAGATGCTAAAAACAGACTTCTGAGAAATTCCAGAGAACAGTATTTTGATTTCCGTATGGCGGAATTGTGTAGGATCTGTATGTAGCTTCTTTATTGTTACAGTTAGTCAGGTATTGAGCTCTTCTGGTCGGATTGTAGAGACTGTCAGCAAACTTTTGCTCTCTTGCCATTCATTTTAAAGTAAAGGGGAAGAGATGCAAGAAAGGACTGAGACACATTCTTTTGTGGTTATGAGCTGTATGTAGCTGGGAATTGGGATGTGGTAGTGGAATACAGAGAGATGTTCACTTAAACTTTTAAGGGCTGCGTTTCTTGCATCTACTATTAGTTTGCATGCAGCTTACCTGACATTGTGCAGCACTGTTGGTAGTTGGATTTTCAGTTATCTGTCTGCTCTGAGGTTTAGTACATAGGGAACTACTATTTTCTGTCTGCAGAGAAATGTTCTTGAGCACTTATTCCAAATACGCTTCTTTATTTGATTGTTGGTGAGTTTTTTTTAATAAAAAGGAAAATAAGTTTTTCTCAAACTTTAGCAGTAGGATAACAAGATTATTTTTTTTCTGATTGCTGCTCCTTATTAGTAAATTGAGCATGTTTTCTTTTCTGTTGAAGCCTGTTAAAATCACAGCAGCAATCCAGAATACCAAAGTTCTTACCTTGCTTTGACTGTAACCTCTACTTGGTTGTACAATACCAAATTTTGTGCAAATGCAGCACCATGTTTATTTTCTTACAGTGTTCCTGTATAGGTCTTTCTGTGTTGTATTTGACATAGCTCTTTGTTGTTTAACAGTAATAAAGGTGAAATAGGCTTCCTGTTAAATGAAAAGTAATACTAGCTGGAACCTTTTTCTTCTGTCTGAAGATATTGAGGTAACTTCAGGCTGTGCTAATGCTCTTGTAAGAAGCCTAGCAGTTTTTAAGTTATTAAAGTATCTTCATGAAATTTCTTAAGCATTGTATTGTATCTTTGTTTTGCCAGTATTGTGAGGAAACATCAGTGGTAGGTGGATGGTTAGACTAGATGATCTTGGAGGTCTTTTTCAACCTGGTGATTCTATGATTCTATGAATATGATTCTTGTGCAAAGGGGAAAACACTTAATATTCTTTAAGGTATTGAAAACTCATGAACTTCTTCTGTCTTAATCCTTACACTTTTAAGTGGTATTTTTCATAGAAGCTGCTTAATTTGATGCTCATCATTAATTTTTGGGTACACTATTCCATTTGACATGGGAAGAAAGGTTTCTGTAGAGAAGATGCCAAGATTGTATGAATATTGCCAGCTTGGACAACAGACAAAAGATAGAAACTTGTTGCATTGTCAGAAAAGAAAGATGTCAGTGCAATGCTGCAGTTTACATTGGGATTTGTTTCTGCTTCTGTAATGTCTGACCACATTGTGCTGTGATGGCCCACGTTTCTTGAAGTAGTCGGTTGAATCCAATTCCTTTTTCTCCAAATTGCTTTTCTCTGAAGATCACATGGGTTCCTTGCATCAACCATTGTGCAGTTTCTCTTCTGGGAAATATTTCCCATTGTCTATCATTTCTTTATCAAAACTTTATAAATCACTTCTTCAAGGCAAAAGATGAGGCAGTATTATCTGCATACTGTTTTAGTAATACCAAATAACATTGTCTTCTGTGTCAATACTGAAAGTCACTTTTGTCTCTCTGTCACTGTTTAATTTATTAATTTAATGACTCACCATCTTTCATGTTTAATTTAGAGACATGATTTTCATTTCATTCTTCAGTTTAAAACCTTTCTAGTGGGTGATGTTGGAAAAAGAAAGAGTAACTGTGAAATATTGCAAAGACTGCAGTTGGGGTGTGCAGGGGAGAAGAGGAAGTGAGACTTCTTTCTCCCACTGCATTGTCTTGGCAAATTTTTTAATGGGTGAGTTGATGTGTCACCTCCAAAGCAGCCTGTCATTAACTTTATTTTAGTTGTCCTATGGTCATACACACTGAGTTATAAATATCGCTTGCAATCTTCTTCATTTCTAGAGTGTGCAGTTAAACAGTGCCTTGTGTTTGTTTTGGTTTGGTTTTTGTAACAGTAATCAGTCTGACTAGCTACATTTTGCTATAGATTTTGCAATAAGGTTCAGGCTGCTGTCATTAATGCTGCCATCTCTTTAACTGCAGAATAATAACTGCACGGCAGCAACAGGAACTTTATGCAAATTGTTCTGGGGAACTGAGTACCAGAAACTAGAAGTCTCCTTAGTCTTAAATTTCTCTTCCTTCCTAGATCTGTTTTCTAAAGCTTCGGCGGATCATCAAAGTTAAAGCCTTTTCCCTTTCTATCCTACTTGTCTCAGCGAATAGTTTTTCATGCTTACTACTACAGGAGAACAAGAATAGGAGTGTGTGTAATGTCTTATAAAAGGAAATTTGTTTTCATTTGTGATGGATAACCAAGCCTAATGACAGTGATCTTTAGTAGTAAATCACACTGTAGAAGTCATTTCTAGATAGCTAATGCATTCTATCTTTGTCATCTAAGTTGTGTTATGTGAGCTCTTATTTTGTAAGTTAGCTTTGGAAGTTGATGAAGTGATGCTGAAGACTATGTGATCCTGTGTTGTGTGATACTGAGTATTAACTGCTTAAATGTTTAAGGCTAGTGACTAAAGTCACGTAGGTTTTTCTATTTGTGAAGTCTAAAAAATGTGTGTAATGTTTTTAACTACTTTCAGTCATAATCACATATACAATATTCTAATGAGTGGGAGACTTACTGCACTTGATTTTTTCAAAATAAATGCTATATCAGGTTGCTTTGTTGTTTTATTTGACCACAGGACAGCATGCAGTGATTACTATCCAAAAGAAATAGAATAAAATGAAGTCATTGATGTCAGTGTTGTAATATATGGTAGCATATTGTAGTGACCTGAGACAGCATGTACAGTAGGTCAAATTCAGTGATTGTTGATTGTTGATCTGAACTGTTTCACGGTTTCAGAAAAATCACTGTTTAAAAAAAAAAGTCACAGGAATATTATGGAAAGCTGTCTTCTACAAGCAGGTATAAATGTGTAGTGACTACTTTGACAACTCATCTGTAATAACACAGATGAAGTGAAGTGTGACTTTGTTTGTTCCTTTATTTAATAATTTGTTTAGACTTCTGTCTGAAATCTGTGTTGAAACACGAGAGCTTTTTTACTGCAAGGCTTGATTATGAATGGTGAAGTACAGTGATACTGAGCCTTGTGGTTTGGAGTGCATCAGAAGGAAATAATGTTAAGAGATTTTAATATAATTTTAGCAGAACTTTTAGAAGGTTTTAAGTGATATTTTTATGCCCTAGTAACAAGTCATGTAAAGTGACACTGGGTTATTCCTGTGTGTATAATAATTATCTCAACTACCTGTTTTCAAAATCAGCACGTTTTTTTTATTAAAATAAACAAACTAATTTATAACCAAGTCAGCTATTTTTTCCTAGAAAGTACCTCAATTTTGTTTTTGTATGCTTTTAGCTGACTTGTATCAACAGTTAATACCTCAAGTGTTGTGTGTTTTTCAATAAACTCGACTTAACAAACAAGCAAACAATTCCTCATCTGTCTTTACTGTTATTTTCCAACTTGTGAAGACTCCATCAGGATAAGAAGAAAAAATGCAGCAGTACATTCATAACGTTCTAGTTCATTTCATCTGGCTACCTGTACTGATAAGCACTCGTACCATTCCATAGATTGTACTGTGGTGTATCTAAGTTCTGTTTTTATCTCAAGGGACAGTAGAAGGTTTGCTTACACAGGATCACAGAATCATAGGGGTTGAAAGGGTCCTCTGGAGAGCATATAGTCCAACCCCCCTGCTGAAGCAGATTCCCTAGAGTAGGTTGCAGTGTTGGGGCCTAATAAACCTACTCCATCTCTTGTGATTGCTGCAGCTTTTGCTGTAGCTCCTCACTGCAGAGATTAATATTCTTCTCTAGCAAAGTAGTGCTACTGTTCTTCTGGTTTAAGTTCTTAAAAATTTCTTGTTTTCATGATGGTACTCATTTTTGTCAATCTCATGGTCTCAAGTGACTTTCATTTTCAGTAATTTTTTACATGCTGTGTATCCTTTTTTCTTCCCTTAATAAGTACAATTGTAAAAGTCAAAGCCTGTAGTGTTCCATTAGTGGATCCTGGAATGTAGTTTAAAAAAAAAATAAATCAAAACCCTCTATCACTCAAGACTACAGTGATTTCACTTTAAGATCTAGACAAGAGCATGTTCTGATTGCTTTAGGTGGGCTTTTTTTGGTGTTTTTTCTTGGAGGAAGGAAGATCTCTAATTTTTCTTCAAAAGAAAAAACAATTTCAGTTCACCTATAGTATACTTATTTTACTATCTTAGAACAAGAATAAATTTAATTTTTTTTAAATACAAGAGGAAAACAGATGCATTTCTTTCTTTCCTGTGTGCTACTGTTGTGCTAGCTTGTTTGGCTGCTTTTTCAGGAGTTCCAAAAAAAAAAAAAAGAAAAGTCCAGGAATTACAATATTAAACTTCTCAGGGTTTTCTTTGCAGGAATATATATAATTATCATGTAACTGTGCTTATTATATAACCTTATTTTCAGCATTTTCTTTTTTTTGTTTTTTTTCTGCTGTTTCCTGTACACTTACTATGAGCAGCTTCTCCTGAGATGTATTGCTACATTATGCTTAATAAATAGATTAAGGCTGTAGGGTGTATCGTGTTGTTCAAGGCGGTCCTCACATGGACCACACAAGTATGCATTGGAGAGCAAATGACAAAGATGAGGGAATGTGCAAGATTAGTAAAGTGTGTCAGTTGTGGTGCTGAATATTATGAAGAGATGTCAGAAGACTCTTGTGTGGTTGTTGTCCTTTGATTTAGGCTGAAAGTTGGTTCATGTCAGATCAGGGAAAACGTAAGATTTTTAGAAATGCCAAGCAGACTTTCTCATAAATGCAGATTGCCAGATCTAGAAAGAATTGTGTGTTAGACTCTCTTCACTTTAGAAGTAGTCGTGAAGCTAAAAAAGTTCTTAAAAACTGCTAGTGATAACAGTAACATAGGCCACAATACTTGTCTTCAGCTTTTGTGGTGACAATTGCTAGGCTGCCATCATTTGCAGTGCTGGCCCTGTGGATTAAATTTTGCATCTTGGGTCTCTTCAGTACACTGAGAGCAGTTCATGTTCTGCAAAAGACTGCAAGTGAATCTGCCAGTTCTCTCAATGTATTTACCTTTGGCTAACTGAGAACTACAGCTGGTTTCTAACGCACCAGTTAGTTGTGTTTCCTTTTACTTCACATTTGTATGAAGACAATGAAGTTTTGAAAATAGCAGTATATTAATGGGTTTTTGTCCTGTTTCTATTATTGGCAGGACTGGCATTTGGTGTTGTCCTACTGCAGCTGGAAGTTATCTCTGTGTCATATTATTTGTCATGTTATTTTCCCAGATACTAACATACTAACTTTTTAAGAAAATACAGCAGTACTCTGCTGCTGAAGAAACTTCATTTCTTGCCTAGAGTACTCCTTATTTTGCTTTAGATCAAAACGATCAACCTGTATGTCTTTGACTGAGAAAGTCGATGAGATCAATAAGCTTCTGCAATGAAACTAAATTGTTAATTCATCAAGTCAGTCTTAATTCCATTTAATTCATTCAGTAGGCTTCTTAAAAATGTATTTCCTTCTGCAAAACAAAACGTTCTGCTATGCTAGCTTGTTCAAATCTAGTCCTATAACATTTCTTTTTCTCTGAACCAAATAGGAACTTTCACAGTGGTGATTCAATGCAGTTTGTAGGAGAGGAGACAGTTCTATATATGTCATAAAAGCATCTTTCAAATTGAGCTTTTAGTTTTCTGAATGCTGATGTATTTTTCAAGGCAAATAGATTTAATAATTCTAAGATTTTATTATCTCAGCTTTTGAGGGGAGAAAAAGAGAACTTGTTAAACTTGTCCACGTTTCTTAGTGTTGTTCAGCATTTTGTAGCATCATATTGTTCTGATAAGAAATTACGTTAAACAGGGCCGTCTAAGCTTGCAGGTACACCTTCTGGCACTGCTTAAATAGCTGGATTTAATTTTTGTTTTCCCTTAACTACAAGTGGATTTTCTTTTCTGTAAGATGAATGAAATTAATTTGCACTCTTACTGAAATGGCTGAGAAATTGTAGAATCTTTTTTCCTTATTTTACAGGTCAACAGCAAGGGCAGGATGGAGTAAAAGTGCAGCAGGCTACCATAGCACCTGTTACTGTAGCGGTAGGTGGCATTGCTAATGCAGGAATTGGTGCTGTTAGTCCTGATCAGATAACACAAGTGCAGCTGCAACAAGCTCAACAAGCTTCTGATCAGGAAGTGCAACCTGGCAAGAGAACAAGAAGAGTTGCGTGCTCATGTCCCAATTGCAGAGAGGGAGAAGGAAGGTGTGTATAAATGTTATTAATGCATCTTGTCACACTTTGTCATTTGGGCTTCTAATTTTCTGTTGTCGTATACTTCTTTTTGTGCTGTCTACTGGAAAGTACGTTTATATATTCCTTTTTAGACAAGGGATTATAACTATCATCATGAAGTAATTTCCTACAACAGTTAGTAATGTTTTGGAATAAAATTATTTACCTGTTTATATTTGATCTTTTTAGAAGCAGCAATGAGCCAGGAAAAAAGAAGCAACATATCTGCCATATTGAAGGATGCGGTAAAGTTTATGGCAAGACATCTCATCTTCGGGCGCATCTGCGCTGGCATACTGGTGAAAGACCATTTATATGCAACTGGGTTTTTTGTGGCAAGCGATTTACAAGGAGCGATGAGTTGCAAAGACATAGAAGAACCCACACAGGTTGGTCACCCCTCTCTACGTACATAATAGCTTGTGTCTGGATCGTAGTGGCCACATTTAAACAGTGATATTGAAGGCCTCAAGGTCTCTGAAAAATACTTTTACGTATAAATAAAGGAGCTCAAAATGGAGGAAGTGGTGGGCTTCAGTTTCCTCTTTGGGAAGTTTCCCTGATATTTCAGATGATGATAAAGGAAGCTCTCCTAACAGTTCAGATTAAAAAGGCAGACCTTTTAGAAACTAAGAATGTTATTAGCCTGCATATTTTTAGCCCTCAATAAAGGTTCTTTTTGCGTTTTTTTTTTTCTTAATCCCCTCAAACTTACAGCTGCAAAAGATTGTACTCAAAGGAAACCTAATGATATTCAAACACTGTCAGAACTTGTTAATATGGTGAATTTTTCTCTCAAGTTTGATTTTTATACATTTTTATGAGACATTCATGGAACTCTGGGATTCACATCATTGTAATCTAAATAAAAGTATGTATTTTTTTAATGCTATCAAGTAGCATTACTTAGTATGTCAGAGTTATGGGAGGTGAGGCAAATTCTCTTGTGATCTGAATTTCAAACTACTCACTAGATAGTCAGAGCATAGCAAATGTTTAAGAATGTTTTAATAGTGAAGAATGGCTTGCCAAAATCTGAAAAGACCTGAGAATCAAAGTAGAGAAGAAAACATTGTATCCTTTGAAAAATATTTCAAACATTCAAAAGAAAAGGGTCAGATTGAAATGGTCAAACAAAAATTGTTCTGTGCTCTTTTGCTAATATTTTGGTTTTGTTTTTCTTTTAAAAAAGGTGAAAAGAGATTTGAGTGCCCAGAATGCTCTAAAAGGTTTATGCGAAGTGACCATCTATCGAAACATGTCAAAACTCATCAGAACAAGAAGGGTGGTGGAACAGCCCTTGCTATTGTTACCTCAGGAGAACTGGACTCTTCAGTTACTGAGGTTCTTGGTTCTCCAAGAATTGTCACTGTTGCTGCCATTTCTCAAGATTCAAACCCAGCAACCCCTAATGTTTCAACAAACATGGAAGAATTCTGAAAGGATAATTTATATGGACGCCTAGTGCTGCACTTAAGTTTACATGCCTTTCAGGATATGGAAGTGAGCTTGTAAAGTGGATTACGGAGAAAGAAATTGTGTTATCAGTCTTGACTTCTGTAAGTGTTCCAGGTTGGAGGGTCAGCATGGAAAGTGTACACTGGTGCAACAAGGCAAAATTTCAAAAATACAAACAGCGCAAATTGATGTACTGGATAAACAGATGGGGAAATATTATTTCCATACTGTACTTTTTTTAGTTATATGTCTGTATATCATGTAATGATTTTAAATGAACTTTTCCCTTCTATTTTGGCATTGTATGTTGATGTGTTTGTAAAATCAGATAATATCAATGTAAAACAGGGTGGACCGTGACTAGGGTTAATATCATTTTATGAAGGTACTTTGTTTTTAATATGAATTTGTAATATTTTCATGATAACATCCTTTTCCCATAAAGCACAGCAAAACTGAATACAGACTGAACAAAAGGGGAAATAGTTTAGGTTTTTGCTCAGTCCACAGAACGTGTTAGTTTATTTTGGCCGTCTTTTCTCGAGTTTTAGAATTACTCAACTAGCAGCTGGATGATACATGCTGTGAGGTGGATCTGAGGTGGACCTCAGATTTATTTTGACCACTACATTGTAGTAGTGTGTATAAATGACAATCAGTGAGTTCTAATTCCTCTCTTTCTTTGGAGAGCTAAGAATATGTAGAATTAGTGTATACAGTAGGAAGAAACACAACCGTAGAAAGATATTAACATAAGATTTTACAAAACTAATGGTGTCTTTATGTAGGAGGAAGAATGAATATGGCAACATTTGGGTCAATTTTGAATATTTCATATTTTAAAGTATCAGTGGTCTGTTTCTAACTCATAGGTAACAAGTAATCTCAATATTTAAATGTTTTAATTTTGTTAGAATTCGTGGAAACAATCAGAGAATTGTCTCCATGAGTGCTGTAAATCACTCTCCAGTATCTTCTTTCTGTGATACTAGCTATTTTCTTGTGGTTAATGTGCTGAGTTCTTTATGCTTTGACTTAATAGCCAAAGAGAAGAATTGATTACCACATTTTAACCAAAAAAGGCACAAGTAAAAATTTTCTCTCATTTCCCCTAAATTTTACTTTCTTTATTTTCTCTTCTTTCTTGGGCTGGTAATAAATATCTGTTACCTATTGAGTCTTACCTTGAGACTCCAACCATAAAACAAAATGGAGAAAGGGGAATACAGTTATCACTTCATATGGCTTTTGATTCGAAAGGTTTCTTCATGTTTTCAGATGAATTGGATCAGTAGGAATACAGAGGATATAGAAAGCAGCAGCAATGGAAATCTGCAGTTCGTATGTGAAAACTCCCACATTTAAAGGGAGGAAAGATGGCCAACTATTTCATACTCAGGATTTTGAATTATTTCCCACAGTCATAAATGTAACTTTTTACACATATAGTCATTTGGTGATAATTCTCATGACCACAATTTAAAAAAAAAACACAAAAAAAACCCAAAAAATATGCCAAAATATTTAATGTAACAAAAGGAAGTACAGTGTAAGAAAGATAAGATTTTTGTTTGTTTTTCCTGAAAATTAAAGAAGGAAGAATGTGTTTGGTAACTGTTGGTTTGAGACACATAACAGATACCCTTTGCATTCTTTCTCAAAACTTATACTTCTCATCTGAATACTTTGTCAATCTTGTGGTGTTTTGTGTATTTTTGAAGCAAGAGGAGTACCAATCATTGTTTACACTGTGTACACTTTAGGCCAGCCCTTTGTAGCAAAATAACAAACTGAAGGTATTTATACTTTCAGTTTACATTAAAAAAAAAAAAAAAAGCTTTGAGATTAAAGAAAAACAATTTTACACTGTGGTTATAAATTTCAAGTTTCTTAAAGCTTTTGTAGACTTGTAACAGTCTTTAAATTTTAGTTGGGTTTTGTACATTTTTTTGTATATTTTATTTAAAGTACTCTTAACTGATGTATCTGGACTTAAAACATCAGACTCAATTAGATGTTACATTTAATACAGATGAACATTAGGTAGTATTAACTGTTAATTTTATTATATAGGAAATGAAATGTCAAATATATATTTTATCATTATGCTTCACAATCAGTGCTATACATTTCTTTATGCAAAGAAGAGCTTTCCTAATGTTATTACCATGTTTCCTAGAGGTTAATGATTTTTGTAAGCTGAAGTTGTGACCATTCTGCGCAACCATTTCATAAGTAATTTTTTCATGCATACTTGTGTATGCTGATAGGAAACTGAAATCCTTTTTAATTGGCAATGGATCCCTAATCTAGAAGTATCAAAATCTAAATCTAGTTGGCTTCTGAGCATCTAAAGTACGTTAACTTGTGTTAGCAGGTGCACATTTTACCACTGGAATTAGAAACATTTTGATGGTCTGTTCTGCAAAGCATCCTGAATCCACTTTTCTGTCTTAAAAGGATCGTAAATTTCAATGTCCTTTATTTGACTCAGTGGGATATAGCTGTTGTAAGTAATAGGGCACAGATGTGCAGTTGTATCTTGTTTAATGGCATTTCACTGTTCATTCCCTTTGCCACCGTTAAAAGTTTTGCTTTATTGTAATTATCAGTGCAAAGTGTATTTACCATGGTAGAACTCCGGTGTTAGAATAGTTATTTTCTTACAATATGATTTCTTTGGTTAGATTTGTGTATGTGTTGCCGATTACATTAGAAATTGGTGTTAAGTCATTATTTATCACATTCTTTCATGAGAGCAGTAATAAAAGTGTGTAATCTAGGAGAAAAAGTTAATTTGTCAAAGTTAGGTAAGCATGATGTTTAGGTCCTATTTTTCAATTTTATAACTGTTTTACTGCAACAATATTTGTATTTAAGTCTTCATTTTAATGCCTTGTGGTGTTTTTTTATGCATGTCACTGAATTGTCATCCCGCAAGAATTGATGTGCAGCATAGGGTGTTAAATCTACATAATGATTTTGAAACAGAAAAATAGTTGATGGTTAAAAAAAAAATGTAAATGTTTTGCAAAAATTCCTTATAAAAAGTTTTGTAGTAATATTTCACTTGTAAATTTTTCTAAGAAAAAACATGGAAAAGGAAAAAAATGAAAAGAGTAACATTTCCCCACATCTAGAATTTAGAACTTAATTCTGCCAGCAAAGCCTGTAAGGCATTAATTTGACACTTTTACAATGCTGATTTGTATGATTTTTTTGGTGGGTTTGGAACTAAAATCATGTACAAGTTGTTGCCTGCAATAACATTTTGCAAGTAACCTATTAAAATTCCCTTGAGTTTAAAAGGTTTCTTCATTTAATTACTTATATAGCAGCAGTGAATTATGTCCCAGTGATAATCTGTTCATCGAGAACACCAGAAAGCAAATGCTTCTCAATGGGGAAAGGTTGGCAGCAGCTTCTGGATTTGTGTAATTAAGACCTATGCTTGATGGTCAGCATTTCCCAACTGGCAGGCTCTTAGCAGGGAAATAAAACAGCAGACTCCAGTTGGTGTGGATTCAGTTCTGTTTGTTCAACTCTTGGGAATTGAAGTTATTCCTGCCCATACTGAAGGAGTGACAGAAGGAAAAGCTTCTCTAAGGTAAGGAGCAGGAACACTTGTCTGGTGCGTGTGCACACAAAAATGAATTGATAGAGAAATAGATGATAAATGTGTCACGATTGCGTTGCGGAAAGGAAATGAACAATGAGGCAATGGAAAGCTGAAGGAACTGACTTCAGCTTGTAGAACCTATACTGAGCTTTATTCTTAGTGAATTGTAAATGGGTTTCTGCATTGTCTTGGACTAAAAGAACTTCAATGGTTACTAAACTGCTAATTATCAAAGCAGAATAGCTGCTAGGTTCGGGTTTTTAAGGGAAATAACTTCTTTTGAAGGTAAGCCTTCAAAAAGTGCAGTAGTCTTGCAGAGAACGTGTAGTAATATTTTTAGAGAGAAAAGAATAAGTAACTAGAAGACCGCTTGCTTAGAGAAAATGGTATTTAAAACTTGTGATTTTTGGTGCTGCAGGACAGAATCCTATTTCAGACCTGCAGTCACATTACTGTATGCTTAAAATACTGCTTTTAAGTCACATTAACCTTCTAATGTCAAACTTAACTAACTGAAGTCAAAATATGTCATAATTTACTTTAAATTCATCTGACTAACTAAAATATATTGCCCAGCTCTTTGATGTTTTGGTACTGTTTGTTTAGGTTATTTATTTATAGATTATTGATATGAAAGTAGTCCAATGCTTACATAGCTACTATTCTGCATTTCTTTTTCCAGATATATTCATATTTAATTTATACTAACCTTCTTACTGACACGTTCACTGCTTTATGTCCTTGCTTCCCTTCCTTTTCTCTTCCCCAAGGCTATTTGCAATGTTTCCCAGTGGTTGAGCCTTGCCAGTGTCTATGGTAGCGCCATGGGGACTGACACCTAGAATATGATCTCCTAGCTAGAGTCACTGTCAAAGATACTCTTTCTAGCTTGCTTCCCTATAGAAATTGCCAGCAGCCAGATAGGTGATGTAACCCAGCAATGGGAATGTGGCTAAGGCACTTCCTCTAAGCTAGACAGGTATCCTCCAGCACTGGAGCATTTGGCTCCATCTGCCTTTCCCATATTGAGAGCGATTTCCCACTAATGAAAATCTGATGGTGGTGATACACTGGAACAGGTTGCCCAGTGATGTGGTGGATGCCTCCTCCCCGGAGGCGTTCAAGGCCTGGCGGGATGGGGCTTTGAGCAACGTGATCTAGAGGGAGGTGTCCCTGCCTGTAGCAGGGATGTTGGAACTAGATTATCTTAAAGACCCCTTCCGAGCCAAACCATTCTGTGATTCTACGAAATGGTGAAATGGTGAAAGATTCCTCATATTGCCATGAAATGATCTGTCCTCTGGAAATATTTGGGATGGAGGTGTATCTTACAAAGGACTTTAAGAGGCTTGGATATTTTGGAATTGTTCAAGTGAAATGTTTCTTCAAATGATTCTGCTATCATGGCTAAGGTAGTTTTTCTGTCTGGTTGGTTTGTTAGACTGTGTGGATTTTCTAATGCTTATAAGTACTTTTTTAATTGGTATAAAAATTTAATTCTAAATTGTCAGATCAGTAAATATTAAGCACTCAGTGCAGCACTAAGCAGCAGTGTTCAATGTAAGCTTCATAACTTTTAGATTCAGAGCTTTGCCTATCACTTGTGTTTTCATTAATGATGCCAAAACAAGAACAACAAAACACTCGATAGAAATCGTGTCAGCTTTTAGATGCTGGAAGGGCACTTCCGTGTTTCCTGGAGCCTTCTCTTCCCCAGGGTGAACAGCCCCAGATATCTCAGTCTGTCTTCATAGTGTAGGTGTTCCATGTTTAATCGTTTTTCTGGCCCTTCTCTGATCATACTCTATCAGGTCAACGTCTCTCCTGTACTGAGGACTCCACATCTGGATGCAGTACTCCAGGTGAGGTCTCACCAGCACAGAGCAGAGGGGCAGGATCATCTCTTGCCCTGCTGGTCATGCTGCTTTGGGTGCAGCCCAAGATATGGTTGGCTCTCTGTGCACACTGCTGGCTCATGTCCAGCTGCCATCCATTAGTGTCCCCAGGTCCTTTTTGGCAGGGCTGTGGTAGTGGAGGGGGTTGCCATGACCCAGCTGCAAGACTTCGCACTTGGCTTTGCTGAGCCTCACAAGGTTCCCCTGGCCCATTGCTCAAATCTGTCTAGGTCTCTGGATGGCATCCCGCCCCTCAGGCATGTCAGCCTGGTGTCATCCACAAATTTACTGAGTGTGTGCTCAATCCCACTGTTGATGTCATTGAATATATTTAAAGAGTACCAGCCCCTGTGTTGACCCCTGAGGGACATCATTCACCATTGGTCTCCATCTGGACAGTGACCCATTGACCGCTACTCTCTGGCAACCAGCTTTTCATCCATGGAACAGACCATCTGTCAAATCCATGTCTTTCCAGTTTGGGGAGAAGGATGTTGAGGGTGATTGCGTAAAAGGCCTTACTGATGTTCAGATAGATGGCATTGGTGGCTCTTACCTTGTCCATTGGCACAGTTACACCATCATTGAAGGCCTCTAGGTCAGTCAGGCAGCACTCGGTGAAGCCGTGTTAGTTGTCTCATATCACCTCCCTCTCTTCTATGTGCAGTAGCATAGCTTCCAGGAAAATCTGCTCTATGATCTTCTCCAGCACAGGGGTGAGGTGAGTGAAGCAGACGGGTTGGTAGTATCCTGAGTTGTCCTTTCTAACCTTAAAAATGGGTGTGACATCACTTTTTTCCAGTCACCAGGAACTTCACCTTTTTTTGGATTGCTGTGACTTTTCTAGCATCATTGAGAGTGGCTTGGCAACATATCAGCCAAAGTCCTCAGTACTCTGGGATGCATTACAGTTTTTACAACTGTGCAAATTTTTATGAGAACTAACACACAAAACTGTGTAGGTTAGTGGAGCAAAGCCAAGGAAGTGAAAAGCAAAATAAGCAAATTAACTTTTTCCTAAACGCACATTTTACTTTTATCATGTTTACTCTGAGCGAGAGTCAGCCAGATTTCCATGACTTTCTTTTGCCAGTTCCCAACAGGAAACGTCCATAATCAGAAAACAGAAGTGTTTTTGAAAGGTAGAAACAAGTTTCTGGTTTGTGTGCCTTTTTCCCCTGAAGCCTTAGGTTTTTTTATAGACAGCTGTCATTAAAGCTTGCAGCTGCTTTCTGTTATTCCTAAAGGTGTTTAATACAAGCTGGCAAAGGGAAAAGAAGTTAAAGGAGGAACTGAAAGAGGTAAAGACTTACTTGAGAGTGGGATGAGAGGGATGATAAAATACATAATTAGCGGAAATGGATACTAAAAGTGTACATTATAAAATACGAGGCTAAGAAGAATAGGAACAAAGCAGAATGGGATCTTTTTAGATTGAAGAGGAAAGGGAAAAGCTGCAGTTTCCAAAAGGAGATGGAGAATAAGTAGGATTCACCTTTTGCAGATACACAGTACTTATTTTGTATTTTGAAATAACACTGGCCATACACGTCATGCAGGCTTCTTTCTATCAGAAATCTGAGATTCATTACTAAAAGTTCTGTAAAAGTGAGAAGTGCATCCCTAAAACTGCTGGAGTTGCAGACACAGAGGAAGACATGGAAAGCAGAGTCCTCTGGGAGCTGTGCACAGACATAGGAGATGTCAGTCATCCTGGATCCATTACCATCTGTTTACACTAAGGCAGGCAATCAATTTTTACAGGCTGTCATAAAACAGAAAGATTTTTCTCCTTGCTTAGGAAAAAAAAGTATTAATTTCCCTCAGCTTTTTTCTCCTCTCCTCTTTTATAGCAGCATGAATCTGCTCAGAAATCAAGTCAGTAACATTGATGGAGTGAAAATACTCCCATTAAATTGGCAAGAGCTTAAGACATGAAATAGCAATCCCTTTAAGCTTCTACTTCTAAATATGAGCAGAACTATCTCACTATCAATATCAACTCACTGAAAAAGTTCAATTGATGTAATTCAGATGTCTTATGGTCAGTAAGGCTTTCATATCAAGCACAGTACACGCTTTTGTACTAATATGGATAAATGTCACTTCTGTTGAACTAGAGAGATGACTCCTCTTCTGAAATGGGAAACCTTGAAGTAGCCTTTTCTTATCATACTTTAAGCTTTCAAAGCTGGCATGCTGTTGTAGGTCACCTAGAAACCACTCTCACTGCTATCTAGCCAGCAATAATGGGTAATTGTAACTTTGCTTTTTTTTTTAGTTATGGCAGTGTAATAGTTTCTATCTTCTGTTTATGTAATGTAGTCTGTTATCATGCCGTTAAAATATAAGCCTTTTTAAGAACTTAACTGTTCATTAAAGAACTCCAGTACCAGATTTTTACCTAATTGGTGACAGCCAACTGATTTTCTGGAGAACAATGGAGTATGTAACAAGAAAATATATGGAGAGGCATTGCCTACGGAAATGCTAAATTGAGTCCTCTAGGTTAATCTCTTTGATTTTGTCAAAATCTGCCTTTGGCCTGCATGAAAATAATAATAATAATAGCTTATTACCCTTAATCTTGAGAAGATGTGTAGCTAATATACAGGAATGCCCACACTGAAAACTTAACTGGCTGAGACTAACGTTTACTGCAACCAACCTCTGTCAGGTGAGCAGCAGTGACTTATTGAGGAAAATTAGAAGTGAAGTTTTTGGGGAAAGATGGTAACAGGTTTGGAACGTATCACAGCACTTGAGAAGAAATTTTGGAGGATTACCTTTGGTCATACTGGCACAGCTGCCCAGAAAAGCTGTGGATGCCCCATCACTGGAGGCACTCGAGGCCAGCTTGGTTGGGTTCCTGGGCAGTCTGATCTAGTGCCTGGCAACCCTGCCCATGGCTGGGGGGCTGGAAGTAGGTGATGTGAGAAGCCCCTTCCAACCCAAGCCATTCTATGTTATTGCGAAGGTACTTAAGGCACCACCCTGTTCACCTGCCCACAGGTGCTGGTTTCTGGGGTTCGCTGGGGGTAGAGCTCAAATTATGTTTATTTTTGCCTCAGTGTTACCTTCTTCTTGAAAGCCAATCATGAGCATGGAGGCTATTGCTGTGTTCATTACATGGGTGGGGGGGAACAATTATTTTTTTTTTTTTGAGATCTCCATGGAGTTGCCCCACTCACTGATGGGCTGGCCATTGGTTGGCAGCACACCATAAAGAGTGATGGAAATTAGCAGCCACATGCTGTGAAAACCTCAGAGAGAAATCACTCTCACACACCAAATAAATGCAGTTTTTTCTGCAGCTGGTGTTTTTCTGAAACAGACTTTTGCTTTTACTGGGTTGAAAACATACATTCTTCCAAGGTCTCTGTGTTGTTTGTGCTCAATCAGGTACAGTCAGACCACTCTCACAGCTGTGAAGTTGTGAAGGCAAACATCGGCGAGCCGTTCCTTCTTCCTGCAGAAAAGCATCTCGAGAAACAGCAGGAAGAAACCCGGCTCTATCCTGCAGCGAGAGGGGCTGCGCAGGAGGTAGGCGTCCTCTCACGATCCGAAGGCAGCTCCGAGATGCCTGGCGGGGTGCGCATACCTACTGAGCGAGCTATACGTGCTCAGCTATCCGAGTCATCACAGATGCTTTGAAGTCCCTCCCTCAGTCTCCGCTGTCGAGGCTGTAGGTGGGCACCAGGCGGGAGGAGCATCGCAGCCGCGCGGGGACTGGACTGGTTTTGGGGGGCTACGGTAAACACGGGGTTGCGGGCGGTGCGTTCCTCGTGCTTCAGAGCAGAGGCAGCGGGCGTGCCAGGGTCACAGAGCTGGGCTGAGCACAGCCCGCAGCAGCCTTTCCGCCGGCCCCGGGACAGCCAGACGGTGGGGAATCGGATTCGTGTCGGTGTGCTTTTCTCTATGGTATTCATTTCCCGGGAACCCTGCGTGAAGACTGAAGAAAGAGAGGAGTTTTTCTTTCGCTTCTGAGTTTCATGTTATTTTGGAAGTCTGTAATTCTTTTCCTCCTTCCCTTTTCTTTCTTTTCTTCCTTTTCCTTTTTGCGGGGATGAGGAGTTGAAAGCAAAACTTCAAGCTAATTCTAAAGTCTTCTTTTGACCTATGCGTTCAGAAATCAACTGTTCAGGCAACTCTTCCTTGCAGCATCTCTGCACCGACAACCTGAATGCATTTTAAGAATAATTTAACTTGCTGGTACCAACAAAGCCATAGAAATGTTCATGCTCTTTGTGGCAGTCCTCCTATCCTCTCTATCCTTCTCTCATGTCTGTGTTAATCTTCTATGCCATTTATTTTGACAAAGATCACTGGTGGCTACTTCGTTGTGCTGACTCAGTTGCACATGTGCTACAAATTAGCAATACAGTAACTGTATGAAGTGTGTCCTGCTTAAAAGTCTTTCTGAGCAAGCAGTTGCCACGAGTATCGGGTCTGTTGGGAAAATCATGGGAACTCTGAAACTCTGCATAGCTCCCACTACCCTTCCACCAATGCAGTGCTGCTTGTGCTATGCCAGGACATTTGCTGTTTCTTACCACTGGTTGCAGTGCTGTGCCAGCAGCACACTGACTTTCTGTGAAGGGAATGTGCGAAGGAGCTGTCTCAGCCCATCCTAACCTTCTGCAAGCAGTGGGCTATGGCTTACCCGTAAATGTCACTTAACTTGCACCTGTGTGATGGAGTGAATAACTTCTTGTCAGCATGGTCCCAGGCCATGCTCTGCTTGACTGGCTTTCAGTTATCTCTTCTATCTTCTTCTGATACGTTTAAAGTGTTGTGCTTCAGTGAAAAATTTAGATTCAGTGTTTCTGAGCAAGCAGTGGCATTCACAGTAACTTACAGAGATGCTAAGTCATGAAATACAGAGCCCTGGCAGACAAGATTTTGTAGAGTTTGTTTCTGGATATGTGTCCATGTGTTTGGATACCACTTCCAGTGAGATTATGCTGTTGGAAACATTCTTTTGGATCTCACTAATTTCAGAAGGAGCTGTATATGCGTGTATAGTCAGTTGAACAGAATTCAGTCTGTGGCAGTCTCATCTCATGTCCTATATAAAACACAACATCACTGCTATCTGGAGGTGTAACCTTTGCCCTGTACCTGCTGACTACAGCATAGGCTCTGCAGCTGGGAGGATGAGAAAAATACTGCACCTTGACAGCAGGGAGAGTACAGATGACTGAATTCAACTGTGTATGTACAAATTGGTGCTGGTGAAAGTTGGCATGGAATATCAAGGGACAGTTTGCAGAATACCATTTGCATGTTTGAATTCCCAAGCCCAGAGACTTAGCAAAGGTCAGGACACCCCTATAGTTTCACCCCTATAGACTAGTTTGCAACTTGTCTATCTGTCTTTCTCCACTCATTCCAAGCAAAGCTTGCTGAGACTTTCACTTTTATGATGGATAAATTATTAGGGAGCTCTGACGTTGGCTGAGGCTCTCCTCACCTCATGTATTCATTTCCGTGCTGAGGAAGTCCACAGAATGCCTTAGGATGGAGAGCAATGGGAAGGACTAGGATTTGGGAGCTACCTTAAATACCTTTGGGCAGCTCCCAGCAGCCCTCATAGAGAGGCATTTATAGCCATATGCTTAATGAAGCAGTGAAGGGGAGCATGAGTGGCAAGTCAGCTCCCTGGTGGTTATAGGAGTTACTAGGATTAATCTATGAAAACAAGTACTTGCATGAGATTCTTCTTAAAGAACAAGGCATAATAAATACAATTCACATTTATTATTTCTTTTTGTGTACGTTAATCTGAAAGTCGCACTGAAAGCTCATGTTTATAACAATGCTGTCCTGTAGATATTCAGAATTAGTGCCGCATAGAAAAGAGATTTTTCTCCTGAAAAATTTCTGAAAATGACATAAAATATTTCATTTTGAGTGTAGCTGACTCTACGTTTCAAGAATAAACATATATATAATTGAAGAGAGGCTGTAATTCAAATCAGCCCTCAGGTTTAAGACCAAGTCAGCCAAACAAGTATCACACATCTGGTTTAGCTGTCCCTCTTACATTTCTGTGTAAAACTGATCTTTCCAAAACAGAATAAATGCATTCCAGTTATGCTGCAGTACTACGAATGCTGTCTATATAAATACTGATGGCAATGACAAAAAAAGTATTTGTCATCTTTCTGTCCTTTAGCACTCTTGTTGGTGGAATTCACAGTTTAGGCTGGTCATTATCTCAGCAGTTTGAGAGGAAGTGATGGTCCCCTCCTGATCTTGAGAGACACTGGTTATGAATAGGAGCAGTGATGGAATCGCAGCTCTCCTGCTGAGAGTGAAATCTCTTCCTGATTGAAGTCCGTGACAAAACTGCCATCAGCTTCAAAGGAGAAAGATCTCAGCACAGCAACTTGAATGCCTCTGAAATCCACCCTTGGGCTGTTTAGAAAGGTCAAGGTTTTCTGAAGGAAAAGAAGGAGAAGATTAAAGTTTTGAATGGCATAAAGAGGAAGTTGTTAGATAAGTTCACAGTTCATTGCTAAATCTGCATTTATTAAGGAAGATGATTTTTGTGAAAGCTAACATAGGCATTCAACTGGATTAGATATCTCTGGTCAGAATGAGAATGGGACTATTTCTCCTTTGGTTTGATGTTGTGGAAATAAATATTTAAGATGTAATTGACACAAACGTTGTTTGCAATACAATTTTGGCTGTTAATTTAATGAACATATTCTGCAGAAAGAAACCAAAATTTTCCAGTCCTGGTGCCTGCCAAGCTTTTAGATATCTCATAAGCGCCATTCTTCATGTGTTGTTCATCAGTGTTGCAAAGAAAGTTCTCAGGAAAGGGTGCATGCAAATATTTAAAATCTTTTGAAAATGAGAGATGAAAGCTTAGGGGATTTGATGTGAACTCATTTCTTGATCAGTGTATGCACAAGAAGTTTAGCTTCCATACCTAAATTTCATCTCTAAATTGCAGTAACATCTCATACTTTGACTTTAATACTCAGCAACAAGGAAAAAAAAATAGTAGATTTAGTTTCTCTTTTCCTTACCAGAGCAAAGCAGGGCCCTGTCATATTTATGGAGCTAGGAAAGTTTAAGACTTTTATTGCTTGGAGTGTAGCTTCAGATTTATAGATTAAGGGAAGTTTAAGGAGTTTGTTAGTTTAAGGAAGCATAGCTTCCTAAACAAAGCCAGAAGTGAACTCACTAAATCAGTGTATCTCTTCAGTGTGTAAACAGCATGCCCTCTGTGAGCAAGATGCTGGGAGAGAGCTCAGCAGAGCAAGCTGCAAAGGGCTGAAATATCTCTGTGGTCACAGAAGCTCCTGCATTGTATGAGGCCTTCCATGTACCACTTCTTTGCTCAGGACAGGTTATTCTCTGTGGGGTTCCTCTCTGAAGAGTTTGCAGGATGGTGGCTGAGGACAGCACCCAGGGCTGAGGAGGAAGGCTGTGCCCAGGAACCGGCCCTAATGACAGACCGTAAGGCTTTCAAGAGTGGGACAGAAGTCGTGCTAAAGGCCAGACACCCTGCTCTGAAACATCTGGCTGGGCTCAGGTGGGCCTGGAAGGAGTGCTAAGTTCGAAGTGCTGTAGAAAACATTACTCTAAGAGAGACTAATATGTTAGATTTCAGAAAGGAGATGTTGGTTAAAACAGATCATAATCATGCTTCTCAATCCAGCTGCTTTAACTCATGTTTCATCAGCTAGCTTACACATCACAGTCAAGCAGCAACTGCAAAGCAACAGGTATGTCAAGGGGAGCTCTTCATGTTCTCACTGTCAAAGCAAGCAAAACTAAATGCTATGATGAAGCTTGGGTTTGTAACTACTAGAGCAGGTTTACATTGCTGTTTCCTTTATTGCTTTTCTTCTAGTTTATTTTATTTATTTTACTTTTGTTGTTGTTTTTTAATTGTATGGAAGAGTAAATGAAACCCAAAACAGATATAACAGAATTATCTGCAGGTCTAGCAAGTCATAAAACTGAGATCATGGGAAGGAAGTCACATCCTTGAATTCTACAATACAAAGGTTACTTGTCAGAGCTGTGTGCTGCCATGTTTTAAGAAACAACGTGGCAAGATAGTGGGGAATGTTTTTGTAGTGAAAAGAGGTAAAAGATTTTAAATATATGTCTGAAGTACTACAAATTTCACAATCAGTGCTATGTGTTTACACCACAGAAGAAATGTATTTTATAAAAGGATTATCACAGGAACCCATTTCTGGAATATCATTTTAAACATGAGCTTGTAGCTTGCAAATAAGCTAACTTTAACTATAATGTATTAGTTGATATTTAAAAATTGAAAGGCAGATTTGGGCTACTTTCAAAAGCTATTTCTCCTGTTAGGAGAAAATACTAGGTTAATGGATATAGTTTATTCTGGTTCCCATCTTCACTTCACTGTTTTACCAAGCAACGTAGGAGAGAGGCATGAAAAATGGTGTGTCGTCTGGGTTTCTGGAGCTGTTCAGTATTCATTTTTGGCTAAGCTGTTCAGTATTCAGCAGATGATTAAAAAATGCTTTCCCAAAACATGATTTCCATCCACAATATGATTTGTCTGAGATTTAAATGTGCGTTTATGTTGACAGAAAAAAAAAGATAATGCAGAGTTGATTGTAATTTAAGTAGTCATGAGTCCAAGAAAGGTGCCTTGGGTTGGCTTGATTTAGATTTAAAGAAACAGTTTGTGATCCTTCACCAATAACCAAGTTACTGTTATTACTGACTTGTCATGTTACTTTTCCTGCTATGCCTCCAGGTATTAGTTCCCAGACTAAGTAATAAGAAAAACCACAAATCCTGGCCAAGCTGTTTCCCAAGTTATGGAGCGGAATGTAGAAGTTATGAGAAGCAAAACACAAATTATGAGAGGATTGATGTCAGGAAGAACTCATTTTCCCATTCCTACAGCTGGAATAAAGACTGAGTTACACTGAAGAAAAATAAGGAAAGACTTCTATGTGATCCACACAGCATACTCAAACAAACAAAAATCCTTTTGTCTCAGGTGTAAACTGGTAGCAAATTGCATTAACAAGAAAAGAAATGTTCAGTGTTCCAAATGTAGTATTTTTACCACTCCATATTTCTAGCTACCAAATGTGTATTTTGTTTAATTTATATATTTTAAAGACTGTAACTTTTATGCCGTATGAAAACATGAATTTCAAGATTTAAGCTGTCAGTCATCAGTATTTTTCATTACATGAATTTTTGAAGTTGAGTATATCCTCTACAAGTTTGTTGATGACATAAAACAGAGTGGTTTGATATAATAGAAGGAAGGAATGCCATCCACAGGGACCCAGATAGGCTTGAGAAGCAGGCCTATATGAACCTAATGAGATGTAACAAACATTGTGCAAGATGTTGTGCTTGTGTCTAGGCAATCCCATACGTGTTTGCAGTCTAGGAAAAGAACTCATTGAGAGCAGCCCTATGGAGAAGGAACTGGGAGTTCTAATGGATGAAAAGCTGAACATGAACAAACAGTGTGTTCTTGCAGCCCTGAAGGCCAACAGTATCCTGGGCTGCACCAAAAGAACAGTGGCCAGCGGGGACAGGGAGATGACTGTCTCCTCTCTTCTGTCCTCATCATGCCCCATCTGGAGCGCTGTGTCCAAGTCTGGGGCCCCCAGCACAGGCCGGATGTTGAGCTTTTGGAGAGGATCCAGAGGAGGCCATGAGACATCTGTCCTCTGAAGAAAGGCAGAGGGAGCTGGGGTTGTTAACTTAGAGAGCAGAAGGCTATGGAGAGACCTCACTGTGACCTTCCAGTACTTGAAGGGAATTTATAAGCAGGAGGGAGACTGTCTTTTTACTTGATCTGATATTGATAGGATAAGGGGGAATGGTTTTAATCTATAAGAGAGGAAATGTATATTAGATATTAGGAGGAAATTCTTTATTCAGAGAGTGGTGATGCCTAGGCACAGGCTGCCCAGAGAAGCTGTGGATGCCCCTTCCCTGCAGCAGTTCAAGGGCATGTTGGATGGGGCTCTGGGCAGCCTGATATGATGGACAGCAGCCCTGCCTACAGCACAGGATTGAAACTGGAGGATCCTTGAGGTCTCTTCCAACACAAGTCATTCTGTGGTTCCATGCTGTCAGAGTACAGAATGAGGATATTTTGTTGAATTCTCTTTTCATTATGTTTTTGTCTCTGTTGCCTTGATTCTTGCCTTTAATTCTCACTGGCATCTTATTAATTTCAATGAGATTAGTGCTATCTCAAAGGTTGACATCAAAAAGGAGAGAGATGTTAATGGTTGTGATGTACATCTGTTATTTATAGGAACAGCAGCAATATGAGCTCAGGGAACTTGAAGTTTAAATAAAACAAAGGCTTGATAAAAGTTTATGACTGTGTGTGTACAGAGATTATTGATTGTCAGTTGTTGGATGAGCTGAAGTTTACAGTCTTGTCAATATTTTTTTCCGGGCCCTGGTCAGGGTTAGCTGCTTGTTGTATGCCGTGGCTATGAAGCAGGTGTTCCAGACAGGATAGTACTAGAATGGAATTAAAACTGAGGCAGAAGAGATGAATTAGCTTAAATGTAAGGACTGAAATGAAAATTGTAGAAAATGTAGATTTTAAATATGAATGGAACATTAGACTGTATTAAAATTTTATAAAAATTTGTCGTGTACTACCGGTTTCTCTAAACACTGGAAAAGTGCAACAAAATATATATAAAATAAAATGTATTCAATATCTATGTTAACTCACAGTTCATTCAGGCACCAAATTAGCATGTAATTTACTTATTAGAAAAGTGGTCAGTGAAATCCAGATGCAAGGAACAGTTCAAAGGGTCTGTTGCCAAAATTACAAGGATATTTGTCTATGGTTTTGATTAGTAAATACATGGAAAACTGTGATACTCATCTTCAAAAACATTTTTAGTTCATTATTTTTGTTATGTCTATCCTCTGATCAGATCTAAATTCCAAACTTTACTGTGGTTCGTCTTTGAAGGTAAAGGGGATGCAGGAACATCTCTTTACTATCAAACACTGTACTTGCTCTAACATTTGGGAGCTTTCTTCCTGTTTTGTAGGCAAAATGCTAATTCAGGGGTAGTACTACACGCCATCAAATACAACGGTTATTAGGTGGTTGTATCAGATCTATGACACTCAACTGAAAATCTCAATTTCTTCTGCGTGGACTTCATCCAGACCCCCGAACAGAGATGAACTTTTGAATAGCAAGGAAAAACATTCTTTTAAATAGAAGTGAGCAGGTAAATTATTTCAGCTGTTACTTTTCACATCAATAGATTTTTTACGTTTGCCCTTGTATTCTGAAAAGTGAGGCACCACACTGTCTTTTTATATTTACTAAGGCTTGCTGTTTTAGTGGTTTTCTAAACCACTTCAGGTTTTGCATAAGTTACCAGCAAAAATGGGGCTAAAATGGACAGTGGAATTGAGCAGAACCACGTAGCCATAAGGACTTCTGGAACACTCCGTTGTTCTTGTCCATCTCTTCTAACTTTCTACAAGCTGATGCAGTGCGTTGCTTTCAAAGTTAAAGGAAAGGAGCATTAATACTAATGTTGAAGTTGCTGCTTTCAAATTGAATATGGCATGTTGTTAAATTTGCCCTGTTTTGATAGTGACGTTAGAATGGTTTTTGAATGTTCACATGGGAAAGAAGAAATGCTCTGATGCTTATGAATTCTTGTCTTTTGCTCTTATCTCCTGTATTTTTTTGGCATTCATCCTACTTACCGCAGTTCTCATCTACCTGGGTCGTCAAATGTCTCGCTTTGAATAGAGTGCAGACGTGGGGAACAAAACGAAGGAAAAAATGAGGCAGGATTTGGATTGGTTTGTTATCTGTTTTTCTGTTTCATTTCAAATCCTTATTCCTCCATACTAGAGTATTCACATTTTTCATGCTTTAAAAAGCTTTTCCTTTTCTATGTGCCTTTTCATCTGACAACCTCACTTTCCTTCTTTTTCTGATGCCTTTTATGAACCCTCTGTCTCCAACTTCCCAATAACTCTACTGAAAAACAGCAGAAGGCTCAGGCACTTTTTTCACTAATATAGAAAAGACAAATATGACATTGATAAACCAGGCCATTCTAGATCTGCTTGAAAGACAATGAAGAAATAATTCAGACATTCAGTGTAGTTTAGAATCCTGTATTTCAACCTGGTTTTGATTGAGGTTCTTCGTTGGCTTTTCTCTGTTTTTTTTGTTTGTGTGCATGGTGGTGGTCTTGTTTGTTTGTTTGTTTTTAGCATATAGTAGCATTAAAATAGAGTTAATGCATAGGAAATAAGAGTTTGGTAGAGAAAACCTTACTGTAGTGATTCAGAGGGTTGCTATTTTGATTCATTCTTTCTCTCTAGAAAACTCAGAGAAAATGAGGTTTAAATTTAAATGTCTAGTGGGGAAATTGGTGCCAAAACAAGGCTTTGAAATTAATACTGTTGTTAACAAGCCATGATTTTTATCATTTGCAAGTGAAATTTCTCTTTTCAGTTTACAAAGATATGGTAGGGCATTTACTTTCCAAACATGAAATATTGTTGGGAGCTGTTCTTAAGTCTCTGGCTCTTCTGTGCTTTTATCAATGCTGCTGCAATGTCAGGTAAGCAAACATTGCCAGGAGCTCAATTCAGTGGGAATACTGAAAGCTTCTGGGACTATTCCAGGGGCTCTGGTTGGCATGGATCAGCCTTTATCTCTGTGAGGGAAAATGTAAGTTGCCCTAATTCTCCCTTCACCTCTTTCTACTCTTCTGACAGGTGACCATGATCTTTAATTGTTTTCTTTTCTTCCTCCTTTGTTAAAATCTAGCTACAGAGTGCTGTTGTTCAAAAATGATTAAGATCTTAGAAGCTAAAGAAAGCAGCTATTGTGGTGCTTCTTGGAACATTTTCAAGAACGTAGATGATGGAAGGTGTAGAGCTAATGAGATTTACACTTTGTGTTTATATGTGTGTGTTTCAGAACAATCTGTAATTTTGTCTTAACAAAAGTCAAGATGATGCGATGTACCGGGGTTTGAGGAGTATACTTATAACAGATCAAGATCCTTTGTGTGCTAAACTGGCACTTATGAGGTTTATTTTGTGGGGGTTTTTTAAGTTTATGTAGATACTTCTCCTGTCATAAAAATAGAGAAGACACTACAGGAAAATCTAAAGTATGTGCACATTTTTAATCACTTTCCATTGTTTAGCTGAATTGAATTAGTTGATAAATAGTACTGCCAAAACCCATTAAAGAATGCAGTTAGCAATAAGGAAATATTTGGCCAATATACTACTATGTATAAAAAGAAACTTTAATGGATTATAATGAAATGCTATTTTGTTTTGTAATGTTATTAATTTAAGGAGATACTAGTTCTGTAAAAAATGCCCACGAGTTTTGTATTGCTTGTTTTACTTATGGTTAAAGATCAGCCCTACTATTTGATATTGAAAATTCTCAGCTACAAAACTTTGTTTTTCAGTGCAGTCATTGCCATTAGCCAATGTCTATGGACAAGCTGGTGGAATCACTCCTCATTTCATGGTGTGACAGCTGTACGTGGCTGTCTGGAACATGGATTGCATTTCACATCACTGTCACCACTGCTGAAATGCACCACCTACCACCTCACTGTGCTCCGATCCATTGTTTGGTCTCCATAAATGTTCAGCAAATATCAATGAATGTCAGTGGGTGCAATTTTTTGTGGAATTCAATTCCACACTTTTGCTTCATCTGCATTTTCTTTTGACTGCTCCTCTCCCCTGATGCATGGCACCAGCACTCACCTATGACATCATGGGTCAACTTAATAAATAAGGAGGCTTTACTTTTGGAACATCTCTTGTACATTCTCTATTTGAATGGAAAAAAAAAAGATGAATTTGCATTTCTCATTGAAGCTAGGTTAGTTCAGACATTGCCATTTTTGTAGACAATAGCATTTGTTACTCTTCTACATTTTACGGCACTTGTAGGAGCCCAAGATGCTGAATTGTATCTGAAATCTCTGTAAAATACATCCAGCTTTTTCAGGAGATGGAATTCACAAAGAAACACAATTTAGTCCCACTTTTATTTCACACCATCTGCCGGATGTGAAGTCACTCCAGATTCTACAGCATGCCTGCACAAATAGTTCTGTTGCAGGGATTGTTCGATCTGATCATTCAGCAGAAAGCTTCAAGTGAGGGCAATAAACTGGAAAAGTAGCTAATAAATAAATGTTAGTTGTTACGCAGCATACCAATAGCAAACACAAGTTTGTTATTTGTTAGTTTTCTAATAATAAGCATAATTATATTTACGATATGCTCAACTAGCATTAGATAATTAAATTGTGAGATAAGTAATTACTGTTCAGCTGCACCATTCACATAATGTGTATTTAAGAATGAAACAAGTGTCTTATCTGTTGAGAGAAAATAATTGTTTGAAAACCATATGACCTCTTCAGGTTGTGTTGTTTCTCCTTATCAACCTTCTTTCCATGTAAGTTTGCTGCCTCTTTTCTTTCCAGATATTTGCCTTTATGGACTGCAAAATGTTGATAAGAGCAACACAGATAAGAAAATGAGCCATCTTGATACATTTTCCTCTTGCCTTCAAACTTTTCTTATACTTCTGAAACCCGTGATTTTGCTGGAAGTTTGAGAGCCTCCAAATGTTGGTAAGTAACAATCTTTATACATTTCAAGGCCACATTTGCCACTCCTTTGCATCAACTCCTTCTTTGTGTGTTTTAGCTGAAATCTAAGGAGTAATTTATAATGTTGTCATTTAAATTAGTCTGAATGCAGGACAAATGATTTTTCTCACTTAGAAGGCCAGAGCCGATGAAGGTCTAAGTCTTCTCATTCTGATCTCAGCCCAAAATAGTAGGTTTTGAGGTGGTATTAAAAGATTCTTACATAATCTTTACTTTGTCTTGGAGAAAGAGGTGCAAGAAGTATGTAGGAGGGCTGTCAATATGAAGTAGAAGAGATGTGGGAAAAATTTAAGTGAGAACTATGACCACAAAAAAGGTTTTACTTCCTCCAATTTCTGCCATGTAGACCATACTTGCATTGCATTAACTCACAGATTCACATCAGTGTAATCCATGGTTTCTGGTTCTCCCTCTCAGGTTATTCATGATACTTTCCTGAATTATATGTCATGCAAACAAGTGTCCCAAGTTTGATGTCCTGAATGTGCATTGCACAAAAGAGAGTAGATATCAGTCAGTCTAGTAATTGGAATCTGCAACCACTTAAACATGCTTGGGAAACATCTTGAAAGTTTGAGTTGCATTATGAGATAATTGAAAACTGGCAGAATTAGAGATGACAGTTTTGAAGGCTTATTCATTATTTTTGTGTTCCTATCTGAAGTGGAAAAATAGCTTTGAGTGTTGTAATGACTGTATTCTAAAAAATTCTATTATCCATTTATTTATATTCTAGCCTAGGCTATATTTTTCACCATGAAACATTTTCAAAGGAGAAGCTGAAGAAACATTGGAACAGGTGAAAATAACAAAAAAGCACCTTAAAAGGCTTTAAGGATTCATTCTTTTGTTTTAGGAACAGATTTGAAAATTTAATTCTGCTGTGGTAAGGAATTTAAAGCATGGGATTTCAGGCCTAAGATGCTGTTTGATATGATTTGATATGTTTTTCAACTGCTTACAGAAGATTGAGGTATTACTAATAATCTATCTTGAAGATTAGAAGCGTAGTATTTGAGAAACATGGTCTATCTGCAGTGATATAGTTATGTGTGGGGTAAGTGCGTGGACTCAGCTGTCTGTTGGCAGCAGATAGGTGTAGGGGCTCAGACTGGCTAGGTGCTGATGCTTAGGAACAAAACTGTTCAACAATTCTGTGAGAGTGGCTGCTCCCAACTGTCAGAGGTATCCTATACACTCTCTACCTGTATGTGTTCACCACCCAGCAGGAGTCTGCTTGGAGAACTTGTGGCTGTTTGGCTGCTGAAGAGAGATTGCATATTTCTAAATGTACTGGGAACCAGCTGTTTTCATCCCTTTGGGGTAGAAAACAATTATTACATTCAAGTGAAATCGGAGACCATAGAAATGCATTTGGCAGGTTATAAAGTGGGTTATAGTGGGTTTGCTTCCACCTGTCTTAATTTTAATAGCAACATTCTGTGTAAGGCTATGTTAATAAATCATTATGCATGAAAGTATGTGTTTAGTTGTGCATGCTCATTTCAGATCACACTTCTAAAACTTAATCTGATAAAAATAAAATGGAATTAGATACGTATGTTCAATGGAACAGTTTGTTTCCACTTGTGTTTTAATCCTGTAAGTTACTCAACCTGGGTAAAATATTTCTGAAACTACCTGTTGCTCCTCCACATTTTTCATATTAATTTCTTCAGATATTTATATGTTTTAACTTCTCATTCTGCCAAACCAGAAGACAGAAAGTCAAATGAGCCCAAATAATCTTGAATGACAGAATTACTACTACCTTTTTATTTCATAGTTGATAATTAATTTTTGTTAAATTGATTAATATGCTGGCATTTCAAAATCTGAAAAAACTGGAATGTGGTGGTTTCAACAGGAAAATTTTAAGTGAGCAGATCTTCAGAATGAAGAGTTATTGAAAAGCTATGAAGAGTGTACAGAGAGAATGTACAACCTCCAGATTACAACAATATGGCAATATTTCACCCTGCAGATGGGCATTTGTGTGCCTGTAGACTCGTTCAGTTTAAAGTATCGATGAACTTGGAGTTTATGGCACAAGGAAATTGACAAGGCTGAACAGAAGTAGGCATGCCTGCAATTTCATGTTGAAACAGAAATTCATTTTCTTAAGGAAAGTCTTTCTGCATACTTCTCATCATGTGATTGGATGATTTAGAAGTGCCACTTAAAGAGAAACATTCAGATGGCTGTCACTATCTGTGTAGAAATTTGAGTGAATAAAATAAGGAAAACATGAAAAAAATCTCCTACTAACATTTCCCAAAATTAACTAATTAAGAAATATTTAATTGTTTGTTTGTTTGCCACAGTCTGTTTTGTAAGCTTTTTTTTCCTGAGGGCTAGGATGCAATATCTGTACAGCTCTGGTGTAAATAATTAATCAATTGATTCTACTTAAAGAATGCCAAAACTTTTTAAAATGTTCGGTGTTCAGTGGTATCTTGCAATGATAGTTAAAATAATTCCCTAAAACAATATCTAATAACAGCCACTGAGTGAATGTTTGATAAAACAGAGTATTTATTACTGTTCTTTCCATATAAGTCTTTCCGTTGTTTTAATGATTCCTGTGTTAATTCATTCATATAAATAACTGCAAGCTTGGAAATGAGCTTTTGTTCTGAAAAGTTTATTTTTTATTTTTTATTTTTTTATATATATCCATTCAAATAAAGCATTACCTATCTCATTATTTCCTTTTTGGCACAGCTGCCTCCTGGCTCAAGCACCTGGTTGTCTTCACCTCAGGCTCTGGTCCAGCACTTGGGATGTGCTGTGCAGCTGCATCAATTGGTGTCTGCAGACACGTGAGGAGTATAGAGCTGCTCGCTCCCAGGTGAGTTCCCCAGCCAACGGCCCAGGGCTTGTTTTTGGTCCACCTGGGGTTTCTGGCAGGAAAGCAGCCAGATGGGCAGAGGGCACTGTCCTGGTACCACAGGGTGTGATTAAACCATCTGAGGTGGTGGTGCTGCTGGATGCAGGTGTACCTCTGTGCAGGTATGTGCCACAGGGCACAGCAACAGCTGCAGGTGCCATGGTGCCCCTTCTCTGCCTCAGTCCAAAAATATGTATCATAAGCAGAATGTAATCACTCCAAATAATCTACCTTAACAACACACTTAAGTCTGTTTGCTGACCAAACTCCATTCAGATGACATTATTATCCTCTACTTCAACCAATTGTTATTTCTACATTTACACCCTCCCTCAACCACAACAAAAAATCCTCAGGCAAACCAATTGTCCTTGTCATCCCTATCAATTCTCTGCACTTCTGATGCTTGTGTGTGCTCACAAGCCTTGCTGAGTTTGTACAGGTGGGCTCAGCCCCTCAGTGAGTATTTTGAGAACTCAGAGAACTTTGCTAGTGGGTGGGAGCTCAGCCTGCTCTTTTTGGAGAGCGAGTGTAGTGTATGCAGTGAGGGTATTTTGGGTAAGGTGTTATTTTTACAAGCAGTTTTTCTGAAACGAATCCAAATCTTAATGCTGTTATTATTAAAGTAATAATAATTATTTAAGAAATTGGGGAAATTTCTGTTCTATTTGACATGGTAGGAAACAAAGCCTCCGTGTGCGTGCATGATTCGTTGTTTTTTTGTTTTGTTTTGTTTTCAAACAAGTGATTTAATCTAGGTAATTAACACTGGAAGAATGAATGCAAATCAGAACTGTATGAACAGTGGAATTGTAATTCATGCAGAAGCCTTTCAAAGTTATTTGTGCATTTAGGCTAAAAATCCTGGCACTGTAACACCCAAATCAAACTATCCCATGTTCTTGTATGGTCGCTATAAGGTACTTCTAAATGTCATCACTCCTTGTAAACTCTCTTATGATGCATGCTAAATTCCTGCCTGTCCTTGCACAAAGATACCAAGCCACTCAGAAAGACGTAAGTGGAAGTGGGGATATTCTGCTGATTTTTTAATTTTTTTTTACTTGTCTTCCAAGAGCAGCAGGATGCTCTGAGGTGTCCTTGGCTGCGGGAACTGTGGTCTCCTGTGGTCTCCCTTTCTCAGGACTGTATGAATTTTGTATAACTTTGTTTTACCTCCATTAAAGGTTCCCTGCCTACTCAGCAACAACTGGGAATGTGTTTGAACAGCATCTTTAAGCAGCAATAAGCTTTAAGTATTTTGGTATTTTTAATACACATGTCAATATGCCACCAACTGAAATTGGAAACTGAAAGGACACTATGGTTCTTCTGAAATAAGCCTTTTTTTTTTTTTTTTTTTTTTTTTTTTTTTTTTTTTTTAGTATTTCATTTTATTTGCATTATTACCTTTATCTATCCTATCTATCCCTATCTATCCTGTTGATATTTCTTTAAGGAGGAAATGAAAGTAAGGGTTGCTGTTTAGTGTTTAGCTAAATATAATAAGAGTTAATACTCTTGCAGAACAAACAGGCAGAAATATTCTTAAAGAATGGTAACTCCATCAAATTTGCTGCATTGTAGGATAGATATATTTTTTGTAAACCGTAATCTCAGTTCAAGACCTGCTTCACCCTTATACAGAGTTCTGGTAATGTAAATTTGATTCCAAGGAAGTTCAGGAAGCCTCTTGTATTCATCAAAATATAGATACTAAAACTTACTGTGGTTTTGTACTATGCATCAACTGCAAAAAATAATAAAGAAAAAAGAAAACTTAGGTTAACACTACTTTAAATTAAAGTGCTTTTTAATTGTAGGAAGGTTGTTTGCTCAATCAAGTGAATTTAAATCTCTTCAAAGTAGATTTCCTCCTCAGCCACTTGGAAGATTTACACTGAGTACATTGATAACATTCTGGTTGATGATCTATTTAACATTGTAATGTGTTCTTCAGATTTCTTTTTGGAGAATTTAGTATTACATGGGGAGTTTGGTAGCCCTGCGTGTGCCAGGGGGGTTGGAGATTCATGATCCTTGAGGTCCCTTCCAACCCTGGTCATTCTGTGATTCTGTGAATTCAGAAGAAAATTTGAATCCAGCTCCACTTCTTCAAACACCAGTGACCCTTCCTGGCACAGAAATTCATTTTAAACCTTCTCTAGATAAAGAGGCTGATGATGGCTTTTATGCCCTCACAGATGAACTGCTAGGTGATATTTTCTGAATGCCTGCCCAAGTGAAAATAGTAGAAGCCCACCTGTAGTCAGAACATTGAGATATTGTTTTTCCTCTTGTGCTTAGAAATCAAGAATCCAAAGAATTGCAAGCAGCAAGAAGTTATTTTTAGTTACAAGCTCATTAAATAGCATCAGCCTTGAAATTCTGAGCCTCATCTGTTCTCTCAGTTGCAAAGCTTATAGAAGTGTAGTCCTGTTAATTTCCAAAGGATTACTCATGCTTTCACCCACTTCTGTATCTGTGAGCAGGAGAATGAAGTTGTCCATTTTACGCAAAGCTGATTAAAATTAGCTGAATGCTTCTCTCTCTATTTCTGTTCCATGCTGAAATCTGTAGGTCAGTAATAGAAATTTAACCTTAGAAGTATGGCAATAAGGGAATGTCTAATAGACTGATGAGCAGAATCATATGTAGCACATTTGCTTAAAACAGATATGTAGAGTTTGATAGCCTTTAAATGGCTTAGGTCAGAAGTGACTTTAAAGATCACCTCATTCCAACCCCCTCATGTGGGCAGAGCTACTATCCACCAGAACAGGCTGCCTAGGGCCTTATTCAACCTCCAGGTCTGAGGCATTCAAGATGTGGAACGCACAGTCTCCTCACAATATTATTCTCAGGGTGAAGAGTTTCTTTATTATATGTCATCTAAATCTAAACCCTCATAGTTTAAAGCCATTACCCCATATATTCAATTTGGTTTAGTGCATTTATACAGCAAGTATACACTCAAACAAGGAAGAGCTCAGTGAATTTTAATTTTTCTTGTTAATAGATTTCTAGGGAAAATATATGGAATTCCAGTCTTTCATTCATGTATGAGTACAAATTTAACCATTTGCTATTACAGTTTCTCTGTTACTGAAATAATAAAACGTGAGTATGGAGAGAGTAACAAGTGTCACCAACAAAGACCTGGTGTACAGAAGATTTCATGATAACTGTGCTTATCTCTGACTAGAGGACCAGCCTGAGTTTATAAGACAATTTCTTCCTTGTGATCATGGTTTAATGCCCACAGAGATATCTCTTACATCTGAAGTCTCTTGCTGGCCTCCCACCACTACACAGTGTAAAGAGCAGGCAAGAAAGCAACTAGTCTTAATAACTGGCTGTTTAGTAAGAAAAATTTGGAGATGTATATGCAAGTTTTTCTCTCTTCTGCTTTAGATTGATATCTAAGAAAATCTCTGCGTTCAGATGACTATGTCTGAAGTCTCAAGAATTTTTGAAAGCTGCTTTAGGGTGATAATGCAGACTTTCAAAATAACCTTTCTAAATGTTATTAAGAAGTGGGTCTGGATGTTTAAGGAGTATCTTTTAAGATAAGTCATTTTCAGGTTAAATGGAGTGTGTTATCGAAATAGTAAGATAGGAGTCTTTGTATGTAATACTTCTACATGTACTACTGAGCTGTGTTTGCTGCTTTTTAGAGTTTTTTAAAGGTTATTTTTGATTGCTTTTGTTTCCTAAATATTGTTCTCGCAAATCCTCTTGTGTTAATTCTCAGTAGTACTTGCCATATCTGGAAGGTGGACTCAAACTCTCTTGAAACTATATAGTTTTACAACATGAGTGCCAATGGCAGGACCAGTAGAGCTTAGTACATGTTTATTCACTACAGCAAGCAGTGTTTGCTTGTAATTTTACCTTTCTTTATTTGATAATCTGATTGACTTCAAAGGCTTTATAAAAGTGACATGCTGGACTTCAAAGAGAGAGGCATTATTATGCACTGGCAGAAATCACTGGTCACCTCTTAGCTGTGAAAGAGAGGCAGACAGCTGCTAGTAAACCCTTTGAACCTTTAAAAGAATTGTTGCACTGTTCTATCTGTTCTACAGATAGAAGATGCCAGACCAAGTTTGTATCCAGTAGAGGTAGTGTATGAAGAGTAATATTCCATGTTTACATATGTGTATATATAGCAATGTTTGACCTCAGAGTTGTAAAATAATTCCATTCTTCTTTTCTGTCCTTCTAAAATGCCAGGTATAAAGCAATTAGTTTTTATTAGGTTCCTTTAATGTCTTGTTTTATGTGGATGATGGCAATTAGTTCATTGTTGCATTTTGTTCTGAGAAGGTCTGTAGTAATTTTTTAACTTTTTTTTTTTCTACTGGCAAAATCATGTTTGGCATTTATGTCTCCTTGTAGAAGCTTAGCTATACAAAATCTCCATTTTTGATGTTGTTTACATTCCTTTAAGCAGTAATTTGGGACTCTGATTAGCTGTGGATACGAAACCTGGGATTTAATGTCAATCAAACAGTATTTTCAGGTATCTTAGCCATTTGTTACTGCGTATGTTCTGTCCCACATCCATTCCAATATAATTATCTGGCAAGCAAATCAGTCTTTGCAAGCAAAATCAGAGGAATGTCAAATGGTAGAAAGAAATGCAGTTGTTCAAGAAAGGGTGGGATATGAATGATTATGTTAATGCAGGTTTTTTAAGAAAGAATTATAAAGTTAATATATGCTATATGAATGCTACATTCTTAATTTTCTCCTAGAAGTGTTTATAGTTTTGATTTTAAAAAATCATACTGAAATACATCATTCTTTTTGGTTTTGCAATCTTCCTGCTATATTTTCAGATAAACAGATTAAAAATTTCTCTAATCTCAGTTTAGTAAATATCAAGACAACTCAAAATATTGCAGATTCACTTTAAGCTAGATTCTGATAATTTTCTGGAATAGTTAAAATCAGTGAATAGAAATTAGAAGAGCCAGAAAAATTCCACTTCAGAATTGATGAATTCTTCGTGAGAAAACTGTAGAAGGTTACAAGCAAGATCACTTCACCAGTGGTTATATCTCAATTAGATCTTCATTCCAGAATAGTGTGAGTAGGAAATCAGCCTTGTGAAGTACTATTTACCTCAAGAAGTTGTGTTTCATAGTCAGGGTTAAAAATATGGTATATTGTCATGAAGGGGAAACAGGGTGGTTTCTCTCAAATAGTCCAGCTACTTCTGCATAATGCCTGTGGATCTGAGTGTATTTAGTAGTATGTACACATAGTGCCAGAAGGCTATCAGAAATTGACAGGTGAAGTAATGTGGATGCTTGGATTTTGAGCTGGATTTCAAGAAGATGGAATATTTGGTGTGCTTTCTAGGTAGCGGTGGTGCAGGGCTGAAAAAACATAATAAAGTCCAGGAGGTATTTCTGCATGCTAGACCTCCCCTCTGCATCCATCTATCTGTTATAGCAGATTATATATAGCAGAAGCTTGTTTTTACCAAATGTTGTTGACACTTTTATCTGTACTTTCTGTTTCAGAGCAGCATTGATGATTGGACTAAAACCCAGTGGAGACAGATTAATGGGGAACAGATGGATATAGAGATCAGATGATTTGCCAAGGCAAGTTCTGTAGCTGTCAGCTTCTACAATTTATCTGTCTTGGTGACACCCCTTTCTCACTCTTCCCACCCACTTTGATGCTTCAGTGGATTTGTTGCTCATGTCCAAACTGAATGTTCTGGTTTGGTTTGGAGCTTTCCTTTAAAATTTAGTATTTTCTGGCTGAGTTTCTAATCCCTGTGGAAGAATATGGTAAAGCCATGTTGCCACTTTTCTTATTTGGGCAGTGTGTGAAAGCATAATGAAATATTAAGAAATGACCAAATGAAAATCGTTATTTTCTGAGACAAATAGGGTTTTAGGAGTTTTACCTGCTCTTCCCTCAGGTCCAGAGTAGCTGGATTTGCTCCATAGCTTCAGCAAAGATGCTCCACTTCAAAGGGAGGACATTTTCTTCACTTGAAGAATTTGCTGTGGTTGCTGGTAGTAATTCTGAAGAAATCAATTCTAATAGAACAAGGGAGGAAATAAGTGAAAATTAGAACAGAGTCCCCCTGAATATTTGCAGGACGGTAAAGGAATAATTGCGGTCCACAGATAGTGTAACACTTCAGTATGGAATGAAGAAAATATTAAACCAAGAGGACATGATAGTTCTTATTTATGCACTTGTTACATGCAGAAATGAGGAGGTTTAATTGCATGCCCAATTAGTAGTGCTTTAAAAGAATTCACTTACAGCAGACTTCTTGTCCTAAACCACTTCAAAATGATACAGCTTCACACAGCCAGTTGTGATACCAGGGGTGATTGGAGTAATAAAGGCAAGGATAGAGCTAAGATCGATGCACTGCTCTTCTACTTTCACATCATTCACTATGGCCCATGCTCCAGATTATGGAAAAGGGAAGATGATGATGGACACCAGTGATGCTCACAAGCTGATTACTTGTCATGTTCTTCATTTTCAGGTGTACGCAGGCATCTCCCTTAACTCTCTGTGAATGAAAGATTTGGATACATTAAATTCATGAATGTTTTTATCTGAAGTGAAAAAATAAATAGGAAAATTACTTAAATTGGAGCTGTGATGAAGTAAATGGCTTGATCCAGCTCGAGTCACATAATCACTGTGAAGATACAATATTAACAGCTTCATTATTTAAAGTGCCATACCAGAAAGTACATTTCCAGAGCCTTTATTTATTTACCACATAAAGTAATGACCCCAGTGAATTCTTCCCTAGTCTTATGCTAACTACATCTGTCCCAAACATCTACATATGAAAAAGGAAAATAGATTTTCTGACAAACTTCTTCAATTTTTCTATTATCAGCAAGGTACTAATCATTAGGAAAATGTCTTTTATTGTTTGGGTGGTCAAACACTGCAACAGGCTTCCTAGAGAGATGGCTGATGCCCTTTTCATGTCAATGTTCAAGAGGCATTAGGACAATGCCCTCAATGATATACTTTAACTTTTGGTTAGCCCTGAAGTGGCCAGGCAGTAAAAAAAATTAAAAAGGAAAAATTAAAAAAAGCAAATACCCTCACCAGCCTATAAGATTTCTACTGTGAAATACTGTATCTGTCTATAGCATATTTCAACTTTTGTTGTAGCTGTTCAAATAAATTCGCCATTTAGTGGTATGATATGTGCTATGTCTTAATAGAAAAACACAGAGAATATCATAAATAGACTTTCAAAATGAAAAGAAAAAAAAAAATGAAGGAACAGTGTCAAAATAATACTTCATCTAGGCTGATCAGGTTCAAAGTTTTGGTGCAAAGATGGCAGCATATCTGGTATCTAGAGTGCATATAATATTTCAGTGTTTTTCACTTGTATTCCATTGGACATTTTGTTATGTGTTTTTGTGTGACTTTTCTTACCCATTTACTCATTCTGCTATCTGCTATTGTTTGCTTTCTAGGTCAAGCTATTAGTATAGAAGATACTATCTTGACAGATCTTCTGGGACTCCATAAAGTAGAAGAAATCCATGGTATAGTTCACAGAGCTGTGCTCAAGTTGGGTACTTGAAACGTGAGTGGTGTCCGTCTTCTTCTATTTCCATTGAAAAGTATGTACAGATTGCTATCTTGATTAGATTTTATTACAGGAAATTCATGATACAAGTGAATAGTTTCATGTGAGCAAAATTCAGTGGCTTTTTGTATGCAGCGTAGTTTACAACATTGTGCACTGAATACAATTTAATTAAAGTTTTCAAAATATGAAATGTGATATGTATAAACAGAGGTTATAACTACTTTTCTTGTTCTCGGATTTTGGCAGGAACAAGCTGAATGTGGGCTGCCATGGAATTTTCTTATGAAGAGCATCACAGGAACAGAGCTGCTTTATTTGTCAGCTGATCAGCTGCTTGGGACTCTAGATTACAATCAAGTAAGGACTTGATAGAAATATGATTAGTATATCATTATTATTCCCTCCCTTGTTACACTTCAAGTCAAAAACTTTTTTCCTGAATTTTTATCAGTGACTTTTGTTTTCTTCAGATGTTATTCATGTGAGATTATATGTGCTATGTAACTATGTGTATTCTCAGAACATTCTTATCTTCATGTAGGAGTTAATAAAAACTGCAGCTTTCCCATCTTATGTTTTTCTAGATTTTGTTAAAAATCACTTAATATTATGCTGTCCATTTGCAGCATTTAAAAATGTCTTTTCTTATTGTATACAATAATAACAAGACAATTTCTTGAAACTATCTTAGCCCTTGTTCCAATATTTGATGAATTATTTTTATTAATGTATTTTTATTTTTATAATTTTGTTATAATCTTCTTTTATTTACCCTTCATTAGCTTTTAATCTCCTGTAGTTGCACAAAGAGATGATATTCTGATTTGCAGAAATCCTTTCTGTGAATCTCTTTGACGTTTATGACAGCAATAAGTAAAATACAAGGTTATGATGTAATTAATTTCTTTTGCCAGACATGGCTCTGTATTAGCTTAAACATTTTCACTTTTGACGAAATACCAGATCTTCATTGTTCATTCCAACCAAAAAAGTCACTGAAATCTTGATGAGTAAAGAGAAGACCTTGTGTTATCGACATACCTATGATTCACTCCACGTATGTCAGACAAATCTGTGAGTGTTCGCTATATGAACTTCTGAAAAGATAACGATCACATCAGGAGGATATTCTACATTTAAAACATTAAGTGAATTTCTAATTATTTTAATCTGCAATGTAAACAATGTGGGCTGCAGCATACCTAACTGTACACACAAATTCTACAGTCTCACCTTTGGGCTAGTTTAGATTCTTGTCAAGAATGATGAAATTATTTATGGCATTTAACAGGCACAAATTTCTTCATGGCATGTGTTGAGAAAAGCACTGATCTTACATACATAAGCAGAATTGTCATGCAAGTTAATGCATCTCTCTGCGATCTGTCATTTTTATTTTGTTAGAAGAGATCTAGTAGCATAATCAAATGGTAGTTATCCGAGTTCCTTTTCATTTCCTTCATGTTCAGTCTAAACATTGTAATGCATAAATGGTTGTGGATTTTCTTTATTGACACTCAAGAAATAAGATCTCAAACAAGCTGATGAAGCGCCTTCTTCCACATCTTTTCCCTCTACTTTCTTTTTCCTAGTATACTAAAAGGTATGAAATGGAAACAAATCTGAGTGTTATTCCACATGTTGCAACTACTTTTCTTCTAACTCTATTCAGAAGTTAGTGACTAATACAATGAATACTGAAAATGTGATAGAAGCTACCACCAAACAAGAGTTGAAGATTTGCTGTGGAGACAAAACTTATGGAGAGTTATGACTTTTTTGGAAGACTGACAGGAACAGTCAGGAAATGAGCTGTTAAGTCAGGTTGTTTTTTGTCTATATATAAATTTATATGATAATTTTTTGTCTTTTGTTGCTTTCTGACGTACTGAACTAGTACTGCTTTTCAGATGATCAGTTACATTTGAAGAATTGTTTTGTTAAATATGGATTTCATGTTGTAAAACTTTGTCAAATCCCTTAAAAATTCTTTCAGTTTGAATTTAATTCACTCTCTCCTCACTCCCAAATTGGGATTGGGAGTCTTTCTTTCCTGCTTACAGCAGGACATGAATTGTACTGAATTGTACTGCAAACGTCTTCTTCCAGTACAATTTCTAGCATGCCTTGAGTTCATCACTGATGATCAATCTTTCATCCTGTAGAGAAATGATATTTGAAGGAATGATATTCTTTCCTCCTTTGAGGAAACAATCATAAGAAATTTAAAACAAAAATGAAAACAAAACCTACCACTTGGTTTGAGCATCATTCTTTGTTATGCATGAACAATTATTATCTTTTTCTGCTAAGATAGGCATGAAATTGAGAGCTTTGAGTCTTAATACTTTCAGTGTCAATATTAGTATGTGTTTTCATTTTGTTATTCTTCATACATGAAAATGTATATATCTTAGGAAGAACACTCACTTTGCTCTCCCATTAGAATAGTGATTTGTATTTTTTTTTGTTTGTTTTCAGATTTCTGTTATCTGCAAATAACTTCCCCCTGTCAAGAATGAAGTCTTCTTATGCCTTGATTTCTAAAACTGGGCTGTTTGGAATATCGGAGGGGAGTTTCCACATAGCCAAACATACCTTCTCATTTCTCTGGTTGTATTTCACTCTCTTAGACTTCTTGGTCTGAACCAGTACGAAGAACATGTTCTGTTTCATTTCCCGGAAAGGAAATGTGTAAGTTCTACTTTCTGTATTTCTTATAGATTGCACCATCATTCTGAGGAGATGATATAAATCCTGTGCTTTCTGTTCCCGGAAATTTAGCTATGTTGCATTTGCTTGTATCATCGGTCTTCAGGAGTTAACCTGGAAAATTCCAATGAGATCAAATCTATTCTACTTCTAGTGCTAACTGATCAACTTTCAGACCTGCAGTGTTTAGTGATGATAAGGCTGAAAGATAAATGATCTTTGCTATGTTGTTAGCAATTGGGATTGATTGTTATATGAGATATTTTTGATGTTTTTGTAGCTATCCTTCTGTTATCCTTTCCTAAATAATAATCTACATTTTCTGACATTTTGAGACCAATTTGTTTTAAAGCACAAGCACTTTGCTTTTCAGAAGTTTATACTGTTATCTACATGCTAGGTGATATTCCTGGCTTCAGTGATGACCATCTATGGCTGTTAGTTCTCTGAGTACTACAATTAATGGCATGCCTCGAGCACAACTTCTTTTTAAAAGGGATGTGACATGTAACAGAAGTATTGAAATTTTTTCCAGCACTTGACTGGCTTGAACACTGAGTCTTTTTGGATCATGGATTCTCACAGATTCTTTTAAATAATAAACTTCAGTGGCTTGCTTCATCTACTAATTGCTCTATGCCACATATGAGGAGGAGATCAGGCAAACAATCTTTTGTTCTATTTCTCAAGAGTAGCTCTCTGTCCACACACCAGCATGGTCTTCAAAATCCTCAGTTAGAAGTGTTTTCTGCAAGGTATTTATACCTGAATAAACAAATCTTCATGAAATAAACACTAACGGTTACTAATGATTCAGCAATTATTAATAATGATTTTAAATCTTCTCAGTTTTATACTGCTCTATCTTAGACATTTAGACTCTTCTGACAACTCCCAGTATCGTCATTAACAACTGCTTTAATAGAAATATGTGTAAAAGTAGAGCGATTGAGGCAAATCTAAGGCAAATGGTTTCTTTCTGCCTTTGGTAGTTTTTGGTGCAGGTGCCTCATCATCTTACAGACTTTTGAACAAAACTTTTGATCTTAAATGTCAACAAACAAACACTGCCCTTGTAATGTACGACATACAAAAGGAGTATGTTTCTTTCCACGAAAGGTGCAATTGCAACAGTCAGGTGTGCTGAGTTCTGTGGAATTTACTTCATGGATTTTTCTCTCCTTTGGGATATAGGCTGGCATGAAATGTCAGTTCTTAGAAACATAAAGAAATTTAAAAACTTACAGCTGTTTTTTCCAAATTTCAAAATATCACTGTTATAATTACAAGGCCCAAAATTGCCTAATGAACTAATATTTGAATGAATTGTCTAGTTGCCCCTTATTTTATGAAGAAGGATAGAGGGTTAAGTGTTTAGGAACAATCAGAAAAGAAAAATTTTACCAAAAACCACAGAACTAATGAAGTTTTTGGTTGAATATTGCATTTCTCATACTTCCTCTCTTCTTCTGCCCTCCTTTCATCTTAAATAATTTTCCAATCCCTTCCCCTCTTATCCTTTAAGGCATACCTCTCCAGACCTCCAGCTCTCACCCGTATCCAATATCAGCTGTTTTTGAGCCTCTTGTTTGCTAATTAGCCATCCAGTATGTATGCTAACTGGCTAGTAGTAGGTCAGAAAGAACAGATCAGCAGCTTCTGAGACAATAATGTATTGTTCCCGCAACAGTGCTGAATGGATAGGCATTCACATTGCATAAAATCAATCTTGCATGTGGTTCTAATGATTGATAGTCTCAGCAGGGAGGCCACAGTCTGAATGGGCAAATACATGCAGTTCTCCTCCTAAAGATGGATTCTCCAAGATACATTTGAGTGCATGGAAATAGGAAAGACTGTATTGTTTGTGCTTACGCTGTCTGCAGAACAATGCGACTCAGACTTTTACATTTGGAGCTCAAAGATTATATCGCTGTATGTTTACACCAAATGGATATATAAACTAAAACAATGCTATCCCAGTAATTGGAAAAGACTCCCTGAGAATTAAATCCTACTGAAGAGACAGCGTGGAGAGAGAAAAAGGGGAAAAAAGAGCAACAACAACCTCTCAGTTCAAGTCTTTAAAGAATGTTAATGTAAATAGTATCCTTTGTAAAGGTTAATGCGATGAGCTTCCTATTTTGTCAGTATAGATTGTAGCATTTATACTACATGTGCAGGTTTATGCTTTTTTCTTTTTATCAAAAGGTAGATTCTCAGTTTCAATACCCTGATGAAACTGTACAAAAAATAATGTGTCCCTATATCATGGAGACTTATGAAGAAAAGCACAGGGAACACTGGGTTTTTGGCTACTCAGCCCAGGTTGAACTTATGGGTTCACAAATCTGATGGGTTTCAGATCCACAAATGCATTCTCTAGACTGGAAGAGGGCATGGGTTATCCCTGAAGATTACCATAAGAAACATGTATGCATACCTTCTTTTTGTTTAATTCAGTGAAAATCTGCACAGTGTGAAAATGATCTCGTGAAAAGACGTAAGATTTTCAACCCAACAGTAAATCAAATGCCATTAGTATGTACTGGGGAAATAAATGAACATGTCATTTCTGTTATCTCATGAGTGTTTTTATCACATCTTGATTACTGGATTTTCCATGAGTCCATTCTGACCTGAGATGAAAGATAAAAGAAAAGATACTAACAGAGTTGACCACACTAGCACAGCAAGAACAGAGTACGCAAGCACCAAATGTTAAATCCATGCATTTGTGTAAGGAACAGAAACTGTTGGTTTTGTTTGTGACAAACCACTATTTAAGTTAGACCTGCTTCAGAAGAGTAGTTTCTGATATATGAATTTTTCTTCTGTTCTGGTATGAATATTCTTTCTTTCTCTGAAAACTTTAGGTAGTTCTGTTGGGTTTTTTGGTTATTTTTTTTTGTTTGTTTTTCTCCCTACCTGGAGAATCTGCCAAGTGGATATGCAACATGGGAAGGAGGCTCATAAGGAGGGGAAGGAGTTATCTGAGCTTTATCTTTAGAGTTACCTAAAATGTATCCCTATAATAGAGAATGTGAACGAAGGTTAATCTTTGTTCACTCAACTTTGTTTCTCACAATGCAAGCACTAAAAGGTGTTACCTGAAACTATTAGGCAGCAGGCTTAAACAAAAGAAATACTTTCACACAGTGTACAGTTCAAAATACAGAACATTTGGCTACAGAATGACAAGTTATTTTTTAAAAGGTCAAAAAAAGTGTTGTCACACTTCCACTACTGATAATTAAATATGATGATAAAACAGGTAGTGTGATTTTATGCAGTGAGTATTTGGGTTATTGATTCTTGTGTGGTTTTTTGTGTGTTGGGGGATTGTTGTTTTTCTGGTTGGTTTAAGGTCTTGCTTTGTTTGGTCATTTTTATTTTGGTGGCAGTGGTTATTTTGTTTTAGTAAATGCTTGCTGATGTGCTATACTATTCCTGCAGTATCCATCTCCTGGGCTTGCTTCTCATGTGCCTTTTTAAAAATATCTTCTAGCTTCTGTGAAAGACAGACTGATGCACAATGAACCTCTATGTGATGCGGTGATTCTTCTGCAAGCAGAGTGCAGCACTGTCCCAGATTGTCACTTCCTCCTGTCTGGACAATATCTGTGCTGAGGACTGCTGGACTGTGGGTTAGGAATGAGCATCTGGACCCCAGCAATGGAGAAGTGGAGTTTTGGTGTTTGTTTTTTTTTTTTTTTAAAGAAAAAAGGTCTGTAACATTTTGGGATACTAGGCAATTTCATACAAAATGCTGCTATTGGTGTATCCCTTATAATTGCGTTAGTACATCATCATGATTTGCTACAGAAAAAAGAGGAAGCCCAGAGAAATTACCTGGAGTGCAGATGATCCTTAAGCACTCTGAAGTTTTTATTATGTCTTAATTATTCCATCTTCAGACTTTCACAGTGTGTTTTCTTTCCTTTTAAAGGCATATATGTGAATTTCTAGAACAAGATAATCTTTTCCTGTGGTGACTATAAGTACATACACATACAATATTGAATGCTTGCTTTAATCAAAATGCTCTCTCCAAGTATAACTAAGATGCAACAATTAAGGTGGCTGTCACATGCTACTAGTTTGTATCCACGCAAGGTTTCACTAGATGGGGATTGAAATATGAAATAATTCTCATTTCTCTTCTGACCTTCTGAGCCTCAGATTTCTTCAAAATGCTTTTGTACCCAAGAAAGCATATGAGAACAGTGCCTCCCTCCAGTGTTTCTCTAGCAAGTTTCACTACAGGGTGAGAGGTTTCAATGACTTTATTTTTTGCCAGAGATTTTACTTATTACAATTTCATAACATAGTGCATAGAAATTTGGTCAGGGGTTCTTATGGCCTCAGGTATATGTTCCAGTCACATCCTGTAGATTAGTGTTACAGCTTACACCATCTGACACACTGTTGGCTGCTGTTTAAATGGAAACATTGAAGACACACAGATTTGAAAGCTGTAAAATGAAGCAAAGTGGATTTCTAAAATGGCATCAAGCCAAAAAGAAACTCAAGAAGCAAAATTAGACTTGATCTAGTAAAAAGCAACATCCATTTCAATGTGAAGACAGCATGGTTCGTAAGGGTTTTGGCTTAATAAGTAGTAATGTACTTTGCTATAATAGCTCTATTACAAAGATCTTATGATACATTTCCAGCTGTATAAAATCACCAATGCCTCAAGGTGAGTTTAATCTTTTATAATTGATTCTAGTAGTTACCACTCATAAATGGTGAGGAATGAGGTATGAGACCTACTGATGACAGCTGTAGCTTTGTGATGTGTCTCATTGCTTTCATCTGAATAGCTCCTACAAGGCATAATGACTCTGCAGTGGCTTTTTAGGTCACCAGTTCATGAGGTTTTGCTTGGCTGTCACGTCTACACCATAGATGGGATGATGCCCAGAAACAGTGCTTTGGCATCACTGGTGATGCTCAGTTTCAGGACTTTTACGAGTATTTGGGAAATACCCCTCGGCTACTTCTTACACCTTTGACTGACAAGTAATGAATGTTGCTAATAGCAGTGTCACTTTTTCTCTTTCAGAGAATAAAAAATTAACTGCTCAGTGTTCTTTCATACCTCATATTAATTTTATAAGGTTTTCTTAGACCTGTTATTGAGACAAGCATCTTCAAACGTGTGTATGCTTGTAAGTGTGCACACTTAAGTGGTGCATGAACTTAATATCTCTTAATTTTAAAAATAAGTTAAATATTTCTTGCATAATGTGTAAAAGTGATTAATCTGAAGAAGAGTGTGAGCGGATCTATACCAAGGTTAATAGGGATTTTTCAACAAAATCTTTCTAGGTTTTTTTTTCCCAATATGTTAAAAATTCAAAAAGCTGTACTTTTTCACATCACATGCAATAAAGATTTTTATCTGGATTTTTTTTGCTAGAATCAGTGATTCAAGAAGGTGCATCTCTGATAATTACAAACCACAGATGGGATAGACATATCCAAGAACCAATCCTATAAATAAGGTAAAGTAGCAACAAATATCCTCAAGTTTCCTGTCTTGTGTGACCACAGATGCAATATTACTCCTTGATTAAAAAAAAAAAAAATTGGTGTTTGGTTTACATACATAAGTTTCAAAAAGTGTGGTGCACAGAAAGCAATTTCCTGCACTATAGGACAGCCCCTTGTTGTTTTTTTACAGTGCATGTTTATACTTCATATGCTAAGACTAGTCTTTCAAGAGAGAAAGTTTTGAATGTAAAGATCTGACTATTTTTTCACGCTGTGCTTGTGAATCAAAATGGTGTTCTGTGAGTGAATAAATTCCACAAGTTGTTTTTCCATTGTGATGGGCAGGAAAACAATGCTGATTTATTCCAACAAAGTTTTGGAGTTGCACATCGAGCAATGTGATGATGGTCTTCGATTTAATGCAGATTGCATTAACCTTTTCACTGTTTTAAACAGGAATTGAGAAAAATGTAATTCTGTGATTTTATTGCTCAACATTGTGAAGTTCAGTGGGGAGAGCTGCAGGGCATTGTCAGGCTGTCTGGAGAAGTACGAGTAGGGATTTGTTTTGTGGCATTGCTTTTCTGCTTCAGATGACAGGACCAGTCAGCAGCAGGAATTAGCTTTCTTGGTTTTGAGCCTAAATTTATAACAAGTAGTAAACAACATCTGCTTAGAAGAAGGAGGTTAAGATTTGAATTAACAACCCTCTGCAAAGACTATCAATGAAGGGGCTACCATTAGTCCTCTCTTTACAACACACAATGCGGGGCAAAGCACTGCTCCAGACATAAAGGTTACTTGTTCTTGTTACATTCCCTACTCATCTTCTGAGAAGAAACCTCCCTAATTCAGATGACCTTCAAGTCTTCGACCTTGGGAAGCCTTCCCAAGCTGTAACACAATGCAACACACCACAATATGAATGCAGCAGTAGCTAGACTACGAGGGATGGAGCTGGCAAGTAATGTTTGCTACAATACCTGGGAATCGTGGAATCATTAAGGTTGAAAAAGACCTGTAAGATCATCATTCCAACTGTGAAGCCACCACCACAATGCCTACTAACTTTGTACCTCAGTACCACAACTGTTAACAATGTTATTAACAATAACACAGTTATTGAACACCTCCAGGGATGATGACTCCATCACCCCCCTCAAGGTTGTCATCTCTCTGAAGTCTTCTCTAAAGCATCACTGCTCCTTCTGAGAAGAAATTTTTCTCAATATTCAGGTAAGATCAGTTATAACTGATCTTTTAATGTCCTATACCTTAGTCTTAGCAAAGATTGGAGGGACAATGGCTTTCCCTACAGGTGTTTTTTAAATCGTATAATTAAAATGGTTTTGTTCTTAAAGTTTGAACTAAAGGTTATGCTTAAAAAATAAGCAATTAAACCTCTGACGGCAGGCAAAAACTTGTAAGAGTATTAACCACCCTTAAAAGTGAAGTCCTTTTATTTTGGATATGTCAGGGTATTATATTGACTTCCAGCTCCTGCACAGTTCCTGCTGATGTCTTTCAGTTATTCACAGCAAATGATGCTGCAGCTGAATGTGCCTGCCCAGTGTTTCCTGGTACCTGTTCTACAGGCCCTGCATCTCTCAGCTGCTGCCTTTGTGTACAGTGATGTTACTGAATGCTGACAATCAACTGTGTCTAATTATCTCCTTTTGCTTTGAAGTAAGGTCCTTGTTAGCTCTGACTGACATTCTTAATTGTGACTCTCTGGAGCTGTGTTTTAAAAATGTTTGCACACAACAGTCATTTTATTTAAGTGACTTATGTTTACCATGTTTAAGCACTAATCTGTGTATCTGGATTACGGGGTTTGTTTTCTTCCTTAAACCCTGTGCCATGGTCGTCCATGGCATTGAACTGACCTATGAAATTATGTTGGTTGCTGTGGGGTTTATTGATGTAAGTCTGTTAGCCAGAAGTTTATTACCTTGTGTACTTTCCGCAGGGAACTTCTCTCTAAACAGGTGAGGGTTTCTGAGGTTCTTATTTTTCTACATGTTAATTTACACATTCACTTGCAAACAGTGCAGAAGGACATCGTATAATAATTATGGTGGTGGTTTTTGTTTGTTAAATGTACAATCTTGTGTTTTTATTTTGAAGACGCTTGAAATCATGTATCCATCCTATTTCACCATCAGATATATCGGATATCATCCATTATATATCATTAGATATAAATTCTAAATGAATGAATGACTTTTTTCTGTACATTTGCAATGTATTAATTTTTAGTTAAAAATTCTACGTCACTGATAAATATGTGGGATGGCTGAACAAATTCCTGTGATTGTGTGGTATCTTATTAGAATCAAAGGTACCTCTTGGTAAGAGGAAGAACCTCAAGGGAAATCAGGAACTGTTATGAATAACAAATATATAAAGTTTGGATGTATGTTTGTTTAAACTCTTGTCAGTGAATATGGTGAAGGATTGTTTAAAATTGAAGCAACACATTCCTACATAAATACACCAGGAATTATTTTTATTCAGAATAACTTAGAAATGTGTAACTCATATAAATCTATAAATACCTTATAAAAATCTATAACTTTCCATACAGGTGTTTTTAGATTTTTCTAGGCTGAATAGCTACCTTTGTCTCCTGTTTAATTTTGGTGTTAAATGCAAAATATGTTGCTAGTCTACCCAATTTTCTCTTCAGGAAGCAAAAAAGTATTGCTAACATCAGGTCAAATTAGATGTTTGGCAGCAATTTTTCTGCTTGCCTTGGTTCATCATGGAGACATAGTTGCAATGAATAATATTTGAAAATATAGTGGAAGAGGTAAAAGAATTCAGTTAAATACATCCTGTGGGAAATGCTGAGAATTTCTAAGAAAAAGCACAGCTTCCCAGGAAAACTTGGTCTTTTTGATCTCTTTGTGATAGTTCCTATCCTACAGCCTTACTCCTGTGATGGTAGAGTAATAGAAGTGTCTTGCACCTGACAAGTAAGAAACTACTGGTTTTTTTGAGAGAGCACCCTGACATCTCAAGCCTGTCTATTATAGTCTCTGAAGAATGAAGGAGATGTGTTGCATCTTTCTTCATCACTGGAAGAACTGTGTGTGGCCTGCTTCTCACATCCATCCCTCTATCTGGTTTTTGTAAATGGTATTTCTTAGTGTGAGATTGTCACCAGAGGAACGAAAGCTGAAATGAATCCAAAAGCTTATGGAATCACATTCTCAAAGTATCATCCTAGGTCTTTTATCTTCTGGTGCACGTTTTGCCATATAAAAATACAGGTGGGGTATTAAAAATTAAATAGATACACATTTTTCACCCTTTTAGACATTTGCCTTCCTTATGATGCTGACCCCAACTCTATAAAAAGGGGGAAAAAAGTGTTACTTCATGTGTAAATTGAACATTGTCTTCTGATTATTTACTACCTGTTTTCTTTTCCTATGGTAACATGACTCATTAAAATGTTTTCCCAGTGCCACTGTGACTGGAGACTGTCAATTCTGACAGCTGCTGTTTCACTGAAGGGAGACAAAAACAGACCTGAGGACCAGATGCAACCTTTGCTTGGAAGGTGCAGGAGTAGCTGTTCCTGATGTTTTGTCTTGGAATAAAATTAAAACCCTAAAAAGAGAATGGTTTAATGCCCTTGTGATCCGTGGTTTGCCTTCCTTTTCCAGGTGTTTATGCAAGCTTTAAGAGATTTCACTTTGCCTATAATGATGAAAAATGATAACCCAATTTTCATGGGCCTAACTAATGACCTGTTTCAAGTTCTGGATGTTCTGAGAAAGAAGAACCTGCAATTTAAACAGATGGCCATACAGTCTACCCTGGAGTTTCGCTTGTAGCCTGAAGAGATCTTAATTCTCAAGGTAAAATAATTCATTGCCTTTAAATACTCCCCTTAAGAGCTTCAATCAAAATAATTGCAAATAGGCTATATTAGAAATGAAGGTTATTTTTGAGTATGTTACAGTACTGATAAGGTGTCCTCAAGGACTCAGTATTTCAAAGACATGGCAGTACAGCACCTCAGTACAACAAATATACTCATAAGGAAACACACTCTGTTCAAAAAGGCTGTTTCCAGTGGCAAACATATTTATTTGTGTAGAGCACCAAGTTCTTGTACTTGGTATCATTGTAATAGTTGGCGAATATTTACAGGGAAGAATGAAGATTAAGGCAACAAAAAAAAAAAAACGTACAAGAAGCTGTAGATATAGAATGTTGGGTTACCTGTGTTATTTTTTCATGTTTGTTCGGGTTTTTCTGTATAATACAATGCACACTGGGTGTGAGATATGAGTGCATGAGCATATGAGCATACATGCATGTGCATACTCATAAAAATTAGTTGTCTACAAGCTAAACTTAAACACTAATTATACCTTGAGTTACAGACAGATTGAAAAGTTAAAACAGTGATATTGAAATATAAGTTGGTGTATGGACCAAATTTGGACTACTAATAAAGCATACTCTCACCATGCTTCAAAGGTCATCCACATTTACAGTATAAAATTGCACACTGCTTTGCTTTATTGAGCTTTATTGGAAACTGAAATAACCAATCAAGTTAAATGTGATTAATCTCAGGATTTATAAAGGATTTTCTGCTCCAGGCTATCTTGTTCCACCATCTTGGCAGAAGTACCAAAACCAATAAGCTATACCTTGGAACTTTTGAGTCAGCCTTCTGTAGAATGCTTTGATCCCTGCTAACTGGGTGAATCAGAAAATGACCACTGAGGAATATGAACTTGCTCCTCCTGTTAGACTTGAGAAAATCAATATGGATTCTCTTCACTAAGACAGAAATCTATAATCAGTCAAGCTCTTTCCATTGTTTTTCTCACAGAACTAGTCCTTTGGAAGAAACATATTCCTTTAGTGGACCAATACTGTATTTAACCAAACTATATATGCAAAATTGTTTTAATTGTGGAATTGTGATCCTCTAAAGTGATGGCAAACTTGCGATAACTGTTCTATATCCTTGGTTGACACTGTTCTTATGGGCGTATAGCTGTATAACACAATGATAAGAGTTGTTCTCACTCATTCATTAAAATAAGCCAGTGCTCCTCTCATTCTCTGGGAAACAAATGATGCTTCTTGATGCAAAGTTGGTTCCACAAAGGCAAGTCTGTTTAGAAGGCATTTCTTACTATAGAGGATAGGAAAGAGGAATGGAAAGATAACTTTTTTTGTGTATGTGCCTCTGTTTGACAAGAGGACAACAGTAGAGCAAATGTTCTTGCTATGTATTCCAACTGTGTGATAGGTCATACAGCTGGAAAAGCTAGTTGTAGTGCATCCCTGTGCTTGTGGTTGGCAATGCATGCACTGGAAAGAGCAAGGTGTCTGCCTACCTGCAAAGTGTTTTCAATCTCATTTCAATTGCAAAGAAATTATCATGGTTCCTGCAGAAAACACTGTGCTTGATGCATTGCCTTTGCTGTAGGCTGCTGTATGATAGCATGCTGTTCAGGCCATCCTGTCAGCCTGTGATGTGTAATGGCAAAATTCAAGCATTACAAGAAAATTGTACACTTTTTTACATTGTTTAATGTCCCAAAAGAAAATTAATCATGACAGAAAGTAAAGAACAGAATATTTGACAGATAGACTAAGTAATACTTTGTATTAGAAGGAGAAGCAGAATGATTTAGTCTTCTGGACAGAAATTGAATGATATATTGCCAAACCACTACGTAAACATCTTGAATAGATAGTGCTTGCCTGTTTGTGCTACTAAACTTTGGCAGGTCTGTATTTTTACTTTCTCTTTCAACATTTTATATTAGAGAATATTAACTATGGAGTGGAGCTGTATTGGAATGAGATTCTCCCTTTGAGTCATTAGGCTTAGTGGAAATTTGTGCTATACTTGCACAGAGGCTAGAGTACAACAAGATGAAGATTTGTTTTAGTGTGGAGATCCGCAGAGATCCAGTTTAGAGAGAAAATCAAAGATTCCTACTATCTCTAAATTTACACTAACATGCAGTCTGTCCCTTCTCTTTACATACTATATGAACATGAAACAAAAGTCAAATTGGAATAGCCTCAATCCGAAAGCTCTGACAGCTGGTGAGCTGTTTGGTTTTATAAACCATGCAACCCAAGAATGGAAAGATAGTAAGCAGCGCACATTCTTCTTACTGGAGACCTCTGTTCCTGCAGGCACAGCACTCTGTTGAAAATAGGCAGTACTGGAATTCAGATAAGGTGTTAGAGACTGAATCCTTTTGTGGCTTTTTTTTTCTTTTTTTTCTTTTTTTTTTTTTTTCCTGTGTATGCAATTTGATGTGAATGCACAGCACTGGTAATTGTGGAAATACTAGAGCAGGACATGATGGTAATAGCAGAAAAGTGCAGAACTTAATGATGCTGATTCAACTTCCTTAGAGGGTGAATTATTTTCTCTCTAGAACAGTGGAACCTCTCATATCTCCCCATGTCGTTAAGACCATTGGCACACAGGAATAGACTCTTGCTGTATAAAATGTAGTTGTTTTGCTGTATCAAGTGTTCATTAAATCTATTTTTGTTTTACACTGACAATCTAAAAAGCAAAGCATGGTTTTGATATGCCACAAAATCTTCTTATTTCAGTGATAAATTAAGACTGAAGTTTTAATTGTTTTACACTACTACAATTGTGTGATTCTCTTGAAATACAATTTACAGGTCTACTGTCTTCTCTACAGAGAACAAACTAAAGTTACCTGTGAGGATCCAAAATGGTTAGTTTTGGACGGGAATATAGATCTAATGTGGATTAAGTCATTCAATAATGATACTGATGATATCAAGGTAAGCAATTTGGAAGCACTATCTTCCTCTCTATATGTTTTCACATTTTCCCCTTTATTTTTTCTGGAGACAGTTTTTCTGCATGCAGTCCTTTCATTTCTTTGGTTTTCATTATTGCAATGTGATGTTTTGGCATCTGATTAAGCTATTGTCAAGCCTAAGAGGCTTCAAGATTTCTAAGTTTACTGTAAGGCTGATTGTGCCTCCTAGTGTATGAGTTGATGTAATTCAAGATGTCAATCATAAGATTATTGAAACTGGCATTTGGAAAACCTTTCAAAATGGATTTAAAACTTTTGTGAATTAAGTATTCATGTCATTGTAGCAGGGAAGGCTGGCACTAGGAAATCTAAGTTAGTCATTTTAAGAAACAACAGACTTCTTATGCCCTTCTTATTAGTTACACAGTTAAATCAATGTTTTTGACTGTTCCAAATCACAGAATCATAGGGGTTGGAAGGGACCTCCAGAGATCATTGGGTCCAACCCCCCTGCCAAAGCAGGTTCCCTACACCAGGTCGCACAGGTAGGTGTCCAGGCAGCTCTTGAACATCTCCAGAAAAGGAGACTCCACCACCTCCCTGGGCAGCCTGTTCCAGTGCTCTGTCACCCTCACTGTAAAGAAGTTCTTGCACACATTTGTGCGGAACTTCCTATGCTGCAGTTTCCGGCCGTTTCCCCTTGTCCTGTCACCACGCACTGCTGAAAAGAGTCTGGCCTCACCACTCTGCCCCCCACACCTTAGATATTTATAGACCTGGATCAGGTCTCCTCTCAGTCTTCTTTTCTCAAGGCTAAGCAGACCCAGTTCACTCAGCCTTTCTTCATAGCGGAGATGCTCCAGGTTCTTCACCATCTTTGACTATCTTTCTATAAATGCTGTAATGTAATGAAATTCAAATCTAGAATCTGAATGTAACTTTTGGATGATGGTTGTAGCTTAGCCCATTCTATTGTTTTCTTCTTTTGAGAACCTATTTCCATCTAGATACGGTGATGTTCTCTATCTGCATTTTAATAGCAGCTGCCATCTTTGATACTGTTGAGAACACTGTGGTTTATACCAGCTTGACTCTCTGTTCCTCTTATTCCTTTGGATCACTGCTCTTTTAACTTGTTTTACACGTTCTTTATGCAAATAAATTGTAAAAACAATTTTTTTCTTTTAAGAACATGAGTTTTCATGTTTAAAAGGGAAATTAATTGTTAAAAGCTCAATGCATTAATTTTAAGAAGTTCAGTGTGATCTTTTCCTCTCATTTTGCTGAGCTGATACAGAACGGTTGTGCAAACTTCAGTAAAAAGAGAATAAATAATATTTTTCAATCAGTGTTTTTATTTTCAAGTGGAATTGCTGCAGTTTCATGTCAAAATTCAAATTTTCAGCATTCCAATATGTCACCAACACTTCATTTTAGCTATCCATATTAGAGTAGTGTTGCAGGACAAATGGAGAAGCCTTCAGTGCATGTATTTCTGAGAGAAATCTTGTTAGTGGGAGAACTTAATTAAGCACCTTGTGTTGCTTCAAGCTGCCCACCTGGGGGGATAAGGATCAGAGGACTGGTGTGGACATGAAGTGGCAATATGATATCATGGCAAATAGAGTGTAGAGGTGGAAGCAGCAGGCAACAAACTGTTCAAACAGGACAACTGTGAGTGAGTAAATAATTGGTTTGGGTGGTATTTGACTGATACTGATTGAGCAGGAGCAAGAGTTAGAGCCACAGAATCCTTTAGAATATGGGCAGTAAGGAATGCGTCTGCTGACCCAAAGCATACATTATAGTTAACATAATTAAACTGGACTTTAGGCCTCGGTTGGAATAGAAGCTAGAAGATGAGAAGAATTACTTTTTTTGTCTTCAACTATACAATACCAGACTTTCCAGACAGCCTGGTTTACACATACTATTTTTGATATCTGCAATGCCAGTCATGTTGAACTTGGGTGTCACATAATCTGCAGCTTTATGCACAATTTATATACTGGTATCTTAAGTAGCTTGCTCTAAAATAACACAGAAGAAATATAGGATCCTTGCTGTCACCAGCTTTTTGATAGATCAGCCCTCTGAATGCAGGAGCAAACCATCATTTGGGACCTACGCCTTGCTCTCCCTATAACAAAAGATGCAGTCAAGGAAAATGGGTATAGCCATATGCAAGTACTAAGCTGTCAAAACAGCCTTCAGAAATGCAGCAGCATGGTGACATTCACATGAACAAATAAAAATGTTGTAATTCTGGTGGCACTTGTATGTCACTTGCAAACTTTTACACTGGATGTGCAATGCACTTTAGATAATCACAAACAATTTTCAGAAGTTAAAAAACAAGTTCCAGTTTGTTTTGCAGGTACTCTGGCAGCTGGATAGAAACAAGGAGAAAACAGTTCTAAAAGGCTAACTTGACTGTCTTTAGTGAAGACATGCCTCCTTAAAACAAGTCAGAACAAACTTTAAAACTGTTTGTCCTGTTTCTGATCATAGTATGGTACAGGTAGGCATTAGACTCAAAGTGACTTATTTTTAAGCAGTAGAATTTCTGAAACGTCCATTGAGCAGGTGGCCTTATGCAGAAAAAAAAAAAAGTGCTTAAAATTATTGTGAATCTGAAATATATGCAAGATGAAATCAGCTGGACACTTTCTCTGGAGATACGCAGGGGTTCACAAGTGTCATGTTGCAGGGGTCCACAGTAACAAACAGAAATGTAGTGTGATTATGGCATTGGATATACTTCATTGATATCAGACTTTATCTTGCTTCTGTCTTAAAATATCCAGGGATCAGCCATTTCAACTTTTTGTGCAGCCATTCTATCTAATGAACTGCTCATGAAATTCACTAGTGTTAGTTACTCTTATACACTGATAATGAGGCTGTAAATTATTAAACTTTAATAAAGAATAACTTAGAAGGACTTAAGAATTTTAATAGCTTCTTGAGGTCACTGTCACCTCCCTAAGGAGAAAGACTCACAAGCCACTCTTTTTACTATTTATTTGCTGCACACTCTCTGTTCTCTGCTTTATTGTTTGCTGGCCCCTGAAAATGTGCCAATAGATTGCCTCAGAGGGCTCGGTGAGTGTTTGTATATTTGGGCATTTGTTGGGGTACTGCCTAAAGCTCAGGTAAGTTGGCAAAAATGACCACAGTATGTCACTTGTCCTTGAGAAACATCTATACTTGCGTCCCTACATATATGCATTCATAATCAGATATATATACATGTGTATATGCAGGTTTCTACCCACTAATTACTGATGAGGGTGCAGAACAATGACTTATGCAACTGAATTGTTTGGTCTGTAGTACTGTGTACTTTAGTGATCAGAGTTCATCTGTAAATGATCTAATTCAGCTGAAGGGTAAAAGGCTGCCTACAGCACAAGGCTGTGTGCAGCCTCACTCATCACGCATGGAGAAGGCATGTTTGCTTGGAAAAGTGATACCAGTTACCAATTTTAGATTTTTATTTATATTAAAGACCTAAGAAACAAAAAGTAATATGAAGGTCATGCTTACCAGAAATAAAACTCATAAAGGGTCAGATGTATATGTAATATCGCCTGTTGTTTTTATAGTAGGAAATGTAAATATAAGTGAAGCATTCAAATGCATTCCCCTTCATAAGATCTTTTGTTTTGACGCCAAAAAGTTTGAATCAGAAATGTCTAAACCTCTGCAATCACTTGACAGTGTTTTGGTTAGTTATGTTGTTTGTTTTTTTTACAGATAAATATCTAGCCATACTTGCCTATTTAAAACCAGCAAAAATACAATTGGCATCTTAAGTACATGTAAGTGCTTACACAAATGTAGAGCGCTTGTTAAGAACCAATTGATGCGTACATCATCCATAGGTAAGGGAGAGTAACTACACAGGTTGAAACAGGAACAATCTTTTACTGCATTAACAGACATGGAAGGTCTTTCTGGTCATTAAAATCTGTTTTCTTACTTTTCAAAAGGCCTTGCTGATCTGTGGTCTTAATCAGCAAGGCCTTGTCATATCTAAATTTAAACTTAATTAGAAATTATAGGTGATAAAATATTCAGTCTGGATGTGTGATTGGTTAGCCTTGACAAACAGTGAAACACTCACCCAGTTGATTGTTCAGTCCTTTGTGGGTTAGGAGAGAAAATAGGGTGAAAAATCATGTGGGTTAAGATGAAGGCAGAAAGATTGCTTATCCTTTACAGTCATGGGAAAAACAGACTTGATTGGGAAAAAAATATTCTAGTTTTTGCCAATTAATATTAATTCATGTAGTGAGAAACAAGACAACTAAAATACCTTTCTTTTCTCACTGTCCTCTTCCAAGCTCAATCTCATTCTTGACTTTCCTTTCTGACCACTCTTGATAGATGGGGCTAATGGTTAAGTACACTGTGGTTCCTGTCTACCACTCCTTCCCTCTCATACCTCTCCTCAGATCCAAAAAGGGCTCTGCACAGTCGGCAGTTCCTTCAAGAAATGTCTTACTTGCTTCTGCTGGGGATCCTCTGTGGACTGCAGTGTGGAATCTGTTTCAGAGACATGGAGAACCTCCTCTTCCTCTGACCTTGGTATTCTGTTATTTCTCACTCTTTCTTCTCTTTTTAAATACAGTTTCCCAGAGGTGCCTCCAGTGTGGCTGGTGTCCCATGATGGGGCTGTTGAATCCGGCTGGAACTGTATGTGCCTGGCATGGGGCATTCCTGACCTCTGCTTACACCTGCAGTTCCACCACCTTGCTGCCCACACCTCGCCACCTGCACCCAATACGCAATGGTACCAGGAGGAGGCCTCAATTAAGCCTCAAACAGCAGCAATGATAAAATATTGCTATGATATTCTTGGGTATCTCGTAACATTTTACTCATATATGTAATTAGAATTAAGATTTATTTGCAAGTCTGTTATTTATGTGCACTGTAGGTGCATGTCATGTTAATGTCTTGGTATGGAAATAATACTGTAAGAAATTAATGCACCATTTTATATCTTTCATACTACCAAACCAATTATTACCAAATTCAGTGGCTGAAGAAGATGAAAGGAGTGAATTTTCTATCCCAAGGCATAATGTTTAATTATTATCTCAATTCAGAGATGACAAAATTCAGGCTCTGAGTGTTACGAAGTTCCAAATTCTGAAGTGGATCCATATGCATCTCTGCAGGTACATTGTATGCATGCCAGTAACCATGTGGCAGAGCGTTCTTAGATGCAGAAATCATGACGATACACCACTACAATTCATAGATAAAATGAAAAATAACTGAAAATAACATTGGATGTGTTTGGATAAATCCCTAGTGTCTGAGCTGTGTGGCTTTAATTGAAGGTTCATGATGACATTGTATTTTTACATCTTCGTACATTACTGAAGCACTCCTGAAGATAAATCATGTACAATGTGCTAGTGGTTTTATACTTCTTTTTTTGTTTTTTGTTTGTTTGTTTGTTTTGTTTTGTTTTGTTTTTTTCTCAGCACAAGAAACTCAGGCTCCAAGTCCATTTAACCATATGAGTATTGAAGTAGCGCCCACAAAAACTGTATGACACAATTTCCTGTTTTATGGACAGGTATTCTTTTGTCAACTAAATTCCCTTCCTTATTATAGATGAGATCAAGGAGAGGGAAATCACTTTATCACTTTTCCTCTATTCTCTTATCAACCTATGAAATTAGAATTATATTTGTGTGCTGGAAACTGTAGGAGCTGTGATAGTACTAAAATACTAACAGAGAAGAAGAAAGTGGGAGCAATGAGTAAATGCTTAATTGCATTATTTGAGGCACCTGGCTTCTTGTGCTCTTTTTTTTTCAGTGTGATTCACATATAATATTCTTAAATGCTTTACAATGTATAGAGTGCATTTATTTTTAGTCTCTTTAATTGCTTATATAAGTATGCATTTTCCTGAGGGGATTAAAAACTGGTGGATAAAGCAATATGGAGCTGATGATCAGATGTTTTCTGTTATCAACTATCTTGAAATAAGGTTGGGGTTTTTTTTTAGTTGTAGGAGAATAATTGGTAGGACAATATAGAGCTTTGAAAATAAAGATGTTTCAGGCAATGAGTAAGTAAAGCTACTCTGTTGCCAACAATTTTCTCAAAAAGTTTTTGCTATGCTGAAAGCCAGGCCTAAAAGTAAATCAAATGTTAATTGAAAAACTAAACAATATTTGTTTGCACCAACCTTTGATTTCTCTTCTTTATTTTTGAGAGACTGTCATTCCATAAGTGTTGAAATGGAATTTTTTCATTTATGTTACCAACTGATTTCAATATTTTCCTACTAGAAAAAATTGAGTACAAATTTTTAAGCAGAAGGGCTGTGAACATAAGAAGTAATTCAGCAGAATATTCTGTTATAGTGATTGTTTTGAAATGAGAGAATAGTGTATCCTGTTTAATTGCTTTTACAGTTCAGTCCTACACATATAGGGAGAAATAGAAAATACTATTTGCTTTCAAAAATAGAAAACGTTGTACGGGTGGGTTTTCTGCTTTATTTTGCATTTTTGGTTTTTCTTTTTCCTTTTGAATTTCAGGCAAGCTTGACTACATGTCTCAAGTGTTTCATTGATGTAGTCTTAACAAAAGGCAAGCCAGAGCTGGTCATTGGAAACACTGCAGAAAGAGAAGCAGTGCTTATAGGCAGCCTTGCTGCACACTCCAGCAAAGAACTCAATGGCCATGGCCTGGTTACGTGTCCAGACTTTCTCAGTTCCTGTCTCTTTCCTTGCAGAGAAAATGTTGATATAATACACAAGCAGACAGGGCTGTGTGTCAGCCAAAAACATTTACACCAATTGTAGGTTTTGGAGCAAAAGCAGTCAGACAGTCAAATAGGCCCATAAAAGATCTGTTCCTCTTCTGCTTCTCATGAACAACACAATTGAGGGAGAGCACAGCTGCCTGTGGATATGCTCTCATAGCCTTGTTTTTCCTAGCTGTAGTTTGAACTGTCATGATATAACAGTATAGAAAAAATATGACATATACAAGCAGTAAAAAGCACAGGAAAAGATGCAGAACTAATTTCTCCTTTAAAATCTTCACAAAATATATAGAGTCTGTAGATAATTTTATTTTTTTTTTTTTTTAATGGTTTGACTGATGCTTGGGTAATCAAATTTTAATTTTCTAGCCAGTCTAAATTGATGCTAGTGAATCAAGTTTTTACTAGGATTAAGTACTATTAAATTCAAATGTTTTGGCTGAATAACTTTTTACCCTACTTTCCTGTCTCCTGTTGATTTCTTCTGTCTTCAGGTTGGATAAGCAAATACTGCCTTCAATTTACATTGTACCTTAGTTCATTCTTTGAAGTGCTTCCAAATTCATGTTAACTTGGCATGCTACTTTAACGTAACTAAGTAGCCTTTCTGCCCTTGAAAGGGAGAGATTTGAGGAAATCTGCTGTGCTTCAGAGTGAGATCGTGAGCTGATGCAAACTGTCATAGCTCCTTTTATGGGAAATCAACCTTAGAAAGTTTTTAGATATTCCTTTGTTTTAAGAGGGACTGCTTAGCTAATGATTGCCATTTTAGCAGCAACCATGACCAAAGCAGTGGAGCACAAAGGCATAACACATCCCATTGCAAACAGAAGCTGATGAAAGGAGCTCCTAGGTAACTGATAACAAAGGTTATGTATTCTCCATGCAGGAAATTTCTTAAATAAACCCAGTAAGTGAACACTGCATTACTGGGGCTTTCCATGCAAGTATAACATCAACTAACTGTGCTGTAGCATAAAACATGGGAGTTTATGAGGATTTAAGGTTTTGTTTTTATATGTTAGCATAATTCCTTCAGATTTTAAGTCAATATTGTAAAGCATTTGCCATTCCTTTAAAGAAATATTAATAGATGAACAAAACAAAAAATGGACTCTGGTTATCTACAAATCATACCGCTCTCCACTGTTCTTCGGCCAAGTTCCTCCAGTTAAGTGCTCTCCCAGCAAGTCACTCACCACCAAGGGTGAAGGACTGCATGGCAATTCAGGACCAACTGCATTGTGTTTGCTTTCCATTGTGTCTACAATGTCTTTCTAGTGAGCTGTGACAGAATGATTTTGTTCTGTCATGTTCAGCTCAGAATCATAACTACTTATATTTTTACGTTTACAGACATTGGTGCTTCATCCTGTACAGTGATTTGAAGCAGTGATCATTTACAGAATTCACTATAATGCCTGCAACTTTGGTTTTGGCCAGGAAGTTTGTAACAACCAGGTTGTTGTTTAAATGGGAAGAGGCATTCATGTTAGATTACACAAAGGAATAATTTAAATTAAGTCTCAATTCAAAACTGAGAACTTAAAATCTGAACTTACTGAAGTACAGCTATTCCCTTTGTTGCCATGTTCTTTCCAGAATTTTGAGGTTAACATATTTTTTCTTACCTATCATATCACGTTTAATCTGCAGTATTTTCTACCAGCTCCCATTTTGTACGTATCCACATAATTTTAATTGAGGTATCTGCTTGAGTGGGTGTGATAAGCATGAAGTGTTGGGTTTTATTTAGCATTCAAGACATATAGTTCATCAACTGTGCCTCTATGCGCCAAAAATTTCAGAATGTTACTTGATGGAGTCAGTTTCTGGTGCAAACTAATATTAGTACCTAAAGTTTGGTCATGAGTGATACTGTTGTCTGGAAAATTGCCACAGGGTAAATTTGCATAAACATTTGGGCACAATGGGATTTAGTTAAATGTATTTCCTTCTTTTATTGTTGTAATGCAGTGTTTGAATAGTGTAACAAGAACAAAAGATTATAAATATGGACATAAAATTTGGCTATAGTTAAGCATCAAGAACAAGCATTCCTAATTTGGGGATAAAAAGCAATGGTATATATGCACCTTAGTGAAAAGAAGAAAGTCTTCCCTAAGATATTAAGATAATTAAGATACTTCAGAACTTTTATGTGCACATAATTTTTGTGCTTTTTCTCTCCCTTTGTGGCAGAAAATTAGGATGATTACAGACAGACAGCCTTTTCTCTTCAAATCTTATCATCTATCTACAACAATAAGGTTATTTTTTTATTTCTGTCTTGTCCTCTAGCACATCTTTCTTTTTAATCTGCACAGTGAGTATCTGTCCTTTTACCTGACTAGGTGACTAGGTGGAAATGTGTTTGGAAGCATTTGTTATCTTTCTTGAATTGTCCTGACAAATTCACTGTTGAGGTACACAAAGGATTTATTTCACTATTTGAAGAATCTGAGATGATAACGCAGTGCCCCTTTTGTTCTAATGGAAGCTGTTTGCAGCAATATGTTTGTTTATACTGCTTTGTCTAAGAATCAAGAACATCTATGGAAAGTCAGAACTGCAGTGGAGCTAAGACACAGAGTATTCAGGTGTCACTATGCAAGTGCCACTCCCACTGCCTACAAGAACTCTTGAACGTGTTGCCCATTAAAAAAAAAAAAAAATCGAGGCAAGTACAAAACCATATATTTACATTTGACTTCTTTCTATCTGACTTAAAAGACATTAATACACAGCATACTAAAGTGTAAATAAATTTAAAAAAAATCACAATGTTAGCATATACTGTATGCATTTTCTCTCCTTTATTCATGATACTCAAGTCACAAGAAAAGTCATCTTCTTTGCAAGACCAATAGTAAGCATATTCCAAGTGCACAACACTATTGTTTGTAAAGAATGGATCTCAGCTGCATAGGATCTGTATCAAATTCTCTCCTGTGCTGTAAGGTCTATAACCATCATCCTTCATTAAAGTTTCAAAACCACCTTTGTTTCAAATCCTTGACATGAATGAAACCAAGAATTTCTCTGAAGTTATGCTGCTCACTAAAGCTGTCAGCCACAGTCTCTAGGACTTGCTGAGAAGTTTTCCTAGAAGTCCACCTATTTCTGCATTTTCACTTAGTGCAGAACATGTATGTGATTTTATAAATGGCAGTTTATGACATAGGAAGGGAGAGGAGATGGTTTGATTCCTGCCCTGTTATAGTCAATTGTTAGTGGGTTCTGCAGGTTCATATTTCTATTTCTACGCAAAATAGAAGCTGAAGTACCTGTGCAGCTGGAAGTCAAATTTTCATGAAGTTTGGGTCTTTCTTTGTGGATCCAAGAAATACTTCATTAAATGACAAAAATTGGGGGTCACATCATACTAAAACACAATGTTTTAATAAAGCCTAATAAACAAACAAGATGTTTATATCATGTGTTTTCTTATGTCACATACAAAGAAAACACTGTGAATGGTCTGGTGTGTAAAGGAGAGAAGTGATCAACAATTTTAAAAATAAAAAAAAAATTAAATACACGTAGATATCTGTGCACTGTCAAAAGGATGTGAACAAACAGGCAGGCTATATGCATAGAAACTCATATTTCAGCAGGAGGAGGCAGAGCGTATCTGCTTGGTTCTGTGCTTCACCAAGTGTTCAGCAATTCCTTTCCCCTTATATCCTTAACACTTTTGTTCCACAGCAGGCTCTTCTCACTGTCGCATATGCTGTGACCTGCCTGGGGTAGTGACCAACAGCATCTATACAGTTCTCGCCTCTTAATGCAGAATTGTATAAGTTTTTGTTAGGTAATATTTCACCTCATGAAAGAACAATAGAGTATGTCATCTAAATATTTTGTTAAGGAACAAGATATAAAGAGAAAAAGAGGTAACTGCTCGAACCTGAAGCATTTCTAGCTCATTGAAATCCATCACGTCTAAGTTAGTGCCATGCAAAGTTAACTGCTGCACTGTCCTGTTTTCTTCACAGAGTTCCATACTACTGTAGTTAGTGATCTTTTTGTTTTCTCACAAAGTCTTTAGAGTTTAATTCTAAACACTTCACAGTTTAAACAGTTTTTGAACTATACATGCTTCTCTGTTTTAAATTGTTCCTTTTGAAGCAAAAGATAACAATGCATCAAATTAGGGAAAAGTTACTTTGCCATTTAGGAATTCTAAATGCAAACATTTGATGATCTACAGTAGAGAAGAATGCAAGTTTTGTTGCAAATGTACAGGAAAAAATATTTTTTGAGAAAACGATGTGTTTAGCTATGAAGTCCATTGAGAAGTTTATTGATTTAACAGGGAATACGTGTGTTGTTTTTGCAAAGATGGTAGCTGCTTGGCTTCTTTCAGTTGTATCTTAACGTTCAAAGAAATGAGGCTGTCTACAGATTTGGCTAATCAGAACTCAAATTACCTGATACTAAAAGTCTCTCTTTCAAAAATTATAGTGGTCTCCTTTTAATTTACTTAGAGCCATGCAGTGTCATTTGGAGAGCCAGAAGTAGGATTTATCAGATGATAGTGCAAATCAGGAATGATCTGTTAAGCATGCTGCCTTTTTAAAGTACAATGCTTTCTCTGAATTGTTCTTGGTGCTGGTTGTTTCACATTGCCACTTCCTCATGCTCGTGTAAATGATCTTTGTATTTTTGTTTCTTATTGAAATCTATGCACTTTATCTGCTATTATCAGACTGTGCACTGTCAAACTGATTTGAACTTCTTTATCTCTGTTGTCCAAGTCCAAGTTTGGACCTAGTTTCATTCAAAAATCTCTATTGTCTTCAGAATTTTTGGTGAAAATACAGTATGCTCATTTCAACACAAATGTTAATCAGAATATTTTGAAATAGTGGAGGAGTTTTTTGTTATTGTAGTAGACTTTTAATTTGGTTTGTTGTTATTGTTTTAAAGTTTTTAAATGATATCCTAATTTGATACTTGCATGGCCATTTACATTCCAAAATTTCCAAAAAGGCAGAAATATTGATTCTTCTACTGAGGATGAGCCTGAAAATTTGACCTTTTTTTTGGTTGTCACTGGTTTTAATCAAGCTACATTTGCTGTCAGATACGATAAGCAGAAGGTAACTACTAAAGAAGTTTATAGTTGTCAGGATAGTTGCCTGCATGAATCCAGCTGCTGCCAGTTCACTATAATCTCTAAGCTCTAGGTACGATTTTAAGTGTCGTATTATAACATTCTTGATTAATACATAAGATTACATAATTTACTATCTCTGCAATAGGTAAGAAAGCAAAGGGAATAGGAGAAAACACATCATCTGAAACAGTACAGGCTCAAAATCCTGAAGTACTAATAGCTAAATAGAGAGAGATGATACTGAGAATTCAATGAATTTCACAGCAATTGCAGTCTTGTGGTCCTTCACCTGGCAGATGTGCCCTTGGGGCTCAGAGCCAGGCATGAAACTGCTGTGGAACTGCACCAGGGATAAAGCTAAAAATGAAGTATTTTCTGTGACACACAGGTGACTGATTTTCACCAGGGTGTACTGTCATTTAACACTCCATTTAATCTTATCTGTTGTCTTGTGATAAGGAATCTTTCTTTTTCTCTTTTCATTTTCAGAGATATTTTGCAGAATTTGCTTTGAACTTGTCTTTTTCAGATTCCCAAACTACCATCTACACAAGATAGTTTTCTTCCACTTTCAGCAGCATGCTTTTAATCTCTCAGTACTGAAGAATATTCCATCCATCATACAAGTAGCCATATGCCTTCACAAGCCAATGGTCCAAAACTTCTCACTAGCTGCTATTAAATTCTACTGTGCCTTCAACCTGAGAGACCTCCCCACTGTCTTCCACTCTGTACCACGGGTTGATTTTCTACCTAACGACACTCTATCATCGCTCATTATTATTTATTGATGCAAATCCCACTGGACCATTCTGAAGAAAAGTGTCCTTTGTACAGAGATAATCCATGCCCCCAGGTGACTATGCTTGGATAGATGGAATAGATATATAGCTAAGACAGAAAATATATTTAATGTCAGGTCTCCTCTTAACACTGCTCTGTGTACCATGGTTTGCATGATGAACTGGTCAACCTCACCATATATGAACCCAACCTGGCACAGAATGTTTTAAAGAAAGAAGTTTGGACTAACAGATTTGAAAGTGCTAAATTGTTTGTGATGAATTTTGTCTCATTTTTTCTATCAATACTGCAAAGCAGGCCTAGCGAACATGTAAGATCCTGACTGATGCTTCCCTGTGCTCTGTGCTGCACCAGGGCTACAGACCATGAGTCACCTTGTGCTATTCCATAGAGAGCAGACGTTTGTTTTAATTATACTTTTGCAGACTCAGCTGGCTGTAGATCTCGCTAATTTAAAGAGAAATTCTGGTTCATGTTGAAGGCGGCATAGTTTCAAGCACAATGTATGTTCGGTATTAAGCAGCACAATTAACTTTTTTGAGATGAGAATCTGGCTAATATTCTGCAGGTTGACATTTTGATACCAAGTGAGAGTGCTGAAAAAATAAGCAGTGTTAACTTTTTAGCTACACCAGAGTGCTTACAGCAACCCAATGACAGCCAGCAGCTTTGACTGCATGAAACAATAAATGTCTGTGGGGATAAACTAGTCAAAAATAAAGGCTGTAATTTCCTTCATAAAACAATGATGGATGCTATGCTCAAATATCCTGAGTTATGTCAATAGCTTGAAAATATTTTACATAATGCCAGCAGGTTGAAATCTGGATAGCAAAAGATCTTATTTACTGGAACCATGAGTAGCAGTAGAACACCAGTTTTTTTTATCTTCAGCTCCCTCTATAAGCACCTTCCTTGATGAGGAAAAGCAGGCGCTGAGTAAGTGATGAAGAGAAATCAAGGAAGTTTTCCCTTCTTGTTACACTTTCTAACTCTTTGCAGCAGTGGTAGCTTCTTGCCTTGGGTATAATGTTTAACTAGCAGGAATGTCAAGTATTTCTGTTGTGATGCTGTTAGTAAATTAGAGGAAACACCTGAGCTTTCACTAGAAAGGGGAGGCAGCAACTTGTCTGTGGACATGATTCTTCAAGTACATCACTGTACACGTGGAAACACATTGCAGTTTTCATTTTCTCCATTTCCAAATTGTGTACTTCCAACCACAAGAGTGTACTTTTACTTTTCTTGGAAAATTGTTCCTTTTGTACCAGTTTTCCTTGAATAGTTTAACTTGAGTGCTAAGAGTATTTGTGTATAGATTTGCAAAAAAGGAATTAAGCTATTTTTCAGTTAATTTTAAGTTGCAATCTCTCTTTGGATTCCAGAGCACGTTAGGGAGAAAAAAAAAATTTTTTTTTGAACTGTTAGCATTGTTGCTAGTCCAGGAAAGGTAGCCATTATCAACTATTAGAGATGGAATGTGCTATAAATTGCAAGGCATACTTAAGATGCAGGTTTCATTTTAGTCTTTCTGCTCTATGGAGCTGAGGGATAATACACCTGCCTGATTTTCAGAGAGGAAACACTGTAGATATAAGCCAGGTGCAAATATGTTCCTTTGCTTTAATGTTCTCAGTTAAGCCTGGATATGCATGCCTCCTTTTCTTGTCATATGTAATGAAATATAGACCTCTCAGTCATTGTATAAGACATGGTATAAGAAAGAGAAAATAATCTATTATACAGTTGTTATGGCATATATGGTTTCTTCTGGAATTAGCGTGTTGGTGCCAACACCAAGGAGAAATGGACCACGTTACTGTTTCTACTTGCCCTTCTAAAGCTCTTTGCTTGAAAGTACGCTTGTTTTTCATCAGACAAAGAAGCAGAAACATGAACTAAAATAAACATACTGAATTAATGTATGTTTGACTTTTTAAAAAAGAAAATAGTTTTCTTAAGAGTTAAAAAAAAGAAGAAGGAGGAGGTGCAATATATGAATTTTTCAACAACAAAAAAAAATGGAGACTGTAAAGCACCATCTTCATTTCATAATCTTTTCTTTCCCTTGCTTTCCCTTGCCTGTGAAAAAGATGTGAGAGAAACAGAATAAGGATAGAAATGAGGGCATCAGAATGGGAAAATTAAAATAATTGATAGAATGGGGAAGAGCAAATACTGCCCTTTTCTATAGGCCAATGAAAGGATTGCAAATATTGTGGACTATACTGGAAGAGTTCCTAGAGATCTACAGTGAAATGCATGCTTCAGTGAACATATCTATATTTAAGAGTTTTATGTTGCATATGTAAGTGGAATATCTATTAACATTCTCTGGGCAACAAGTAATTAATAATGATATTACAAATGTTTGCATGAAATTGTTGTTTCAGCTTTTTAGAGGTTATTGCAGTGCTGACTCTTAACACTCTTAATGCATGGGTTATGGAAGGGCACCATGCAGCAATAGTCCTGGTAAACATGCTTAATTTGTGCCATTGTGGAAGAGTAGATTGTGTTGCTATGACCAAAGCTAAGCTCCATTTTGTTTCTTTCAGAAATGTTTAACCCTTTTTCTGCTACACAGATGTTAACAACACTCGTTATTTGAAAAAATAATCTATAATTTTGCAATCTGCCTTATTTACATTGAAATATTTCTCTACAATTATAGGCCCTCATAAGAAAATATTTATCTCTTCTTTCTGAGAAAGGAAAATTGCTTTTAAAATTAGTTTAATTCAAAATAAGAACCAGTAAGAAATACCTTAAACATCTTCATTGTTCCTCCTTTTCATTACTTATAATTCTTCTTCAACATATATAGTCCTTCTAGTTATGTGTAATATCAATGATTTCCAGAAAGAGAGAGAGGCCCATGCTGGCAGAACTGTGTATTGTTAAAGCAGTTTCTATTATTTGCAGTGTCAAATCATTTAACATGGAAGCTTTTCTTACTGAGTTGTACTAGAATTTCAGTGTCGTTGTTTTTCACTTTGCGTTCACTTTGTGTTTTTCACTTTTCACATATTCAGGCAGGAGCTGTATAAGAGAGGACATGCTTGACAAAGCAGTCTATTGTAGAAGTTTCTATCCAAAAGGATTAAAAAAGAGCTTAAATTACAAAGATAATCTTATGGATATTTCATACGGACTGTAGATCTTGTTCTGCTGACTTAGAGGTTAATGTGATAATCATCAGGAGTGCAGACAGAAGCCTTCTCAAGTATCACTAATTTTGCCTGAAAATGTTGTAAGCCATTATCATCTCCTCTGAAGTCTAGTGACCGAGAGTAGTATCCCAGTTTGGCAAACAAAGTGGCAGGGTGTCTCAGCCTTACAGTTTGGCAGACACTGAAGAAAGAATGTGAAAATAAATCCTGTAAAGTTGGTTCTGTTGTTGTTGTTATTTCCCCCCCAGCTTTTATAATTTATTTTTATGGATCCATTGTGTAATCATCAGTAAGGCTGACAAAGCTCTATAGTGAAGTCAAAGAGGACTGTATTTAGTAAAATTTAGGTTGATGAACAGGTTTCTACCTCTTTATTACATTCATCCAAATTAAATACACTATCCTTATATATTTATTTAAGAAAGTTCTCATCAGTATTTTTTCAGGAATTATTTTTTTTCTGTGGCATGAGATATTTCAAAGAATGAAGAAGTAGTTTTTTTGTTTTTTTTTTCAAGCAGATGTGGTATTCTCATGTACTCCTAGAGCGCAGTCAACCTTCATTCAAGTTAACCAAGCTTTTGTTTTGAGTCATGTCAGCATCTGTCAAGATCTTGGAATGATGTCTTAGGGCTGCTCAACATAAAGAAGGAGCAACCAGACATCTCTGGTCATAGTAAAGCATTACAGTTACCTTCAATATTTGATGAGGGAGAGCAACTTTTCTTTCTACTTCCTCATTTATTGGAAAGAAATGGAATGCTGACATGGAGATAATGTATGTTGGGATGCCAGGAGTGCACTGGCACAAAAATATTTGTGGTAAAAAGAATCTGAGAAAGTTCATTACAAGGGTTGCTAAAGGCTACATTACGTTACTGCTTCTTGTCATTGAGTGGCAGATTCGTTCTATCCCGGGAGCCTTTAAGAGTTGTGTACTTCTGGTTGCAGCAGGTGGTAGTGGTGAACAAAACTTATCAAGGCTGGCAGCACACATCTCTTCCCCAGCGGTCTTTCAAATTAAATGGAAGAAAGACTGGAAGCCAGAACCTGAAGGTAAACTAATAGATAATATTGAAGTCTGTTGAGTGTTAAATACTTCAAGAATGCAATGTTTTGTTGCTGCATAGACTTGATAAAATCAGAGATGAGGCAGTATAATCCCTGTGGTTCACAGGATTTTCAGATGTACTTTGTATTTTCTTTTTCTCTGTAAAATATCTGATCAAAAATATGTCTGTCTGTATGCATCACAGAAATCTGATAGTTTCCCATTTTCTCCAAGGCATCTACTTCAAAGTATCTACTTCAGACACTACCAAGATGTATTTGAAATTCTGAAGTTAGTGGTCAATTAATGCACGTCATGGCACAAGTCTTGATTTAGTGGAATAAAATTGTTATGGGTGAACCCAGTTGCAAAATTTTGCCCTTGCTTCATGTTAGTCACTTAATGAAACCGCTTATACGCAAAGATAAGGAAGGTAGTTGAATGAGGTGCTCTATTCGGCTTACAGACTTTCTGGCTTTGTAAGGCTGAGCTCTATCTTGGAAGCAAATGTAGAAGGAGCAAAATATTTTCTTCACTATGTGTATACAAAGAGAAAAGCTAGATCTCAAACAGAATAACGGCTGCTATCATGGCTAAACTAGGTTCAGGGTGGTCCTCAAAACTGCTTGATAGCCTGGAGCTGTGATTAAGCCACAATGTATGCAGCCTGAAACATCAGCTTCGTCCTGGAAAAATGGAGATTTATTCACTGTACACAGTCTCTCACTTGTGGCACTCTCCTTCCCAGGGCAAATGAAACTCAGTGCAAAGCATAAGCGCAAGTGGTCAATCCCCCCCATGCTATTGCTGAGTGGAAAATTTCCAGTTGTCTGTTAACAAACCTGAGAGTTTGTTTTCTGCTAGATCATGTGGCAATTCATTCATATCAGCCATCACTGGCCTTATTCTGTATTTCAAGTGTAATCACAATCCAGCACAACAGATTTTTTTTTTCTTTTTTTTCTTTTTTCCCCTGAAACTCAATGCCAGAAAACATTCCGTGTTTATTCAGCTGCTAGCACAATGGTTCTGTGTCCCTCTCTGGTGCATCTATGAATGTTGATAGCAATAGTTAGCAGCATACTGTGCTCAGTCTCAGTGAAAGTGCATAGGAGAGCTTTCTTACTAAAAAAAAAAAAAAAAAAAAAATTTCAGAGCTAACAAAGTAGACTTTTAAGACAGTAGAGGTGCAATATCCAACTTTTAATACACTCATAGAGAGATTTTATTCATTATAGAATCACAGAATCATAGGCATTGGAAGGGAACTCTGGAGATCATCTAATTCAACCCAACCTTCACACAGGACCTATTTTCATCATCACCACTTGCTTATGTCAAAACCTCAGTGCTCATCATTAAATACAGAAAACAGAGGCACGCTCTCTTTCCCTTTGGATGTTATGCAGCAAATTAGCAATATGTAAACAAATTGAAAAATATAAGAAGTCAGCAGTGTGTTGCTATTCACTAATGTACATTTCATACTTTCTCTGTATCAACATTTTAACAGAATATGAATGATTGCCTCCTTTCTGTTCAGGTAGATACTGCCAGTATGTGCATCAAGACTGGTGCCAAGAACATACCCACAGTGTTTTTGCTGACAGATGCCCAAGTTCCAGATGAACGCTTTCTTGTGCTGATTAATGACTTGTTGGCATCAGGTGATTAGACCAACACATTTCTTGAAAGATCTTCTCCAATGACAAATGATCTGTAGTTTCAGTGAACTTTAAAGAGATTATTTCTCTTTCAGGTATTTGTAAGGGAAGCCTTTGGAGAAGCCAAATAAAACCAGCCAGCTTGAGCATCAAGTCTAACTTGCTTAACAAAACACAGAGGAAACAAATTGTGAAGGCTTATCATGCATGAGTGCACCGATTTTTGGAGATAAGTATCTCTTTCACTTAATATGTTTTCTTTGATATGATTTCACTGACATCAAGCCTGTTTCTTGTGAATATAAAGGTGTAAAAGAGAATAATGCAGTTGCACCCATCTTGAAAATATGAGGATCTGGATTCCAGCTGTGGAGATCTGAAGAAAGGAGAGAAAAAAGAGGGGGGTGGAGAGAAGAAAAGAAAAAAAAACAACAGGAAAACAGGACAAAAACCATGCTATGCAGCTGGGGAGCATCTTGAATATATTTTAAAAATATTATTTCTATTTGTAACCAGACAAAACATCTGGGAAGAGAAGAACTGCTATTCTGTGGGATACAGCATAAGTGTGTGAATTACCTATTGGCAAATATTTTTGCTATTTTAAAACAATATTTTTTCATCTCCCTTAAAAAAAAAGAATTGTTCTCTTTAAGTAAGTGAAAAGGTGAATAAGAGAGATGGTGTTTGATTCACTATCAGAACAATTCTCTAGTTATGTACCAAAACTTCATCATCCTAAATACTATATATATATTTTTTCTCTGAGTGTACTCTGTAAGGCTTCTCCTAACTGCCCTTTTGTCTTTTCTCAGATCTTCCTGATCTGTTCACTGATGAAGATGTGGAGGGCAAAGTTGCAGGAGTCAGAAAAGAAGTCTCTGACCTGGACTTGGTGGACACCACAGAAAGCTAATGGAAATTCTTCTTCAGTGGAGTGCAGTAGTTGTTAAAAGTAAGGTATGCCTGGGGGAAAAAAGGCAGTAGTGAGTTGGTTAAAAGAACAATATATTATAGTCTTCTCACAACCCTTGATACGTTGGCACACCTCTCCTGAAAGACAGTTCCAGCTCTCAGCCTCTCTTTGTAGGAGGGGTGCTTTGTCATCTTCATGAAACTTTTCTGGACTCTCTCCAGCATGTCTCTTCTCTCTTGTACTGATCAGCTCAGAATTGAGTATGGCACTTCAGGTAGTATGGCTTCACCAGTGCTGAGCAGAGGTGAAGGACCACCTCCCTCAGCCTACTGGCAACAGTTTGCCTAATGCAACTCAGGATTAACCTTCTTTGTTGCAAAAGCACATTGCTGGCTCATATTCAAACTGCTATCCTCCAAGACTCCCAGGTCTTCTGCAGACTTCATTCCAGCTGGCAGCCCCCAGCATGGCTTAGTGCATGGATCTGTTCTGCAGATGATGGATTTTGTAATTCCTATAGAACTTTGTGAGGTTATAGTGGTTATCATGAGGTTAAAAACATTATAGCATACCATTTTCTCATTTTTTTCCTCTCACCTTTTCTTCATTTCTTTCCTGCTTCAGTTTTGCTGATATTCCCTCCTGTCTAATTCTGTTGCCATCATTTCTGGCCTTCTACAAATTTCCTCTGTAACCCAAAGTCCAATGGAGTCTTGTATAGGATTTAGTCTTACATATTGATTTTACTTTTCTGGACTTCAGTGACATAACCAATAGCAGTGCTTACCTTCAGTGTTTCTCTTTCTAGTCAGTGCTATTTGTCTCTGTTGTGTGGCTATTACATGTTTTAGGACAAGCTGTCTAGCATTTCTTTAAGTTCTTATTCCTCTTTTCTTTCCCTTTTCCCTTTGTGTTTTCCTTATTCCTCTTACATTTTTTCTTTTCTTTTTTTTTTTTTTTTCTTTTTCTTTTTAAGGGCTTTTTGAAAACCAGCTTTCAAACACCTTTACCTTTTACCTTGCAACAATTTCAGCAGTCCCCTACTGTGCAAATTAATGCTTCTGGAGATAAGAACAGGAAATATCTATTGATGTTGCAGGGAAGCAAAGTAGAGACGCTGTAGTACTAAAGAAGGTATAAAATTTCATGAGTTAACACACTGAAGATATCTCTATGGACTTTTAGTTAGTGTCAAGCAACCTCCTGCCTTCTACTTTCACTAAATTTGAAGAATAAAAGACTAATGAAATGTGAAAAGAAACAAAAGAAAGAATTCACACCGTTTCTGTATACTGAGGCTTAGTGAAGTAATATGGTCTCATTTTACCATTTCATTCTAAAAAGTCAGGATTCTATGCTAAGCCCACATTTCCATTTTGCTCACCCTTCATCTTATCAATGCTTACAAATATCTCATGAATAGGAGTCAAGTTGATGGGACCAGGCTCTTTTCAAGGGTGCTCAGTCAGATTACAAGGGCCAGTGGGCACAAACTGAAGCATAGAAAGTTCCATATGAACACGAGGAAAAACATGTTTACTTTGAGACTGATAGAGCACTGGAACAGGCTGCCCAGAGAGGCTGTGGAGTCTCCTTCTCTGGAGATATTCAAAACCTGTCTAGATGACTTCCTGTACAATCCACAATAGGAAACCTTCTTTAGTAAGGAGGTTAGACTAGATGACTTTCAGAGGTCCCTTCCAACAACTATAATTCTGTGTTTCTATACCCTGCAGTTCTCTTTATGATGAGGAACACACCTCAAGAACAGACTGCCACTCTTTGGACCACTGCAGCTGTTTGTGCAGCTTTTGCTTTGATTGTCTTCAGTCTGGAAGTTGCAATCAATTCCACTATTAGTATACTGAGAACATGTCATTTATGCAGGTATATGTTTATGTCAGTGTAAGGTGGAAGCATGTCAGTTGAAGACAGAGGACTGCACCACTATAACACGGGGGACTGTAGTTGAAGTTTGTGCGTGGATATATACGTAGCTGAGAATTTCAAAAGCTTTCGTGATGAACAGTGAAATAAATAAAAAGCAAGAATGTGCTTAAGCACTGCATCACCACAAGTAGTATCATCTATGATATTACTAATAGTTTTCTTTAAAATAATTATCTCCATTTCCAAATCCTATTTCATCAAGACATGTTAGCCTTTTCTCGCACTCTGTTTTGTAAATTTTGCAGCCCCATCACAGCAGGGCTGTTGGCCAGTTGTCACAGCTACTTCTTCAAGAGAATAAATGCACATGCCTTTCAGCTTGAATGCCTTAATCCCAGCTAGAGAACTTCTGACTCTGTGTTTGGCTAATATTAGCCCGGTATTGATTCACGAGGATATGAGTGTACAAGAGGTGGTATCATCTATCACTTACCAACTGCACCTCTTGACTAATCTTGGAAGTCAACAACCAATGCCAGCAAGGAGGCATGTGGAGAGACACACAAACACTTCTCCTCCACTTAATGAAGTCTCAAGTTATTTGACAGTGAAGAATGTCCCAGGATTCTTAAGTTTTGTAGTGCAAAACCTAGCTTCTTCTGTAGTTGGCAGGCTCTTATGGAGCTCTCCGTGGAAAGCTCCAAGGTTTTTTTAATTCGAATCTCAGCCATCTTTTTTTGAGTAACGTAAGGCTACATCTATGTTAGTGTATTTGAAGGCTGTTTTACAATCCTAAGGACCTGCCTGTGGTGTGACATGACTGGCATCCACTTGACTTAGCTTTTTCCCTTGCTCTGCTCATGAAATCTGTTTCTTTAAAATAAAACAATGGATTAATCTGGGAGAACTTTATTTTACTATATGAGAAACATTCAGTGCTTATATCTTGGTTGCCTGCATGAAAATTATTTGCTTATTATGTTTACCAGCTTTTGCTAGATGCTTTATCTGTTTCTCTCCTGCCTGCCTTCAGTCATCAGTCTGTTCGCACTCTGTTCCTTACTAATTCATTATGGAAGATAAGTGTCAAGAGCTTTTGTGTCCTGTGGTAACCCGCATGAGATCTACTAGTACTGTGCTGAAGTAGCATGGGATTAGAATAGAGATTAGAACACGTTACTATAATAACTCTTTTTTAAAAGTCCAAATATTTTTGGAGGAATGGTTGAAAGCAAGGAGGAAATAAATGGATTCTGGGTATGATTTTGTAAATCTAGCATTTAGATACTAGGAGGAAGTTAGAGAGAGAACGGTTTCAAGATGTCAACATTATCTTTCAGGGTTCCACAGTCTATATAACCTTACGTAGGTCTTATAGATACTAGGTTTTTCAAGTCCCACCAAATAATGTTAGAGAAGGTCCCTTCTTCTTTGAAGCTCAACACAAGACTGATGTAAATAGGGCTTGAAACATTCCATACAAAGAATTGTGCACAATATTTACTAAGGATAAAATACTACTGAGGGCATAAGACAAAAATACTGATTTCTGTTTGGCAAATTGTGCAAGACTTTGAATTGGACACTTCTTGCATTTCCTTGCTTAGAGAGTTAAGTCCAAATATGACCAATATGAGCCTTGCAGGAACATGAAAAAGGTGCAAGTTCCAGCACCAGGTTCCAGCTTCCAGGACTATGGTTTGCAGACTTGAAGGTGTGATAGATTCAGTTTGGCTTTCTGTTACTATTGCTACCATATCAAGGGTGGTATGTTTATGTGAGGAGGTGGCTGCTAAAGGGGTAAGAGGAGAAAATGAGGTGCTACAAACGTCAACATTTTTTGATATGTGTCTGATAATATAACTATAGAACTTTATCAGAAAGCAAGGTGACATGAATGAGAGGGAGAATATCTAGTTGAAGAATGTGTGGTGTAAAAGAGAAGAAACTTACGAGAAGTGTCCAAGGTGTTCAACAATTCTGAAACACATGCAACATATTCTTCACCTACGTTACTTCTCTATTTCAGACTTTTGAAATGGAGACTGTTTATTCTTGAATCTTTTTGATTGCTGCTTCTTTGTTTGTCCTTCTTTCTCATCAGCATAATGAGATCTTGCTGTAAATTCCAAGATCTTTCCATAGTCTTTCTATGGTTTTAGCATAGTTGCCATCATTTTGCTAGAATGAATTTCTACATGGGTATTTCTGCCACTTGCCTGATTTTTTTTTCGAGAAAAAAAAGAAAAGCAAATAAAGTCTTCTCTGTACATTAGGCCACCTTGCTGATTGGCAAATCTTTCTGCTGTCCCTGTACAAGCTGGACTCCATTGTCTTTTTGCACAGACATAGACCAGTGGCTACATTTCTGCTGGCACTCTTGAAGACAGTGTGAGACGTTCTTCTTTCAAGCATGAGAACATATACCGCTGCTTGTAATTCTTGCAAGAGTCAAAGGTCACAAATGATTTAAAACCATTGGTTTCTCTTGCTGATTTGTTCTCAGATACTTTATAGGCACTTTGCAAATCAGCTGTGTTAGAAGAACTTTAGGCTGTAGAAGATTTAGAGAGGTATTTTTAGCAGTTTCATAATAAAATACATCAGCAGGGGGACCAGAATTACTACAGCAATTCAAAACACTGTTCTAACAAGAAATAGTCATCCATATCCTGTTCCATAAGACAGATTAAAGCTGTATTATGAGAACCTATGGGAAGCTGATAAATATGTTGGAAATGGAAAAGGTTCTAGTGAATACCCTCCATTTAGAAATGTAAAGAAGTAAATGGACTAAACAAAAAGTGGAACATGCAGTTAGTTCACAGTGCAGTCTAAAGCACAGACTTGGGAACCCTAATTTATTAAATACTTATGGTTCACCAACCGGGAAAGATTTCAATGAATTCTTTATTTTATGCTTCTTTATATTTTATTTAATATTTTATTTTATTTTTATAATACTTAATATTTTAGTCTGCAGCATTTTTTCTTGGTGTCTGTCAGAACGTGGAAAATCATTATTTCTGTTTGTCTTTCTTGCTTCTTCTTCAGACCCCTTTTCAACTTTCTGTCTTCTTTCTTTTATCATTGTTCCTCTCTTCTACCTTTCTTTTCTTCTATTTGCACAACAAGAGAAATGGACTGCTTCTGTTTTTCTTGCTGTTACAATTGGCCTTCTAAAAATGGTGCCGTTAATCTGAAGCTTGCAGTTGTCTCAAAATCCCATCCAGTTTGCACAGCCATGAAGAAAAAGTTTTTGTGTGATACGGATTGACCTGGCCTGTGAGCAAAGAACATTTATTGATTGATTCTGATCTCAGCCCTGTCAAAGAGCATGTGGGGATTCTGGTGGATGAAAAGATAGGCACTAGCCAAAAGAGCATCCTTGCAACCCAGAAGGCCAACTGTATCTTGGGCTGCACCAAAAAAGGAGTGATCAACACGGGGAGGGAGGTGATTGTTCCCCCTTCATATTGTCCTGGGTGATCTTCTCTAGTGCTTGATTTAGTGGCTGGCAACTGTGCCCATGGCAGGAGATTGCTAGAAGATGATCTGTAAGGTCCATTTGCAACCCAAGCCATTCTGTGATAAGTCTTGTAAGGCAAAAGGATGCCTCATTTAATGAGAAGTATATAGGAAAGAACACAGACCTGTCTTAAGATTTTAATGTCTCTAATTTTGCTAATTAAACAAAAGCAAACACCAGGGCCAAAACATGCTTTAAAAGCAGTAAGTAGGTCCATGAATATCAACAGAAAGATAGAGTAATCCTTCCTTCCCAGATGTGAATTGCTTTGGATAGGCCTAGTAATACCAGTGGCCAAATACAAATTTATTTTTCTTTGACTATTATAGCCTGGTTTGGGCTTTCCTCTTTTTTAAAAATAGTTTCTAAATATTCACGTAGAAACCAAAATCCCAATCTCATTTCACTTACATTCTTTTGACAGAGTTGCAGTGCGTATTAAAATGGCTGGAAGAGGCTCAAACAGATTAAGAAACCCAAGAGCTGGTTTGGTGTCACAGGGACTAGGTGAATGCGTGCTTCATTTCTGTGCAGCTGCTTTCTTTCTTACAGTTATCGAAGTGAGAAGACTGCTAGTCACGTGGGGAAAGGGAGCAGAAGTTGTATGTAGTGTATGTACAGCGGAAAGAGAGTAAAAGCTATTTGCCCAAGGTACCATTCTAGCTGACTAAGTTTTGTATCTGCCAAATTTGTTCAGAGCCTCAGCTGTGAGCTGGCTCATCCCAGTGTGGGTTCATGGTTCACTGCACACTTTTCTTTGCTGGTCTCCATCACTGTATAATTCTCCTTCCTTTCCTCCCTGCAGATATTCTGTGTTTCTGCCTGGACTCATGCTAGGAGCTTGGGCTGAATGCTCCCAGTATTGCTAACTGTGTGTTATCGACTAACTCTATCTGTGGCTGCAGGACGCCCCATGCTGGGCAGTGGGAGGCTCACTGGGGGCACCAGAAGGGAGATCAGAGCCTTTAGCTTGTTAGCCCTGTAAGGAAGCATCAGAGATATCTGAAAGACTGGTGACTGAATAAGCTGAATGTTCTTTAAAGTCCTTGCATACTGTTTTCAATGTTGTTCAAGCTCTCCCCTGGTAGAAGCTGCACTTTACGAGCATGCCACTGTCCAGTTCCTTTGGAGGAGCGGTTGCACTGGCTGGATTGATGATCCTTATGGTCTTCTCCAACCTTAATGATTCTGTGATTCTAATTTAGGAAGGTCAACATAGTGCAGGCAGGGAAGGGATCAGAAAAAGGAAAGTGTGCTGTAATTCATAGTACCACTGTCTTTGCAGAATCCTTCCATCCTGAGCTGTTTAGGAACCATAGGTACAGAATTCATTTTGCCCTTCTCAACACAGTTGAATATATTCACTTACACTGCAAGCAGGGTAAAGGCTGAAATTTTGCAGTACGCACTCCAGGCTAAGTAAAGAAAAGCTATAAGTTAAAATCTCCCCTGTGACATGATAAATGCGTTTAGAACTTTGCTGCCTGGATAATTATTCGCTCTCTGGCTCTGGTCGGGTCGGGGGATAGAGCCAAGAGCCCTCTTGGCGGGCGGGCGCTGCGGCTGCCCGGGGCCGTCAGTTCGCGGCGCGCTGCTGCCCCCTATAGGGCAAGATGGGAAGTGCAGCTCCTGCGCCTCTGCCCTCCGTTCCTGCAGCACCGCCCGCTGTATTCCAGCAGCGCGCGGTTATGTCTGGTGGGATATCTGGGGGGCTTGTTCTTTTTCAACCTGTTGCATATTCCCGTTTATTTAAAAAAAAAAAAAAAAAAACAGGACAATGCGGGCAAAATGAGAATAGACATTTGTTTTAACTTAAATTCCTTTTTATTTTTTTAAATTAGATCACAGAATCACAGAATGGCCAGGGTTGGAAGGGACCTCAAGGGTCATGAATCTCCAACCCCCCTGCCACATGCAGGGCCACCAACCTCCACGTTTAATCCCCATCCAACCTGGCCTTGAACACCTCCAAGGACGGGGCATCCACAACCTCTCTGGGCAGCCTGTTCCAGTACCTCACCACTCTCTGGGTGAAGAATTTCCCCCTGATGTCCGACCTAAATCTCCCCTTTCTCAACTTAAAACCATTTCCCCTCGTCCTACACATATCAACCCTTTCAAAGAGTTGATTCCCCTCCTGTTTGTAGGCTCCCTTTAGGTACTGAAAGGCTGCAATGAGGTCACCCCGCAGCCTTCTTTTCTCCAGGCTGAACAAGCCCAGCTCACTCAGCCTGTCCTCATAGGGGAGGTGCTCCAGCCCCCTGATCATCCTAGTGGCCCTCCTCTGGACCCTGATCCATAATTAATATTATATCTTGCTCTTTTGAAAGTACATCTGGTCAGCAGATTTAAGATTTTCAAATGGAAGTTATAATTTACTTTAAGAATTATATTCCTGTGTAATTGCTTTGTAGCTGTTTAGAAGAATTCCTAAATTTTTGGCACTGGAACAGTTTGCCCAGAGCAGTCAATGGTGGAGGCCCCATCCCTGAAGATATCTGAGGTCAACCCAGATGGCGCTCTGAGCAACGTAATCTGACAGTCAGACGTCCCTGTTCACTGCAGGTGAGTTGAACTAGTTGGCCTTTAATGATCCTTTCCAACTCAAATAATTCTTGATTCTAGAATTCAAATCTTTAGTAAAGAACAGAACGCTTTACTGCTTGTGATTGAAAGTTCGTGCAGCATCGACACAGGTAGGGCAGTGCCTGAGTTAAACAATAGACAGGATATGAAAAATCTGAAGAGGAGACAGGATGGATTGGAAAGTGATGAGAAGAGTGGACCCAGAGCAGAGACATAGCATAGGAAGGTATGGAAACACAAGAAACTGTGACAATGTTGTAAGAGAAGAGAATCAAAACTGGACTAGAAAAGTAGGAGAGGTACCTGGAGTTCTGACACACAGTGTAACTGCTGGCATTGTAAAGAGCAGTGAAAGATCTGTTATTGTATCATTTTGTCATAATTAACTTTTAGCTTTCCTGTTTCACTATTTAGGAAGCATACTGAATGTTTCTGCTTGTTACGTATTACTTTTAGTATTCTATACAAATATGTCATTATACCTACGTGATGGGGAATAGGAAAAGGAACATCTCTGAGTTTAAATGATAAAGGAAATTTAGGGAAAAAAAAATCAGAGTGATTGAGAACCAGGGAGGAAGACTTGAGTTCCCTATCTATTTTTAAGCCAGTTCCAGGTGCTTTTCTGTAGGATGCAGTTCATCTGTGGGAGGAAGGTGAGCTGCAGTGCCAGCGTGTGCTATGAAGGAGGGTGTGAGCGCTGCATGGAATTTCCTTTTCCCACATAAATCCCCACTTATTCCTGGCCAATGTAGGGGTGAAGGGCAAGAGGGGCAGTGAGTTTAGACACAGTCAGAGAAAACTGAGAGTATGAGAAATGTAATTGGTTTAGATGCCTTTGATTGGATGTCACCTTGGCAGGAAAAAAAAAAAAAAAAAAAAGAAAAAAAGAAAAAAAGAAAGAGGAAAGGAGCCCTCTTCTGTCTGAGTACTCAAACTGCTGAACTTGGATACACAAAGATCACAAGCAAAGAACACTGTGCAGCAATACCAAAATCTGTATTCTGAGCTGAATGAACATCCAAAAATGCCTTTGTAGCTCACTTGGTATAAAATATCCTCTAAAGTATTTTAAACTAGTTTAAAATTATTTTAAAATCATGTCTGTCTCTACATTCATTGTGGTGAACAATTGCCCTTACTTTCTTCTGGTTTCATGTATCACCATAGCACATAGTAAAGGAATCAAATTAATTACTCTATCTCTTTTAAAATAACTCAAAGTACGTCTCTGATATATGCTTTTCATATTTATTTTGCTACTGCTGCCTTGTATGCTGCTCCTTCAAGACACAGCACTAAACGTCACATACAAGTATACCAAGGATAAATTAATTATGCTTTTAGCAAAATGCAAAGTATTTTACAACTATGATATGGAAAAGAAGACAGAAATAACATGTTTTTGCCTCCTTCTATTGCCTTTTATACTCCTCCCACATATTCAAGTTCAGAGATGCACCCAGTCTTGCTTGATTTATCAATTTGGTTAGGACAGATTTACACCTCAAGGAAAGCAACAAGGAGGACTCAGGCAAAGCTCCTAAGCCCTCCTCATAACATGCATTGTTGTTTTTGGATGCTTAATGTCAGTCAGCCAAGGTCCAAAATAGAGAGACTGCATCTCAAACAAACAAAAGACATTGCCCATATATGTTCTTTCACGTTTAAAGTAGGCTTATTTCTCACTCATCTTTAAGACTATTGAATTTGAATTGTGACAACCTATTCTTCACTACTGGTTTCGAGCTACTTTATGCTTTCTAGTGAATGGCAATTAAATCAGATTTTGTTACTGTATCAACTCATTTTGTTCGATATTTTTTTTGTAATAAGGCTAAATTAGCAAGAATACTTTCCTTTGCCTAAAACCCTGAATAGGCATATACTGAAAAATACAATGTAGCATTAAAAAAAAAAAAAAAAAAAAAAAAACCAAAACTGGGGATAAATGAATGGCAGAATAAATAATTTATGCTAATGAAATTACTGCAATTAGTAGTTCCACAATGACCCTTTTAAAAGCCACAGCTGTTAATGTCAGGAAGTGCTGTCACCGCTGACCTTATCATAAGAGAAAGTGACAAATTGGAAATGCAGGGAAGACCAATCATCAAAGAGGTCTGTTCGGGAACGATTAGTGTTTTCTGAAAAACAGCGTGAATTACAACCAGCTGCTCTCTGGCTCGGCGTGTCTCCCATGCTGTGCCATTTTGTTAAGCTCGGTAACAGTAGTTATTTTGCCCCACTGAGACAAGTTGTCTCTGGCCACTTCCAGCTCTACCGGAACCCACTTCTTCCCTCGCTGATTTACAAATGAAATTGTTGTTAGAGGGCTTTTCAGGACTGCTGAGTTGAGACCTCTTATAAGGATCATGTGTGAGAAGACTATCTTTGCCTAGGAAGATCTGTATGGCAGGGTGTGCGTGTCGTACACAATAGGAAAGGAGAAAAAGGCTGTAAGAGATGTCAGTGTGAAGCCAAGTGCTGCACAAATCTGCATAAAATGCCCATTCCTGCTGACCAGCAGGATGTTAGAAACATTTTTTTACAAGTGCATGTAACATAAGATGGATTTTTGCTAGCTTTGCTTCAACTAATGTATGTTTTTTTTATTATTATTTGTAAAGCAATTTCTTTCTGCTTTCCCTAAGCGTAAATCATTCTTTGTTTAGACCTTGCATTAATTTCTGTTGTAGCAATTGCAGGTGAAATACATATTCTTTTAAGCTAGATTTTAAAAGTCATGAGAAAATAATGAGGTTTCTCACTGAGAAAAATGGCAAGATTTTTTGCATCAGCCTGATTGTAATATTAATGATGTAGGCTTAAAACATTTAACTGCATCAACAACCACTCGTGAGCAATTTTCCCAAAGTTCTCTAAGCATTATTGACAATGCTTTGGTAAATTACGTGTGACTTTCCTAAGAGTTGGTGTAGCTCATTTAATTCATATTAATTGATTTTTAGGCTTACCTTGATTAATTGAACTGGGTTAGTCTTGTACAGAATGCAATAAATAATCATTAAAATGAAGGAGATGTGACTCCACAAATTATAAAGTTAAGTATGCTAGAAGTCACAGAGGACAAAATGGAAGTTAGTTACAATGATAGAGTTAAATAGGCTTTCCTAGTATTTCCCTGTTAATTTAGCATGCAGTATCCTAGCTTAGACCTGTATTTGGATATATTTTAGTATTACAGGTAGATATGGCCCTTTAAAATGAAGATAAATGAATTTAGAGTGTTCCTTTATTCCAGGAAAGTACAGTCTTAAAGCTCCTTTTTCAAAAAATGTAGGAAACCAACAACCAGTAGCTGGCAAAGTTACCAGCATGTTTTCACCTCTGCTCACATTGTACTTCCCTGAGGGCCTCTGGTCTGAGCTGAGGGTATGTAGTGGATGGCCAATTCTGTCTGATCAAAATTTAATGGCATTAAAAAAAAAAAATCACTCTGTTCTGAGTGGGAATTTAAGAATATTTGAAGTATGTGGAGATGAGAGGATTTAGGGTAACCACTGTATTTTCTTTATGGGATATATTTTTAGGTGGGGTTTTCAGAGGTGGAATAGAAAATTCATATATTGTACACAGAATCATAGAATAGTTAAGGTTGGACGAGATCACTATGATTATCTGGTCTAACCATGACTAACTTTATTAATTCTGTATTTGTAGTGATTGACATCATCTGTGCTTTTAGATTTTAGGAAAAAAAAAAAAAAAACGAAACAAAACTGTTGAAGCACTTTGCTTCTATGGGAATGAAGGCTTCATGAATGCCAGCACAGAATTAACTGATTTATATGCAAAAAAAAGTTGGAGGAGACTCATTTAAGTTCAGTGTCCTTTACATGATGACAAAATGATGTTTTAGGTAAACTTTGAAGAATACTGTTATGAGTGAGCCATCCTTAGTATCTTCTTCCGTCGTTTTTGAGACCTTTCTTTGCTCTCAAATTTCATTTGTTCCTGTTCCTTGGTTATGCTCAGCCACTCAGGAATCCATTTGCAATTTCAGGGCTTATGACATGCACCTAGAGGATAGCGGTGGAATGCAAGTGTCAGGTGAAAGTCAAATCACAAGAAGATGAAGCTCTGTATGTGGGGATTTTTGTGCATGGCCCATGGCCAACTGAATGGTAACAAAGACAGCTGGAGCCTTACATCAGCAGTCTGCTTCTTGTGGGGTTAGTGCCACTTAGCCCCCACTCAATGCTGCTGTCTCATTTGTGGCAAGTCAGGGATGGGGAGGCTGCTTTCAGCCTTTCTCCACACACACACCTACTCATGATTAGATGTAATCTAGTAGTATCTTTATTTAAAACAAAAAACAAACAAACAAAAAAACCACCCGTGTGTTTCACATGAAAAATGTAGATGAAATAAATGAAATGCTCAGTTACATCTTTGCATAGCATCACAGCTTTGTATTGCTACATGAGTTTAACATCGGGAGCTGACTGGTTCATTCCCACTTCTCCATCTAAAGCCCTGCAAAAATAGTCAGGAAAGTGTAACTGATGTCTATTAGAAATAGCATAGCTTAAACAATGATTAAAATACTCTGAATTCTAATTTGACAATGACCAAATGGTAATCTGACAGATGGATCACTTGGATGGTTGAATGGTTATACTCTAAGAGTTGCAGTCAATAGCTCAATGTCCAGGTGGAGATCAGTCAGAAGTAGGATTTTCAGGGGTCAGTAATGGGTCAGACGCTATTTAACATCTTTGTTGGTGACATGTTCAGTGGGACTGCGTACACCCTCAGCAAGATGGTGATGGCACCCAGCTATGAGGTGTGGTCAACGAGCTAGAGGTAAGGGATACCATCCAGGAGGACCTTAACAGGTTTGAGAGGTGGGCCTGCACAAACCTCATGAAGTTCAACAAGGTCAGGTGCACGTGGGTTGAGGCAATCCCTAGCACAGATACAAACTGGACAAAGATTGCATTGAGGTCATATTGAAAGAAAAGGACTTGGAGATGTTGGGTGATGAAAAATTCAACACAAGCCAACTTGTAGTCCAGAAAGACAGCTTGGGCTGCATCAAAAGAATCATGACTAGTTGGGCAAGGATGGTGATTGTCCCCCTCTACTCTGCCTACCTGAAACCCCACCTGCAGTACTGCATTCAGCACAAGAAAGGCATTGAGCTGTGGGAACAAGTCCAGAGGAGAGCCAAAAAGATGAGAGGCTTGAGCACCTCTCTTGTAAAAACGGGCTGAGAGAGCTGGAATTGTTCAGCCTAGAGAAGAGAAGGTTCCAGGGAGACCTTATAGCAACCTTCTAGTAACTAAAGAGGGCCTGCAGGAAAGTTGGTGAGGAACTTTTTAGAAGGACATATAGTGATAGGACAAGAAGTAATGTCTTTAAACTAAAAGAGGGTATATTTAGATTAGATGTAAGGAAGAAATTCCTTCCTCGTAGGGTGGTGAGGCACTGAAGCAAGTTACACAGGTAACGTGTTTATTCAGTGCCAGGTCCAGTAGGCTCTGGTCAACTGGAAGGTGTCCTTGCCAACAGCAGAAATGTTGAAACTAGATTTTTAAGGTCCCTTCCAACCTAAACCAGTCTATCGTTCTATGCTGAAACACCCGATCACAAAACAGCTTCAGCAACTAGATGGACATTTGAGCATTCTGAGGGAGCTGTGCAGCAGGTGCAGTTAGACTATTCTTACAAAGTTCTCAAAGTCATCAAAATTCTGTGAGCTACAAATATGAGCTGTCATATGGAAATAAAAGGTGATGCTTTTAATAGAGATCCATGAAGTGTACATGAATTTTGTTTGTAGATCAACTTCTTGGGGCACGTATTGTTAGAATTTCTCAAGAATGATAGCTAATGATCCTGACTCCTTAATAATGCATTATCTTTTTCCCTGTAGGTAGAAGATCTAAAATTCAAACTTGCTTCACAAGAGCCAGAACTGCAACTGAGAAATCAAGATGCTGAAGCTTTGATTGCTAAGATAGGGTTTCAGACTGAGAAAGTGAGCCAAGAAAAGGCCATTGTCAAAGCAGAGGAGCAAAAGGTCGGTCTAATTCCCTCGTTTAGTGCTGTTGAGCTATATTTAGTAGAAAATAAGCCTTTTTAGGTGAATAGTTTTGAACAACTTCCTCTCCAGGGAGCATAAAGTCTAAAGAATTATTATACTTACACATGTAACAGCATTTCACACCGTGATTACCACTTGACCTTTCTTTACATTATGCCTTTTCCCAACCTTTTAGCTGTTTTAATGAGATGAAAGAACAATAAATACTGAGCTCATTCAAGCATTTAATGGATGTGGATCTTGAGAATCAGACCTATTTGTAATACAGTAAAGGTCAGAGAGTCATCTCTGAGCACTTCAGATTTCTAAAGGCTTTGAGGCTCTAGGTGAATTGAACAACTCGATTGATACAAAAGTCCATTCCAGTACATTGCGATACTGCAAGGTGCAAGCCTTGCATTTTAAGATTATAATGGAGTTCCTAATTGTATGCGTCATCAATGTTGAATCTTCCTCCTACTCCTCTCAGTTCAGCCTATAAATATTACTTTCAACTTCCACATTGGAAACATAGAGGTTTAGTGTATTTTCTCTCACCACAAACTGGATAGAAATGCAGTTTCATTTTGATTCCATAATTTGAATCTACTGTTAAAAGTGCAGTTTTTGAAATTAAACACTGAAGTATCGAATGCTATAAACTGAAGCTCTTCTGCCTTTAAATCTGAAAGACTCATTCAACTCCAGCATTTCTACAAAACCTTAGGTCCATTGTGTCATTTATCAGTACTGCAGAGAGAAAATTTTAAAGAACTCACAATAGCTGTTCACATCTGATTTTAAGCTATGGAAACTTTAAATTGCCAAAAAAATTGTAAACCTATTTCAGATGCTGGTGAATGGAGAAAGCTATGCTGTTTAGGAGCAGTCAGAACTTTCATTCACTTTTGTTTTGGTTTTTTAAAAGACATTATTATTAGCTGATAGTTAGTACTTTCAATAATAACCTTGTGCCTCACCCTAATTTTAATGAAGGAAAAGTGGTTTTTTCCACTGACATAAATGAAGGCTGGGTCAGGACCTTTATATTTCTTTGCATTATGCTAATTATGGATTTCAGCATTTCACTAGTCCATATCTTCTGTAGGGATCAAAAATTGCTACGAAGTTTCAAGTCAAAACAGTGCAATCAATTAAACTTAAGCAAATTGGATCAAAAAGCTCAATGTCCTAACAATCTCTTTTCTTTGGTGCTTTCCCCCTATAAGATCTATGTGCTTATGATGCTACAATTTACGATGATCAAAAAATAAAGCATTCATTAAGCAACTAGGTGAACCACATCCAGTGACTGTCATGGGATAATAGTACCTGTAGGATACCTTGTTTCAGAGATGACATTCAGCATGTTGCATTGATGACTACCATATTCTCCTGCTCATTGTTTTATTGCACTTGTGAAACATTCTCACTGGAATTAAGGTGTTGTTTAATGCTACATTGCTTTAAGGCTAATGGAGGCTTCTGAATATTAATCTTCTCCTAATCTTTTTGTTACCAAAGGTCCCCAAACCAATAACCCACCAGCTAGTAATTTGTGATTAATCTTTGGAACTGATTAAAATGCACTGCTTTTTTAAAAAATTATTCTGGCTTTCCTGTTCTGCAGGTTTCAGACTGTAGTTTGTTTATAAAGATGTTCTCAGTTTTACAACACTTGAGCCATTAAATGTCCCAGAGGTATTCCCCAGAGTGAAGCGTTATGTAAAAAAAGATGAAGAGTGGAAGTCACTTTAGATCAGACTCCTCAGGAAACATGGGAACAGCTTGGATGTCCTGTAAACATGGCAGAACTACATATCCATACAGTAATCAACAAGGGTCTGACTATGAATGTTGCACTACTGAGGTTTAAAATACTGGACAGTAACACTGCTGTCATTTTATGAGCAGTCTGTGTGCTCTGAATGCTTCCAGCCAGAGAGGTTCCCAGAGGAAGATGCATGTGACACTGCCTTTTTAGATGGGAACCCTGCCAGAAGAAGAAATCAAACAGAGGAGGTTGTAGGTGGGTACAGGACAGTGACATTAGCTGGGGACTGGGGACAAAGATGAATGCACACCGACCAGCTTTTCTGATTTACCTCTCTCAGTTGAAGTATGCTGTTTGCATTGCATGTTTAAGGTGCTGTGCTCATGGTCTGATTGCTAATGGCACACAATAGGGTACATTCCTTCTAGCTTTTCTAACAATTTGGCCATCACTTAAGATCTCTATAGTGTAGAAATTATTGATGTGAAGGGGACTAAACTTCTGGAGAAAGAGTGAAAATCTCCTTCATCTCTCGTGAAGGGAAATATATTTAAGAAATAATTTTCTAAACGTTATCTGCAACTTGTTTGTTTTTCTCTCCCTTAAGAAAAGTGAACATGTCCTGTATTTGATTTGAGCATCAGCACACAATAAGTAACTAAGTGTAAGGGAAAAAAGAGACAGAACTGTAATGGAATGTGACTTATATTAACTGTTCGTTTTAATGAAGAATACTGTCTCATGTAAGAATTGCTACATACTTTGAGTGATGCTTTTTCACCTGCTTAAATGCTTAGTAAGTTTAACCAAAGGAGTATCTTGACTGAGTTTTAAATTTCTTCAAGTTAATTTTGATAACGTGAGCCTCAAACTTTCTTAGAGACTATATAGATAAATTTAAAGCTGCAACTGTATATCCATTATTTAATTAATTTATTTATTAATTTAAAAATACACTGTGACTTAGGTGCAAACCAATAAGAACTGGGAATTTCATCCTAAAAGCTACACCAGTTCTGTTCAGCACTTCTCTTTCACAAGAGACAAAGATTTAACTTTATTTGTAACACTTCTGGCGTAAGGAATATTGATTTTTAATCCTTGTTATTTCCATGGCTAATGTCTGTTTATGTCCCTTCTAAGAAATGGATACATGGAAAGTGCCCCTGACAGTTGTAAAAATAAATTTTGTAAGGATCCTGCATTCTTATAGAGGCTTGTTATTTCTAAAGCACAATGCTTGATCCAAATATTAACATCTTGATCACTGTGATATCCTCCTTCTCTCTAATTAGACTTGTTTAAGCAAGACCCAACAGGAAACATGCCTGTGAGATGAGCATGAGGTACAAGGATAATAATGAGCTTGTATAACCAACTTCAGCCCCAAGCAATGTGTCCTGAGAAATATGCATGATAATCTCCCAAATATGCAACTGCAGATGTCACAGTGCCCTCCAGGGAAAATCTACCAGATAGATTTGCACCCATGGAATTATAATCAGCTTTTAAACTGCTAGTTATGTCAGTGCAGGAAGTTGTGAAGGTGCTCAGATTTCACTTAAAACTGAAGCTAAGTGAAATAAAGTCAATCTGAGCCAAAAAAAGACTTTTGATGAATCTGAATCTGCTTACATTGATATGTTTAATTTCCAAGCCCGAAATGAAATAAATACTGTTTTCATACAGGATATATTATTTTCTTTTGTTTACCCCTTTGTTTTAGCCCTACAGTTTCAGATTTAGGACAGGAAACAAAAAGAATGAAGCAAATTTACCAAAAGATGGAGGCTGTTTTAACAAATCCAATGCGTTCATCTATGCTCAAAAAATACAGTGAATGTTTTACTTTGCAGGGAACACCACAGTGTATGGCCAAGACTGACTATTGTCTCCCTGCTGTTTTCTTTGATTTTCTGTTTTTCTGTGCAAAAACAGGTACCTGAACTGGTGTTACACTTCCCATCAGCCTACGTTGCACCTTACATACAGAATTGCAGAGGCTGTGATCATGAATATTTCATAGTGTAATATTAGTGATAGACTTCAAAATTCCTGCTAATAGAAAGTTCTGTGGAACAAATCCACTATTACTGCACAGTCCTGCACGTGTTTCTCTGCTTTTCCTTTTTCAGGTTAATCTTACAGATCTGAAAGCCTTTACCAACCCTCCAGTGGCTGCAACAAATAGTACTGCTGCAGTAGTGGTTTTTACTGACTTATAAGAGAAAGTGCCCAATGACCAAAGCTAGAAATCTCTGGAAGTCTTTATGGGAAATTTCATGGCCTGTGGGATATGGTATAGGATCTGAAATTAGAGGAGAAAAGGATACTTAAAAATTGGAGGCAGAGAAGGAGAAACTAAATAATATATTTATTTTCTCACAATTTAAGTCTTTAATTTAAGGGGATAAATGCTTATTCTGCTTTGTTCTCTTCTGCATGAGTTTGGTGACAAGTTTAAGCCAGCCTGAGCACCATGTGAATTTATTAATAAGAAAAATAGATGAAAAGACAAAGGGAGAGAATTTTGCGATATTTATCTCATGTCTAAAAACTTCTTACACAAGTCACAAAATATGTTTGTGAGGGTAAATTCTGCAGGATTTGGAGGGAAATAATGTTTTTGCTTTTACAGCATTATGTTTCCAAAGCAACAACTTAATGCAAGATTTCAGTTTTGCATTTGTGATGAAACTAGGAGTTAGCTTCTGGTTCTTTGAAATGGAAGAGAAATAATGCACTGGAACTTCTTTTCTTGCAGGTTGATAACTTCTTTAAAGCTTTAATAAACTATGATAAGGAGTGTGTGCCTGGGTTATCAATACAGTAAATTTCACTTAGTTGTTTGTGTACCAATTCCTCTCTTTACTAGCACTGATGGGGAAATTTCTGTTATTGAAGGTCTTTATTATCTTAGAAAGCTGAATTTAGTGTTCTGAGGAAAATGCAGCCTCCTTCCAAGGAAGATATTCTGTACTTGACAGAACGTATATATGTATTTATTTTTAGAAATAATAAAAGCTGGAAAAGAGGTGTGGGTGTCCAGATCCTTTCAATTTTCATTATGTTGAACAGTTGGGAAATATTCATCTCCAAATGTAGTGTTTAAATCAAAATGTCCATCCGAGTCTGGCTGTCTAGAGTGTAAGACATATAGCTCATCATCTGTGATTCCCTTGAACATTTGGTAGCAAGTTTGCTTCATTCATTCTAGTATGATAGCAGATTATAATTTAATTACAAGATAGATAATTAGGTTAGAAATGTACTTAAACTTAATGCTTCTCTTACACTTGTATTCTAAAACTATGAAAAAGTTATATATAGATTAATTTCAGCTGAAAAATAGGCCCTCCTGAGAATGTACTTGGTTCTGCTTAAAATACCCTTACATGAGCTATAATTGCATATCCTCTAGTCTCTCCCTATATATTGAAAGAAATCTCTACGTGTTTCACTGATGTGTAGATGAATGGTTATAAAGCAAATATTTGTAATAAAAGACCAACAGAGTAACATGAAAATCTTTCAACAGAAGTTATTTGCAAATTTGGTAACAAATATGAAACCAATATTTTTTCTACTGTACTTATGTTGTATGTCTTCTTAAGGTGTACAGTGAAGTAGAGTCAAAATGTTGTGTATTGATCTAGGCAAATACTAATTTAGCAGCAGCTAAAGAGAATCTACACACAATCAGGAAGAAGCTTATTTTAAGCAATACTTAACTTATATGCATACTTTTCTAATATATTGAGCCCATTTAATTTATCTATTTAATTTGTTTTGTTTTGTTTTTAATCTATTTTATTACTTCTCAACTAAAGTATTAAGGATATATTTACATCGAGCATTGTCATTATATTTTCCTACTGCACAACATTCAGTGGTTTTGGTGAGTGTACATGAAGCTGCCCCTAAGAAATTGCTGAATATCCCAAAAGCCACCTGGACATGTTATACCAAATAGGTTAGTAAACCAAAATAAAAGTTGGTACAAATCATTGGCTATGATTTTTACTAGATATGTATGCTGAGTGTTTATAAGTAAGCTACTGGACTATCAGAATAACTAGAGTAAAGGACTGTGGCATTTCCAGCTCGTCTGTGCTCAAGCTTGTCATTAAAATATCATCAAACCTCCTCTGATTTTTTTGAAAGACTTCCAAACACATACACATGCATACATGCATTAGAAGCAGAAAATTTGACTATGTACGTACTTTTACTGACAAAAATATTTTCTGCATTGACTGAATGGATTATGCTTACCAGCAAGTACCCACTGAACATTTCTGAGGGATTATTTGTGGATGTTTATTAAATTATTCATTTAATGGAGTAACTGCAACACAAAACACTCCTGAAACAAACAAAGACACTTTTGGTATCTTGGGGAGATGGTGGGTGGAAAGAGTTCCTCTACTGCAAGCTAATTACTCTGACTTATCAAATACAACTTTAAATGATTCGAAAGGCGTAGCATTAACTGAATTCAGAAGGCTTTGTCTTGACTCTTTCTGTTGTGAGTATTTAGACCTGAATCTCAAGTTAAGTTATCAAGCAATAAATGAAGGCTGGTTGGTTTCATAATGTGGGGATTGTTCTCACTCTTTTCTCTTAAAGTATCAATTTGAGAGAATGAAAAAGACTTGCTTTTAATGAAACTCTCAGAAAACTGTGGATTACGGTATCTGAAAGTTTTATTCTTTCCTTCAGTAATTCCCAATTCGTTCTCCTGCTACTATAGCACCCAGCTTTTCCTGTTCTGGAGATAAAGATTTAATGGTTAAACAAAAATAGCATTGATCAACCTTCCTCTTCTAGTTCTCTCTGTCCTTCACCCCCAAAATCCCACCAGCTGGTACAACATGTATTTTTCCCTACTTGTGATATAGCCTTCCTGTGACCTATTCATCTCATCGACCCTAATGAATGTTGTATCTACACTAAAAAATATCTTGATTGAAAAGTCTTTTTTATTACTGCATATAGCTACACTAATGGATGTTTATTAAATGCAAATATTTTTTTGGACAAAATTGCCCTTAATTACTTTTTATTATTAATTTTAATACACAGCAGTCACCCTTGAAACTCAGAGAGGTTTGTTGTTGTTCTTTTTTTAAGTGTCCCTCAGAGGAGAGCACTAATATATCTCTATTCTTTGTCTGTTAGTATCTCCAAAAATCTTTTCTTATTTAAGGTGATCTTGCTGCTGAGTAAGTTTCCAACTTTAAGCCTCGTCCTGTCTTTTATTATTTATTGGCTTCCACTTCCATCTCTTCATAAATTTTTTGGAGTTGATTAGCAGCAGTTTATTTTCTCAACTTTACTGAGTTCCTGGTGGGAAAAGAGTTCTGCACCACAGAAAAAACTGCAGTTCCATTTGCAGTTATCTGTTTCCTGTGTTAGGCTAACATTTGTCACACTGCCACTTATTATGAGTTTGGTTTTTTTTTGCTAACTACTTTATACAGCCCATATTGCATGTTCTGACAGGCTTCCTTTTGCACTGTGAGAAGATCCAGATAACTGATTCATAGAACAGCTGATAACTTGATGAACATCTTTAAGTTGTTCTTTAGCTTCTTAACTTGTGATTTTCCAGTAGATATTACTTGTAAGAGTATGAGCTCCAGAGCTCATAATACTGTTGAGTGGAGAGAGTTGTGGTAGATTAAATTCTCTGTTGATTGATGGAAAATAGTGCATATTGGAAGGAAAATAATGAGCTGTTCAAGAATACTTCTTGATTACTATGTATCACTTATTAGATGCATTCCTAGGCATTTTTAATCTGGTCAGTCATTGAGGCATCAATAAGGAGAAAGAGATTTAAAGAAAAGATTTGGATGTGTTTGGAGCAACTGCCTTTTAATTACATGTTTAAATCATGTCCTATCTGATAACTGTGTGCCAGACTGGAAATGATCAAAGTGCCTGTGAAACCATGAAGATGTGTGTATAAAAGCCATTGTTTTTTTTTTTTCCCTGAAATTGGCAACTATAGGAAAACAAAAATTGCATGTTAGTGCATAATGGAACTTAAAAAGACCTCCAAATCTTAGAAGGAAGTTTAAGCATCTTTTATAAGAATTCTTTGACACCTACTTTATGAAATTATCATTCAAGATGTTTCTACTATAAAAAAATTGTATCACAGACAGACGCAATTACACTGGCTTCTGCTCCTTAGTGTCAAATACCTGTACCTGTGTAGTACCTGTGAAGTGCTGGAGGATGATAAGATGGCTGAGTCACTTAGCCACTGCTGAGAGGTTCAGCAGGTGGAAGGAACTCCACAGGACTTACTCCTGTCTTTGCATTTCTGCTATTTAATTGAATTCATATTCACTTATACCATGAAATCCAACAACGTGCTTGGCTTTGTTTTAACCGTAATTATAGCTGGCATTTCATAAGTCCTCCACTTTCTGGGCTTAGCGTTCTACAACTGAACATGCAAACAACTGTCAACAGGAAATAACATGGTGTGCAGTTTTTCATCTCTACTGGACGGTCTTATGTGATTAAGGGACTGTAGTGTCCTGTCTTACACTTAAAATCATATTGAGTTCCTCAGCTCAAAACTTGCATTAATCCACAAGCAGAAAGACTTGATGTTCAACATGATGTCCCATGGCAAAGTCTGTTACATACACTGACTTTTTGCTGGCATTCATTTTTAGAGTTAGCATGAAGCACTCTAAATTTTAACCAATATCTTCCACTTTTCCAGCGAGTTTCACATCCAGGAAGCTTTCATCAGCTCCATTTTCCCAACGGTGGTTAACTTCCTATCTGCTTTACAGTATTTTGTTATATGTCCCTCTGCCCTATGCAAGCTGTTCCAGTTGGCTTATAGGAGACATTTTAAAGGTATAGTTGACTACAGAGAGGAGCCTGTGAAATGAGTATAAAGAGAAGGCAAACTTGTATTTATTCTGGGAAAGAGTGTAAAAAAAGTAGGCCTAGATTTGATTGACCTTAGGTACTGGTAACTCCATGTACATAGTCAGTATGCAGAATGCTCTTGCTCCTTATTTCACCTGTATGCTTCCATAGTCTGTAAAACATAGAAGTCCTCTAACCCTGAAGGAAGGTAACTCCTGATGCACAGCCATTCTTACGTATATCTCTCTATCTGATTTGAATCCAATTTGTGGGAAGGTTTCATCTCACACCACTTCTTCAGAAGTCAACTTGCTGTGCTGCCCTATTTGCTGTCTTCTGAGGGGTTAAACTTCTTTTAAGCTTGCACAAGACCTCTATGTTCAGCCACAGGAGAAAGTACTCCACCAGTGTAAATCCTTTCACATTTGCATCAAATCAAGCAGAACAGAAAAGAGAGACTCTGTCTGTCATTTATGAATGTTAGCTTCTCGATAGCCCTCTCTATTCTGGAGCTAAACAAATTCAGTAAGAGCAATGAGTCAGTTACTCTTCTATCTTGTCTCTTTTGATTCAACACATTAAAGTGACATTAATGTTTTCTTATCAGCATCCACAAATCAATCTCTATGTTCAGTTGCACCCTACACTTCAGTTTTTCCTTGTCGTTTTTCCTTCTGCTCATTTATTTGCCTGTCTCTTTCCAACCTTCCTCTATCTAATTTTCTAAAGAATAGACAGTGAGGGCAGAGTATCAGTTGTTAGTGATCTCTGCTCCTGCACTCACTGCTGTGCTGTGCTCCCTGACTCATAATTCAGTTTCTTTCTGTTGCTTGAGAGAGAGAGGAGAGTTGTACATATTTTTCATATGGAAGTTTTTGTGGGCAGCAGTTTTCAGTAATGATAATTGCTGCAGCTGTTGGTAATCAATAATACATCTTCAGCAGAGACAGCACAGTAAACAAACCTCTTTCCACTTTTCATGGTTTCCAGAATATATCTTTAAATGACAAATTAAATTCTTATCAAACATGGGCATTATTGTAATGAGTATTGTCACAGTAATTTTTTTAATGTCAAATACATACAAGCCAGTACTACTACTAAAGCTCTATGTTGTTTTACTGTGTTTTAAAGATGATTGAAAAAATATTCCTTGGATGGTGATAACTGCAGATCATATATTGCAGGTTTAAATTTTAATATACAAGCATAGACATTTGTCTACTTAGTTGAACAATTGCTATGCATTTACACTAAGTGGAAAGAAAAACAGATTAGGAAATAGAAAATTTAAAAATGGATTTCTTTTCACAATTTTTTTAAGTTAAATGAAATTGAATCTCCATCCTTTGAGAGACTGCAGTTACCTTCTAAAAGTATTTGTGAAAATTCTGATTGTACGCTCATGTATGTATTCCAGTAACTAAGACTACCATATGCAAAAATAAAAGAGGATGTAAGGTAATATGTCATTAGTGTTAAAGCTAAAAGTTGGGCCAAGTGCATTCTTGTGGAGGATACTTTTTTTCAGAACAGGATGTTGAAACTTAAACCACAATTTAAAAAAATTAGTTCCTGTTCGTCTTTCAGCTGCTTTAACTACACAGGCATTAACAGAAAATATATATATATGTGATTTATTTAAGAATGCAATGTCAACCTGAGTGCTCTATAAAGGAAATCTGGAGAAAACACTACAGCTAAGTGAGTCCCCAGTTATATGGCAGAAGTGGCTGATCCTGAGTTGAGGTGAGTTCAGGAGGAAATGCCTGAAAGCAGAGAGAGGGCACATTACTGTGCTTCAAGCAGAGTGCAAAAGACAATGGTTAAAGTGTGGATAGGCACTCAGGATATCTGTCTCTTTCCTGGTACTGGTAAAGCCATCCTGTTTGCCCAATAGCAAATTGCCGGATTTTATGCCATGAGCTCTTTATAAAAAAGTTAGCTAGCTATTTTTTCTTGCTTTTTCTTTCCCTTCTTTGGTGCAATTTTAAATGATCTGAAGCACCCAGGAGATATTTACAATGTTCTCAGCCATCTAGAATACTAAACAGAAAGTTCTGTGGGGTCTTCAGATCCTTCAGTAATATAGTTCATTGTCATCTAGCAGAAATTTTTATCCACTTATAATCGTCTTCAAGCACCTAATCTCTTCCATTTAAATCAACTTCTGGTAGGGGGTTCCAATCTTTCTTTCTTTTTTCCTTTTTTACTTTTTTTGTCTAAATGACAGTGTGCTTAATTATGCTGTTCCAGAAGCTGCAGAAAGAGCAAAGAGTACAACAAAACATTTCCTCAGAAATTTTTATCCTTTGAACTTAAAGGCGCTATCTAACATTATTATTAAAATATGTTACTTGAAATAAAAGCAAATAAAACAGCAACACAAAGCAACCTTACACTTCAACATTTAAATGAATCCCTTTACTTGGTAAGGTCTTGGATAGCAATTTGTGTAAACTCACACCTTCGTTTCAGAAATCAGTTGCAGAGGAAGACAGACAGAGATGATGTCAACCATCCAAATAAACAACACTACTGAGATGACCAACAGGTTGGTCAAGGGACCTGAGGTAAGAGGACTTTGCCTGAATATTGTAGTTGGTGTGAGTTTTGAAATATTTGAAATGTTCCATTAAATGTAGAAGCAAATTTTGAAGATGTTGTAAGGACAAAATGCTGGGAGTGACACCTGAGCTGACCCTCGTAAAGAATCTTTTAAATGAAAAAAAAAGAGAGAGTAATAAAATCCTGAGAAGCAAAATGTGCTGCACTGCAACTGAGGAATATAACTTTGCATTTCCTAAAGGAAAGAAAAAAAGCAGGTATTACTGAATGACTGATATTGGCATGATTGCTAAGGAGAAATCTCAATAAGTAAGGCACCACATTTATACATAACTGAGAACACATCCTGACAGCCTGGGCAGCCTCTAGTTAATGAGCAGAAAGACTGAATAATCCTTAGGTCAGGATGGAGTCACCCTTCATCTGCCTTCACTGCACTTTTGATTGTACTTAAGTGGAAGGCACCAATCAGATATTTGCTGCTTGCTTCTGTTTTTCCCTCTTGCAGAAACCATTCATTTTTAAATAAGAATGAATATAATTTACATTAGAATTATGCATATATTTCATTGTGGTTTTTGCCTTTATTTATAGACAAACACCATTAAAACTAACACATGCTTCTTTAATGGTTACTGGCCATTTAAATCAGCCACAGCATTGCTGTGCTCTCTCCTAAGTCTTACACAAATCGTCTGTCTTGGTTCACCCTTTAGAGTTTTATTCATTCCTTTTTCACAAATAAGTATAAATAACAGTAAATAAGGGCTTCAAAGAATAGCTAAAATACTATACCAAAGATAGCCTTAATAACTTTTTCATAAATGTTTTAACTTGGATTTCATAAGATCATTGTGTCCTTTCTTTCCAGGTTCACAGAAAGAATATTTTTGTTTCTGCAAATCTCTCAGCAGAAATTGGCAATTAAAAAGATTAAATCAGTTTGTAAGAAATGCAACATTAAAGTATAAAGCTAAAAATAATTTTAAAAAATAAATAAATAAACAGTTCCATTTTTGGAAGTTAAAACAGATCCCTTTTTGTTCTCTGATTCTAAGATCAGTACACTCAGAAACTTGTAGTGTGTGAATAATCTTTGCTTTGCAGAACAACAGTGAAGTCAATGGTGTGTAGCAATGTTATCTGCATATGAGTATTCTTGTTTTCCTCAACATGCCTGAGTCAGTCCCTGTAGACCTAGCCCAGCAGATCCTCAAAGCCTTTGGAGATCCTGTGGAAGCCAACGGGCCTTGCTGACAGTGAGTACTCTGGATTGGATTTGAAACTTTATGCCTAGTTAAGTTTTTTTACAAGATATGAGCTTTTATTAGTGATGTTTTTGTGTAAGTTAAGGGGGGTAATATTTAAAAGGATTAATTGAGAATGTCACATCTTTTCTGCTGAGAATAAATTCTTTTTGACTAGAACAGGAGACACTTATGTTCTGAAAAGCATCAAGACTGATGATTTTGTCTATATAGCATTGACCTGCAAGCTCAACCATTCAGACTAATAAATCAGGCAATTTATATTTAATCATTAACTAACTCCCGAGCTGAACAGCTGTTCAAAATTAGAAATGGGTCACCCCGGCCAGGATGACATTACAGGCAATCTATAATGCATTAGAATAAAATTATAGTGATTTTTAACTGTCTGGAAATTTATTACACTGCATGTTCCAACTCTTAAACCCTTGTTAGCCAATGTCACTAGTGATTTATGGTGCTTGGGTGGTACGGTAAAATTACTGAAGATTTAAATAGACAATCATTCTATGTTTAGTAAATCTTCAAATTCCAAAGCTATTCTGGAGAATGAGGTGGGTGCTCTTTATTGTTTATGACTTTCCAGTCAGTGACAACAAGAGGAGAGAATGGATAAATCAAAAAGCTCTCTTGTAAATTAATGGATTTTTGTCTTGTTGCCTTCACTTAATGATTTAAGGAAGAATACTGTGATATTTATAGGAAAAAAACTGCTGTCTAAAATACTTCAAAACAAAACTCTTCTATATAAGTATTACTGTTTTAGCTTTCCATGGAAGTAACCCTTTACTTGTCACTGGTTAAGTGGCTCTTATTAATGTAACTGGGGCTTGGGAGGCCTTCTCACACTGCCTTACTGCATTTTCATTGTAAAAAATTTCAGTGCTAACAATAAAGCACTGTATTTTACAGAGTTCCATTTCTTCATGTCTTCTGGTTAACGACTTTACTTCCTGATTGCCTGAAAAACATAGAAGTAATATTCTTCATAAATATCAGCTTTACCAGTTGTTCTATTATTTTGTTTGTTTAAACACAGAGATTTATTTTTTAAATGGAAGAAACCATGGGGGAATTCTGTCTATTCCAAGCTTTTCACTGATTTTGATTAAAACAAGTACATGTCTGGAAAAAAATATTTTTTTATTAACGTCACCACTCTGAAAAATGTCTGTACTGATAGTGGGTAAAGAACAGTGTGTTTCCCTTCTTTCTTGCTCACCCTTGTTTTACATCAGTCATTCTGCCCTCTGAAATATGGTGAAGGTGACTCTAATATGTCTTCAAGAACCATGTAGATGTGGCACTGAGGGATTTGGCTCAGTGAACATGGTGGTGATGGGTTGAGAGTTGGACAGGATGAAGTTAGTGGGCTTTTCAAACCTCATTTCCTTCCCCCTTCGTACTTCCTTTTCTTCCTGACAGTCTCTTTTCCTTACACTGCCTTTTCTGAATCTGTCCAGAAGTGATTGCCTTGACTCAAAGCACCACCACCTTGCTGTATCTGCCTGCACATGCCAGATACTGTCAGTGGTGCAGTATGCCTACCACAGTGTACTTGCCCTAAGCAAAAACATCAAAAAAGGGGAGGAAAAAATATAAGGGAAAAACATAAAAAGCTTTTAATGAAGAGTTCTATCCAAATTTTTCAGATTCAAAGGGTTCAAATTGCCACCAGAAAGTATGAATTTTTTCAAGCCTGAGAGCCTTAGGAAGTCTATCCCTGACTGACAGAGAACATTTCCTGTAGTGCTTTTCTTTTGTTTTTAATGTGAGGGTTGAACGTTCTGTCACTTCCAAGTTGTTCAGGAAATATTGTCTAGTCTTGCTCTGCAGTCTGAAAAAGTGCATTGGAGCCAACCTGTTGAAAACCTCAAAACATGAAAGAAAACTGTATGTGATGATGTTATGTCAGCAGCAGCATTTGCACCTTTCTTTGGAGCCTTCACAGACCCATACAGTTGGGAAAAGATGGAACATTTCTGGATTCTTTTTCTAAAGCAACGGTGATATTTTACCGTACAAAATGGCAGTCTAAACTGAGGAGTCTAGTTTGCTGAAGTCACAGTCTCTCAAAAATTTGGAGTATTTGTTGTTGATTATTAATCATGTTTAAAAGTGGCTATGAAATACCTGTCGCTGTCTGATTTCCAGTATATGCATTCCAGTACAAAATACTTTTATCAGTACTTTGAGCATAATGAGGGCGTAAGGAAAAGAGAGTTCCTTCCCTTTCCAATTCCATGAGAGCCTCTCATTCTTGAAGTTGTATCCGCAAATCTTTCTCACTTGGATGCTTCAGTATTTTAATCTGTAGTCTACTAAATAGGAGACCTATATTTCACCTGTTTCTGCCACTTCATTTATCTCTCTAACACTGCTCATACAGTATGGCTGTAGCATGACATGGTGTGACTGGCATAAACTTACATCATGCCTGTGTTGCTGCACACTCTGTGCTGGGTTGTTCTAGTGTTGTTGCCTTTGCAGCATTGACACCTTGTCTTCCTTGTCCTTCCTTGTTCCTTTCCTCCTCACTGATGTAGGTGCTCCTGACTTCTTCCAGCTTGTTCCACATCTCATGTCTGCCACAAATCTCAGTGCTGTACCACAATTAGAGCTGAAGGTGCATGTGAAGAGTGGAATGCTTGCCCCTATTTTAAATCACTGAGCTAAGGCACAGCAGATGAGCTAAGTTGCCTGAGGACACTCCAGAAATTCACAGTTAAAGCTGAATCCTGACTTCCCAAGGTCAGCACTCAGAGCTTCAATGCCATCTTTTTTTGCAGCTATTTGCTTTTTGAGAGTTAAAAAAATAATAATTTATGTGGATCTATGTCTTGCTCAAAACATTTCCCTGATCTCTCCAACCAAAACTTTGTCTGCAGATAAAGTCCTTTCAGTACTTCCTTCCACCTTGCAGCATAACACTAGGTAGGAAAATGCCCTCCCTTTATTCAGTTTTGACAGTGGGGCCCTGGAAAAAAACATCATTATTTTTTAAGCATCCTATGCAATGGATGGAAACTTTTAAAAATAAAAATAGTTTACACTGTAATTTTGTATTTTTAAGATGGTTATATATAAAAAGACATAAATAAAAGACCTTATTTCAGATTAGATTATTTTCCTGCAAATGGAAAAGACTGAGAAGTGCATATAGAAGGTGATGTTAAAAATTGTTAGTTTTAGTTATTTATAATAATCTTTAGAAAGAACAACAACCAGTACCATGTCGTGAAGTATAAGCTTTCATCTTAGAACACATTTATTGTATTGCGTAAAAACTTGTGTAGAAATCCTGATAATACTCTGTTGCTTGTTTTTATCCACAAAGAATTATTTCAGTTCATGGAAGTGAGTACATTGTTTGTTTTACAGTCCAGAGACAGAAGAAATCACCTTGTCATATTTTGGTACTTTTAAATAAATGTGTTATATGCAGGAGATATGTATGTTAAATGCTTTCAAGGATATACGTCTATCTGGTTCTTTTATTTTGGACTTGGTAATTAGAATCAGAGTTTAGATGCTTTTGGACAGAATTATGTATTTATCCTACTCTGGCAACTGTGATGTTTCTGTCACAGAAACTTCATTGGATGTATTGTTTAGTTCTTACTAATGTGAAAATTTGGCTCAACTTATATATATGTAATGATTTTTGTATAAAAACTGTGCATGCTTTAGATGTTAAGGTGCATTTTTAAGATAATCTCAAGCCTGCAAGCCAGCAGAAAGGACTATGTATGTCTAAGGAAGGAAACCTGGGATAACGTGGCAAAGAAATTGGTGGGAATTTGTCCTGCATTTCACTGGTTAAATTAAACACTGATTCCAGAAATACCTGCTCAAGAGCATGCTTGAGCATTGAATTTGCAATATTAGAATCCATACACCCTGAAATTTACAATGCATGGGTTTACCTTCTCAAATATAAATGTATTTTATGAAGTAAGCAACCTAAATGAAAATACATTTTCGAAAATCCAAGATAAATACCATAAACTGATTCTTTTGCATCTTGAGTTGACAAGGGTCCTCTTTAATATCCTGCCAGGAAAATCTTTAAACTACTTCAGCCCAGTTATCATTGCACTGATCACGTCTTGGTGCCTGCTGATCTTGGTGGTTTATTGTGTTTCACTCTGCCTCAAAGTTTCCTGTTCCTATGATCAGACCATGCTAACCTGATGGATGATGCTCCAAATGCAGCACAGAGCAACAAGGTAACAGGCTTGGTGATGAGATGTCAGCAGAACTTGACACCATTCTGACGCACTGTGAGCACTGCCCTGTGATGATGGATCCCTAGAAACCAGGAATTAAACGGACAAAGAATAAATACAGAGCAGATTTTAAAGACATACATCTAGGAGAGAAGGGTTATGTGTGTGCTGAAAGGCTGGCTTTCATGCTCTCTGAACTTCCTCCAAGTTTTGTGTTTGCTCTGTGTTGGAATGCATTTACTTGACTACTTGGAATACTAAAAACACTGCAGCTTATTTACCTGTAGTATCATTTTCCATTTGAAATGGTGCTTAAAAGGAGGCATTTTGTTGTACTTTGTTCAAGTGTTGAGGAGAGAATAAAAAACAAGTTGGGAAGGGCAAATCAATTTTCCACGGTAAGGTGCAAATCCTGATGGTATGACATAGCTTGTTCTGTACAGCGTAGTCAGCAAAACACTGCACATGCACCTAAAGGAAGAGAAAATTCAATCCAGAGTACTGCATTCAAAGCATGAGGTAATATCTGGTCCTTCGCAGATAAATAAGTACAGTTCTAATTCTTGTTGCTTTTACTGGATGACACATAATTTGAAAGCACTTCCATGCAATTGATCTGTTCATATTATTTTTCATATTTACCTTGATTTAGGGAGGCAACTATTTAAGTCTTGAGCTGCTCCAGTTAAGAGTTATCTGAGTTAATTTGACTGAATTCCAGATAAAACATGAAATTACATAGCAAGTGGTCACAGCAATGTCTCATGTTTTAAAACTGTTAATCATTTATCCTGTCTGCTCCTCTTTTTGACCACCTGCCCTTATTTTTTCCCTTACCCAAACATTATAAATATTTGTGAATTTCACTCATACTTTGCAATACACTTCTGCACAAAGCTAGCTTGTCCTAATTATTTATCTTCCACAATTGTCTGCTCCCTAATTGCTGCCTATTGAAGCAGAGGTCTCCCAAGTTATTCAGTCTAATCATTGAAGAAAATGTTTATTTTGTAGAAATCTACAATACTTAAGTATAAAGTTAAAAAAAAATGTTAGTAGATGTGTACTCTCCCTCCCTGGTTTCTAGATCTTCAGTGTGGGGCCTGATTCTCATGTTTGCTTACAGGAAAATCTTCAGCAGTATATTTTCTAGGACTAGAAAAGCATAAATGTAAATATGTTTAAATCCAAATTTTAGAACTCTTAACAAGGAAGTCTTTGTGAACAATTTTGCACAATTTAACGAAGCTATTTTAGAAAAGGTTCTTCAGTTTTATTATAGAATTCTGCCTATGATCATCTCTTTTCTAATATTTGAGGAGTTTTGTTCCTTTTCATGGAAAGTTTTCTGAAGACTGTTGATACAACTTTGGCTTGTGGAGAGATTATACTAATCAGAAACAGCGCTGAATCTATCAATCCCATACTTGATTCCCTACTTGGAAGGCATACAGGTAAAAAGGGAAGGTATACTTTTGTAATCAGAGTTTGTCCATGACAGCAGGATATATATTGCTTTGATTTGACACTTTATGCTTACTATTTCATAACTTTTCATGAAGTTATTTGTTTATTTTAAAATTCAATGCCTAAAAACTGATGATGAATGGATATTAAAATGTCAGTATTTGCACCCGATTGGATTAAAAAAAACCTTCTCAATTCTTGAACTGGACTTGAAATGTAATACATATATGCAGGAGATTTCCTCAATTCAAAGTGCAAATGTATAATTCTATATTTTAAAACAAAGAAATAGATAAATAAAGGAAGTCCAAGAACAGAAGCTGTCCCAAACTCTCATTGGAAAGGTAGCAGCACTCCAACTCAGATGTCTGGAGATAGGTGTTCAAGAGGGAGATTCAGATTCAAACCGGGTAATTCAATGCTGACTTACTGTGTCTTCTCTCTCTGAAACTGTTGCACCTAGTAAGCAGGCATACAACACGCTCTGGGTGTGTCTATGAATCTCAATTTTAGTTTCTACACCTTCCTTTTTTTTCTAGATTTTTTGGGGAATAAAAAAAAAAAAAAAAAAAAAAAAAAAAAAAAAAAAAAAAAACCTATAAAAATAAGAAAATACCATCAAAATGAATTCCTGTGATCTAGTTCAGGTACTCTAAATACATTTTCATGGATGATAATAGGCAAAATCATTGAGTTTATCCACAACAGTTTGTACAAAACCATGTTAGACTGTGAAGTCTTCTATCACTTTACATGAAAGCTTCCAGTGTAACTGCTGTGTCTCCCATGCACCTGTCAGCCTAAAGAACAATACTGATTTTAAGTCGCATGAGTAAACCACGTAAACCACATTAAATGTTTGATCTGGCTGGCTGAAATGCCTTGTTATTTTTTCCACTCAATTATGAATTTATTTTTAAGTCCTAAAGGCTTCTCCTATTCTATTTCTGTTTTCAATCAACACATTCACGAAGTAGACTTTTCATGTTTGAGAATACAATTCGCTTTTCGGTAAAAATTAGAGATATTCCTAAAGCATTTCTTGACGGGCCTCAAATAATACTCAAAGAACATTCAGACTGCTTGCACAGATTGAGATTATTTCAGGAGAATATATGAAAGATATATTCAGTAAAACTGATATCTGGTTTTGTACAGATCAGTTAAGACTTATCTCCCTCTTCCACCATCCAGAATTTCAAGCATTCGTGCCCATGCTGTAACTTTAAGCAACAGCTCGTATCTCCTTGAATACATGAAGCTACTGGAAGATGCACTCTTGCCCTGTACCAAGACTTGAAATCAAGTTCTCTGGGTGAGTATTTTAGCAGCACTACCTGACCTACCTGACATGTTCCACAGCTTGCTTAAGATGAGGAATGTCTCCTTTGTGAGGCTCCAGTAATATATGCACCCCTGTATTACTAAAGAAGGAGAGTTTCCCTCATTCTGGATTAATTTCTATTATTTGTTTATTTTTGTAGTTGTGTCAGGCACTTTGGTATTTTTTTTCTTCCTAATAAAGAAAGACTAGAAAGGTATTTGTGATAGATATGGTACAGTCCAGCAGCTGAAGTTCATTAATAATTGGAATGTTGCAGAGTATGAGGTAATGAATACTAATTACTCCTTTCATGTCTGACAGCACCCTGTGGACCAATACATCAGTCCAGACTTTAATTTGGTTCTAGTAATGGTTTCATCAATAGTACATTAATTCTGTGTTTGAAAAGATATACAGTTGAACCTGACCCACACAGTAGATAGCACTGTCATAAAATGGCCACAGACTGACAACAACTGGATAATTACAAATAATTAAATCCACTGAGCTTCAGACAATCCTAATTTTAAGTAAAATATATCTTATCGTATCAATCGACAGAAAGCATAGACAGGGAGATTTATCAACTTGTACTCTTTCCAAAGCAAATTTACTGGCCTGCATATTAGAGAACTTTCTGTTCTGTGAAGCAGCTTCATAAAATTCTACTCCTCCCCATACTGCTTACCAAGATTGTATCAGATATTTTGTATCACTTCCACCACTGTTTTTGAATGAAGACAAAAAAAGGAGACTCTCAGCTTCAGGACACTTCAAATATAGGTATACATTTACATTTTCTTCAAAACTTGGGTGATTATAGTGTGAACTACAGGAGGTTGTTATCTCTGAAAACTTGATTTTTTTACTCAAGTGCCTTAGCTAGTAGACAGAAGCTTAACAAGCTTATGGTGCTCAAGTTTTAGTTTAGTTCAGCTTTCTGGAGCTGAAAGCCTGCTCAGTGGATCTTCATGTATGTTGATCCCATGTTGGAAAGAACTAAAAAATGCTAATGTTTTCATTTCATTTTTTTTCTCAGAGAGGAGAAAAAAAGACGAAAGTTGTTAATTTCAAACCTTATTTGTTGCGGTACACAGCTCTATGTAAGCACAGATGATACAAAAAAAAAAAAAAAAAAAAAAGGGGTAAAATTTAGGTGCTATTTGTTGGCAGCATATGCAAAAATGGTTCAGAACGCACATACTGAGATTTGTTGAAACAAACAGCTCAAGGCATGGAAGTAAGCAAGCACTGGTTTTGTACAATTTTTTTTTTTTTTTTTTTTTTTTTTCTCTAGCCTGCTTATTCCAGAAGAGAAGCGATGCCAATGAATAGGTTTGGTCTGGACAAACTTTGATATTTAAGGTTTATCTGTGTATTTCCTATTCTGCCTCCCCTGATCCAGAGAGATAACTGCATGCAAGCATTAGCTATAAGAAGTCAATGTCACTTTGACTAGCAATGGAGATGATAAAAGAATAAATTCATTGCTCATAAGACTGCTGTTTGCACTCATATGAGCTGCTACACCCACTCAGATCCTCCATGCCTTCACAAAGTGGTAGTCAGGTTTCTTCAGCTGCAAGACTGAGCTATTCAGGATTAAGATGTCTAGAAATTTATATGCAAATGTTGTTTGAATGAACAACTTTCCATTCTCATGAGGCATGACTGTTATTCACACACATGCTCAGCAAGACAATTCCCTTGGTTTCTCTACAGGGATGGCTTTCCTTGCCTTGAACGTCTTGCCAGCTGTGCAACTCTAAGGCAGCATTTTCCATGAACAAGTTTGACCAACTTACACAGTCTGCCTACTGAAACTGCCTATTAACTGTTCCCTTCTGCACTTGTTTTCACCTGATTTGTTCAACTACTCTCTCTACATTACTTGCTGGAGTTTGTAAGTCTTTTCCAGAAGCTTTTAATTTTAAGCAGCAGGAAGTGAAAAAAAGGCTCCTCTGGAAAACGTGTTTATCCCTCCTTCTTCATACTGAAAAATACTGTTTCCCTTTCATTTCCCTTTCTTTTCCCATCCAAGAATTTATCAGTTATTTTCTGTTGTGGTTTAAGCTGGCAAGCAGCTGAACACTACATAGCTTTTTGCTCACGCCCTCACCTCCCAGTGTGATTTCTTCCCAGTGGGTAGAACTCAAGGGTTGAGGTAAAAACTACTTACTAAGACAGAAAAGAAAGAGAGAAATAACAGTAATGATAATAATAGAGAGATTATATAAATAGATCTATATACAAGGGATGTTCTGAAAGCAATTCCTCCCATTTTATTATGTTGGTCCATGATGTCAGAGGCAGATGGTGGTATGGCAGTAGAGGTTGAACCTTCCTATCAATATTTTGTTACATATTCTTGCTGTGTGACAGATGGCAGCAGAGGGGCAGTCTCACAGAATGATGTCTGACATGAAAGTGCATGTGAAGTAAAGGGGTGGAATTGAATTCCTCCATGCAGAAGAAATGGCACTCACTAAAGCTTATGGATGTTTGCTGAACATTTATGGAGACCAAACATGGATGTGAGCACAGCAAGTGGTGGGTGGTGCATTTTAGTGTTGGCAACAGTAACAGTGGGTCACCTCCGCTGGTGCAGGTTTCTACAGGTGCTGCATGTGAGATCTTTTTTGTTGCTGATGAAAATGCACAGCTAATGGTAGTGACTATGGTGAAAAATCATGTTATGCAGCTGACAGTTCACTTTATATTTATATACTCTTTGTAATTTTGAATTGAACTAAAGTGTTTGATAAGATTTTTTTTTAATAAGCTTGAGACATTTCTTGATATGAAGTTGTTATTGTATGATCAACATATTTTTATCTTTGTTTTCAGTGCTCTGATTGAAAGTCCTACACATTGTTTCTTTAGGCAGCACTTGCGCAGGGGAAAGCAGTTATTGTGCTGAGAATTCAGATTTTGGCAGGTCAGAGCAGGTATTGCACTCATTCCTGGGCTTCTCACAGATGAGATCTCAGTGCCTGCATTAGCTTCTGAGCTGTATTCATTCTTAACTTTTATTGAAAACCAGTTATTCCTCAATATTTACACAGGATTTTAAAAGTGCTTTGGGAACCACTTTTGAATCCTTTAATCTACTCTTTCATGATCCATGAGAATTCCAACAGGAAAACAGTATATTTCAAAATAACAGAGAGCTAGATCTTAGATGAATCACTCTGTGTATTCGTGGCTAGAATGACACATTAATTTGGTCAGTTCTATCTGTCTCTGCTGGTGGAATAAATGATTACGAAGAAAAAAATATCAGAAGTATATTTTATCTTTAGTAATTTCTTTGGAGTTCATTTTTTGCTATGCCATCCATCAAGCACTTCCACAAATGGTACCTATACCTACTGCATTATTTCAGAATCCGGACACAAACTTTAAATGGATGCATTTCATTAACAACAAAACAAAACAAAAAAGGTAGTTCTACTGAGTTTACTGAGTTACCTTTGTGTTTTTAGTTGTTACTTATACTCCTTGAGCCAAGCAAGAGCAAATATATAACATTTATTTTTCCCAGATCTGATCACAAAACCTAGAATAGTAGCAGTATTAAAACTGAGTGATTATGTAGTTTTTGCCTTTTATAGATGACAATCACAAAAACTGATTTATTGCTCCTGTGAACTGAGAACCCATAAAGTAAGCAGTGCAATTCTCTTAGTAAAGTTTTTCTTTCCACTGTCAAGGCAAACTAAAGCTCACCTTTTGTCAGATTTCTGCTTCTGTCTTTTACCTTATGTGTTGAAAGCACAGCCAAATGGCTCTGTATCGAGCTGTAGTGTTCCATTATCTCCATCTGCAGACAATTTTGAAGGCTGTGAAGAGGAGTTAGTAGTGTTACTGGTTGTTAGAACTGAAATCCATGTTGCAGAGCTGAGAGAATTCGGCTCCATCTAAGGAAGGCTGCAAGGCTGTGTGGTTGAATGTATTTAGCTGGACATGGCTATGGTGTTTGAGCGCAAACCAGGAATGGTCACCTCCAGTAGATTGCATTGCATTAGTGCATACATTATGCACACATCTAATTTTGTCTTTTAGAGTCATGGGTTTCCCAACACATTAAGTTATTCTTAGAAATTCATTTGCAGTGTATCATAATTGGCTGCCTTTTCTTCCTGGTCCTTGGTGAAATGCAAAAGTACATTCAGAACATTGTTTTGTTTAGTCTCTGACTTCTGGCTAAGGGGATGCTAGAAGTAGGCAAGGATACTAAAAGTTGAAATATATGCCCCTGACTCTGGAGGTTTGCTTTGATATTCTAAAAACCAATCAGTACTTATGTTTGTACAGATTTGCTCCATTCAGGCTTTATTTAAGGTTTTCATGACTTGCATTTCAATACTCAGTCATAGTAGTATTGCAATCACTTTGAAAATTGATTCGGTGAGAAAATGGCATCTCTTCAGTAACGGGTTCTTGTTCAACTGATAAAAAGTGAACCCAGAATGATTCATTCTTTCATGTCTGTTTAGTGCTGTACAATTTCTTGCAAAGCTATTTCAAATGATAAAAACAAAACAAAACTGGGAAAAAAAACCACCACTTAACGAAAAATTGTAAGAACTAACAGTTACGTGATAAAGTGATAAAAATGTTTGAAAAAATTTCTCAGCTTATGTTAAGCAATCAAGATAGGTGAGTTTACCCCTATGTCACCGACTCTTCAGCACAGCAGTGAATAAACTGATGTCTGCTGTATATACAAATGAAACTGCCAATTAAGAAATTCTGTATGAATTCTTCATATAGTTTTGATGTCTTCAGTTATTGTTTTGTTCCTTAAACTGCAGGCACATAAAGTTTGGTTTGCATCTGTTTCTTGTGCTGCCAAAATTATACAATACCCATCTTTTGCAATTAGGATTTTTTTTATTTCCCTCATTCTTGTGCAATTTATTCCTTTTCAAGTATATCCAGCTTGAAGACAAAAAAAAAAAAAAAAAAAAAGGAATTTCCATCTCATCCTTCACACTAAACTTGCTAGCCCTCCCTACAAGCCAGAGCTCAAGGCTCAGACCACCCTCGTTATTTTCACTGTCACCAGGGACAGGCTGGAAGAACAGCTGTTTTCTGAGGACCAGTTTCCTGACTTGGAAAACCATAAGGTAAAAAATGTATTTTGATCTTTCTGTTGCTCCTGAGATTTTAATCTGCCTATTTGCAACTGCTGTACAGTAATTATTAGCAACCCACACATTAAAGAGATTTTAAGGGTCAGATACTGTAAACTGTTGAAAGTGTTTCTATAGATTTGCTTAAATTGGTGCTTGCACAGAGCTGTGCTCAACCTAAAGCTCTGCTAGAAATTAAATTCATTGTGATATTTTTCCCACACTTCTTTCTACTGCTCAGTTTGCTTTGTGCATTGCCTTTAATTTACAGTACAGGATTAAAACCCTCTGCAGTGCTTTGTGCTTCAATGATCTTGAGCCAATAAGTGCAAATAAATTTCATTCCAGTCCATAAGAGGATATGATGGCACTGTTAAGACTTGGGGCACTTAGTTAATAAATCATAATTTATTTCTGCAAGATGCAGTTCTGTGGTTGTTGGCGTCATAACAAATACGCAGTAATTTATGAGCAGAAATACCTGAACAAATGATTATAAAGGGGAAATTGAACAGACTGATCTATGAGCTAAAAAAGAAAAAAATTACTTACAGATAAAAAATGAAAAAAAAGAATGCTTCCTATTTCTCTAACATATATGTCCATTTAACTCATGCACTTTACAAACTTTACCAGCAAAAGTTCACTGCATCTCCTTGCTGCTTCATGCTATGGCAAGCTGGTTCTGAGAATTTAATCATCTTTAGAAGAATGCTTAAGACCATGATGCAAAAGCTTCTGGCTATTTTTCTCTCCATCAAAGCGTAGTTCCACATGGGGCTGTATGCTTAGCACACCTCTGTCATTTTGGATTTTGGTGTGAGATTGGCAAAATCACAAGGAGACCAGTCAAGCTATTGCTCTTTTAGAAGGTCTGTACAGCAGAGCAGACTACAACCATGCTTCCTCACCCTGATTGCTGCCAAAGTGGTGTTTTTAAATCTGGAGCAACTCTTGTTTTTTTCCAGCTTACATACAGGTTACTGTTTGTCATCTCTGGCAAGATCCCAACCCTTTTGCATGATCTGAAAAAGAAGGTTAGGAAAGAGCTGAAGTTCTACTCTGTGCTGTCTGTGCTCTCCTTGACCATGACCTTGACATTCTTGCTTTAGTGTCCCAGAAGATCTCTCTTACAGAAATTAAATTAAATCAACAGATGTAATTAAATGAAAAATGCAGCTCACAGATGCTACAAAACAGTATTTTTAATGCTACTTTTTATTGCTTAAATGCACTGTTTTCCTTCTCTCTGCTACTCAGTGCTGGAGAAGCAGAAGAACCTCTTTGAAATCAAGCTCAAGCAGCTTGAGACCAAAATGCTGCTCAGTCTGTCAGCTGCCCACAGCAGCTTTGTAGGTGACAGCGAACTTGTTGAGAAATTTGAGTCAACTGCAGGAGAAATATATTGCAAGGTAATAATTGCTGAACTAATTTTAACATCTTGAATTCACCTGTAAAATGTGTATTGTTAATTATTTTTAGTAAATTACTCCTATGAGACAGAAGCAGTCAAATTCCTGTCTGTCCAGCAAGTGCTGTCTACACATAAGTTCACAGCTTCTTATTTATGGCAAGGAATTGTCACATAATATTTTTTTTTCCTTTTGATCCATCTCTTTACTTCATTAGAATAGTCTGGACAGCATCAGCCCCATCTACCATTACTCACTGAAGTTACACAATTCTCTCTCTTGATTTGGTTTCACAAAGCAGGAAGTGCTGGGTGTCCAGCAGTGAAGTCCAATGTATTGATTATTATTTGTACCAGATGATTACGGTGACAATATTGTGAGTCTGAGAAAGGACAATGCCATGTAACCTCCTGTTGGTTTACAGTACCTCCATAAAGGTGCCTCATTGCTGGCTGCCTCCATTCTGATGAAGCTTTTTGACTGTGTTTCTCAAGCTCACCTGCCTTTTTTGCAGCCATCCCACAGAGTCAGGGAGGAGGAGCTGTCAGGGATTCTCTGTAAACGATCCATTGTGGCAAATCTTCCAAACTATTGATGCTATGAGAAAGGACTCAAAATTACTGGCTTTCCTGAGCGAGAGGGATACATCTGCTGAGTTAATTAAGGAAGAAAAGAGTACTGCTGTCTTCAGCACTTGCTCATGGATTGTTGAAAGTTTCTTCGAAAGATTCTTGGCAGAAGTGATTCAACCCCCAGTGCCTCATGTTTTTGACAGCTTTGGACATCTCTTCTTAGAAGCCTGCATTCATAAGAAAATTGATTATCTTGCATGCAGGAAAGCAAGAAAATTCTGGAATATATCCACTTTAATGTGGGAAAACAACCAGAAGAAACCCTATTAAACATGGAAGAAGCTTTATTGATATGCATTCAGTCCAAGTGCAAGAACTATTTTGGTTGCTATAGTTTTGTAGCCTACTTCTACAAAATTGAAATTTCCATCAAAATAATAATGAATCCATTCCACTGCTAACATAAAAAAAAAAAAAAAACCAAAAAAAAACAAAAAAAACAACTTACCACCACCAAAAAATTAAAGAAGCAACTCAGGAGTGGCAAATTTCCCAAAGGTTTGTGACCGCTTGCAGTCTGAAGAGCGCCTAGAAAGATGATGTGGACAGGTGTGCATGACTTGTACTTCTGCCTTTTGAGACATAAAATGGATACTTGAAGATAATTAGATGGAATTCAGAAATAATTACTTCTTTTGTAGTGCAGTGTAAAATAATTTGTAGCCAAGTTTATGTAAAGTTATCTTCAGTGCTCAAGATTTATATTTTTGCTTATGTTCCCCTAATCTAAGGAAAAATAAGTGCTGATATCTGTTAGCTCATTTTAAAAATTAGGTAAATTTACCATTCAGCACATAAATGAACAACAATTCTGTATTCTGCAAAAATATATGAGTCAGGTTGAGTTTGATTTTCAAGGTGATTTTAAGAGTAAAGGTAAGTTCAATTGCATGTGTGTGAAAAAGTGGTTTTGGAAAAATCTGTCAAAATCTTTTATAACAAATATTTCTGAATACCATTCTATCTGCAGTAGATTTTAACCTAGTGTTTTAAAGCAACTTTAAACCAAGATGTAAATTCTTATGTCAGAGATTCAGAAAAAGCAGCCATAGGAGTCCTTGTAGCTCTGAGCTCCCTACTCAGTGAAACTTTGAGTGCTGAATACTTTAAGGCTGAAGTGGCTCTGAACCAAGTCTGATGGCCTTTTTCAATTTTTGTACACTGTCAAGATTCTCCTAAGAAATAAAGAGGTAGAAGTACTTGAATTGGATTTCCTTCTTTGATTCAGAGTTGAATGCACTTACCAGAGTCCTGTTGACTTCCTAAGTGCTCAGTCATGAAGTGCCATTAGATTAGATTGTGAAAATTGCTTTTTAGTTCTAAATCATTTTTTATGTTATTTCTGGAGACATGCTACAACCAGACAATCTCAGATAAAGTCATACATTTCAAAGGACTTTGTGGTAGAAATAGTGATGCTTTCAAAGAGTTGTCTTTCCCTTTTGAATGTATTTTTCCTCAGCCATTGTGTATTGTGAAGAAATCCAGTTATACTATAATTTGTGTCCTAGAAAGATATCACTGATCTTCATAGTGCTTCTTACTACATTAAATGTTCCACACAAGGTTTCTACCTTGGTATATCTTAATGTTTAACAATAAGGAGATGGTAAAGCAATGCAGGCAAAAATCAAGTATTAAAAATAATAGTATTTGTGGATGTATGATTTAGTATCTTAAGGTACACCTTGAGTCTTCTGCAATTGGTTAAACTAAACTTTTTTTACATATTCCTGGAAGTATCAATATTTGTTTTCTCTTTTCATCCTTCCCACAGAAAGAAAACATAGGAAAAACTTGTTTATCAGAACTGGCTGTCCAGAGAGGTTGTTGTCTCCTGGATGTTTTGCTGCGTAACCTACTCTAGAGAACTTGCTTTAGGAGGCTTGGACTAGATGATCTCCACAGTTCCCTTCCAACCCCCAAGATTCTTTGATTCTATGAAAGTGTGTCATCTACATTTCTGCCTTTGGTATTTTTCTAGGCTATGGCAGTGATGGATGCATTCAAGAGGTTAGATAAAGATATTGAAGTATCCACCTAGAGGGGGAAAAAGTGAGTGGACTCAAAAATGTCCAAAAAAGGAAAAGCTCTCCTGGGAATGGAAACACAAAACTCTCTTCAGAAACTAATCATACTGGTGGCAATCCATCCGGAAAGAATGACATATGCTCATAGGTATGAAATCTGAGGACCTTTGCCAGGTGAGTATGTGTGAGAGTAGCTTGTATGTAAATACAAGGAGAAAAAAAAAGATTTAAGAAGTAGGCAAAGAACTTATAAAACTGGGTGATTGCCCAGAATTTGAAATAAACTCCTGTGGCCATTCCCAGACTGTTCTGCTGGTGAAAGTTTACTAACAGGTGGTTTGTTGAGACATGAGTTGTGGCATGTTTGGAGATACGTGTTTGTGATTTCTTTTTTAAAATTCAGTATATTTTTTTGAAAAATTTTGTTCTTCAGCAAAGATTCAATCTGTTCTTATCTCAGTTACTTTCTAGTTGTACTGTTTTAATCTTCTGGTCCTAAGTGGTGGTCTCATAGACCTGATCCTTCACACCACAGCATCACTATTCTTATCCATTTAGATGCCTTCTGAGAAAGCAGTTTTTCTGTCCTTGGTGTTTATCGTGCCCAAGTGCCCTGGATTTACAAGACAACATTGCCTGCATTTATTGACTTCTTTGATTCTGTAACTGAAGAAGTCCTTTTCAGTTAAAAGTTCCAGTTTTCTGTGATGTGGTCTCTATTCCACTGAGAAAGAGATCACCATCTGGCTATTTTTTTGATAGCAATTCACTTTCCTGACACTGTCCTTAATGAAACTGCTTAGGCCATCATTATCAGATTTCAAGTTCAAGAATAGTGAGGGCTTAAAGTCTAAATCAGGGAACATTTTTTATTTAAGAACATATTTTCTGTATTCAGGAATTTTGTGGAGGCAGAGTGTAGCTTGAAGATACGTGGAAGGCAAAGGAATGGATTTAGTAAAGTCATACAAAGAAAGCAGTCCTTTGTTTTTCTTTCCATCTCCAGGAGTGAACTCATTTGAAGACATGGAGATCTAGGTAAGCTTCTTATTTGCTTCTGATGGAAGGATCATGCAGACATGTTTAACTAAAGAAAAAATGATCTCCCAACTGAAATGGACCACACAGAGCCATTTATGTAAACATACGAATATATGATATTTGTATTTATGCTTGTATGTATGTACCCATACATACATGAGCGCGTATGAGTTTATTTTCACTAAATAAATCAAAGCCCTCTAGAATGATCTGTCGTTAAAATGGAGTACACGTTACCATGGAAAAGTTGGCCAGGGTTTATTTTCAGCAGAAGATTCAAGTTCTAAATTTCTTCCACCCCCACCATATTCATAGTAAATTGGGTGGATGAAAAGTGTAAGGCCATAAGTGCTGCAGTGTGAAGAAATGTTTAGACTGAGCATTCCTCTGCTTGGCATAATGCAGGTTTTCTTTGTACTGTTTTCTACCTTTTGACTAGATGAGGGCCAGAGGGCAATTTTCTCCATGCTCATGTAATCTTGTGCCCCCTGTGACTAAATAATGGTCATTATACAAACTATACCCAATTGTATAGAGTTCTGTCGCTTTATACTTAGGATTACTATTCCCTACAGACAATAGTGAGAATACCAGGTTAATACAGCTGTGACCTCACTGCGCGCAATTTAAACCCAGGCTTCACAAGGTGAGAGACTTGTGCATTTACCCACTGAACCAATCAGTTAAAAAACTGATGTGATATCTACCACATGTTGCTCCCTTTTTTATAAGGGAATTGCTCTGTACCCCCTGTAAGAGTTTCTAAAGCTCAGTAACAATGCTGAGCATCTATCAAAATGTCAAAAGGTTCATTATCTTAAAACCAAGGGAACAGATTTCTGCAGGCTTTTTCTAATACCAGCAATAAGGCCACTGTTGAGAGCTCGCAATTTTGCTTGTTGAAATTCTAAGGGTTTAGTGAAGTGCTTCAGAAGAAGTAATATGCATTGCACAAGTGATAGTGAAATTAATGGGGGCATTATCATTCTTTTTCCTTTCTGCTTTGCTAATTTTCCGATCTCCTCCCCTTCTGTCATTCTCCCCCAATTATTTCTTTTACAGACAAAAAAGCTTCACTATAGACTCCAGAAGATTTCATATCTCTTCAGGACAAAGGCAGGAGATGGTTGCGGATGAGGACTTGATAAGGCTGCCAAGTATGGCCACTGGCTTCTTCTCCAAGTTGGTGGTATACGGCCTCTCTGAAGGCAACTGTCCACTCAGTTGGAGAGATGTTCCCAGATTACAAACAAAATGTGAAGAAGGTTACAGCAAAAGTTTTAAATGGCTAATAATATTGTTATTTTCACTCTTAATTGTAACAGGATAAACATTATATTAATAGACTGTATGCTATATTTTTCTTAATGTTATCCTTGCCCTCCCAGGAGGAGCAAGAGAGATAACACAGAAAGCCTCTGGTGAGTAGGTAGGGCTGTTCTCAGGGATATGCTTTCCACATGTAATTAGGAACTATAGTTCCATTCACTGGACAGTGATGGAGACCTTAATAAAATGGGTCTGACTAGCTCTTGGGAAGCTGTGTAATTACTATTGGAGAATTGCTCATCCAGATAGCAACAACAGCTCTGATCATCTCTGGAGCATTGCAAACTCTGCAGCAGACAAAAACCCCATGCAATGCCTTAGCAAACCAAATGACATATAAAGACAGTGTTAACAGGAGCACTGCAACTGTCAGTGCTACTGAAAGAAGGTAGCAGCAGTAGTAGAGGTAACATGCATGAAACAGAGTGCACAAAATTCCATCTAAACATAAGGAAAATCTTCTGTACTGTGAGGGAGACAAGCACTGAAGACTCCTCTTTGGAGATCTTCAGAAATCTCCTGGACATGAGCCTAGGCAACCTGCTCTAGGAGAACTGCCTGAGCAGGCTGTTGGACCAGATGGCTTCCAAAAGTTCCTTTTATCCCCAGCAATTCTGTGATTCTGAGATTCCCTCTTGCTAAAGCAACATTCCTTTGTCCAGAAATCATAGGAGAAATGCATATCCCATCCTTGATACTTAGAAGGTGATTACAGGTGATTTCCTCATCATCTGGATTTAAACTCAGCAACACACATTCAGCTCTCCACCAAGTTGTCAGCAATAAATGAGGAAATGGGCTGGACTCTGGGTACACTACTGACTGAAATAGCATTACCAAAAGGCCTTGTCATGCCAGAGAATCTGCAAACATGTGCAAACTGGCCTCATCATTCAACTACAGCTGAAAGAATTCTTTAACCAGATTTCATAGGAGTAAGCTACTTCAGCTGGCCTGAAAATGTCCTGGATTTTTCTATTGAATGTTGAGAAGTATTGTGAGAGCAAGAGCAGAGTTGATTTTTAGATCTATTTCAGTGTTACTCTGGGGACTAAACAAGAAAATGGGAAACCCTAAAAAGACAGCATTGCATATCTGAAGTCACAGGAATAAATGGGAAATAAACTCATCTCTGCATGAATGAATGTAACCTGTATGAAAATGCAGGTGTCACTGGGCCACTGCCACAGCATGTGACATGAAAGTCTCTTTCCATCCCTTCATTCCTTTTTCCACGTATCAAGGGACAATTTGGGAACATCCTCCTAACATACTCCTATGCTCTTGTGATTAAGTGATGCAGTAGTCATCAAGCAAGGCTGATATTCCTACTCTTTGGCTGGTGTGTGTGTGGAGTTTTAATTCCTCTTCCACTGCATGGAGAGAGAAGACAGGTCAATCATTTTTTTGCACAGCAGTGAAGATACTTAGCTGCAATTTGAGTTAAATTATTAGTTCTGTAACAAAAAGGTATAGATTGTGGGCTAGTGAATGGGTGGAACTCGCACACCTCCATTTTAAATCTTGATATTTCCATCATTTCCTAGTCGGTGATTTGGAGTCAAATTCTTTACATTTATAAAGAACTTCTCCTATCTGTCAGTGGCATTCCATTCACTTTGTATATTAAGAATATTGAAGATTCTGATGTGGTATGAAACATTTTTTATATATGCTATAGATAGCTGTAAACATTTCCCTTTGCCTAGCACTTCTTCAGTCACACTCCTGGTATGTATCGGTCATGTTTTGTCTTAGGCCTCATGTTCTACGGAGAATTTAAGTTACATTCAAGTGCTCTACCACTTTACACTTATTTTTATATGTGAGTAATGCCGCTATATCACTCAACTCTAGGTTTATAATTTCATTAGGTTCAAAATCAAGGCTAAGGATAACAAATGTATTTGTTATCTCACTATAAGCCTACTGGTTGTTTTCCAGCAGAATATTTTGTGTGGCAGCCAAGGGGCTAGGAACCTTGGAAAAACTCCTTGAGCAATACAGTGAAGAAAGTCACTCTGATTTCCATGTCTTCGTTAGTGCTGAACCAGCACCAGCCCCAGAAGAGCACTTTGTTTTTCAAGGAGTACTTGAAAACTGGATTAAAATTACCGGAGGAGCTCCAGCAAGGATGCAACTAATCTATACGCTGCCCTCTACAGTTTTGACCAGGTAAAAACAAGATGGACTTTTTTCATTCATGTTTTATTTACTCCTTCCTCTGTGGGGAGAATTGATGGTGTTGATGACTAACGTGTAGCAGACCAGAACTTTGGGGTCTTTTTGCTAGCTTCTGTTTCCAAAGTAAATGGAAGGCATGTGGTACTGTCTGCCACGTGCAACCTCCATGTTTTCCATTCATTTTGGGGGGAAAGTTGTATTAATAGTACATACATACACATTAAATATCTAGGTATGGATGTACATAGCTATGTTTATAAAGATAGACAAAAAGGTATGTTTATTGTACCAGCTGTACCCAGTGGCACAGTCTCATCAAAACACTTGGCCATGGTCTTCCATTTGATGGTACCCGCTAATTTTGTTTGGCTCTTAGTTATTGCTAGGTTAGACCATATCCATTCTCACACAGAATAGATTTATGCATCCAGATATTCTGTCATTGCTGCAGTACCCTATGTATGAATTCTTGCAGTTAGGCATAAAGAAGGGAATTTATGAGCAAAAGGTTACGTACTGCTCGCTGTTTTGTCTTTCACTCTTCTCCTGTGTGAGCACTGCTTGATAGAAGGAAGTAGGCAAAGAAAGAGGTAGAAATACAGAAGACCTGGATGGGCTCTGCCTACTTCCCTCTAAGACCCTGGTTCTTCTTACTCTGAGGAACTTATAGACAGATCTTCACATTTGGTGCCAGTCAGCTGTGGAGTAGCAAGTTTCATGTCAGAAAATCATACCATGATAACAGCAAACAAAATAATTTACTTTAGCCACCTAGTAAAATATTTGGGCTTCTCAGGACAGTTGTCATGGAACCAAGCCTGTCAGAGCTCAAGAAGCATTTGGACAACGTAATGAGAAATACAGGTTGAATTTTGGGTGGTCATGTGTGGAGCCAGATGTTGAACCCCATTATTCTCGTCCATCCTTCCAACCCTGGAGATTCACTAATACTATTAGCACGTCTTTATGTGTACATAGGATACATGAAGGCAGAGCCTGGATGCAAGCAGGGTGAGAGTTTCTTCTAAAAGAAGCTCTGTCAACCAGCCTGAAAAAGCAGAGCTGTGCACTAAAGGAGCTGTGTCACAACTGCTGTAGCTACAAAGGCATCAATTATGGCAGTATGAGAATAGCTGTAGTTTTGTGACTAAACAGATATCTTCTACTGCTGTTGTACACATCTACTGATGTTTTTCCTTTTTTATATACATAAGTTATTATAGCAATGCTTTTAATGGAAAGCTGAAAGAAAATGCTGGACAAAATGTTTAATAAAAGCAACCCATATGCATTATTGTCCCACTTCAGACTATTTTCAGTTCAAAAAATACATATGTGTGTTTTAATTAGCTTATTTCTAAGCTTGGTACTTTGGGAATCACTCTCACTCCTTTCTCCTCCTCCCCCTTGTTTCAAGCCATTGGTGTTTGAAACTTACTGCAAGTTCCCATGCAGACATTATACTTAACACATCTCTTGTCAAGGTATTCTAATTCTTTGGAGGAAAAAACAGTACTGAGAAAATGAAACTACACATTAGCTAGGTGGAATAAATTTCAAATTTCATGTTTAGGATAGAAGCTTGTCTTGGATTTTTAATGGTTAAACTCAAGATGGTGACTTGAGTATAGGCTTTTTTTTGTTGGACAGAATCTTCACTTTTGCTCAGACTTTGCAACCTGTTGTTCAGTTAACAATGACTTGTTTACTTTTGGCAGCCAAGAGTTTATCCCTCTGAAGTTTCTACCACACATCTAAGTCTCTATGGGTATCAAAAGTCAGATTTGTTATGTCTGGTTTTTTTTAAATTAAAAGGTAGAACATAGAGAACTGTCAAGGAGTCAAGAATTAATTTCTGCAAGATTTATGGGGAAATGCCAAAATATCTCAATAATTTTAAGACCAGCTAGAAATCTTCACAGAATTTTGCTCAGTTTTTGCCACTACTACAAACAACCAAAAGCAAAAAAAAAAAAAAAAAAAAAAAAAAGATTAAATTTCACTTTCAAACATGACTTTTTCAGAAATGGTGTAAAATCTGAAGGAACAATATGTTTTTCATAAAATGTCAAACTTGCATATTTTCTACCTGGAATGAAGCCTGTGGGTGGCTCATGCAAAGAAACGATAGTGGTTTTTATTGACTACTTAATTTCTCTATATTTATTAGTTTCAGTTGTTCAAAGATGTAATTCCTAAGGGATGGTTGTAAATAAAAAGGTAACCATCAACAACTTTGCTTCTGGGAAGTACTGCCCCAAACACTGTGTCGTAGTTGCTCACCTTTGTTTCTCTCTCCTCCAAACCTCAGGCCAGTGTGTGTTCCCTTTCAGCAGCTGTGGCAGGCACAGCTATCAATAACACTCCTGGCTGTTAAGTGGATAAATGTATTCCTTTTTTTCCTTTGGCAGGATACCCTTGAACTGTGTGACAAAGAACCGGAGTTGAAGAGCATCCTTTTCTCTTTTTGTTATTTTCAAACTCATGAATCTCCTAGCCTTCCGGGCTGCAAACATAGATATACCCATTCAATTCTAGAGATCTCACTGTTTGCATCAGAGTTCTCTGTAACTATTTAGCCAATCACAGAGAGGTCAGACACAGTGGTCAGTTAAATGCACACCAAGGTTAGTTTGTCTCAGTCAGTTGTTCGTACTGAATAATGGGGATATAGTTTTTCTCTGAAGCAGTTATTTAAATATCTGGCATTATGAGGTTCTGTTGCTGAGAATGAAAATAAACCAGATCAAAGCTTCTTCCTTTTTTTTTTTTTTCCTAGTGGTGGGTGCCTGAACTTTATAATCTAGGTCAAACCAGTTCCACATCAGTAGCTAAGGGGGAAAAAAATGCCCTTCATTATGTTAACAAAAACAGTGGTTTACATGTGCATATATGCCAAATTCATTAGGCAGGTAATGAAGCATTTGCACAAATGTAATTACATAGAGCAATTCTGACAGTTCATAACACTGCATTAATAATCACTACAATTAGTTCTGATGATGGAAGCAATTTACAGCGCGTCACATGTATAAATAATGGTGCATTTCCTGCATGTGTCATTATTATGTATTAAGGATGCCACCTTGTTGTGACTTTCTCAGTAATGTTCCCCTTGAGTCGAAGTTAAGGGTAGATGAGTGATTTTATTTCTGAGCTACAGCATATTTTACACTTGTGTAGTTTAAATACTCAGTTGAGGTCATTTATGTAAGTTCTGTAAATGCAGTGTCTAAATAATTGCAATAATTATTTGCTGCTGAATAATGTGGTTAGTATGGAACAGGTCCTCCTGTGGTCAGAATTTAATGAAATATCAGAGATATTTATAGCTTTAAAGAAAAAAAAAAAAAAGAAATATTACCCCTTGGTGATATGCTTTCCTCTGTATCTCCTAACTTGCATTTACTCTTAGAAATTAATTTTCCTTTTTAATTTTTCCCCTACTGACCTTTTTTGGCTAATAGGACATGAAACTGGTTTTCCTTTCTGTAGTACTTGGTGTCACTTTGAAATAATTGTTTAATTTTATGGTGATGATTTAATAATGTTTCTCATTTAGAAAACAAGTCTTTAAAATCAGCTGATTCCAACTTTCAGTTCTCTTTGCTATTAATCTTACCGCTCTTTAAGCTTAGTTCTTTTTAAACCATACTTCATAAGCTTGATAATTAATTCTGCTAATTAAAGAGAAGGAGGATTCTGATGGCAGGAAGGACTAGAAAGGTCTGTAAGAGCAAGAATTATTTCAGCTCTCCCTTTGGTAATAATGCTTACTGGCCCTTTTCATTGTAGAGGTTAGTGATTCATTACACTGTGGCTTTATCAGCATTTTTTAACATAGATATTGTAGAGAGAAGAGTGAAAGACTTTCCTAAATGCAACTTCATATGCAAATGCACATGTGCATATGTATGTGAATACATATATATTGATATAGCTCCCAGTTTGGTACCCTTCGGTAACAAACTTGTTTCATAGAAGTAGGGATTGAGCAGAGTAGCAGAAATGCTGAGTCACAGCTTGAACCAGTGATTGAGCACCTGGTGGGAAGGCAGGGCCAAAACCCAGAGGAGATCACATGCAAGCAATGCTTCTCAATGACCGGAAGGGTTGGAGCCAGGATCCATCCCTTCCCAGACTTCATTTAAAGGTTGGCAGTGGAGGCAAGGGTATCTTGCTGGAGGTTCCTATCTACCTGAGACCTTACAAAGGTAAGCACATTTTCTTCTTTTTTGTTTCTGCATCCACAGCTGCTGTACAGGGTTTGTTCTCATATGCTGCAGCCTCGGATTGTGCCACCCCACTATTATTGCAGTACCTACCATCACATTACAACCAGGAATAATAGACTAGAAAGCATTAGCTAGCCCATCAGCTACTGCAGAGTTTCCCATCTCCTGTCATTATTGGCATCAGTTTGTGCTGTGAATTAATACTTAACATTCTTGCATCTCAGTTAGACTTAACACTTTTTCCCACTGCAAAGATGAATTCTGCCATACTCAACACTGGCAACTAAGGTGAAGTGTCCTCACTTCAGTGTCCCACTTTTTCCCTCCACTGCATTGTCCATGTATGCACATACATGGAGCTGTTTGGTGTTGAGGGGGATGTGAGCTCTACTCTCTGTATTCATCCAGTGAGCAATGGTTTAGGCCCTTCTGAATAGAAACAGACCAATTTTTCATAATTACAACAGCAGTTATGCAAACCTGACAGCCCAAATAATTTCTAATACAAAGCCCTCACTTTTCTTGCAGCAGTGAAAATGTCCCTCTTATGAGCTTTGATTATTCCCATGTAATCAACGTTTCTAAAGGTACGTGTCTGAATGAGCCTTACAGAGTCAGAATACTGACACACTTTTCCAAAATACAAAGGGAAGCAACCATTCCTTTAGAGAAATATATTTTAAATGTAAAAAGCATTATGTGTGCTTCTATTGCTGACCAAGAGGCGCAAGCTTATTCTGACAGCAAAGAAGTCCCATTTTTAGCCAAAGTTGTTGGTATTTTTCACAAGGCTTAGGCTTCTCATCACCAGTGTGTGACATTGCTCATTATGTCCTGGTGGCCTTTTTTTCTACCTTTCTTCCTTTTTTTCCCCCTCCATTCTCTTCCACTCAATTTAAAAGAAAGATGGATTCGAGTCTCACATATTCCAATTGAAATAAAGTTGCAGCAAGCATACTGGCATAGCAGCAGCTATTTTACGTGTTCTGTTCTGTCATATCATGTAATATTTAAAGCCTATAATTAAGTTTTTACTTGAACTGTTGGGAGGCAAATACTGCCCCCAAGGGCGTAAGGGTTCCTGTTTGGAAAGGCTTCATCATAAACTGGCATATTTTGCAAACCAAAGGGTAGCAAAAAGAAGCTTCAAACTCTGTGAAGCCAAATGAAGCAGAAAGACAGTAGTTCCTTGAATAAAATGTGTTACTGCTGCTAATCACAAAGCCTAACAGCAACATTATGGCTGGAGTTCTACAATAAACATAATGCTTATGTGATGTGGTAGCAATGGGATTAATATTAGTTCAATTTTTACTGAATTTTTTGAATAAATCCCAAATTCAAATGAAGTAGAATTTCAGTTACTTGGTGTTTCCTAGTGAGGCAATATAAAAGGCTGCAATCAGATACAAGTTTTTTTTATTTGTCCTCTAAGAAAGGCACAGTAGGTTACCTTCCTGTCACTCGTGAGGATTATGTTTTTAAAGATCTGCATGGGAAAATACATTCACTTGCTAATGAGTTATTTTCTCTTATACCATGCAGTGTTTTGAAAATGTACTTTTCTCCTTAAAGATTTTTAGGAGGTATAAGTTAGAAAATATAACATTAGGCTCAGATGAGACTGCTTTACACCATCAGACAGTTATAGTCATAAATTTGATATTATTGCTCAAGTATTTATAGGTACCTCTTGCTGGATTGAAAAAAAAATAAATAATAATAGCAAGAAAGCCAGGAAATCTGTACTTCAGTGCAGTTATGTCTGAAACAACAACAAAAAACAGCAGTGAGAATACTTAACTATGAAGCTTTGTGGAAGGAAATACTGGATTTTTTGTTTGTTTGTTTCTCATAACAGTATTTATTATGAGAAGCTTTGATTTTATTCTTTTGAAAACTGATGTTGTTTCACCTAATGATCTTGGGTACATTCACACAGAATCACAGAATCACAGAATCACCTGGGTTGGAAGGGACCTCAAGGATCATGTAGTTCCAACCCCCCTGCCTAGCAGGGCCACCAAACGTACACATTCAGATCAGGTTGCCCAGGACCCCATCCAACCTGGCCTTGAACACGTCCAAGGACGGGGCATCCACAACCTCCCTGGGCAGCCCGTTCCAGGGCCTAACTACTCTCCTTGTGAAGAACTTCCCCCTAACATCCAACCTAAATCTTTCCTCCTTCAACTTTGATCCATTTCCCCTAGTCCTGCTGTTGTCAGCCCTTCTGAAGAGTTTACTCCCCTCCTGGGTGTAGGTTCCCTTCAGGTATTGATAGGCTGCAATGAGGTCACCCCGCAGCCTTCTCTTCTCCAGGCTGAACAAGCCCAACTCCCTCAGCCTGTCCTCATAGGGGAGGTGCTCCAGCCCCCTGATCATCTTAGTTGCCCTCCTCTGGTCCCTTTCCAAGATCTCTATGTCTTTCTTGTACTGAGGGCTCCACACCTGGACACAGTACTCCAGGTGGGGCCTCACAAGAGCCGAGTAGAGAGGGACAATCACCTCCCTGTCCCTGCTGACCACCCCTCTCCTGATGGAGCCCAGGATCCCATTTGCCTTTCGAGCTGCCAGAGCGCACTGCTGGCTCATGTTAAGTCTCTCGTCCATCAGGACCCCGAGGTCCTTCTCTGCCGAGCTGCTCTCAAGGACCACTTCTCCCAGCCTGTACGGGTGCCTGGGGTTCTTCCGGCCCAAATGCAAAACCTTGCACTTTGCCGTGTTGAACCTCATTAGGTTCACCCGAGCCCAGCCCTCAAGCCTGTCGAGGTCCCTCTGAATGGCATCCCTTCCTTCCACCGTATCAACCGCACCACTCAGCTTGGTGTCGTCAGCAAACTTGCTGAGGGTGCACTCAATTCCTTCATCGATGTCATTAATAAAGATGTTAAAGAGCACCGGTCCCAAGACAGACCCTTGGGGGACACCACTTGTTACCGGCCTCCACCTGGACATAGAGCCATTGACCACCACCCTCTGTCTGCGGCCTTTCAACCAATTGCTTATCCATCGGGTCGTCCACCCATCAAATCCACTTCCCTCCAATTTGGAGATGAGGATGTGGTGGGGGACCATGTCAAAGGCCTTGCTCAGGTCCAGGTAAATGACATCGGTCGCCTTCCCTTCGTCCACCAATGCCGTCACTCCATCATAGAAGGCCACAAGATTAGTCAGGCATGACCTTCCCTTGGTGAAGCCGTGCTGGCTGTCTCGGATCACATGCTCATTCTTTATGTGATCGAGCATGTTGTCCAGGAGGATCTGTTCCATGATCTTCCCAGGCACGGAGGTGAGACTCACCGGCCTGTAGTTCCCCGGGTCCTCCCTGCTCCCCTTCTTGTATATGGGAGTGACGTGACCCTTCCTCCAGTCATCCGGGACCTCACCTGACAGCCACGACTTCTCAAATATGATGGAGAGCGGCTCGGCAACCACATCAGCCAGCTCCTTCAGGACCCTGGGATGCACGCCATCTGGCCCCATAGACTTGTATTCATTCAGTCTAAGGAGGTACTCTTGGACTTGCTCTGCCCTTACAGTGGGGAGGGATTTACCTCCTTGGTCCCCACATAGAGGTTTGGGGATGCAGGGTTCATGGACGTGAAGAAGACTAGAATCCTGGCCACCAGTGAAGACCGAGGTGAAGAACTCATTCAGCACCTCAGCTTTCTCTTCATCTGTTGAAGCCAGTTCTCCTTTTAAATTTACCAAAGTAGGTACGCCCGTTTTGGCCTGTCTCTTCTGGCCAATGTACCTGTAGAAGGTTTTCTTATTGTTTTTCACGTCCCTTGCCAAGTTCAGTTCTGCCTGCGCCTTGGCTTCCCTGATCCCACGTCTGCAAGTCCGGACGGCATCCCTGTACTCTTCCCAGGTGACACAGCCTTGTTTCCAGAGCTTGTACACCCCTTTCTTCGCCCTCAGTTCTCTCAGCAGGTCCTTGCTGAGCCATGCCGGTTTCCTACCTCGCCTGCCCACTTTCTTATTCAGAGGAATGGAGACCTCTTGTGCTTCCAGGAGGGCATCTTTGAAGAGCCGCCAGCTCTCCTCAACATCCCTGTCTTTGAGGGCAGCGCGCCAGGGGATCTTGGCCAGCAATCCATTGAGTAGCTTGAAGTCTGCTTTTCTAAAGTTCAGTGTCCTGATCCTGCTCTTTGCCAAGCCCACATCGCTTGAGATCACAAACTCAACCAGGGCGTGGTCGCTGGAGCCCAGGCAGCCTCCAACCTTGACGCCTTTGATGATCTCCTCGGCGTTGGTAAGCAGCAGGTCTAGCAGCGCTTCACCTCTGGTCGGTCTGTCCAATACCTGAACCAGAAAGCTATCGTCAATGGACTCCAAGAGCCTTCTGGAGCTCTTGCAGCTCGCCATGTGGTTTTTCCAACAGATGTCCGGATGGTTGAAGTTCTACAGGAGGATTTGGGTTGTCTCTTTGGTGTCCACACCACTGAAGTCTGGGACTGCAGGCTCTGCTTCATACATTTGCCAGAATTCATCACCTTGTCTGTGTTAATAACTTTCATACCTAAACCTCTTGAATGTATATACATAGTTCGTTAAACTGGAGGTAAATTCATTTTTCAGGACTGGAGCCTTCTGGGGAAGTCCACAAGCTTTCTCATCTTTATGGTCCCATCATACCAGACATTTGACTGTCTGTTGTGGAATAAATTACCTGACTTGAAACGAGCACAATGATTCATCACCAGAAGATTTTGTCTGCAAAGGTTTGTGACTTGGCACACTGCTTCTTTAAATACTTTTGCAAGCACTTAGTTGGCAACTTGGATTCTGTGTTTTGTAACACTGCTTTATATAGCCAGCCTAGTCACTTTCTGGTTCAGTGTATTTAGGTTTCAATTTTCCTATTTTAATTATTTTGTTTTAAGAGGTTACTATTTAGAAATGCCTGGGCAGAAAGAAAGATATGCTTTTTATTAAGCTGCACTTTAAATGATAGATTCCCCTGATACAGCAGTCCAGAGTGGCACAACCCTCGAGACTTCTATCTAATTGCTTAAATGTCTTTTTCTCTGGATAGATAATAGCATGAAAACATTATACGTTTCCTTTCATTTTCATGTTCCCAAAACAGGGAGAACAGCTTATTAGAGTGTGCATTGTTCTTCATGGCTCTCTCATACATCTGTTTCTGTAGCTCCAGCTTTGTCAAATTGCCACCAGCTGACGTATACTGCATGATCTGAACTTTGCCTTTGAGTTTTGGTCCCGGATGGCATGTAGAGCAGCTAAGAGCCTAAGGTGCAAAACTGCCAAAGCTGCTTCTGTTCAGAAACAAAGGGCAGAACTTCTAAGCATACAAGAAGAAAATGCGACTTTTAGTTCTAAAACCCTTGCATGGGAAATACTTTAATCTGTTTTCATATATGAACATCCACATAGATCTGTATAAAATGTGGATGAATATGGATGAATATACAGATAAGAACAACCCTAGCTGATTCCCCTCTGCTGCTGAGCTAGCCACTTCAGAGCATTTACTGCAGACAATTTGTGGAAATCACCTGAGAGCTTTTTCTAGTGCCCTTTCCAGACTTGTTATTTTTCTTTGTCCAAAGGTAAAAAGCTTTTTTGGAAGAGAAAAAAAATAGCAAGTTGTGTTGGAACAGGTCATTTGCTGAGCCTGGCTAGCTTAGGGAAAGAGCACTTTTCGCCCTTAACTCTGCCATAAGGTTCTGGGCAATATCAGTTTGCTCACATCTCCCTGTCCCTAGCAAGTGGGTTTTCATATGTCAAAGAGCCACACGCAGATTAACACAATTGGAAGGAACTGTTCTGAAGAAGAGGCCCAAGAGGAAGTTGCCATGGAGATGAGGAGGCTAAACATTACTGTACTTGTGACCTCCGCCAGGATGATTTTTCCAAATGACAGCGGAGGTCACGGGGGCACACGAGGAAGCTGGTTCTGCCTGTCTCTGCTCTGCATCCAGCCCCTGGGTGAGTAAAGAATGACTGCTTCCCGTTTAGGCAGTCCATTAACCTTCACAAGCCTGAACTTTCATTCGAATAATTGTAAAATAAGTATAGGTGGTGAAACCTGAGGAGAATCACTGCTATTTGTATGGCCTTTGGAAAGTTTAGAGACCCAACCCTGAGCAGGGATCCGCTGCTGTTTCAGAGAACGAGATTATATCTTTCCAAGCTCTCTGCTGTAATTGGAAAATGTTACAGCACTGGTGAAAACAGAAACTTGTACGCACTGGCTGATGGTCAAATGAATGCAAACAGGACAGATGTGCATGGATCTCCGTTCTGCGTTTGCTGGGAAGATTGCCTTGTCTTTTACTCACCTATGTTGCTGCTGAATTGCTTTAGCTGTAATACCTTTTGCAAGGTGTGTTAGAATTAGGCAGCACAAGTCAGCTTTGCTGTCCCTCACCTGGGTTACAACATAGGGACACAATGTTGGTGGGTCCTTGCACAGAGCTCAGTGGGCTGCAGCTCCAGCTGCACGTGTGGCTCCAGGAGTGCCAGCACAGAGCAGTAAGTGCCACAGCCTGATGGCACTGATCTTTCACTCAAGGTGAATAACAAGGCTCTTTTCAACACCCAGGCATTGCTTCAAAGTGGTGTCTTAAGGCACAGCTTATTGTGGATGAGGTTAGTTGTGCTGTCTTCAGTGTAGATAAATGGCTGGTTGCAGAACCAAGATTACTTCAGAAATAAGTGTTTCTTGGTATTATTTTGAGCAGTAGCTTGTTGTCGACTGTTCTAAATGCCAAAAGCCTTTAAATTTTATTGTGATGTTGTGGATAGGACCCTGCATTAGCAAAAAATGGCTTCTGTGAAAAGCACCACTTACAGTCAGAAATAGTTCACAGCAGCAATAACTTGCAAGTCTAGCCTAAATCCCAGACAGGTCTGTGTTGAGTTCAGAGAGGCTCTGAATCTGAATGCTGATAAGCAGTTCACACCCTCTAATAATCCTTGAGTAGCGTCAGGGAGGGCAGAAGATATCTTCCACCCACACAGCAGAGCAGGTGTGAACCATTGCTTCAGCCTATTGAGAACAGGGAGGCTAACATGGTTTCCACCAGGCAATGAGTTTATTCCAAGACTGTGGCAACCCAGACGAAGGGGCTGCTCAGAAATGTGGCTGTTCAAGTCTCTGGCTGCAGGGACTGCTTGAGCCTGCTGCTACCTGGGGAAGATGGCAGGGATTACACCAGCGTGAGGTGAGAACAAGTGGATGAGATACTCCAGCTGGTGATTGAGCTCAAGGAAGAGGTACAGAAACTTAGGACCATCAGGGAATGTGAGCGGGAGATAGACTGGTGGGGTTACTGGCTGGCATGTCAGAGGAAAAGGTGCCAGGGAGACACCCTCACAAAAGGGGTGGACCCCCAGCCCCATCAGAGTAGGACAGACCTGACTGATTAGGAGGGTTGGACAAGAGTCCCTGCTCGACGTCATGGGAACCCCCCCTGCCTGCCCACCCCGCTTCCCCAGATCCCCCTTAGCAACAGGTTTCACATGCTGGAAATGGAAGGTCAGGTGAGCAATGAGGTGATGGAGGATCTGCCAAGGAGGGAGTCTAAGGCAAGGCGGCCATCCCCATGCCTCCAGACTGCCTCTGTCAGGAAAGAAACAAGGGTGGTCGTGGTGGGTGACTCCCTTCTCAGAGGAATGGAAGGCCCCATATGCAGACCAGACCCGAGCCGCTGAGAAATGTGCTGCCTTCCTGGGGCCCAGGTCGGGGACATAAGCAGGAAAATACCAAAGCTGGTGAGTCCCACTGATTACTTTCTGTTGCTCATAGTTCAGGTGGGCAGTGAAGAAATTGTTCAGACAAGCCTACGGGCAATGAAAAGGGATTTCAAGGGTTTAGGGCACTTAGTTCAAGGTGCAGGAGTACAAGTAGTCTTTTGTTCTGTGCTATCAGGGGCAGTGTGGGACTCAGAGCTTGCACGGAAGGTGCAAGCAATGAATAACTGGCTTAGAGGCTGGTGCCGAGCCAGAAACTTTGGGTTCTTCGACCATGGGTTAGTTTACTCAGCCCCTGGCTTGCTGTTCAACCATGGAACCCACCTATCTCAAAGGTGGCAACGAATCTTAGCTCAGGAGCTAGCGGGGCTCATTGATAGAGCTTTAAACTAATTGTGACGGGGGAAGGGGACAGTACAGGCCTCACAAAAGAAGAGCCTAGGGGAACGATTTTAGAGCTGGGAGTGAGGCAAATGACTCTGCTCAAGTGCATCTATACCAATGCATGCAGCATGAGCAACAAGCAGGAGGAACTGGAAGCGATTGTGCACCAGGCTAACTGTGATCTAGCTGCTGTTACTGAAACATGGTGGGACTGCTCCCATGACTGGAGTGTTGAGATCGATGGCTATAAGCTCTTCAGAAGGGATAGACAAGGAAGGAAGGGTGGTGGTGTGACCCTTTATATTAAAGACTGTTTTGATGTTGAAGAGCTTGAGATTGCAATGATAAAGTGGAGTGTCTATGGATGAGGATCAGGGGGAAGGCCTGTAGGGGAGGCATCGTAGTTGGGGTCTGTTATAGACCGCCGAATCAGGATGAGGAAATGGACGAAGCATTCTACGAGCAGCTTGCGAAAGTCATGCGATCACCAGCACTCGTTCTTGGGGGGGATTTCAACTTCCCTGATATATGTTGGAAATATAACATGGCTCAAAGGAAGCAGTCCAAGAGGTTTCTAGAGTGTGTGGAAGATAGCTTACTTACACAACTGGTACGAGAGCGTACCAGGGGTGATGCTCTGCTTGACCTGCTCTTTGCTAACAGAGAAGGACTGGTAGGTGATGTGAAGGTTGGAGACTGTCTAGTGCAGAGCAACCATGAAATTGTAGAGTTCTCTATTCTTGGAGATGTCAGAAGGGTGACTACCAAAACTGCTGTCTTGAACTTCAAGAGGGCAGACTTTGACCTGCTCAAGACGCTTGTAGCACGGGTCCCTTGGAAGTCACTCCTTAAGGGTAAAGGGGTCCAGGAAGCCTGGATGCTCCTCATGGTGGAAATCTTAAAGGCATAAAAACAGGCTGTCCCTGAATACCTTAAGGCGAGCCACAGGGGGAGAAGACCGGTGTGGATGAGCTGGGAATTACTGTCAAGACTCAGAAAGAAAAAGAGAGTCTATGTCCTCTGGAAGAAGGGAGAGGCTACTAGGGGAGATTACAAGGAAGTTGCTAAGGTATGCAGGGAGGAAGTCCAGAAGGCGAAAGCCCATCTTGAACTTAGGTTGGCCACTGCAGTAAAGGAGAGTAAGAAATCCTTTTACAAATATATCAATGGCAAGAGAAGAAACAAGGATAATCTCTATCCTTTAATTGATGCAGCGGGGAATGTGACCACAGATGACAAGGAGAAGGCTGAGGTCCTCAATGCCTTCTTTACATCTGTCTTTAATAGTCAGACCAGCTATCTTCAGGGCATTTTGTGCCCTGATCTGGATAACTGGGCTGATATGCAGAATGTCTCCCCAGAGATTGAGGTGGAGGCCATTAGGGAGCTCCTCCATCTGGACAGTCACAAGTCCATGGGACCGGATGGGCTTCATCCTAGGGTTCTGAGGGAGTTGGCGGGGGTGATTGCTAAGCCGCTCTCAGCCATCTACCAGTGCTCCTGGTTGACTGAAGAGGTTCCAGAGGATTGGAGGCTTGCTGATGTGATTCCCATCTACAAGAAGGGCCGTAAGGAGGATCCAGTGAACTATAGGCCTGTCAGCCTGACATCAGTGCCAGGGAAGGTCATGGAGCAAATCCTCCTGGGAGAGATCACACGGCTTGTGCGTGATGTTCACAGGATCAGGTCCAGCCAGCATGGGTTCATGAAAGGCAGGTCGTGTTTGACCAACCTGATCTCTTTCTACGACTGGGTGACCAGACTGGTAGATGAGGGAAAGGCAGTTGATGTAGTCTACCTAGAGTTCTGCAAAGCCTTTGACATGGTCTCTCACAGTATCCTTCTGTGGAAACTGGCTACCCGTGGCTTGGACAGTTTTACCCTCCGTTGGATAAGGAACTGGCTGGAGGGCCGTGCTCAACGGGTGGTGGTCAATGGAGTGAAGTCTAGCTGGAGACCTGTTTCAAGTGATGTCCCCCAGGGGTCGGTGCTGGGGCCCATCCTGTTTAATATCTTCATTGACAACTTAGATGAAGGGATTGAGTGTACCTTGAGTAAGTTTGCAGATGACACCAAGTTGGGAGGTGGTGTCGATCTGCCTGAGGGCAGGGAGGCCCTGCAGAGGGATCTATATAAGCTGGATTGCTGGCCCGAGGTGAATGGGATGAGGTTTAACAAGGCCAAGTGTCGGGTCCTGTACTTTAGCCACAACAACCCCATGCAGCATTACAGGCTTGGGGATGAGTAGTTGGATGACTGTGAAGAGGAAAGGGACCTGGGGGTGTTGGTTGATGCTCGGCTGAGCATAAGCCGACAGTGTGCCCAGGTGGCCAAGAGGGCCAACAGCATCCTGGCCTGCATTAGAAATAGTGTGACCAGCAGGAGCAGGGAGGTAATCATCCCCCTGTACTCAGCACTGGTGAGGCCGCACCTCGAGTACTGTATTCAGTTTTGGGTCCCTCACTACAGGAAAGACATTGAGGTCCTGGAGCGTGTCCAGAGAAGGGCAACGAAACTGGTGAGAGATCTGGAGCACAAGTATTATGAGGAGTGGCTGAGGGAGCTGGGATTGTTCAGTCTGGAGAAGAGGAGGCTCAGGGGAGACTCATTGCACTCTACAACTTCCTGAAGGGAGGTTGTGGTGTAAAAGGAACTGGCCTCTTCTCCCAGGCAAATAGTAGGACCCGAGGAAACGGCCAGAAGTTATACCAGAGGAGGTTTAGGTTGGACTTTAAGAGAAACTTTTTCTCTCAAAGGGTGGTCAGGCACTGGAATGGCTGCCCAGGGAGTCGCCGTCCCTGGCAGTGTTCAAGAGGTGCCTGGATGAGGAGCTATGAGATATGGTTTAGTAGCTTGTGGTACTAATAGGAATGGGAGGGTGGTTGGACTAGATGATCTTGCAGGTCGTTTTCAACCTTGCGATTCTTTGATTCTGTGAATCCCGAAGTCCTTACAGCACAGGAGCTGGGAGACTGGAAAACAAGTATGACTGCTGCAGTTTTTTCTCAGTTCTATCATCAGTCAGAGGTCAGGACCCTGCAGAGGACCTGTCTGTTCTATCAGAACAGCCCAGTTAACAGTAACTGAGTATTGAGCTGGTTGATAACTTCATCTTCTACTATGAAAGTTATCACCAGAGTCTATCTCATGGACGACAAAGCATCAGGACAAAACCATGTAGGACACTTGTGTTTGGAGAGAAGGAATGGAGTTGCATATTTTTCTAGTCCAGCTTTTGGGTGTCAACAGCCAGGCAGAAAAGAAGGGGAGGGACATCATCTTTTAGGTCATTTCTTTATGTGATGAACATTTGTATGCAAAATGGATTGAGATCACTACTTCTGACAAGCCAAGAATTGATCAAATATCATATATTCTGGATTCTCTTCAGATCATACATCTTTTGCCCCTTACCAAAGATTTCTATGGAGAGGAACAAGCATAAGTGTCTTGGAATTTTTCGGAGGCTTCTTTTGGTGGAGAGTTTTAGGCTGAGGTACTAAATGAGTTTTTTGCCTTGGTCTTCGCTAGCAGCCAGGATTCTCATATTTCTCGAGTCCCTGAAGCTCACATCTGTGGGCCTCTAGGTGGGAGCCTGGACAGTAAAGCCCTCCCCTCTACCCCGCCTTCTCCACCTCCCCCCAGCTCTGCTGCAAGGGCTAAGCGAGTCTGAGGTCCTTGAGACTAAACATATACAAGTCTATGGGACCAGATGACACGCATCCCAGGTCCTAAAGGAGCTGGCTGATGTGGTTGCTGAGCAACTACTCATCATATTTGAAAAGTCGTGGCTGTCAGGCAAAGTCCCCAGGGACTGGAAAAAAGGAAACATCACTCCTATTTAAAAGAAAGGGAAGAAGGAGGACCTGGGGAATTGAAGGCCAGTAAGCCTCACCTCTGTACCTGAGAAGATCATGGAGCAGATGCTCTTAGAAGACATGCTATGGCACGACAGATGAGCAAGTGATCTGAAACAGCCAGCATGGCTTTACTAAGGTCATGCCTTATCAATCTGATTGCCTTCTGTGATGGAGTGACAGCATCAATGGACAGAGGGAAGGTGACTGATGTCCTCTACCCGGACTTCTGCAGGGCCTTTAACATGATCCCGCATGGTATCCTGGGCTCCATCGGAAGTAAGGTAGGCATAAGGGACAGGGAAGTGATTGTCCCTCCCTACTATGTCATTGTGAGGCCCCATCTGGAGTAATGCATCCAGATGTGGGGACCCCAGTACAGGAAAGATGTGGAGCTGTTGGATAGGGCACAGAGGAGGGCCACATGATCATCAGAGATCTAGAGCACATCTCCTATGAAGACAGACTGAGGGAACTCGTCTTGTTCAGTCTGAAGAAGTCTGTAACGAAATCTCTTTGCAGCCTACCAGTACTTAAAAGAGGATTATAAAAAGAAGGAGAATCAACTTTTTAGTTGGATAGATAGCGATAGGACAAGGGGTAATGGTTTTAAGCTGAGGGAAGGTTTAGATTGGTTGTCAGGGCAAAGTTCTTTACAGAGATAGTGGTGATGTGCTGTAACAGGCTGCCCAGAAAAGTTATGTATGCTCGGTCCCCAGAGGTGTTCAAGACCAAGTTGGATAGGGCCCTGGGCAACCAGATCTAGTGCCTGATCTAGTAGGCGGCAACCTTGCCTACAGCAACTGAGTTGGAACTGGATGATCTTTCCAACCCATGCCATTCTATGGTCTTGTACTGGGTATATCAATACTATAGAAAATGGAAACGTCAGGAAAGTGCAGGCAAACAGAAATTGTGCTAGAGTTTGATAACCCTATTCCACTGTGTTGGAATGTACAGGTGCCATTTTTATAGACTCCAGACACATTTCTGGAAGTTTGCAGATGCAGAATGTTTTAAAAAACTGGTAACACTACCAATAATATAACTGAATCTTTTACTGAAGATTGAAGGGGAACTGGCTCTGGCTCTGGGTTTCTTGGCCCCCACCAAATCTAGATTACTCTGGGTACCATAAGCAGAGACATAAAATGCTTCTGTCCGAAAGCCCAGCACTGTGCCAAGCTGTGTGCTGGATAGATGGTTGAATGAAGGTCCCATTAAACATATTTTGTTGTTTAGAACTTGCCTTAATGCCAGTTAGTTTTACTTTCAAGTGAGCCTTTGTGGATGTGCTAAGCACTTTGCTAAAGCAAGACTTTGTAACCTCCTAGCAGAGTTGTCTCATTTTTAAAATCCTGTAGTTCAAGTTCTTTTCCTGTAGATATATAAACTCACTGGTATCAGAATAATTGTCTCTTATAAGCAGGGTAGGACTCATTCAAACTCGCCTCCAGATTGTGCACTAGTAAGAAGACAAAGCAGCTATGGAATTAAGTAAGTGCTGAATTTCACAGGTTAAAAAGGTTGAGTACAAGTTTTCCCAACAGTATTATTTAATTAATTCAGTGTGTATGCAATGTTATTATTCTGTTTTATTTCTTGTTATTAATTCAGTGCTACCAGGCTAAAAGTAGAAGTCCAGCAGCCTCTCTGTGTAGTTGTTGCTACTGTAGGCAACATAGTAGGCAGCAGTGTATTGGTGTCTCATCTCTTGCCCTACTCACAACACATATGAACATATTCTGAAGAACACGAGAACCTGCTAACAGCACGCCTCAAATTGTGTATGGCCTTCAGTAGCACTCAGATAACCCTTTGCTTTCTGAGCTGAAACGTGACCAGGCTGACATCATTCTGCAGATGGGCAGTGAGAGCCTGGGGCACATTACAGGCCAAACAGCAAAACATCTCCCCTTATACACAGAGGCAGAAGAGGGGGGGGGGTATGAGGGCTGGTGGGCTGACTGCAGCTGCTGCTCTCGGGACTGAGGTCCTCAGTGTTTGCTTTGTGCCACAGGCACATCACCCTCCAAACATTCCTGTCAAGAGATGGGAGGATGTAAGGACCATATGAAAGCTAGAAGGTATTTTAATTTATTGTCTTGTTTGGATAGGGACCCAACTAGAGAAGTGCAGTATGACTGTCTGCAGACAGCAATGCAGTCTTGCTCCCTTGACGGCAAGCTGGAGGTTGGTTTGCTTTGTAGTATGCAGAACTTTTTGTTTCTAAGCACTTGCATCAATGCTGGGTTGTTTGTTTGTTTGTTCTTTGCCTATTGGCCAAAGGGAAAAAAAAAAAGAACTGATTAAAAAAAAGTCAGTCAGTCTTAGGCTTGTAAACAACAGGCCTGAGAGGAGTTCTGACATCAAAATACTGCTCCAATATTGAACTACTGTGACTGTTATTTTTAAAGCTGTTCTGCACAGCACACAGGAACAACCTGCCTTTGGCCAAGATGTGCTTGACTTTGGTAGAAGGTACCAGAGACCAAAGAAGACTGGCCTTCCCAAAGAAAGGAGCCTACATCAGCAGGCTTTTCATGGAAGATAAGAAATAAGTAATTGTTTGACCTCAATAAGCTATTACAGAGACTACAGGTCCCTTATTTAAGTAGGTAAGTTCCATCAGGAGCTGAACTCAAGTGCTGTGGTCCTATAAACGGTGCAAAGGAAGTTTGAGTGGATTGCTGGCATTGATCTGTTGTGACTATACATTTCATACGAGATTGATGTCCTAATCACCATCTATGTTGTTTGCATTTACACTATTGTAAACTGAGACTAAATGTGGTTGACCTTGTAGAAAAGCAGCAGTTCTGAACTAGTCCAAAGACTTTACATTTCAGTTTCTGATACTGATCACCTACAAATTTACTGCTGCTCTTACCTGATACGTTGGATCATATAATGATTATCCATGTTATCTTGGATGTTGTTTTAGGTTTTGAGGATTTTTTTGAAAAAGCTAATTGCAAAATCATCCCTTTTTTTCTTCTCTCTGGGCACAAAGTTACCACTCAGCTAAGCTGATCTAACCAACTCTCTTTTGTTTGCCAAAGGCAGTACTTGTTGAGGAAACAACAAAAAACAAGGAAATTCTTGAGAATCCCTGAGTCAGCACAAGGTATAATAGTGCACCCACGTGTGTGATACATTTGTGCAGTAAGTATAGCTTTCACCTGTGTCTCCAAGGAGTCAATTAGTGCAGTAGATGTAGCGTGGCTCAAGATATCCCTGAATGGAAACCATGTTCACCTTTGCTTAATTTACAGAAGGTACATAAACATGGTACCTTGCACTTTTGGAACTGCATTTTCATGGCAGTGAAGTGTCTAGTTTAGGAAGGACAATTAAGGCCTACAGTCAAAAGGTGATTTTAGTTTTAACCTGAAAAGGTTGTCAGCTAAGTCACAGCTAATTATAGGGAAGGTGCATGACTCCAACAGGCACTCCGGGAAACGTAACCAATTACTCACACTCTTCTCTAGACTGGAATAAAACCAAATCACAGCAACTCTTCTGGAAGAGAATTACTTCTCCAGAAAGTAAGCCAAGGTGAGGATCTGGAGTGATAACAAGCATGTAGTTTGACTGCTGCTTTTAAAAAGATAACCTGAATTTTCCAGAGGATATTTTAAAAATACTCAAAAAGCAATGCTCCTAATCCTCCTGTTCTTATGAGTTGCAGTTTCTTCGTGTTGGCATTAGCGAACATAAGCTTTCCTTAAGATCCCACATAAACTCTCTTCAAGTCCACTATAAGCAATGATTTCTACACAGGTTTGTGTTAGAAGATCACAATAAACAGCTGTTTAAAGCTCAATACTTCTGGTCTAGCACTACAGAATACCACTTCAACTGTTTGCCTATGTTTATTGCAGTGCTAAGTGAGATAGCCAGCTGGGGACCACAGCTGAGGAACTGACTCCAACAAGGCCAGTCATTTTCGTTATATACGAAAATAATAAATGTTATTACAGTATAGCAGAGGGAAACAAAGGATGCTTATGAGTATCCAATTCATAAAACCAAAATCAGAGGGCCAGCTTAATTCTGGACTTTCAATCTGAAAAGCAAACAGAAGACTACAAAATGGCAGGCGTAGCTTTTCTCTTGGCTGTTTAGTAGTAACCTTTCAATAGTATGTGCAGCAGATTTGCCTTGCAAAAAAACATTCCTAAGCATAACAATAAGGTATTATATGTTATTTACTCATCCTTCAGTGTTGTGTTCTTGTGTTTTTCCATATATTTATTACTGTTATAATTCCTTCATTACATTGATTATGGAAAAGTAAATGGGAAACATCACACTGACTGACTGCAGTTTGACTCATAAAATCTTCTCCTCAATTATTCTTTATTATCTCTACATAAAATGAAATACATATCTTACATTAATTTGAACATAATCATACAACAATACAGAAGCATTGCTTAAAGTTGTTTGAAAGCTTAGTTGTGTGTATGAGAAGAGATCCAACTACAACCTGTATTTCAAAAAAATCCTCAACTCTGTGGTTTAAACCAGTTAACCAGTAACAGTATCTATAAGGTGGCTGGGTCAGGCAGCAAGTATTTCACACACAACTGCTACTAAGCAATTCATTTTCTTTACTGGGATGCGCTGGGATGTGATGTTTTTTGTTCTTTTCTCTATTTTGTTTTTTTTTATTTTTTTTTTATTTTATTTTTACAAAACACTTCCACTTTCATGTTTCAGTGGTTAATTGCACTTTGGATTAAAAAAATAAAATTTTCATCCTCCCACTGGCAGGTTTATATCAGCTTTGGCTGGAATATAATGGCATTCAGATGGAAGAACACGTTCAGAAAGCAAAGGTTGGAAAATTCAGTCTTTATGGTCAAATTGAAACACAAGCATTTCTTGGGGTGTTGTATACTTGTTGGATTTTGATTGTTTGTAAACAGAGTAACCTTTACAGGTAGTTGTTAAACACTCTTTTTGAAACTTCACACAATTGCATAAGTAAAAATATTGCTCAAATTAACAAAGTTCTCCATCATGTAGTTGTCTAGTCCTGTTAGAATTAACCACTCTAAGGTCGAAGAGTGCCATTCCACTTAATGTATAGGTCTGTGCATGTAGATTTCTCTACCAAAACATTTTCCTGAGAGATGTTTTGCATAAGACCACGTTAATTAAAAAATTTCACACATTGAAATGTATACACTAAACTCTAAAATTCTATCTTATATAAAACACAGTAATAAACTTTTGAAGTCAAAACTTGTCAACATATTAAACAGTTGCAGGCACAGCTTGAGTTCAGTGCTCTCAATTGCCTTCCACCAGTTGTTTTTGTAAACTAGAAGACATAAGAAAACAGTGTTAGTGCATTTTAGGAAACTCAGATTCCCCAAGAACACATTATTTCAATTTCTAAAGATGATAGTTTCCAAAACAACAACTCTAAATGCTAGAAGCAGTTCATACGGATTTCAGAACAGGGAAAAGCAAATTAGTTGTTTATGCAGGGCTATGTCTTGCTTCAACAAAGCCAATCTCATCCTAGGAAAATTCTGAAGAGATTTTTTTTTAAAGAAAAAGGATCTATCCCTGGCAGAAGTCAAGTACTGAAGGGCTTCAACATTTCTAAAAGGCCAACTAGCAAAAGAAGCTGCAACTTGGTTTAAAGCCCAGAAATCAAACAGCTGTTATTAAAGCAAAATTACCCATGCTTAAGAAGTCTCCATTGAGAATCCAAAATAAAGAAATACACTGCAGTTATTTGCTGTCTCAGAGACCAAATTTCATACTAAATTTAAGGTCACACAGTAATAAGGATTTGTAAAGCTATTTTGAAATGGCAAATTCCGAAAGCGAAGAGACATTTGTGCCCACTAGATCTATAATGAAGACATTTTAAAAGCGCTCAAGCTTAGGCAGCAGTGTTGCAGACCTGAGCTGAAGGGACCACTGGGCACAACCCTCACCTTTCCAGGTATTCTTTCACGTTGTCATAGCCATAGAACTTGGCCAAATGGATGAGCATCCCTGTGGCACAGCGACCATCACGCTTGCGGCAGTAACTGCAGTTACACACACCGCGACAAGGAGGACAGATCCAGTCCTGCAAGGAAGAATGGGGGTGTCATTAAAGGCCAGCTGTAGGTAGGGTTGTACCATCCTCTGCACTGCTCTAACAGACAGGAGTATGGCTTCCTTTTTGCCTAATTATTCAGGGTAATCAACAAGTCAGGCAAACTTGTTACACTTTCCACATACTGCAGGATTAAAATAAGATCAATTTTGTTTGCTTCAATAGGTCTTAATCTGCAAGCTCAAGCTCTCTGAATGATTTACTCATTATTAATTCAAAACAGAAAAAAGCACCTGTAATATTGCCTATCACTCTCAGGGTTTTGGATGTCATTGGATACATCTTTGAGAGACTGAGCATGATGATGTTAGATGGGACCAGAAGGGGCAGCAATCTCGGTGGACCAATTAGCAGAACTTTAAGCTAAATTCAATGGGGAAAGAGGACGTACTTTTAAGTGGCAGAGAAGAGCCAGTAAACATTGTCATTACAGGAAGCAGCAGCAAAAAAAAAAAAAAAAAAAAACCTCAGATTTGCCCCAGAGAAATGTGGGAGAGCTCCTCCAAGAGGGTAACATGGCCAACTGCCCAGTTGAAGTGCCTCTACAGCAATGCACACAGCACAGGGAATAAGCAGGAGGAGATGGAAACCATGGTGCAATTATAAAATTACGAACTAATTGCTACCAGGGAAACATGGTGGGATTTATCACAAAACTGGAATATCATGATTGAAAGCTACATGTATTGTAGAAGGGATAGACACGGGAAGAGGGCTGAGGGACTTGCCCTCTATGTTAAGAAGTGGACAGTCTCTGAAGAGCTGCCTCTGAGAACCAGCCATGATCACGTTGAGAGCTTTGGGCTAAAATTAGGGACCAGACCAAGAAAGGACATCTGGCTACAGTCTACCTACAGGACACTTGACCAAGGAGAGCTTGTGGAGAGGCCTTCCTGCTTCAGCTACAAGAATCACAGAATCATTAGCACTGAAAGAGACCTCTGAGATCACATAGTCCAACCTCCCTGCTAAAGGTTTTCTAGAGCATGCTACATAGGAAAGTATCCAGGCGGCTGTTGAATATCTCCAGAGAAGGAGACTCTACAACCTACTTGGGAAGCTTGTTCAGTGCTCTGTCATCCTCAAAGTAAATAAGTTTTTTTTCCTTATGTTCACATGGAACATCCTGTGCTCCAGTTTGTTCTCATTATCTCTCATTGTCACTGGTTATCACTGAAAAGAGCCTGGCCTCATTCACTTGACTCCCACTCTTTATTTATAAGCATTGATAAGACCCCCTTCTCAGTCTTCTCTAGGCTGAAGAGTCCTAAGTCTCTTAAGTCTTTATTCGTAAGAGAGATACTCTAGGCTCTTAATCATCTTAATGGCACTACACTGGACTCTCTCTAGAACTCTCCTGCTTTTCTTGAAATGAGGAGCTAAGAACTGGACACGCTACTCTATATGTGGCCTCACAAAGAGCAGAAAAGAAGAATCACCTCTTCCTAATGCAACTGCAGGATACCATTGGCCTTCTTGGCCACAAACACACACGGCTGGCTTGTGGACAACCTGTTGCCCACCAGGACACCTAGGTCCTTCTCTGCAGAGCTCCTTTTCAGAAGTTAAGCTAAGTACAAAAAGATTGATTCTGCCAGATACCTTTATGTGCCCATGAGTCCCATTTTCTGGCTGTCGTATATGCATACTCCTTGCTCAGCGTATCAGGGGAGTCAAAAAAACCAACTCTAAGACATTTAGGTACCCCCTCCTCCTTTTTTGTCACACTTAAATTTTTACCATCTAGAACCTGCTTGCTTTGCAGGCCACATTACTAAAAGCATAAAAAGAAAGCACTTTTTGATCTTGTTCCATAAGGGGACAGATTTCTTTTCTCAAAAATTCTCATGTTTTCTCTCTCTGCTGTCTGGTATGCAACTGGAGCTTGGAAACACTAGGACAGATAAGCTGTAACATAGGTCCAGTACTTCCCCCTTGCACTCCAACAAAAATCAGCATCAGTCCCAATGGTACTGCAGACCTTAGAGTAAAAGGCTTTAAACCACATTACTACAAGCATACATTCAGCACAGCTTAATACTAAATCATATTACTTATACTTTGTTCCCAAACCTGAAACAATACTTACTGGATCAAGCAGTGCTGATTTCACATCTTCCCCATATCTGTTTCGAAGACACGGTCCACAAAATTGCCCCCTTACACCTCCACAGCCCTTGTTGCGACAGATGGTCTTTGTATCAATTGTCTTTTGTCGACACTGGTGGCAAGTACTGCCCTAAAAAAGTTGAGAAGGAGGAAAAATAAGCATGTGTCAAAGGCACCTTAAATGCTTAATTGGTTAACAATCCTAATACATCCGCTGATAGAAAAGCACAGACTTCAAACCAAACTAAAATTCAGCAATGAACATCTTAGTAAGAACTATAAGTTTTGTCATTATTATAAATTACATAGTATCTCAGAGCTGGAGATTTTACAGAAACAGTGCCTGTCCTTAGCTTTAGAGTCTCAGACTCCATGCAGCTCATGCTACAGTTCTTATTCCCTACCCCAATTTGGCAGTAAGCTTATTTATGGTTATTGCATACTTAGAAAATAACTATCTCTGCTAATACAGCAGCGAAGAATAAAACAGTAAGATGATCTGTCAGCTTTTGATGATTATTAATAATAGCTAAATCAGATAAAGGAAAGGAAGGGTTCCAGCAACCTAGCTGGAAACTAGCCAACCCTTACAGAAATGTAGTTTCTTGAAGGTATAAAGGACAGCAAGGATCAATGGCATTTAGCTGTACAACCACAACAGCAACAATTAAATAAGAACGAAAGATAATAGGTTTTCAACTCTTATCACTGAAGAGCCATAGCTGTAACAACTTCCATTTCATTCTGTGGCAAGGAAGCATCTATTTGCAGAGGCAAAAATTTGTCGGGACAGTATTAATCAGCACAAGCAAGTCCAAAGAAGACTGTCAACACTTTCAGGTCCTGCTTGTGCAACACAGTAGCAAGAGCTACGCTCTCCAGAACTTCAGGAAAGCACCTTTCAGCAAGCATCAGATATGCTGTTAGAAGACCGTTAATGGACACCGTACAGAAAATATTAGCCACTTACTAGAACTTTGTCATAGATTTTGTCTTTAACAGTGATTGCAATGTTGTCCAAGTCATCCTCAGTAATATCCTCCACTGGACGGTAAGATGAATACTTTGATGATCTCCTCCTTTTGCGCACGCCACAATTCCCCTGTTAAACAAACTAATCTCAACACCTTTTGTCTGGTGGCATGAAGACTGTCACCACACGTGATGACAAATTATGTCATTTATAATGCACATGTAACTTAGTGGGTATAGCCTACAGGCTCACGGATCATTGAAAGAACCGGGAGTAGATTTGAGCAACTATCCAAACCCACTGGCCTGTTTTCTCTCCCCTACTCCCCAGTCACTTCTCTACTCCACTTATTATTTAGTCTGTTTAGTTATCCCTTCTTATGGTTATCTCCTTGTTACTTCTGCTTCCACAAAGCCCATTTTTCTGCTGCTTTTCTTTGCATTCCCTGCACACCTCTACTAATTTCATACTACTTTCCTCACAAAATTAAATTATAGCCACTTGCCTTCCCCAAGCTTCATTCATTCGGTTTCCTAGCATGTTCTCATATTGCTTTCACCACAGACAATCTAATATTCCACTAAAAATCTTTACATAAGTTTTAGTTTAGTCCAGCCTTTCATTATTATCTTGCTAGTTACGTGGAAAAGAGTCCTCTACTCACTAAATGCTCTTTTTGTCTTTCATAGATTCTCTATAATCCTGAATCATGGATCATCATTATATCCATCAGGATATTTCAATCATGTATGTGTCTCATCTAATCCTGAGCCTCCCCCCCTACTCCATCTTTGTCTTTCATCCTAAGTCAGATCTGCTTTTTCCAGAACAGAGCAATTTTCATTCCATGTTTTTTAGAGGCCAAGTTTCTGCTATAATTGTTCATCTATGGACAGTGCTCTGGAACTGGGAATCCAGTCCCCAGTATATACAGATACAAAGTAAGCCTTTTTCATAAAGACTATGTGGTAAATAAAGCCAAGACAAATGCAGATGGTTTGTTGGTGCAGATTCCCTTCACTCTCAGTTTAATTATGCCATTCCTAACCTCCCTCTGGTATTTCCAGAGAGGAGTTCTTGCTATTTTTTCCTGAGTCTGAAGATTCACCTTACCACTCCATTGTCTTGCCACTCAAATGCCTTATACATTTGAGTTCTAACAACTTTCAGACAACAAACAAACACTAGAACCTAAGTAAACTGTCTTGTTATACTTGGACAAGATAAGTCACAACTAGAGCCAGAAAATGGATGAAAGTTGAGGCAGGAATGCCTGAAGACAATTTCTATTGCTAAGAACAAACCAAAGGTTCTCGTTAACTTCCTCCAGGAAGTGATGTCTACCCTAAGCACTGGCCAACAATCTATATGAATGTTCCTCTCTACGGAAAATATCAAATTCTAGCAAATACCACGCTCAGGCTCCTCTTCAAGAGGTTTTCTTGTTTATAGCTTTGCAAGTGTTCTGCAAATCTGACAGCCGACATGGTAAATTTTTCCAAGGCAAATTTCTCAGGTGGACGAGCATTTCTGGTTGGGTTCATGCGACGTGTTATCTGGCCTTCAGAAAACGTCCTCCTTGGTATTTTCTTCTGTTTCTAGAATCAGGAAAAAAAAATCTAGTGATTGTAATTTCTAGTATTTTTCAGTTTCATCTGTAGTGTTAAACACCAGAAAGATTTCAAAGTCTGTTGCACTAGCGCTTTTATGAATTCATTCTTCTTCCACTCCTTATCCACATTTATTATGCCGGTTAAGCCGACAATTTCTAGCAGATAGAAAATTTTCCCTACATGCTATACCTTTTTGCTCCTTTTAAAAGACCAGTTTTCACAGTCAGATTATATTTCAATTAACACCACAGAACTGTACCAAAACTTTATGGATGGCATATTAAGCTTACAGCTAGTTCTCACTGCTCTTCGGCAGCTGAAGGTTCGGAAGCTCCCACAATACGAACAAACCTTTAATGAATAAACCAAAGTCCAGGCTTTCTTCCATATTTTTCATCTTAAAGGGTCACGGAAAGAGCATGAATAAATCTCCTCTTCTACATTCCAATGAATGGCAACAATCTCTTGGTATTATCAGACTTAATAATTATGGAATAACTGAATTCATGCAACAGGAGTCCTGCATGGGCCACCTACTGTAAAATTATCCAGAAAAGTGTCACTCTGCTACATCTGACAACTTCAACAAGATGAAAGAAGTTGTATCTGCTTGCCATCATATTTCCTTAGCAAGAAGTGAACGACACTTTACAAGAAGAGAGGTTGGAAGTCAAAAAACAAATAGAAAGGAAACTAGAACGTTCCTGATGCCTTTTCGACCCCTCAAATAAGGACAATAAATGAAAGCAACATGCTATAGAAATATAACCATTCCTTGAATACACAGACACACATTTAGCCACAGCTAAATTCAAGATTTGCACAGACTTCGTAATTCTGATTCACATTACCACTGTCACACAGCAGCATTTACATACTGGTTTTCTGAAGACATGGCTCTTCAATTTTACTTTACATCTCTTCAGTTTGTAATGTGAAAAAACATTACAGACAGTAATCTACTTCTGGCTAAGAAAAGCTACAGTATCACTATCCTAGTTTCATGTTGAAGTGGTTGAATTTTATCAGCATTGGGAAGTGTGGATTTTAAGAGAAAAGTAAAAGAAAAATTAGCTGGGAAATGTAAAGGATCTAAACACAAAGGAAAGCAATTTTCCTAATTTGCACAAATGCAGGTATCTGTCTAGTATCTCAAAAGAATTTCCATGACAAAAATTATAAAGTAGCACCTAATCCTGGTCTCCACAGTTCTTCATACAATTATCTTCTAAAACACCATTTCCTCACAAAAGCTTCAGTATTTGAACAATACCAAGAGCAAATCCAAAACAAAGTAACCAGAACCAAGGAAAACCCAAACAGAAGTTGGTGAAAGTGTTTTACCAACAAGCATATTAATCAAAAGTCTAGCATAAATATCCATCACCTCTAGCCAGTGCACAGTCTTACCGAAGGAGTTGAGGCAGGTGTCTTCACTGGGAATAAGTCAGGTATGGAATTCAGTTCTGCTAGTAACTGGGCAAGCTGAAAGAAATAGTAGTATCATATTGAAAAGTCACTACAAACTTGCATATTTTTGACAGGCATCATCCAGTCTTTGTATGCACTCTGAGAAATACTTGAACGCATTAAATTTCAGTGCATGAAACATTTCAATAGGCACTTAAATAAAGTGGGGCTCAAAAAAGGGGCTCATTCATGTACAAGTGAAAAAAAAAATCCAGAGTTTTGCAACTTCACAGCTTCCATTAATTCTTACTGGAATACAGCAGCTAATATTACATTCAATCTTGTCTAAACAGCACTGAAAAAGAGTGTCCTCAAAACTAGTGAAGTTTACAGTGGTAAAATTGGAATTAAAAGGAAGGGTGGAAGCAGACCCAAGATTTGTACAAAGAGTGCCTGGAGGCTACAACGCATCCTGGAACAATGCAAAACTGGAGGATTCACAAAAGACCTAAAATCAACACACTACAGTGCTAGATTTGCACACCACCATGAAAATTAAGAGATCTAGTGGAATTTTAGACAGGGGGAAAAGCAATTGGCAATTATTAGTCTCACTTCTCCCTTATCTACATACACCCTTTCAGTAGTAGCAGTAAAGTATAATTAAACACCACATTCCACATAATTGAAAAGTTATATTTATAATCCTTAGCAGTTTTGGGCAGGCTTTCCAACCAGTGAGTACAGAAGACCCCTCAGATACAACAGGTAAGTAGAAACTCTATTGAATAAACAACAAGAATGACCTGAAGGAACCCGATGGTTTGCTGACAGGTTCCAAACATAAGCCTGTAACATGGATACCTGTAACAGCGTTCACAGTACTGTTACAGTGCCCTTTAGTCTTACCATGGCTTTATTTTCTTTAATATTCATAGCTCTTTTAAGCAGAGCACTGGAATTTTCTTCTTGTGTTTCTTTTATGTCTTCTTCAGATTCTGAAGCAGAGCCCTCTAGTTTGTCCCATCGCTTGCAATTTCTTTCTTTTGAAAGAGCAGTGGAGGGTTTATTGTCCTTTAATGGTAGGTTAGGAAAAGCTTGTTCAGGCACTTTTTTCTCAGAAGACTTCCTGGTTGGAAACTGAAAGGCAACACGAAGACCAAAGCTTCTTCTTTTGGGAGATACTTTCTTCTTTGCCTCTTCCTCCTCTTCTCCTTCAGTACCCAATAAATTACCACGTTCTTCATCACTCAAGTCTGACACCATTGCCTACGGGCAGGAAGAACCATGTTATATTTGCTGCTATGACACAAAATGTTATTTTTAATCACTAATTCTAGGCAGCAATTTCACCATCCAAGTGCTACAGAAATTCACCCAAATCAACAGGTTTTACAAAGCTAGCAGCATTCAACTTCCCCCAACACAAAGTCTGCACATTAATGCACAGATACTACAAACAAGGCTATCAGGAACAGTATTGCCTAGCAGTCAGCATACAAGGAGGGGGAGTTCTCATTTCTAATATGAGATACTGCACTCAATGAAGGTGGGGTTTTTTCCCCTTTTTCAATATAATACGTATATTACAATATTCTTCAGTCTGTATAATGAACATCACGGTGCATCACTAACACTGACTGTAAGATAGAAATTTACACAGAGAAAAAAAGGAAAAAAAACATCAACATATACATACTGCCTTTACTGGAACTACTTTCCTCTTCACATCCTCCCCACTAGAAGCAAAGCCTTCAAATGCATCAGTTTCAGAATCAGTGTCTTCAGTGAAAATCTTCTTCAGCTCTTCAGTAAGGTATCTGGACTGGTATCGAATGCCCTGTAAAAATACCAGCCAGCTATAAGAAACCGTCATACACAAAATAGTGACTAGTTAGAATGAACATGTTCAAAGGCTTAATCAAGTACCAACTAGATGATACATACCGTGAAGACACCTTGCAAGCAAACCTTGTCAAAAGAAGAAAATAAGTAGAAAACATTCAGAGTTTCAGCTCCGAGTTATTTTAACTTATTGAGTTGGGTTTTTTTGGTCATTTTGAGCACAAGACTAACTGAGCTTGGTCTCATGGTAGAAACTTGATTACTTTGTCCTCTACTACTACACAGTAAAAATATTATGAGTTTGTTGTGTTTGTCTCTTCTGGGAGGAAAAAAAAAACAAACACAGGCCTTAAATGGCTTTGTATTGAAAATATTAAAGAAAAAGATAAGAAAACTGAGCCACAAGCACAGGAAGAAAGAGTTCTCCTTTTTCACTTCACAGGAGAAACAGAACTCTTTTCTGGGTTTGCCACAGAAGTGCTAAAGGCTCCCGAAGATGGAGTCTGTTCCTTCTTACACTGTTACACCTTTACTGAAGCAACAGATATCTACAAAAAAAAAACCAAAAAAACAAAGCACTCAGTAGTCTAACTAAAATCCCTCCACCTTCCAACTGCTCAGCTTCCCTTTAGCAGTGCAGTTCACTTCTACTGTTCAAATGAGTTCTAGACTGACCCCAGATTCTACCCACAGACTAGGAAATGAAATGCCAGTCCATGAAAGAATAAAATCTCATTAGAATGCTTCCCAGTACATGTATATTCACATACCAAATACAGGACAAATCCAGTGCTTATTTTGACATCTTTAAACACAGTGAATTTACTAAATCAGAATTGTATTTCCATGCTTCTAATCAGAATCAGCAGACCATTTGTCAATTCATCTCTGAGAGTCCACCGAAATACCTGTTCATAGTAGGAACATGCATGTTCACACCACACCTGCTTTTTGAGAGCCTACAACATTCATTTAAGTTTCTTTCCCCAGTTTTCCTCTGCTGTGACTTCCTCCCACCTAGGATACAAAAATGACCTTTCATATGATGCAATTGCTGAATATCTTTATTGTTCTCTTAATTCCCTCCTATTCCTGACTTTAATTACACGCCTGTTTACATTAAGATAATATCTGGTGAAAAACATACAGTACATTCAGTGAAAATACTTACAGAGGAGTAAGAGGGGGGAGCTACAACATACGCTGTTTCTTTACATTTAAACATCTCCCTCGAGTTATTATGGATAATTAGAATGAGTTTTCTGTGAGCAAAACTGCTTAACTCTTTTGTTGATAGCTGCAGTGCAGCTGTTTGAGAAAGGAACAAACACAACAGGGAAGTTAAAGTGAAATTGCGTTTCTCAGAGGCAAACAGAAGTTTGTATGTATTCTGTGTTTCCTTGAAATTCCACAACGAAGGATGAAGAGTGGCTGGGGGGGGGAGAATCTTAATTAGTTTGTTAGCCAAAGTGGCTGAAAATAATGCACCTAAAGCTATGCCATGTGAATAATGGTCTGCACACAGTGAAATAAGCATCAGGGATACCTATTGCAGAAACTTGAAACTCATCAGAAGCGCAGAGATTACGGGAGATGGAGTGCAGAAATCTCAGAGGAAAGACAGAGACATTGGTCAATATTTATGAATGCAATTGTTCATCGACAACCAAGGGATTGCCTCATGCAGGAAGATCCCACTCCACATCTGCAAGGCAGCTGCCTCACCTCCTCCCAGCCACCACTGCATTTTTTCTGACCTCACCATTTTTGCTCTTCACACCAAATTCTTGAATTTTTTATTTTTACTCAAGGAACCTAAAGGGAAGCCTTCTGCCTCTCTGGGGCATGGGTAAGAGATGTTACTAGAAAACTCATTAACGTACTACAGACCTCTAATTATTACCCATTAATGAGCTTTCATCTCTGAAGAATCATCACGCAGGCAATGTTCTCCTTTATCCTCCCAGCAGCAGAGAACACTACTGAGAGGCTCAGGCAACCCCAACTGATCAACATATGGCTGGAAGGCTGGCATCACTGGCCAAATTTTGAGCTTTGTTTGGAGTTATCAACACAACATCAGGCCTTCTTGATGCCTGATGGGATGCACCTTTCTTAGAAGAGAAAAAGGATTTTTCTGCAGGGCTTTAAACAAGACTGAAGAGGGAAAGGGATAAAAATCAGTCTCAACAGTGATAAACTACAGAATGGCACACCAACATTTGAGGGACTAAGAGCTAGTGAGATCCTTCACTCTTCTCCACAAGATGCTAGGTATAATGAAGCACTTTTGAATGATTGTACACCAACGCAGGCAGCATGAGGAAGAAGCAAGAGGAGCTTTACAATAAGGATGGTGAGGCACTGGATCAGGTTGCTCAGACAGGTGGTGGATGCCCCATCCCTGAAGACATTCAAGGTCAGCCCGCACAGCGCTCTGAGTAACTTGATCTAGCTGTAGGTGTTCCTGTTCCCTGCAGGGGAGTTGGACTAGATGATCTTTAAAGGTCTCTTCCAACTCAAATAATTCCAGAAGGCTTGACTCAGTCCCAGAGCTATAACATCACTGGCTGAGTGAAACATGGGATGCAGAGTTCTGTGATTGGTATGTCATGATGGACAACTCTAGGCTATATAGGAAAGCCAGTAGAGGTGGGGTGGCACTTAAAGAAAGGGCTGAGCTCACAGCTGAAAATGATGCAATTGAGAGCCTGGATAAGGATTAAGGGATAAGCAAATGAAGTGTATGTCCTTGTAGGAGTCTGCTTTAGGACACCCAGCCAGGATGACAACATCAATAACTTGTTCTATAAGTAACTAACAGATACCTCCAAATCAGCCACCCTTGTCCTTATGGGTGAGTTTAACTTGACAGACATTAACTGGAAATATCTCACAGCTTATAAAAACAGGTTCAGGAGTCTCCTAAAACACTTTACAGATAACTTCCCGGTAGAGGTACAAAGGGAGCTGACCAAAACTTCAACCCTGGCTATGGGGAGAGCAGCTTCAGGCTGCTCACAGAACTAGCTAACAAGGTTCCCAGGGAACTGCAATGAGGTTCAACAGTGCTGACCTCTTTATCATCACCTCTTAAAAGCACAGGAACAGACAATTCCAAAATGTCAGAAGTCATGCAGAACTCAGTTTTAGGGCCAATTCTCTTTATTATTTTCATCAATGACTATGACACAAGACTTGAAGGTATACTAAGTTTGTGGATGACAATAAACAGAGGAGCTGTTGACTCCCTTAAGGAAGGGTAGAAAGGCGTTGCAGAGAGATCCTGACAAATTAAAGGGCTGAGCAATCAGAAACCATATGAAATTTAACGAGAGAAAGCACTGAATTCTGCACCTGGAATGGGACATCTCCAGCTACTCGTACAAGATGGGTGACATCAGACTGGGGAGCAGCCCCACGGAAAGGGATCGGGGGATTCTGGTGAGAGCCTGCAGTGCCAGCTGTAAATTCTGAACACATCTCACTTGGAGCAGAGAATACTGTGGGATTCCTAGAAGCACACGGTAACAGTACTTAGCACTTACACAACGCTTTCTATCATAGGATTTTAAAACCCTTTGCAGCAGAGATCATTATTGTAACCTCCTTCTCATACACTGAGAAACCAAGGCAGAATGAAGTAAAGTAAGGTGCCTGCAGTCACCAAGCAGGCAGAGAAGCACAGGATCCCACACAAGAACCTACCACCACTTCTTCATTAATCATTCTGCACGCCCAGCATGAAGCCACAAATGTAACAGCAAGCCACCACCTGGCTATTTCAAGCCAACAGAACACCCACTGAGCAACAAGATCACAAAGCGACTCAGAGCTCAGCATATTTCACTTCTTAAGACACCACATATCCCCGTAGTGTAGACTACAGTTCTATTTCCAAACAGCTTCCACATTTCGTACAGATCTCTCCTGACAGTATTTGCTCAGAAATAGTACACACAGTACATACATCAGCAAGACTCACTCTGTTTGTTCCCTTTGCTGAAGACAAGGAAGATGACTAGTGCTAGCAATGTTTAACATGACGGGCTTCAAAACAAAACAGACTGTACTTCAGTAAAAACTCTCTTGCAGAACATCAGGCCACATCTAGCAAGTATTTAAGCTTCTAAAAGATTGAAAACTGAATCTTCTGGCAGCCAAGACAGCAGATCAGTCTTTCCTTGCGAACAGAGCAGGTACTTCCAGACACCAAATAAGAGAAAGCAAAACATCAAATAATCAGGATTATCCAAGCTATAACTAAGACAGAAGAGAACTAGCAAATCTCAGAGACAGCCTCAGCAATCCATTCCTACCCTAGATTCAAAGAGATCGTGGATGCCCCATCCCTGGAGGCATTCAAGGCCAGACTGGATGTGGCTCTGGCAGCCTGGTCTGGTGGTTGGTACCCTGCACATAGCAGGGGGGTTGAAACTAGATGAGCATTGTTGTCCTTTTCAGCCCAGTTCAAACCAGGCCATTCTACGATTCTATGATTCAGGAGGGGGGGAAAAAAAAAAAAAAGGGCATCAAAACTACCATAGCGGTCTTCAGACAACAACCTCTGCCTGGAAGCATCATTTTGGAACCCCAGAAAATCTTCAGTGTCACTGAGGGCATTTAAACTACCAGTTACTCCTTTGGATATCTGTTTCCAATTCAAAACAAGACAGAAGATATGAATCAGACATGCCAATTTAATAGAAAAACTCAAACTGGCAGCAGCATAACTTATTTTTACATTCCTATTCAAGTGCAAACATACATTACAAAATAAACCACACGTAGCAAAACTGCATCTCATTTAACTGAACTCCAGAAAATTTGGTGCAGGCTGTTTAAATACAGACTTCAGATTTTGGAGGAAAGGGGATGTAATACGGAGACTGTTAAACTCCACAACAGTGCTTCTCAGACACAAATATACACACACGCCCACATCTTGCAAGTGCTGAGGTGCGGCCTTTACTTGTAGTGAAACCTATTGCTACTCCTGAGCTTTTGTTGCCCTGTGATAAGAGAACCGAGGATCATGCATTCAGATGCAATGAAACGCTGAAGAAGTACAGAAAAACCTTACCATTTTACCTGGTAACAGCACCATTACACATTTTAGCCATCACTTAGATAACTCCAAAATAAAACCAATGCAACTCCTGTTCCTCCTTCATTATTTATCTGGAGTTTTTTCTGAGACACTTGGTAAGAAAGGGAAAATGCGGATTAATCAAGAATGCTTGTTTGCTAGAAGCTGCAGACTTAGCCACCAAGAAGCACTGCCAAAGGCACTTCCCGAGGTGACAAAAGTCACTGTGTAAGAGTCCAACTTTGGCCCAAGCACCAAAAGAAACTTGTATCACCAGAGCTGAACATTTCCTACCATCATGTACTTCATCAACCATTTCAGGTAAGCCTCTTCATCACAGGTTACTAAGGAAGCCTTCAGCCAGCTCTCACCTAGGCCACGTTAGGATTTGTGAGTGGAAGGACAGAGTGAGAAGGCACAGCCTTAAAAAACAAGGCAGAAGGCATTTTGCACTCACTAACCTCCTACTCCTTCCTCCACTGAGTTTCAGAATGCAGTTTTCACACACACCACTACCAGTCTGCCATGCACAGAGGTGCTTGAGGAGGCAAGTCCAAATTGCTAACCAACACCCAGACATTCATTTCCTACATCCCCAAGCAAGGTCTGCATCTTATGCACACTATTTTTCATTACAACAAGCCTTTTTGTTGTTTGCAGTGCTCGACAGCCATTGCTCTAGGTAGATCTCAGATCTCAGAAGTGAGATAAGCAGCCAGCTAGCAAGGAGTTCCTTACCCATGATCTTGTACACTTGACCATAGCTTTGCTCTCTGAAATAAACACAGTTATGGGCATACGTGTGCTTAAATTCACTCTTACTCTGCTTTTCTATAATCAATGTAGACTTCAAAATGGATTTACTATTGCTTGCGCAAGAGCAGAATTCATCTCTAAACCAGTGACCCTTGCAGGCACAAAACAGCACAACACAGTGCGCTGCCACAGAAGTCATACTGTCTGTATTTGAACTCTCTTGGTTATATTCTCACCCCCATCTCTTAAAGCAAGCTGCCAGAATTTAGTTCCACTGCTATGACAGAATTCAGACAGTAGAGCACAACCTTAAAAATGAAGCACTGTGTATTTTAACGGCAAAACACACAAGGAGCTGTGAGCTTCTTGTTATAAATTGCTTCCAGGAGCCACAACGTTCCTGTGCTAATGTACAATTGAGTTAGCCACTGCTGCAATTGCTGTGTGCTTAATTCCTTCTTTGTCTATTGTTTCTGCATCTTCACCAGAGAAGCCGTTATGGAAGTACAATTACCAATTTTAAACAAAGGAAAAAAAATCTTCTGTTGAAAAAGTTTGTGTGTTCTCAAATACCAAGGTACTGATTTAAGTAGCCTACTGCAGAACTTCAACAGTTTTTTGGTGTGTTGCTCTCTGCAGTCTGTCAATGAAGAATCCCATTAAGTCATCAGTGAGCCCCCATTTTTACATAATGGCTTAGATTAATGGCAGAATACCAAGTACACCTAAAATGGACTTAATCCATTAATAAAATGGACTTAATCCAAGGAGTTTAAAAACTTACTGAATTAAGGCTTGCATCCACCCCTACAGAACCATATCTCTACGCAAAGTCGGTATCTCCATCAGCACAAATCTGATATCAAACAGCTCCTATAAGTAATTGGGATGTGAATTAAAGAGTATTTCTGCTCCTTAAATGGGTGCAGGCTTCAGGTGTAATTTCTAATTCACTGTGAAAAAGCAGTGCCTCCAAACGGGCCTTTATTAACCTTAAAGTCCAGACCACAGGTTTGCTCACCCACAGCAGACCAAAGTTAGGCAGAGACTCATCTACACACACCTCTGCACCTTCCTTTAGATGAACTACACCTCTCAAGTCAACGTTATGACCAACATAAGCAAACAGATATCAAAGATGAGCTAGCTCTTGGAAACCTCTGCCACAATGAGTTCTCCATTTCTTGTCCTCGAAGCCACTTGCTTAGTGTTGCTAGTTATTATTAACTTTCAACTAAAGCACATTCAGAAACCGATTCATAATCAGCATCCGAGCCTATCATTTTAACTTTGCCAACAAAGTGTCATGTACAAAGAAAGAAAATACACACATGCCTAAACAAAGATGTTAAAATAGTACTCTAAGCACTTGATGGATGCAGGCTCTTTAAGACAGATTCTTTTTTTTGCTACTAAACCTCAAAAAAAAAAAAAAAAGACAGGAAGACTCAGAGGTGATGAACAATTCAAGCTCACTCAGAGAAAATATTTCAACATGAAAAAGCCCATAGAGCAAATGTGCAAAAGCCCACAGAGCAAATGGAAGTCTGCTATAATGTTGCAGATTTTAGAAATACTGTCTTTTACAGATAACAGTTACATAAAGTACTAAAATTCAAGTGAAATCTGAAGAAAATACACAGAAAAAGTATCATCCTTGATAAGAAATATGTCTACTGAGCCCAGTTATTTTAGCACTTAAAATACCATTACTCCTTTCAAGCACCCACAAAGCACTTCTCAAAAGCAGAATACTACCCGCTACCAACAGCATGCAATCCAACTATTTTCAGAATTACCACACGTGAGTACATTTTTACTCAGCAGGAGATGAAAGTTCAAGCTATTCCCATCTCTCGCATTCCCCTTCTTTAGATCTGCAGAAAGATCACAGGTGCACACAGAATACCGTCAAATCAGGCAGCTTGCCATGAGAGATACTACTGGGAACTGAGAGCACATAGTTCATTTGTGACAGAGCTGTCACCAGAGGCAAAGCACAAGGAAGGAAAGCAAGGCTGAGAGGGATGTCAGATCTGCTGCTGGCACTCCCCACACAACTGATGGAAAGAAAGGCACCTGAGGTCTCCTACAGTCCCAAGGTTTCTCTAACTACTGTCCCCACAAATTCCTCCTGTGTTAGGCAAAAACAAGAAGAAAAGCCTGAGGCAAGATGTTTTACTTTCCACATCAACAGCAAGAATTCTGATGTCTCCATTTGAAAGTCAACCATACTGATTCCAAAAGCAGATGCAACTTCTCATTCTGCAAGGCAACCAGCCAGGTTTTCCCAGTCAGGTCAAAAGGAGAACACACCTGCATGCACACTTCGACTTCTGGTGGATACCTGTATGCCACTGTCTGCCCTGTAACAGGTTTAAATATTAGTTTTGGTCTCACACTTACACATTCTTCTGTAACAACAAGGGATCAGGAGAACATCATGGATGAGAGAGCAGGGAGCGATCTTTGCTTCTACTAGGCAAAAACAAAATAAAACAACAAAAATCCAACCAATTAATTAGGTTGTTTTCCTGTTTGAAGCAGGTGGCTAAATTCAGTAACGCTCAGCTTTGTTTACTCATTTTAGTCAAACTGAAGTAATCCCAGTTTAATATCAAATGAATGTTAACAGAGTCTAAACATGTGCAAACTCGCACCTCCATTTCCTGCTGGAAAACCTCAATTTGCTCCGAGCTGAGCACAGACCTAAAAATGCCACCCAAGGGCTGAGGTGCTGCATCCCCAAATAACAACTGAAGAGAGAAGCGCTTCAAATCTGACATTTACCACCATCATCACAGGAATGGAGGCCTCCAGCCAGAATGCTGTTGGGTGCCAAACCAAACCCCAAAGCTATTTACAAAAGCCTGATCTTCTTACTGGAACCATAATGGCAAACAGCATTGTACAGGTGCTTCATTTTAAACATCATGCAAAAGCAATGGAAGGTCTAGTCCTGTATGCAGGAGAATCACACAGTCAAAAGGACTGTGAACACCATCTGATCAGTCTGACGTAAGTGAAAACAATCCTTGCCCCAGTGAGGTATCAGAAGATGAGGGAGGGACCAGATGATCTCTGCTTCTTCAGAGAACCAGGGTGCTCAGCATGCTCCTCATGTCCAGGCTGCCAGGCCCAAGGCCCTGTGGGTGCTCTATCCATCAGCACTCCTGTAACCAGCTCCAGGAACCAAAGCTGCTGTGCCAAAACTTTTCCAATCAGCCTCTGGGACCGGGAACAGATCCAACAGTGCATCACAACTCAACACAACGCACTGACTGACTGACTTGGCAACTGCTTACAACAGGGGCATGCATTTACTCACATTTGATACTTACTGTACTAACTCAGCAGCCTGCATAAGCCACATCACCTCAGAGACAGGGAAACCTTGACCGCTACCTCTTGGCTCCGACAAACCCACAAGTCAGTATGCCACAAGGAGCGGGAACCATGGAAAGCCACAGGCCTTGCTGTGTCAGAAACGAGCTCCCACAAGGATCACAAGCACGCAGACAGACTTTGCAGCACCATGCGAGCAGCCCGAGGCCCTCTACACACTGGCAGACCTGAGGCCCCGAGCTGCAGAGCAGCCTCACGCACTCAGCTGGCAGGGACCAGAGCTCGCTTCGGGCATCGATCACACCTGCGACCGTTCCACCGCCTCCAACACCCACTGCGTTCACGTGGTTCAGCCGTGTGTCTGTAGCACCACGGCATGGACTCGCTTCCAGACTAAAAAGGGCAGAATTAGACAGACACTCCTTAAGGCTCTGCCCCTCGTTACACAAAGGGGACGCCACAAAACAGCCCAAAGCCACGCCGCCGCCTCCGCGCCCAAGGCGGCGCGGTTCAACCGCGACACCGGGCCGCCCTGTAGGAGGAGCCAGGGCAGGGCGCGGGGGGCGACGCGCCACGTGGAGGGGCCGCGCTTCACGGACTGTTTTGGCGCAGCACGGCAGGCGCCCCCCAGCCCCGCAGACAAAGGCCGCTGCCGAGGCGGGAAGCACTTCGCCGCCCGCCCGCTCTCCCGTCTCGGCCTGCGAGGGCTCTCACCTTGCCGCGAGTCGCCGCCGCCCGCGTTACCGGGCCAGCCGCCGTTGCCCGCGTTACCGGGCCAGCCGCCGTTGCCCGCGTTACCCGGCCAGCCGCCGCCGCCGCTCGCCCCCGCCTCACCGGGCCCGCCGCCACCCGCCTCACTGAGCCCGCCGCCGCTCGTCCCCGGCCGGTCGGCCGGCCCCGCCGCCGCCGCCCACGCCGCGCCATCGCTGCAGGAGTCCGCCGCGGGGAGCGGAGCGGAGGAGGACGAGGAGGAGGGAAGGGAGGAGCGCGGGGGGCGCCGCCGCCGGCAGCGCGAGCAGCGGGAGGCGGACGGGCGGCGGCGAGGAGGAGCCGGCCCGCGGCGGCGGGAAAGGCGGGGGTGGACCCAGCACGGAGGGGCGGCTCGCGGGCGGAGGGAGGCGCTGGGCCGGGGCCGTCCCCTCCGCCCTGCTGCGGCGGGGGTGTGTCTGCGAGCGAGGGGAGGGGATGCGCGCTCTGGTTTCGCCGAGTGAATCGCGGGCGCTGGGGAGGCGGAACCTGCCAGGAATGGCCTAGCCTGGCTCCGCGCCTTCTCGGGATTTAGCCGGTTGCGTGGTACAGGTGTGAAGTGAGAGCCTTAACCCAAAAAAGCACAACGGACGTGATGCGACTACAAAACCTTGGGTAAGCATAGAATCGTAGTATACCTCGAGTTGGAAAGGATGACCCATGAGGGTCATCGACTCCTGGATCTATGCAGGACCACCCAAAAAGTCAGACTAGAAGCATTCCCAAGCTTCCTAAGTCAAGCACTCATAACTTGCAGTTCTTATACAAGTGATCTGTAAAGCTTGTAGAATCAGTAATGCTAGAAAAGACCTCTACGATCATTCAATCCGATCACCAGCCCATCCACACCATGCCCACTGACCACATCCCTCAGTGCCACATCCACACAGCTCTTGAACAGCTCCAGGGACAGTGACCCCACCACCTCCCTGGGCAGCCTGTGCCACTGCAGCACCACTCTTTCTGAAAAGATATTTTTCCTAATATCCAAGCTGAAAAGATGAAACCACTGTGAGGCAGAGCTATTTTCTTCCAACAGCAAGTCAGCAGTTCAAATTCCAAACGTCCCAAAGGGTGGCATATAATAAAACCAGAAACTGCCCTGCAGTCTAGCTGAAATAAACCCATGACAAGTGTCTTTAGAGGTTTGCGCTGATAAAACCAAATCATATGAACCAAATGTACTTCCCCTTACAGCTTACCTTCCAACCCCGTGAGGAATTACCACACTAAAAATTGGTCATTTTGATTATTTTAATACTATCTGAACAGCAAAGAATTATGTTAAACACATTTTAATTTGGGGCACAGCTTCAAAATACGTTGTGTAGTTTGTCACTATCACGGGTTCCCAATCCTGATAGGGGATTTTAAATATTGTACTGTAAATCCTGACTTACAGTAAAAGTCAGATAAAAAATATTTTCTTGCTGAAAAGTGAAGGACAGATGAGAAACGATCTTTTCCTACCCCACTCTGAACAGTCAAATAAGTGGACGAAATGCTCCTCTGTGCAATATAGTATCTGATCCTAAGAATAACCAACATGGATAGATTCCCAAGGTGGACTTCCCATTGAAGTACCTCCAAGCTTTTATATTCCAGCCAAGGGGAGAGTATTTGTTAGCAGTGACTGTGAATAAAGTAGTTACAAGCACACAAAGACCTGTTAGCCAAAGCAGGCCATTTAAATGCTGGTATGCATTGCAATATCCACTACAGAGGCACCTGCAGTTGTCACTCAGAGTGCAGAAAGAAGGAGCTTTGTGGATAAGGTGGGGAGGAGTGGATTCAGCAGCAGAAGAAAAGCGGGAATTATGTATAATATCTGCTAAACTGAAATGCAGACTTTTTAAAATATGACAGAATAAAAATCTCTCGTGCAATGTGGAGCTCACGCATTCCCAAATGACGTGTTTTATGTGTTCGGTTGCTGACCCTGAATTCGGTTTTGTCGCTTGTCCCCAACAGTCTACATTATGAAGCACTTCATTTGTTAAAAGCTGTCAAGATGCTACCTTGGATTGTGAACAGCAGATTTGAGATGATTGTGTTGACTGTCCTGTGCTAAATTAGAGTGAATAAAATTGCGTTCTGTTACAATAGAGATGTGCAGCTATTATGCTGTTGCAAATACGTTATGAATCGCCTGGTAAGATCTTCTGCTATTTTATGCAATTTGTTTCTTTGTTTCTCTTTTTCTGTTAACTTTCCACTTTGTTTTATACTTGCACAACCATTCACAGCATTTTCCAGCCCTTTATGCTATCTAGTGCTCTTTATTTTCTTCTTTTAGAAGTGGAATTTCAAAAATTCCCTTAGTTTAATTTGTCTTCAGTTCTACCTGAAGCACTTAGCAACACGCATCTTCTGTCACTGAATTCCTGCCCATTTTCATTACCTCTTTTCACATTACTTCAAAGTTTGTCTTTCTAACCCCAATAGCTTTCATGTTATTGCCCTGCCAGTGGAATCTCATCAGCCGCTCAGATGAGGTTCAGCCAGATTCCAGGTACTCTTCAACTTCAGCCTTAATATATTAAGCCTGAACTATTTCACAACGACTGGGTCCAGAATAGCTTCTGACCTTGCTCATCATCCTGTGAGAGCGTTGCTGATAATGCCTCAGTCCAGGACTTCTGACTCTTAAACTGGATAATGAAGCTCATAACAATAAGTTCTATTTCAGCGATACCATTACAACCAGACTGTAACTTTCCAAACAGAACAAATGTGGACTGAAGGAATTACTAGCAGCTCTAGCTATGCGCATCCAGAACAGCACATCAATTTATGTCGACTGCCTCACTACCATCCTGATGCACAGTAAAATTACAGGACAGGACTGCCATTTTTCCAAAGTGGCCTTGTAAATGAAAAATTTGTTTGCTGTTAGTTTCAAATGAAAGGGTACCATTCTAGGTTATAATTCTGGACTTTCGTGCTGTAAATTCACCAAGCTGGATAAAAGCAAAAATCAGTCGTCATTCCTGAGCTCTGTTTTCACTGCTCCCTCCAACAGTCTCTGATTTGGGGGCCATTGTAGTCATGGCTGGGGGTTTTGCTCCTATCTTCCTGCCACCACATTTCCCCAAGACCTGTCAAGCATTTTAAGTAGCATGCACTTTCCCACACTTCTCAATGAATGCTGACATACCTAACTTAAAAGGATTACTTTCTGCTGTGAGGAATTGTAATCCTCTTTTCCTGCTCTGCAAATCCTCTAGTAAGTGAAAAAGAAAGGCCAAGATCTGTTCTGCTGTGCAGGGCAAATCACCATCCCAGAAAGTATAGAAGAAAACAACAAGTCTAAGATTTACTTGTGGTCACGCTTGTCCAGGAGCTGTGTGCCTATGTATTAACTCATTGGCATCTTTCATCACTATTTTTGGTGCTTCGATATTTTCTGTCCTAGTTTCTAATAGCTATATGAATGCATGAACAATTACTACATGAATGGTGCTCAGGACAAAACAAGTCTCTCAGAGTTGTCTACGAAGTGCAATGGATGCTGAATTGCCTTAATGCAAACACAGTTTTTAATAAGCTGCATTCTCTTAGCAAGCCACATACTTTTAGCTCATGTACAAAAACTAGCAGTTTTCCAAACCACTTGATATCAGCTTGTATAGTATTTTCAAAAGCCAACATGGAAGATGCTGGTGGAGGTGAAGGCTCATAATCTGAGAGTAGCTGATGCAGGAACATGAGCACAAATGTTCCTACTACTTTGATTTCCACCCACCCATCTCAAAACATTTCCTCACACCTAGTGGTTGTTCAACAAATTGGTTTGTGGGTGAAGCCGAGGATAAAATTTGGGTGATCTCACTGTGCCATCTGAGTCTGAAGCCTCAGGCTATTCCATTACAACAGCAACCTGAATACTGACAACTAGAGTCTTCCACATGCTCTCTCAGTTCCCTTAAAAGAGCTGCACAGTGGTTTGAGGGTTCAAGGGAGAGATGCTGCCAATAACATTTTCATTACTGAAAATGTTATTTAATTGTTTCAAGTTGCAAACTAGTATTTTGTTTCCAGTGATTCATAAGTTGATGAACCAGGATCAGTACCACATTCCCCGCCTTTCCATTACACTTGGACAGCAAGTTATACTCACAGGGCTGATGAACTCCAGCATCCACATTCCACACAAGAAGTATTGCCCTTTTCAGCACATTACTGCTACAGCAAAAAAATAAATAAAAAGTAAAAAATCCATGCTCCAACTTTGTGGAACCATCCTTAGCATTCTTGTCTTGATCTGATTCTACAAGTCTTCGGTCAAGGCAAGCAGTCAGTGTATCAGTCCTTGGTAGTATTAGTCCATTGATCCTAAAATTACTTGTTGATATTTGGGTGAGTCGTGTTTTTAGTAATTTTTGGCTGTATTTCAGCCCAATCTGACTGATGACTTCTTCCAAACTACCCATGGCAGGGTTGTGTTAATACTACCTAATTATTTCTTGGTGAATTCCACAGCATCAGCAGAGGTGGTCATTTCAGCTGGATATGGGAAATGCCTATCTCTTCCCTACCTTCCCAGCTATTCATCTGGGACAAATGAGCCTTACTGTTTGAGAGAAATGAACTTTGAATTCTCTCTTCAGAGGAAGTGTTGTTCTGTATGGTGTAAGCTGGGATCATCTGACCTTTCCCCTCCTTCTTTCCATAGATTAAAAAAGGCCAGGAACATATGGTAACATCCCATACCATCCACATTCTCTAGGGAGTTCTCTTCCTGACTCTATCCCCTATGATCTCTCATCCTTCTAATTTCTTTTGGAGGCTGATTTGTCAGTTCTGTAAATACTGCTAGAGATCACTGTTGTTAGTAACATAGATTTCCCCCAAGAATCTGCTCTGTCTCTATCAATCATCAGTCCACTTTAATATTTGAAACTGGGAGAGCAATCTGCTCTGACTTCTTACACCCAATGAAGTCTTTGTGTCAGTGCTTTTTTCTCATATGAATTATTAATATGAATTGTTACTTTTGGCAAACTCTGTTTCAGTTTTACTAAATATGAGTCAATTTTTGAGTTTTGAAAATACTTCTACAATCTGACAATTGAGAGGTCTCTCAACGTAATTCCATCTTGACTCCACAAGTTTTTCTCTTCAGCTTCTGGATCTTGTTTGGAAATCATCTGCATGATTGAACAAGTGAAAGCGTAGGCAATTACAACTTGCTTCATTTAGATGCAGAAAATGAAGGCATGTATGTACTAAGGCATTTCTTTGTTGCATTTAATTACCATGTACTTGGAGACCTGTTTCTTTAATAAATTAAAATTAAAAAAAAAAAAAGGAAGAAAATGGACTTTTTATTCTGCACTGCTCAGTTCCTCCATTTCACCTAGTTGTCTGCTCAAAACTAGATTTCACTTCCTATCTTGTAGCTTCCATTCAGGATTTGTCCTTATTGCTTTCTACATCTGAAACTGAGATCTTGGTCCTATGTTTCTCCTGGCACTCCTGGGAAAACCTCTCTTTTCTCTGGAAGCTCTGTCTAGTGGACCAATCAGCTTCAGCCCATATTGGACACACTTGTATTTTTCAGCATCACATACTGTGCCACTTACTCTGTGAATTTGCCTACGAATATCCCATCTCCACATTACTGCTGAGAATACAGTGAAAGGAGAAAGGAAGGATTTTTTTTTTGTTGTCCAGGGTGTTTACATTTCAGCTGAAGGAGGCAGTTTCTCTATTCTGAAATCTTCCCCTTTCCTTCTCCTGGCCTTTTCTCTCTTGCATGTCAGACAGGAAAGTGAAAGCAGTAGTGAAAAATTGCAGATTGTAGTACACACTAAATAATACATAATAAACAGGTATATCATCCATGTCTGAAGATAGTAGAAGATGCAAAGGTAAGGAGTAACGCACACTGAGGTGAAAGTTCTGCCTTTTGCGAGACACAGAGTGCAGTACCACCTGGATTCCCCAAAAAATCCAAATTAAGTAATGTCATTTTCTTTTTGGAGCCATTAAACTGAATATAGAGATTAATTTATAGCAAGGAAGTACTAACATCTCATCATTCACTAAATCTATGCAGCAAAAACAAAAAGAATCAGAGCACTGATCCTGAAGGTTGGAGTGAAGTGGGAGATGAAAATACAGAAGCAGAGTACAGGTTCTCATCTCCTTTGCCTCTCTTGCTCTCTAGCAGCTGACTTGTCACATCCCCTGGACATCTAAGAGAATTTAAGCCTGGTCCAGATCATTCCAAGGCCTTCCTACTTGATACAACAGCCAGCTGAAAACTCATCTTGGAGGGTGCTTGCCCTCAGAGGGGACTGTGTGAGATGAGCTCACCCCAGCCACCCACATTCCTCTGTCAAATGGGGCCAACATACAGACCAGGGCCATACTGCAGACGTGGGCCACAGCTCACTGCTGTTCCAAGTCTCCAGTTGCTTAGGGAACACATTGCTTCTGCCTATTTCTGTGCTTTATTTTCTTGTCTACTCCTCAATAAACTATCTTAGCAAAATAATTTTATTAATGGCTCACATTTAATTCTAGCAACTGGAATTAAGTTGGCTGTGCGCAGTAGAAAGAAACACTGGCCAGCACCCAGCTTCTCTAATTTTGAGCATAGAAACCATAGTCATGCCAGTACACCTTCTCCTCCTAGCTCTGTCTTGTGGAAACAGTCTTGTTTCCCTATTTCTCCTGAATGTAGACTGAATTCTTGAGGTGCATGCACAGCTTGCAGGATCCAGCCTCTCAAAGCAGCATAGCTGACACTTTTTCTCTCATAGGTTGGGCAGGATCGTCAAGTGACATTCTGCCAGCGCTACACATCTGCTCAGGGCATCATAAAACTTTAACTGGATGTCTGCAATTCAAAGCTGCTCAACATGCCCCAAAGAATCAAACGATAAAAAACTACCAGCATGCAAAAAAGCTGTATCTCAAATATTATTTCATGGCACTTTGAAGCTGCCAATGGGTATGTATCCATAAACCTCTCTAAACTTTCCACCTTTACAGCATCTGAGTGACATTTGTTCCTGCTGGCACTCTCCACAGAGATGTGGATAATGGGCTCACGTCTGCCTCCATGACTCTTTTGCAGATTTCTGAAACCCTGCAGTATTTTGGGAATATTACTCTTCTTTTTGCACCTGCAAATGAACCAAAGCAATAAATCACCCCAGTAAGAACGCATAACTATGGGTTTAGGAATGACTTGCTAGTTGCAAACCAATTAGCAGGAAATGGTACAGGCTGGCCAGGCTCTCTCCACTTCTGGCCCTGTCCACCTGAATTTGTTACAACCACGTGGGCCAAAACATCGTTCATCTCTAGAAGTATCATCTATTCATGCAAAACATCTAGCTCTTTGCCCTACAGCCTGTGTTGGTGAAGATGTAGATTATGGCTATATCCTGCTGGGCATTTCCTCAGCAAATATCACTGCCTAATTCTCCAGCTCATCAAGAAGCCCTAAACTCCCCAAGAGCTGGCTAGAGCCACAGCACCAAAAAAAGTGTTTTCCACCACCTCCTATGCTTTATCACCAAAGAGAGCAAGACTTGTGCAGCCTCAGTGTCTTGTAGGCACAGCAGCCTGTACTGGATTTGCATTATGTCACCATTAGAAATGTGGTCTTGAGGAAGCAGATGTCCAGTTCCCTGCTTCTGTTGCCAACTATGTCATACTCCCTGCTTAAATAAAGCTGAAATCCACTGGGTTGAAATACACTGCAAAAGGATTTTTAACAGCGTTTCCTAGAATCTTATTTCAAAATCTCATAGCTGTAATGGTAGAAACACCTGCTTACAAAATACGTGTTAAGAAACTTTATCTTTTGCATTTGGAAGTTGCATAGATCAAGGAAATTTAAATTTTACTACAGAAAACCTGGAAAGTGCTGACTGCTGAACAAATTTATTTAAATCTAATTTATACTCACGTAGCTGTAAGCGTCTCCAGTGACCAAATCATTTAAAAAATAAACCAAACCATGACTCTTACAAAAACATTATAAAGTTCTTTGTTGTTTTAGTACTAAACTCTAGAAAGCGTTCATTGCAAGAAGCCAAAAATCCTGCACAAGTTTGATACCTAATCAGTAGCTGGTGTTTGGTGGTAGGGACTTATTTTTTTGCTTAAGCCCAAGAAACAGAATACGTAGATCAGTAACTGGGAATGAGAGGAAGAGTCACAGATTCAAGAGATGTCCTGGTTGCGTTTGTGCTCTCATACCACTGCGATTCTCTTTTAGAGGCAAGGAAATGATGACTGGAGCAAGGGAAATCTTTTGATATCTTCTATCACACTGCAACGTTAGCAACACTTGATTTTCTTTCCAAATCAAGATGTAGCAACCCTGGAATATAACTGCTCTGCACACCACTGGCACAAATGATGGGCAGATCCTGGGGGAAAAAGAGTGGGTGCTTCCTTTGACTAAAACAAGGGAGTGCAGGGGGATTCTCCACCTTGTTTCATTAAGCACAAAACCACACTCACCAAAATTTGTTGTACTTCTAAAATCTTTTCCTTCCCAACTCAGTATAACACTGTAGCTCATGGAAGTCAAGAATATAAAATTCAAGTCTAGTGTAGGAATAGTCCTTCTCCTTTCTTTTTATTTCTATGTATCAATTACTGAAATCATCCTTCTCATTGTATCAGTGCAAGATCTCTGGATCAGACCCTATCTTTAGCAAATGTAAACAGATAAACCATTAGTTGCAAGACTCATGGGCGTATCTACTGCAGAGATGCACGTTTATACCAACATACAATTAGGAGAGTACTCTGTATTTAAGAGTCTTTCTGTCATTTGTTAAGAACAGTTTTTTTGTCGGTTGTTGTAGGAATGAACTCATTACAAATAAATCTTGTTCCACATTTCTGAGGGCAAAGTAGTAATTAAAGGAACTGCGCACACCTCTCACCTGCCCTTACTAAAGGTGTAATTCAGAGCTCTGGTGAGGGAAAGGCTGCTTCCCCTAACAAACAGAATCTCCTGCGCTCTTCTTGAGGGCCAGACCTGGGCTCGAGGACATACTAAGGTGTTCCATCCTTCCCAGAAATTCCAGTTACGTATCTGTCACCCACAGTTTGAAAAAAGAAAACGTGCTCAGTTCCCAAGGAGACGCCATAAGAAATGCAGTAAGAACAAGAAAGATCTGACAATTCAAAGGAGGTCACAGTCTCATGTATGTTTTCAAATCCTAAAGTTTTTCCCTGTAGGACCATGGGACAGGTGCCAGGGAAGCCTTTTCATACCACCAACCTTTTCCCAATATTAACAGTGCTCAGTTGTTCTCAGTGGTCCCTCTCCCATGCACACACACACAATACCACACAGATTTTTTGAGCAATCTATTAGGCAGCTGGTGCTGGCTAAGCTGAGAGCACAGAGGAGTAGATATGAAAGGGAATGGTTTGAGGGAAACTCACACACAAGCAAAAACCTGAAGAGAACAGTTATGTATCCTTGGTGTTTGGCTCATGCTTTACCTACATGTTACAGCACTACATATGTTGAGTTAGTCAGAGCACTTCTTATGGCAGGGACAGCACCTCCTATGCGTTTAAACAAGAGCCTAACAAGATAAGGCTTCAGGGCACTCTGGCAGCACAATAAAAAAACATATATCCAGGTTGATTGACAGAAATTGGTAAGACAGATACTGCTTACACTTCTCTCAGGAAGTTCCCGTTACAAAAGTGGCACATCAGTCACTGAATCCACTGCATTGCTCAGGACAGATGAGCCCTTACTAACAAGCCACAGTGAACAGCAAAAGGAGTCTTCTTTTTCTTTTTTTCTCTGTGAGGGAGCCACAGAAAGGATGGTAATGCCTAGCATGGCCGATCTCCAGGACAAGATGTGCACCTACTATGCTCAAAGAAAGTGAGAACAAACATCTCTGTGGAACCCAAATACTTAGCTGATACCAAATATTTATTCTCAAGCTTTACCTCTCTTGTGAGCATGCAGAAACACAAAAGATAGAGTAGTCATATAGAAAAGGCGAGGACAGAGCAGGTTTGTGTAAGCACAAGCTCTCTGCCTCACCGTCATGCAGCACTGGTCCAGTTCAAACTTGACTTACCTCCCTACAGCTGGCAGGGCACTAGCTCTCTCCATTGGCAGGACATGAAAAAAACAAGCTGGCCTGGTAGCTGGCTTTTCCTTTTCTCACTGATCACCCCTCCCTGCAGCAGTGTATCAGCGCTGTACCCCTTCTATCCTTCTCCCATGGGTTCTTGGTAGAAGTTTTTTTTTCCATCATTCAGAGAGTAACTGATAGGGCTGGACTGGAGAAGTGGCAGGCCAAGATGAGTTCTCACAGTGCAGTGAAGAGGAGGTGGTGATAGCCGCAGCAGAAGTAATACATTTCAGAATTGTTTCTCACCTGCAAAACAGTGATTTAAGGAAACTCAAGTTTGTCAAATTAGTCAGAGATGTTGTGCTAGCTCAGAAGAGAACCTGACAGGAAGGAAGATTCCTTCATGATAACCAGTTGATGAGGCAGCATCTCTAGTGCATACATTCTCCCTCCAGTCATCGCAGTGCTAGGATACACTTTCAGTCAATCTTGTTGAACAGTGAGGGTGCAAGGTGGTCCCCAGTGGCAAATCTATGCCCATATCTGCCTAAGGAGTTCAGCACAGCCCAAAGCAGCACGAGTTCCAGCTCTGCCAGAGCTGAACAGGGTTCTGTGCATGCAACGTGCCTAATGCAGGAGGGCATATCTTTAAACAGGATATTGTATAGATTAGGGGATGTTAAGGTTTGTATTGGCTTAAATGTAAGGGTGTTACTAAAAGTACAGTTTCCTTAGTGTTTTGATAGAGATCTTTCAGGAGCTTGACAATCCATCTGTCAGGCTCACATCTAGCCAGCACCCCCACCTTCTGCCTCCCACCTATGTCAGGATGGGTTTCGCTAGTTTACCAGTGGGTACCATTTCTTTTCAGTAGGCGTCACGTTTTTGTTCTTTTGATAACCCTGAAGAAGAAACAACGCTTTGTGGTGTCTACAAGCAGCTGTTAAATCTCCCAAGAGATTAACAGTTTGTAAGGTGCAGCCCTGGCAAAGAGCTAGGTATGAGAAACACCTTCAAGGCTCATACCAGTATGCTGCATCTCCAGCATTATTATACCCCCAAAATCTTTTACTATGAAAATAACCAGACCAATCACCCTGTAGCCAGTTCCGTACCAATACTTTGATGTCTGTACTTGGTTACAGAGAAATGAGAGCATAATGAGAGCTTGTTCAGTCTCGCAGGCAACTACCTTGAGCCAAATAAATAAAGCACATTTTTTAAAAAGCCTTTTGCTTCCTGTAGAATGCTGCTTTGTTTGCCATCATTGTTTGGCAAATAGGAAAGGGCTTATCTCTCCTTCACAGAAACTACTGCAGCTATAGAAGAGCTCCAGAAACTTGTCAGTCTTTACTAAGAAAAAAAAATATTGGTTTAACTGCATTTGCCAGGAAATTATCTGAACCTTCAGAAAGAGAGAAGGTGTAAAAATCAGTTTACTGGACTATGCCATTCTTTCCAGGTTTTTAGCATTTCATTCAAATTCAAGGATCTTATCAGGTACATTTTCAAAAGGTAGCTACAGTAACCTTTGTCATTAGACCATTCCCATATTAGATATCTTTTGGTTTGTTGCACAATTAGCATTCCCCTCTCCAATGCAATATGTGCCATATTTATGTTTAATTACTTTGCGATTAAAATTTAAGTGACTACGTCTGGTTTCTAGCAGATGGAGGTAAAGGCATGGCTTTGACCCTAGTTACAGTTTTGTTTAACACCCTCTAGAGAAACATAGTTACTGTGCATTAATATACAGCCTTTCACCACCAGGCCTGTTAGTGTACATTATAGACTAATAATAATAATTATATTGTCAAAGAATTCAAACTGCATAACAATACAATCTCCTCTCAAATGTGAAGCGCTATAGGTAATGAAACCTACTTTTCTTTGTACAGTCAGCTCGAGCCTCTTTCTGAACAAACTGACATTAAGTAAATAGTAGACCTGGTTGCCCCCTCCTCCAGGAGAAACCACAGCAGGGAGCAGAGTGGGAGGAAACCTCCAGGGAGCTTGTCCTTGTTGAGACTGTGCTTGAGCTTTTCTCCTCCCTGCATTGCCTTCTCCTCACATGCATGTGAATGGGACTAAAAAAAGTTGTCCTACCTGGAGGAGATGCTGCTGAGGGTCTTAGGCAGGTTGACAGAGGAAAGGTGTGTTGCTCTTTGCACGCTGCTGTGCTTGCAGTTCTCTGGGTACGCAGAAAGGACAGGCTTGAGGGAAATGGCGGAGCCACCATCCCTCATGGTGATCAAGCACTGAGGAGACATGGCAATGAAGGGCATAGATTAGCAGGCATGGTGGGGTTGGGCTGATGGTCGGACTCCATGATCTTAGAAGTCTTTTCCAACCTTACAGATTCTCTGGCATTGCTGCAGCAGCAGCTGTACTTTACAGAGTAATGGCTCACATTGCTTCCTCTCAGCACAGTGCAGTGGCCAGGCTGTGTGCAGGGACTTTGTTCTGACTTCACTACCATTAGCAACCTGTGCGTTTCCAGAGCGCAGTGCCCCGGTTCTCCACACCAACCAGCAGATGGGTGTACCCAGATGTTCCTGCGATCACGTTTTGTTCATTTGGTCCCTTGTTAAGAATAAGAGCTATAAGAACAGATGAAGCTCACAGTGTCCTGCCTTTGTGGTTTGGTAGAAGCCAACACAACCCAGGAGCCACTTTCCTAATTCCAGGCGTACATGATTCAACTAATTTTTCCACTCGGATTCCATACATACTTTTCCTATAAAACTGCCCCCCTACTAAACCTCTCTCTCACGTACATCCAGATAAGCTCAGCACACCGGGCGAATCTTCCGGCTCCCACCGCGCTTCCGCAGGAGCCCTCCGCCGTTCCGTGCTGCAATGGCGCCATCTGCTGGAGTGCGACCGCAGTGCTCTCCAGTGTTGGGGCGGGTGGGCCGTCCTGACACCTGCTTGGCTGCTGGTGCCCGAGGCTTTGTGCCCCGAGAGAGAAGGCTCTGCCGCAGCCGGCCTCTGGTCCCTGGACCACTCCTTCCTCCCTCCATGGAGCTGCCTGGCCGTAGTAATGCTGCAGCAAAGGAGGGTAGGCCTCCATGTAACAGTGAAACTAGGTAAAAAAGGTCAACTTTTCCGCAGAGCATGAAGCAGTTGGAACTACGATCAATCACTGCTGAGGCAAGGAAATAACCAAGATGTGAAACATCTCTAAGAAAACATAAAATACTTTAAAAAAAAAGAAAAAAGAACAAAACACCTAAGAGACTTATTTCATTCTGTCCACTCCTTGGCAGTCAGAAACAGCAAAAAAACAACTTGTCTTACAGCACACTGTACTGTACAGTATGGCTCCAATTTCTTCTCCTACTTATAGTGGTATAAAAGCAAGAAGGCAAGGGGAATTACACAGGTATAAAACCAGCATTATCATCTCGTAGGTCTCTTTAAACATTACTTGAACCCTACTGCTGATCCTTCTTTGTCTGCCTGTTAGATTGTTAAAAAGGCACACGCATTTATCCATAGTACACCATATTATGTGAAGGGGTTCTTTTATTGGCTTTGATCTTTCTTTTTTCTTTTATTATTTCTTTGAAGAAATGCAGGACTATTACCTCAATCTAGCCAGCTGGCCTGCTGGGGCTCCCTTTGCTACATCAGGGGTTTCTCCTTTTTCTAATCCTCTCTTTATGGATAGCCCTTCTATACCTTCTAACCACTCTTGGCTAAAGAGTGTATTTTGTTATTACTACCTGTTGTTTAGAAATTCATTTTATTTGGTGTAGGTGTTGTTAATTGTTTGCTAATGAAAACCTGCATAATCCATGCAGGTCGGGATTATGCTGGTCTTCATAGCAATTAACTCTTTTTTTGGAAGACCCAACCACACATAGCACCAGAAAGCTTCTCTTCCCATGTGTGATTTTAGAACAGCAGAGATGGATGGATGTTTTGTAATTTGCAAGATATTTGTGTGTAAAATGCATTAATGTCTGAGCAATCCTGGAGCAAGATGTGTAGGACAAGCCTACAGTCTATAAAAAACTGAGATTATTCTGTTTTGGAAATGGAGATAACCTCAAAAAAAGGATTCTTGTATTCCTCTATTTTATAAATGCTATTCGGATGCAGTAGTGCCCCAACTTTACACACGTAGAATGAAGAATACAGTGCTTTGAAAAGTTTACCACTTAAGAGAACAAAGGCAGATCAACAACATTAGAAAGACAAAGAACAGCTTTACAATGTAATAGAAACACAAAACTTGTGGGTACCATTCTCTCCTCCTCTATTTCATTCCCTCCACACGACCTTGTATCTCAGGAGTTTCTTTACATCCATGTCATCAAGTGGATGATTGGATTTAGGCAGGTAAATGCCCTCAGCCCACATGCTGCCCAGGCTGTTGATCTGTGTACACTGAGGAATACATTAAGGTAAAAGCCTTCAGGAGGAAGGTGCAGCATAGGATACATCTCCTGAGGCAGACATACCCAAGCAGCAGCTCCCTTCTGTCTTTGCTTAGGAGTGGAGTTTTGCCCACATTTTGCAACTGCTGGAAAATGCATGAGCAGCAAAAAGAGGAAGATGCCTCTGGCACCCTCACTCTGTCTCTAGAGAAAGGAGAGGCAGTATAACACCAATATCAGACAGGTTCAGGGTTGCCTAGGGAATCAGCAAGCTAAACCCCTGATCCTTGAGCCTGAATGTGCAGGTGACTCACTGATGAAGGAACCACACAACTCACTTCCAGCTCTGCAAAGGGCAATGACAGTTCAGCTATGGCCTCATATCATTCCCACACCAAGAAGCATCAGAGCATTTGTAAGTTTGTTTTTTGTTGTTTTCTTTTTTTTTTTCAACACCTCAAACAAGATTTGTTTTTTTTAACAGCCAGAATATCTTCATGCTCTTCAGTATCTTGGATTTGAATAACATGACTCTGAACTGTCATGCTTTGCATGACACGATGAAAGTGAACATGGTGTATATACTGAAGAGTTTGCAGGAAATGGCTGAAGTAAAACCAGGAATTTTGCGTCAGGAACATTGCTGCAAGCAAGGAAAAAAATAATACTGAAAAAAGAAAGAGGGAGAGAAAGGATCATATATTAAAGGCCATATAGCCTTTATAGTTTGTTTGCTTCAGTGTTGTCCTGGATGCTGAATACTAATGTGCTTTAATTAACTCTCGACCTTCTTGAGTTCCCTTGACAGCTGATTCTGTAAGGCTAAAGCATTATGGTACATCGCTAGGATGTTACTCAGTCGATCTCTTTATAATAAAAATAAAAATGTCCTAATTATTTTTCCAGCCACCACTGCCAGTTCTGCTAAGTGCCAGGCAACAATGCTGCCGTGTGTGATTGATGGCACCCTGCCAGTCATGTATAACCATATTACTCATTGAGGATCCAAGCAAAACCAGGCTGGCACTACATAGAATCATAGAATTGCTCAGGTTGGAAAGGACCTTAAAGATCACCAAGTCCAACCATACTACCTAACCATACTACCCTAACTCTAACAACCCTCCAATAGATCATGGCCCTGAGTGCTACATCCAAACAGTTTTAAACAGTCAGTGATGGTGACTCAAGATTTCAAAGCTGGCTTCAGCAAAGGCTCCTCTCTTAGAGCAACCAGTATGCAAAAGGTGGAAAAGGAAGGGCAGGAGGACTGCGGCAAACCAAGACTAAAACTAAGTAACATCTCATCACTATATGTTTGGAATGTAACTTATATTCACTGCTAATTCTTCCAGTAGTCAGAACATCTTTAAAATCTTGTTAAAAGGTTTCTTTCATCTTTCTCTACTCATCACTTTTGATGTTTCCCTCTCACTCTCTTTTGCCCCTCCAGTTTGTCATTGCTAGGGCTCTCTTTTTCTCACCCCAGTTGAGCTCACCTCAGCCTAGTTTCAGAGTTACTGCCTGTGTGCCCTGAGTCTAGACAGACATCCTGTTATGGTCTAACTGCTTCTAAGAGAGCTTCAAAGGGGCTCTGCTTCTTTCATTACACCTGGGGCCTCTTCACCCCACTCATTTGCAGTCCCAGCATGCTGACTAGCAGAAACCTACAGCAAAGAGAACTCAGGGAAGTGCCAACCTGTTTTTGCTTGGAGCTCTTCTCGATGCAGACAGCAAACCAGGGAAAGGCAACTCAGTTTAATAGCAGAGAGGAAAAACATAGTACAGAGAGCCAAAGGCAAAAGCTACCTTTTAAGGCTCAAGTTTTGTTTTTGAGGATCATTGAAGCAGCAAAAAAACCAGTAGGTAGGAGGTTAATTCTGGCCTGATTTGCACTCTGTTCTGTATTACTGAAACTTTGGGTGCTAATTTTGGCACTGCACCAGCAAAGCTGCAGATACATTTGGGTATCTCATCTCACCAACTGCCTAATGCTCTTGCATTAGAAATTGGCTATTTGTTTTTACAAGGCATGATCATGCTAACTGGATGTTGAAATCTTAACGGGGGGGGGGCAGTTGTTAGTTCATTGTTGTTTTAAAGAATTTGCCTTAAGGGTATGATATGCTCTGCAAGATACAGCATAAATGCATCAGATCACATCACCACATACTTCCTTTTGGCTTAAGACTGCTCAGTGGCAGCCATTAACTCAGAAGTACTTGCTGATTTGTTAGACTTTGGTTGGACCTCCTTCTAGATCAGAGAACATGACCAAAATAATTTTATTTCAATGCTTTCACAATTCATTTGTCTGGATTTAACTTGATTCTTTCTTTTGTTTGTAGTACATTTTGGGATGCTCCTTAGAAGGCCCTTAACATGGTCATTACCAAGAAAGATTTATCCTAGTCTCTCTTCATTGTAAAAGAGATGTGTTTTGGAATTCTAGCAGTAATGCCTTCTTGGGCATTCATAAACATATGATGTAATTTCTGCAAGATGCAAATTGGTAGTGTTGTGGAGTCAGTGGGAGTAATCTACAAAAGCCTGTATCTTTCAAGCTAGTAAGGAGCTTATCTTCCACCAGCCTGCACATCTGTAGTAACTATTTGTATTGTGGGAACTAGAGTACAAAGTCAGAAATCCAGCCTAGGAGGTAGAAGACATGAGTTTAAGCTTCAGTTCTGTCTAATGAAAATTAGTCCTGGGGCTAATGCTGAAAGCAGGGATCATATTACTTCTTCCCTGTTTTATCTATCAAGTTTGAAGACGCTTTTGGGCAAATAGTGATTTACTGCGCATTGATGTGCCCCAAACCTAGTCAGAATAGAAAATACAGCTGGGGTAAGAATAATCAGCTTGAACAGCCATTGCAGTCAGTCTTTCTAAAGAATGACACATGTCATGTTAAGAAGTCAGCGTATAGAAGCATAGAATCAGCAAGGCTGAAAAATACTTACAAGATCATCTAGTCCAACCGTCCTCCCATCACCATTACTGCCACAAGCCACTGAACCATATCTTGTAGCTCCTCATCCAGATACCTCTTGAAAACTGCCAGGGACAGCAACTCCATGACCTCTCCGGGCAGGCCATTCCAGGGTCTGTTATATATTCACCTGTAATACAATATAAAGTGAAACAAGAAAATAGAGTAGCAAAATCTCAGGCCATAGTAAGCAATGAGCCGCTCAAACACAAAAGCATCAGGCACAGAAGTAAGAGAAATATGCTACTTAACCTTAGAAAGCCTATAAGATTCTCAGGTAGATAGGGATCTCCAGCAAGATACCCTCACCTCCACTGCCAACCCTTAAGTGCGGTCTGGAAAGGGGTAGATCCCAGCTCCAGCCTTTCCAGTCACTCAGGTGCATTGCATGCACCTGAGCTCCCCTGGGTTTTGGCCCTGCCTTTTCACCAGGCGCTCAATCACTGGTTCAAGCTGTGATCTAGCATTTCCACCACAGCACCTAAAGGTGAAATTCAGTATAGATGTCAGAGCATTTTTTAGACTGCATACAAAATAAAGCACATGTGAGATGAAGCAGGAGCATCACCTGTCAATCCTAATTTCCAGGAACTTTGGATAGACATATGGAGATGAAAATCTAGCAGTAGCAATGCGGGAAATAAAATGTAGCAAATTTAAAATACCTTTTTAATCACATTGTTGGCTTTCCTATGTGAATACAAAGGCTTCTGAAAGGGGAGATTTTGTTTCCCGTAATAGTAATTTTTTTTTTGCTATTATCTGCTCTTTTTATCCTTCTCTACTTCTGGACTAAATGAGTGATGTGGAGGCACATGACTGGCTTGGTGAAATCAGCCACTTAGCAACACTAAGACCAGATGCCCATGCAATAGAATGCCAACGGAAAGTGCTGGCATCCTCCATAGCTTGGAAAAATGTCTGAGTCGAATGATTCTCTGACAACCTCCTCTGCAGAAGTTTCAGGACTACGATCATGGCCTGAGGAGAACTGAACCTAGCAGCAAACCCTCAAGTTGCAAGTCTGGTGCTCTGCTGGCTTTTATCCAGTTGTTACTTTGTCAAAAGCATTGGGGTCTTTTTGCACGTGTATCTGCAAAGAAACCAAAACCAGTGTTTTTCTATTCACCCCTTTTCACTAATGGGGTGAATTATACCAAAATAAAATATTTTTTTTTAAAACAACCATATGCCCGCTGTCATGCTGGTAACAGCGAAGAAGTTATACAATCTGGTTGGTGCCAGCTTCATAATTTTGTCATTTTGAGAATTTTGTTGTTTACTCCATCCCACAATTTGCTTCACATAGTAGTTAACAGCTTAATGTGATTGCTTAATGCGAACCACTTATATAAATAGAAAAAGTAAACTTTCAGCTTTTTCTTCTGAGAAGATTGAAACTGTAACTAAATTGGATCTACATTTTTCAAAGTGGAAAGTAAATACAGAAGCTCAAAGGATATTTTGCTTCTAAAGTCTTAGCTTTTAAGCCAATTTCATGAGCCTTTGTGGTTGAGAAGTCATTTATGAATGTTGGGTGACAAAACTCTAGCATTAAGGGAAATTAACATATTGCTAAAAGATAACCCTTCTGCGTGCAGATTTTGGTTATCTCCATAGTGTGAAGCCTTGTGAGGCTCTGAGTAACCAACCATTTGATAGCAACCTTTGTCACTGATGCCCTGCCATAATCCATCTGGTAAGACACAGTTCATGTCTTATCGCAGAAATTTAACATCAGTGTGATTTTCCAGCACATCTTGATCAAAGAGCAAAGGCAGCAGTGTGACTCCCCCATCATGTTCATGCTAGGGTAGGGGGAAAAAATAGGCTTTCTGGTTCATGCACTTGGCTGGCACTGAAATTAGGCTGAATTTCTGGAGTATGCTTCAGGCTTCCTGCCTAACCCTAGGGAAATCCATGTAGGAAATTCTTCCCTAAATCACAACAGTCTGGTCAGAACTTGTGGCTCAGATCTTGGTCCCCCAAAGAGGTGAGCTGGTCCACACAGTCATACTTGGAAGCACCAAAGGGGCTTAAAGACTAAAGGGACAAGGCTGCAGTCATCAGAGCTGGAAAAGAAGTGAAAGTGGCCACTGGATTCAGAGCTGCGTACTGAGAGAAGATGCTCAGTCCTGAGGGCCAGGCCCGCATACACAGGAAAGCTGCAGAGAAGCATGTTGCTGGGAGCTCAAACACTCGCATGTCATTTACTAAACTGTGAGGAGAAACCTAAATTGCAGCTGAGCGCAGTTACAATGGCTGATTATAATACAGAGCAAAGTATTTCTAGCAACAAAGGACCTAAGCACATTAATTCATTCAGCTAGCTGTATTGTGTGTAATTCTTGCTTACACTTGCTGTCATGCAACAGAGTTAAAATTTACAATCTTATTGATGTGAGAAGATATTTTTATATATACTACTTTGTTAGCCATTTTGCTTCCTAATAATTAATCAAATCCCCAAAGAAGTATCATGTTGGGGAGTGTGGATTTATTTGTGTTATTAAGCTATTCTAGCAGAGCGTTTCTGTGTGGTAACAGCTCTGTTACAATATGGCCCACTTGTTTTATGACAAGTTACAATTTTCTTGTAATGTTAGCTGCAATTCATCTCAATAATTATGCTAAATTAAGTACTCATGCACGTATAGAAATAAACATTAAATACATTAAAATAAAGTGAGAAACATAATTTAATCTCTCCCAAACTAAATAGAGCTGGGATTGCTTAGCAGTCCGCAACTCACTCATTTCAGCCTGGCTGAAGAGCCCCACAGCTCTGGGGTCTCTGGGGAGACAGTGGGTCTGGGAAGGACTTTGTGGATTCTGATTTCTGCCACTCCAGGAAACCTTCCTGCTTTAACGTTCTCAAGCCCTGCCCCTACACAGGTCTGTCTATACAGCCCCATGGTCCCTGGGGTGGCTGTCCTAGAGCCTCGCTGCTCTCCTAAAGATCTTCTTTGTGTTCAAGGCAGCCATGAGCTAGGAGAGGCCAAGGAGGTGTGAAATGCAGAAGACAGTAAACATTATGGTCGTCTCTCTGCTGAGTGAAGCTGTCCCTGCTGCCTCTGCTTCTCACTGGGGAGAGCCCAGTGCTGTGGAAGGAGATGTGGAGAACTCAGTGGCTGTTTGCCACACATACCTTTCTTTTGTCCCCAGTCAAGACAGTTGATTGCAGTGGGAAGAAGATGCTGTGCTTACTTTCAGCCAGAAGAGATTTAGGCAGATTCCTCTTGTCATGACTGCCTAAAAAATACAAAATCTTGTGTCCAGACAAGGACCGTGAGTTTGTTCAACATGTCCAGGGCCTGAAAAGCAAAGATGTTTTGTGCTTATTCCCCTGATCTGCATGGCCCACAGAAGCAAATGAGGCCCAGGTGATGGACCTTGTGTGGAGCTTGCAATTAGGAATTACAGCTGCTGGTAACTCAAGGCTACTAAGGCCAGTGCCTCCAGAGAGTCTAGCACAGACTCTCTGCAAAGACATGGCATGAAGATCTTGTGGATTCTGCCATGCTGGCATACACCCAGAAGCACAGGGTATTAGGCTAAGCCTGCTGTGTGCTCAAGTCCAATGGAGAATTGGCACAATGCACCTTCTACCATTCTGTGCACTCCCTTGACACATCAACAGGCAGAGAAAGCTGTCTGACTGGGGAAAAGGGTGAGAAGGAACACAAGGAAGTAGGAAGGACAACATGTTGTCTTCTTGTTTTGAAAAGCTGTTTAGTTGTCAAAATAGGAACCATTTAAAGCCTAAAGGTATTTCATGAGTTCATTGTTAGCTTCTTTATAAAAGGGCTGTGTGCTGCTATCTGCTTTTCTTGTCTTATTTTTTCCTCTCTTTTCATCATTGTTGAAAAGAATTGTATTAAAAAACGCTTCCAGGGAGCACTGTGCTCAGGCTGGCACTTCTTTAAATATCCATCACAAAAAAAAACATCTCTGCTGGGTAGTAGCACCCCAAACCATGCACAGTGTTGAGAATAACTCCATCTTCACCCCTGGAGAAGGAAAGTTGTAATGGAAATGCACAGGACACCCTCACCTGTGGCAGGTCTGCAGGAAGCCATTGTAATAAACAGCATGGTTTTTTTTTCCTCATTCTTTTGAAAAGTGGTTTCCCTAGAAACCATTTGTCTGGTAAATAAAGTCACTGTTCATAGGCAGGTTTGCCTAATACTGCTGAAAATGCTTTAATGGCCATAAAAAATAATGACAGGTTATGTGCCTCTGATTGCCACTATGGAATGGAAACAAAAGCATAAAGGAAATAAGACAAACACCACCGGAAAAGCAAAATACTTGGAGATAAAGACTTTCCCAAGATCTCTTGCTTCATGTAGGTTTCCATCATCAGAATTATGCAGAGAGCCAAAAGCACTCCTGGCTGCAGCATTAGCTACAGTCACAATGCCATGTGCAGTGACTATATGGTCACAAGTCAGGGCAAAGCTGAGTAGTCTCATAGCTATGACTGGAACTACACTACTGTGCCAAGAGCCACAGAAAAGAGCAAAGTAATGCATAACTTGATACTTCTTCTGTGATGCAACATGTTCTTCTATCTGTAAAAATAAGCTGATACGTCTTTCTTTATTATCACTCCTAGTAAAGTACGGACTTGGAGATAAAATAATAATAATTATTATTCACTATTCCCCAAAAAATCTAGAGGCAAATGTCTCTTTGAAACATCTTTCTTCTTTTCCCATTAAGCTGAAATGAGTGTTTGCTTACTGCATTTGCTCCCCTGGAGGCCAATCAACCCCTCAGATACAGAACAGCCTGTGCTGTACAATGAATGATATAACAGATTTGTGTTAGTTGTACTGCTTTTTTTGGTAGGTTTTCTTAGTCTTTTGAATGCAAGAGACATTGATGAGGCTTAAAAAGACCTAGGTTTTTTGTTTGTTTTCCTTTAAGCAACTACATCATTTTGATACATTTTTAACATCTAGCAACAGAAGCTAACATCAAAGATAGACTGGGGTAAGTTCATGGCCATAAATGGACTTGCTGTTTGAGATCACTCCAATTTGTGAGTCTGAAATCTGGACGGTTTACCTTCTTTATTTATCATCACCTACCAGAAATAAAGACCAGCAGATGTGTTCAGCATCTTAGAATCATCCTTCTTTACAAGAAGGATGCTATAGCTTTTTGCTATAAATCCACTTGCTGTCTGATCTAAAGCAATAATAACTGAAAAAGAAACAAACATGACTAAATCTATAAGAAACAGACTGGGGAGAGAAAATCCTTCTCAGGAGTCAAAAGGCAGCAGGATTAGAGCAAGGAAAGGTTTTGTGATTGTTAACCCTCTTAGCTTCTTTCTTTCCGTAAGTGGAAAAATTGATAGTCCTATTCTGTGCTGTGCCCAAAAAATGAAACCCAGAGTGATGAAAGCAGATATATCCCAGTTTATATATGCATACAATGATCAGTACAAAGAGGTGGTTCCATTTTTTTCCCCACATGCTTTGTGATGGTGCTATGGAATTATTCTTGACCACTCAGTAGATCAGCTCTCTCCCACAACGTCTTTATCTACACTGAGAAGTCGTTATTAATCAAGTAAGATGGGCATAAGAATGTAAGAACAGAACATCTGAAATATATCAGGTCAGGTAACAAAGTGAATTATACAGATAGAAATCTCATCTGGGTGTCCCATAGCCACTGAGTTATTTGATGTTTCAAAGCATCTGTTTTCCCCCCAGATGATTCTTGCAGACAGGGATACTTTGCAGGGACAGTACTGCAGTGATCTTGTCTGGTATTTATATATACAACTCAAAATGGGAAGGTTTTTTGAATGGACAAATGTATATTCAAGATGTTATAATTACAATATAATTGTATAATCAATAGATATCGAGATGTTATAATCACAATATAATCAAGAGAATTAGGCAAAGTAAACAACGATCACAAAAGAGAATTAGTGGAAGAGCTTACCCTTTGGCTGAGCTCACCAGAAGACACCAAAAGAGGTGATCTCCAGAAGAGATCCTTCCCCACTGGTAGCCAGCTCTTAAATAGGTCTAGGAGGGATGGAGCCAGGCTCCACCCCTTCTGGCAGCACAGCTGAATTGCCTTCACCTGTGCTCCTCTGGCTGACTCTTGGCTCGCCTCAGGTGATCAATCAGAGGTTCAGGCCGTGACTCAGCAGTTCCCATACAACAAACTTATGCTTGTAGCCAGGTTTGGCCATAATGCACCAAAAGATCTGTGCATACATATGTTTTGCCTACCTTGTTCAGTTGCCTTGAGCACTAGAATGAGAGTGTTCCAATGTTATAAACAGAGCTAAATTCTACTAATGTCCATTTTCTATCACTGACACTGAGACACTGTAGGCATATGAGAAGTTTATCGATACTGATTGAGGCAGTGGCTTAATGTGTTTGTTCATTCCACCCACCTTCCTCACCCTTTTTGGCAGTTCACCGAGGTAAAGGCATAATTTTAAGTAAGTGTGAATCAGGCAGAAGGGATTCCTGCAGGCTATTTACAATGTATGATACAAAGAAGCAAATGAACAAGCATGCTGGACACCTTGTCTGTGACTACCATGCTCAGCCAAACAAAGCAGATGAATAGACTTTATCTTCCCCATATCTGTTTTCTGCAGCTTCTGTTTTCTCTGCTGTTTTGTAGGTCAGAATCTGGAAACCCTTCCCAGGAAAGGTGATTAACTCAGAGAAATTCCATTAACATAACTCCAACTGAGAGAAAGGTCTTTCTCCGTTATGGCTGCACTGGGTGGGAGTTGGGTGGTGAGCTGGCGCCATGTGGGAATCACCATTTGTCTGAGAGCACAACCCTTGGCCAGCTGAGAGAACATGTGGCAGGGGAACATGTGGCACTTGTAGGTCAACAGATCGTGTCACTGCTCTTCATCCCTTTGAAGCACAGATTCACCTACAAATACTACCAGTGCAAGTGGTTTTGCCCCTAGCAGATGGCAATCATTTTGCTCTCTCAGTTTGTGCACACATCCAGCGATGCTGTTAAGACCAGTACACACTGCCTGGCTGAGAACATTTTTCCATTTTTCATTTCTATGAGAAGCATCATTATTGGCTTGATTTAACTGTTTTCAGTGCAATACATGCCATGCACATTCCAGCTTTAAAAGTGTCTTGTATCAAATCTCCTACACCGTGTAAGTAAAAAATAACTTTTCAAGACTATTTCTCTGCAAGTAATGACAAAACTAGTTATAAACATCTCATTGTCTTAGAGCAAGTTGTTAATTCAGGCTCTGAATTTTATTTTCATGATTGACCATTCACCATTGGTGCATCCTATTCAGGAATTCCTAAATAAGTCCTCAGATCACTCATTTTTATTTATTGTGTTGGATTATTTTGTTTTCCAAACTGAATTTAGCCACCTTCATCTTATAGGTGTTTGAGATAAAGGAGTCGTGAAATGCTTTGAATCAATTGTGATTAGATTTGTGGTAAACTAGATTATTTGCTGTCAAAATTAATAAACTGGGAGAGATTGAATTTAAGAAATTATTATCCTTCACAATATTCGGTTAGAATCAACACTGTCCTGAAGTACTCCATGCTTTACAAATTCAGCTTGGTGACTTGAAATTATTTCAGTACCCAGAAATCCATATTTCCTTCAAAAGTTTAGAATGTGTTTCAAATGCAAATTCAAGTAAACAAAACTATTAGGTTCTGAGCCTTTGCTGATGAGGCAGTTGTGAATTATTCTGATCTTCAGAGGCCGTGTGCAATCTCTCTCCAAACAATAAAAGGCATATTGAGCTGCACACCAGCGGCTAAACCACCGTATAATGCTATGCTTCACCAATCCTAAATACAGTAATTTGATTATTTCCAATGTATTTGGAACTGGTGATTGCTTAGTGCAAATGAGATACTGAAGTTTACTATTTTTGTTGCAATTTACTCATTTCTTCAAGCTTTGCTCAATTATTTTCATTCTCAGTGCTTGTTGATGCACATTGTAATGAAATGCCAAAAATGGGTGTCCAAATGCTTTTTCAAATACTGTAATTAACCCTACATTCACATCAAATGCACTTGGTGTGCCATCTGTTACAACACACATAGCATTTGATGTATTTCAGATGACCACTTGCACTATTGCTTCAGAGGCGTCTTCACCCTTTGTTGTCCTCAATAGTAGTGTTAGCAACTTCACTAATTAGTTCTTCCTTTAATTCCGTGCAATATCTAGATCTAGTTTTGATCTAGTCATATGGAAGACAACTCACTTTCAAGTTTTTTTTTTATAAGTAAATTTTAATTCACCGGTCATGTCTAGCTCTCTGTATTTCTACTGCATCACATAGAATCATGAAATCATAAAGGTTGGAAAAAACCTCTAAGATCACCTCGTCCAACTATCAACCCCACTATGCCCACTGACCTCATCCCTCAGTGCCACATCCACACAGTTCTCAAACACCTCCAGGGACAGTGACCCCACCACCTCTCTGGGCAGCCTGTGACACTGCAGCACCACTCCTCCCGAGAAGAAACTTTTCCTAATATCCAACCTGAACCTCCCCTGGTGCAATTTAGGGCCATTACCTCTCATGCTAATATTTGACATATATTTTACATGTATTTGACATATTATCTAACTTAAAGACTTTGCACAAAATATATTTTTTTAATGTAATTGCTATCAGATATGATTTTCTATAGAAAAGCATGCAGTGTATCTGTCAATAGCTTCCTAAAACAATCCTATTGCTATTACAGACCTCTACCACTAAGGTAGTTAAAAGGTAAGTATAGAATACAACTAAAAGATAGATAGATAGATAGATAGATAGATAGATAGATAGATAGACAGACATATATTTATATGTAATTGATACATAGCTATATAACTAAATAAGTAGCCAAACTAAACTAATTTCATGTGATAGTTTAGTTCATTTGCTTTTCTTCCTCTTCTCTTGCTTCTGACATGAAGGCGTAGAGAGAGAAATCAGATAAACTTGCATTTACTCTGAAGCTCACTAGTAGCATTCACATTACCCACCTAAATTCATATATTCCTAGTAGCACCTACATAACATTGTTTTATCTCTAGACTAGAACTCCTCATAGAAGAGGAATAATTGTTTCTTCCACAAGCACCTACACAGCATGCAACAAGGATACTCCCAGAAGACTGGTGGCAGAGCTGTGAGGTTTTCTGAGTCCCACCCATGTTCACTGGGACACCTTACACCCTACAAACTCTGCAGCTCATCATGTAGGATCCACAGCAATGAGCAAAAGATCTGTTCTTGTCTTCTAAAAGGCCCTACTTGAAGTCCAAAGTAACTTCTGTGATGGAAAAGCCAGCTTGAATGTATGTTGGCACAAAGTGCAGGTAGAATTTAACTCCTGCTGATTCTCAACAAGGACCAAGAGGGACTGAAGACTGTCCAGTATCAAAATCAATACCGAGGATGCAGCTGAGAATGCAGCTACATTAGAGCAGAATAAAGATTTTTAACTGATTTTGACAACATTAAAATTATCTTCAGAAGGGAGGAAGGAGGGAGATTTTTCTTTGGACTAATTCTTAAAGTTGAGAATTTAGGCAGCTGCAGAAGAAGGTCTTGTTAAATTCCCACAGTTCCAACTAATGAGCGAGAGTTAAAGAGGATAATGACTGCTTAGCCAACCTCTCGTGCAGAGCTCACTTTCCTGCTAGGCTGACTCAGAACAGCAAGGCACCACGAAAGGTGCTGCTGCAGGGACAGTTACAATGGAGCCATGTGATTCCTACAACCAATTTACTCTGTGGGAAAATCCCAATCCCGTAACTGCTATTCTTTCCCGGAGCCTTGTTTTACTTTTCTTTGCCACAGCAGGGGTAACTTTACCCTCTCAATTACTTCGCTGAAGATCTGCCTGTGAAGATCGGGAGAATGTGGCTGGGGAAGGGGAAATGGATGCTATCACTGCGTCACACAGAAAGGTTCCCTTGCTGATTGAACTATCTTTTCTTCCATGAGACCAATTTAATTTTCGCAGTGATGCATTTATAGGCTGACTCCTAGAGATGTTTAAGAGAGCAGGTAAACCAATTCAGCTGGCTGCGTAAGTAGGTTATTTGCATCAATTTTTTTTTTTATATTTTCTTTCATTGAGACAAAAAGAAATTCACCTGGCTAAAAACATTCCTTCCAGCTAATCAGGAGTGCTGGATTCACAGAAGTGGAGGAAAAACATATCTCCCATTTTCTCAGTAGCTCAGGCGTTTGTACAGTACCCCCAGAATAAGGGAAATTCAAATCTATTCCTTCTCCTCTGTCTGAGATTTTCCCTGCACACATCCTTATGCTTTAGCCACTATTTTGTAAGAATTACTATAGCATGCAAACTTTATTTAAATTTTGTACTTCATAGAAATATTTATATTTGTATGAATAAAACAATGAAAAATGTTGGTTTGGCTCCAAGCTCCATTACATCTGGCCCAAAGCTTAGTAGTTAGAAGGAGTAATGTAATTGTTTTGGGGGGTTTAGATGGTTGGTTTGGGTTCTGTGCTTTGTTTGGTTTTGTTCTGTTTTGGTTTTGGAGGAGGCATTTGTCTCATATTAATATCAGGAAATTCTAGGTATGTGCCAGTATGACCTACTATAGAGGTCTTTCTTGCCACCTACCTGCTGGAGTGCAAACAGTGAGATATGTTTATCTCATCTCAGAAGAGGTCTTTACTCACTAGGGTAGAGCACCACACTCCTCTGATGTTTAATGAATGCTGAATGCACAGCAGAATGGCTCTGAAACTGTAAACCAGTGCTTAAGCCAGCCCTAGGAAATGAGTGAAAGCTACAATCTTCAGAATGTAAGTAAAGTGGAAATGTCAGTAAGGGGTGTTGTAATAGAATCAGCAGACGCTCACTGCTATCTAACAATATTTCTCAGCATCCCAAATAAATCTGGCATTCACTGTACTCTACTTCCAGTCATAAGTGTGGACAACCCTACCCTGATGCCAATCCTTCTGTACCTTGGAGCATTTTTACATTTTTTATTCAAACTTCTGAGCTAATACAAAATGCCACTACTAATGAGCACTACAGGTGCACCGATTACCTTGTACATCCAGACAGTACTGTATAAACACCACAATTCAAGGGCAAGATGACTCTTTCCTTCAGGCATCTTGATCATGAGCATTTTAAGCTGTGCAGGTTTTCCAGTGGTTCGCTTGCTGGCTACACTGCAGAGTTATTCAGGACTTTCCTATGTTATGTACAAGACTCTCACACATTGTGGGGTGAATATCTTCAGCACCCTTCAGTGTCAGATGGACTCAGACATCCCTGAGGTACTCAGTAAGATATATCCACACAGCTATAGAATTAGACTGGATATAGGAATACATATGTATAATGACTTCATCATGTATAATACATTCAGTACTTGAGAGGTTTATTCAAATGTCTAATTTTTATTTTTCAAAAGATTTCAATTACAGTGGTACAGAATATGGAATAGATGCAAAATATACTAATGCTTTTAGCTGAAGACAAAAGTGGCTTATAAAAAATACGTGGCAGGAAGCATTAACAACCATGCAATTTGAGCATTGTACAGGAATGCTTGCAGCAGCAGTATAATTGTTTTTCTAGGTTTTTTTGGTCTCCATAGTGGCTTGCAGAGTTAATCTCCACATGACTTTTTTTTATGAATTCAAGTAAATAACAGAAAAAAACAAGGCTCTAGATGTACTCAGTGATTTTACTCATTTCTTTGTCTAATTGTGAGAGGAGGATGGGCTATAGGAATATGTAATATGCTGAAAGTTGATCCAAAGCTGTTTTGCTACTACTTGCTGGTAAAAGAATAGAATGCCACCATTTCCTGATTAGGAAAGTATAACAACAATCATAATAGAAGAAAACATTTCTTTCACCCACCAAATAGCCCAAATATTAGTGAATGCTATCCTTTTCATTGTGATAAACAGAGGAAGCCCTTTTGTTGTTTAATTCACAGCAATTGAAATCAAGAGAAGATATATCATAGAACCATAGAATCAGCAAGGTTGGAAAAGACCTCCAAGATCATCCAGTCCAACTGTCCAGCTATCATCAGTATTTCCCCATTAAACCATGTCCCTTAGTAGAGCATCTAAACACTTCTTGAACACCTCCAGGGACAGTGACTCCACTCATCTCACTACATAGCTTGGTACAGAAGTAGGTGCATGGTGCATTAACAGCCTTAGGCATGTCTTGCATTCTATTTCTTCATTCCCACCTCGTTTTTCATTTTTTTTCCAAAGCCTTTTTTTTTTCATGTCTTTCTATTTTACAGTAACCTCAAAATCTAATTTATTATTTTTATGAGTTTAATTTTCACATTCAGAGGGTTTTTCTCTTCTTCACAGCTTTTGAGAAACCAAGGCTGAAAATTAACAAGTTAGTGAATGGCTGGCTGTATGTATGTGAATATTCCTCAGTATCAGAGGAATCAAGCTTTAATCAAGCCCCAGAAATTCATCTCCAAACTTTACAACTTAACCAGCAAGTGACATTTTTAACACCAACAATTTACTCGCCTTTACACTTTCTCTGAAATGTTATTGACAAAGGTTAATTATTTTTTCTTAAAAGCAGAAGACTTACAGGTAATTAACATAGCATTCCTTTGGAGAAAAAATATGACTGCAAAGTTCTCTAGAACATCAGTTCATCAGATGTAGATCTGTCCTACACATGGTCACTTTCTTCTGCTGGCTGCCCCTCCACCACAGTCATAGGAATGGAGATAGGAATCAGGGATGAATTTCCAAGATGTCTTTGCTTGCAGGAAACAAAACACAAGTTGCTGTTTGCTTGACTGGAATATGAATAGATCTGACCAAGCAATTTTCATTATTAGGACTTGACTTCTGGCTACTTTTTGTGTTTGTGTGGAAATGTGTGGCAAACCAGGTTTTTGATTTTGAGTCCAGTACTCCTGGAAAGCCAGAGCCTGAGCACTTGGAAACAGGAAAATAGTTTCTCATGTGTTGGTCAAAAAAATCCTTGTGAAGATACAGATTTGGACTTTGAAGACTGAACCAGAGATTAATACAGAAATATTCAAAAAGAAAAAGAGCCCTGACTAGTGGGCAGTTCCAAGTGAAAAAGAACAGACAAGAATTATTTTGATATCTACTATGTATTTGTACTATTAAATTGAAAGGGACAGAGTGCACTAACTTATTTTGAATTCAATTCAGATTCAGTTCTGAAAAAAATTTGAAACTGAAGTATCAAAATAGTTATCCCCAAAACCTTCACACCTTAAACTTTTCTTTCTCTCTTTTGACTCCGTTTAATTATTTTGAGGAAAGTTTACAGATAGCTTTTGTTGCCTCCTACCTGAATTTTGATGACCATGAATAGTAGGAGCGAAGATGGGAAGGGTCTCTCCTGAAGATTTTGAAGATGCTCTGTGGATACTGATGTTTGTGTTTTGTATTTTTTTGTTTAGATCATTGCTTGCTTTTAAAAAGGAACTCTTCCACTGGAGATATTCTCAATTCAACGGGTAAATAAATCAACTGTAAAAACATTTCTTAATATGAGTCATTATACACAGGCAGCTGCCAGTGTGAGAGTTTGTTGCTGTCAATTAGGATGCAGGGACTGCACCTCACCATCTGAATACATGAAGCTCGCAAACTCAACATGAGCCAACTTCGATTAAATTTTTTACAACTTTCAGAATGATAACATTTGGGCTAAACAGCCATTCAGTTAGCCAGATTTTAATAGAATTCACCTTGCCATACTTACAAATGCCCATCACAAAGACAGACTATCAACATTGTTATATTTTTTCCTTAAATTTGGATGGCTGAACAGTTTTAGGAGCTATTTCTGAATACAGTGCTTCACTCCTTTTCCTGTCTGAACACAGCTCTGGTGAGATGCTGCTCTGCTCCCAAGCAGAGATATAAATAATCGCAAGCATATCCAGAATATTCAGCGTTTCTTAAAGCAATAAGCTGAAATTCACTAGGAAAACCATGATTACACATGATTCCCTTATGCCTTCCAAATCAAAATGAACATATAATGATAAAACATTGATTCTTTGGCTATCCTTTCTGTAAATGCTCCCTTGTTTTCCACCTTGTTTTTTTTTTTTTGTTGTTGTTGTTTTGTTTTGTTTTTTCTCCTTTTCTTTTCCCAGGTAAAAAATCCTGGTCTCAAGTTTTGGATATTTGTTGACACATGCTATTGCCCTGTATATGGTGGACTGAGTGGGACAACAGACAGTACCCAAGACACAAGGACATCGGCAATTCACAAAGCAACAAAATGATGGTTTCCATCTTGTGCTCCATTCCTTTCCTAGCAGTTGCTAACTCTCTGCTTGCTGAGTTCTCATCTACTGAAACACATGGACTGATTACCGTGCTTGTCTTTTACCTGAGATCATTTGCCTTAATGCTGCAGCATTTTCACACTGAAGAACAGATTGGCAGGTTGCCAGAAAACAGAAATTTTGAGTATGTAGACCCAGTGAATGTGAAGCTAGAGGCAATCCTGTAAGTCTTGCAACAAGGGAAGTGTAGGCCTATGAAACCCACTGAAAAAATTTGACTTGCATATAACAATGTTAACAATTTTAGGCGAACCAACCGCACATACAAAGGTTTGCATACTGGGATGAACAAACATATCTCATATTAAAGCAGTTTGTGTGATGTCCTGCCTGTCAGGTGACTTGGAAACCCTGGAGATCAGGCACATGCCACACTGTGTGCAAATGGTCAGTGGACTGTGCGCTTCTGCCTCTGCGCCATAAAGACCCCTTCAGTGCTGGTAAACAGAATACGAAGCTTAATGAAGTAGATGCTGCAAGCTGACAGGAGTTGTTGGAAAGGGATAGAGGGAAACCAGAGCAATCACAGGCAGAATTGGCAGAAGAGGTGGCTGGCTATTAGGCAGAGGGAAATAGAGTGTAGCTGAGCATTCGCTGTGGCCAGCTGGTGAGAACAGAAAGAGAGCACAAGGAAGTAGTAAAAATGAAAAACTCAGGCAGGACAGAGTGTATTGGAGAAAACCAAGTAGCTCTTGAAGAAGTTACATTCAGAATTAAAGAACAAAACAAAGAAACAGAAAAACAAAAGAAAACCAAGCCTGCCAATACTGTGTATTATCACTTAGACGGTGAGACAAAGAAACTCCTATGGCCTCCATATTATGTAAGTATGAGAAGTGAAAGCTTCTCTAGTAACAAAGGAGAAACATGAAACATAAGGAAAAAAAATGCATTTACAGAAGACCTCTGGGCCTGAATTCTATCTGTTGTGCATTTTATTATCTGTTACATAAAAGTGAATTTAATGTTCTGCTGAACAAATAGCAGTGTGCATCAGCATAAACTACTATGCACTTCAGAAATTATTGCATTTTCCTCTCCAATTGGAAGTTCCAGTCCTTCCTTCCAAGATGTTTTTTTTCCTAGAAAGCTCTGCAGCCTGCTAACAAAAAATCGTTAAAAACAACAATTTAAAACTTGGTATTTTTGTGCAATGCAATGCCCTGCTGAAGCTGGTGGAAGCCTTGCTTGGTGCAGGATTAGAAAACTTCAGAGTGATAAATTTGTTGGAGGCTTTGGAAGAGAAAGTTAATTCTTTGGGAGAGATGTTCTCTTGGCTCCTGAGGTTTAACTATTTAACTTTATAAAAAACACGCCTCTTGCTGATTCATATTATTTCACTGTAGGAATCCACATGCCCTTATCTTGCTTTTTTACTGATTTGAAGAGATGGTGTGGCAGCGCGTGTGTGTATGCATGAAACAAAATGGATTATGAATTTGAAAATTGCCAATTATGTTGCATCACACAGCTCAGAGCACTGGCACAATGATGAACCGCAATCCAGATTTTTCAGCTTAAATGGCTTTACATTCAAGCAAGCAAATTAACCATAAAATAAAGGAGGGGGGTACAAAATATCCCAAGAAAGAATAAACTGCAGATAATAAGCACCAATCTGGTGTTGAATGCAGCCCAAGATACCAATTGTTTTAAGTCACGACAAAGACAGCTGAATGCTCATCTTGTGGATATAGAGCATGGATGATTGCTTGCCATGAGTATCTTCTCTCACAAATAACAGTTTTTTCGCTCTTAATTTTCTGCTAAATTGGAAGCTAACTGCTTCCCACATTGTCGTCGGAGCACCTGCAGCTGTGCTGGATTTCCGCGCACCATTTCTTTTAGGTAAAACAGCACTCCACTTCCTTGAGCTCATCATTATGTTTATGTCTTCCTTTCATTGCACTGCCGCACTAATGATTCAGGCAGGCTGGTCAGTCATTAAGTGACAAGCAAATGATACCATATGCAACGTGTGACTAATCGGTCTGAACAAATGAAATCACAGACTTGCTTTTCCCATCATTCATTTCACAAACAGTAGCAATGTGGTGCACAGCAGGTAGTTCAGTTAAAACCAGCCTTGTAAAACAAATTTCCTGCAGCCGTTTAAGTGTGCTGTGATAGATTCGATGCTTTAGCATGTAGATGATGCCCAGGGGAACTAAGGATGGTTTGGGCACAGGGAAGTAGGGAGGAGGAGAAATGCTCAGTACATACATTACAGTAATTAAAGGTTTAGTTGTCTTATTGGTTTGGGCATTTTGTTTGTATGGATCACAGAAAAAACTAGTGGATTACCAACCCCAAAACATACGTAACATACAAAATGCTTATCAAGAGAGAACATGGCTCTTTAAATAAGTTCCCTTAAGATGCATATTTTGTGCACACCTAAGCAAACCCACTAGTTATAGTAGGAAGGTAGTGTGACCTTTGTGTTTGCCAAGAAAGGGCAGTCACAAAGCTCTAGAGAAGTTATATTTTGTTTTTTCTTACTGAAACACCATCCACAATCTTGCTTTCCCCAATTCAAGACCTGCAGTATTATATTCATATGAGTCAAAGAGATGCCCTGTTGTCAAATCTGCCATTGGGCTCCTCATAAATATCCAAAGAACAGATCAGACAAAACCTAGTGTGGTACATTAAAACAAACAACAACATAAACCTGTAAATACCAACAAGAAAAGATAAGAGCAGCTAGAATTGATCAAGGAAGAAAAGTAGCCCAATATTTTCCTCTTTAATAGGACCTGAAGTAGATGAGGGCATCATGACAGGTCAAATTTATGATGGTTCCTTCTAAAATTCTCCTACTTCCAAGGCATTTTTAGTTCAGGGATTTTGGGGGGCACTCATCCTGTTTCTATGCATTTAACATAATCAATTTTGCTCTCATGAATGTGCCTTTATGGGATGATGATAATAAACAAGCAGTCAAAGACATTAGTGGGATCTGAAGTGGAAGATCATTTAGAGCATAGAGAGTGACTGGTTTTCGCAGTTGGGATATTTGGAATGATTTAACAAGGACTGTGGAGGAAGGACACTGGAAGCCTGACGTAAGACAAATCTAACATCAAAAAAAGTCTAGCCATTACTTATTTTTGTGGTTTTGTTTTGTTTTGTGTTTTTAAAAACACTATTGGGAGATATGTGACTGTCAGTCTTCCACAGGAATTTAAAATACTATGGCATCAATGACATACGTTATCACATGCCTAAGAGTAGCCAAGGACCTTTGTTTATATTGTATCACGGTTACTGGTTTATAACAGCATCCACAGCATCAACATGAGCTAAAAACCTACTGATTTGGTTCTGTTCATTAACACCACTCCAGCACTAGAATATCCACATGGTACCCAGGTAGCACAGTCTGCAAAGATGCCTTCTAGGAATCAAACATTTTTGAAAGCTTTTTGTGTTTTTCCCCCTCAGGGGCACTGTTTGTTGTTTAAGTAATTGAAATAATGAGAAATAAATACACAGCCTATCCCTACTGTATCTTCTTCCTTCCCATGCCATAATCCAGGAACTCCTTTCACAGGATGTTTCACTCAGATTTTTTTTGTCTTTGGAGAAAATAAAGGCATTCATACCCCAATTTACAACACATATGGGATTTCACAGGGAGCCACATACCATTCAATATAGTTCAGTGCTTAGCTAAATGTCTAGATAAATGTGTGTTTATTGTTACCTACTCCAGGACATTTTTCCATATCCTGCAGATCTGAAGAGTCTTTTAAATCATGAATAAGTACAGCTAAAGAACAGTAAATGATAAAATGTGGGACAACACAACATACAAATGAAAATATCTTCCTAGTTATTGCAAACTGAAAACCAATACTCACATATTTCCTAGCAACTTTTGTTTCCTTCTCTGATTTCTTTTAAATACTGCCATTAAAAAATAAATAAATAAAATAAAAATAACAAAGGAAGACGCCCCCTGTGGCTTTCTGTCAGATACTATCTTATTTGTATATGGCTTTTTTTGAGGTTTAATTACTCCCTTTGTTGTTCTTTTCCTCTCCGTTACAGAACAAGTCTCCAGATTGTTCCATGATCTTTGTATCTATGCAGATTAGATGTGGAAATTAAGGCAACTTGCATCAGCTACATAATTAAGTGCATAAAGAAGTCTTCCACATTTTTGTTTTGCTCTTACTAACAAACACATAAAATTGGATACACTTGAGGTTTTTAGGGTTCAAACAAATATTTTCTGGGAAAGCCCTACCAAAATCACATTGTCTTAGCAAATAATGAATTGCAGTTTTAACAGTAAAGCTTTCAGCCTTTCCTGTCTCACCCTTCGTGCCTGTTTGGCATTATTCTTTCTGCCCTTCCACCTACTTTAATAAGATACGTAACTGTCACCACTTATTACTTATTACTCACTTTGCACTGGCATCCTAGAAGCACTCTGTACAACACCAAGGTTATAAGCAAGAAGGTGAAGAAGGAAGAGTACAGACTGTACACCTGGGATGAGGGGTGTCACATCACTTACTTCCTAACTGTTACAAAGCCTGCAACACTCACAGAGGTTTTTAGGAGGAACACAGATCTGCTGTTACACACGTTGTCATGAAGTTACTAATGGTCTAATTCTGTACACAAGCGAGAGTGGGGAAAGCCCATGGGTTGACAGACCTCTCTTACTCCATGCTCTCTTCCTACATGAGGAGGCTTAAGGGTGAATGTTATCCTGGCTGACTCAAGAAACGTTCTTCTCCTATGGCAATTTCATCAGGAAGGTTGGCTTTCACCTCATCCAGCCAGCCAGAAATATGTTTGGATGAAAAGGTTCCTTCCTCAACATGGTAATAAAGAGGATTTGAAGCAATCGTCAGAAAGATTTTATAAAGAATCCCCTCAGTGGGAATAGAGGTGAAAAACTCTTATTCTTTCTAATCATTTGCCCACTTTGATCACAGGCTGCTCGGGACACAATCTGATTCTGCACAAAGGAAAGAGATTTCAATGCCAGCAGTCCCCAAATGCAAGGCTGTAACCACCAAACACAGCCCCACTTCTTTTAACATTTCCCATCATGAAAGGGCAATGCATTCTGCTCTGCTCACATTAGAGGGTGGGAGAGTTCACAAAAAAATTACCAGAAAGATATTATTTATTTATTTATTTTAGTACCACAATTGCCAGCTGCTTGTGTCAGTACAACTCAGCCACCAGTCACAGCCCACATTCTTGCCCAAGGAGCCCCTCAGGCTCAGGTACCTCACGGAGGAAACAACATAAAGGAAAAGCAGAAAAGTTCTGGCACAGACTTAAATCCCAGGAAGACTCCATCTCTGTCTGATGCACAGCTCACCTTTATTTCACTCCCACGCCATACCAAGGGTCTCATCATCATCACATTTCTAAACCACTAATGAGCAGCTCAGCACTGTGCCCAAGAGAGATACATTCTGGAGCTGCTCTTCTCCCCAAACAGCAGCAGGGTGAAAGAGTGTGGCATCACCATGAGGGCAGTGAGGAGCTCCAGCGTTTCCAAGTTCCTTGTGCAGCACAACATGAATTTGGAAAGGCCATTTAGAAACTGATGAAAAGAAATGAATTCATTAATATGACCAAGTTCTTTTTTCCATCCCTTATGCCACTTTTCAATCTCCTCAGGCCTTCTTCAGGATAATGGGCAACAACTTCCCTTAAGTTTTCCTCTTGTTACCAATATCTCACATTGCCAACACTCCAATTTACTCATCTGTTCTCTTCACTCAGCACGCCATTCTTGAAATGCTCTCTGTATGCTGATGTCTGCTCTGGACTTGGGTTTCCCAAGACATTTTAGCCTAGTTTTCTAAAGAAAGGAGATTGATGATACTTTTCTTTAGCAAATTTTTACTCTGGTGCTCATCTTAAAAATGAATCGTGGTACATTACAGGGAGCAGATACTTGTTTAGTTTGATTCTTTTATCCCTTGAAGATGTAGACAATTTATATACTGCAGTGAAATTCAAGTATCATATCATTCATATCTCAGTATCTGATTAAGAAAAATCAGATATATCTAGTGAAAACAGTAATAACCAAAATATTGCTGCATCTTCCTAGTACTGATGCCCAACATTTGCAGAGTAGCAGGTTGGATCCAAAAGCATGTAACAGTATTGGTACTATATTAAATATAGAAAATAAATCACAAGAAATTTGCCTGGGTGAGTTTTGTGGAAACGGGCAGAAGATAGGGTAAGCAAGGAAAATTGCCTTCAAAATTAGAAAAGACTGTAAAATATCTTTCTATTTCCTCCTATTTAGAAAATGTCCTATCCATGCTTTTCCCTCCCCCAGAAATGCCCTCTCTTTTTTTTCCCCTCTCCTGACATCCTTTAATTAGTGCTCTTTTTTGGTGACACTGCACACAATGTGTTGTGTGCAGGGGTGGATGCCAACCCCTGCTGAGTGATCAGGACCCCCACAGCGCACAAACAAAAAGCCCCAGCATCTAACCATGCTGGCTTCTATGAATAGATCGTCCTTTCTTTACTAAGATAAGAGATGTGCAAGTGTTTGTGCACTGGATCAGGAGAGGAGAGACATACATCTCAGCATAAACATAGAATATATCAGGGAAATTTCAGAAAGTGATATAGCAACTATGGGCTAAGCATTGTGACAAGTGCATGGCAGAAGTGACATTAGAGGAACATGGTGGTCTCTGCATCTCTCCCTACTGAGCCCACATGCTCAGTGCAGCTGAAGGCTGACTGGTGGCAAAGATGCTGGACTGAGGCTCAGGATGCACACGCTCAACTCCTAATTGTCCTACACTCCTGTCCCCTTGGCCACCTCCAGTCCACAGGACTTCATGTACCTTGGGCTGAAGTTGCCACATAAACACAGAAGGAACTCAGAGTAGAGGGGCAAGAGCCCTGGCTCCTCTTGCCTCTGCCCAGCACACAGCCAAGATGCACACAATGCAGAGTCTGGCTCCCTCTTGTGCTCCATCCTTTTAATGAATTAATTTGGGAAATATGAAGCAGAGGAGTATTTTTAGCCAGTGGTCTGTCAGCACCTCTAGCATAGGATTGGGGCCCTCATACACACTGTGAGCTTGAAACACTTCAGGTAAGAAACTCAGCTTCCCATTCATTTGGATAAGCATGCTTTTGGATAGAAAAAATAAAAATAAAAAGAATTTGAATAAGAATGCTGAAAAGGTTCTAACATTTCTAACGTTTTTACAAAAGCCTTCCCTTTTTCACTGAGCTGCAGCTAGCGATCTGTCAACGTGGGGCACGTTTGTACTGCCAGGTAGGAAAGCCACTTCTCTGTAGAGACAGCTGCTTCAGAGGATACACCAGCAGCTCTCTGCCAGCATCCAGGTCAGGAATTTCCGAGGCAGAAGCCTGAAATGGCAGGACATGGCATTTCTGGTGTTTTACACAAGGTGTCATTGTTGTGCAGCTCCATTTGATAAACTCCATCTGACTACTACAACACTCAGCAAGACTCTTCCGAAAATAAGTCTTTCTCCTTCTCATTCAGGCACAGGCTGTCCCCTATTAAGCTCAAGATTAAATATATCCTTCTGTAGGATTTAAGTATATAGACAAACTCTGCAGAATACTTCTGTTTCCTTGCAAAGAAGATTAATCAAGCATGTGTAATCCTACAAAATGTAACCTTACATTTCTGTAATAAATGTTGGAGCCAGCATGACCCTCATTACAGCACAGTACCTGCAGTCTTTTGCCATGTCCGACACACTGTGCTCAGGAGAGCTTTTATCACAGCACAGGTGCAGAGAGTACAGAGGCTATTGAAAACAAATGTGGAACACCTTTAGCAGCTGCCAGGAACCTGGCCACCTCTATTCAGAGACATCACACTAGTTAACAAAGATACCCCAAATATCCTCTCTCAAGAATGCCCTACTTTTTGCTCATAGTATGAGAGTAGGAAACACTGTTAATGTATAAAACTAACAAGAGCCTAAAATAGCTACTGCAGTTGAAGGGAAAGGCATGGGAAGCCAAATGCCTTTGTCTTACAGTGATGCTATATGCTCCCGTTTCAGTCATGATGCCCTAGAGTCGTCTTTGCCACCACTGTTGCAGTAATAATGTGAGGCTGTACTTTTGTTCCAGCATGTGTGCTTCAGATGAACTACAAGTATGACAATGCCACTTCCCCAAATCAAATTCTGCCATGGTCACTCAGCTCATACATAAATCATTTCTTGACTCTATGTGCTCAGAAAACAAATTGAAAAGCCAGGACATAGGGGGGAAAAAAAAAAAAGAGAAAAGTGATGCAAAGACTACCTTTCCTTAGAGAGAAATATATCATTCTACACCAACACTCCACTACTGAGTGGAGAAGGAGAAAAGCCTGATCAAGTTGCCTGCCAGAACTAAGAATACTTGTGCTCGTTTGCACTTGAATTAGGGAAACAGTAAATAATGATCCACATGGTTTTCAGATGTGGTGCTTACATGGGACCTCTTAAGAATCAGAGGTGAGTGAGTGCCTGTTTCTTTTGGCAGTGCACCTTTGTTGTATGTTATGCTCTCCTCCATATGAGAGGGGGCGAGTAATAAACAAGTATCATCTATTTTGAGGTCTACTTTTGGAACAGTAGAAGCAGCTAAAATGTACTGCCAACTCCCAGCGAGTGGGAACTTCAACATCCAAAGCATCCAAAGTCCTCTTCTAAACACAGAAGCCCCTAGATGGCACTGCAGGATTTTCTTCCACTCGGCAGCACTAAGTTCTAATTGAAAAGAGATAGGTTCTTATAGGGTCTTCTTTCGTTTGTTTGTTTGGTTTTTTTTACACGACAGAGAGGGAAGACAAGACGAAAAGGAAAAGAAAAGCAAACAAAATCATGCTCTACCCAGACATCAGTTCACATTATTTCAGATCTGTTTCGTTTTACTACTTGAAATCAAGGCAGGAAACTATCTGATTCTTATCCAATTTACTCCAGCTAGAAATGTCTTTTTACTGGTTAAAAGCAAGTCCAAAATGTCTTTGTACTGAAAGACATCTGCACTGCTATCAGCTTTGTGTAGTAGCAGTCCTCCCTCAGATTGGAGCCTTTCTGATACAATCAAATTATATTGTCTTCTTTGGACAGACAAGATTTAGGGCTTTTGGGAGCCCTTAAAACACTTTGCTTACACTCCTTAAGTGAGCTTCAGAAAAGATGCTGTAAGGTAGTCCAGCATTGGTCTCTGCACTGCAAAATATCCAGCAGAGAAACAGGACTGATGTTCAACTTCTTGTCCCCTGAGCTGCTCTCTTTCCAGGACATAGAAAGCATGGAAGGAAGCAAAAAAGATGCACACAGCCCAGTTACACATCTAAAATGACGCTGGTGTTCTACTGGTATTCATCGGGTAGGAGTGGGGCAACAATAGCATTTGAGTATCAGCCTCACACACAGCGCTCACAAATGGTCAACAAGATAACCTGAGATAACAAGAGACTATTCATCCTCTTTGCAGGGTGCAAAAGGCAAGGCTGAAAAAAGGCAGGAGGAAAGCATTATGATGTGAAACAAAAGAACATCAGCAGTAATGACTTGCCTGCAGGGCTGAAAGCAGGAACTAGATCATGACCCTGAATCCATGCCATGCCTCCACGAGCCATTAAACCTCCAGCATGAAAGGCAAGTTGTGCTAACAGTGCCTTGCTCCAGCGTGCCCCCACACTGGTTCCTATGACCTGCAGCTTTTCCATCAGATACAAGCAAACACAGTGCTGGACAGGAGCTGGCTCCATGCCACCACAGGGGACTGAGGAGCAGTGCTGCTGTGTGACTCCTTCTCATCTCTCCACAGGCATATAATTATTTCTGAGGCTTTCATTACACTTTCAGATTTGGTTGAATGAGTCTCCAGTACTAGAAAGTTAACAAGGGATAAGACAGGGCAAGCATGTGAGACATTTTTTCTTTAGAAACTATGCTTAAAATGCTTCCTCTTCTCCCTCAATTGTATGAGCAGCAAATTCTTGCTCCCACAAGCACTATGGGTTACTCCAGATGTGACTGCTTCATAAGGGAGAATAAAACTCAAAAGCAGGATTAAGTCTCATGGTTCCCTCTTCTGCCAATCATCTGATGGCACAATCCCGTGCACAAGACAGGACATGATTTTCTAGGCCCACTTATCTGCCTTTCAGTCACAGTGTGCTCTTGCTTGCACCCAGCCTGAGATATTACAAGCTAAGGATACAAAAGTAACCCTCTTTACAACCTCTTCCAACAAAGGTATTCACAGAAGAAAATAAAACCATTGCACTATATGCTAATAAAAGCCAAACCAGTAAGATCTACCGTTTCTGCAGAACAGGAGACCCAGGGAGCAAAGTGTTGCTAATGGCAGACCACTAAGACAGATGCTGAGGCTCAGACTGGGACCACGTCTACAGCGTGCAGAAACAGGCCCCAGAAAGAGGGGACTCCTTGTCTGCCAAGGAGCATTGCTTAAGCAACCACGAGACATGGAAGTGGGTTTGGAGAAGGAGCAGTTGTGGAGAGCTCATCAGCCAGGCCGGACAATGTAAATGTCTGAGGGGAAGATCTATGCCATCCCTGAAAGTATTTAAGAGATGTGCTGACAGGGCACTTAAGTGACATGGTTCAGAGTTGAACTTGGAAGTATTCAGTGAATGGTTGGATTTGACAATCTTAAGGGTCTTTTCCAGTTAGCATTTTTCCTTGCTTATGGGTCCACTAAATGAACAAGAGTTATTGACATTTCTTTTAACTGCTGTTCTTCCTGAGTCCAGAAAGGAGCATTTGTTAACAGTACCAGTTGCCATCCCGGGCTGAACAGTGAGTACCACAGTGACCACAGTCACAATAGCACAGCGATTTGTGTCCCCAAATTGAACTCTGGGGAGACCCCATAATGAGCTGAATGCCTTAAGTGGTAGGGTAAAGCAGAGTTAGTGAGTTGTGTATGTATTTGAAATGAAAGGGTTATTACACAGAATAGTTTTGCCCTGGATGACAACCTCTCCCAGGTTTGTGATCTGGCTGATCATGCAAACTCAGGACCAGTGCATCACACTTCTTTGTAGTTACACGATACACACACAATAAAACCACAGCACTCCTAGTACCCAAGTTCCCCCAAAATCTGATTAATATGCTGGAAGGTGGAGGAATTCAGATTTTCCCAGGGTCCCTACAACCTGCAGCTATCACAATCAACAGCAGAGAAATCACCTTTCCAAATCACCTTTCCAAATCTCACTTCTTTTAGTAGTCACTGGCTTTCAGCCAGCAGCTTATAACACAAGTGATTTCTAAATGCTCCACTGTTTTACATATCTGCAGCTTCCCTGTGATGCCACATGCTAGCTTCAGAAGGTTGGCCCCAGCTATGCTCAGTCCCTCACCCAGCTGGGTACATAGAGGTACTAAAGATATGTGGAATTCAGTGCATCATGCCCAGGCTTGAAGAGGTGACACACAATGGCACAGGGATTGCAGATCTGCCCCACAGCTCCTACCACAGGTGCAGAAGTGTGCATGCTCTAGAGGACACAGTCCAGCAGAGCTGTGCAACCTGCCAGAGCGGCAGTGACACCTGAAAGATCTCAACCTGCAGCAACCCATTTTCCTTTCATAGCGTGATTCATTTGCTGCACATTGTATTTGGGATCAATGCTTAGCACTGCTACACAGGACAGTTTAACCTCCTCTTGTTCAAAGGTCAGGTGAATACAGCTGCAAACCACCACCAAGAGAACAAGATGCATGTGTTCAACAGCACCTCCTGGAGAAAAACTGCCACTCTTCCCCACAAAACCACTACTTAGATGAAACACCAATTCAGCATCACACTATTAGCCCAGCAGGCAGGGAATTTGCTTGCTTTTGTCAAATGCTCACAGATAACTCCGTGGCATTTTTGGAGAAGCTGCCCTGGGCCAAATGCTCACGCTGCAGCCAGCGGCTTTGGATGAGACGCTGACTCTGGGGACTACTGACAGCTGAGGAGGCAGCGGTCTTTATTCCCATCAGCATCTGTCCTGAGTGAATGTGCCCTCTCATCATAAAAGCTGGAAACTAAATCCAGGGGGAAATGTATACAAAAAGGCTGAACAGATAATCCCATCAGTCGACTTAAATGGGAATCTGAGTCAACAAATCTAATAAACTGGGGTCAGTGGACCACACAGATGACAGAGGAGCCTCTCCTGGCTGCATTATACCCCACAGTCTCTTGAGGTTGCATTGGAAGTCTCGATGCAATAAACTGACACATGACTTCACCACTAGATGTCAATGGTATCTGAATTTCTGAAAGGGAAGCTACTGCTAGGAGCAGGTTAGCTACAGGAAAAGCTTGTTCCAGCTGGCAGCAGCTTTTACTGGAAGCAACCATGCCAACTAAGCCCTCTGCTTGATCAAAATGCTGATCTGCTCCTTGCAGAGACGCTTCCTTCAAGAATCCTGTCTGTCTTCATAAAAAGACAGCAGTGGCAGCTTCTTGTCCACTTCTTGTTGGAAAATGATAGCCACCTTTGCCATGCTGGTATTACTCAGCACCCTCAGAAAACCTTAGCATCTAGCCCTGGATTTCTGTCATTCGCTCTTGCATGAAGCCAGAGTCTTCTGGAGTCACTCAGAGCACTGAGTCCACATTTACAAAATCCACATTTACAAAAAAGCACAAAATTAAATTTAATTAAGTAAACTGCCTTACATTCTTCAGCAGAAACTATTTAAAATTAATTACTTCACTTAAAATGAAGTAAATCTCATCCAATAAACACTGAGATAAGAGTATGAAAGTGAATTGTAGACTACTTCAGACTTGTTCAAATCATTCCCAGTTGAGCTCTATGACTCTCTGGCAGTTCCTACCAACACATCATCAACTCACAGTTGGTCTCCAACCAACAGTCTGTAGGCAACACAACTTTACATCGTCTTCCTGAATGAAAGAGGGGGAGACGCTCTTAGCAACAGTAGCTGGATTTGTTTTGACAGTTTTCCCAAGGTGCCTGACATAACCTGAAGACTTGAAACTTCCAAGAGATTTATGACTGAAGAACCATCACCCAGAAGCACTGAGCCAAATCCCTCAGTGAAGTTTTGCAGAAGGAAACTGGGGGGTTCCAGCTGTCAGCAAGTTGAACATGATCCAGCAGTGTGCCCTGGCAGCCCAAAGGGCCAACCATATCCTGGGGTGCCCCAGGGCCAGCACTGCCACCAGGTGAGGGGAAGAATGGCCCTGCTCTGCATGCCTCACCTCCAGCACTGCATGCAGGTTGGGTGCCACAATACAGGAAGGACCTAAAACTATTAGAGAGCGTCTGAAGGAGACAAAGATGATGAAGATGATTGTCAAGAGGTTAATGTGCGTGAGGAAGGAGCAGCTGAGGTGCTTTGATCTGTTCAGCCCAGGGCAGAGGAGCTGAGGGGAGGCCTTATGGCAGCTGCAGCTCTCACAGGCAGCACTGAGCTCTACTCTAAGACATCAACAGGACCCAAGGGAACAGAATGGAGCTGTGAAACAGGTGGGAGTTTAGAAAAAGGTTTGTCACCAGGGAGCAGTGCCCACGGCACTGAGCTGCTAGAGTTCAAGGTGCATTTGGACAACATTTTTTTCTAGATCTGAATCACCCCTACTTAGGTTTCCTGGTAAATTCCCCTCCAGCAAAGCACAGCTCTGTGCTTTCAAGCCATCTGTCACAGCTGGTGGTACTTCTCTCAAGAGGCACTTTACCACTTAGGTTAAATGGATGAGCTGTGCCAGCGTCACTTCCTCAAGCTCAGTAATGCTACCAAAATGATTTCCCTGCAGAGGCATCTCTTCCCATCACTCTGGACAGGGAAGGACTTGCACTTTAGGAAAGAGCAACTGCAGGAGAACAGGAGAAAAGCCCCAAGCTGCTTACATTTTAGAAGCCCTGAAAACTCCACACAGCTTTTGGTACAAGACAAAAAGAAAACAGTGTTCTAAACATTTTGCAGTGAAGATCCCATCTCCTTCCAGAGCCATCATTTAAACCTACCAAGGGAGGTTCTGAACGATTGTCCTTGGGTAGTCTGTACATTATTTGGTTCTGCTAAAAGAAATCTTCATACCTTGCTCATTTTAGACACATTCTTTAAAACACAGAAGGAAAAGTAAGTTTGGCTTACGCTACCAAATTATAATCTGAACTAAATTGATCCAGCATTTTTAGCACCCCAGAACTGCTCTCATTACTTACCAGAGATGATAGCTGAAACTTCACTGGAAGACACTATAGACACCAGTACAGCCAGCCCACACAAAAAGGACAACAGCTCCTACTTACATGTGAGCCCAACACTCTATATATGCAGGTACAACCAATCAGACCCAAGGAGAGCACATAAAGGAAGTGTTTCCCCCCTCAGCTGCTGGATTTATGTGACAGCTCTCCTTTTTCCCAATTTCTCCTTCCCCCACTTTTTTTTTTTAAGGATCTTACGTATTTCCTCTCTGTTGTGGGTTTTTGTTGTTGTGTTTGTTTTTGTTTTGTTTTTATTTTTTAAGTGGGCAGGTAAGGACAAGGATTGCCTTTACCCTGAGGATTCCCACTGGGGAAGTGGGACTTGGAAAGGTCAGCAGCACCCTTCAGATCTGCTTGCCAAGGCTTTCAAGATGATGCCCCTTGCTTGTTCCTCCTGCTTTCTTGAGCTTGGCTTTGCATGTACTCAGCTGCCCTTCCTGTGGCAGAAGAGAGCATGACCCAGGGCATGTGCCCAGTGTGGCAGGAAAACTTGCTGAGATATGGAACAGCAAATATTGAGGAGGATTTTCTCAGGCTCAGCTCTCTCTTATATGGAGAGGAGGGAATCACTTATGCATAGGACAGAGCAATTGCCTCGTGGAAGTCAGCCCTGCTTTGCACAGAGGGCTGTGCAGTGCCCCAGCAAATTCCCCACTTCCTTGTGCCTTCCCACAGCTGTAAGCACCCATCCTCAGCCCTACACATTTGCATGGTTCCAATGGGGTGGAAGAAGAGCCCTTTTGTGCAAAGTTACCCGTTTGCGTGCAGCTACACAGGGCTTGAAGTAACTCCTAACTGAGGTTAGGAAATACTCCCTAGGCCTCCTGAGGTGATTCGAAGGGAGAAATGATCTCATGGGAGGGACTGCGATCAACAGCTGGGAGCACAAAGACTTCAGCACAGCTGGGCCTGGAAAAGGATGTCTGGCCATAAAGTATCATTAGACATTATAGAGCTGTGTCAACATTCTGAGCTTGCACTGTCTTAATTATTCCAGTTAAAATTCATCCTTCCTGCTGCAGACAGCTGAGAGAAGACAGGGGAAAATGCAGCAGCACCAGCAAGGACAGCTGAAGCAAGGGGAAAGCATTTCCTGTCCTCACTAAGAGGATCGAGTGCTGATAAGCAGACTCTGGGGGATTGGAAGACAGGTTTACTCCTCCTTCTCCCACAGGGACTTCTCACAGTAGCTCCAGGCCCTTTTCAGTGCAGTGATGATAAGGCACAGCTGAGACCCCATTAACATCATCTGCTTCTGAAACTACCTAGAATGTATCAGCATTAGCAAGTCCCACCCATTGGAGCAGTGATTTGAGTGGGACCAGGCTCCTGATATATGCTGCATTCCCCTTGCAAATGCCATGAGGGGTTTCAGGATTGCATGATGGAAAGTGTGAGTATGAAATACATCAGTGATGAACAATACGGGTGAGTGAGAGGCAGGAAGGCACAGAGCCCAGCTTCATTAGTCTTTATATTTTGAAAAGCAATATTAAAAAACACTGGAAAATGCAAGATAAACGTAACAGTTGCTTTTACAAGTTTTAACCTTGTATTGCTTGGCCATTTTGACATATAAATTATTGCTTACTAGCTCTCATAAATACACAATACAATTAATATGTACAGAGGCAGACAAGCATGTAAGATGAAAAGGAAAACATTGGCGACGTTGATTCTGGTAAATCAGATTATTTCATACATACCGAGTCTCATAGCGGTGGATAACTACTAGCTGTAGTCCCTGAGAAGTTAGGTAAACACCATGGTTTGGGATTTTCTATTTTATTACTCTTAATGCAAGCTGACAGCATTATGGCACTCAGAGAGAACGTAACAAGCAGGTGTTCTTCCCCAGCCCACTGACTTCATCCCAGTACTTCTTAACGGTGTAACACAATGACAATAAATAGGCTATGCAAATAAATATTACTCTGCTAAAATGTTTACTATTTACATCTTTCTGTATCAGTTTACAGCCACATCTTATTGTTTCCAATACCCTCCTTTTTTTTTTTTTCTTTTTTTTTTTAAACCAGTGTCATGCAAATGGAGTTAACTTCTGTCTCAGATGGGGCTAGAATTAAATGTGTCATGGAAGCTTTTTCCTTTGTTTTGTCTACTTATTCCTCCTAGCTACTGATGCAAATAGGCCGAGTACCTAACCACAAGTGTCTCAGAACATTCCTGAATTTTATCCACGTAACACAAATGTGATATTGGAGAGGGAAGAATGACTTAAAACTCACAGTATTACCTGTGCTGGGCCCTGGCAGAGACTGTGGGGCCCCCATCTCATTCACAGGGTTTACTCCTCATTTGCCAACCACCCTTCAAAAGTCCTGCCTGACTGCAGCTCAGCTCTGCGATACTTCAGTTGCTGAAGGAGGACTCTGTTTGCTACAGATGATCTCTAGATTTAGGTTATTTGCCTTTCCTTTAAGATAACAGTCAGAAGATCCATCTTTTCAATGTGAGATTGATGCACCAAAGTTGGGCCTTCAGACCACAACATCATATTCAAATAAGAAAGGCCACTATGAAAATTAGTTCATCAAGTTTTAAATAGCCCAGATAGCCGTAACACAGATAACGTGCTTAGTGCAGGCTGTGTGACTTCAAACTGGTTTTCTGCCAGTTTGTTGGGCTGACAGCATCCCAATTCAGTGTAGAGTTGCAGTGTGCAGAAAGCCAATACCCAACCTGGCCTATAGCCCAGTGGTGCAGCATTACCCAGCCACTTACTTCAGCCAGTGAGGTGCCTTCAGGTTGGCTTCAGCACACCTTCCAATCAATGCCTGAGCAGTCATCTTTTTTTTTTCTTCCCCTCTTCTTTAATTTCCTTCATTTACCTCTGGCACTCTGCTGCTTCATCAGCAATAACCACCGCAGCTATCACAGAGCTGAATGCAGTGAACCATGGTACTTTCTTATGCTCCCTCTTCCACATGTTTCAATAAAGCAATTTGTGGAGTAGAGTATTGTATGAGCTAGTGCATGCAGTCAGGTCCAAGCTCTTAAAAATAATGCCACATAATGAGTTTTCACAAGGGGGAGCTCAAAAACCAGCAAACAAAGCAAGTAATACATCAGCGTGGGGATTCAGGGAGTGCTGTAGCCAGAGGAAGAATTGCAACAAAACAAGAAGCAAACACAACCCATGGTTTGTGTTCTTACACTGCAAAAGGAGCCCAGTGCAGCTAGTGTCCTCATCTGAACAGTTTTGGTCTGTTTGCACAAAAGAGTAATTTACAGTATCTGCAGTCACATCTACAGAAGAACATAGCAAATTTTTACTCCATGGCCAGCAAGAGTTTATTTCTTTTGTTCTTTTCACTGGGTAAAAAGAAGATTTTTTTTCTAAAAACAAAAAATCATATAGGATTTGATAATAACAAAGTACAAGCAAATACATTTCTGAAACATCTGTTTCCTTTACAATAGATCTATACAATATTTCACAGATGGGAAAACTGAATGCATTCTACAGATTCCCCCACAGACTACCTGTTAAAGCTGTTCTTTAATCCCTTTAAACCAGAGATAAAACTACGATGAAGAGCGTGCTACTTCAGTAGACCCACATTTCAGTAAAGCAGCATCTTCTTGGAAGTCTTCCTCATGTGGAACACATGCAATAGTGAAAGGCAAAGCAGTGCAATGCATCCAACTCCCTGCTTTGCAAAGGGACTGTTACTACAAGTCTGTGTACAAACCAGTGCCAGAGTAGCACGCTGCCTATTGCCTGTGGCATACACCAGATTATTTTGGGGTAACTTCTTCATACTGAAAAACAGAGCTGTGGTGATAGTGGTGCTTCGGCTTAGGTCAGTCATAGATAGGACATTAGAAATGCCATCTCAGTATGTGCTCAGAACTACTTTCAGCTACATGAAATCAAAAAGGACCCTAATACTGAGAGCCTGCTGTGTATGCAAGTGGTTCCCTAGTATCCTGTAAGGGGTACCCAGCTGCTCTTTAGAAACTGGAAGTGTGTGCAAGTGAGGTGACATTTTGCCTGCTGAAGTAGAATATTTCCGGAAGATTCGTTAGGAATGTGGCGAGCCCAGGCATTGCCTTGGAATAGATATAAAAGAGGCTGTAATCCAAGCTGATAAAAAAAGCTCCTGCTATGACAGTTTATTACACATTGTTTACAGGAGCTGATACTAAATCTGAGATAACTGAAAAGGAAGAAATGAATGTATTTTTGGTGTACAAACAATTGTGTCCAGGAACTGCAACAGAAGTGGATTGGCTCTGATAGCGTATCCTACAACGCAGATGCTTGAGGGGCCAGAACAATATCAACTCTTTAGTTCTGGCCTCCAGATCATGACAGGCTCTTGAGTTTCACCTGGTGCACTGCCTTTTTGTGTTTCCACTCCTGGTTGTCTGTACTTATCTCAAACAAGCTGCTCCGGTGGACTCAGGGGAGCTGCATGGATTGCACAGTATTTTTGGCAACCTTGAATTAGCAAGGTACGTACTGTGGTGAACTGAGAATCCCCTTGCTGTATGTTGCTTGTGGAAATGTTTTGCTGCTGTGACACGACGCTTCCTTTCTTTCTAATACTGGCAGAATCTGCACTGAAAGCTACACTGGACCAAGCAGTATTTTCACAGAAACCAAGCTCCTGAGCTCAAAGAATGCTGCTCCGTTTGGCGACAAGTGGGGATGGCACCAAGCTTGCCCTGCAGCTCTGCGAGCAGCTCCTTTGCTTGCTCTGCCTGATTTTCCTGTGCATGTTGTGTGAGCTACTGATAAAACTCAGTAAACTGTTCTCATATAGGGAAGCAACATGCTTAGCATAAACATTCACTTAATTCAAAGTGCTGCAGTTACAAGGTATACGAAGCTGTGTACGCTCACGCTCGCGGCTCTATCCTGTGAGAAAGCTCGAAGAGAGCTTGCTGGTTGTCGATGACGTGCAGGTGGTGGATGTACGGCTTCAGTTCATGATGTTCTTTCGAAGGAACTTCACTGCCTACAAAACAGAGAAAGAGAATGGGTCAGAAAGCCGACCCTTGCCTGTTTTTCATTTCTGTGAGCCACCATAGCACCTCCAAGCCCCCAGCGTGCCACCACAGTGGCTCAGAAGACTGCTGTTCTTTTATGGGTGCTTGAAAGGCAAGAGGAGTTGGCTGTACAACTCACACTTGAAGGGTGGCTTGAATAGCAGATACTTTCTGCTACAGTTGTTGTGCCCAGCACTAGCCTGGGGAACTCTCTGCCTGTGATACCTTCCAGCAGTGCTGGTGACCAGCAGAAACGGAGCAGGAAGAGCTACATCCACTGCTGAGACCCACTGAGCCAGGCAAACGAAACGATGAGATACATTGCCCTCTGCTGCCGACTGCTGACAGGCTGCCAAAGGTTGAAGAGCTCTGCTCTAGTCCATTAATAGTATTACCATCAATTAAAGAAGAAAATGCTCAAGACTCCCAGAACCAATCAGCTTAACCCACACCTCCCTCCCTCTCTTTTGTTTCATTATCATCCTTTTTCCCATGCTCTCCAGCTACATCAACAGCTTTCCAGGAACCGACCATCCTCCTTAACTCTAATGAGCACCATTTGAGGCAGTGTAAGTAACACTGGATGTCAAAGCAGCAGCTTCCACATACAGCTGCTAATGGTGCTCCTGGGCAGCTATTTTCAGGAGCTATAGCCAAGCAACTCTCTGACTTCAGAAATGTGGGAGAGAACATGAGAATGTGATAAATCTGTGTCAGAACACATTGGTGACCTTTCTGTTCTCGGGGAATAGGCTCGCAGCAGCTGTGCTGCAGACACGAAGGAACATTTGTATTTCTCATTAACACCTAAAATTACAAAAGCTTGAACTATGTTATTTGTTCAGGCTGCTTTGCTTGATTTTGGAAACACAATTATTTGTTTTCAGGATTTAGTATGTAAAAATAAAATATTATTTCCATTAAAAAGGCATTGCAGTCTTGCTTGGAACCTAATCAGCTTCTTATCCAGAAACACTTTGGCCTGCATGTTTAATGCACTTGATACAGTTCATAAGCAATCATAATGTGCTTTGCTTGCTTTTGTTTGATTTATTTTTTTTTTTCCTACAGTAAGATGCCTGCCACTCTTGGGCCAATCTGGGAGTTGATGCAGCAGAAAGATTCACAATCCTGAGAGCAAAATATGCCCACTAGAAAGGGAAACTGTCCATAAAGTCTCAATAAATATTCAGTGAATTCATTTCATGCCTAAACGAATATAGCAAAAAATAAAATGCCTGCAGGGATATCTGTAAAAGCTGCTTCCTAAATGCCAGCTTCACAATAAATCAAGTCTGCAGTAAAATAAAATAACAATCATGCACTTCAAACTACCAGATTACATGATAAATCTTGGGTATTAACCTCAGATTTATGTTGTGGTGTTTACAAAACCACTTAAAAAACAAACAAACAAACAAAAGATTTGCAGAGAAGCTGCAGAAAAACCCTGCATCATTAAAGCAATCAATGCTATAACTTTATAATGGCATATAAGAGACATTCTGACTTACAGAGGTACAGTTTGGATTAATCACTATTTCCTTCAGCACCTGGTTTAACAGAATAAAAACAGAAAAGGTATGCCCTTCTCCCTTTCCCATTCTTTCTCTTAATATATATCTAAATAACACAAAAACCATAATGGTAAGCCACCTTTGTTTAATAAAGATTGTGCATACGTACGGTAATTTTGTAGAACAAAGTGTTCAGCAGAACTCTTAATAGTAGCTATCATTCTCCATGATACATTATTAATACTACAAATTTTTAATATTCTTTTTGTCAGGGTCTGTGCTTTGTGCTGACAGCTGCTGAAAATACAGCTAAAAAAAAAGATTCAAGTTCTTTTTCTCCAACCACTAAAATCCTGCATTCAGGCTACAGCAAAGTTCTGAAGCTCTTTGGAAAAAGAGTTTTTAGTGGCCTTAGTTTTAGTCATTACATGTTTAGTATTTCTGGCTTAGAAACGATAACCACTTCCTCAAGCAGTGCTGTATTTTTCCCCTTCCTGCGTTTAACCTCTCCACAGAGAATGAGAAATGCTGAAGAGGAGAAAAACAAGGTTTTTGCTCTGTTAGCAAAGAACAAAGCAAGCTAGGGTCTTCCGGCATGGGTCCTTAGGGTCAGATTCTCTGGTTTCTAACAGGGTGGAAAGTGGAAAAGAGAAGCCTTTTCTGCATAAGTTCTCCAGTATCCAAAACAAGCAGAGCTCAACTTGCAGATTTTCCCTGTCAGGGGCACAAACACAGCCATCTCCTTTCCACCTAGTCAATGAAACCCAGAGGATCTCAGCGTCTTCAAGACTTCAGCCACTGCATGAAATGTTCATTAAAAAAAACAAACAAATACTGATGGCAGAAACCAAGTGAAAAGCCATGGCAATGAGTAACATCTTTCAGCATCTGGAAGCCACAACACCTCATAGATTCATGGAAAATACTGAGGTAATTCAATAGCCAACAACCAGAGTTAAGGCTGTAAAAAGGCAAAACAAGTAACAAATTCTGGCTACTCACCAAACTGGTTGTTCCTGCAATGTCTCAATGATCGAACAGTATCTGCAATCATGTGCTGCAAAGACAAGACATAAAACATCAGTGCAAAAGTCTGAGAGGGATTCTGTCATTAGAAAATTCTGAAAAAAACTCCCTGGCTTACACTGTAAAGCAAAAAAATAAAAATAAAAAAAAAAATCAACTGTAGTAAAGTAGAAAATGAGGGCATTGGGAGAACAGGTCCTTATTGATACTGCACAGATTAAATGAGAACAACTCCCTCAGAGCCCATGGAAAGCAGTAATGAAAAACAGCCATACAATTACTTATTTTTGTTCCTGCGACTTCTATTAAACTGAAAGCCTACAGGAGCAAAGTCTTGCATGTTGGCTGGATGCTTCTGATCCATCTCATACTTCTTGTTCATTATCCAGGGTTTCCAGTAGTCTACAATCTCTCCTGTCTCCACAAGTTTTCTAACCAGGCTGTAAGCCTTTTGTGGTACAGATAACCCCTCTTTGTACATCTACATGCTGCCTACTACAATCAGGTCCCAGTATCAGGATATCATCTAACAGGGATACATAACCCTCTTGTCCAAAACAGAGAATTTTGTCCCATTTTGACAGGTCGAAGTATAAACACAGCAAAACACTAGGTACTTTCTACACTCACAAGATGACTACCTGCAGAACATGGAACAAAAGACAGTCCTAGGTAATTGGAACAGCACGCTGCATTGCAGAAGAAATGATGAACCAGTCTTTTCCTTGTGGCTCTAAGAAGGATGTACTTTTCATTTTGCTGGGCTTTCCAACCACAGAGGAAAGATTTTAAAGTTCTGAGAAAACAAAGCCTTGGAAAAATTGAATGTAAATTCAGACTACCACTAGAAAAAAATCTGACTTCAGGTCTTAGCAAAGCATTAATTATGGCTTTCCATGGTTATTCAAGATTTGCCTCAAGAATTCACCCACAATTGATGCTGGAATTAAAAAAAAATCCCTAAACTTGATCTTTGATGCTTCTTTCCAATGCAAATATAAATAAGGAAGATCTTGAAGATTTGTTCTTAGTTGTCAGCTTCTCCCAGTTTACTGTGGTAACAATGTACGTGGTTTCAGCAGCTACTGATGCTCACATTCCCCTGCGGTAGAATAATGAAAGCCATCTATGGATCACTGTTAACAGAATCATTATTGATCTGGAAGACCACTGCAACTGCCATATAGTAATGCCACAAATATGGTGGGGGAGGAGATGAGAGAGAGACCTGCCTTGAATATTCACTGAGACAATAGTAGAGGTAGCGAAACTTGATGCTACATAGGAGATTTCTCTTTGGTACTTCACAACATACATCTGCAAATACTTCTCCTCTGAGTTACAAATGTCTGTCCATTTCTATTGTTCTAACAAGACATAACTAATGATACGTTATTTGCTTTGATGAAGCATTCATCTGAAACAGTTTTATTTTTCTGTTCTTCTGAGGTACAGTAAGTTTTGGATGTTCCCTTAGATTATGCATGCTGTTGTTTAACCCAGTAAGTGGCTCAGGATCACACTGTCATTCACTCACTCCCCCCCTTCCCAATAGGAAGAGGGAGAAAATCAGGAAAAAAAAAAAAAGTAGAACTCATCGGTTGAGATAAAACTACTTACTAAGGGAAAAGGAAAAAGATAATAGTTATGATTATATAACATAGATATAACGAAAGTATATAGCAAGTAATGCACAAGCAATTGCTCACCACCCCTCGATTGATGCCCAGTTAGCCCCCCAGGCAGCAGAAGAGAGCAAGACGAACTCTTATTCCCTTCAGAACTCCTTTTGCATAACGCCATATGGTATGGAATATCCTTCCAGCCAGCTTAAGACAGCTGTCCTAATTCCTTTCCCTCCAAGTCCTTGGACCCTTTGCTGCAGATGGCCTTGTCTCTGTACAACACTGTTTAGCAGCAACTATAACATCGAAAGTGTTATCAGCTTTTTCTCCTAGACCCAAAAAACATCATACCAGACACTCTGAAGAAAACAATCCAGTCCCAGCTAAAACAAAGACAACCCAGAGGAAATAAAAAGGTTTAAGGTTGGTTTCTTTCAGACTCAGGTCTTCAACTTATGAAAACTGGAACTGTTCACTATAAATCAGTGAAGTATGCTCATTTTGACTAGATGTCACCTATAAATGTGTTGAAGCATTGATCTTTTTATTTATTTGACTGCTTCAGTGACCTAAAAGTGAAAAAATAGAATTTAGCCAGTAACTACCAAACCTGGTAACTAATTTAAACAAATTGCAGCTAGCAGTGATAATGTAACAGCTCATATGAACTGCTTGTGTTCTTCTCACATCTCCCTCAAAAATAAGCAAAGGTGGAATGAATTAGTTGCCTTCAGCAGATTATCTTTAAGATCAGAATGACACAGAACAGCTCAACTCTTACCGCCCACAGAGTAGCAGCTACAGGACCTCTCCAAAGGAGAGAGCTTATCTCAAGAAAAACAGCACATCTTTCTTGGAATCTTCTTCATATTCCTTCTATCAATGAATCAAAGGTTGTTTTTTTCTTTTTTTTTTTTTCTCTTTTTTTTTCCCTATCTCTTGTGCTTCATTCTTCCCTGCAATCATAGGTAGCTATTGTGCTGATGTCCTTGCACTGATTGTAGTGATGTTCCATTGTGATGTCCTAGACTTCACTGTCAATAGTGTGAGTACTAGGAGAGCTATAACTTTTACTGATACTGCTGCTATAACATTTTCCAGCTGCTACCCTTTGAATTTCGCTTTTAGAAGTAAGAGATCCCATTATCTCACAAACTGTCATTCTTTGCTGTTCCACTTTTGGTGGTCACTGTGGGGTCCATCTCAAGACAGCCTCTGGATGTGATGGCCTGGCAGCAAAGAATCTATCTGTGTAACACTCTCCTAAACCAGAATCCCAAATCTCCCTTCTTTACTAGTCTAATTAAACTGTCTGTCCATTACCAGCTCTCTGGGATGCAACTGTAATACAAAAAATCCACATATTCAACTAATATTTCCTGACTGTTTAAACAAATGCTTGCACACCATTAGTGTGATAAACAACACCTTTCTTGTGGTTTTCAGCCTACCATCTACCTTGAGATGATTAGCACTTCTTCAATTGATGAAAGCAGAAAAGAACAGGCTTGGGAGTTGCACAGATATTTGGGGTGTGAATAAAATCTTCAGAAACATTTTATGATGAAGAAAATCTTCAGCTCAGTACTGAAGGTACTATGTAAGATGTCATTATCTAAACCAGTAATGGCCACTGACCTGTATTAGAGTTTGCTGGAGTGTGGCTAAGACATGCCATTGTTAAGATATGGGTGATGGCTACCCACTGAAAAAAAAAATGAAGCTACATTTCACTGAAGCAGCTCAATAATGGAAATATCTTGAGATGAAACAGTAAAAGACCATCTTTTCATTTATTCCTTCAGATTTAGCATAGGAAGATGGTATGAAACTAAATATCGATCTATTGTAAACTAGAGTTTAACCAGCAAGGAGTTAAATAAACCACTGCAATCCCTTCAACTTTTGCTATTACTGCATAACATTCCAGAGACAAAAGATCATCTCTTTTTCTTCTCTTTGCAAATTCTCTTCTTTATATTTTAAATTAACTTTGTCCTCACTGCAATCATGTCATGTCAAATCAAGTTCAGTCACGGTAGGATTGTTGTGGCCATGATGGTCTAAGAATATAAAATAAGCAGGGATTGCAGTAAAAGAGTATATATTTTATTAAGCCAAATGGTATTATTGTGAGAAAAAAACAATTGTTCAGACAAACATCTTCCTTCTGGTCAGGTGTTTAACGCAGGTCTGAAATATTTCAAAAATACCTACTCAAGTGAAGACATAATAAACCATCCTCACTTTAAAATTCCTAAGTAGAAACTCCACGCGTTTATGACAGTGAGTAAGTTTCTTCCCCAAAGCAGTAATCTGCTATGGTAGAATAATTCTTTTCTTCTTTTTCTGCAACAGTAAATTTGCAGGTGAGGTTCAGTGGCTTGATCCAAACTAAGCAGGAGCCAATGTCAATCCTTATTTTTCTCAGAGGCCAGAAAGAGCTCAGTATAATGTAAAACACCCAGGAAGACTTCCTTGGGACAAAACCCTTACAAATTGGAAAAAAACATGGGCATATACATGGAGATGTGTAACGTATCTTGTTAAGTAACCTCATGCCCATAGAACTTAACAAGTGAACCACCAGGATACATATACTATCCGAGTTACAATTACACCCATAATGTGTAATGTCTTCTAAGCCTTCACTTCAGTTGCTTGCATTCGTATGGATACAGGCAGCTGTGAGACAGCAGGTTCCTCAGGGTGTGATCTGACTAACAATTCAGAGGAAACACCAGTGTCAGCAACACTCACCCCATATGCATCACAGAGGCTCTCCCCCATTTAAAATGCCCATTTATCTTTTTGCATGGAAATGGTGAAATCCTGGCTCACTGAAGTCAATTAGTAAAGATCCCACCACCTCTGGAGATACAATGGTGACAGCAAGGATAGGAAATCTTACCAAGCAAGCCCAGCACATATTAAATGTATACATGATTAAACAACAAACAAACAAGGTCTGGCTAAGACTCAAAAAAGAATCAGATCTTTCGTATTCACTGAATTAATATATGGGCCAGTGGGGGGATTTTAGTAACAATTACTGTGCATCAAGGGCTAGTTTAATTTACATGTTAATTGGATGAACTTCCAAGAGGCAATGAAGAAGAACATGCTAATGAGTTTTATGCAAACACCTAAAGGTCAAACAGTTAATGGACTTGGGACAAGAAAACCTTTCATTAAATGCAAATCAGTGTTCTCCAATTCTGCAACAAGATAAGGTGCAGAAATCAAACAGAAAACACAAAAAGATGGTCTCAGGTTCAAAAATCAAAGTCCACATCTGCTTATAAGTTGAAGGGCAATGTACATCATGATGGGATGTGGAAAAAAAAAGCTCAACATCTGGTTCATGAATAACTCCCAGTTTGCACGATCATTCTCAAACAAGTGTAAACACATGGAGAAAATAGTCAAAAACAACTCCCCAGCAACAGCCATCTGGACTCACAGTCTCATGGCACATCCAGAGCAATCAGAAAGAACATTTTGGTTTCTTGATCAAGTACATCAGCCCAACAAAACCAAAATTTCTCCCTGCCAGCACAGTTCAAATATACAAGCTATGGCTTTGAGCACTACAAAAATGTTACCAGCAAAGACTTAGTGCAAATTAGACAAATCAAACATTCATTGGGAATCATCATAGCGTAGAGGTGACATCATGACTGCTAGAAGAGCCCAAAGATATTAAGTGGCATTCTGCACGAGAGTTAATATAGTGGTGTGTACATTCAGTTCAAGTTACATTTCAGACATTCATTTATTCATCATGTAACCTAGATCATAAATTTTACTTCAGTCGTGAGTGGTTAAACTAGAGATAGCTTTTCTTTAGTGCCTTGAGACGACAGAAATCAGAGAAAACTGGGGAACGTAACTGAAGAGAAAAAATGTACAAGATGGTGCAAAGGAACAGATTCCCCTGGGAATAAACTGAGGCGATAGTACAGCACTGATTCTGGGTAACTCTGGTTTAACCATTTTACAGAGAAGTGGAGAGGAATGAGTGAGAAGAGGAGCAGAGGAAGGGGCAGGGGAGAGTTCAACTGTCAGCTGCTTTATCCTGTTTGCTCTTTGAAGCAAAGTTAACCTCTGTTTACTTCCTCCTGATTTACTCAGAAGAAACCCTTTTTAGTCATATAAGGAGGGGAAAGGAAAGAAGAGAATAGGAATTTCTGTGAAAAACAGAAATGATAAAATAAAGCTTACCAGCTTTTCAAAATTAACAAGGTTATCCAGAAATGTTTTATTTCCTTCATGAATGAATGTTACATCTGAAAAAAAAAATTAAGGGAAAATAATTATTTTGCAGGACTTTGTTGTTCTGTACAAAGAAATGATATTTCTAAACAGCAACTAAAAGAAAACAAGAGGAAAACATCCCATTAATGATTATCAAAATAGCTTACAAAAGGTGAAAAAAGCTTAGCATAACGATATGCACTACATAGACATCAAAACGAGAGGATTTTCAAGTCAGAGCAGATTCTTACTGAATCTGAATTACCTATGAAGTGCATGTGGTGCAGAGAATGACTGGGTGTAAGAGAGATACCCAGCTTGGCACACCTGCTCCACATGCTTGCAGCCTAGATCCAGCCTGGGACTGTGGCCAGGCTGGGACTGAGCCTCCGCGCCGTGAGCTCCACAAGGGGCACAACAAGAGGCTTGGGGGCAGTTCTGACACCTTCTTTCTCCTTCTCCATTGCGACTGCCTAAAGTACCCTCAGGGACACCGGTGAGATTAAGTGAGAGCCACCAAATTGGAGTTCAAAGCCTTGTGTGAGGTAAGCATTATGTCCAGGGAAACCTTAGGGAATCAAAACAGCCTTACACAGCGTTGCTGGGGAGGATTTGCAAAAGATAAAAAAAGGTCAGTGAGAGGAAACAGCAAAGGTCTATATTTAGCTCCAGGAAGGGAATTGAACACACTGTAATGAGCGGAAGGGGAAAAATAATAAAAGAAATCAGGCGAAAGAAGCACTGCTAAGATTATGATTAAAACTGGAACTGGAGGTCATTTTCTCTGTTTTTCTAGTGCATGCTAAGACACAAAGCAAGACCTGTCTGGAACGTGAGATACTGAGGTCACAGGCAGACTTTAGCAGTGCATCCTCTGGATGACACAAAGCAGCACAATCACATACCCCTCATCTCCCACTTTGGCCACGCACCACATGGATGTGCACATGCCTGCGAGGACTGGGATGAGAGAGCACTGATCTAACAAGATGGCATTGACACCATTCCTCGCTAAAAGCCACAGCTCTCCCTGCTGACGTGCCAGCCCCCAGGACAGCTGTGTAACTGCACATCTCAAGATATCTCTGGGCTTCCTCTCACATCAACTTGGTCCCCTAGATTTGGGGAATTTTAGATCTCGGAACCTGCAGCTGACACTGTGGGCTGCTTTATCATCTCTCTCATCCTACTTCAAAACAGCCAACCTGATTTATTTCCTTTTGTTTTAAAGATTAGCTCTGTGCCTGAGGGGGATTTTGTAATTGCTTAGAATGGAAATGTTAATGGCTTAATACTAGCCTGGAAACCCAGGGCTGGGACTCATTAGGCAGAGCTCTGCCTGAGGGATGTTGAAAAGCTGGGATCTGCTCCGGCACTCCTGAGTAAGTGGGTTGAGCATGGGGACACACTGGGCATGCCTCCACCACCTCCTGCTTCTGGGCAGCACTCTGAGCATCAAGGGGAAGAAGGGCACAGGACCAACTGCACCTTCTCCAGGGAAAGGGACAGGGAAAGGACAAGGCTTCAAGACTCTACTGCAGGCAGCCAGGCACTGCTTGTCTCTGTATCAGTGCAGTTTAAAAATGTCACTTCTAATGAAGAACTTCTACTGGAAGCAGAAATTTCCAGACAGCTTTTAAAGTCTATGACTGCAGTGAATATCTCTGAGGGTGGAAGAAACAGAAATTTGCTTTGTGGCCAACAACAAGAGTCTAGATAAATTCAATGGAGCAGAAAATTGCATCTGAGCTAGGTTGTACGGATATAACACAGCATTTATTGCATATTTGAAAAATTTGCCTGACTTTCTAATGCTGTGTCTGCACTTCACATTTAAATTTAATTAACTTTAAAGGGACACTCTGAAGTTATTTCTCATAATCAGAGCAAGGTTCTTATTTCATTTACTTGAAACTACTTTTGTTCCTCTTGTGCTAAAATATAAAATATAGGAATTTGTTGATTCATTAATGATTTCTGTGCTAACATCATAGTGCAAATAATTTTAATATAAACATGCTTGATGTAGAATGAAGTCATAGAACAGCTCGGGTTGGAAGGGACCTTAAGGATCATCTACTTCCAACTCTCAACCACGGGCAGGGCTGCTACCCACCAGCTCAGCCCAGGGCCATACCCAACCTGGTCCCGAACACCTCCAGGGATGGGGCATCCACAGCTTCTATGGGCAGCTTATGCCAGTGCCTCACCCCCCTCTGAGTAAAGAATTTCCTCCTACATCATACGTGCTGTGCAACACATTGGGAATTGCCAGCCTTGGCAACATTTCCTTCTGGATCACCATACTGAAGAAGCTTGCTGTGTTATTCTGCAATGTCTCTGCTATCCAGCACACTTTAGAGGCATGAGATTGCATTGCATGAATGCTTCTTAGGTGCATGCTTTTACATCCCTCATAGCAGAGCAGTGCAAACATCATTGTTACAAGTTACTTGTTTAGGTTTGCCTTCCTTTGAAGCCTTGGTAATTATATCCAGTTGAATGAATGCAAATGCCTTTGAAGCCTGCCAAGAGAAGCATCTTGTGGCTACCAAACTGTCACCAGCTTATTTGGAAAACTGTCTCCAAACGTGTTAAACTTGCAGCAGTAGCAGGCTAGCACAAACAGCCTAAGGAGAACACTTTCGGAACACAGGAATAATCAAATGAATTTGTCACGTTCTAGACAAGGTGATCAATAATTAATGACACTGAGATAATGGAATAACCGAGATACCTGCTACTGAGCTCGCTGCCCAAGTCACTGCTAGCAAGTAGCTCTGTCACGCCTTTCAGCCTGCAGGAGGACAGATGGGTGCATCCCATTCGCTCAGCTTTACAAAATGAGTAACATCAGCTTGCTCTACCCTGGTGAAGCAGTGGGGCATGGCTCTGCCCAGGAAAAAGCTGCGAAAATTCCTACTTTCCTCCTGACTTGAAAAGCAGCTGTGTTTATTATTATCTAGACAGAACGTTTTCTTGTGGATTTCACTGTATCTGCCACATATTTACCTAAACTCCATGTGAAAGAATAATCTCCTTATGAGTATTTTAACTAACCTCCACAAATTTTTGCACATTTTGCACTCACATGACAAAGAAGAGCAGACAAGCTTTAACATTACCTTTCAGAAGTAAGGGCATGAAGGGAATCTTCGGAGATTTCATTTTCTTGAATGCATCTCTGTAAGCTTTATGATTCAGCGAAGGGTCCTACAATACCATTTGGGTAATAGAGAGAAAAATCAATAGGCTATAAAAAGAGCAATTCTAAATCCATTATCGGCTTATGATCCGAACACAACTTAGATATAAGAATGCTTCTTCAGGAAATGAGGTAGATAAAGGTTTTCAAACTGAGTGGCTTACTAAACTGAAAAGGAAATGTAAACAATGAGAAGAACAAAAGTAATTATGCTCCTCTAGATGAAGCAGTTCTAAAACTGGAGTAACTTGCAGAACTGATGCACCTCAACAACTCTGTAATTTCCCCATGATTTTCTATTAGCTAAATTCCTTCAGCTTACTTTCTAGCACAAAATGTACCCCCCTAGAGCATATTGCTGATAAATTTCCTCTTGCAAACAATACCCACACCTCCACTCACCCTCCCTCACAAAAGCAAAACAACAACCAAACAGAAACACCTATTCTCAGATCAATGAAACAAACATTTTCAAAGAAAATAAGAGAGCATGATTCAGTAGCATTGTGCAATTCAAAAACTCATCTCAATTTCCTCTCTAAACAAGCAGTTTTGTACACCAGCTTACAGACAATCTTGAAAACACATTAATTAATAAAGGACTCATAGTGCAGCAGCATGACAATGGTTAAAGGCTGGATTTCATGCTCCCTGCACTAGGCAGCGATCTCACCCAGCTCCCTGACAGCCAGAGGAAACACTTGTTTACTCAGCTTTGATAATGGAGAACAAAGACCCTTAGGTTCTTACTTTTTATTTTATTTTTATTTTTTTTTTTTTTGAACGTCATCTGTCCTTCTTGTCTGAGATCTGCAGCACGTTTCCTCAGATAGAGGATGATTAACCAGCAGAGCAATAGAACAGTTTTCAAACTGATGATACTGGTGAACGGGTGAAACATTTGCCTCACTCTGCCCCTCTTCCAGCTGTCAGGAGCACAGCCTGTTTCTTTTTTGTTTTTTCTAGACCACCTCTGAGCTCTGGAGGGCTGCATGGTCTACAGCAAATCTCTGATCTGACACAACCAGGTTCTAGCTCCAGTGACAGGCAGGCTCGACATAAATTAGAAAGAAAGGTGGTAGGTAAAGATGAGCAACTCTGTTTTGCTGCCAATGCTGTACTTACTGTCAAGCTTTCCAGTTCTGTGAAAAGTTTCTTGAACTTTCCAGGAATTTTCTGAAGTGGGGAATGCAGAGAAAAAAAATAAGTAGAGTTGGTTAAAAATAAAAACAAACAAAAAAAGAAAAATGCTGAATTTTTTTTCTACAGAACTGATCTGTGAAGTGCCTGCTGCAAGATACCAGAGCTGCACTACATCCTGCAGCCTCCACACCTATGTGTTCTTTTACAAAAACAGCATATTGACAGCCGTTTTATTTACCTCCCAATGCTGGTGTCAGAGAACTTTTGTAAAAAATGAGTACCTCATCTCTGATATCTCATTCTAATCTGACAGGGAAGGATTCCATGACAGCCTAAGCACAAATAGCTTCTTCCTTCATCCTTTGTATGCTAACGCCTACTCTATTCCATAAGCATCTGCTGCCAGTATCTCTAAGATGCTTTAACGGATTTACATCATTATAGTCAAAGCAATTTTTCCTTAATATGAATTTTGCTGTTGGTATTTCAGAAGGGTTTGTGGGAACTTGTATTTTCTTTCCAGCTGTACTGGATAGTTCAGTAGAAGTTATCCTCCATACTACAAATCCTGTCTCCCTCGTGTACTTAGACCCTGAGAGCCACAATGATACTATCAGAGAACAGAAATTCAGAACAATTAAGATTAAGTGGATGTGTGATATGATTAAAATGCTAAAATAACTGGATATGGATTTGCAATTGCACATTTTTAATATCTTTAATCAGTGAAAGTTAGGGTCATTAAAATACTGCATACTGTAGAAAAAAATGTAGAATATGCTTGGGAGCGCACTGCTTGTTTAAGAATTCAAGTGCAGAACCAACATAATTTAGTGTGTAAATGGTTGCTTAAATTTAGGTGGCTTCATTTACATGTGTAAGTAATTATAATTAATTTATAAACATTGCTCTACTTTCTAGAAGTCACATTACTAATGCAAATAACCTTCTGCTTTTGAAATTTGCAGTGCAGAGAAGTTTTTTTGAAAAATGCCTGTGACTTCATAAATATTTTACACACAGGAACTTGACATATTTACAGAGATACATGTGCAGAGACACTCCTTGTTCAGACAAACAACACAGTTTGTTCTTTCTAGAGAAGTTTGCCAGAGGCACATGATCCTCACAGGGGTCTCACCATGCAGGAGAGTTCCCTGTTGTATGGGCAAGAGAATCACACACTGTTGCCAACAATACTTAGTCTCTTACAGTCTTCCACTACAGTCCACATAAAAGGGATGAAGATAACACATAGAGTGGGGCAAAGTGTTTTAGAATCAAAAGACACAAGAGGATTCCATAATGTATGTGTTTTTTCCCTATACTGTTTGTTTTATCTGTTATTTAAAGGTAGCTTTGACTGAGTCCCTGCAAACTCAACCCCAAAGTAACAATCATTGTCCTCATTTCTCTGCATGCCAAAGTCACTGGCATATGCAGTGCCATTTACATATGCATGATTTCATGTGTTAGATAGCTTTGTAACCCTTCAATAGCCACTGGTACTCAAAAGCATCTCCAAAGATTCCATTCTTTGTCAGTTTGTGTTATAGGTTCACATTTGTTGAATCCTGCCTGCTTGTGGTGCAAGGGCAGCGGCAAGGGATGATGTTTCTCCCCATATAACATCAAATTACTCCTTCCTCAGTTTTAGGTTCACCAACAAATACAGCAAACTTGCAGATAACTACTACTCAGTAATCTACTGAAATGGAATAACAAACAAACAAGGGACAATATAAACACAAGTCTCAGTGGCACTCTCCTCTAAACATGCTCTGACTGGCAACTGATAGCTTCTTTAACAGTCAATCTCTGTTCTCTAGTATGTAAATTCATGGCAACTGTGAGGGACTTAATCAAGGAGAAGTTAAAAAGTTTTGTTTTTCATTTTATAAATGAAATGCCTTATTTAGAACCAAACTTATAAGACGTTCTTTTCTGACATATACTTACAATGCTAGGATAATGTACCTGACTTTTTCTAAAAGGCTGAGAACTCCTTGCTTTGCTCGTATTCAAAAGCTCTGGAAGGACACATTTATTTGAATAGGTATGTATCTAAGGCTTCAGGTCACAGTAAAGTTTCTCTACTGACATTTGTTCTCCGTTTGATTTCAGCATGAAAAAACAAATAATTAGGAAGAAAAGGTAATTCACCAGTACACAACATACGTGAGAATTGGTGTTGACAGAATCTAAAAAATACAAAGATGCATCTTACCTCCCAGGTCTGAGACAGCCGGCTGACGGACGCAGTGTTGAGACCCATAACAATGGCAAAAAATGAATTCAGATTTCTTTGGGCTTTACAGCTGTGGAATAAAAATATGAATGTTGTATTCTGATTTTTTGTCCTCGGAATAAGAGATAAATGGAAAGCACAGGTATCCTAGGTTACTGAGTCCAATTTCAGCTCTCAGCACTAACATACAATCATCTTCCACGTAATGAACTCATTAAACATCCTACCATGGCCACCTGCAGTCTAGGTGATGTGGTCTCAAAGAAGTTTTTTTAGCAAGTGTTCCATCTTTCATCAAGCCTGTAGTTGGCAGGTTATTTTTCTTCCTTTGCTGTCGGAAGTAATTTTCCCTTTTCAGTGTTCAAGTTACTCTCTGTTGTCCTTTACCATACAGAATAAATCCTTGACCTCTATTCTCTTGTATTATAAATATTTTTATCCCTTTTTTCATTTCTTCTGCAAATTGTACATCACTGGTTCCTTCAATTTCTTCTCGTGGCCATGGATTGCAATCTATTTCTTCATACTGCTATTATCTTTCATTGAATTCTTTGTATTTCATTTTAACTTTTCTTCCCTCTCTCTTTCTTACCAAGAAGTAATGAGACAGTGGGGAAGGAAGGAGGAGCACAATTACTGTTTTCCCTCTAAGTTCTTACATCTTTCTCCTGTGCGAGTATAAAATAAACATAAAATATATCTACTTAGAACAGCATCACACTTTGTCCTTGTCTTTAATTTGTCATCTATTATTACCCAAAGACCTTTGTCACAGTACTGTTCTTTACAATCATGCATTTATTTCTTCAGCTCGGTATTAGAATTCCCTAGCTGAATTACTTTGCATCTATCTAAATTAAATCTTATCCCACTGTTGTTTGCACATGCCACTAGACTCTTTAGATCATTCTTTTTTTTTTTTTTATCCTCCAATGCATTTACAATCCCTCATCATTTTTATTGTCTGAAAATCTGATTAATGTTCTTTTTACATATCCCTATAAATTAGTTGTAGTTTGCACTAGTTCTAGTACTGGTCTCTACAGAATTCACTTGATACCTCTATTCTTTGACATTTCTCTACATACAGTCAGTCCCTGCTTATTTCTAATCAATTAGAGAATATGAAGTCCCGAAATAAAGACCCCTTGTCTCTTTATATATATCCCGAAATAAAGAGCCCAAAGAAGGTTCCACTTCTATAGATTCCTGAAGACTACAACAAACAGACGTATAATTTTGTGAGTATGAGAAAGACAGAATCCTAAGATGATTTTAAGTATGAGCGAATCCACTGTCATCAATGGGATTAATCATCAGGGAAAAGTATGTGCCAATGCTTTAAACTGAAAACTCTCCAGCACTTGTTACAAGTTTGCATAAAGCTCACACTCATCATTGCATACCACTTTTAGATGGCACCTTTCACTTAATTTCAGTTATCCTAAAATTAATCCTGACTCTGTTGTTTGAGTTCTTTTATCATTAAAGTCAGGCAGCTCTCGAAGGTAATCCTCTGTGAAGCAAGAAAGGAGTCCAACACAACCTGGATAAACTCTTATTGGAGGATCCAATTCTCTCAAGCAACTGCAGAGAGAAGGTATGTATTTCAGTCAGCCACCCCTTGAGCAACATGAAGACATCTGTTACAATCCATTTATTCTAACACCATGTTGACTTGCTTCTCTGACTCTTCTAGATGCTCATTTCTAGCAATGCTAACTTATTTTCTCTCTCAAATCACTTGTTTTCCATTTTAGACTAACTCATCAACAGAAGAATAGACATCTGTGTGTCAATAACTGTCTCTCCTTAAGTACTGACATACTTGTGTAAAAGCCTCCCATCTTCTGCAGGTGGAGTTCCCTCAATAATGAAGCACACACACACACACACCGTAAGATCTTAGTTCTGTTATTTTGCTGACAAAGTGGAAATCAGAGAGAAACTCCTTGCTGATTCTGAGGGAGCAGGAAGCAGCCTGAGCAGCTCAGAGCTCCCTGCCTCCCTCCCTTCATCATAAACAAAACAGCAGGGCTGCTTGGATCATGTCTCTGCTTGGAACACTATCCCTGCACCTTACCCGTTTCCCGTTCAACTCTTCCAGAATTTATGAGATACAATCATATTTTCACTTGGAAACATGTTGGGTGATGGGGTGCTTCTCCAATGCACTGGGAGAGCCTGTCTATCATTTACTGACAACTGTATTTAGTTTCCACAACTTGGACTATTCACTTCACAGACATGGAATTAATTGAGACAGAGCAACATTCTAGTCTGGAGACAAATATATCTACATTCATGTGGGACAGAACCATTCACTTTTGATGTAATTGGACCAAACATGGCCATTGATAAGGCAGAAAATGAACATATTACCATATACCATAGAACTTGCAAGCTAAATCAGATCACATTTATGAGTTACACAAGATTAGATTAGGAGAATTAATTTTGCCAAAGGCACTGCTTCAGCAGACAACATGCTTTTGTATGTAACTGCCTTGCAAATTAAATCAATCCAGTCGATGAGGGGAACAAATTATACATTTTCCATGAATATGCATATTCAAATATTGCAAAAGACCAGCAAGAGGAGAAAGAGGCAAGGAGAATGGCTGCACATATTTAAACTGCTCCACTCCCTTGGTTACCAAAATAAAAGTGATTTCAGAGAAAAAAGCTCTCTGTGTACAGTATACGTATGTACGCTGTTCCAAGGCACAAAATAAATGCCAGTGCTACTTACTAATAGTGCAAGAATAGATGGTCAAATCTGATTAGTGAGGAACTGTCCTGCTCCAACAAATTAGAGAGTACTCCAGACAAGATTGTATGGGGCAACATATTACTGCAGCCATTTTCCTCTCCAGTTAGACCTTTCAGGTTTAAAACAGAATGTTCTGTTTTTCTTATAGTCTTTGGCGAATAACAGTGCTGCTTTATATTGGAGTCCCTCAGGTTATCTCTGCAAAGAAAAGAACTATCCCGACTATGAAGGAGGTATTTCTGCAGCATCAGGGATTTTCCATTTGATACTGCAAATATGTTAACTGAACTGCTGGAAAAGAATTGTACACTGTATATTCCACATTTAGTTTCAGCAAGTGTGTGCTGTTATTGTAATGGGCTATTTTTACTTATGTATGTTTACTATTCAGTAAACTGCTTTTTGTCTTTGCTCTTGCACCTAACTCTTCTTTCCCAATAAATATTTATGTAAGGCACACATACTCAAGGATTTGTATTGTAATTTTAGAAACTTACTGGGCAGCAATCTTGATGAACTTTTTGACTAGCTGTACACGTTTGCAGAGCTGAGTGCAGAGAAGAATCTCAGTAGCAACCCAAAGCTGGACTTCGTTGCATCTTTGAAGTAGAAGACTGAGATTCTCAGTGTTTTCAGCACTGCCCTGTCTGCTGAATGTGAAGTATATCAGCTCTTGCTGGAAGACATGAACAAAGAAATACAGTTTAAATACAAATGAGGTATAAATTATTTAAAATACTGGTTTTGAAACAAGATTTAGTAACAAATAGCTATTTTTTATTGTTCACGGGCCAATCACAATTGATTCAGGTTTCAAATCTGGTTTAGCAAACTCTAGAGGTGTATTTCAGTACGTAGATAGACTGAAAGTCCTGCAAGATTCCTTGTGAGATTTCTTGCGGTTCCACATGTGGTTATACCAATCTGTCTCTGTATTTCATCACTCCTACTCTAGTGTGAAGAAGCAACCCTATCAGAGCACTGCAGAATCTGAAAGCTTTCCATTCCAATTTCTTTCTAAAAATGACTGAATTTTCACGAACAGAAGAGCTGCTCTTGCCTTCTGTGCAAAAAGCCTTGACTAGCTCTAGTTTTTGTGTCTAACCTGAATAAAAGAACATGAAATGAAAGATCAAGAAAATCTGATGGGAGGTAAGAGAATTTCCGTGTTGTTTTCTCAAAAAGCCATCACACTTTTCAGTAAGTGATATTTTCAAGTGACATTTTGCAGTGTGAGCTGTGTGTTTTACTCAGCAGCTCACACCAGAACCTATCAAAGTTGTTGAAATAATCCAATGGACACAGAAGTGGGCAATTATGCCCCTTTCTATATCCTGTCTGATATTTTTTTATCCCACTGAAGCCAAACCAGAGCAGTATTATGAACATCTGAAGTTTCTGAAATAGTGTATGCTGTTGCGATTATAGCCATATCAAGGATACCTATTTGTGGAGTTCCATATTTACTGGAATAATGTTGAATGCAAAGTACAACTTGCATAGACAACATGTGAATACAGGGAATTTTTGAGAGTAACCATGATCTCTTATTTTCTTCAGGTAAATCTCAGTAAAACCCATGAGATATACAGGGGACATGAGATGCATCACCATAGGGAAGCTACAAAACTTTAGCAAACTTTTTCAGTATCTAGGATTACTGCACAGCTCTTGGACCTGATTCAATTAACATCACTATAGAGAAATTACACTGTCATGGTGATGAACTACAATCCAAGGAATGCTGATGCACCAAAGCACTAGTGCAACTTCAGAACCCCATAGCAACATAATATTTTACAATGGCAATATATTTGGAAGTGGACATGATGCTGTTCACCTCATGAATTGCATTGAAGAGGCTCCAATCAAAGTTGGTTAGTTCTAAGGCAAGATCCCAGGTGTTGATTCCCAAAATTCTCACAGACCGTTGCTGCAACTCTTCATTTTCAGCAAATGGGCTCTGAATTAATAGACAAGAACAAAAAATCCTGAGTAAGTGCCAAAAGGCTCACAATGAAACAGATTCTAGACCAAGGTACAAAACAAAGCTGAGTAAGTAATGTTCTCTAAGTGCACTGAGGGCTTTTTTTTCCCCACATTAATTAAAATTGGTGAGTGATAGCAAATTTAATAAATAGCTTGAAACAAGAAATGGGTCAATAGGATTGATTATGGCCTATTGGATTAGGACTTCTCCCTCTCTCTTTAAACTTTGAGTTTGAAAAAATGACCAAACAAGTAATGAACGTAATGAAAATATGATCCCTGAAATGATCAGAAAGTAGTTTTTTAATTAAGACACCAGGAAATTTCTGCGCACATACCAGATTTAGAAAAAATTCACAAAACTTGCCACCATTCAACATATGCTTACAAAAAATATAAATCCACCTGTTTTATGATTAATTTACTCTAAATGCCAACAAACACTGCGCATTCTGATTCGTAAACGTTACTTAGGTTATTACTGTGGAGTTCACAGGCACTGCTGGTATTAATGGTCACTTGACATAGCCATTATTAGCTCTGATTTTCAAAGGTTTGTATTTCTCTTGGGTTTTTTACCTCATCAGTCTGAATCTTGGCACATGAACAATCTGTCAAGATGAAAGATTATTCTTATCAGTTAAGCCATTGCTCTGGCGCTTTATTTTTGACAGTTACAGCAAGTTTTGCCGTTTTTATTATGCAACTAATGAAACTAGATTGGTTGTCACCTGACCACACTGCAAACCTTTCCTTAATGCCAGCGTTTTTAGAGGAAGCTAAAATGCTGGACATAATGGGGATGACGGATTACAATGATATCAGCATGTCAGCTCTTCAGGGCACATTGATCCAACAAAATGTAAATAGACATTTCTCATAGCTAGGGTGAATGCACAAATGCTCGTGCTGACAACACGTGAAAGTCATCTGCAATACTGTCCCCACACTTTCCTCAAAGCACATGAATAATCAGCAGAAAAGACTAATTACTGGAGTTCCTGCCTCATTGAGGTTTCAGGAAATCAGCAGGGAGAGAGATTTTGCGATCTCAGTTTTGGAGGAGAGCAGGAATGAGAGAACTGCAGCTCTCCAACCCACTCTCTCTGGCACCAGAGAGACAGAAGGAAGGGGAGGGGTGACAGCAGCAGCAATATAACCATATGGATACCACAACACCGTAGCCATGCTGATGCTCAGTAATTTTCATATAACTCACTCTACATACATCTACATGTAGTAATTCTGTGTTCATATGTTATGCAGAGTTTATCACTTCCTACAATTCTACACCAGCCATTTTAAGTATTGTACAGGCACACAAGGCAAAAAAAAAAAATAATAAAAGCTATGTGAGCTCTGAAGTAATCCTCATCCCAGTCAGTCCTGTACAAGCACAAGCCAGCTTTTCTGGGCTGACGTAGATTGAAAGATTTAAGCTCTATAGAAGCTTTGGTCTATTTGAAATTGATGAACAAATTCCATTACTGCTCAGTCAAATAACTGCTGTTAGTGCAAGATTTTTTTTTCCAGGTATAGAACAGCTCAGTAAGCTCCACTTACTGAGGAACTAAAAAATAAATTACATATTGAAAAAACTCTCTTAAAGGAACACTAAGCCTTGATCTTGAATCAGACATATCAAAAAGAGGAATACAAAATACATATGCTTACCAAAGAATCAGTCAGGTCTCTTCGGTAGACAAACATACGACTGGATGACTCATAAGATTTTGAGATGGCCAAGTCATTTGGTTGTAGTTCATGTTTTTCTTTGAAAATGGAAAATAAAACGCAGAAGCTTCAGAAAAGTAGTATAAACTTTCTTAAGAAAAGGAGTATAAATATGAGAAGAATATTACAGTTATATTTGAAAAGTCACATCAGCTTTGTGGAACGTAACTCAGCATCAAACACAATCCCCATGCAATTCCAGGCATGGGTTCATCATTTCCACACCATTCAGAACAATAAAAGTAAGATGTATCTGATGCTGGACTAAAGCACAAACAAAAATATATGCTTTCAACTTCAACTTAATATAGGATAAACCCTTACATTTTCCAGCCTAACTTCCTATGCATTATTGAACATTTCATTTCAACCCAATGTATCTACCACAAGCACAGTGACTTTAGTTAGAGCAATGCCTCAAGAGACAGAGCTGTTGTGTGTCTCAGGCAGAAAAGAACGAGGAGATGTCATCAATAGCCATTCACCCCACAGAGAAGAGCAATGGGTGGAAAAAAAAAAATAACAAACCAACCCCTTGCTAATTAATTTACACAAAGAAATTCCTCTAGACCTATAGCAATTTGTTTAGTAACCAGTTGAGTGAAAGAGCAGAACCCTCCAGACAAGCAGTGAAGAGAAAGGACTTTTTTTCTCCAGTGGGCAATCTTAGAGGCACCAGAGAAAAGTGGAAGAAAAACTAACCAAAAACCCAGAACAAAGTTTAAACATCCATGCCCTAAGAAAACTGTCTTTTCCTATGGGCTTCAAGAAATTTTCTGGAGAGCTGACGTGATATTTGATTACAGTCACTGTACTAATGTAGACCAAAAAGAACTACAAGCATGCTGACAGCCACCTCAGACTCTTCATGGCCCATGAAGGAGGAGTAGGAACAGGCATTCAAGGGCGAAGTATCAAAAAACGCTACTCATTTTTGCCATTTCCCTTGCTCACACTGACACCAGATACATTCATGCTGAACTATCAGTATGTCTTTCCAAGGTAATTTTGAACAAAAAGACCTTGCTTGTTCATTTTAGGAGTATAATAAAGATGTGTTCTTCAATGCTCATCCTGCTGCCCTCCAAGCGGATGGCAGATGACAGTTCTGAGTCACACAAAAAAGAAAAACAAAGAAAAAATGAAGAAATCATGGCAGGCTGCTGACTATTGCACACAGTGCACAAGTGACAATGCATAAGCACAAATTCAGTACCCTTGTTCTATCTCCAATTAATTCAGTCAATAACAAAGAGCATTTTAGGAATTACAATAGTCATGTACAGATGACAGTCTGTTGTACCAGCTTTTTAATTATTATTTCTTACTGAACAGCCAAATGGCAATTATTTCTATTCTATGGCTTTTTCAGTCAACAATGCAGTTAAGAAATGATATTGTTTTTCATTGCTTGTGAATTGTCAGTTTTCTTTACATAAGCAAGTAGGCAGTTAGTGCCAGATTCATTGCTAGCGGAGCAAAGCTTGCCCTGCTCCTGAACAGGAGCACGAGATCTGAAGAACAACCGCAGCAGCCTGATCTTGCAGGGCTGCAAAACACACTGGATCTGAGTTTGGGCACGCACAAGGGTAAATGTGTCTGCAAGAGATGCAACCCAGCTGGTCAAGATACCAACATGCAAAACTCCCATATGGCCACCCTTTGCCTATGGTGCCCAAGCTCTTGACTGTTGGTTAAGGCTCCAGCTTCTGCCACTCACACCAGAGACCCACAGAATTATTTAACTGTGCTTAGTGTGGGGGAGGAAAATGCGGGCTTCCAATTCTGAACTGGATACATAAGTGGGACAATTCAGCATTTGTCTATATTTCATTCAACTACACTGCCAAAGAAACAAGCACGAGTGAAGTATATTTAAGGGCTCATCCTTTGCCATAGGGGACTGACATCCACCAATGCTAGCTGAGAAGATGACCCAGGTGTTGTAAAGGCTTAACCCTACTTTGTGGGTCCACTTGTTCATGCTACATACCCAGTTACATTGCTTTATTTTCAATAAGAGCCCAACAAGGTATTACAGTGAGCAAACCTGAATAAAAGATCTTAAGACCTGATAGCTTGGCAGTTCCCTACTATCAGCCTACCCTCAGGCTGATCCTCCTCAGAAAAAGACAGTAAGCCTCCTCTGTTAAACAAGAAACACTAACAGGCAAAAAACGTCAGTCATAAGCAAGTTTGCCTACAAAGTACTGCTAGGTCATGCTCAGTATCTCATCTGTGCAAATATATGCCTCCCTTGTCTCTATTGGAGAATATTCACTACCCATCCTGTAAAGAAACAGCCACACATTCAAAAGCTGTTATTCCCTTTTATATTTTAAAAGAAAACCTTTCCTCAACACCTTCTAAATTAATTTAGATCTGAAAGTTGAAGATTTATGTGTGGGCAAAAAAAAAATCTTGTAATACTGTTGAAAAGGGGAGTCTTTTGCAGTCCATTTCCAGCAAGGGAATGCCTCATCCAGTGTTACTCGGGAATGAGCTGTTTCCATGGGAACGGCTCTGGGAAGCAGCTCTCATTGTTCCATAGTCATCCAGCTGTGGGCCACAGCTGTATCCTGCACCAGAGAATCCCAACCCTCCCTTACATGCTGCACTAAGAGGTGAGTGGTTGGATGAAGTAAGATTATTTACCACCAGAGAACGTGATGATCACCAGTGCCAATTCCTCCTCCGGGTACTGGATCTTTTCTGCAACAATCTTCAGTATCTCCTGCGCTGAAGTGGTTACTTGAGCTTTCACACTGACGTAGGAGTGCTCCGTGATGTACACACGGCAGAAAACTGCACAAAGCAAGAAAGGCAGGCTCAGCAGCAGCCAAAGGCACCCTGAAGGAAACAGGGGAAAGCACAGCAGCCCCAGTCCCAGCTGCAAGACAGGCCACTCCTGCACTCTGCCCAACAGGGGCATGAAACTGAGCACAAACCTCACCATTTCCCCACTTCCGACCTCTTCACTCTAGGAAATGACAGGGACAAGCAAATGCATCTCCATGGGTTCATTTCAGGGAAGCCTATTTAAGAGTTCCTACCCTGAGGACTCAATGTATACAAATTCCCTTGCTGTGCACCTTCTGTAACCACTACAGTCTTAGCAGTTATCATCTTTTGTCCTTACCTTCTAGGCCCAGATAAATTAGCATTCTTTTGGTGTGTCTCATACCTGCTGCAGAAACTGTTTTGCTCCTCCACTTTCACCTGGAACAGCATCCTTCTCGAGAAGCTCCCTGCTCTGTAACTACTCTTGCTAGCTTATCTGTCTGGACATTTAGTGGTGTGCATTGCCAGGGCATTTTTGCACCAGCAGAGGCTGCCTGAACAGCAGTGCAATTAATTCTGACAAATCCATCCCGAGTCATTTGCAATACACATAAAAGGGACTCATTTGGAGAAAATGGACAAACCCTGGGCCCATCACTTCCACTGAAGTCCTAGAACCAATTAGGCTATGGAAACGATTCCCATCAGTAATGCTGCAGGAAGCTCATGTAATGTTTTGTTGTTCCTTCAGAAGCGAGGTATACTCCCTCTGCTTCCCAGAATTTTAGGTTTGCAGTCTTTTTTGCTGAGTTTGCTGTAGCCAGTCATTTGAAATACAGCTGCCATACTTAAAAAGGGAAGAAACAGCTGTAGACTTGCAAAAATATTTTAAAAATGACACCTGCTAATGAGAATCACCATAACTCTGGATTTCATACTCACTTCTGTGCTTAAACTTTCAATTTTCTTCTACTTTTGTACTTCTTATTGCAGATAGGCTGCTACCATGGCAGTATAATACAATATTTTTCTTCTCCAGAAATGCTGTATTTTTATTGACAGATGTATGCAGCAACAGTTCCTTGTCTGTCCTATGAATCTTCATGGCTTCAGGGCAGTACCATTAACTGAGACCATGCCAGAAATGGTTAACAACTCTATCTTACTGAACATCTTTTTTGTGTGTGTTGTAGAAGAGAAAAATGAAGATAAGAAGGAAGGAGGAACTCGACATTTAACCTTGGGGAAGAAAAGCAATTTGATTTTATAATTTTTTTCTTAACCTGTCTGTGCTGACAGACAGTAAATCAGGTGCTCAGCATGTGTCAGAATCTTTCTTCAGAATACATATAACTCGTGAATAGACAGATACATCAACTGCACTCTAAATAAGAAAATAAGTAAATCTGACATAAATATTTGCCCTCCATACGCAAAGTGCAACACAACTTGCCTGCAGTGATTTTGTTTGAAGCCTCAACCTCTGTCATTTGGGAGAGGAAAATGACAGCAAAATATTAACTTATACTTGAGCTACTGATGTATCTTCTGTTTAGCACCAAACTAACCCAACCTACAGGTCAGGTTCTTGAAAACAATCATCACAGCAATTATCCCAAAACTCCCCCCACAACACATCTTTTAAATGTTCTGTGGTATCTATGGGCATGGGCCATGTCATCCCTTCCAGGAGCCCACACTGCTCCTCAGTGAAACGCAGTAGGGAACACTAACAGGAGGGCATGGGCACGCGCTGTAAACCACCCTGAAAATACTTACATTAGGAGGTAGAATGCTCCTGGTCTGATCTCTGCCACTGAGGGCAGGAGCCATTGGACAAACCCATCCTTTACAAGCACCATCATGTGGCAGCACTCCACAGCCCATCCCATTTCCCTCCATCGTGCTCAGGCACCTGCCTCTTTCCCCCTAGTCTTGCACCTTCTATTTCATTCCCTCAGTCCCAGCACATTCCATGGCTCATGCTCGCAAGAAGAGAGTGAACAGCAATTTATGGCCTTGCTGAGTCCAGCCTTTCTTGTCCCTATGGCCATTCAGTCTGTGCCCTCTCTTCTATACTTTTCATGAGCTGTGTCAAACTTTTTAAGAGGAAAAATGAGTGTGGAGGTTTTCATCCAGAAATGACATTCTAGAAGCAGCCTCGTCAGCCTAAACCTCAAATAAATTTCAGGCAGAAAAGAGGCTATCTATCTACCAGCAGTACATAATGTAAGGAGAGACTTGTCACTACAGGAGCTCAGTTCTTACCGTGTCACAAATGAGCACTAAAAATACCCTATCTCAGCCTGAACTTCTGGAGTTCTTCACCAAGAAAGGAAGATAATACTGCGTAATTCTGCCTATTCTCTGCTTGTGTGCATGTTATTCTCCTCTCTGCCTCCTTCCTCTCGCAGGCCTTACAGCAGGGTGAAAGCTTCACTTTACCATTGCTTTAGCAGCAATGAAGGGAAAAATGAAACAGTTGACATTAAAACATAGTGGCATCTCACTCGCTACATGGAAATGTTTTTGTGGAGAGCACCTACGTAGGTTCTCAGAGTTAGAAGATCCTGCTCCACTTAACCTGACAGGTGCATTCACCTCTCACACCCAGGATCTAGGTCAGGAGACTATTCCTGCCCTGTGTTACGGTTTCCAACTCTGATGGATAGGCTGTGAGCCACACAGCTCTGTCACAGGGCCACAGAGGAACCGCGCAGGTGGAAAGCCTGAGATATCTCACTCCACTGCTGAGTGCCTGCAAAGCAGGAGGCAGACAAGTAATCTTCACACAGGCAAATCTCTCTTCTTTCGGGGCCCCAGGGCTCAGTTCAGAAGCTGTACGCCTGGAAGCAGACTGTACCCTAACAGGCAGCTCTTACTAAAAAGGTTACCCTGACATTTAAAAGTACTGTGCAAGGCTTTTTCCCATTCTTAAGTCATACTTACTTTCTTCTGCTTCATTCATGGTTCCTCTGTGCTGCAGCCAGTTCTCCTTCAGACTGAACTGGTGGAAAAAGGTTTTGTTCTGCAAGGGAGTAGGAGAGGAAAAAAAAGACACAACAATGACTGTCTGCATTCCTTCCCTTTACCATGCAGCAATTGATAAAATACAGCATTCAATGCATACATCTGGCCAAAAAGGTTGCAGTATAGGAAATTAACCCACCCTTCCTGCATCAGTAAGCTGGAAGTTGCCTAACTTAATAATGGTAAAGGTGGGAATTTCTGAGGAAGTGAGACATGCCTATACCAAACAGCAGCCACACCTCAAGGTTCTCTGTAGTTATGTGCAGAGGTCACTTCTTACGTACTTTTCTCATACATATTTCCTTTGTACCAATCGGCCTATTTAGCAATTTCATTACAATACCACATTCTGCTTCCTGTATTTCCACTGTAACATTTTAAGCCCTTTACATGCTTCAGCCCAGGTACTTCAGTAGGTCAGCAGTTCAGCCCTGCACAATTCATATGTCTCCAGTAGCACCTTTTCCTTCTGCTTAAATAGACAAATCCATGTTCCTCTTTCTTTCTCTCTTTCTCTGCTCTATCACAACAAATTCCCCTTTGCTTAGGCTGTTTGACACCTGCAGTTGATGCCTGTGCTCAGACTGGTTTGCCCAGGTTTTCTGCATCTATCCAGCCAGGCGGGACAAGCTCCCAACTCAAAATATTCAACAGTGACATCTCAGGACATGCTGTTAAAATGATAATACTGTCACAGCCACTGCAGGTTAGTTCACACAAGTGATATACAGGTGACACTGCCATAAAAAAAAATTTCCTTAAGCAATGTTGCAGGTCTAGCCTCACTGATGTATCCTGTCATGTTTTTGGTCACCTGTCACTTTCAATTGAACTGCCAAGAAAAGAGTGAAAGTGGAGGGAGGGAAAGAAAGAAAGGTTGTAAGTTAGCTAGCAATGAGCAAAACAAGGTTTGTGTTACCTTTCGGTGTGGTGAATATTCATCCACAGTGCTGAAACAAAAAGGAAAATTCTAATTATCTTTCAATCCAAACTTTAGAAAGTTTCAGCAATCTATATATATATATATATATATATATATATATATATATATATATATATATTTTAATTACAGTCTCCACAAAATGGCTGTAGAGATCCTTTAGTGAAAGCTGAGGTCACTTGGCTCAACTACAAAACTTTCATGGGAGTCACAAAGTCAGTACAGAAAAAAGAAATGCTGCCAGTCTGGGAGCTCCTGGAGAATGCCGATACCAGTGGCAGCCAATGTCCTTCCAGTTCTCAAATGGACAAACCACAGAAATAATTTTCACCTGCTGGAGAAATGTACCAAGGGAACATCTTTTAAAAATACCATCAGATTAATAAAATAATAACCCTGACACTACCATTGAGAAATAGATCTGCTTCTCAATATTGCATGAGAGAGAAGGAGAGATAAGATGCATCATCTGAAATCAGAGACTGCTGAGTGACATTTTGGCAGTTTTTCCACAAAGTTCCACACCACCCAACAAACGTCAGATAAAATGGAATAATCTGGCTCTATTTTAAAGATTAATTGTGAAAATGAATACAGTACTTGTATCACTCATCCCTCTATCTTTACAGAATTACAGCAAGATGACAACAAAAATAAATTACACTAAGGAAAATGAGATCTGATAACAAGGATAATCAATACTTACTGACGACGATGCATCCCAAGTATTTTCTGAAATTCTTTCAGCTCCTTCTCAAGAACGGGATATTCATACACATCATCTAACACATTCCGGTATATTGTCTACAAAGTAAAATAAATACTTTATGCAATCATCTAATAACTCAAAAATAAATCTGAAGTATCCCAGCAATGGTCTAAATCAATCAGGCGGAAGCATACTGCAACAAATTTCATCACAATTCTTTAGCAAGATCCGTGATTAGGGAATGTCCTTGCTTATTTTTACAGGCTAGTCAGTGCTCAGTTGGCTAAGAAGAAACACTCTGTATCAACACCAAGTGAGTGAGCAAAATGTCGATGCTCATTAGTCTACAGACAAAATGGCACTCATGGTTGTTACACAAAATCTAAGTTAATTCAGGAGAATCCATTCTGAAGCTTGAGAACATAACACACCAACATTCCGCATCCAAAATGGTAAAAACAGATTTATGTGACTTAGACTTTTAAAATGAATGCTCTACTCCAGTTTTCCTCATATTTGCGTACATTTAAATTAATATCTCTCACAAACAAAAACATGCTCTTAATTTTAAGCCAATAAATAAATAAACCTAACTTTTTCTTTCTGGAGGAAGCGTTTTCTGACTACCCTCAACTAGGAGTCCCAGTTAACTTTGGGAGACACCACCACAAGTAAGAGGTAAGTCAAATGAATTGGCTTAGTTGGTTGAAATTGAGGGAAACGTTTTTTCTATGCCTTTTCAGAATCTGCACACAAATGCTACTCTTTTCCTTCTAAAAATATTCATACGTATTGGCTGAATCATCAAGTTGTTTTAGCCCAATTAATACTCCTACATCTAAGAATCTCAGCATAAATAATTCTGAATTATAAACCTGTATATTGCTTTCACACATATAACTTCAACCATCACTTACGTTACTACTGTTTTGTATCACACCAACTCCTCAGGCAGAAATATTGGGTGTACAAAAACTGGACAGCCACACACCCTTAGAGACAGAAAGGCACTGCACCAAGGTACATGCAGCAGTATAACCTGGCTGGTGGCTGGAATGATGCCCAATTTCCAATACAGTACTACACAGCCTAGTACCAAAGAGCAAAAATCCTAAGGTCTCTGCTCTCATATGCAGAATGTCCTCTTCCAAAAACTTTATACTATACACTTTGTATTATAGATATCAAGGACAAAATTTAAATATGAAAAATGATGTTTTATACTTTTTCCTGTTGCAGCTTCTGAAACACTGTATACTAATTAAACAGCATTGAAATGCATCAGGAAGTGATTCAATACCTTTAAAAATTGTTTTAAATGCTCATCTTCATGTAACCAGTCTTTGTAGAGAGAAGTCCACTGAGACACCAAATGCAAGACCTTTCGTTTCCTGCAGGATACATCAGAGTCATCTTCTTTTCCTTGATGGTTCTTTGCACAATAGGTGCAGTAAGTTAAGGAAAATAAAAACTAAGAATTCATTGAAACTTTGAAATTCAGCAATGCATAATCATCTTCCATGTTGCGTGGCAATGAAAGACTATGTTTGACTACACTGTCCAGTTCTGAACGTATACCTATCCTGTTTGAAGCTTTGGGAGTTTCATCAACTTTTTGGAATGAAATGCTCAGTAATATAAATGTTCATTCTCTATGTCAATAAAGCTTTTTTCCTTCCTAGATTAGAAAGAAAAGTCTATGAAAAGTAAAATCCATTTAAAAGAAATTATTCAATGTTGAGTCATAACTTTCCTATAGAAGCTGGAACAAAACTTTGCCCTGCACACAGACACCAACATGAATGTCTGCATGAAAGAGGACAATGCATCATTACAAGAAAAATATTGAGCAGAGGAAGTCAGTTTCTTTTTCCCTGTACAAATTACGCTGTAAGCCGAAATAACACTGTTAAGAAAAAAAGAATCAATTTCCACTATTGTCCTCTATTCACAAAGCAGAAACAGCAAATGACAGAAGATATTCACATTATACATCATTCCGGTCCCTTTGCTATTCTTTTTTTCAGTAGGTGAAATGACTTTCACAACAAAAAGAAAAGAAAAAAAAAAGTTATTTCAATTCATAGCTCCAAGTTCATTCAAGCAACATTCTATAGCTTATAGAAATAATCGGAAATACAAAGAAAGTTCTATACTGTATCACACAACAAAAGGTGCAGATATTGTAAAATACCTATTCTTCACATACTTTGCAGTATATTACACAGGTACTTAACAATTAACATTTATGTTCCGGATAGGTTTTAGCTGATTTTAAACACTGTTTTGTAAAAGGTGAAAAGATTCATATAGCTTTAAACAAAAAAAAAAAACAACATTTATAAGGTTTGCATTGTTGGTATGAGTTAAGCTTGACAATATACTAACCTAGGTGTCACTGTGTGATGAGTGCTAACACAACACTTAAAAGGATATTGCCTCAGAAGTGCCTGGCACAAGTCATCTGTTGTCATGAAGACTGTGTATGTGAGAAGGAAGTCATCCAGGAGAGTTTCTGCAGAGAAGGACAAAAAAAAAAGTCAAAGGTACAATATATTTTTGAGAAGAGGAAGACAGTACCTATTGTTAGTGTGCATAGCAAGAAAAAAGCCTAAAGAGTATATCACTGATTTGTCACAGAGTTAACAATACATTCACACTGCAGAGATGAGATCCTTATTAACAAGCACATCCTCAGTTCTCAATGAATAAACAAGCAGAACTATACACAAAATAAGCCACAGTTCAGGAATGAATATGAGTCCTTATCACAAACACCACATTCCAGTTGGCTCTTCTGAGTGGTTCCAGCTATTCAACATTTCCACCAGTAAGTTGTTTCAGAATTTCAGAAGACAAATTTTTGTAATAGAAAACTGAGATTGCCATGTACTCTGGTGAACATCTAGGCACAGTATTTGAGAAGCAAAAACAAGCATACTTAAATGTTCAGCTAGTTAAGACTTGTGTGCATCGATAATTGCTGGGATACTTTCTCTCTGGTTTACTTAATTACATTATTCAAAGTTATTTTCTGCTCCTGACATTCCTGCACTTGGTTTCTATCAATATAACTAAAGGCACCTGCCAACAGAACACCTCTCCTGCAGCCATAACACCTCAGGCTGTCAGGACAAGAGGCATTGCCAACTCAGACCTCAGCGTAGTTTTCACATTCCTCATTCTCACGCCAGGCTAATCTTAGGGTTTATCCAAACCTTCACCATGCACACCAGATGCAAGGAGGAAAGCTGAAACAAAAAGGTTTTTTACAAGATGAGAGCGCTCAAGGGAAGTCTTGTGATGGCATCCCACAACCCAATGGCACAGAGACACAAGACCAAGCCAGACTTTTCCCAGAGGCATGCAACACAATGACAGAGGCAAACATCAGAGATTGCAACAAGGGAAAATTTATCTAGTTAAAAGAGACTTTTTTCCCCTGTGAGGACAGGTTGCCTGGCTAAGCTGCAGAAGCTCCAGGACCAGGGTTATTCAGAGCCCACCTGGGCAGGACCTGAGCTGCCTGTCTTACTGAGCCCACTCTGAGCACTGCCAACCCACATTGGTTTGTAACTCACACAACTGTGCTTCCAATTTTAATTACTCATAAAATTATATATGATGTAGGAATGAATTCATACTTCATTCACAAACAAAACAATCTTTAGGATGCAATTACTCTGTTTTACCAAGTAAGAACAGCAAAACAGATAACTGTAGTAATTCTGGTAATATATACTGACATATAAGTATTTCTTTGAAGCACAGTAGAGCATAAACACCTTAGCAGTATTACTACTTGTTACTAGTTAGCTGTTACTAGTAACTGTTACAAATGAAGCAGTGATTCACGTGTGGACTTACAGCTGCTAAGACTGAAGGACGAACTGCTCCTTAAGGAGAAAAACAAGGTTGTGCCCTAATTTCCTTATGTGGGTCTCCTCACTGTCCCCGATCTCAACCAGCTAGTGCCTGTGAATGCGTGTGCAACTGAGAGCTTCCCAGAAGCTCTTCAGACCAAGAGCGTAATTTCACAACAATTTAGGCCCATTTCAGTCACAGCTACCTTTCTGTCTGTAAACTGACTTCAAAGATAAGGTGTAGAATGGCAATAAATTCATCCACGTATCATTCAAAGCCAGATACCATGTGAATATCACATGGATGGATAGCTAATGATAACCCATCCTGTCAGCATGGGACTAAAAATACCTCTGCTGTCATTAACAAAAGAAAAGCAGCTGAGAATCAATGCCTTTAGCATAGTTGATCTAGAAAGACTCCTGATCTGAAGGGGCATAACTGAAGCCTCTTGCATTCACAAATAAGACAATAAAATTCTTTATATTTCACCGACATTGTTTTAAAACTGTGGAAAGTATTATCTTTGTATAAAAGGGACATTTTGTCTCCGTAAATGAAAAGATCTTGTGAACAGCTTGTTCTGTATCCAAAAGGTCAGCAGTTCATTCTGTTGCACATCTTTTGTTAGCTACAATGCAGCTATTAAAGTTGGAGGTTTCACAGATATTTATTTGGAAGCTCCAATTCTTGGAGACAATAACCACATCTAACCTGCTATTCTAGTTCTTGACCAAACTATATGTAGTAGTGCTGATCAAGTCAAAGATACAGTTATAACAGATTATTTCCACAGAAACTTTCTATTCTTTTTAGGTGATACCTTAGTTTCAGCAATAGATAGCCATGCATTTAGAAAAGAGATGAAGTACTTGCTGAAAGAAAACTGTAAGGCTTCTCAACAAACTTTTGCAATTATTCAAAATACTGTGACTTCATCATACTAGCTGGTGTTAAAGTATCAGTATAAAAGCTTATTTTTAATACCTGATCATCTTTACCCATCATAGACACTTGATCATCAGACGCCTATTTAAAATGCTTCCAGGACACCAAAGTGTTGGAGTAGCAAGAAGGACTGGGTTCGCTATGACTTTATTTTTTTCCTTAAATATTTTTTGCAGTAACTGTGCTACAAATATCACTAATGCAATTCTTTAAAAAAAAAAAAAAAAAAAAAAAAAAAAAAAGAACAGTGAAGATTAAAATTGTATTTCTTTTCCTTTTAAACGGAAAGGCTAAAAAGAAAAGTCCTTAAATACTGATTCATGTAGCTTGTATAGGGCTGGATCTCTACAAATTGCCTTTAAACTTGTTTAGAAATGTATACCCTAAAGAAATGTTTTGAAGAAAAAAGGTCTAGATTGTACATGTAGACCACTAATAGCATCAGTCATCTGTTAAACTGCTTTAACAACTAAGCAATGAAAGTGCTTTTACTAGATTAAATATCTATTGCCAAAAATCATCTAAAGACTCTATGGTAATACTCATATTTTAAAATCTTTCTACCAACTTGTATGTACTTCCCCAAAGTACTACTTATCACTGTAGTTCACTCTGTATTTTCTTCTCAAATGCACCATAAGTTACATAATTCCTGAATGGTTTCATATGCTACAATAAGGGGACAAAAACTGAGTATGAACTAACTCCTAAAAAATAATTTGTCCAACATAAACAGATGCACACTTCTCAAATGCTTTTGAAGATGTGCTTACAATGAACTGTTTCCTGGTCTCAATGTGTAAACACAGAGAAAGACTACACGAGACAATTTATTCACAGCATTTTATTCATTCTGGCTACTAATGGACACTTACAACAGTAAACTTCAATGAGGTAGAGCTTTAAGCATAGCAGTTGTCTCAGGGTTTTCCTGTTTAGATTTGGTTGATTTAAGAGTTAAAGAAAAAAAAGAAGGAAGGAATGGAGCAGGGAGGGAGGAAGGAAGGAAAAGAAAAAAAGAATTGGAAAGAAGAAAAAAAAAAAGAGGAAAAAAAAGGGCAATTCCAGTCATCATTATTTATTTACTGTGCACCACATTGCCATACAGAATGGGGATGAAGTACCTCAGCTTTTAAATTTTGTTGTTCTATGTCTCTGTTTCTGCATAAATTTGTGGCCACCTTCCCTGTTTTTCCTATAGAAAAAGTTTTTCTGGTGTTTATAGCATTCAAGGAGAATGAAAACACAGTAATGGTTGACAAAGAAAAAATGCTTCCTATGGAGGAAAAGTATTTCTTCATGCAGAAGACTGTGATGTTATTTTTTTAATTTCTCTTCTTCATGAATTTTTTATGTAATCATTTTCTCTTAGCCATCAATCTAATTTTTCTATCCTCCACACAGTTTTCCTTTATTTGGTTAAGCAATTATTACGAAGTACACAGTCAGCTTGCAGCTATGGAATATTTCATTCCAAAGACAATTTCAAGCATTTTAAACTTCATTAAGACGTGCAACGGAAACAGCTTGAATTCAATGGACTACTGCTCCTGCAGCTCTTTAGGGGCAGCCTTGGGCAGTAATCTCAGCACGGAATGTGTGCCCTTGGTATCACATCACAGGCATAAAAATAACAAAAAAGAAAGCGTTGTGCTTCCTCATTATTAAAAAATCAATTCATGTCAGCTTCTGCTGAGACAGTTTCTCATGGGCTCACCCTTCACCCAGGTGAAATAAAGTAGCATAGACACCAATTTCACTGGCAGCTGTTAGCACCACATTTCCAATCTTTCTGTAGTATACAGGTCCTTCTGCAACACGCATGCAGGGTGGGTGAGGAATGGAAAGAGCAGTATGTAGACATGGGATGTTCCAGTGCATGAGGATTTCCCAGGGAACATTTGCACTTCCCAAGGAACATCTGCTTTCAGTCAGCAACTGGAGGAATCAGCAATGCATCTCCAAGGGAAGCTGTAGCTGAATCGCATGGGCAGGGTGATGGGAGACAATGGCAACAGTGGTGTGTTTGACTGGGAACACAGATTTGGAGTACCAGAAACAATAAATAATCATATATTTAGATGAACACCAAACTGCATATTACCATGTACTTCCAAAATCCAGAGAATTTCCCGCTACTTTCCATGCCCGCTTTCCTAACCAGGTCACAGCCCTTTTCTCTGAAGGGGTAATTTTAAATATTTTGGAGTTTGTCCTCAACATGAGCGTACATCTTTACGTATGCACAATTTTAAATGGCAGGAGTATAGAATGGGATTGTCACAGGGGTTTACACATTAAATATTATTTCTCAGTGGTTAATCTATTCTCTTCTTCACTGTCTTCTCTAGGCAAGGTATTAATTACCAAGGCTTAGAAAACAAATTAATAAACAGCTGTAGCCTGACACCTTCCGTTGTACATATGCAACTAACCAGGACAGGCAGTAAGTATACTTTATGTCATTGCTGTGTCTAAGACCTGTGAGCTATTCTCAAATATGGACATTCACTTAAACTAGCACATTGGTACAAGGCATCAGGGAAGCACTCTGATATTAATAATGTTACAGAAGTATGGAAAGAGACTTAAGCCAAAGGAAATGCCTTTGTTAAATGAAACAAAAGTTAAATTATTTTTATTAAATTAATTTCAGAAATTTTTAGAAGTAAACATGCAGTTTGGTCAGCACATAGAATGAGTAAAGAAGGAAAATGAGCAGAGAAATATTCCAGTGCTAGAAATATTTACACTTAACTACTTATCAAACTGTACGTCCATGTATTACTTACTAGTATGCATGTGCATCATTCTCTTTAGACCATCACAGCTAGAACAATGATGTAAACATATTTGCATTACATGTTCAATAGATCAAACTGTTCAGAGTACACCTATTGCTCAACTGCTAATATTAGACACCCCATCCAGCTTAGCCAGACATAACTGCTCCTAATACCAGCACTGAGTCATTAATCCCTTTATATCCACAAGAAGAGATAACTTGAAGACAAAATCCAGTTTGTCCTGGATTTCTGATCACACTGAATCACTCAAAATAGTTTTTGTCTTGATGCTTCTCAAAGGCTAACAGCAAAAATATAAAGGTCAAAACTAAGCCAAATCAGTCTTCCCACTTCCATTACCAACCAATTGCTCAGATGACAAGAAACACTTATTTTCCCCTCATATCTGACAAAAGCAATGTTTTGCATCCTATTCTTCTCACTCTGTGGTATTTCTGTTTTCATTTTCTTTCTTTTTTTTTCTTTTTTTTTTTTTTTTTGCATTAAATATTTAAGTATTAAGAAAAAATAAATTCATGCAAAACAATCTGGCCAACAGGATTTCAATATTCAATGCATAATTTTTTTCTTATATGATTTATAAAATGTAGCTTCCTTTTTATAGAAGAGCATAAGAATACAAGGTCTGTGCATATGACTGTATCCCTTTAGCTGCTGATTGTCTACATCACACAGTTAGTTGAGAAGAGGACAATAATAGTGAAATCTGTTAAACTGTAAAGAAAAACTACTAATCTAGTTCCTTAGAAAATTTATTATCATTCTGAATCCAAACCTCTGACACTTTGCACTCTACAAATCTGGTATGAATGAATGGTTGTGCAAGAATGACAGAAAGATTTGAGGGTTTTTTTAGGCTTGTATTAAATCGGATTACAAGAAAATATAGATAAAGCCTTTTTCCACTTTATGCAAAGTAGATGTTCAGCTTTCTCTGAGGATTTGCCAGGGGAGGCCAAATCTGGATGAAGAAGGCAAAAAAAAAAAAAAAAAAAAAAAGCAGTTGTCATGTATTCATATTGAATATATATATATTGATACATATATAGGATTTGACAAAGTAGAAAGGTGAAGAACTCATTTGTTGAACTAAAAATTTTACTCTTCAAACTATTTTCCCTCCAAACCAATGGAATCACTAAATGCCCTTACTCTCAGTTTACTTCTCATTCTAATAAATGTATGATATAAGAGAAGATCATAAAATCTCCTTTGCCCTGAAGCACGTTCAAACCTGAGTATGAAGTATTTGGTGTGTGGGAGCTCCAGCAGCACAACTGTGAATGGGGGTTACACACACATTTCTCAGACATCAACACAAACTCTGGTTTTGTGCAGGAATTAATTTCTTTGGTGCTCTGGGGGGGGGTGGGAAGGGGAGGAAGCAGGGAGTGAGAAAGATGTGCTTTGGACAACATACAAAAAAAACCCCAAAACTATAACCCTTCAGCCATGACAATTCCTATCTGCAGTTATGGCAAAGACAATGGTATGAACATATGGTTGGCTCCAGTCATCTCTTTATGTTAATGGATTAATCAGTGTAAGCCAGCACTGTGAATTTAAAAATTGCCAACAACCTCAAACTTGGCTCTTATTTGCATTCACAGTGTCATCCTTACTTTGTAGAACCAGCCACGTTCCTTTAGCATTTTAGTGAGGCTCATCCCTAGGAGTATATTTGAAAAACATTAAAAAGTTGGACTTAATAATGCTGATGTAGCTTGTGAATTCAAGGCACACATCAGCAAGTTATGGGATTTTTGTTATTGTTAATTCTTTAAAGAAAATAATAGTAGATAGAGTTAGCAATACCATAATGATCAGAAACAGTTAAAACTTGCATTTCATTAAGCATAAAAGCAGCCCTATGAGATAGGGTTACAGCTGGGCAAACAGACAGATGAGATCCCTGTGCTTGAGTGAAATGGATGCTGATTGCTTACTGTTCTGTAGGGAATAGACACTTCTTTGCTATTTTGAATATGCACTTACTGACTTCAAATTAAACTAGATGAGAGCTACAGCAATGCATTTGCAAGTTTTCCTGCCTCTCACTGCTGAAAGCTCTTAAGCTTGATAAATTCTTTGTCGTTCTTCCTACTCCTTTCCATAAAACGTGAAAAATTATAATCACACCTCAAGGCTGCTACACAGAGTCTTTTTGGTTCACACAATACTATGCAACGCTCTGAAACCTTTCAGCAATGCAAATGCCTGTCCAGTAGTTGTAGGTAGTAATCAGAAAATTGCTTGTTCTGCAGAAATGGAAAAGCGTTTTGAGGGCAACTCCTTTCAAAGACAGAAGTTTCTCAATAATCTGTAATTCCACAGCAATTTACTAAAAATGTCAGGACATCTCTGAGTACCAACAGTAAAAGCAAACTGCTATCATTACTGATCCAGCAAGATACCACTTGTTTCAGAGAGGGTGTTGAGTGGTCCCAAATCCGCCCCCTTGCATTCATTCAGCAGATGGCGTTGACACTCAGAACCTCACAGGATTAGCCCTTAATCCAAAATCAGACACTCTGAAAATGCTATGCCACCACGGACACAGCATGAAGCAGAAACCAAAAATTATGCTGAAGAAGAAAGGTCAATAGAAAAAGGAACATCAATATATAATTTGCTGCTAATGTATTAAAACAATTATAGTAGTTATGTCATCTAGCCACTGAAGCACTGAGAAATCAATGCACAAAGGAATAAAGAGCAAGACATTTATTTCTTGCACCAGGTTAGGAAAAGAAAATATAGAAAGGCAAGATATTTAACCTGTACAACCAGAATTTTTATTAGAGCACAAAAATCAGAAGTAGGAATAATTTCTAAGGTCATCTCTCAGTGTTTTGTCTGGCAGCGTTTTAACATCTGCAGAATGAATCAAACACATTCTGTCTGGTAAGGTCAAAGATCCTCCTAAAGTTGCATTCCAGTTGCTGCCATCACACATATTGAAGCAGCTTCATATTTTGTTAGAAGGACAAAAAGACCTGAAACCACAGGCAGAGAGCAAATGTCAGACTTGTCTAGCTTTAATGAGGCACTAATTTTTTCATATAGACATCTGAAGCTTTTTTCTTCTTCTTTTTTTTTTTTTTTCCAGATAGGATGGAGCAGTGATTAATGTGCAGCTATAATGGTCTGGGTTACTTGAAGTTATTGGACAAATCTACAGTGCCTTATACATTTAGAAGTATTAGAAGCAGTGCCCATAGCTGTCAGCCTAAGACATTGCTGCTTTTTGTTGTTAAAAAAAAAAAAAAAATCCCTTAACTACTGCAAGTAAAACACCCAAGCTTTCCTTGTAGTGAATCTTCAGTTGCAGAAAACTGAGATATTTAAAGGTATGTGCGAAGTACTCAGGGCAGCCTAGCAGCAGAAAGCAGCTAGTCCTTGTTCGTATCAGGAATCTCCTGAAGAACTTCAGGGTAAAAAAAACAACACCATCTTCTCTTTCCATCGATTGTTTATAATAAGCCAGCCAGGCCAGGAGTGCCTGAAGCAACATGCTGGAAGATAAAAGATTTAATGGTTCTCTTTCATCCTTCCGCCCGCAGCCAGCTGCCTGTGGGGCAGAGGAGATAGGCATGCAGCAGTAACAGCACTGCGTGCCTGCACAGCCCTCACTTGAGCCTCACCTCCAGCAGGCACACAGCCCATCACCCTGATCCCAAAAGTCAGACAAGCAAACACAGTGCAATTTTCTTCTTTTTCTCTTCTTTCACCTGGACTTTTTTGTATCCTTGTCATCTCCTCCACCTCCAGGCACCCAAAGGGATGCAGTACCCTCCAGTCCAGATCCTCTATGCCACCACACCCAGGCGACACTGAGAGCTGTCATTGCTCTGCAGGAACCTTTCGCTGCCTGTAAGCATCACTGCCCAACCCAGGCAGCGCTCACCAGCAACGTATTGTAAGGGCTGCACCACCTGCCCCTGCAAGCCCCATCATGCCAATGGGTGCGGTAAGGCTCCTGTGCCTTCTCCCAGGTTCACTGGCTCAGTATGCACCCGAGTTTAAAGGGAATGCTAAAATTAGATGAGACATTTGACTTTCAGAAAGTTAATAGAAAGGAATATGTACTTAATCTAATATGTACTTTTCATCTGTGCTGTCCAAAACTCATTGTGTTGAGAAAGAACCAGGTTTCAAGTTCGACATGTCCTTCTCTTTGCTGAGCTGGAAAACCTTCTCTTGGGGAACCTTCAGATCTGATATTCTATATAAATACATAAACTGTCATCTCTTCTTGCCGATTCTTTATTTTTGACCTCCAACTTGAGATACTGCCACTTAAATCTTTAAAGCAGTGCCTAATGACAGCTCAAAGGTACACAGCATTTGGACAATATCTAGTCCAGTGGATTGCAGTGACAAGCACAATATAGTAACCACAGAATAAAGGCCAAATGACACTTAGAAATGCCACATCTCAAGCTCTGCAGGTCAGTGCAATGCCTTGGATTCAGTGTGCAGAATTATCCTCATAACCACTGCTAGCTGCTTTCCATACCAACTGGAGCACTAGGTCCCTGGAGGGACAGAAATGTACAGATCTGCTCTGTGTATTTTGAAAAGTGTTTAGCAAGAAACTTTGATCCATTATTTTTCCCCTACAAAGAAGCAACGGGAAATTTCTTTGTGCTTCAGCCTGAGGAAGGAGATATAAGAAGAATCTTGTTTGCCTCTGGGACCCGAATTATCATAAATATGCTAAGCAGTGAGCTCCACAACATGTGGCACTAGAGTATGTGCTGCAAACAGTGCACATTGCTGCTGCCTGCCTTCCTTCCTCTCCCCAGTATGTTCCCATGGGATGAAACCCCACAGACGAGTATCATAGCACCCAGAGGGGAGCTGTGGTTTGTCTCTCCATGTGGTAAATGGGCTCCAAAAAAACCCCATACATGTCATGGTGGTGGTGGTGAAACACGCTCCTTTAATTGTAGACTTACATACACTACATATATGTGCCTAAATCATGAACCTGAAATTGCACTTGGTATGCTGAGACACCCAAATCATTCCAGTGACTGGCTAACATGTAATTAAAGACAGCATTTCTCCTTTGATCACTGACAATTACAATACAAGACAGCATGTTTTTCAATATCTAAAAACTTCAAACCAAAGGGTTTGTCAGTACAACCTTGTTCTGACAGCAGAATGAAAAAGAAAGAAAAGGTTCCTGCCTGCACTCCTTAAAGATCATACAGGGCTGAGACAAAAGCCAAACAGATGTTATCCGTCATTCAGCTGCTTGTGAGCATCATAATACTTTCATGGTTGTTTTATTCCCAGCAGCAAAAAAGGTGCTGCTGTGCAGTAACCTCTGGCTGTTTGCAAATATGATCACTGAGTGTTGCACTTATAAAAAAGAACATCTTTATTTCCATAAATTTCAAATAATTTGTCTCATTGGGGAGTTCAGCATTAGGTCTTTGACTCAGCTGTACCATAATTACTCAGGGATTTTATTTGATGGCTTTGCTTATTTCAGTGAAATAAATCTGGGATATTAAGCAATTACCGGATGAAAGCCTAGTAGGATCATTTTCTAAAGGTAACTACTCAATTTTGTCATTATTTTAGAATTTGTTTGTGTGCTACTGCATTATTTAATTACAAAAACTACACTAAGAAAACAATTCTGGGATAAATACAACTTTGCACTTGGAAAAGAAAAAAAAAAGAGCTGTACTTACCAGTCTTAACTAGGCCCTGTATCTTTCACGCATAACCTGTGAAACATCTAACAAGAGATACAGTCTGTACCCTGTAGAAATCGTTTGGTCAGTATCCTGCTTCACCCACCCTGCCAGCTGCTCTATGGACTTCCATGGGGCACAAAGGAATTTCTTTGGCTTAGATGAAAACTGTGCCTTCCTGGGCTCAGGGTCTGTATTTCACCAGCACACACCTGGCAGTGATTAGCGCTCAGTGCCATCTCCCATTTCTACAGCTTGTCAATCCAAGGTATCATGCATGGGACACCAGAGCATTTGGCCTCCTGCCAGAGAGCCAAAGCCATCAAATTTATCAAGTTAGATAGCAAACCCAGTGTAAAGTCCCTTTTGCTTTCAAAATTCTAAACCATTTTCAAATCAAACAGGCCAACAGTGGCGCAGTTTCTACAACAACTTTACTACTATCAGTATAATAAAGTTATCATCTTTTCCTTCAGAATTCCTTGTTTTCTCCTGTTCCTTATGGGAATACCATTCACAGAACTGGGCTGTCTGCCCAACTGCCTGGCAGCCTTGCTTTCCTTTGCCCCTGGAATTTTCAAATCTGTTGGCAAATTTCAAACAAATCTGAGGCAGAGGCTGCCTCAGATTCTCAAATATACTGTGCTTCTACAAGTAATGAAAGTAAGTGCATGTGCAGTAATTTGCAGAGACACATTACTCTCTCATTCAAGAAAAGGCTGCACATATGCAAAGATATGTTTTCAGACATAAACCAGCTCAGCCAGAAGAGACAAAGCCAGAGCACCTTGAGCTGCTCTTGGCAGGACTGTTCCTTAGACCAAAATATACCATCTCCAACATTAGGACTAGCAGCATCACCAAGATATATTCCGTGCTTAAAATTCTGCAAACTGTATCCACAACCAGTTCCTCTAACAAGGAGTCTTGCTGCTGCTGTTCTCGTCTCTGCTGCACCACACTGCTGTGCAGTGTCCTGGCAGAGCACAGGGATTTTCTGGGCAGAGCATTGCCTATTACTTTATGCTTGCACAGCACTAACCAAGGGCTCTGAGGCTGCTGAATGCCCATAACATGGAAAATGACAACTCACAATGTCTTTCTGCATTTCTTTCTGTTCATTAAACTGCTTTGATTATTCAGTTGTTCATTGAGGCCAATTATAAAAATCTTGTTGTAATTTTTCCTCATATCATTCCTAACTATTCTAGAGAAAATCTATTCTAGAGAAAATGACTATCTCCTACATTCGCTGGCCCAGGGGCACGGGCTGGTAGCCTATAGCTTCTTTCAGCTCACATACCAGTGAGTGTGCATTTAATTTTAGTAAGAGTCCCTCTAGGAGAAGGTAGCAAGGCATCTTAAAGGAAGGCTCTGAGGATTACATGTAACTCTTCAGCTGGATAAGTACCTGCTATATAAGAGCATATATTTAAAAGCACTTTTCCAAATCGGCTTTTAGAAACACATCAGCAACTATAGCAAATATACAGGAGTCGGAATCAATTCTACTAGGAGCAGCTGTTTCAAAGACAAAGCAGCCCACATCCCAAAAGGACAATGAAGTACAATATGCAAGCTCATTTAATCACTGTATCCAATTACATGTAGGAATAAATCATCGCACACATGCCTATGTCTGAATTTTAAAAAGTAAATAAATCATGAATAGTCACACTGAAAGCTGCGAGCCTCTGGATTCACAGATTAGCAGGGGAAGTGGGGCATTTACTTCCCATTTGAAATGAAAATACCCCAAAACCACCAAAGCCACCTAATTATTTTAAGATAAATACAAAAGCTGTCATTTTTTTGTTCAGTTTGAGGCTTGAAAGCACAGATTCTCTGTGCTTTCTGACATTCTCTGCAGTCAGATAAACACACTGCAAGTCTTCCAGGTGATGTATTTGACTACCAGTATACTATGCTGGTTGAACAATCTCTAAATGTTCTTCACTTTGAAGCACAGACAATCTGCTGATCTGTAACTGTAGGCACACCAATTGCCTCTCTGCCTCTGAAAATGTTAGCCCTAGATGAAATAACTTCATGATTGTTCTAAGCTACAAGTTCTGCTTTATTTTGATAACCTGAAGTACCTCTACAGCACACAAATGGGCTCGCTTCACACTAACTCTTCTCACAGATACTACAAATCCACAAGCCATACGTTGACAAACGTTGACCTCAATTGAGCTCGTACATGACCTAATAAAGGTCTTCCCCAGCCTCTCTGCCCTGATCGCCCAGCACTCCCTTAAGGCACAGAGCTTTGGAAGGGAAGCAGGCTCTCCTGCTAGCTCCACAGATAACAGGACTTTGGGCAACAGCTCCCTCATCCCATACTTACATGACAGTACTTTCCAGGAGGAACTGAATTCTTACAATTTGTCAGGAAAACCCAATACAGCAGTTTCCTGCAAAGCTAATGGCACTTTCATGCTTTTCAAAGCTTTTAGAAAACTGTTATTAAATATTTATTGCTCTTTGTAATCAAGTATATAGTTCTAACTTCCCAAATTGCATCTTACTAACCTGGATTCCCTGAACAGATTTGCAGTCCTTTAAACTGAGATGTTAAATCAAATGCCCTACGGCCCATCCGCATGTCAAAACCCTCAACTGAATATGAAGATCAGACTCATTAACACCAGCTGAATCTGCATGCACACATCAAAGAAAAAAACACAAAACTGTTTGAAATATTTGCATAAACTCCATAAGCAACTCATAAGATGTGCCAGAAGTTTTGCCTAGGGAGATGGGTCACTAGACTGAAGACTGTAAGAAAATTTGGTTTGCAACCAGTGACACCACACAGATCTCAGGAAAATGCATTTTTGCAGCTTTGCAACAGAAGAAGTATTTGGGGGAGCACTGAAGTTCTGGGGAACAACTGGAGAGTCTCCATGCAAAATGCCCTTTCCTCCTTAACCCTACCAGGACTAAGGCCCACAACCCAACAACTGCATATAGGTTCTTTGGGGCTTCTGTCTACCTCAAGCTTTGGGTGGGAAGAGGGCAGGGAAGGAAACTAGGAGCCTGCAGCACACAGCAGGATGGCAAGGAGATGGAGGAGCACAAGGAGAAGCTGTGGTCATCTTGAGAGGCTAAATATTTTTATTTACTATAACTGGGGGTTTACATGCTTTGGGATATGCAAAACATCACTGCACTCTTACTGCTGCTGCAAGAGTTTGAAAGAAAATCCCATGACAACAGAATTCTGATAAATGCTGTTTGTTTGTGGCTGGTTCTTTTTGCTGTTGTTTGTTTGCTTGCTGCTTCCAGCTTGTGGCTGTGCATCCCGTATGCTGTACCAACCGCAACAACAAAAAAAATCCCATAGACAAGGCTTGCATTGGGATGGGAAACAAATCCAACAGAGACCTCATTATTGTATTGATGGTGGGGCTCTGATGTCATGGCTGGGAAAGAGCAAAAACAGTATCTGCATTTCTGTTTGTAGCTGCAACATTTCCTAGAGACCGCTCACACAGCCCTAAATCCTGAGGAGTGGGTAGAGGTTATGGGAAAGAGGGCTGTTGGATCACTGAGGAACAGGAGGAGAAAGGGGAGGGGGGAAGGGGGAGGGTGGGAAATGGCATGGAAGGATGCAGGGAACAGATAAAAAAGAAAGAAACTGAAAAAGTAATTAGAATTTGAGGTATACTGGCCTCCAGCCATCCTGGGTCAGACGGCACGTTTTCTCCATAATTACACCTCTAATTTCTGCCAATTTGTATTTACATCAAAACTCAAGTTCAAGCAAAGGAATAAAGTCACAGTTGATCCCAAGTGTTGTCATGAGCAAGTGTAAGATTTACATTATTAGCTTCCATCAAAATGAGATCCATCAGAACTGCTACTTTATTTACATTGATCCATTTCTCCCATCCTGCCACTCTCCAATGTCTCTGTCAACGTGTCCTTGAAAACAAGGCAGAATATTTTCACTTCAGAGGCAGAGCACTGCTTGGGGAAGATCCCATGCTGTTTCTGAGCTGAGACAAGGTCATCTCCTGATCTCAGTTCAGCTCAGGAGACTGCATGAGCTGCTGCCACAGCCACCACTCACACAGGTATTTTTCATCTTGTCTGTGAGATGGGACAAGCAATTTACTTCACTGCAGTAACTGATGCTATTCCAAAAAGCTTTCTGCCAGCAGCAGCTATAGTCCATGAGGGCTACTGACGTGCCATAAGAAACCTTGGGCTGTCAGCAATGTAATTCTATTCCTATTTCAATCTGTGAAACACTTAAAACTGACTTAAAAAACATGAAGGATTGCCTCCAGTGCCAACCATGCTGACTCTCCCAAAAGGTGATACACAACCCAACAGATACCCAACTGTATCAAGCCTTCTTTTCTGAAAAAAATGTTGCCATTTAAAGCCTGTCTGTCCATCAAGTGAAATCCGTAAGCTCATAATGTTTTTGGATTTATACAAAGGGCATTCCAGTTGAATATTTACTTTTTAGACAGGCATCTGAGCTCTTGCAAAACTATTCCCACTACAATCATCTATTCCTATATCCAATAGCTGAGCTTCTGACTTGCCCACTGAAATCAAAATCCAGCAAGACCACGTTAACCACAAGAGAATCCCAGCTAACCACAGCCAGCAAAGTGCAAATGTTGCTGTGAGTTGCTGTTGCCACAGCTGTTCTTCTCCTTTCTTAAAGTCAGACATGGTAGAGAAAGCAGCATCCAGAGGTACAGCCAAGCTCCACTGCACGATAACCCAGAGCATGCTGCAAATGTTAGTAACAGAGGGCATGACGGGTAGCTTAGTAAGGTAACTATAATCACAGTTTGGCTGCAGTCAAAAGCAGCCCTGCCCATGCTCATTAAAAGACTGAGGCTGCTACTTCTGTAACACCATGAGACTGAGAGGAGGGCATGCAAAGGAGCATTGTGGGGGAAGGAGGAATTAATAGCGTGAGAGTAAATTTAGTTCACAGGGGGAGAAAGCAGCTTTGAAGAACAGATTTCCTTCAGATTTTTCATCCAGAACCTCAAAGCACAGGTCCTGCATCTACAGTGGCTCCAGCTCCCACCCTGTGGGCGAGGAATGAACACGCTCTTTATATTCCTCAGAAATTGTGAATCTCACAAAAAAATCATTGTATTGTAGCAACACTGAGCACTGGAAACACTGCAATTCAGGCCCTGAAGACAGTGCACGATCTGTGTTCTTGGACTCAATGATGTAGCAATTATTTCAAGATAGTTTTATGTTTTCAGCGTTGCTACATGAAAACTCTCCCACTGCGCAAACTTCTCTCCCCAGAAATCGTTCAGAGAACCATACCCACGATTCACAACATAACAGACAGGCAGCTTTTGGGAAGGAGTGCTTTGCTCTATTCTGCAAACAAGTTCACTCCTTAGCAGCCACAGCAGAGTGCTAACAGTGTGACAGGAGTCATTAACAACAAACAGCCCCACTTAGGGCAGCAGGTGGTGAACTGCTGCGCTGTGGAAGACAAATGAAAAAAAGAGAGTATTACAGACAAGAGTTCAGTTTTTTTAGCAGTCTACAGCAGCAAGAGGCTACAGATCAGGGTTTAATAGTGAAAAGTTTGAAGAAGGAAGGAAAGGAGGACAACACTAAGTGTGAGGATGAGTAAATACTGAGAAAATATGTGAAGGGCATCATGTGTATGCAAGGCCATACGTGAGGTTGAGAGCATCTAGAAAGTTGTGTCACCTTCACAGCAGGGCTGTCCTATCTCTTCATATATTTCACATTTCGATGTTTAAATCCACTGCTATATGGAAGTGGAGTCCAAACTGACAGGAAGCCAACACAAGCACAGTTCAGACTCATTTCAGCATCTGGGTACCTTTCTGCATTATACCAATATCAACGTTGACTTTCTTGGCTTTGATAATCTTACTACTGACTACATCATGACGCCATCTCTTCTGCTTCTGTTTTGCCTAGAGGATGAGGCTCCAATCCCCTTCAGCTGACAGGGTTTCAGCAAGCTGCTGGCATTCTATATCATGGAAAGGAACAAATTTAACCTCACTCACTTTCTGCTCTTTGCTGAGTAGGAAATGCAGCCTACATGTGTATATGAGCATGCCACAGAGAAAGGAGGACAATGTTGCTTTATGCTCACTGCTCACTGTGTGCTCAACAGAGCTGAACTCCACTCTGCATCTGCAAGATGCAACACCGACTGCAATGGAAGGGATCTGGTACACTTCGTCCCCAAATTTGTAGCTGTCAAACTGGGTAGACCTCCTGTACAGCATTTAAGGCAGACAGAGACCCAAACCAAGTGGCTGGCATACTTCTAAGATGAAAAAAGGTTATCAAAACAAATCACATTATCTATAAAGCACATCTTCATAGCAAGTAATTTCACACTATTCTTTCATAATGTCTCCTTATCACTTTTGCACACAGCAAGACATGACAACTAGTCACTAAGAATGTTATGATCTAATTGACTAATATTTGGTGGGTAGCTTTTTCCTCTGCAAATTTGACTCAAAGCATGAAAAATACCCTCCTGTCAAAGTTACTCTTGCACAAGGCGTAAAATGTTTATTTATGGTGCCTGAGATGTCAGGGTGCCAAAATGTACCTACTTGCTCCTAAGCAAACTGAAACCTTGGGCCTAGTGGCTCATCCCATGGGGTGAGCTCACCTCGTGAGAAGTGTTTGAGGTGATGAACTGAAAAAATACCACCAGTATCTTTGGAGAGAGCCCTGAGCACTGACACAACAGGACATTCGTGGTTCCTGTGCTGACATCAGGAAACCTGCAGCAGGAACACTGGGTTCATGAGAACACAGCAGCGCCTGCCCACAGTACCATGGACAGGACATATTCCTGGAGGAGTAGGGAACTGACCTGTAGAGCTCCCCAGTCACTGGGTTCAATGGTGCAGCATCCAGGAGCAGCATTTATCATTCTCTGCCTTTCCAAGAAATTGCCCTAAACTAATGCATGAAGGCAAAAACACCCACAAAACCTTCTCAGGCTTTGCATCCTCATTTCGCAGAAATAACTGTCTGAGCTCCTGCCAGGAGACAGTATCACAGACACATTCCACTTGCTGGCATTTCCTATTAGCTTAGGCACCACAGCGTGTGACATGCTGTCTGTAGTGAATCCCAGACGTGGCACTCCTTCTGCAGGCTGAGTCAGCTCACTAATGTGACAGAAAATAATACCAGCAAAGGAGAAAAACAGTTTCCTACTAAGAAAGATAGATCTACTTGGCACAAGGTCAAACCAAGTATATCGAGGAGAAGGGCTACATGGCGCTGAACAGGACAACCAATGGAGGCTGTTGCCATCTCAGCAGAAGCCAGCGCCTGATCTCTACCTAACCCCAGGCTCCCACTCTCCTCGTCCCTGCTCTAGGCACCATGGGGCCATTGGAAAAGCCATTCAGCATACTGCTACCAGCTGAGCAGCTAACTTGTGCAGTTGTCCCAACTGAAGAAAACAGAGCCTTATCACACATACAATTTAGAACCTGATTAACTGTTTGCAAACTGCAGCATGCTGCATACAATGCATTGTCAGATCAAGGATCCTCACAAAACAGAATCAGGTCTTGATCAACGTCCAACAGAGGATGCCCAGAGGAAGAAAAACAAAACAGACAAACACCAAGATGACTTCCTCCCTCCTTTATACCATACTAACTTCCAATAATCGGCAGTGTAGATTTCCCAAACTGGAAGTTACACCCACATCACTGCAGTGATGGAATTTTTGCCAGGATTACAGACAATTTGTCTTTAAGTCCTTCCAAACTTTGGTTTCCACAAAATGCTCACAAAATTGAGTCTCACTGTTTAGCTGTACATTGTATATAATATTATATTTTCTAGAACATATTTTCTAGTTCTAAAACCAATAATGTCGCTATGTTACAAAGCACTTCCTACATATAACAAATAATGAATAATCTTTCCATACACACCTCCCCCAGATAATTCACGATCTTACAGACTGCACCACATCCCTTCTTTACAGATATTGGTTTCCTATGCTGAACAGCCCTAGACTACTTAGTCTCAGATCTATTTAATCTATACTTGTAATCAACCTTGTTGCCCTTTTCGTGCTTTTTCTAGTTCATTTATAACCTTTCTGAGCCACATAGAAGAAGGAGCCATAGTATATATCCATATTACACAGTTATACAATGGTGTAACTATGGTTCTTGCTCATCTTCTTTCCTAACTGTCCCAAATATCATTTTCCTTTTTAATCAGTGCTGAACAAAATTTTCCAAGAACTATTTACACCGTCTCCAAAGACCTAATTTCTGCATGATATTTGCTAATTCAGCATCTCCACTGAATATGTATAACAAGGATCCATTTTTCTCCATGTTAGAGAATTCATTACTTTGCATTTACCAAAGTTGGATCTCATCTGCAAATTCATCACCCAGTTGTGCAAATTTTTGCTCCTTTTATCTTTCTTCAGCCACAAGGTTGGCTTGAGGGGGCTTCCTTCCAGCTCATATTCCCAGTCCCAACTGCCAAACTTTTATTCCTTTCCTAAGGCTGTTTTTGTGTTGGACCAGCTTCCTGATCTGACCTACCTTGCGCAGACCCCCAGCAATTCCAGGATGGCAGGACGTGACCACACAGAGGCAGAGATAACAGGGTGTATAGGAACCTTGCATGGCCACTGGAGATGAAGCAATGGCTTCACATATCATGAAATTTTCAAACAGTATTATCAGCACATTCTGTTACCTCTGTCTCAACCCACACTCAGCAGCATCCCAGTCTTCTCTGGCAGCTTCTCTCCATTTTGACTGTTGACAATCCACTATAATTTTCCTTTCTCTTGGCACTATATTCCTGTGTGCCTTTCTTCCTACTGCTTTTACTGTAATGCTATGAATCTCCCAGCACAAAGTCAAAATTTGAGGATGCAGTTTTGCACGCTATTCCAACTCTTGCAAGCAATCATGGCTGCTAGAAGAATTGGTCCCTCTGTCCTCTGTCCTGCTGTTCCCCCATTTCCCATTCTGTGCTACCCTGTCTCCCCTGGGACAGGGACAAAGTTTGTGCTTAAGTAAACTGATCAGTCTTAACACTAACAAAAATTTAGTATTTCTTGGGCCACTGCCAACCAAGACCAGCTCCCTGCTCAGAGCAAGCACAAAATGACACAGCAGTCCGGACCAGCGCAGCAGGACCAGTGCAACCACAGTAATGGGCTGGGGAAAGCTGAGCAGCCGCCTTCAATCTCAGTGCCAGCTTACACTGGAATAATGCATCCATAAAATGACAATCTTACTGCCTAGACACTCCCCAAATAGAATCATTTCTTTTAATTGGCATCACATTTTCAACCTTCCTCTACCACGGAAGCTGATTTATATGATAGATTATATGGCACTATTAGGAGTTCAGCAATTTCATATCTCAGTTCCTTCAGAAGTCTTTGGGAAGTAACATCTGATCCTGGTGATTTGTAACTATTCATTTTATTGATTTATTCTAAACCTACTTCTACTGACACTTCAATATGAGAAAGCTTAGACTCATTGTGCATGAAGAAACAGACCTGTGCAAAAAACTCCTCATGTCCCTGCACAGTGAGCACTGAGACAAATGATTATTTTAGCTTTTCTGCTATTGTCACACCAGCGTTGCTCCATGCATACAAACTCTGCTAAAGCCTTATTCCTCAGTGTGGGGCATGGCACCAACATGCACTTAGTCTACTCAGTTCATCAACTTTTCCCAGGACTTTGTGTTTACAGTGTTAGTCAGAATGATGACAAAAAGCATTTCAGTGTGGACAAGCAGTAGAAGATAGGACTAGCGGGTATTGACTCTCTCCATTCTAAAGGCTGGAAAATAGGACCGCAAAGTGTTAGGTAAATATTTGCTCCCCTTGATATCAGTCTCTATGAATCAGACATAACCATGTTCACTTTGTGGCCATCACCTGAGCATGCTTTTAACACGTTTTATTCATCAGGAACAAAGCACAGTGAGCAAGAATCCTAACAGCATTCTTTGCAACAAAGAAACAACATCAAAAAGTAATCAGATCTTTTTTTTTTTTCTTCTTTTTTTCTTGGATTATTAAACAAAATTCAATGCCCAGGAGAAGCAGAGGTATATCCTTTTCTGGCATCACCATTCAGCAGCTCTCTTTGACTGCATCTGCTCACACAGGACAGCACAGCTCTCCTCTCAGAGGTACACACAGCTTCTCAGTGGGTGCCACCACCTCACACTAAAGCCCTATCTTTGGTGCAAGCGCAGGAAGAGAAGGAATTAAACAAAAGTAACCTCTACTTAAGTAGCACTTACAGTCCAAATAGACATGGTCTGAGGGTACCTCCTTCCCTGATGCAAGGGTATGATCCAAAAGCTAAAACTACCTGCATGTATGAGGGCAGAATTCTCACTAATCCCAGAACCATTCATTCACAGTCCCAGATACAATGACATAGCATGGAACAAATGTCGCTAGTCCTTCATTTTCCAATTTTAAAGATATACAGACCGCATCTACACCTTTACACATCTACTTTAGACAGGTCATGAGAATTCGTCTTCTTTTTCTGTCCCATCAATCGTTATTCAAGCATTCATCACAGAGTTGTGAAATATCCTAAATTGGAGGAGACCCACAAGGGTGATCTGCCATCCTAATTTCTGTGGAAGCCTGTGGGTGTGATGACCATTGTGTCATTCCAGAGGTGGTCAAACACTGAATGCTGTCACTGTGAGGCAAGAGGTATGCTCAACCAGCAACCAGCCAGAGGATACTCAAAGAACAGACCAAAAATAGCATCCAAGGAAGGAAATGTTTCTCACATCCAGGTTAGAAAAGCTTTTGCAGAAGAGAAAAACTTACCTGAAAGAAATACTGCAGTCAATGGGATGGCTTTCAAGATCCTGAGACGCTAAGATTTGGCTTCTTGGAGATTACTCATTCAAATCCTGATCCTCAATGAGGATTAGCCAGGAGGCATGCCTAGCATTTTCTGCCTAGTTATTGACTTATTTCAGGGCCTCACTGTTCAATTCTTAAACTGTGCAAGCAGCAGGCACCCCAGTGACTCCAACAATCATAGAGATTATTCAAAAAAGTTGACAGTTATAGAAATGGAAGAATTTCCAACCATGTCACAGCAGGAAACAAAAGGAATGGTTTTCTTGGGAGGTGGTATGTGACAGGCCACAGCAACCTAACAAAAAAAACCTCCTTTTGAGATAGAAGGCTCTAAGGATTGTTAGTAGCAAGTCCCCATTTACGATGCTGCCATGAGAGCTCACATGTATTACTAATAAAGTCATTACCAAAAACTCCTGTAATTAAACAGTTATTAAGTACGGCAGCTTGAAGAGTATTGCAAAACTCAGACTTTCAAGACATCTTTGCCACAAAAGACATCTGAACTACAGGATAATTCAGGTATGCACATGGTAATGTCTCCTTTAGCATCCTTAGTTGCTGTAACAGCGCTCAGTCATATCAGAGACACTGGGACTCCTCAGGATGGCTGGAAGTGTCCCCAACTCTCTATCATAGCAGATGCTCTGAGAGCAGAATGCTTCAGGTATCTTACTACGGGATTAGCAGCAAATGCAGAGTGCTGTGAGGCCTGGACTAGGCACTAGTTGACTTACTGAAGAGCCCCAGGGCCTTCCTTTATTCTCAGAGCTACAAACTCTTCTGTCTGGGACTAGAGAATGTCTGGATCTACTGACACCATTCAGCCATGTCAATGGTTAGGAAGTGGTACTCCATGGCCACTCTAGCCCCAAGAGAATGCAGATGTTCTCTGTAACGACCACTGAGGGCTGTAATTATGATTTGTTATAGAAAAGGCAAGAAAACATGTGAAATGTCCCTTACTGTGAACCCATGCCAAGGATCAAACAGAACAACAGCTCCTGTGCATGAGGATATTTAACAAATACTCTTTCCAAATTACATTTCAGATAAGCAAACCAGGTGGGGGCTGCAGGGAAAACAGGAGACTGAAGAAGTCATCCTGGAACTGAAAAACCAGCAGCAGGAGCAGCAGCAGCTGGGTACATCATTTTCCTTTTCTGTTCCACTAAGCTATGTCTGCAAAGACACAAACCTGAGGGGCCTTCCAACTCTACCATCCTCTATGATGGGCCAGAATGAGCTACTTTAACCACAGCTATTTTGTTTGAGCCCCAGGACCCAGTGAGCCCTGGTCACAAAGCAGAGCAAATTGTTTCTTTCTCAGAGGAGATGCAGTAAGGCAAGATAGGTGAGGAGACTCCAATCTACCTCTAAATACTTAAAACTAAGTATTTAAAAAACTAGACAAGCAGTGGCTTTAGCACTGGTTTTGATGGCAGTTTACCAGCCCCTCTCTGTAACAATAAGAACAGGCTTACCAACTGCCTCCTGCTGACAGGAAGAGACCAAACAGGGGAAGAACAGAAAAGATAATACAGGTGAGAATGTATTTAGCACCTAATGCTTTGTGTAAGGAGTTCTTTGTACTTAAAAACACCGAAATACAATGCATAACGCTAGTGAAAGTCTCACTGTTTTTCAGCAAGATTATGAGCTTATAAAAAATAGCTGAGGCAGTCTCTAAGGGCGGGTCACTGATGTCTCTCAGTCTGCAGGCAATAAACATTCATGGGGAAACTTATTCTGGATCTAACATTTGATCTTAAGGGCCAGCTAAGGACCCTCCCCACACTGCCTATAGAACCAGGCTGACATCATCCACAGAAGCAAAACAATCACAGCCTCCCTCTGCACTAAATATTAATGTCTAGGCAGACAAAAGCAGCACCACGAATACCATCATAATACCACTACCAGACACTCCATATATTTCTTCAGGGCATTCATGCATCTTCGCTAGGAAGATGCCCATTGTCCCACGTTAAACTAATGACTTGTTCCAAGAACCCAATCCTGGCACTCCTCTGGGAATCACAGATGTTATTTATATTTGCAGTCACTTAAAAGGATTAAAGTCTGTTTATTCTCAGTAATCCCATTTGTAGAGAGACATATGCAGGCACCAGGAGCACGCACGTGAACCCTGTTGGGGAGCAATAGAACGCCAGGCTCCATGCACAGTCAGTGCCTCTCTCGGATCCTTGGGATGTGGGACCTGGGGAGCTCTCGGCAGCCCCTCCACTTTCATTAAGCTCTATGGGAATTGCAGGCACTCCTGATGAACTACTACAGGAGCTCCTGCGACAGCGAGCCATGCATGGAGCCAGGAGATCCCACTGAAAATTAAACTGCATGTCAAGTAGCCCGATCAATATAATCATTGCTCCGGGCTGGAACAAATTGCAATGTCTGATTGAAGACACATAAGTACAGCATCAGCTCCACAGCGCTAGGAGGAAATTTATAAGCCGCACTTGAAGAGCGCGCCGAAGCGGTGGCAAATCGAGCGGCAGCGCGGAGGCTGAAGCCGAGTGCCGGGCTGTGACGGAGGCTTCAGGCCCGGGGACGGCACCCGCTCCACTCCGCACGAAGTTGCCTCCCGGCTGCCTGCGCCCCGAGGCCTCGTGCAGCACGTTCTCGTTTTGCTCGCCCCGTGCCAGCGTCGGGAAGCGGCCGGCTTCCAGTCGGTGTACCCGCATCGCCCCCCGCCCCCTCTCGGCCGCCCGGGACCGCACTGCCGGGCGCGCTTCTTACCCGTCTCTTTGTCCTGCGCGGCTTCCAGGTGCAGGTCGCTCAGGAGATGCTCTAAAATCTTCTCCGGCGTCCCCGACACCACCACGTACCTGTCGGAAAGCAGAGAATCCCCGGAGTCATCTTCCGTGGAGGACTGCGAGCGGCTGCTCCACTCGTCTTCCTCGTCCTCCTCGTCGATGTACTTGAAGTACGGCACGTCGAAGGTGGGCAGCGGCCGCTCCGCAGCCAGCGTCTCGGGCACCCGCGCCCGGCCGCTCCCCATGGCTCCCGGCTCAGCGCTGCCGCTCCTACGCGCGCCCCCCGGGGGCCATTGCCCTGCCGGGGCCGCAGCCCCGCCCGGGAGCCGCCGCCGCCGCCGCCTCGCACAGCGCCCGGCCCGGCCCCGCGCAGCCCCGAGCCGCGGTGCCTTACCTCCCGCGCCGCTCGGGGGCCGGGCTGCGTGACCACACCTTCCGCAGCACCAGTGCGGGGCCGGCCTCCTCCCGCGGCCGCTCGCGGCCGCCTCCATCGTCCGCTTGCTGCTAGACAGACAGACAGAGAGACAGACAGTAGTCAGTAGCCGCTCCGCGAGCAGTTCCCGGCCCCCAGCCCAGGGTAACGCTCAACGTTAAGTGTGAACGTGGCCAGCGCTCCCCAGAGCTCCGCCGATAGCTTACGGCTGATGTGCGTTCTATAGAGCTCCGCTTCCGCAGTTAAACAAAGGCAGTAAGCCGTTGGGGTAGGCACTCAATGAAAGCATCTGTGGAAATGTTTTGTGCGTAGATTTCCCTTCCCTTGCGACAACTTTTGAACTCGGGCAGCACGCCGGCACGGAGAGCGGAGCGCGGCGGCAGCCTCCGGCAGAGCCCGAGCTGCGCTGCGGAGTGCGGCCGTGCCGGCACATCCCGCAACCCGAGCGCTGCCGCAGCTCAGGAGCCGAGCTCCGGGACAGGCTGTGTCTGAGCCCCGGCTCTGCCCTGCTTTAGTCTGAGTGTTCAGCGTCACACAAACATTCCGATTCTTTGATTTCTGCTAAGAGCCGGTCTGTCTAACTGCTGGCATGCTCCAAGACGCAGCCCTGCCCTGGACAAGTTTTTTCTCTCTGCAAACAACGTGTAGGATTGATCTGTGAAGTATCTGCAAGGGCGGGCATGCAGGTACCACACCACTTAACATCAAATCCTCACTGTAAGGCTCCCAAAGGACATCAGTGAGGAGCAACACTGCAAGAATACTGAAGCATAACTGCAATCTTCTGTTTCACAGCCACGGGTTGGTGCTGCCTGCATACACAGAAAGCTGCGCTGAGAGAAGCAGCAGAAGAGAAAGAACCCATGAGCAAGAACCAGGCACAGCATTACCACTGCTCAGTAGCAGGGAAGTTTATACACATGCATCCATTTCTCTGTCTCCAGCATCCATTCGAGCCCTGATACTCATTCCCTGTGCTCACTAACACTGTGATCTGCAGCATGAATGGGGCGTGCGTGTGCTTACACATGTATTTCACACAGATGGAAATGGCCTTTAAGCTCAACAACAGACATGACACACGTGAGCAGTGAGTGAGCATAGAGCACCATGAGAGAGGAGGCTCTGCTGCACTGAGCAGTGGCTGTTCCAGAGGGCAGCGCTCCTGCTACAGCATCCCACAGGCAGCATCACACCCAAAAAGCCTTTGGATAACTGTATGCAAATTCACTGTGTGCAGCACCCCAGTGGGGAAATTCTCAAACAGCACTCCTTTTTGTCCTTGCCCTTTTCATCAATTGTCAGGGAAGAATAACAAGCAACCTATTGTATCAGGAATCATTATTTCCACAAAGTCGTGAGGAGGAGCAGAGAATTTCTTCATTTTGATCTCTGTTGTAAATAATTTCACTCGAGGAGAGCAATTATTGCTTCATTACAATCCCACTTATATACAACATAACTCTGTGTTCAGCCAGACTCTTTAATCACACCACAAGCAACAACAATTAACCTGCACAAAGGAAAATCCAGAGACAAGTGCTGTGGATTCTCCCACTGTTCACAAGTTCTGATTTCACGACAGATATTATTCTAAAATAACACAAAGGCACGCTTCATTTCTTGGAATCCTGAACAGTCTGTGAAATAATTAATCTCTCTGGCAGCCAGTCAGGCTGCTCTCAGTGCACTCCATCCAGCGGTGGATGAGGACAGGGCCTCCAGGTGACAGAGCATGTGCTGAGGAGCAGGGTAGCCCCCAGCTGAGCCTTACAAGCCAGCATGCTGACTCCAGTGACATTTCCACAATGCTGACAATGAACGAGACCTCCCAGCACTTGTTCAGACCATTACACAGCCCTCACTAGGGTACCCTGCACAAACCACACACGGCTCAGCGCTGCCACTGCTCCCACCACATCAACAGAACAGTATCTCACGCTCAGGTGGATGACGTTGCCCCTCAGCCTGCAGCCTCCTGTGCTGCCTGCTTGACCCTTTCCTTTGGATTTGTGCACTTGTAGGGGCACGACAATACCCATATGTGGCCTCGAGCAAACCACTTGCCCAAACTCTTCATGCCTCAGCTGCCTCTTCAAAAGCACCGCTCACTCCCACGCTACACAAGTGCTAGGAATGTTTTTTCCACATTTATTACGGCTTTTAATGAATCCTCTCATCTCCTGATAGCTGATCACGACACTATCAACCTCTATGCCATTTCCCAGCAGGCGTTCCAAGCCAGCAGCATGGCCCTCTGTACTTGGCAGCCTTTTGGCCAACATTATGGTCAAGTTTCCAGCACTCCCATCTATCTCTCTCCTACTGAGATAAGCTATTTTATCTCCCAAGCAATATATTTTAACAGCAGACAAGCACTGCCTTTTTTTTTCAGTGTGAAAGTAGGCCTGGGGTGGTATAAATATTTATATGCTTACTGGAACGAAACATGGAGCTCCTTGCTTAGCGGGCCTTAACTTGTGTAGGTTATGCTTCACATGAGCAGGAATATGCCCATCTGAGTTATTGCTGGAGCAGAAGGAAGCAGAGGTATCTGTGCTAGTGCTGTGCAGAGCCCCGGTGTGTCAGCAGCTTTGTTACAGAGGACAGCTGCATACCCCGCGAATACCCCGAGTTGGAAGGAATCCATAAGGATCAAGTCCAGCTCCAGGCTCCACACAGCACCACCCAAAACCCAAACTATATGTCTGAGGACATTGTCCAGATGCTCCTTGAACACCGTTGGCTTAGGGCTATGCCCACTCCCCTGGGCAACCTGTTCCATGCCTACCACCCTCTGGTGCAGAACCTTTTCCTAACCCTCAACCTGACCCTGTCCTCTTGCGCTTGGTTTCTGCACTTTCTGCAACTGGCATGAAAGAACTCAACTTCCAGTCAAAGCAGCCAATAAATCTGATATCAGCCAGGGACATTTCCATGTCACTTGAATTCCTTGTTTTGGACCTAACTGAACTAATTGAAATGGAAACTGCACACAGAACATGCTGCCTGCTAGCTGCTGGAAACATCCACAGCTGGAAACGGAGCTGAAAAGCTCTGCATGACCCAGAACTCTTGGCAGCCCATTTCTTCCTAAAAAGAACAGTGCTCTGCAAAGGACATGGAATACTGTGTCTTTCCCAGGACAGGTTATCTGTACATTGCTATAGACATCAGTGAAGCACCTGTAACGTGGAAACACCACTAGCTAGCAATGCTCTTCCCAATGATAGAACTTTTCTCTACACTTACTTTTCAAAAAAGGGAGCTAGAGCTATCTTGTTATAGACAGGCTCTCACATTACTGATCTCAATGGGTAAAGTAACACAGAAATTAAGAGAGAAGCTGAATAAAGGCATCTACAAACAGAGCACCGAAAAGCCAGCTCACATACCATTTTCTTGCTGCCAAACAACTGAGCAAAGGCAAAAAGGAGAATCCTTGAGCAACACACAACAAAGCAAATCTTATAGAGGCTATCTACTTCAAAATCACATTAAATAACAAGGAAATTGCCTTCTCTAGGAGCTATGGAGCGCAAGAACATTTTGTTTTCATAGCACAGTTTGGTATAACTGACTCAACACAATCAGATAATGCTGATCACATCTGCCTCTGTTTTGTGTTGTTTTGTGTTGCCATCCTTGAGCAATGGGGAAAACAGAGGATTCCCAGGACCATTCGTGTCTCAAAGAGTGGGACCCCTGCCCTGCTCAGGGAACCCATGGAACATCCCTGCATCCAAATCTGGGGGTATACGGAAATATTTCTCTGTGAGAAGTGTGAAATTCAAAGCTGGAGGCTGGAAGGCACTTGGAAACATAAGGGTAAAGGAGGGCCCACTGATGTGCAGGGAAGCTGCTCCAATAGGTGGAAAAGCAGGACAAGAGACACCAAGTAACAAGATCCTCATTGCAGAAGTCTGATAGTTTTCTTGAACAGATACATTTTTGCTCGGATGTTGCATGGATTTTTATGAAGATAAAAAAAAAAAAAAAAAAAAAAAAAAAAAAAAAAAAAAAAAAGCCACAAAGACTGACCCCGGAGGGATTTTAAATCTCATTTCAGAAGTAGAAGGGTACAGGAGCTTTTTAGAGAAACCACTGTCAGATATTTTTTAACATAGCAAAACAGAGTTTACATCTAACCTTATTCTTAGCAGCCTCTCAACCACATTAGCTCTATTTTTCATTAAAAACTGAGGCAGACACCTTTTGGAACAAGCAGATAAGATTTGACAAGCTCACACACAACCAAAGATGGATGTTCATAGCGTGAGGTGTTTACAAATGCTAGTAGTAGACAGTGAGATTAGTCCTAGCTATAAAATACATATTTGTATTACACATGTGGCAGAAAGCAGGAAAAGTAAAGCATCCTATTAGCAGCTTCCCCTATAAGCGACAACATCTATCAAAGATTAAAGATGATTACTTGCTTATACCTTGCTATGTTTTTACTTGGAATCCGTAAGCAGATTTGGATTTCAAGTCACCTACGTAGACATACACATATCAAAAAAAGGCCCTGTTCTTTACAGGATATCCCCTCGTTTTCTGACAAGAAACTGGAAATGAATACATCACAATTGAAATGGAGACTGACTGCAGTATCTCTGATCTCTGTGGATAATACATCTCAGAATGTGTTGCCATATTTCACTGAGTTTTGAGAGAGACCAATATCTACATTAACATGCTCAAGTCACTTTCAACTGCAGCAGGAGAAAAGCATTTCAAAGTCACCAGCACAACTGACCTGAGCTACGGAAGGAGACTGGTAAATATTCTTTTATTCTAGAAAGACAGAAATTAAAAAAAAAAATGTTACTATTCTACCTCAACTTACAATTGTAGCACAAAACATTTTCAATGGAACTGCCTATTTTGTAGCCAGTTGCATGTCTACCACTTTTTCCAAATTTCAAGGGAAAAATTACTCTACTGAACAGCAGGATGATCAAAAGCAGCTTTTCTTGTGGCAATTTTTAAGAATAATAAGAATAAAAAAATACTCTCAAAAGGTTATGCTATTTTGTTTCCACAAAGCACAGCCTGTAGAACATTTTATTGTTTTTCTCATTGCATGAACTTTTCTCCAATTCTTCTTGGTACTCAGATATTTCTATTTCTCTGTCTACCATTTAAATCTACTTGTATAGCAATGTGCTAATCCAGAGAATACTGGGAAAAACAGATATCCACTAATGAAAAATTCAAATGGCTTATGCAGTAATTTCATTTTGTCTGTGAGTGACTTCTGACTAGTCTATAAAACTACAAAACACTTGGAATTACTCAACTGCCACCTCCAAAGGGAACGCAGGGACCACTCCAAAACTTCCCTGTGTCTCCCTGTCTCAGTGATGCACAGCAAAGAACCCCAGTTATGCTGATCAGAACCTGCTCTGAATAAGTTCACTTTGCACATGATGCTAAAACAAGCACGAGCCACATCTTGGCCAAAAAAATGAAAATCTTTTGGAATATCATGTCTAGTAATGCACAGAAAAAGGCCCTTTTGCAAAAATTGTTGGTGCTGACATCTGCATACTGAGTGGCTGCTGCAAAGGCAACGTTAATAATAAGTTACCCTTGTAGAGGGGTCAAACGGATAGTGCTGGTAAGACAGAGATGACAGACAACAGGCATCAGGGAAAAGATTAATATCCCCACACAGTCATACATCAAGGAACTCAATTTTTGCCTGTAATCCCAAAACTGCTGAGAGTAGGATTATTTCTGCCTTCCCTATTACTAAGAAGAAAGAAACCACTCACGGGAACAGGCCACTGCTAAACGCAGTCCTCGTGTGAGTAGAAGGCAAAAGAAACCTCAGTCACATATCTTCCTGAGCTACAGCAGTGATCCCACTGCAGGCAAAACTGGGGCTTCATTGCGCAGATCACTTAAAAAAGTAAAAATCTGTATAGTTCAGGAAAGCCAAAGGAAAGAGAGGAGAGCCTTCCACTGTGTTCCACAGCAGGTTAGTGACAAGGAATGGACCAAGGCCAGGCCCCTGACTGAGCCCCCATGACCTCCAACTATTGCCATTTAAAAGCATCTTTATGGATCGGAGGTCGATGAAAGGAAGCAAAATGTCTAACACAGGGAAAAAAGCACAGTTGCTAAAATAACATGAAAGAAAGCATTACTGGTGTCACAATCACCAAGGTAATGACTTCATAGCCTTAGCCCTCCACACCTCCTTGTTGGATAATGACAAATGTCTTTTTGAGACAACTGAAGGCTGTGCGTTTCGTTTTCCCCTGTCTTTGAGCACTCATTCTTCACAGCTCTTTGGAGATAAGTCTGACAGCCTGACAGAGTGCTGCCACCTTGGCAAGGACAACCCAGGAGTCCTTCCCTCTGAAACCACACAAAAGCTGAGGAGAAAAGGAGGGGGGATTGTGAGAGACAAAAGACATGAGGACAACATTAATATTGTTATCATTCTCTCACAGCTGGCAGGGCAGCACTTATTTCAAAAACACAAGGATATGGAAGAACTGAAGGCCTAGAGGACATGTACTTGAAAAAAAATAAATAAATAAAAAACCCAAACCTGAAACAAGGCAGGATAAATTAATGTGAGTGTAGAACCAAAGGGGCAGGTGCTAACTATCTCTTTCAGTTGCCATGGGATTAGCGCAGCAGTGTGGAGCTGGATGGAGATTTTTCAACACAACTTCTTTTTCCTTTTGAAAATACGTGGATTCCTGAGAACTGACCCTCTGCCTTCTGCCAAAGGAAAGCCAAGCTGTCAGGCTCTCTGCACTCCCCATGCTGCCAGGGCCTCAGGGTCCCGGTCCCTTGCCTGGGCATCCAAGTCCCTGAGCCTTCAGAATAGGTGGCTGGAGAACTAAGTCTGTACTTCTACTCTCATTTTCAACTGTATTGTTTTCACCTGAATCAGAACTTTCTCCTCTGAAGAATTAACACTTTCTACAGGACAAAAAGCCTATAGTCAGGTGCAAGTATCTGTCTTGCACATAAAGCACCAGTTCAACCCAGCAGTTGCTGACAGAAGCATGTTTCAGTGATGTAGTGACAGAGGATCAAGCCTTAGTTCAGCGAAATTCATGAAGGAAATAACAGGATGACTACAGGACTTCTTAGTTATGAAGTGGGGAAGACTTCAGACTTCACCCAGATACCCCAAGACTGCCCACACTAACTACTACTGCCATATGTGTAAGGGAAAATAAAAACAAGAGTGATTTATACACAGAAGCTCTACTTGAGAATAATCTTGACAACATAGATGTTAAATTCTAGAAATTACTGGAATACAAGAGGAACTAAATAACAAATTGATTAACATCTGAAAGAGCTGGAACTCAGCTTCCACGGCAGCATGCACGCAGTTCTCCCACAGCCATGAAAACTGCAGAACATAACTCAATAACATTAGTTGGTTTAATTTATTAACATAGACAAATATTCACCTTGGTAAGGACACATGTGCAAAGGCTTTACAACCTCTATAATGGACAGAGCAATAAATAAAGTCTCCTGAATGAAAGGAAGAGAGACGGCAGTAAATATATGACACTGTCAGCCTTACATTGTTCTAATTACCTACGTTGGGCACCTACAGCTTCTTAGTCAAACAGACATGGCTGTTAGTCTCTTTTTTTTCCAACTTATGCACAGTGTGAAATAAAACATTATTTGTAAAAACTGATTTATCCTGTCACTGTCTGCCAGGGAAACCTTTGTCTCCTGCCCTAGGTCTGTAGCATCACTGAATGCTGACACTGCCACTCCAGTACAAAAAAAAAAAAAAAAGGAAATGGGGAAATACAAGCATATATGCTATCCATATTATAAGCCATAAATGCAAGCATGGAGGATTAAAACTTAGCTACCAAACTGAGGTGCCGTTTGCATTTATCCCTGAGAAGCACCTATCTTTTCCTAAAGCCCCTACGCTCACAGAAAGAAGGGACCAATTGTTCACAATCAAACACTGAGCAAAAAAGCCTGTCTGGTTCTGGCTTCACAAAAGGCTTAAGATGAACTCCAGAAACCAGATTACTATATGAAGCTCATGCTCACTCCAGAGAACTCCAAAACCAAAATTTCTCAAACACATTGACATTTAACAGAGCTTCCAAGAGAAAGTGTGAACAAGCACTGAATAAGGCAGTAAAACATGTATTCCAAACCTAACATTTAAAATAAGACCAAGGTACTTATCTGCTAATCAAACAGAAACAGTCACAAACTAGAGTTTACCCTGTGTTTATTTTCTGAGTTGGATATAATGCTGCGATTTCTTCTGAGAAGAAAAAAAAATTATTATCACACTGAATATCATGTCTTTGGATTTAGATGACAGTTTTAACTACCTCCAAAATAGCCTGAAATTACCAGTCTTTTTCTAAACCTTCCTAATAGTTCTTTTGCTAATTAATTAATGCATCTAAATCACTTGAAAATAGGTAAGCTACTAATCACATACAGACTTGATAATGTATCCTAAGGAGACAATGAGGCTGCCAAAAAAAAGGAAAAAAGGGGTAGAAGGAAAAATAAAGCCCACTCTTTCCATTGAATAGTATTCTGCATTTCTTAAGCAGGGAAAAATGCCTACTAACTCCAATAGTATATAACAGAAATATTTTGGTAGATTTGTTGTCTACATTTAGCAAGAATATGAAAGAAAAGAGATAAAAGGAAAGGAAGAGGAGGTTAACAATTAACCAGTTATTTATTGGCAGTAATACACCCCAAAGTGGAGGTAACAACATGCAAGAAAGAAATTTTATTGGAAGATTACAATAGAAAAAAGAAGGGATTTCTTGTATACTTATGTAAAGAATAATACTTTATAAAATTAAAATTTCAGGTATTGAGGAAACCAAAATGTCACAAACAATAATAATCACAAAAAATATACAATGCCAGCTAGATGTGGTAACATCTTATATTTCTCCTGTTTTATGAATTTAAATAATCACATGTTGAGATACTTCAATTTTTTCCAGAGAGGTGAAAATATCTGCTGCTTGACTGACTATACAGTCTAAAAATACATTTCACTATGAATGCTGGGAGTCTCCTCTCTGCTTCTTTTTGATAATACAATCGTGTCCAACTTTAGGAGGAAGGTAAGTTAGTTACACCAAGGGCAATCTCAACATTTATACAAGTTACGGAATAGAAAAAATGCATAGTTACCATGGCAACTGGTAAATCACATGGTTTCTGCAATGAGATGCAAGGCATCTTGAGTAAACACTCATACGTATGCTTGTGTGTCCTCTGCACAGAATGCTCCTTTGTTGAGGAATGTGCACAGGAGTGCCATAGTCCAGACTGCACTGTCTCCTCCGCAAAAAGTTGGTACAAGTGATTCAAAATGTTATTTTCGTACGGGATCTTTTAACTGGATCCATCATTAGAAAAGAAAGGACTACTAAAATAGCAAGAAGAATAATCAGCAATTGAATGCTTTGTTATGATTCACCTCAGTCAAAACTTAACATTTAACACTGACAACGTGCCTCTCAAGGTCACATTGGACCTGGCACCAGAAGGCTGCTCACAGCAGTGCTAGAGGAGTGCTCATGTTGGATGAGGAGCTGTTGGATGTGCAGCAGCACACTGTGGGCAGATGGAGCAGCTCCTGTCCCCAGCCACCTGCCCCACCCATTAGATGGATATCCATTCCCATGAAGCAAGGACATCTGATCTGCACTTGCCTCAGTCCCAAACCATGCTGCTGCATGCTTTTGCAGGCTCTGATTTTATCAGCAGCCAAAATTCAGCCTCTCCCTCAGAGGCCTCCCCTCTTCCCAACTTTCTACAAAGACAGCTCTTCCAGAAAAATCTCCCCAGACTATATTCCTTTCCTGCCAATCACATCCACAGAACACTAAAATTTCCATCCGTCTCTGGGCTGCCGCTCTTTTCTAGCTTTCATTCAACCACTATCATGTCCACACATGGGTCCCTCCCCATCCTTTTAGTTCACTTCCAAGAGCAGCATCAACACATGATTCCCCAGCAATCTTCCTTGGATCACCACCTTTCTCCTCCCCCAAAATGTCTTCTCCTTCTTGGACACCCAAGCAACCTGATACAGCGTCACCTACAGGAAATGACAGAGACCAACAGTGCAATACTACATGCCGGTATCTAATATCACACCAGACACAGAGGGATTTCTCTGGCCACCGGTGCAGATTCCCTTCTGACCCTGTTCTCTATCCCATCTCACATTCCATCACCACCACACAGCAGACCACAGACTCCCTGGACACTACCAACACCTATGGTTGTGCCCAAGAAACAACAAAGCCCTTCCATATCTCTGATCCTCACCTCTCTTCCCTCATTCCCAGCTCAGACTCCTTCCCGACTACCATAGCTTTATGCAAGAGCTTTATTTAGATTTGTATTCTTTTTGTGTGCAAACTCGAGTTCTCACCTAACCAACCCCTTCCTCCTTACTCAGGAAAGCATTTTTACAGCTGTATCTCTCAGTTACCCTAACTCATTCCAGCAATAACTTCTTAAACCTGTTTACTTTGCCATTCCCATCCCACTGGCCATTTGCTGTTTGACCTGAACCTTGACAGGTAAGGAGATGTCACAGCTGAAGAAGAGACACGTTCCGGAATTCATCAGCTGTCAGAGAGATTTGAGCAAAGGAAAGAGAAAATGAGATGTGTGAACAAATGACCAGGTCTTACCTCCCTAATAGAACCCTGTGGAGAGGGTTACAATATCCAAGTACTCTAGGGAAATAATTAATGATCCTTTCTTCAGTTCAGTCATGTTTCAAGAAGCAATCGCCTGAGTTACTAAGTGCTTGAGACTGCCTCTGTAATTGCGATGATTTATTTTATGTGTTATCCTAACTACAGCACTAGGTCAGGAGGACTTGTGCCTTATGGATGCCTTGAATTTTAACACAGCCATAGGAGGATTCAGAGAATGCGATCTGAAAGACAGACCACAGTAGTTCAACTGGGGAAAAAAGGAGTCTATAAATCTCCAGTATCAGAAATATTAAGGCTTCTGTTAGGTTTTTAATAAAATGAATCATATTTTCAGGTAATTTGAAACAGAAGTGGCTTACATTTTCCTCTGCTCCCTTGAAATGCAAGTGATCACAATCTAATGTTATTAAAGATCCATTAGGATTTATGTTCCAGTGTTAGTAACAAATGTGTAACTATCCACTGATGTAACTACCCACAAAAGGCAAAAAAGGAAAGAAAAGCTTTTCTCCCTGTCTTACGCCTCCATCTATCCCAGAGGAAAATCTTTCTCTTCAAAGCTCAATCCTTCTCCGCCACTCTGGATTTGTGCTGGCACAGCACAGTCATAGGCTCATGGGTTGTTGTATGACATACAGTTACAACCTTGCACATAGCTGCCCACTTGCCTTCCCAAGGAAATGCTGTGCCAAAGAATATTTTGTGAGGACAAATCTCCATGCTGAATGACCCTATGTAGAGGTCCCCTTGGGGGACCCAGCCTCTGGTCCCTTTACTTTTAGCTGCATAAGGCTCTAATGGCATAGAAGGACGTTGCTAGGATAATGAAAATTGAAAATGCAGTCATCACTAGAACTTTCAGGCTGTTTGCAGACCTTGAAGGCAATTCCCCTTTGCCCCCATAAACTGTGCCCCCACGATCACCGTAGCAGAAGCATGGCTAACCTCCAGTGCTATTTTGCCAACTGCTGTGCCTCAAGGTTAGCAATGTGGAGAACACGAAGCTAATTTCCAAGGTCACAATAAAAAACACAGCAATGATAGTAACTTTCACTCATTTGGTATTCAGGATGCATTTTTTCTGAATATCACATCACAAAATCAGTGCCAATTCATCAGGTTTTAAGCTTTGTCTCATTAAAAATTAGACTATGCTTAAAGTAAAATGCAATTTTTTATTTGATCTGATTAAAATGTTTCTGTACAGCACGAGCTAAGCCTCTAATTATCTGGTATCTCTATATTATCTCAATTCTTATTTAAATATAAGCAAATTCATAACAATTCATTTTGATGGACAACACTCATGTACTAAAAAGAGGTAAAGCAAAAGAAGTCAAGATGCTGAATGTCAAACTGCTAGGGCCTGAAAATGAAAATGTTTCCCTGTCCTGAGTGTGCCAGGAAAGTGAGAGCTCCTATGATATTTGGCAGCGATTTCCCCTGACAAAGCAACTTCCTGTGGCTTTAATTTTTATAAAAGCCCCAGTTGATCTAGAGTTAACTCCTTGCCCTTAACAATGCAATACAGATGAAGTTCATTAAACATATTGCCTAAGGTAGCAAAGGGAAGTTTTGCTATAGGAAGCACTTAGCATGCACGTGGAGAAGCAGAGAGGAAAAAAAAAAACAGGAACATAAAAAGGATTGGAACAAATTATTTGCTATAAAAGCAAAAGTGGTACGAGCATTTTGATATTACATGTTGTGCTGCATTAGCAAAATGGCCAACGTGAAAACTCCATACCATGGGAAGAATTATTAGCATATTAATCAATAGGATTTTTTTTTTAGCAGGCTGGGCATCCAGCTATTCGACACATCTTCTCCATACACGAGAGCATTGGAACACAGGAAACCTCAGCATTAACAAGTTACAAGAAAAACTGCAAATGCTTAAAAGATTATAGTTAATTTACACAGTATCATGGTAAGGCAGATCTTACAGCTTTGTTGCTATATCTGCTGGACTGCAAAACCCTCATCTCTTCTTACTGCAGGTAAGGCAATCTTTTCTACCATTCCACTATAATTAAATTACTAAATTGCCTTTTTTTTTCCACTCCTATGAGATATTCACAACAGAGTGAACATCAGACAAATTAAAAACTAATAGCATCTTAGAACAACAGATATATGTACAATTTACTGCATAGCCTTTGTCTAGTGCAAATATTTACTATTTTCATGTCACTCCAGTGAAAACAGTAGATGCCAATTGATTAACAGGTAAATATTAGCCAGTAAGCATTGTGAGAGCATTACAATAGCAGCAGACAGGGAAAATAAGAAAGACAAACTGTACCCTTCTTCCCCGCACAACAGAAATGTAACTTTTGTAACAGGGAAAAGATAGCCATATTAGCATGAATACATCAGTGTGTCTGTAACAGCTGAGGGTGGGAGTGGGAACAGAGGAGTTCCTGGAAGCATACAGCCACCCAGCACAAGAACAGAGCAATTCCCTCCTGCAGATGGCTATGGATCCCACACAGCTTAGTACAAATGCCCACTGCTCCGCTGTACAATTGGAGCATTCTGTGCCAGCATAGCTTCCTGCAAGGAAATGCCCAAAATGAAATTAAAAAAGATTGATTTTGAGAGGTATCCTGCAATGAAGGCTGTCCCTCTGAAAAAAATAACAGAGGTCACTTTTAAGAGTGCATCTGATCTAGGGGTCCCTGCATAATGCCCAGACTCCAGCACCAGCCCTGCTCTTTGAGGAGCCTGCTACAGCCTGCATATCTCACTCTCTCCATCAGCAGGCACCAGATTGAGTGCAGGGAAGGCAAAATGCACAGCACCAACATCTCTGAGAGAGAGGCACAAAAGTTTGTACAGGGCTCAGATGCCATCCCTGAGATTCAGGCTCTGCTTTGAAGTACTGAAAAAGAGATTCAAATTTTTCAGAAACTACTAGAGGAACAATTGGTACAGTCTGAAGAGATGTAAAGGAGAGAGGTGTTGCCACAGATGGATCATCAGCAGAAAGCAGCTTCTTTAGGTTACCAGCTGAGGCTGCGTGCAAATGGCTGGTTATTTCTCCAACATGAAAAAAGGTTCCATAAGTATATCGTGTAGGAGATAAGCTTTGCTTTCAGTAGGCTTTACAATCTACTTTATGAATACATGAACAGCATGAACATACATTGGCACTTATCTCTCCAGAAGAGAAAACTAGGGGACCACGAGCACCCTGAGCTTGTTGGTGGAGGAAGCCTGCCGTATCCTTAATGAAACTCTGGGAAAGACCCCATATATAAGACATCATCACCTGGGTTCCCAGTAGGGCATTGCTCACATTGCTCAAACTCCTCTGGAAAACCTTCTGATGGCAGTGATGGCAGTGATAAAGCAGGCAGAACAGTCCATACCTAACCCAGACCTGATGGACTTCTACCTCTGTGGGGAATGGCAGTAAAGGACTTACTGCACATGAAGTTTCAGTTAGAATCTACACATTTCTCTTTCACAGGTTCATTAAATCCAGGAAGAAAAAAAAAAAAAAAAAAAGGATCAATATATCTCTCTATAGGCACCACGTATGGACTGACTATTTAGACAGACTCAGTGTGTTGATTCAACTTGCGCATGGGGAAAAAAAGACAGAGTCAGTATAGGTTTCAGCTTTGTGCCATTCACACAAGGAAATCCAGGCCTGAATGTGGTTGGTTTTTAGCTCCAAACCTAAACAACAAGGCCTTGTATGTGAGAATTGAAAAAATCCCGACCCTTTTGTTCCAGCAAGCTCTGAGTTGCCTTCCCTTCACCATAACCCCATCAATTCTATTAGCTTGCTAAATATGGCCAAACAGCATATTTTGCAAGCACTTCATTCAACTGTTGTAGTTGTACCCACAGGTAAAAATATTTTTAATGTTTCTGTGGAGAAAGATCCCCTATTTGCAGTATCAAAATTGTTTGATAAAAAGACTTAGACTTACATTAATCTAAAAATGCAAGAGATACTGCAATATTTCAACCACATCAAGAAGGCAATGCATGCTTGAATTTGGTGCTAATGTCTCAAATTAAAGAAGAGCAGGTTCTTGGTTCTTCCCAGCACTGGGCTAAGCAGAAGTGCTGCTCCAAGTAGAGCCTGTCCAGGTCTGCTCCCATCATCTACCAGAGAAAATGGTGAATTAAGGGTTGGTGCTCTCAGTCTGCTGCTGCAAGTGATGCAATGTCAGACAGACTTTCAGGGGACAGAGCTGATGCATTAACACAGCCAAAACAGGATTTGGGCTGTACTCCTTTTCCTTGACCAAACAGGGCTGTGTAATTCAGCACTGTCCCCTGCTCAGGGCTCACCACAATACAGAGCTTGGAAATCCATCTGAGATTTGCTTTTCAGCAAGCTGCTCAAGGAAATACCACACACTATTCATGATCTTCCTGAGTTAGGTCACTATTATTTTCCAAGGCACCAAATGAGGCTTTTTCCTTTGACCAGCACCACCTGCTGCTCCCACACATCAGTGTTCCCTGTTGCACAGAGTGAAAAAAAGCTGAGAATGGCTTTTATTTTTTAGCATTTGCCACATGCTATCAGAAAGCATATTTGAGGCTGCGAGGTCATTGCTAATTTCCAATCCTTTTTCATGTTTCCACATGAAACATCTAATTAAAACTTTTCACCCAGTAGTTAAGATGAAATTCATGCATATGCACTTAAAACGTTATTTTCACATGCTGTGAATTAGAATATAGAAGGTGCTGCACACAGCAGTAGGAACGCTAATCGAGGAAGGAAAGGGGAATACCTGCTTTGATTTAGAGGAGGACAGTCAGCAAAAATCCCCTCATTGCCTGGGTTTTCATTCCTTTGCTCTTTGAGCTGCCACATGAAACCGAAAATAAAAATGAATGCAAGTGGTGTATTAACTGCTACCAAATCAGCATTCTCCACAGGTGGCTGTGTGCCAAGTTCATCTTGCAAAATGCCACCACCTTCCAAGGCTACAGCACGGCAGAAGTGTTAGACCCCAAGGGCTATACTCTGCTCTCACTGAAAAATACCTATTAATATCAGCAGGAGCTGAACTAAGCTTTAAAATGCAGGCAGGCACAGTGAGTGACAGAACGGCCTTAGCAGAAATGCAAGGTCGAGTTATCTTTCTTTGCTTGCTGTGGCAGAGGCTCCAACAACATAGGCAATGCCATATACTTTACAGCTGCCCTTCTTCACACTTTACACACTTTTTTCCAAAAGGCCCTCATTGCAAATTGACTGACTCTGGCAGAGTGGAGGCAGCTGAATAAAAGGGAAAGGCAGACTCTTCACACCCCACACTCCAGGTGATCTTGCCTGCAGGAGCAAATACTGACAAATGCTGCTGGCATTTATTCCAGTGAGGACCTGTCACAGGCCACCAGATGTCAGCAGAAAGGTAGGTTGCTCCAGCAGCTGGGAAGGGTTGTGATGTCAGCAATCAAAGGAGATCCCAGCTGGTGCAGAGCATCCTGCCACAGGAACCACACCACCTACTGCAAGAGCAGCTCTTATCACAGATTGTGCTCAAAACAGGAGCAAACTGAGTTGTGCAGACATTGTCAATTTTCAGGAAACATGGTTATCTGTTTAATATATGTCTCCTGCATTACTGGCCCAAATCTACACTGCAATGAAGCAGCAAGTTCTTCTTAAATATATTTCACAGAATCACAGAAACACCAAGGTTGGCAAAGACCTACAAGATCATCCAGTCCAACCACCCACCTATCACCAATTGTTCTCTTTAAACCATGTCTCTCAACACAATGTCCAAACGTTCCTTGAACATCTCCAGGGTCAGTGACTCCACCACCACCCTGCGCAGCTCATTCCACTGCCTGACCATCTTTCAGAGAAGTAGTATTTCCTAATGTCCAGCCTAAATCTCCCCTGGTGCAGCTTGAAGCCATTCCCTCTAGTCCTATCACCAGTTATATGAGAAAAGAGGCTGACTCCCAGCTCACCACAGCCTCCCTTCAGGTACTTATGACATCAGTAAGGTCTCCCCTGAGCCTCCTCTTCTCATATTGTGAGAATATGAAGAAAAAAAAAAAAAAAAGAAAAAAGGAATAAAAGAGAGAGAAAAAAAAAAAGATGATTAGAAGCCCTGAGTCCTTCTAAATGACTGTGATCTGTGGGCAGGCTACCAAATCTCAGACACCCTCTGGAGAGGACGATGTGGTATACAGGCATCAATTTCTAGCTTGGCAACATCTTTCTAGATACCTTCACTGTTTCATCTCAGCCAAGCCCACACTGTGAGCCATAGCCAGCTGTCTTTGATTGGTTTCAATTCCCAGAGAAAAGAGAGTAAAGTAAGGAATGACTCAAATGCTCTCCATCACTGACAGGTGAAGGTCAAATTATGTAAGCTGCTCCGAAAGTAATCACTCCTATTTATTTCCACAGAAACAACATATGCAAGTAACACAATAACACCACTTGATTGAGCAAATTCTCAATGAATTATTCAGATGGACAAAACTTCAGAACAATTTGTAAAATGAAGTTTTGGTGTCCCTAACTAGAGGGCTTAAACCTGAAGAGAATTGGAAGTATCTGAGCTCTACATTATGAAGAGGTAGCACGCTGTCACTATAAGGGTCAGCTCTGTCACCATATCTCATTCCCACCTCATGCCCGCATCCTTCTACCAAGTAGAAAACTAACCCCACTGGAAAACAGCCCCACCAAAAGGGTGTACTTGTTTTATTTTTCAGCTGGATTATCCCTTCTGTTCACAAGGTAGTACCAAAACGGCTGGCAACAAGGTGCAGGAGCAGGACTGGCTCAAAGTCTAGCTGCTTCCATCCTGCTGGAATGCCCAAACCATTTCTCAAGGATCCCAAAGCAATTCATCAACACTCATTAACTACCATAGGTTTTACAGCACTCCCTCAAGGTCCTACTGCTCAAAAGCCCTGGGTAAACAAAGCCACAGAGAAGTGATGGGACTTGGAAAAAATTACACATTAAATAACCAATGGGTCAAAAATAAAATCTAGGCACCAGGGCTCCCACCATTCACTTTTAGACTTTGCTAAACCTGCCCTAAACTGTTATCACTTGCCTTTTTTACCCCCTCCACTCTATTAGCTAAGCTATTGTTACATACAGGAATGAGTCACTGCCCCACACCAAAGAAAGCCCAGCAGGCAAAATGTGCATGTGGAATTTCCTTCTATACAAAGCCATTTAATGTTACAGAATAAATCAAAGAGTAACAAACTGGACTTTCTTTTCTTTTAAACACTAGACCAAGCATCTGGAGGAAAGAAAGTATTATGGGAATATAGAACTTGACTCAAAGGAAAAGAGCAAGTGTTGCAGTATCCTGCACATGCTTCCATACTGCAGTCACAGCACGTGTTGTGAGCACAGGCATGACTCGCCTCAATTGTATTTTTACAGGAATAAAGACTTTACCATCTCACTGCCATTTTGCACAGCTGGTAATAGAGCATTCTTCTCCAAACCTTGGGCCACATTTAAAAGATTCAACAAAAAGAATGTAAGCCCTCTTAAAAAATCGTTAAAAGGAAAAAAGTATTTTCCTTTACTGTAAGTGTTTCAAGGGGTTTAAACAGCTTTTCCTAGCAGCCAAACAATCCCAATTCTACAGCTGAGCCGGAGACCATTTCCTTATCTCTGTTCAACTTCTTCCATTTCAAAAAGATTCCTATGCCTGTACTTCACTGAAAAAATCCTAGGACCTGCAGAATCCTTTCCTTCTCAAAAGATAAAGAGGTTGACTTACCCAGAGCAGCTGATCACCTAAGGCTACGTATTCATTCCAGTACATGAAAGATCGACCTTCAGGAACATGGCACTCTCCGGAACACGACAGAACTAATCCCAGTCCCTGTTGCTCCTCATTCAGACCAGAAACTTGAACTTCAGCTTACCTCTGCAGCACGCATGCATGCCGATTATGCTTGAATCAACGCAGAGTGATAAACTGACAAACTCGCTAATAGACTCATTTTTTCTTGGCTTGTAGTTGAAAACTATTAAGTCAAAATTGCAATCATCTTGCCCTGGTATAGCTGCCTGGCTAATACTACAGGACCTAACAGACAAAAGGAAACAGCTTCATTTCTTCTGCTCCAATGACCTGTACCATCTTATGTCAATCCAAGCCACAAAAGTTCCTGCCGATGCTGTCTGTGCTATTGCTGTTACATGTTTGATCAGCAGTTATGCTGCAGATACAAAGCAGCCTCTGATATAATAGGAGGGAGCTAAAAGCAGTATATCAGCTCTCAAGGCCCCGGGTAGATTCATCCCAGCCAGAGCAGAGAGCACAAATGAGTTTTTTAAGAAGTGAAGCACAGACCTCAGATTGGACATCATTTGTTTGAAAGAATATTTTTCCATCAGTACCCCAATTACTGACTACCTCAGCAATAAATCAGTGTGAGGCTGTTCGTCAGGGTAACAAATACCACAGCTCTGGGCACGTACTGACACTCGTTCTTGTCTCTGTGTACAAGTGTCCACTCCATTAGATATGTGCACCCCAAAACAGTCTTGATGTCTCAGGGCTGGAATTTCCTCAAGAAATTCTTCAGTTGTGAGTAATCTATTCAACCCCAGGCTTTAAATCGTTAATCTCCTTTTGTAAGCCTTTTCACAGCCTCAGCCCCACCATTACCGTGCTTCAATGAGCAAACCATTCGTCTCCTTAATGAGAACGCTTATTACAAAAGTTAGTAGCCAGTAAATTAAGAAAACTGCTCTCAAATACCTCTTGTCCTTCAGAAAGAGTACCTGCCCTGCTATGATATAGCTCTTTCATCTTGAATTAGCTAAATCACAGCATCAGTGCTTTCAAGCTCCAGATATGTTCATGCTTTTAAACAGTATGTAACTCTTATTAACACATAAGTTAATCTGTAAAGGGATTACAAGGTGGATTTGGGAAACATTTCCCTACTGATGCACTGACGTGTTGAAATAGCCCCAGACTAAAATATCATTTATGCAGCTGAATAAATGAACTTGCATTCTTCAGTCAGTCTCTACACATCAGAGAATCTTAAACTTCTTTCGAATATTAGTAGTAATTTGCAGAAAACTTTTTCAGTCCATCTGATTATAAAAACAGTATAAAATAAGAGAATGTTTTTTCCCTATTGCTGAGACTGAAATACATTTGAGTTCTTTTACAATTTTTATAAAACAGTGACTTTATAAACATGTGGGATTATTTAATAGGTGCAACATTTCCCTGAAACAAAATTTCACTGCAAATACTGTGCAAACAGCATCAAGTCTCTCATACAGATGTTATTTAATGCTTAAAAGACATTCCAAAAATACTGTGTAGTGCAAATATGCCTCAAATGCATCTCAAATGTGTTTGAGCAAAAAGAACAGTAGCAAATTACTTCAAGTAGCTTTATGTACAGAGCTTGCTTTCTGTAACTGATGCTAAGCAAAATTTTCAAAAAGGTAGACATTCTTTCTATAGCCAAACATTTCAATTCAGATTTTTAATCTATTTTCTGTCAAATCAATTGTTTTAAATGACTGAATAGTTAAATAACGTAAAAATACAAATACTCCATTTTACATTTCCCTAGGCTTATAAGCACAACTTGCTTGTAATTATATTTTTAAAGTTATTTTAATCTATCCCATATTTGAAAATAAAATAATTTCTGTGCACCTTAGATAACCATTTTCTTTTATTTAATTGTCAGTGTGTTTTCACCTTGTAGGAATGGGACAGCTTAGATAAGAAGCCAAGCTGCCTATTTAAAAGCTTATTTACTACCATTTACTCATTAGCAAAACTGAAGTTTAGGAAGACTAACACATATGGCAGGTTCAGTGCCTTAATTAAGAACTTTATTGCAACACATTTACAAGTGAGAATGGGAAAAAAAACACTATAATTCAGCGTTGTTTCTTTTTCCCCTCAACAAGCCTATAAGCATTATTACTGTTGGAGCATTTTGCAAACACTATATTCACCAGAGAGAAGTTTGGCACTGTGCTGCAAAAACTTCCTTGAATTCCAATATGACTCTCTAACCTGTTCACAGCAAGCTTGCAGTGCCAGAAACAAATAAGCAGGTCAAATGTGCAGCTTGTGAACAAAACTTTATAAATTATAGGATTTTTTAAGATCTTTTTTTTAAGCAAAGCATAAATCTGAAGGGAAAAAAAAAAAAAAAAAAGGATAGCATTCAGGAAACTTTGAACCAAAGAAGTATAGTCTTTCTGACTTGGGTGCTTCAAGGATGAATTAAAAATGTATGCACGTATAAAATCACCATATGTATAGCCCGATTTTATGCCCTTCAAACCACATCCAAACTCAAGGAAGCCATTCTTCTTGACACCTAAGCTCCTAAATGAGCAGTATCCACCTGTGAACTACCCAGCTGACATGTATTTCCTCTCTCCCAGACCTCTTTCTCAGAAAAAAAAATAATTCTACTTCACTTCTTTCTGAACCAGCAACCCAAATTAATCCATGCTTCACTTGCCAGTTGTAGGCCATAGACCACAGTCCCCAACATTACGTCTTGAAGAAAGCAGACAGGTATTTGATCTGCTCCCAGACCTCTGCAATAAAGGAAGACCAGACTCTTTTGACTCTCCACTCTCCCAAGTCAAGATCTGTCCTCAGAGTCAGGTGAGGCTGGTCATTAGACCAAGGTATCCTACCCTACAAACAAGATGCCCACAGCACTCAGAGTGCTAGAGATAAGACAAGAGAAATTTCCCTAAGCAGCTCCACACTTCATCTGTGAGGTGTGATGAGCATGCTACAAATCACTCTACAAGAACACCACATCCCAAACTGAACACGTTCTTCTTCTAACATTTCAGCAGAACACAAGGGACTGAGCACTAAGCCGATGCCAATGAATCTGCCATCACTTCTGCAGCAGTAGGATGGGGGGAAGGCTGAAAGCCCACACAGAGACAGCACTCACTGCACAGCCTGCCCTGCAGTAGCCTGCCACATTGCTCCTCAGAAAGGAGCGGGAGCAGCTGCAGGCAGGAGAAGGCTGCCCAGAGCTGACTGCTGCCAGCACTCACACGCCAGAGCAGTCTCAGATGGGAAGGGAGGAAGGGAGGGAGAGGAAGGGATGGAGCCTCACATCTTCCTGAACGTTTATGACCAGGGCTCCCTAGGTTGTTTTTTTTTTCTATTGAAAGCAAAGTACTTGAGTAAGCTAAACTGAGAAGCCTGTGGCACACCTTGCCCACTTGCAGCTGTGCCTTCTTGGTGCCCATGCCCAAAGAAAGCAGCAAGCTTAGCAAATAACTCACACAAGAAACAAAGGGCGCATGAGGAATAACCTATGTTTTGCCCATAAAGGATCTCAAACAACTTTCATATCTCCTGGCACTTCCTAGGTCTAACGGCACACCCTTGTTCAAGAGCAGTAACTTCTTCATTATACCACTCAGCCAGCTTGACTGAGGTCCTCTTGAACTGGAGCCGCTCGCCCCCTAAATAGCAGCAATTGCAAAGTATCATACTTTTCAAATGAGAAGAAAAGCTGAGCGCTTCTTTCCTTTCCATTTATAGAGCTGTGCTGTAATCTGCATAGCTGCAGAACTGCAACTGACACCCTCTGCAGTGACTGGAGCAAGCAGCAAAAACACCACTGTGCTTTTGGAGTACCAGTCCACCTCTCTTCTATACCTCAGAGCCTGTAATCTTGCTTCAAAATCCCAAAACACAATTAGAAATCTTTCCTGGATTAAAATCTTCTTTACTTAAGCTTCTAACCTTTTAACTGCACTTTGCTGATATGTTTTGTAGATACATGGAAATTCTGCCAGCTGTCCACAGCTAGCGGATCATGAGGAGCAATTCAATCTCAGGGATCTGAGCCTGACTAAGTAATCTTCTCCTTTGTGCACACCTACTGATACAACTACATTTTTAACTACACAGGATTAGAACTCCTATGCTGCTGAACAGAACGGTTTGAAGCTCTGAAATAAGATTTGATTCTTCTCTTTTCCTTTGTACAGTCTTACTACAATAGGAAGGAGCTTGCAAATGAGATGAAAGTAATTATTTTCTACAGCATAGGTCTTTCTTCTGCTGTCCAGTGAGTAGTAAATGGAAGAAATTACATACATATTACAGCAAGACACATGAGGACAAGGTAGGATTTTTGTTGTTTCTTGAAGTTATTTGCCTGGGATTCTTTAATTGAACATGCAATCAGAACAGAAATCTTTACCAGGAGAATAAAAATAGAATACAATGTGCTATAAGCAGAGCAGTCATATTTTAGTGCATTTTCCAATCCAGTTACAAACATCTGAATAAGTGCTTTCGGAAGCATTAAACAGAGAAGTACTTTCTTCAGTGTGACTTTTGGTTGAAAGCACATATTTTTATGAAACTTCTGAATTCCCTACCCTTTTTAATTCACACTGAAAAGTACCACTCAATACTTCCTTCTAAAGCAGCAAAGTAATTTTCTTTAAGACAATGTAAATTGAGTACTTTAAGCACTTGTATACCTCACATACTATGTTACAACATCCTTAAAAAAAAAAAAAAAAGACAAATGCTTCATATTCACTAGCAGCAATTTGATGGAAAGCATCCTGAAATAACCTGCTATTTCATCATGCATAAGATATTTATAATCATAACAGACTTAGAAACAACATAATAATTTAAATGTGTAGGCAATTATTGAATTCAATGCACTTCAGAGATATGTAAACCACAGAAGAGAACTGCTGTAGTTCCATGACTAATGCGTGTCCTGGAACCTGACCATCAAGCTTCACTGTTTCAGCTTCCTAACCTAACAAGAAACCAGAAACAAACAAGAAAACTCAAACAAGAAACATCTTACTTGTTCAGTCTTCTCTGGTTGTTTTCTATCCGCCTGCAAAAACTGACAGTTTTCTCTCGCCAGCTTCTGGACCAGCTCAATTCGTCCAATGTCATCTCTCTCCTGAAGCTTGCACAAAACCCCTGCCTTAAGGGTGGGAGAAAGAGCAAACAGATACTTAAATCCACAGTCCCAGGACATGGCACTGCCACAGGATTTCAACCTTAAAAGAAATGCATCTGTTTGATCATATTTGCTGAACTCTGAGCCGCTTGCTGAGCACAGACTAACTGCTGCTGGGGTAACAAATCAAGAGCTGGGGCACATCTGACTCTCCAAATGTATCTACTCTGGAGGAACAAGGCAGGGCTAACTAAATCAAGTGCTACTATGTGTGACTGATACGCTGTGTTTTGTTTGTTCCTGTCAGCCTGTTTCCTGTTACATCAGAGAACAAGAGCAAGAGGTTAAAAACTCATGGGAAAGTTAGCCAGGAACGGCCCTGGAAAAAGAAGGAAGAGCAACGCAGTCACTCCTAAAAATAACATGCTGCAACTCCCAGCTCTGCCTCCAACAATGTTTCATATATTCAAGCTGTAGGAGTTAAAGTTGGGCAACATTTATTCTCCGTGTAACAAATTATACAGTTCAATTTTGTTTAAGGAAGAAAATCAGATTTTCTTTTAAAAAACATTATATAACTGTTTTTTTCTCTCTAATATTCTCTCAGTTATTCAAGCTATGCAGATAGCATACCACTGTAACATGCAGCACTGGTTGTTTTACAAAAATGCTATATATATAAAGACAGATTCATGCTTGCATACAGGTACGCCAGACCCATCCTTCAAAGTTAGCTGACAAGGGCTGAATTGCTCACAGCAGAGCTGATGGCTGACACAGCTTTTGCACTGAGAGCTGCATGGCTTTATTTGCCCAGATGTTTCCTGCTGGAAGAATGCATGCCTTGCAAGGGCCAGGCATGTGGCATGGCTACATTACTGCTACATGACTTCAGAAGCAGCCTGCAAATAAACCTTTTTCCTCCGCTCTTTTCTTTCTACTGCTCACCCTGAGTTTTACTAAATCGGTATTTGCTCAAAAGTCCATAAAACATCTTGCAAGTCAAAGCCAAAGCCCTAGGATGCTCCCTTCCTGAATCCAAAGAGCCATCCCTACTGAATTATTTGAAATTAAGAATGTCACATGCCTTTTTTGTACTCTACAGTAGGCATTTAAAATAGTCAGATGAATTGTTTGCTAAAATTCACATTTTTGTCCAGTCATACACACAGGGAGTTTGGGCCATTATCACAGACTGGCTGGGATCAGACATCTGCACTACACAGAGCTTTGGTTTCGTGAGGACACCAGCTAAAGCCAAACCTGCTTATTTCATGGCTGAGGGATGCTTCTAGCAGAGTGTAACATCTGTGTGCTGTAATCCCTGCAGGCTAAGAACAACTCAAAGTTTTACAGCCTATCAAATCCATGAAGATTTACAGACTCTCTAGATCTGGGCTATAACTACTGGGGAGGCACTTTTCACACCTCCGCCCAGACAAGTCAGGCCATGATCTATGAGAAGCAGAGACAGTTACAAGTCCTTGCACATCAAATGTCAGATGGACAATGAGCAGAAATGCCCTGTTCACTCTGCTGAACAAATATGTATCGATTCCCAGCGTATGAAGCAAAGCCCAAAGGTTAGAACTCTTATTTTAAGCTGAGGAAGAGGGATTTCTGTTTTGGGAGAAACAACTGGCTTCAGCATATTCAACTGGAAGGAACACTGTGGAGAAAGGCAACTTTCTGAATACATGGTCCTTGCTTTTCTTTGTATGTTCAGATAGAAGGTACTGCTGCTTTCTATGTGGATGAGCACCCAGCAAAAAAATAAACTCTCTGCCACTAATACTGCCTGTATTCAAACGGGAAACTTCTTTAGGGAATCCTATCATCCTGTTTCAAATAACCACCAAGAAGAAAGAGTATTTTTAAACATTCCCTTCCTCCAGCAGTCTTCTGGATGGTAAAAAGCCAACTAAAAAATTCCTGAGAAAGACAGAGTTCTATCAAGTTAAATGTACATGCTAGGCTCTAGGAGTAAATTATACACTTGAAAAGCAAAATGTTAAATATGTTGTTTTATAACTAAGGACAAAAATATCAGCCCTTCACTTTTTATTCTGATTTTTGCAATTATACCGATTTTCCACTATAAATCTTTCTGCCAAGTAATATGAGAAAGCATCCAGATCAGCTAATTAAGTAATCAATGACAACTTCTAAAAGCAGGTAGGGGAGATATTGTTAGAGTCTCATACAACCAGTCTTTTTCATTTGTCAATATAAATCTAATTTCCAAGAAATACCTTTAAAGCTGTTAAGGAAAAGGGTAAATACCGGCCACACTACTTGCACAGAGCAGTCTTGATTTGTCTTCTGTGCAGGCACACAGCCTCCAAAATCCTGCATGCCCAAATATTTCTGCTTAATCCTCCAATTCACATATACCAACCAAGTTGCAAGTACCAACTTATTTGAAGGTAAAAATTATGAAGTTGTATATTTTAACAGACATTAGTTTAATGAATGATAAAAAAAATACATGTAGGAGCCTTACAGGAAGACTTCACTAATATTTACAGTGCAAAATTACTATAATTGCAAGTGTTTCTAGAATATTTGAAATGGAATAAGAAAGTTTAATGGGAAGAAAAATGTACTAGTCACTTCTGAGGCTGGAAAAGGAAAGACGCTGACAATGCCTTTTTGCTTCTCAGCACATCCACTGGAAAATGTTCCCTCTGCAAAATCCTTAAATAAATATGCCAGGGTCGACATGGTAGTGACTTAAGGCATCCCTACGGCACGTTGTTTAAGAAACAATCTGTTCAAAAATCTCAGATTTTTTTCCAGACTTCCACCAGGTTTGTGCATTACCAAGGTAAGTCAATTCTGTGTCAAGCAGAGCAGTGCTTAGAGCAGGCACCACACGTTTAAATCTTGCTAACAGAAGAGATTTGTGTTGTTTGAACTGTGCAACTATGCCCTTTGTATCTGTTCTATGCCTCTGTATCTGAAAACATAATTATTGCAAGCTTCCACTTTGATCAGCCTGAAAACTAAATAACGATATGTCACTGCCTCAACAGATCTTTTACTGTGCTCCAGTCACTTGCACAGTCTCACTAAAGTGAAAAGAACGTTCAAACCCTTTACCCAAACTGTACCCAATGTTTGCAGAATGCCGTTTTTATGGGACTGACAAACAAATTAGAGCAACAGCTGCTTTGATAATGCCACTGTTCTATTCCCAGTTGAGTCCTTCAACACTTTCCTTAACTGCTCAGTTAATAATTAATTGTGAATGCATTTCAAATTCTTTCAAACTTCAGAAGCTGATTTGCAGCCGAATGAGAGATGAATAAATCAGTATTAACCACTCTTTTTCATTATTATCTGCCCATGTAATCCTACTAGCTGTCTACTTACAAGCTTTGAGCAACCAATGTAATCTTTCCTTTTATATCTCTTATATAAACATAAACAAGCACTTCCCCAAAATAGCAACTACATGGAATGTTCCAAAAGTAATACCTCCTATTTTATTATGTTGGCCCACAGCCTCAGAGGCAGATGTTGGTGGTATGAGAGTAGATGTTAAATAACAATATTCTAATAATATTCTGTTACACATTGTTGCTGCGTGACAGATGGCAGCAGTGGTAATCTGACAGAATGGCATTTGACATGGAAGTGTGAAAAAGGGCACCCACTGACATTCACTGATGCTTGCTGAATGGAGATCGAACGGTGGATGTGAGCACAGTGAGGCAGTGGGTTGTGCGTTTCAGCAGTGGCAACAGTGGTCATCTCCACTGATCCAGATTTTTACTAGTGCGGCACGCAGGCTCTTGTTTATCACTGGTGAAAATGGACAGCTAATGGTGGTGACTGTTGAAAAATCGTGTTTTGTAGCTCTATCAAAGAGTGTTACTATGCTCTTTGTATCTGTTATAATTTCCATGAAAATAAGTAGGAGGCATTACTTTGATGACAACATCAGTACAACAATCAAGCAAAACAGAGTATATCTGAAAATAATTAAGAACAGAAAAGAGCAGGTTGTTTCAGAACACCTTGCTCAAGTATTACTGTAATGAGTGTGGTAAATACCCAGTAAAGAGCTGACGTAAGAGGCACATACACATGGTCTCCATTCTGCCTGTGATTTCTGCCATGACCCACGCTGTCTACCGAAGCTTCCAGCAGACCCTCCTGTGCTTTAGAGCCTGCATCTCTAGAAGGGTTCAGGTACTGCTAACATGGCTGCATAGAACAGGGTTGCTCACAGACATCATTACATATCCCATCCCTCTCACACAATCAATCGTCTTTTTAGCTGGCAAAATCCAGAGAGAAGTCCAGAGAAAAGAGCTACAGTTTGTATTCATCAGGAGAAGAAATTGTGACAACAGGTGGGAAGCAAAAGATTTTCAAGAGGAAAAAAAAAGACAATTGATGATGCCAGGTAAAAGATGAATGATTGAATGAGCTAAAGATTAATCAAAAAAAGATTCACAGAATCAACAGTGACAAGAAATCCCGCAATAAATTACTGAAGAATGTAGTTTTATTTCTTCTGAGTAATATCTAGAAGTATGCTTTGGTTGTAAATGGGGGCAGTTAAGGAAGGAAAAAAAGAGGTTGTTGCTTACACTCAAGTGACTCTTAAGAATCTTCATTTCATTGCCTGTCTACTTACAGTGATTAAAATTCAATCAAAATGTCATATAATCTTGCCTCTTAAAACACAACTCATTTTATTTTCACATCTGGTATGTGCTATGTGTATCATTCAGAAAGAGAGAGAGAGTTTAAAAATGCTGTCTGATTTCAACATCATGGAATTAATTCCCAGGGTGACCATCAGTTTTATTCTAAATAGCCTTATAAGACAATATCCAGCAGACTTCTACTTCCTATATATCCCTGCTCAGATCATTGGGGGAAATCTATTTTCCAGTGCTAAAGAGCTATCAAAAGCAGATCCGTCAGCAGGTAGACCTGAAAAAGTTTCTACGATGCCATTAATCTTACACATTTACCTGAGCATCAGAGGCACTCTTCAGCTCTTCCAGCCTTCTTATTTCTTGACCACTGTGTTCCTCATTTTGATGAATTGCTAAAATAAGAAAGAGAATGTGTTGGAAGCAAGCATGTTCAAATCACAAGCAGCACCAAAGCAGCACATGGTCCATTTTAGATCAAACAGGATGGCCATTAAACCAACGTGGTTCCAAGTTTAGTTTTCTAATCAAGTCATTGAGTAGTTTTGGAAAAACTCCTGTATGGACTTTTTTTTAAATCTAGGCAGTAAAATGCAGTACTGAACAGTTATATTTCTGCTACTAAGTTATTTCTGATAAAGCAGTGGAATTTAAGGAACTCCCATCTTTTCTATGTATTATAACAAGATCCAGTGACTCACAAAGAATGAAAAACAGAAATCCCTTTATTTTCATTTAATTGCAGAAGGTCAACTCAGACTAAACAAAATAAGTAGATTTCTCCTTCATCTCAGCCTTGGAAAATTCTTTGTAAGCAAATTGATCTTAATCTCAACAAACACCACCATTACTCATGAGAGTCACCTACTCCATCCTAAGATATCTGAACCAGTCATCAGTCTGCACCTGATCTGCCACTGCTTGTTTGAAAGCAAGCATCACCAATCTTGCTTTGCCTTAAACTTACATCTGTAAAGTGAAGCTGCCTGGGATCTGACTGCTGAACAAATCAGCAGGTTAAACTGCAGCAGAATTTAAAGACAGAGAAAACCAAAATGTGACTGTACCATTGCAATGTATCCATGATCTACACTGGGAAATCAACAACCCAACAAAGACACAACCAGAATTACAGCCCCAAAAGCTCTGTGAAGCCTCTGCTTTCCTGTCCCAGGTTTCTCAAGAGGGTCTACACCATTCCACCACATCAGGGACCTGTGCAGCCCCTTCTTTTGTGACCTATCTTCCAGCCTTCCTCTTCCCAGAGCTGTAACTGCACAGGGCATAAAGTGTTCAGGGAATTGATACGCCAAAAACTGCTCGGAACAGCAGATAAGAGGCAGGAGAGTTTCAATGCCATAAGGTGCTAATGAATAAAAAATATTAATAAAATAATAATAATAACAAACGATTGAAAATTTCTCAAGTCTGCATAAGCAGAAATAGAGCATTTCCTCAACTCTCACTTTCCTGGTTTCTCCTACTCACAAATGGTCAAAACATCTCTTCAGATGTTGATGGCTAATCATGGTATTTCCAGGAACCAGCTCAAAGTAAATCTGTGGGTCCAGGCAGCCTCTCCTAGGCATGCTGTAACCAGCTGTGATGAGGAAATGACAAGCAGCCCACCATCAATTCCTTGTCACCATTACAGGTATCCCCTGCCCAGCACCAGCCCCTGGGCCTACTCTGACCAAAACAAGCTAGCCAACTATAGAGGAAGGCACACGCCATTGCTACTTTGGCTGTCAGAACAGCAAAGGGACAGCAGAGGAACTATTGACAACAGCAGGCTTGGAGGGCTGCAGGGAACTGCATCTTTCAGCAGGCACAGAGGAGGAGGGTGCACACTCCCAGCCTGCACAGCACTAATATGCTTGGATGTTGAACAATTTTAGTGTGAGAAATTTTAAAGCTGATGAGAAAATGGCCTTGGTTAGGACATATGCTAAACAAATCCATTTAAAAAAAAAAAAAGTATTTAAGTATTTTGTCAGCAATTTCACAGCTCAACTCTAAAAAAGCTGAAAAAGTTGATAATCCAAACCCAGCTCTTCTTGGCTGCAGTGTTGTTTAGACTGTTTAAGGAATGTAGGAAACAACCAGTAAATATTTTCTTATAGGAAAAAAAAAGGAAAGTCCCAGACCTCACACTGACGTGCTCCTGGCTCTCTTGGGAGAGAGGGAACAGTCAGCCTCTTTTTCATGAAGTTTCCATCACAAACTCAATTGTTGCATCTTCTCTGTCTCTCATTCAAACACGTAAGGATCAGCCATGGCTTGAGCCCTTCAGCTACACTCAGAGGGTGATACTTAAGAAATCACACCATCAGTATAATTTTTCCACTACAAGAATATAGCTCCTTGAAGGCTGAAGTGGCCACACCGGTGAATAACAATTCTTAATTCTATTTTGATGGTTCCAGTACAAAAAAGGTTACTACATATTTTGTATATAAAACAAAGAAAAAATAAAACAACAGAAATCTCTTAAATATTCCTATGTAGTTAAAAAACGTATGTTCACATGGGTCATCAGATGCAGCAAAAAACAAATTGTTGTATTTCCTCACCCAGTGCCATCTTACAGACAGCCCCTCGATTCCCACCCAGGAAACCAGTCTATGGCAGTGGCCTTGATACTGCTCCGACAGGCTGTTGTGCATGCAATACACATTCAGCCATAAAATGTAAAAATTCAAGGACAATTTTCCATTTACGGACAACTGGCCTTACATTTTTTAATAAAAAAGGCTTGACGTTGCAAATTCAGTCATAGGAAAAGCAACAGGAAGGCTAGGGTGGGAAGGGAAAGCATTTCCCAGGCAAGTGTTGATTCTGGAATAGTTCCCTAAAACTGTAGCATGTAACACAAAGAAGTTGTGAATTTTGAAGCTGGGCCACTGCCTTCACTGCCAGGATAAAACCTGCTACTGTCTTTGCCACATCAGTATCCCAGCACATCTGACAAAGCAGCAGTTCCAGAGAAAGGCAAAGGTAGTCTACCCTGATATGTTAGTGTCTGCTTAATGTTATGCTTGTGTTCAAACAAAAAAATGCAAATGAATGTGCAGTGGCCAGTTCTTTTTTCTATCTGCAGCACTTCTCCTCCTTTGGTCAATAACAGAGGTCACCAGGAATAAAATAAAAAGATATTAAAAGAGCATTAGCTTGTTAATGTGCAGTTCAAATGTGTCCATTTGCAAATTAGCCCAGGGAATTTCAGATGTTGATTTTTTATGATCACTTAAGGATCACAAGGGCCATTTTCTGATCCAAGTCCCTTGTGTCCATATGGACTGTTGCTGAGCTCTATCTAGAGGATTCCTCTATAAAATCAACACTGGAATTGAGAGTGCTTGAAGAAGGAAGCTTTGTCCTTTAACAATTTGACTTCAGCTCATTAAACCAACAGAAAAAATAGCAAAGAAGTAAATCATGCTGTATAGTGTATCAACAAGATCAATCATTGCAAAGGGGTTAGAAGGGAGAGGGAACATGACAACGACTGACATGGGAAATGAGCACAACCTTTGAGTCAACAGTACTGACTGCTGCTCTCCCCACTTTCTCAGCCTCATTTCAAAGTTTAAAGTAGATTTAAGACATAGGAAGAGAATTGCCTCCCTCAACAGCACTACAGAACACCAAAGGACTCTTTGCAGCTGGACCCAGTGTGCAGCAGTGTCCTCCCAGCACCCCACCTGGCTCTGAGGCTGCATGGCACTCTGCTCCTAGGTGGGCTGCTCTTCGTGGCCCCAGACCTGAAGGTAAACTGTGTTTGACTTTTAAAAGTCACATCTTACAATTCACACTATTGCATTTTGTGCTATTCAAATAGCAGCATCTTTCACCTAAGTGAAATTGGAAAGGACAGTTTAAAAAAAAAAGAAAGAAAAATCCACCCATAAAGCAACTCCTGGAACCCAAAGAATTCCAATCTTCCCAGAGGCTTTGCTCTATTGTGCAGCAGCCCAGCATTCTTCCTCTGCTATAAATGAAGTTTCTTCTTTCTGCCCCTTCTGGCTGCCAAGATAACCTCCCTGAGAAAACCCCTGCGCTATTGCATGAGCTCTGCAGCCAGCCCGCCTGAACAATAACACCAGCAGAGGTGTGAACTTCCTCCCTTTGGCTCCACAGGGTGTGAACTCCAAAAGCTAATTATCTAAATGATTCAATGGGGACCCTGCACCTCCACTAACCATGTTGCTGCAGGACAGAGCTACATGGCAGGCATGGACATCTGTCCTCCAAGCACGGCCACTCCTAAGCCACCTCAGCTCCCCACAAAACAGGCCGTCCTTCCAGCTGTAATACGTTTTGGGTTTGTTCAGCTGGTAGTTGATTGCTGTAAGCTCGACTGCGTTTGATGTCCTGGTTGAGAACGGAGCACCATGTCGGCAGGCAGAAGAAGGGACAGGGCACTTCTGACAGCCAGTAAGTTCACTGTGAAGCCCAGCCGTGGCACCAGGACTGCCTGCCTTCTGGGAGCTCATAAACCTTGCCTTTGGCGGATACACTGCTTACATTGCACTGCCCCAGGCTGCTCTCAAGACTGAGTCCACTGAACACTGCGAGCCTCCAGGCACAGCCTGGCAGCACCTGTCAGTTCGGACAGAGATGTCCCACGCTTGCGTTCTGTGACAGCTCTGCCTCTGAACTTAGCTTGGTCACTCCTTAGTCCATGCCTTTCATACTTCAGCAGTGCACCTTCATTTCAAATACTCATTTATTTGTGTGCTCATTTATTAAGTGCTCATTTATTACTTACTGTTGTTCTTTAACCTGCTAATATCCTCCAACATCAAACTACTTCGCCCTTTGTAAGATTTCAATCCTACTATGTGATTAAACTTTTTATGTGTATATGTGAGACGGATATATATATGCATAAGTATATATGTACATGCATACATAAACACATGCAGTTGGACCAGGTGATCTTAGTGGCTTTCTCCAATCTTAATGATTCTGTACACATTCATCATTCATATCTATAATTTCTTCTAGTCAATAAGACACCAACATGCCCTCTGTAGATGGAATGTTGTCTATTTGACAAGCCAGCAGATTTTCACTCTCCTATCCCTGCTGAATGGTTATAGGCTGTTTTTCTGTTCCTGTTCACTGCTGAAAAGACCTAGGGAATCTCCAAGAAAACTCCCTGGGGGAAGCATTCAATGCTCTGAACTGCCAACAGCCTGCACCACTTGATTTATCATCTGCTCCTGGGAAGTTCACAACTTCTAGCATTCTTCTTATAACCCCAAATTTTTTTTATAAGCATGTTTCTATCTTCCCCCCCCCCCCCCAACCCACCCAAGGAAGTTCGTAGTATGAAGCTTTCCAGAAGTAGAAAAAAAAGTGTTTTTTTGGTGTTTTTTTTTTTTTTTTTTTCCAAAGAGCACATAATTCTAAGCCCATTTCATGTTTTTTGAAAACTTTCTTATTTGAACAACAGAGTTTGTTGTTCTTCATGGAGGGGGTAGACAGGGATCCGGAGAGATTTGTTACTATGGCAGCTCTGAGCTGTTTGACAATGTTAAAATGTTTGCTGATGCTTATTAATTTATTAGGGTGGGGAGAAAAAAAAAAAAGGCTTGTATTGATTCCATTGGGGAAAATAAAAGCCACATCCTCTACCTTACATAAGGCACTAGTCTGAGTGGTGGAAAGGAGCTGAGCTCAAGTAAATGCTTACACAAACCCCAGAATTGGGGGACAGTGTTAAGGCAGAGCAGGTCCTCACAGATATATACTGCTGTATTTTCCAAGTCTTATTTCCAGATAGAAAGAAAAAACAACAAGCAGTGAACAACTCTGAAATCACCAAAAGCTGCATGTACAGCACTGTGATAATCCCAGAAATAAAACCCTCCAACTGAGAACTGGTCCTTTATTTACCATGAAACTGTGATCCTTTGCTGGAAATTACTGAAAAGAGAAAGCTTTTTAAGCTCATCCTTAACATGATTCCTTTTATTAGCAATACAAAATTTGCCTTTGAGCCTTCTCATTCCTTCCCACTATGTCTGCATATATATATATGCAAATTATTGTGCAGATTTCCCTTCTCTGAGTATACCACATATCTCTGAAACAGTTGGCAGGCCCTTGGGGGATGTCGCCCAGACAGCTGTGCAATCAGCTGAGTAAATCAGCTAATTAAAGAAACAAAGAGAATGCAAAAATTATTAAAGAGATGCCAGTTTACAATGTTGTTCAGCACCAGTATCTAAAAAAGCACAGAAAGCATAGGATGGAATAAAGGTGCTTGTAAATTTGGGAACGAACTACTGCCAAAATGACAATGATGCCAGTTTCATTCAAGCATTAATCTGGAATTCAATGGTTTTTGTTCTTACTTATGCTTTGCAGTTTAAATTAACTTAATTTATATTATTTCAGCATTTTGTTTTAAATGAACAAAACACAAGCAGTAATGTCAGTTCCACAACTGATTTCAATATGTAAAAAATGGTCATTAACTTTTCCTTGACCTTAGGTGTAGAACTAATATTGAATTTGCACAGAGGGTCCTCATTATGCTTGTCTAGCTTCCATCCAGAAGAAATAAGTTCCCAAGGGTCTTAGTGCTACAAGCCATTTCTCAGAACTCAAATAGGAAACAGGACTCCTTAAAATTATGCAAAAAACATTTCCTCTCATTGCAGAATTTATCAAAAGGAACAGATAACAGAAAGGGTAGGAATCTGAAATCTAAACAGAGCAAAGCCAGGCCGGTAAGAAAGGAGGCTGACAGATGTAGATTTGGTCTGTCTGATCCACACATCATTAAAGCACCGTTCCTTTTCACTGCATCTGAACAACTACAGGAAGGGCAAACCTCATCCTGAATGAGACTCAGGCCCGCCTGCATTATATAGCCATTGTAAATTACAGAATGAGTAAAGCAACCAATATTTCCCAATCTTCCAATTTCTGGCTCATAGCCAGAAGCCTTGGCTGCTTCTTTCTGTGGTTCTTTCCACGTTCTAGTACAATGCTTCTGCTAGAAAGTTCTGTTTATTTTAACTGACCCTTTCATTTGGTTTTGAAGGCCCATATTTCATCCAAAAGGGCAGTGCATTGCAAGAATGGGATTTGTAATCTCTGGCTAAACAAGGGGGGAGCTTCCTACCAGATAGCCTGGCCAGGGGAGGTTTGGTTTTCATTGCCAGACACACCATGATACATACAAAGGAGAAGTCACATTTTAAACATGCTTTGTGAACGTATGAGCTCACATCATTATTATTATTTTTAATCAAGGAGAAAAGAAGTGCAGAGCGAGGAGCAAACAATACAGGATTACTATAAAAATAGATAAAACTGATATTCTTCATAGAAACAGGACTTCAAGGGAAACCATTCAATGGCTGAGTGCACAAAACTTTATATTTTACCCAGTGCATTTAAACATTTATTCTCATCAGTAGATTTTAAATAAAAATAATAAGAATCAAGCAGTAATGAATGGATCTCTAACAGTATTGCTTGAAACAAAGTGCTAAAAAAAGTGGAGGAGATCCCAACACATGATGAGCATGCATGAAGAGAAGCTGGGGGCAAGTTGTTCAGATGGAAAGTGGCATGCACAAGGGACAGTGGCAGAACTGGCTGGTGCAAAATGAAACACCGCTCTCTGCTCCATAGATATATCCTATGTGCATGGCCAGGAAAGGAACAGGAAACAAAGAGGACTCTGAACAAATACATTCTGTAAGCTGTACGCCTCTCCCAATGGACTGGAAACAAAGCATTCACCCAGGGACTGCATTTTCACACAGTTCTTGTCTTTTTGACCTTACCGTGCAATCCCTTTCTGCATATTTGCAAAACATCTGTCATCTACGCAGCTACTTTTTATTGCTCATTTTTACGTGCAAGCGCTTTATAAATCATGCAGAAATAACACCACCCAAATTCTGAAACAACTACGTAAGAACTGCCATCTCCTTGCCAAATCACAGGATGGCACAATCCAGGTGGACACCACACCAGCCACAGCACAGCAGAGCATAGTTGAGCATGTCCAGGCTGCACAGCACTAAGAGTAGTGCTTCTTAGTGCCAGAGGCAGCCTGAGCCCTCCTCCTTGGTATGCCTGAGCTCCAGGGCAGTGAGAGAAACCCATAGGATGCACTGGGCTATTTGGGTGGGCACTGCCTTCAATAAAGCATGAAACTTTTGGAAAGGATCATTTAAAGAAGCCAAACAAAAGACCTCCCTTAGTTTAAGGCATCATATCTTTAAAATACAATGTAATTTTTTATATATTGCTGTTTTCAGGTACAACTTTTATGCTTTTTAACCCCATTTCAATGGGAAAAGATAAAGTTACTGAGACCAAGCATGACTCTCCTGCACCTAGTAGTGGACACTACTCCAGTATGACTTATAAACACTTGCAGAAGATCTCCATCTTTTTCCACACATTTCGCTAAGTCTGACCCTTGCTTTCATGACAAGGGTGCTTGGAAGAAATGCTGTAATGAAACATGATCTTACATAAATGAACCCACTGCAAAGAAACACAAAGGGACACGAAAGAGCAGCATGCTTGCTGATATCAGCGTTGTATGCTAGCCTTTTCCTACCTTTCAAACTCTCAATTTTTCCACAAGGAAAAATGCACACCTCTGTGGCACAATTGCCATTTCATTCTGTAAATGAAAACAAGTTCTTCCAGTTCCTAAGGATTTTCAATGGCAGAGAACTAGTGATAATAAAACGTGTCCATTTCACACCAGAGATATTGTATATTCCCTGTTTATAAGACGTGTGCATTCAAAGGGTACTTAATGTGTTCCTGACTCAAACACAGTGCTGAGCTTCTCCGTTCTTCAGTGACCTTCATCACGTATTTGCAACCTCATTTTTCAACCACGTGTATAAATCTGACACAAATTCTCAAGGATTTCAGAGTCAATGTAACAACTCTACTACAGGTGAGTAACAACGTTAACATACGACATTCACATAGCATGGACTGATTAATTATTCTAAGTTACTATTAGAACAATTCAAATAGTATTTCGAATTATTATAAAGGAACATCACCAGAAAGTCTCACATGGATCTGTGCTACTTGAGGAAAAGGGCTGAATGGGAAAGATACAACTTCCTAAGCTAACAAAGCCAATAAAGCAGCTGACCGCTGCCAGGCAGGTCTCCTGGGCTCCTTCCCACACCGCTCTCCACCCATCCGCTGGAGCTGCCATCCTTGCTTTGCACTGGTTCCAGCACCTCTCAGCCCTGAGAGGAAGGATCTAAAGATATTGAGTACCTGGGATGAAAAGTTGCATATAAAATCCAATACTGGTAATTGCAAACTCATTCCCATAGGAAAAATTATATGTAGCTGTATGCAGGCAACAAGCAAGCCTCCGCTACAGCTCTGTGCACTTTCATTTTCTAAACTTAATGCTCGATAGGGATCAAAAAGAAAAACACACACAGAGATAAAAGGAAGAGGATTAGTAATTAATTGATACGTTACCAAACAGAACACAGAAAATACCATAATACTCCTGCATAAGCTGGTGTGTTTCCACGTTTTAAATACTTCATGCTGTTCCGGTTCCCTCATCCCAAAATAACATAATAGATGAAGCAAAGATGATCAGTTTTAATGGAAGAGATTTAGAATGAGGAATAAGTTGTGTTTTAGCCTGAAAATGAGACAGCTCACTGGTGATATGACAGAAGGGCACAAAACAGTACAAAGATGGACTGGGGATGGGTTGTTCACCACTTGCATAACTGAAGAGCAGTATCACAACACCTACCATCATAGGGATTGTGTTTAAAACAAACAAACAAAAAATGCTTTCACATTCCTCTAACCATAGGACTCAGTGCCACAAGATGGTCTGAAGTACCAAAGGGTTCAAAAAGCAATCTGACAAACCAGTGGTAAGAAAGTTCACCAGGGGCTACCTACCGCAGAATGAGCACAGCAAAATCCCTCTTTTGGGTGGATGCTGAGTGAGCACATTGGGACTGTCTCTACTTGTTCTGTTTTCCTGCCCTAAGCATTCTCTGCTCATCACTTGCAGTGGGATCAGAACTGGATGCACTTTTAACTCGATCAGGCCTGACTGCTGCTGTGTTTCTAACCTGGTGATGTTGCTTCAGGTGTGCTCAAGCACAGCCATGCTGCAGCTCCAGTGGCACTCAGGATGCGGCACAGCTGCTGCCAGGAGGGAGAGCTGCTCCCAGCCTGTAAGGCTCAAGCCCCACTGGTGTGAGCTCACACCAAATCGCCTGCACTGTTCTTCACAGGAAAGAGAAGAAAACCCCCTGCCCTGTTTGTTCCCCATTCCATAGTGCGCAGCTCATGCTCAGAGATGCCCGACTTCTTGCTTGTAGACAGGATTAGCATGAGCACAGAGCATCCATCTGACAGACTTTGATCAGATGTGATATACCCATGTATCTCTGCCACTGGCTAAACCTCCAGCCTTAGGCTATTTGCTGCATTTTCTCCCTGCTTTAGCTGCCTTCTCTAACACATAAGGAACATGTCACGAGCCATGACAAGCAATTGAGATAAATGCCAGCCCTTGTAAAGCTTCAGAACAGAGGCTGCCTCTCTGTTCTGCTCCAGCACACTTGTGGTAGCGATCACAAACCAGCAAGGTATAAATAAACACCACAATTCTAATTTCCAAGTGCCTATAATTAAAAACAAAGTTATCTTCTGCTCCAGTTACTTGCTTCCCAAGACCTGTTACCAAATAAAGAATGCCAGCATTTAATCTATTTATTTCTGATGTTAAGCAAGAATAATTTTAATGCATTTTTATATGCCATAGAGAAGTGCACAGGCTTTTTTTTTCTTCTTAGGTCAACTTTTTTATGAGAGCTTTATTCTCGTGAAATACAAATATACTTTGTAGTCAACAGCACAACTTAAGACCATCAAAACTTCAGGATTACAGGCATTAATTTTACTCCTTTTTCATTGTTTAGTTTCATTTGCAAAAAACCTACCAATGTTAAGTTCCGCCTGCAGGAGGGCTCTCAAGCACCCACCTACCTGCCTCCCCTTGCTATGTGTTGCTGAGTGTTATGGATGCAGCATACATTTTAAATATGAACGGGAAGATCTCCACAGCATACAGGTCTTTTATTTCTCAGATTCTGCATTTTTCCTTCAGCCATCTGACAGTTTTATGCTTGTTCTCATACTCTTCCACTCCATAAAAAAAAAACCAAAGAACACCTCTGGAGGAAAAGCACTCTCGCCCACATCTTGCAAACTTCACTTTCTGCTGATGCTGCCCACCCAGTAAGAATCTGATGCTCTGCCCTACCCTACATCAGGCTCATGTGTCTGTCTTCATTCACAGAGCATTTTGTCAGCAGATACAGACAGTGTCTAGATCTCTGATCTGAAACAGCTGTTCCAGCCCAAGAACTGAAATAGCTGTAATTACTGCTTCTCATACACTGAATTTCTTCAACTGCTATATAGCAACCCAAGTTTTATTTCACTGCTTGTTTCACCCTGATAACCAAAGGCAATGCTTCCCCTATCCAAGCACAGCAGACCTCAGAGACTGGAGTCTATTTGGCTCTCACAGAGGAGGCTGCAATTCTCACGTGCTTGCCTAGCACTTTTATGCAACATAACACAGTGACTGTCACAATAGCTCTAAATAAGTAGTATTATAGGTTTTAACAGCCAGTTTTTCTAGTACAATTAAATCACTGGAAAGCATCTCTCTAAAGGCAGAGGTATATCCAGGAATAAGGTAATTCAGGAACAAACCGCACAGTCTCTATTTTAATTAAAAAAAAAAAAATTTGAGTTTTGCTCTTCCTGGTAGTGCTAGCCAGCGGTCTGGAGGAAATATTTCAAAACACTGTAATTTAAAAACCACCAAGCCTTCAAAAGCAGCACATAAACGTCTGCATAACAGCTTTGGGGTTTGCAGCGCAGACCTCAAGGAAAAGTCTCAGTGAAGGCAGGCCCTACCCAGCACCCAGAAACCCACCCAGCAGCAGGACAAGGGCTGCAGCCCACGCTCAGCCCGGACCAAACCAGGGCCTCCGGCCCAATAGCCATGTGCCACAGTTTTCAAGCCAAAATAAACTCTTTGTCTGAGGTTTATTTCCTGGCATTATATAGAGTCTTGGACAAGGTTAGAAGAACAATATCTTAGAAAGATCCTGTGGCTTTTAGCTCCAGAAGCACTTTCCGTGAAATACGCTTCACTTCAGCAGGCACAGCATAGCACAGCCTGATCGTCTGCAGTAACTGCTATGCTGTGAACTTAACCATCAGCAATAAAACAAATAAGCGTCATAATCAACCACTCTAATTTACTCTGTTCCTACTGAAGTAAAGTCATTAGCACAAATTAGACCTTACAGTTAAGCCTGTTCATGTAGCTGTTTATCTTTTTAACAGTTGTCCAAGATGAGGCACAAAGAAACGCACATTTCAAAAACAAGTGTGCCTGGTTTGGGCTAAGACTGTTTAAAGAGTTGTCTTTCATTCAGATTGAAACTGATTTTGCTCATGTTTCCATTAACATATTAGGAAGGGCCGATCAGCACTTCAGAGCTCTGCAGGGAGCTTTGTTTATTTAAGGCTGAAATTTTTAACTAAATCATTTCTGTCTGCTCAACATGGGCTGCCATTCTACCAGCACAAGGGAGACTCCAAGAACTGCCCTCCCCCTTTCCCATTTTATACCCTGCAGCTCATTCCCAATCCATTTGCCCCAGTCCCACATCGCAGAGACACAAGTTTACGGAGCCATCCACCAAACAGAAAACAGATGCTAATTCAGGCTAAAACAAACTCTTTTACGGAAAGGAGCTTGTATTCACAAACAGTTGCTGTAATAACATTTGCCAAAAGAACTAAAGATGAGACGTTAGAGACAGAGATTTCTTGGAGCTGTATAACTGCTAAGTAAAAGCTTTGTGGAACCATACACTTGACCCATTTTACAGCAAAACAAAAGGAATCTTTCAATCTCCCCTTAAAATACCCTGTTTTTTTTCCTGCACTGAACCAGAGCAGAAGCACTTCCACGTTCAGCCATCATAATTCAGGTAGGACTGGGCTGGCACCAAGTGAGGACAGCAGCAGAGGGCTGCTAACATTGCTAACTACCACAGCAGCTTCAGAAGCCAAGTGATGATACTCAGAGAATTATGCAGCTCTGAATTCACATTTACATGTAATTGTTTTCTGTGGATTTACAGGTGACCATGGATGCAATCTATGGGTATTTCTATTTCTGGCCAAAGACGCATCACACTGTCTGAAATCTTCTTTCAATATGGAAGTATTTGCAGATATACCAGCCACATCTTCTGGTGCCTTGAGTTTACAGTGCCATTTTGTCCACAGTGGTGTGTTGCATATAATAAGTTTTTGCTGTACTTGCAAATAGCAGATAGACAGACGGATACAGATCCTATGACACCATATCATTAGCAAGTCAGAAAATAGCTCAAAGTGCAAGATCTATTACCTCAATTTCTAGCAAAATCACTGAAGTCACAAGAAATGCTCAGTGAAATTACTCCCGAGGACCTCTAAGGCTTTGGGAACATGCCAGTAATTTAAGTCAACTCCATTTCTGTTTTGCTCTGGCAATACATTCATCTCTCCCTTTGCCAAAGGCAGTTTGCCCTGACTGCACATTAACAGGCAAAGACACCTGAGAGTTAACCCTGTAGAGGAGCAGGTCTGCTCACATAGGTTTGGTTAGTTACTATGCAAAGCCAGGGAAGTGGCTGTTCTGATAAACACTGACAGAGGTGAATGACCACAGATTTCAGTACCTTTACACTCTATCAAGAGCACATGCTATAATGCTTATATTCTCAAATTTTCAGTTACATTTCCCCTTTCTGGCTTCATAACGGAATTGCTGCTATAGTCATTTGGGTGCATCAGGTAAGTCCTCAGGAAAGAAAGCCCTCATGCACAAAGTTGGCCTTTTGCTTAAGATAAGGAAGTGCACCTGATCAGGCAAGTAAAACACAGCAAAGATGGCATGAGATGCCAGGCCATACAACAAACACAGGGAACTATCAACTTATCTGTCTGCTATAAAATGCAAAGCCAGAGGTAACAACTACATTAGCTAGCAAGAGATCTGCATTCAATTCAAGCATAGCACCTGTATTTTACCAGCAAGGCCATTAGATGTGATGGGAAGAAAAGCTAAACTTCACTCAGTGAAGAATTGTACAGTGTCCTGTATGCAGATTCTCCAGTGAGGAAGATCTGGGGGGGAATGAGCTCCATCTTTGCTTCCCAATCTTAATAGGACAGCAACAAAAATATAAATACTTTAACAACAAAAGGGAGCAATGTTATACAAACCTCTCCAAAGTCCAGTCTGACTCACCTGACTTCCTGGCTTTCAAGGCAATGACAGCAGCCAGCTCCCTCTGAACCTAAAATACCAGGATAGGAAGCAATGGTTACTGATATGCAGTAAAACAAACAAAAAAAGCAACCTTGGTAGGATACAGAGTATCAGTATTTTGGAGCAGTAAACTACAAGTGGGATTACGCAGAAAGTCTCAAAACTGCAGTCACTTTTCTAGGAAATCAATTTCTTTTTTTTCAGCTGGGAATCCTGTGACAATGATTTTGTTTCAATCTTAATTTAATGTAAATATTGCACCTTTCTTAGGGAATGGCTAATTCAGTAGCTTGACATGCAATTTATTTGTGCAGAATATCTCCTTCACAAGCACACACTTAAGGCTTCTTCCTTTCCTTCTCAAATGTTCATTTGCTCTACTGAGCACCCTTGTAGCCTTGGACTTCTGCATGACTGCAGCACAGGCACATTGCCCATGCTGGGGTTTGGCTAAGGTTCGTGGATATAACTGACATTCACTTTTGCAGCCTCGAGGAGGGAAAAACCCTCCTATCTGCACAACTGACCATTTCAGGACCAAATTTAGCTCCTATTTCTGCACGTTTACCTGCAGCTATCTTGTTTTCAAGCTGTCTTACCAGGATATGATGAAATGACTGCCACACCAGCCAAGTCCTTCTCTCAGCTTCTTGTCTCTGCTTTTCTGCATTCCCTCTACTTTCCATATAATCTCTATGCTACCAGACACAGTTTTCTTTAGCCACCTCAACCCTAAAATCTTTTCCTTTAAAAAAAATATAATAAAAAACTAGTAAATTTCCACATTAGGCATATTTCTTTTATTCTGTATACTTCTCACTACCATCACCTATCTCCCTGCAGCTGCCTCGAGTACCTTGAGGACACACAGAACCCCAGGTGCTCAGCTGCATACACCATAATGCTTCCCTCCCTCTGCCGCATCCAATTCTCCCAGCTCCCCTTGTTTCCCAAAGCAGCCTGTCCTGAGAATAACAAAAGAACGGTGGGATGCTCCAACAGTTTTTCTGGGGATTGTCTTATCTCTCTGCACAAAGTGCCTTGCATGGCACGCTACATGTTTTGTCTAACAGACCTGTGCACAGCTCAGGCTATTCTGAAGTGGGAGTTTTGCAATATGATTTCTAAAAGGATGCAAAATTTAAAACATCATTTGCAAGACATGGTGTATGACCAGAACTATGCCCATGAAGAGCCCCTGTAGTAGCACAGTCAGTAACAACAGTCTATATCCCATTCACAACACTGAAGAAAAGTTTAAAACTGTAAAACCAAAATAATCCATGCTATATTGCTCTGAGCAGAAAGACAGACTGCAGTGGTTACCGTGAGAAGACAAAATTGCATGGGACATGTCAGGACAATGGTAACCCTGCATCCGCTGATCACACAGCTGCCACCCAGCAGCCTGCTCCATGTGGGGCAGAAAGCAGTCATACCAGAGGCCACATCCTTCCTTCCCTTATAGCAAAGGAAGTGACAGATTTTTTGCTGTCTTTGCAAGGTACATGGATCTTTTCTACTCCTTGCTGCTGCCCCATGGAAAGAGACCTACTTTTCTGCCGCTCCAAGCAGGAAAGTATGAAGGCAGTGCCACAGATCTCTTAAACACTGTCCTGTTTCCAGCACAATAGTGCAAGCTGGCAATATCACCTTCCCTTCCTTCCTTCCTGTATACTCATTCCCACGTCTGGAGAACTATTAATCACGTTTAATATAAGCACAAACTGCAAGCATGATAGGAAAGAAGTTTTTTTGTGTTTTTTTTTTTGCAAAACAACTTGCATGCTTACTTGCAACATTTAATATACACAAGTAATAACACACAAGCTATCCAAAGAGATTTTACATAAAAGCCCAAGCCTTTTCAGAGTAACCAATAACCCCACCAGCACTTCTCTTGGATAAACCGCTCAGACCTCGTGCTCTCTGTTAACCTCAACAGGAGGTACCAGTGTCAGTGCCCCAGGTGCAGACAATATGAAATAGTGCATGATGACTCATCTTTATCTTTTAGTGTTTAAAAAACACGTTATCTCAAGATAAGCCTTACGAGACATAACAATCTTCAACAGTTGTAAACATACCAATTAATCCAATCAAACAGAATTGGAAAAATGCAAATCTCTTTGTGAACATCAAAAAAAAAAAAAAAACCCAAACTCCACCTTCCTAGAAACAGGAGAAAAAGCAGCACTGAAGTATCCTGCTATTCTATGCACAGTATTACTTTCTGTTACAAGGTAGAATTTTATAAATTTGAACAACAGTGTTATCATCACAGGCAATAACAGCACCACTTTTCTGAATTTTCCCTATATTAAGCAAAATATCTTGTTGGTTGGTATGTGCCAAGAATGTAGCTGGCGTTGAACTTAATCTGAACAAAATCTTTAACCTAAAACAGGGGGGGGAAATGTCCCTTTAGTCTTAGTATTAAGCAAACACTCCTTCCTCAAAGGGTTTCATCCTGTCAGTCTGAGCTCCTTCTCATAGGATTCACTTCAGTCAATAAGAATTGGTACTGCTAAGCATCCATCCTTCTAAATTTGTCTGGTGTCCCTAGATTTCATAATCTATATGCTTTTGTCTACTTTAGTGTAAATGCACTTGACATCTCCGCTGGACATGCAATTCCTATGCATCATTACACCAAAGGAAATCAGTGTACAACATTCAATCCTCACTGCACATATGCCACATATTATCATACTTCTTCCTACTAGGATTTCAGTTACCGCCTGTTTGACAAAATCAAGTCCCAAATCACATTGCAGATAACAATCTAGACTCAAAGTAAAATATATATTCAAACAAGAGCTATGCCTACCATAATAAATGGAGATATTAAATACAAAAAAAAATTGTTTATACGTGTAGCTTGTCACTACAAAGTAAGCACTATCTAAATACTGTCCCAATTTGAGTAGCGATGCAGATGTCAAGACTGATTCAGTCTTAAAGACTAGCTCACCACATTGTATTTACAGAAATACTATTATTACAGTCAAAAGAGAATGTCCTGTGCATGCACCTTGCCACATCTTATTCAGTTTTCCTTTTGCAATAAGAAAGAGCAAGAGTATTCACATGGAGTGGTACCCACGTGTATGTCTCCTTCCTCAAATACAAGCAGTAAATTTATGTGGTTAATCATCCTCAAAAGACAAAAGATGGCTAAAAAAATGTAGAGTTTAATTCACATTTTTGTACCTCAAGTAATGACAGTATGACGGACTCCAAACAAATGCACTACCTGGATGTCTTCTTCTTGAGGTACCAGGAAACTGTATTTCCCAGATGCACTGCATTAACATCTCAGTGTGCTCTTTTACCTTATCACAGGGTGATGCAACAAAAACACTCAGAAACATCTTGAAGTGCTCTAGTTTTAACAGACAGTGCTACAAGGCCTTTTAGATGCAGCTCCTTCTTTGGGACATGACATAGAATTCACTGCAGCTATGGAATGCTTCTTTAAACCCAGGAGTGATCTTTACATTTTTCCTAAATACTTATTGCAGTGGAGTATAAAACAAGAGCATGAAGCTCGATAGGTTCTATTCAGTTACCTTCGCTGACTCTGCTTCTTTCACTGTAGAGTAACTTGCAAAGAAAAACCAACACACGACCAAGTTAGTTTCTTGTATTTTGTACCTGACTCTGCTCTTAAAAGAGATGTATTCCATGGATTATGTACAAAGATGAGAAAAAAAACCTCTGCAGTTTTCTCCAATTGCCCTTCTGATTTGTATCATTCACCACAGCCACTCTTATCTTCTATGATCTCTACAGTCATTGTTTAAAACTAAGAGTGTGTTTCCTTGCCTAACCATTTCAACTGGGTGAGTCATGCTAAAACACACAAATTGTGCAGTGAGAGAAGCAGAGTTATGCAAAAGAAACAACACCTGGTAACAAAGAATATTAGGGAGTAATAAGAGAAAGGCCAACAAAAAAAGCCAGACTGCAGTAAAATAAAGAAGGTGAAATGAGGAATTCACCAACCTTGTGCAGGTTTCTGTGCCAGTCACTATTCCCTTTATAGAGAGTGAATGCATCACCATTACAGCTTAAGGCATGACTGCTTTTTGTAAAAGCAAACTTCCAAAACAAATCACACATTCAGCAGCCTAAAAATGCCTATTTCTCCTCCCTGGCTCTATGGAATGCCTGGGGAAACTGGCTCAGGGGTAGATGCTTGCCACATGGCCACTTGTATTTAGGTAAGGTGCATTCTATCCTTTGCAACAAAAAAGCTTTAGTATGGATACAGAGGTACACAACTAGACCTTAAGTGCCCCCACGCCTACAAGTTCTCTTTGCAATTTCCAACACTAAACCAGTGATTTATACGTTAGGCACAGAGACCCCTTGGTTGGGGAGATCTTCCCAATCAGTTCATATACTTAAATTTGGAAATTCAATCTCCAAAAAAAAAAAAAAAAAAAAACCAAAATCTGGCACAGGAACATCCTTCTGACCTGACACAGAATGTTTTTAATCTGTTACAGGAAAGACAAAGAAAAAGCAGAGGAGACAGCAGTAGTATTTGCAGGCTGTTTTCCCCTATTGCCCGATGGGATTTGAATCACTGTACCTAGAAACAGGTGAAAAAGTAAAATTTAATCTCCAGCTGCTTTAGTGCTGGGCTGGAGGCAAGATTCTTCACTTCTGAAACACTAATCTGAAAAATACTGTGAGCAGATTCTGAAGTACGGATTCTTCAAGTAAGAGCGGTTTAATTATGTACAGAATACAAGAATATTCAGTGAACCAAAAAAGAATACATTGCAAGCAAATTTCCAGTCATGACCCTCATGGTTGGCTTCCTTCTCCAGCTCACAGGGCTCTTTTCCAAGAAAAAAACATAGAGAACCTATATCCTGATGAGGACAGCATCCTGCTGAACAGTGAAAGCTGAGGGTTCAATTCCCCTTGAAGCACATGAAGGCTCACGATGAAGCCTTAAGAAGAATATTAGATTCCAGACTACTGGATAGAGGAAATGGAGTAAAGCAATACTACAGATTGTATTCCAGCTTCCCTTAGAGGGAGAAGTTAATATGTAAATGTTAACATTTCATAGAATCATAGAATCACCAAGGTTGGAAAAGACCTAAAAGATCATCCAGTCCAACCGTTCACCTATCACCAATAGCTCCCACTAAACCATGCCCCTCAACACAACATCCAGTCTTGAGGTCATTTGAGGTATTCTGCTCTGTTCTCAGGCTTTTTGTCCAGAGTTGGACTAGAAAATTGATACAGAGAGCCTGTACAAACAAAAAAAAAAAGCAGAAAAAAAAAAATCAGTTGTTTTTGACACCACACCATGCCAGTGAATGGGCCTCAGGCCATTTGGAAATGCAATTGCCTAATTTTTTTTCAGTTAGTTAGCTGCAGTGGTAAAACAGCTCATTAAAATAAAACAATATTGAACATATGTCTTACTGTTGGAATCACCAAGGATGTAGTTCAAAGGTTTGCCCTTGCAAGATAGATGAGAAGCACTGTGAACTCAATGTCGATTACTCAAATGCTTAGAGATGTGCATTCTCCTCTAACGTGTCCATCAACAGTTCGATCCATTGCTCTCAACATGTTTTGCTGAGGGAAAACACATTCTTTTAGTTTTGAGAGAGGAATCTTTTGATGGGTACTGGAAACATTCAATCAAGAAAGTATTTTGGGGTTTTGTTTGCTTTATTGTTGTGTTGTTGCTTCTTTTGTATTTTTCTTTTGTTTTTTTGTTTTTTTGTTTTTTTTTTTAAAGATGACTTTGCAGTAAGTATGTTTTCCTATTTTTTTACTCCAAGTAAAAGTAAAAATGGAGGAAATCAAGTTTCCGATTCTTTCATTTTTAGTGTCAGAAAAAAACCAAGAAATTTGAATATAGGGACAATAAAAAATAAAGAACAATTTACAAACAGAATCTTCTAACCTCATAATTTTGCACAAGGAGTTGAGCAAAGAGAATTGCTGTCTTTCCACATTTTTGTAAATATCTTTTGTAAAGACATTTGTCTTTAAAAAGCTCAGCACAAATTTTCTTTCCTTTCAATTTTTCAGAGTTTTCAACACACCCACTTGAGTCATTTTTCTCTTCCTTGCTTTCCCCTAGACTATTGCTGTGTTCCATTTGATCAAGAAGATCTGAGTGCAAACTAGCTGGCAGAAAAATCAGTGTGATTCTCCAAACTGATATTTCCTGGGCCATGAATACCATGGATTATAAGAGAGCAGAACTGCAGTCCTTCCTTGGACTGATTTTAACAGCTGTCTAACACACTAAGACTGTAATGGAGCTTCCTCCTTTTAGGGCCAAAAAAAAAAAAAAAAAGGAGTTTGCATTACAAACACCTCTTCACTAAGACTTGCTTCTTTAATTTGAAAAGATCCAAAACATGACAGTATTTCAAACACAATCAGTACAAACTTTGATGCAGTGACCTTACCGCAGAAGTGAGACGAGCAAGAATTTCAGCATTGGTTTCTGCTGTATCTTCTATTTTTTGATCGGGCCTTAAAAAACAAAAATAAGATTATATTATTTCTTTCATTCTGTTTCAACATCTTTTGATTTCTGAAAAGCACAGAGCTATGTGGCCAGAGGCACTACTGTAAAAGGGCTTTTGAGATTCTACATCAAAAAGGTGACTGCAACGTGACAATAATTAATTGTGTCAGTAACTACAGAGCACAGCCTTTGTACCTTGCTGTCAAGAACTTTTGTGATTGGATTGACGTAAATCAATGAGAGAATTCTTCAGCTATAAAAACATGATGAAAAACTGAAGAACACAGGACATTCTTAACTCAAAGTTGCTTATGTGAATGCATATTTTGCTGTGCTAAAAACCTGCCATCAGCAGAGCAAAGTCTTGCATCTGCCCACCAACCAGCTTTCCTCAAGTGTGGAGAAGCACCTTTCATGGTACACACACTTGCACAGATAAAAGCAGGCAGCATCAAAATTACTATGGGGCAGGCGCAGTTTGATATTGATGAAAAAGTAAAATTGAAAAGAATAAAGATAAGAAGCCATAAGTTAGCAAACTAAAGTAACAGCTGAGAACACTGTTAGGTTGCAATGACAGTAGTTCACAAAACAGAAAGACTTGATGTGTCTTCACAAAAATGGGGCAGTGCATGATGAACCCTTTTAGAAGCTGTCACAGAACTTGCCCATGTAGAAGAAGCCACACTGACACTGCTGTAGGATTTTGTCTTTATTTTGTATTTTGTCTTTATATTTTGTCTTTAAAACAGCCTAATTCTCACCAGTAAACTGCCCGTGAGTCTTTCATAAGGCTTACAGACAATCAAGACAGGCTTACAGACAATTATTGTCAACCAAGGATACAAGTATGATAGGATTATAACTGTGGAAAGAAGAAAAGGACATCTTTTACTTTTGACAGTTTTCAAGAAGCATGGCATGCCAGCAAATTGAGCAGATATGGACAACTGCAGCTGCTGTACTACACATAAATCACTGGTATTAGCAGTTCCTTCTGTCTTTGGCTCAATTATTTAATTGCTCATATGCCTTGATGTGTTTAGAGAGATTACTGACAAGATGTCTGGAATACACAGCTGGAGCATTTGTCGTTCTTACAACCCATGTTCAAAAATTTCTTTCCCTAATTAAAAAAATTAAGGTCAGAAAGCATTGGATGACACATGCATTCATCCTCTGGCAAGCATATTCAAATCAAAAAGGTAATCTGGATTAGAAAGCACCATCATTATCACAACTACCTTTCCCATTGAAAGAAAAAATGTGATTTAATGATTTAAGTGTTATAAAAAGCCCAAAATAAATAAATAAAAAGTTTGCATTCACTGATTTATTCAGTTTCTCTCTTCCTAATTTGGAATGACAATAGTTGACCACTGTCTATACCTACATTTCCCTGCACATCTGATCTCTTCTGATCCCCCCCCAGAACCAGGACGGGATGAGGTTTTTCTAAATGGGTGGCAAAAGACAGCAGCTCTATACACAGCCACAGATACAGTTCATCAGAAATGCACTTAACACAGCTATTTCTATCTTGGGTTTTTTTATCTCTTCATCTTCTATGTTAAAATGTTCCCCATACTCATCCGCATATGAGCTTCAAATTCTTATGAAAACATTAATGCACTGAAAATTGTAGCCAACTTTCCAGGATCTGAGAGGAAGATTGTATTTTGATATCCAAGCTAATGAAAATATAGTAGGGCTGTTACTGAACAGAGACAAAAAGCCCATGTAAACAAGTCTAATGACTACACTGCTCAGTCTTGACATACTTGGACATGCAACACACAGGAATGCTTGCCCTAGATCTGCAAACAGGCAGGTCAGATCTGCACAATCACTATCATGCACCACATGGAAGCACATGCATTGCTTCCCAAGCTGCTGACAGAGGAAGTGATACAGCTGTGCTCATGATCCCATGCCTGGACAGTACCTCAAATATCCAATGTAGAGCCACAATCTATGCTGTATGCTGGGTGTACAATCTACCTACAGTGCAAATAAAAGACCCAGGGATACCTAAGAGTTGTCTCCATTCAGCAAAAGCTTTCCAGGAACCCCAAGGGCACTCACTAAATGGATATCCCATTGTGGGTATCTGTATTAAAACCAACGTACCCATAAAAGGGGCTGCTTTTCCAAAGTTAATAAAACATATGTTATTTTTGGACAGAAGATACAGAGTATAGTGTAAAATTTATGAAAATAAAATAAAAAACAATATAAAGGGGAAAAATCCCATTTCTAATCTTTCCTTCAGATAACTACAAAAGTACTGTTCGTTCCAATAGCCCAAGGCATCCAATGTGTTCTGGCATCGGGAATTAGGTGTCGTTATACACATCTCCATTTGCAAAGAAGGAAGTAGAAGCACATAAAGATTAAATGTCTGATACAATGCCACTGCAGTCACTGGGAAAGAATTCAGGAGGCACTGAATGAGAGCCTAGGTGACTGCTCAAGGCTGCAAGGAAGTCCATGGCAGAGCTCTGAATACAAATCTTTTGTTCCCAGGTTAAGCCAACATTCACTTATTTTCTATTCAAGCTGAATTTGGCCATGATTAACATTGTGTGTTTAATGACCCCAAGAGGCTTCAACATCAGTCTCACCTCATCTGGCAACATCTACAGTGGCTCAACACTGTGAACGCCTGCAACAGCATGCTCCTAGGTGAGCAGACCCGTGGTGCTCCTGGGATTCACCAGTGTACCTGTCAACCCAGGCAAGCACAGTACCTTTGCTGCCCATCAGCATCTGCAGAGATAGAGCTTGTTGAGCACCTGGGCACAATGCAAGAAGCTCAGCACTGTATCCTGGTGCACAAGCAGGAGGTCACTGCTCATTTCATCAAAAGCAAGGATGCATTTAACACAGTAGTAATGGCCCTCTCCCTATAAACATAGGGGAAGCCAACAATACAGACTAACAGAAAAATGAATACAAAAAATTAAGGTAGAAAAAGACAGTGCTAAAGGTATCAATAACAACTATACGTGTATTTCGTAAGATAAACACTCACTGCAAGAAAAGGTTTTTAGAATTGCCTTCATTAAAAGAAACACATCAGTTTATTTCATTTGGTGGGATGACTTTAACACAGATCTCATCACATCTATTCACTTTCAGGTTGTGTTCTAGCAGTTCATTATGTGCATGAGACATAGAGAATTTTGAAACTGGAAAACCCACCTTTCCCTTTTAGTATCACCTTCCCTAGAGACTGTAACACTACTTAACATTCAGTTCCTTCAATATGTACTTTAAAAAAAGCACCTCTTCAATCTGACAGGTAAAATCTCCAGAAAATAACTCTTCAGTGACAACATTCCCAAAAGGAACCCAGCTTTGACTAAAATTTGAATAATGCGAGCTGGAAAGAGCTGGAAAGGTACATTAAAGAATAATTGTTCAATTTATGTGACAGGGAGCATCCTCCACAAGAAATGCCTGTTACGCTGAAATGATGAAAGAGCAAAGTTGGCATTAAAATGGAGGAACTCTTGCCAAGGTCAGCATGCCTGGCACATTTTTAACTTGAACCTGAAAAGTCTCGAACCCATTCTTTTACCCAGTATCCTTTAGGTAACATGTTAGTATGAACTATCTGATTTGCCTTTTTGAGTCAAAGCCTTTCTACAAGTAGTCATGAACCATGACAAGTGGCCTCATTTGCAGTGATAATGAGGAAACCCATAATCCCCACTGAAATCAAGATGAAATAGCCCTGATTATTTAAGGAATAGCCAAATTGTTTACTACTCAAGTAGACTGGATGACAAGAATTTCTGTTTCCAAAACTATTCAAAGGTTTTGTTTCACATGACTCACCTGCTTAGAAGATCACACTCAAGCAGGGGCTTTTGCCAATGTATGGGTTTTGTCCCTTGTCAGAGCTCATTCAAGCTGAAAATGAATTTACTTGGTCAGAGGAAGCCTCACTCTAGAACTGTCAGTTTCTGGTCATGAGGGCAGTCAGCAACAGGAGCAGTGATCAAGATTCTGCCTTGAGCCACATACAGAAGTTACTGAGTTCTTTTGCAATCAGCTCACAGCATTTAAGACACAGACAGAATGCCTGAATTTAAGAAACTGGGCTTGAGACATTTCCAGACACTTTGCACTTACTGGTCTTTTAAATTATTTCTGTTAGATATTTGTTTGAGAAAGTGCATTTTTAGTATCTACTACACAGAGAAGGAACATTTTGTTACAAAAAAAAAAAAAAAAAAAAAATTTGTATCTGGCATTAAAGAGAAAAGAAAATCATTCTGCTGCCAAAGTAAGAATTCTCCGCAGCTTAAGTATCATGTTTGAGGCTTCATCACACTAGGGACAATGAAAGAATTTAACCCCACTCATCTACTCTGGCCAGCTCCTGCAGCTCTGCCAAGGCATGAGGGGTCATGAGCCTCCAGACCTCTCACTGACGCCTTTTTCTGTATTTTGGCCTCTCACTGGGACACAAATAAGTATGGTTCTTTCTAGCTGCTGTAAATAGACAATATTTAGTATGCAGCTATTTTAGTACAGAAGGTATGTTAACATCCCATGGTGAATTCAAGGGTTGCTGAACTTCCACTACTCCTCCTCAAAGGAAGAGAGAGAGAAAATAATGTGGAAAAGGTCTTGAGGATTGAGACATGGACCAGGATATCACTCATCAGTTACCATCAAAACAGACTCAGCACAAGGAGATTAATAAAAATTATTGCCTATTAATAATAGGCTAGAACAGTGAGAACTAAATGCAAATCAAAACCACCTCCCCTTCATCCACTCCCCTCTACTTCCTCACCCTGGCAGCACAGGAGAGTGGGGAATGGAGGCTGCACTCAGTCAATAGTACTTCATTTCTGCCGCTCCTACAGGGGTACCCATGGGCTGCAGCTCCTTCAGCCGTATCCACTGCTGCAACATGCATAGAGGAGGTCTCTCGTTGGCTGCAGGGAACTTCTGCTCTGTGCCTGAAGCACCTCCTGCCCTCCTTCTGTACTGAACCTGGTTTCTCCCACATTTCTTACTACATTCCTACAGCTACGGTGCAGCATTCACCCTTTCTTAAATATATGCAACCAGCATTGCTCATGGCTCAGCCCTAGCTAGCAGCAAGTCCCTTTTTTGCAGCAACTGGAACTGGATCTGAGCTGACACGGGAATTTCTGGGCTCTGCTCAGAGGCCATCCCTGTGTCTCTTCCACTACCAAATCCCTGCCATGTAACCACATACATATCCACAAGTCACGTGAAAGAGAAGAAACAGGAAGGGAAACTCTTAAATTAAATATACAAGAGACAAAAATGTGAGACAACAGAGCTCTGACAAACATGCAATAGCAAACTAAAAACAGATGACTGAAGCTACCCTATTCCTACTCATCCACTCTATCCACCTGCTAGCTGAGCCTGACCCAGGCCAAGGGCATCTGAGCTGCCAGTCAATCCGCTCCACAGCATGCTTGCTGACAAATTAGTGCCATACTTTCAAATGTAGGAGAAAACACCCCCAAAAAATAAAGCAGCTTGTGTAGGTAGTATAGCAAGCAACAGTCAGCAAGGTAGTATATAAGAACCACAGTATCTAAACAACACCCGAGAGAAGTACTGCCGTTTATCCAGCACCACTGATTTTCTCAGATGCTAATCACAGTGCAGATCACAGAGAAGCCCATCTCTACAAAGCTTCCCAACCCTGAGTAATAGAAAGCTGGCTCATTTGCACAGCGGCCTGGTGGTAAATAGTGTCATTGACAAGTCAGCTGTTTACAAAACAGTCTTAAGTTTAAAAACAGATGTAGATATCTACTTACAGATTGCACATGTCGATTCTGGGAGGAGACAATGGCAGTAGTTGAAGTAGGAGCTTTACAGCGTTCTTCCAACCTCCTTCTTTCTCAAATTCACAGAAAAGGTAGGTACATTCATCCGCTGAGAACTGGTAGAAAGTATAAGTGTCTCGAAAATAGAGTTCTCGGTCCACTGTTAAAAAAAAAAAAACATTAGATTAAACTTTTACCACATAAAGGTTCCCAACTTATACTATATTGCACTTGGCTTTAATCCTGAGTTGCAACACCACACAGGTCCAAAAGGATCACAAACAGCATAGTAGCAATCCTTTCTTCTAGCATTAATTTAGTATCCAAACAAAACAATTCTAAAATCTTAGCATGTAGATCTTCAGGCTCCTGATATTGAAACTTTAAGATTGCTGATTAATCAATTTTGGAATCAGTTTGGAATGAGGAGATATGGCTAGAAGATAAAAACCTTTCATTTGTCAAATTTTTAAGCCTCAATTTCCATTAGCTTCTAATATGTTCTTGCTAATGGCTAGGCACTTGTGAACAAAGTTCAATAAAGCAAATGAAAAGAATACACCAGGCTAAAAAGCAACAATAAAAAATTCTAAGTTTAAAAAAAAAGAGTTGAAATGATTTCATGATGAACATCTTCACAGCACATTCATAAACTCACAGCTTTTAATGGTAATAACCTAATGCTTAGTCTATCATTATCCCAGTCCCTGCTAGAACTCAAGGGTACTGGTTCTGTAGAATAGTCTTGAGTAGGATTATGTAGCAATACAAACAGCTGTCATCTTCTCTGGCATATCTGCAATTAAACTGGGCTCAAATGACAGGTTCCACAGCCAAAAGAGGGAGTTCCTACTGAGAGTGTCACTCAACTCTTGCCAAGGCTGCATTATCAGACATACTGTCAGCGTAACTGCAGTAGGATAAAGCCTTTAAGCATACACTGAGTGTCAGCTTACATATGGAGAAGTCCTCAACAACAACCTCGTCCTCTTGCACGGAGGAAAGGGAAGTGTCTAGCACAAATCCCTGAATGCACCACGCTGAGAATGCACCAAGCTACCCAAGTGGTGCCATCAGGAGTGGAGTCTGTCAGATTTCCAGAGGCTGCTTACCAGTGCTATAGTCACAAACCACATAATCTGGACCAGACCCCTAAATTTGGAGGGGAAGGAGAAGCAAGTGGGTAGAACCTGGAACCACAATTTTCTCCAGGAGCTCAATCTTCTCACAACCTGTTGTTTTTCATAGATTAGAATACAGAGTGAAAGGGGAAATCACTAACTGCCACAGAAGTCATCTGGTGAACTGGTGATCTGCAGAGAATAAACAGCTGCTATCTTACGAAAAACCAGAAAGGATGAGGATGAAAAAATAAATAAACAAACCAGAAGAGACACGCACACTAATTGCAACTTGGCAATAGGCAGTTATGTTTACAAAAGGATAAGTAAGGAACTTGCCTGAAAAGAGAGATCCATCTTTGGTATTTATGAAATAAAAGGTTCACGGAGGCAGGCCTACCAAGCAGGTAGTAAAATAAGCAAGTGTAGTAATTAAAAATTCACCTGCTTTTTTTCCCCCTTCTTCCACTCCCACAAAAAATGTGATTATTACTCTATGCAGAAAAAGAATCAATAATATTCCTTACTTACAAATATTGTCACACTGACCTGATAATATAATGCCCATATCCAGAAGCAGCTGCCACACTCCAACTGCAGTAGATCTGCACTTAACAAAAGGGCAGTGCTCCAACAGCCAGTCTACCAGTTCTGATCCAACACAGCTTCTCCTGAAAACAGACAAAGCATTCATGTAGTATAAGAGTCAATGTTCAAATGCTGTTCTATAATACAGAGGTTTCTTTAGTTTCACAGAGGTAATCCTCTTGCTCAGCAGAGCAAGCCCTTTGTCTCAATTACTGCTTTTTGCAACCCTGTTCACCTCAAGGAATGAAATTATTCTGGCATGTCTCAGCAGAATGCCCCCAGTTGCAATGATGAAACTCATGTCAGATTAGTAAGTTCCCTTACGTACCTAAATCATACCTAAATCATGTGGCAACCTTCACAATATAGAATATTGTTTATCAATTTGTGCTATATACAGATAGTCATCTGGAAATGTGTAAGAGCTACATAAGATCCTAAGGCTAAAAGCTGGATCTTATTATATTTCAGAGTAGTCATAAGCAATACAACCCAACAATATCTGTGTAAGACCTTGAGTGTTGCTCTAGGAATTACTTCATCTTCCATATGATTGGGAAAATTCTCTTTTTAATTCATTTTGAAAAAAAATTATGGCTTTTTGTTAAATATATATATATATATATATATACAAATGGCATTATAATAGCAAGACATATTTTAGTATAATTGAAAATAGGAGGAAGCAATTATTCTGTAGTGTAACACAAACTGAAAAATCACTTCACTACAGAAATATTCCATAAATTATATGCAAAAATCACTGTGTACATAAATCCTAGGAACCCAATTAACCGCTTCTACAACATCAGATCAGGGTTGAATCTAGCATTCTTTTCAGCAAGTAACAAACAGGGTTGTATATGAATCTATAAGCAATAAATTCATAGACAAGTCAGGCCACTGCTGCTTTCTGACACCTGAAAATGTTACATGAAAATGTAAAATGTAACATTAAATATACGTATATATTTGTAACTTCTTGGTAAATCACACAAGACCTTACACTCAGAATTTAATTTCTTATCAAATCAGGACATGGACAAATGTAAGTAAAAGCCAATCCAGTAGGTTAAAATGAATGACTTCGGGTTACCTGCAAATTCCAGTAAGGTACACCCTGTCTTTAATCAGATCAGAAGCTTGTAGTGTAAAAACATTCCTGAGAGCTCTCCCAGCACAGGAGGAACTTTCTCCATAAATCTGAATGAAAAGAGAAATTGGAAAGTGTGACAAATAGGGATTTATTCCCATTGCAGCAAAGTCCTTTTGCCACGGCCTGCTCCCTCCTTCTGAGCAATGCCTTCTCCCTCGGTAAACGACAAACTATCAAAGCTTCATAGGAAATGCACCCCAACTTCTACCATATCCAGTCTTATTACCAGCTGCAGATGCCCCCATGAGCTGCAGATATGTTCAGATTAAAACAAGTGTTATTCTAGGGAGTCAGAATGACTATTAAGCTTTGAAAAATCACAAACACAATCATAGTTATTCCAGATGTATTTGTATTAAATAACTTAATACAAATTAAAATGTCGTTTCATGCATTGTTGTTGTTTTTTTTTTCTTTTTGTATAGAAACTTTCAAGGCACAGTGTGACAGCTACAGGTCAGTTCCTCTGTACCTTGATACAAGAATGGATGCAAGTTTGGGTTTCCCATGCCTGATTTTTACTTTACACCTTAAGGCTGTAGATGGGTCTATCAAAATAGGACTTAATTCCATCTTCCATGAAAGCACGTTTTACTTGGGTTCTACATACTACTCCTTGCTGATAAATTTAACTTAGGCATACGTGGTCACATTTCTTCCCAGTCCCAACAAACCACAGTGGTAATAAAAATAACTAACTTGAAAGAAAATCAATATCACAGTTTCGCTTCTCTCGGTTCATGTGTTCTTGGATCTTTCAAAGAAGATAAAGCAATCCTTTGGCATTAAAGTATTGTGAGATGTAAAAATAAAGTTCTCACTCTGAAATACTGCAAAACTAAGTCATGGGAGTAGCTTAAATGGCTAGGAAGCAAGCGCACACCAGACTTCACAGCTTGGCTGGAAAACTCAGTAATAGAAATAAACAATTTCTAAAACATCCAGATTACAATACATTAACTGGATTTAACAGCAGGCTACATCCACAAGAGTCTTCAAAGCTATGGGGAAGGGGTTGAAACAAAGCCAAGATATTCCTAGTACATTGTTTTATGAAGTGGAATCACAACAAAGCTTGACACGTACCTTGTTTGAAGGAGTTTCCAGGTATGGATTTGAAATTCTTCTGGACAGTGTCTGTAAGACAGTTTGGTAGAACTTTAGTTCAATATTTTTTTTTTTTTTTTTTTTAATACACTTATTTTAGCTGCTGAAATCTGAATGAGAATTTATCAAATCATTTGAATAATCTAACTGAAGTTTCAAACTAAGATGTTTGATATTAGGGAAATGGGTAGGTAAAGTCACTTCTGTATTTTTAGCTACATTTCTTCTGAATCTGGAAAAGAAAATGAGCAATAAAAAATTCTGTAGAAAAGATCCTATTATTTGGGTCAGAAATGGCCAGAAATGACAAGGAAGTGTTACAAGACAAACCTAAAAATCTCTAGGGTGAAAAGACCATCATGAAAGCAGTATGTAGCAGAAGAGGGAAAGTGTAATTATGTTTGCCCTAACATCTCTTCAAACAAACTTTATCAATTCAGTAACAACACCTCAGGGTCACAGAACTTCAAGGAATATCACTCTTCTTAAATTAAACTCTTAATTACATGAAAACACTGCCTTGTATAAGGATAAATGGGGAATCAAATGGTGACTAAGAAGGAAGAAGCACTGCTGTAATACACACCAGCATTATCTCTGCCGTGCCACATGCTGCACTGGTAACAGCATCTCAGAAGAAGATGCTCGAAAGTAAGAGGAGATTCTAACAATGATAGGAATAATGAAGGACTTGGATATGTTATGAGATGAGATGAAAAAGAAAAGACTATGACCTTGCAAGGAAAAGATTACAGGAGATGCCATTATGCAAAATGATGAAACAGTGCAGAGAAAAGATAGAATTCCTGTTCTTTTTATTAATGTGAAACATATAATGTGAGAATAACAACTCATACAGTGAAATTAGAAAGGTTTCATATTTGCAAATACAGAAAGGAAATAGAAAATTAACTCTGTAAGAAAATGCAATTGCCAAAACCTTACTGCTGTTTAACAAGGATTGTGGATTGAAAGTTACAAAATTAAAAGTAGATTTTTAGGAGGCAAATAGGGATAAGCATCTATACTAGAGTCAGGTTATCTCATCCATAGTTGCCACATTACTTCCACACCTTGCCAGTGTTAAAAGACAAGATATTGCCTACTCCGCTGTTCACTGGCAATTTCTATCTCATTACAAGCTATACAACACACGAGCAAACACTGCCTAGAAGAAGCTGGAGCAAAAGAAACCGTGCAGGTGCACTGGCAGAACAACAATAGAACTGTGCAGTGCTTGCTTGCATTAGTCCAACTTGCAGACCAGATAATCAATTCTTCACTTTGAGAAGGATCCAATTCACATGTGGGATGCTGTAACCACAAGAAAATAATCCTTCTCACACTGTAAGAATTATAGAATCCATATTTCAGTACCACCATCTGCTTTCTCACCTCGTATTTCTGGAAATGTATTCTTACAAAGGGAAGGGAAGCAACAAGGAATGACAGAAGTATCTGTTTACAATTTCATGCCCATCACAAATGTTAGCGTAGTTCCATGCATAACAGCAGCTCCATACAGAAATACTACAACATAAGAGCTTCATTTCCCTCGCCTATACACAACAAATATGTTGCAAGACCACAACATTGCCTCCAGTCCCACTTAACCTTTCTAGCAGGCATGTCATTAACACCTCGATGCTGCAACAGCCTTACATACCAACAGTTCAATTGACTTGTGTCCAAGTGTTTCATTCAACAGACCTCCCTTACTACTGCAGCACAGCCCAAGTTTAGACAACGCTGTGCCCCTTCCCACTCAGTCCCCAGGATGACGTTAATGCCAGTATCATCAGAAAGCCAATTCTAGTGATGTTGGTGGGAGAGAACTCGCCTAATTCCAGGGAGACCAGCACTCCTCTTTTGGCAGGATGAATTTGGAGTTAGCTTGGCTCCTCAAACTGGATGGTTCTGTGAGGGAAACAGTGGCACTGGGAGAGCTAAGGACAAATGTGAAAGCAAAAGGGAAGGACAAGAACACAAGACTAGAAAGAAAACAAGAAGTACTGGGTTGAAATGGGAACATAAGAGCTGTAGGGGGAAGCTCTATTTCATGAGGTGAAGTGAGTAAAGTCCTCCACCAGGCTTCCACTGCTGGCCTCATGCCATCTGTGCTATTCATCTACCCTGTTTGACTCCAGCCCAGCTCACTAATGAGGGAGGAGCAACAAACTCAGAGAAAAACAGAGATTGGAAATAAAGTCACAGCTGGATCTCAGAGGGTTGGGTGAGCTCCAAAGCCAGTGTAAGGCTTGACAGGAGAGTCAGTAGAGATGAGGAGGAGGACAGAGAAGAGCAGCACAACGTCCTCAGCCTGGTACCAGAAGCCTGATCAGTTCAAAGACAAATCTGTACAGGCACCAACACAGAGACACATGTTTGTCCAGCGATGCCCCACAGGGGCCTGCTGCAGCCCTCTCAAGGCTAATTTCGGATGGAGCTGGTACACTTGCACTTCAGCATCTCAAAACAGACAGAGAGCAAGAATAAGACACAGATTTCCCCACCTTCCAGTGTTTGCTGCCTTAGCCACCAAGGTCTTGCTAAGGCAGCACACCCCAGGGGACACTAATTGCATGCTGTGAAGTGAAAAAGCATTCCTTTGGGCTGCACTTAACTAAACCCCACACATAACTGTACACACATGAAGTGAAAAAGAAGTAAGTTTAATGGCAGCATCTCTTTTTCTCCAGACTACAGAGGATCAGAGACATAAGGAAAATTGAACTCACAGTGCCCACTTTGGCACATACTCAGCTGTTAGATGATAGCTGAAGCTACAAATTACTTCCAAGGAATGTGTAAAAAGCCATTCAGGCTGAAAAGAAGTAATGCATAAAGTGTTTCCAGTTTATCCTTCAAATCACACAGAGCTCAGGTGCCCGGCAGAGAGAAGTATTCACAGTCCTAAAGGATGGGAGGGCAGGACAGCATAACAGCTTCTTTTGGTGGTATCTGGAACTCAGATAAGCTCAGAGCAAGCATTAATCACAGCCTAAGAGAACATGCTTATGCATGCCAAGTAGGTATCTACCGACAGAACATTTCTGCAAATACAAGAAAATGGAAATCGCATATGAGAGCTACAAGTCTCCCCAAAAAAGTAGAAGCGGTATTCTGGAATAGAACAGAAAAAAAAATGATCTTTCTTATTGATGCTGAGGGGGATGTGCCACTCCGTTCTGAAGGTATTTGGTAAATACAAGCTGTTCTTCCCACTTCTACCACAAACAAATTCAAAATACATTTGTAAATAACTCCTGGAATGAGTCATAACATGCTTTTAAAGCAAATTCGTGTCATCAAGCAAACAACTCATCTGTACTGAAAACCACTTTGGAACAGCCGCTGCAGCCCCCACCACAGCCCACGTTCCAGGCTAGGCTTCTCCCATGCCTCTGTGCCAGTCTGAAGAGGGGCTGTGCTAAGCCAAGAGGTGGGCAGGGAGTGGGCATTCCCATTCAACCTCAGGATGGGAAAGGAGCTCCCCCAGGGCACTGGGAGGGCTCTCCTATGACACAGGACATGCCTGCATGAGACAGGAGAGGACAGCGGGGACAAGGCCCAGGAAGAGGTTCTGGAGCAGCACTGCTAGAATTCAAATCTGTGTACACCACAGATAACACAGTCCAAAATTGGGAAGAACTACAAAGGATTTTACAGCAATATTTAAAACATCTAGAAACACAGGGAATAGAGCAGTGGTGTTAACAGAACAAATGGATTCAAGTAAAGTGACCAAAGATTAATTCAAGAAAAAACAAACAGAACACCCTTCTTTCCAATTCACAGGATCATTTCAAACACTCCAAGCTAGCCTTTTAAAAGCAGTAGCTAATTTAATGACTGATACTTTCGAGCAAGGTCTTTATCTGGGTTTAAATAAGTACTGCATCAACAGGACAATTATTTTTAAAAATCTTGGGAATCTCTCCCATTACTTAGCACGCAAAACTACTTGTGATAATATTTTAATATGAGAGCACAGTCTGATTTCTGAAAGGTTCAAAAACAAAGTTACCCATAACATACCAGGCAACATGCAAGGTATAATAACGAGAGCGCTTTGGTCTTCATTTGAAAGATCAAGCAAGATCTGAGTTAGCTTTTCACTTAGCAGAGCATTGAATTGGCTTTACTAAAGCAATTCAATCTGTATTTACTAGAAAGTGGTTAACATTCTAACCAAGGGATAAGTACACTATAGAGGGTGTTCTCAGACATGCTTTCTGGAGATGCATTTATATTTTCTCCTAGTTTTCAGATCTTGGATTCTGATTTGGCTTCATCTCTGCTTCAGATAACGTTGCCTCCAGGTTGCTTGTGCTCTCCCTGCCCAAGCTGTTCCAACAACTGCTGATATTTCTGCCACTGCCAGCAGTGCAGTTGCATAGCATCAGTGATGCTCCATACATCTGCTAGCAATTTAATCTTCATCATGCTCAGAAAGACACAGAGCAACAGTGCTTGGAGCTCCAATTTAAGTGCTTTCCCCCCATGGGGATTTAGTACGGTGGCAGCAGCCAGCAACCTGTCTGCACTAGAAGTCACACTGCAACACCACAGAAGAGGCCTTAAAAATAATAGGGAAATAATAACGTCAGCTACAATATTCAAGTGTTTTGTTTTTCTTCTAAGAGCTCCAAGTATCTCTGTGTAGCTAGCAAGAAAAGAAAGCTTGGGCAAAAATAGGGAAGAATTGTTTGTTTTTAAACTAAGATTGTAAAATATTTAAAGGAAGGAATAAGGGGATTTGTTTTAAATCTCAAAGAAATAAGGGCAGGCAGAATCAGAGATCTCCCCTTCCAGCAAAGTACTTAAGCTTCTACTCCAAGTTTTTCAAATAATTAGTTTCTTAACTGGCTGTGTAACTAAAATGGTGCCTAATGCTATGTCAAGAGCTTCCAACATACAATCAAACTTCACCTGTTACAACACATTTGTATATATTTGCCTATTTGATCAGGGCATAATTTGCAAACACAGCCATTATCATTTTAACACTGATAAGTAGCTCTCAGTACATTTTTATGTATGAATATAAGAAAATAAATGCTTACAGTTTCAGGGCACTACTACTATATCCCTGAAGAATTTTGTATAGTACTTCATGCATTCCAAATTGGATTACTTGGTATGCTTAAAATTAAATAACTGTTTCAGCACTGTGCTCTATCAGGGCTTATTTCCCCAAATATAAATAGCCTGCAAGAAAATCATCACATTTTGAAATGCACGCAGTGCAGCACAGGCTACCTAGTAATGAGACCATCACAATTCCCTGACTGGGGGATTTCTGCAACTGTTCAGCACCTGAATCCTAAATTGCCTAATGTGACCACCAGGGAAATCACCATTCTGATGGATTCCCAAAAAGCGTTTAAGCATCCAAGCCTTAGATATACTTTCACAGGTAAGCATGCTGGAGAGTTCTCACCTTCCAGCCACGAAAGAAAACGTACATTAAAGGATCAGAAACAAAGCTGAATCCAAATTCACATTGAAATGCAGTCAGATGTTTGTTTTTTTCTCCCTCCACTAATCATTCAAATCTAACAACACAGTTGCTCAGAAAAAAATTTAAAAAAAAAATCCACCAGGGGTATTTACTTAATTTCCCTCAGGCTTCTCTCCCACTCCACACAAATGAAAAAGTAATTATTTTTTTTTTCCTAGACAGATTTCTTTCATTATGAACCCTAAAACTGATAATGCCCTAATAACGATAGAAATGACTGAAAACATTACAACTGATGAAAGTCAGCAAGTTTTTGTCTTAGATAAAAATTTACTTGATTTGCTACAAGCAAACAGCTAAAACAATTAGCGACTTTCCATTTCCACTCCTGGTCCAAAAATGAGTTCTGGCACAGAGCAGGACTGCACCTTCCTGACATACTCTGCCCACTGTGCAAGGTAAGAAGGCAACAACCTCTGCATGAGTAAATACTCATTTATTCCAAGTTCTACGTCATTCCAGGCAAGAAGTGGAGGAAGGGAAAGAAAATCAGTGCACAGTTTGGATTACTGCTTGGCAGGACAAGGGGAAATGGTTTGGCAGTACTAGGGAAATGGTTTTAAGTTGAGGGAGGGAAGATTTAGGTTAGATGTCAGGGGGAAGCTCTTTACAGAGAGAGTGGTGAGGTACTGGAGCAGGCTGCCCAAAGAGGTTGTGGATGCCCCGTCCCTGGAGGTGTTCAAGGCCAGATTGGATGGGGCCCTTGGCAGCCTGGTCTAGTATTAAATGGGGAGGTTGGTGGCCCTGCCTGTGGCAGGGGGGTTGGAGATTCATGATCCTTGAGGTCCCTTCCAACCCTGGACATTCTGTGATTCTGTGATTGGCCACCTTCAAATTTTTGCATTTGACATTGGACACATATCTTATTTCTGCATAAAAATCCTATAGAAGTGCTGTGTTTAACAGATGAGTTGCTACTGCTGTTTGGCAGTGGCTGCATTTAGGGAGTATTGTCACGAATCCCAATCTGTTTCCATGTGACAGCAGATTTTTGCTCATGGTTGCTAAGGCACAGCAAGCAGAGTTGCTTCTCCAGCTAGCTGACTTTCAGCAGATAGTGTTCATATGAAATGTAGAATACATCTGACTTTCTGCCAAATGATATTCATAGCAAGCAACCTTCCCCCACTGTTCTTCTGAAAACCCACCGTCAAAATCCATATGGATAATAAAGAACAACCAACAGCATAGCTCCCCACATTAATATTTATGTTAGATTCAATATAAAACTTTTTATAAAGGAAATCATTTTGATCTTAAATCTCATATACTGGGGTGTAGCAGAAGAAGGTCACAAAGATATAACATGAGAAATCTGCATTCAGCAGAGCTTGGAATTTAGAGCTCCCAGGTGAGACCAAAGAGCTCTTTGGAGGCACCACAACAGGCCATTAGGAAAGAAAACTGAGGAGTTTGCTCTCACCTTTTCTGTATAAAAAGAACTTGCAATGAAGCTGAATGAGTTATTTCACAGAAGGGATGCCTACTAATCACAGCTCATTCTTGCCTCCCCCAAAACAGGAAGACAACTGAGAAAATGGCTGACGTTTCTAAATGCAAGGAATGCTCTTCAGGTTTATGCTTATATCTGAGACAACAGTCATTAAGGCAACATGTTTAGAAGCATCTTTATATTTTCCAGGATACACCAAGCTAAACACAGGTGAATATGCTTCAGACAAGACTTTTTTAGTTAATATTGCATAAGGCCCTTTAAAACTTTTAAAGCCTTCATATTCTAGCAAAGAGAGTAATTCAGTGCATCAAAGACAGTTTTGTCTGCAATGCCTTTCTCTCTACCCCAAACAATTTAAGAATAGGCAAGGAAGGAAAAAGAGCTATAGAAGAAGATAGTACAGAAGGATTGGTCAGCTGTTCTCTTCCCTCTTGCCAGTCATAGCGCAGGAGAAAAACCTAAAATAAATCCAACTTCAGAAAGAATCTACACATCTAGGACTCTGATGTCTGCAATGAGTGCCTCCAATGCATTGCAGGATGCTGACTCTGAAACCAGATCAGTTCTAGAGAAATGGAGGAGCAGTGAACTGCTGGAAAGGAGCGGCTGTGTTGGACAAGCTTCATAATCCCTAAAAAAAGGAGATGACCACTCTTGTGCTAATGATGTATTTCCACAGCCAGATTAAAGTACAACTGAACAAGGTTGCTGACAGGTCATGCCTCTCCTACATCTCCAGCTGCTCCTTCTCACTCCTCTGCCTTAGGCTACCTCCTCCCCCTGCCACTCCTCTGCCTTAAGCCACCGCGTTAATGAAACCACATGCTCAACCAAACCAAAACACTAATAGCTTAAAACTGGTTTAATGAGAAATGATTGACTTGAACCTAGATTATTTCCCACTGCTGATGCTAGCAAGACGGGTGAGAGGGGCACAGGCTGAAGCAGTGGGATGAGGAGGGAGGCAGGAAGGGACAGCTGAGCTCAGAGGATGCACTTGTTTACACCACATTAAACTGTTCAAGGAACTATGTCTAATAAATCCTTAGTGTCTTTGCTCTGTTAATGCAAAAAGGAAGTTAACTATACCAACAAAAAACAAGACAAAATTCACAGGTGTTGGAGTGCTAGTAATAGGGAACGTGACCTCCCACCCACAAATTCACGTGAGCACGTCAGCTTAAGAAAAACAGAAATCCCACCTCATTTAATTCCACAGACCAACTGTAAACTAAGCAGGCTAGAAGCATAGCTTACAACTTCGAAAAAGAGCTTAAACGCGTTTGCTGTTCTTTCTTATAACAACATTATGAATATTCTAAACTCATACACTAATACTTACAATTAGAATGGTTTTTAAATATGAAAAGCAGAAATAATCAGAATTTTACTGCTTTTATCATATTTTATACAATGTGAAAATATGCAGAGCGTTTTTAGACTATTTGCCTTCCTCCATTAAGCTAACTAGTTTGCAGTTTCAGTCACACCTTTCCTGAAGTTACCAAAAAGCTTCCCAATGCATTTCACTCTTCCTTGCTGCCAACATATCATAACCAAGCAGCATACTCCCTTTTTTCAGTACAAAACAGGCACCGGGCAGTAAAAAATTAGCAATATTGCTGTATTTATTTTTCTTTAAACCTCAGCACTTTAGTTTAGTAGATGTTGTTTTTAATCTACCATCATGTTTCTGACTGTCAGCATTTGGTTTGGTTTCAATTTGGAGGCTACCACAAAAGAGCAGGTGGGTATTTTCTCATGATTATGAAAACACACCTTTAGAAATATTGATTGTTGCATAATATTCTATGATTTGATAATAGATTATTGGGAACTTCCAAGAGAACACGCACCATAAATAAACAACGTTCTGAGTGACAGGTTACAACTTCTTTTCACATAAATCTAAATGCAGATGTCAACAAAACAGTGAAGAGAGATGAGGAGTGGGAAAACGTGAATTGTCTGCATATGCAGAGCTTTTCAAAATCTCTCCACTGGCACATCTCTTGGGCTGCCAGCCAAATACTTTCTCATGACATGAAGAAGGAAAAAGGAAAAGAAGGAAAAAGGAAAAGAAGGAAAAAGGAAAAGAAGGATGGCACATCAACTTAGTAAAGAAATACCGTGAGGCAGGCAGTCTGACTGACAAACATGTATTAGTAAAAAAAAAAAATTTAGGAAAAACAAAGTGAAGGATGTCATCATTAGTATGGCAAAGTGACATCATGGAAGAAAAATACCACATAAAGATTGTTCCCCAAAAACATAGTACAGCTTCCACTCTTGTAGAGGTATGCTATCTCTGTACAGATCTTATTTTCAATCAAACTACCTCATTTAGATACAAGTATCTGATTTGTTCTTTCTTGTACACTACTCAATTATATGCAAGTCATAAAGGAAAAGTCTTGAATTTATTACATTCTCAAATTAGCAGGGAAAGAGGAGAAGGACAAGGTTCTCACCAAAATATATAACTTACAATTATGACCATGTTCTGTGTGCACGTCCCAGCTGATCTCATCCACTGGGGGCACTGCAACTCAAGCCATGTTTTGTACCCCATCTATACAGCCCTCCCCTTAACTCATCTTACCTATTTTAAAGCCCTCCTTATCAGGCTGGACAACCTGTTGTCAAAGACACACACACCCCTTTTAGTAAGGAAAACCCTTACCACCCTCTACCAGATGTCACTCCTCAAACAGGATCCCGCTGTCAAATATATCTATTTCCTCAATACTTATTTCTCTAATATCTTCATATTTAATTAATACCACTTCTTTAAAGGTTAAAGATTGCATGAGCAATTGGTCATCACAATTCCCAGTGAATGGAGAGTGCAATTCTCTGATGCAAAAGCCTCAGAAAATTTGAGGTAGTTGTTTTTGGTTTTGTTTAAAAAAAAAAAAAAAAAGAAAGAAAGAAAGAAACCAAAACCAAGATGAAAGGGCTAAAGTCAAAGTTATCATGCTAGATCATTACTATCATCATGCTGGTAGTAGTCAGACTATTGTAATGCACGTCAGCAGCTGCATCGTAGCACAGGGGCTCCTGCAAATAAATTTTCAGGCTCATTATTTAAATGTTATGGAAAGAGGGAAGAGAAAGAAAAAACCTTACTAATCTTTATGCCCCTTTCTCCATGGAATTGAATTTCAGGTTGAGAGAGGGATAACGTTTCATACAGTCATCATGACGGCTATGCATAGCTCCCTCGCCTAACCTATCAAATCAAGTAAACTATTACGATTTCTACTAGTTCTTGGAGCAGCTGGGAAGACGGTGGCTCTGAGGCTGGCAGAGGCTGGTTGTGCAGAGCCAGGACCTACAGGGAGACCAGCAGCTGCCAAAGCTCCTTCCTGGAGCTTTCATTACTTGACTGGATAAAATCATACACAACCACTCTAGCTTTCAAGTTTCTACGCAGGGCAGGGGCTGGACAAGAATGCTTCTCTTCCAACTCAAATAATTGTATAATCTCCTATCCCATCACTCCTCGATTCAGCTGGTCAGCTTAATTTTCCTCCTTGAATCAGCTTCATCAAGCATGGGATAAAGTTCATAGAGATGCAGAGCAATTGCAGATGCTTCTGTAGACACAGCCATTGTTTAATAAAAGGCTCTGAAAATCTTATCAGCCTTTCATCAAAGTCTCTCCCAACGAAGAATCATAGAATCAGCAAGGTTGGAAAAGACCTCCAGTCCAACTGCCTAACTGCCACCAACATTTCCTCACTAAACCATGTCCCTTAGTACAACATTTAAATGGAACTTCGTCTCATTGAAGTTCATCCTATTAGCCTCAGCACAGGAATCCAGCCTGTCCAGATCCCTCTTGTAGGGCTTTCTTATCCACATGTAGATTAACATTTTCTTCCAGTTTAGCGTCATCTGCAAATTTACTGAGGGTACATTCAATCCCTTTATCCAGGTCACCAATAAAAATATTGAACAGGATAGACTCCACTACCCACCCATGGGAAACACAACTCACAACTAGAACATATCACATAAAGTGCCAGATCTCAGCCACTGAGTATGCTGAGATGACTATAAAAAAAAAAAAGAAAAAAAAAAGGCCTAACTCTGCCATCAATGTTACTGCAGGCACTACTGGTGCCAGAACTTGGCCTTCAGTAACCCACATTTATTAGGGATTAAATATAATGAAACTTTTAGAGTAGATAATCAATTAATCAGGTGATTCACCTCACGCATTACTAACAGCCACTCACTGCACAGCCAGGGAGTTCTACCAATCCTCCTGCTGTGTGAGGCCCTCCAGCAAGCAAGCTGGTTTTCCTCTGTACAGACCTATGAGCATTCCCACGAATTACCCTGATGACACTGCTGCAAGGAGCAGTTGCATTGCCTCACCTATATTGCAGTCGCCTACAACACTCACCTCTGCTGCACGAGATGTGACAAGCAGCTGAAAGGCAAAAATATCTAAAACCGCTGCCACTATTTTAGAGAAAACCTGTCCACAGACAGAGGAATACGTCTTCAAACACCGGCAAATACTCTGCAAATAACTGTGAACAAGCCCGACAGAATAAATAGCTTACAATGTCAATACAAAGTATATATTATTGAATAAGAAAATCCATTAAAATCTTAATTTATTCAAAAGCAATTTACAAATAAAGAAACAGTTTTATAGATTTCAATAACAGCAGCTCATTTAATTCATCACATACAAAAAGACAGTTAAAATTCAATGCTTTCATTATGATTTATGAAAATATCTTTCAGTAAATTGCATCAGTTTAGCTTATTTGAAAAATGACTATATTTGAGATTTATTTTTTCTGCACGAGCTGCACGTTGATGTTCCAGAAATTATTTTACAAGTGTAAAAAGGTATGTTTTAATGTTATTTACTATTTCAGGGAGTTCCATTTTTACCACTGCCTGCATACATCAATCACACAGTAATTTCCCAAACCCTCTTTTTTGAAAAGTGTGCAACTATTCCTTTCAGGTACACAACGGATGCTTCACTTTTGATGAGATACCTGAACAAAACATTCAAGTTCTTTGTTCCTAAGAACTGACAATCTGATTTTGCAGTGTCCCACCTAGAGGTCTCGGTGCTCCGGGGGCATCTCCGCTTCACTCCTGCATCTCTCTCTGGTTTGGTACCAATCTTCTGCACAGGAAGGCAAATGACTTTATGTGGAAAGGACGGTACTCTGTTCTGTGAAGCACTTTAAGACCTGATCACAGAATGGCTTGGGTTGGAAGGGACCTCAGTGATCATCCAGTTCCAAATCCCCCGCCACAAGAAGGGTTCCCAGCTCCTAGATGAGGCAACTAGCTCAGGTTACCCAGGGCCCTATCCAACCTAGCCTTGGACATCCCAAGGGATGACTGTCAAGACTGGCTGTGCTCATGGCTTGAATTAAACTATTAACTTCTGCTTTTCTTACTGCTAAGATTTTCAAGGAGTAGGAGAAGCTTCCAAGCCGTATGAACAAGCTACAAGGAAATAAGCTCACACTGCAGTCTTAACAGTTTGAGAATCTGGAGGCATGTGGTTTGTATTGGCAGCACTCCACCACATGACCTCGTGGGAACAATATGAATTTCACTGACAGTAGCTCTTGGCGCAAGCCTGTGCCAACCAGCTATGGACTGAATAGTGGGAGTTCTTAACCACTTCCATAAGAACAGCTGTAATTTACTTGTTTGTAGAAGAACTACTGAAGTTTAACTATTTTAGTTCCACAAGGCAAGTCAAGGCTTCACTGTGCGAGAAGCTTAAGAAGCACTCAATTCTCAAGGGAAAATAAATAAATAAATAAATAAATAAATCAGGAATTGCTCCCTTGAGTCACCAACTCAATTTCTAGGCAAAGTAGCTCCAAGAATTCCCCACCTGCCCTCAGCAGGTGCAACTCCATTGCAGCTTTGCACAACACTTTCAAACACCTTGCAGAACCTAACCTAGATAACATCTTCTTGTTCTTGGAAACCTTTGCTCTGGGTGTTGATGCAGAAACAGATGAAAATTCAAGTGCATGCCATCTCCAAAAGGAGACCTGTTACCACTAAGATACTGTGAGACTTGAAAAATAAAGGCAGTCCGCCTACTATTTAATCCTCAACATTTAGCATCTAGAGTAACATGAAGAGTGCAATAACCATTAGATTTAGGACTAGAACTTGAATAGGAGTCTAACATACATGAACATACACCAAAAGTAGCTTACGTAAATTTAGCTTTCAATACACTGAGATGTTGCAGAATCATAAAACTGCACAGATGCAAGACACAGATGACCCTTGTAAATTTTTATGCATGGAAAAATAGCTCGACCACAAAGTACTTAGTAGACACAAGTTTTAACTGAGTATGATAAGATCATATCCAAATAACATAAATGACATATCTTGCGCAGATTAAGATATTAATAAACAAACAGGTGTGATCAACACCCCGTAAGGTTATACAACCATTTCAGGAACTTTTAGATGGGGATTTCCTTCAAGAATACAAGTCCAAGCACAGAAAAACACACTGTCTCAATTTAGGCAAGATTTCTGTTCCAAAGAGGCAGATTTCCCTGCTGGTACCCTCTATCCCTAATTTTAATTATCTACCTTTCTTCTGACATCTTCTGTTCATTCTTTATTCATAGAACATTTGCTTACACACAACTGATATTAATGAAGGACAGAAATATGTCACATTATACAAGTGCTGCTCCAAAAGTAATGCCTCCCATTTCATTATGTTGGCCCATGACATCAGAGAAGGATGCTAGTGTTATGGCAGTAGAGGTTGAACCTTCCCACTAATATTTTGTTACATTTTGTTGCATACAACAGATGGTAGCAGATAAAATAGTGTCTGACATGGAAATACATCAGAAGCGCATGGAACTGAATTCCTCAGGAAAAGAAAAAAAAAAACAAAAAGCACAAAGGCACCTATTGACATTCACAGATGCTTGCTGAACATTTATGGTGACTAATCAGTGCATGTGAGCACAGTGAGGCAATAGGTGCTGCATTTCGGCAGTGGTGACAGCAATGTGAAAGGCAATCCATACTCCAGACAGCCACGCACAGTTGTCACACCATGAAAAGACAAGCATCTCGACCAGCTCATCCAAGTACGTTGGTAGATTATGACCAGAAAACTGTGTAATGAGCCGAATATCAGCTTCAGTGTATTGGAAACAACTGTGTCAACACTGGAAAACTGCAGTTTGTGCCAGGTAAGTCTCTCACAGGAAGAACACTCTCTACACGATTGTTGGCTGGGGCCAACCAACAAAGATGAACGAAGATGAGGCAGAAGATGACAGTTTCCTGGATCAAATTATCAGTGGTGACGAGACAGGTTGCCACCATTATGAGCTGAAGTCAAATTATCAGTCCATGGAGTGGCAACCTGCAAATTCCCCATCAAAGAAGTAGTTCAAGTAAAGCAATGTGTGCTATCTTTTGGGATAGGAAAGGAGCAACACTTCTGGATTTCCTGGAACCCTGACAAACCATCAACTCTGACCTCTGCCTCGTGATGCTGACTGAGCTGAAGGCTCGAACTGCCAGAAAAAAACAACCTTTCTCTTACAACACCATACCAGCAGGCCCCTTACCAGTTTGAAAACCAAGGGGCACATTGAAAATCTTGGCTGGACTTCCCACCACATCCACTGTATATTCCAGATTTGGTGCTTTCTGATTTCCATCTGTTCAGGACAACAAAAGATGGACTGTGTGGGCAACCTTTTCCGTGCAACAGTGCCATTTTAGCAGCTGTGGAACACTGGGTCCACTGGTGCAGACGTTTTTGTTTTTTAAACAAGAGCAGTGTGTAGGCTGTCTTGGTCATCACTGGTGAAAATGCATAGCTAATAATGATGACCCTTGAAAAAAATGTTTTGTAGCTGAATTTGCTCTACCAAACCGTGTTACTGTGCTCTTTGTATCTGTTGTTGTTTCCATGGAAATAAATAGGAGGCATTGGTTTCAGAGTGACCTACTTTTTGTTTTGTTATTCTGAATTTATTCTCTGTAATGCCCAACTAAGTCTCAAAATAAAAGTCCTGCTGTGTAAGTCAGCCCACTCTGTGTGAGGGCTAGTGTTTTCTTTATCATCTCACATTTTCCAGCTGGTAACAGGGAGTCAACACCATGAAGATTTTCCTGTTCAGTGTTCACTATTGAAGGGCAAGGCCTCACTCCAACAAGAGACATTTGAAAATACAAGGCTTACAGACTTACAAGGGCTCTTCAATGAAGAACACTGTAAGTACACTGCATTCACTGTTTACTTCCTACACAGCATGGGCCAGACAGACAACACCTGGGCAGGTGATCCTGCACCTCATATTAGGCTTACAGAACACAGGCGTTCAACCAAGCTAAAAAAAAAAGTCACAATTCAACATAGTAGCTTATAAAAATTAACGCTTTCTGTAATGAAGTCCCACTCAAAGGAAAAGGAAGTATTCAACTGCACTGCACCAAACCCATTCAGGAGACAGTACATATGAATTATTTCACAAAGCCTACTCTAAAATAAATAAATAAATTAGATCATCTTTCCTTCCAGTCTTCCTTCCCGGTCCCATTCTGAAGTCTCTCTTTCCACATTAGGTTATTAAATCTGATGATTCCCAAGCTCCTACAACAACTCTGGCAAAACAAGACCTGTTATGAGCAGAGTTTCTTTCTCTTTGGTTCATTTCTTATACATATTAGGAATCGTTTACACTAAAATATAAAGGCACCTTTGTTTTTCCTTTACAAAGAAAGACTATTTCTTAATGAGGAAAAAAAAACAGTCAGAAAGATAGTGGATTAAAAGATGTTTCTATTTTTAAATATGATTAAATGATCTGAATTAATTAACCTTTAACTGCATTTGCAACTATTATCTAGTTCTGCATCCCAACAGAAGTTCCACCATATGACGTGTATGTCCTAGTCAATCTTATTCCCATATTCCAATGCATATGGAAAAAAAAAAGTTAAAAAAAGTACTACAGTCTAAATTAGCATTAAATAACATCTATGTAGTGGGACAAAAAAGTCCAGAATATGATATTGGTGCAGGAACTTGAGGTGAATTGTATGTCATGAATTTGAGCATACATACTGGCATCAGATGTGTCTTGACACAGAGGTTGCATTCCCTATAATTTCAATACAATCTCACTATACCAGGAGTTGCAAAGAAGATTGCTTTTGTGGAAAAACTGTTTGGGAGTTACACATCTCACCATGGAACACACCAGATAACAGCCAGATATGGGGACAATCCAGAAAGTACGTACCAGAAGATTATGATAAAACTTAATAGTACCTGGCATAGTCCAACGAAACTTTATTAAGCAACCTTCCTGCTCAACTGATGATATGCTCTTGTTTTTAAACAGAAGCCTCTTGCCTTGAAAGCTGCGGATCACCAATATAAGGCTGTTTCAAAACAGACATGAGGTAGTAACCAGAGCCCACATAAGCAGAATCTGAAATAACAGCTCAGAGAAATATCCCATCCTTCCAGTAAAGTTACCAGTGGTAGCAGTACAACTATTTTTAAAGCAATTATACTTATTAGAATACATAAGAGAGAAGTGAAACATAACCTGGATTTAAGCACGTTTATCAATTGTGTAAACCATTATGTATGAAACAGAAGTGGAATAAGCTCTGCGTTACTCATAGCCAGAGTAGCTGAACATATCCTGAACAGTACAACCTCAAAGAGCCAGCACACCAGTCTGTTGGCACTGTAGCACTATCAGAGGAAGGAATGCACACATTATCACCTTTCTACAGCATCACATTTCCACCACCGGAGGAAAGACAGTCCTGGCAGACAGTGCAAGGAAAAGCATATCTGAAGAGCTTCTGACCATCAGCCAAAGCAGTAGCTCAATCATTCCCTGTGCTACTTGGTCCAGCATCCACCATGCCCTACCCACTCATCACTATTCCTTTCTGGACCCCCATATACATACACACATGAAACAGCAACTCCAAACTGAGCCACCTTCTTCTGCTCCACCGGACTGAGTCAGAAAATCATGGAATCATTTACATTGGAAATGAATCTTAATATCATCAAGTCCAGCCATCAACCTGACCTACAGAGTCTCACCACTAAACCACATCCCTCAGTGCCACATCTACGTGTCTCTTTATTATTTCCAAGTACGGAGACTCCACCACTTCCCTGGGCAGCCTGTTCCAGTGCATGACTACACTCTCTGAGAAATTCTTCCTGATACCTGCTGTAAACCTCCCCAGCACAAATAAAGACAATTTCTTCACATCCTATCACTTGACATCAGAGAGAAGAGACCAATGCCATCTTTACTTCAATCGCCTTTCAGATAGTTGGATAAAGAAACAAATCAGAGTCTTAAAATTGTAAAATCCCTAAAGAGGATTGTCCACTAGAAATTAAAGTCTGAGCTAAAAGGCTGACCACACCTTTTAGGTGTTGAGGCAACAAGAATTAACCTTCCTCATCTTTAATATTCTGCATCATAGCCAATGTTTGCAACACTGATCACTTCAATATGCTGTTATCCTCCTTCCAGTTGCCCACTGTAACCTGGTTACCAGCCCACCCACACTGAGAAGTTATTAACTAATATCATTTCAAGACAGAAAACATTTTCCGACCTATGCAAAATAGGAGGTAGGAGAGAAGGAAGATGCTGCGGAGCTATATTTACAAGTTGCTCCAAGCAATGTGCTAGCTTATTAGAGAATTTAGACTAAAATTGAGGAAGCAGAATGATCCAAAACAGTTATACACTGATGCTTTCCCCACTACAGCTACTGATCTATCAGACATTAGCAGAGATACTCCACCAAAGTTTCTACAAACACTAACAAAAACCAAGATGGCAGTGACATCCTAGCTATCTTCCGGAATCACTTCAACAAACCAGCTTGGGCCAGCCTGGATGCTCCGCGAAAGACTTGCTGGAAGATTTTGAGATACCCATTTCTCAAAAACAGTTCACAAAACAGTGTAATTTTCACCCCAATCAGTTTGCTCACTTCTCTATCCTTTCACACACTACCTTTTTAGACATGGCTTCAAACCAGTTGTTGTCTCAGTATCAACAAGGGCTTCACCAGTTTGAAGCAAGCCAGTAGTGTATCTTTTTAGTCACCATTCAATTATTAAATTAAACTAGTGAAACAGTTTAAGCACCTTGATACCTGAGCACAGAGACAGACAATTCTGATGTGGAGACACAGGAAGAATGAAGAGAACAGGGATGAGAAATACAGCTATTTGGGAAGCATATGGTTAACCCTACAGACCAGATGTTATCATCATCCTCATGCTGTGTGCACCTCATCAGGACACTCTCCCTCTCACCCTATTTTCAAAAGACAAGACCAATGCGTCCTGGTGTGACTTGGGTATGAATTTGCTACGCTTAATCTAGTATGTTTTGTCAGTCTTTTCAAGGCACCAGAGAAGACAGCTGCAGAGGGTCTCAGACATCATTTCTGATAAGCAAAATTTTGCTTTGGAATTCACATCCCTACTCCATCAAACAAGATACAATCAAAAGATCAGGTGGGTTCATCAACAACAAAGTAATGGCAACAGCGCTCTGGGTTTGGAAGATTACATGGGAGGCCCAATTGCATGTTTTTCACATACCTCACGCTTGTTGATGTTTTCAACTGCTATGCTTGTGCCAAGAGATAAAAATGACTAACTCGGGAGGGAAAAAAGTCATGTTACATAGAAAGAAGCATACACATACTGAAACTGGAGTTAGTTGGCCCAGGCTGAAGAGAAAATGACTCACAGACCCTCAGCATTTAGCTTTGTTCCTAAAAGTCAGATAACATCAGAAAATGCTACAGTAATGGACAAAGAGCCAGTCTGTTTTATCCTTAATTCGAGATAAATAATTTTAAAAAATGAAACAAATTTCTAGTTTTGGAAGTCTCATAAACTGTACCCTTAGCTCTTTCAGTGCCACAAGGTTGTTTTTTGCCTCCAGTCTCTGAAGAGCACTTATTATTGCCTCTAGGCAGCTTCTCTGAAATTAGTTTTATTTACAGAATGGAAGAATGTTTCCTTATCCACTCCCATTCTCTTGCCATAAATTTTCCTGTAACACATTTTGCTGTTAATTAGCAACTGAATAAGTCCTTTTCTACAACCGCAATAAATGGGTTTTTAAAGAGTTTACTAAGAACACAACTTTTACTTAACACCAGTATAGCTCTGCTAGCTATATTTATGCTTAAGTGCAACAGTCTACTGCTGAAACATTTTGTACCTATAATCTTAATAGAGAAGTTTACAAGTTTAGAGAACAGTCTGTAATGCAATGTTCTTCAGAAGTCTTTGTCACTGATTTCAGTTAGATAGCTTTGCTCAGAGCAACAGTTTTGCCCCAGAGTTGCCAAGGATTAAAAACGAAGAACAAAACACTTTCTTCCTCTCCTCCCCATTCATTCTTTGTTCATTAGATGGGTATCTAACTCTTAATAAGCATACTCTCTATTCCATCACTGTAGCTTTTAAAGAAAATACTGATGTTAGCAGAGTCAAAACGCACTTGTAGGATATTGCTCAATGATTATTGGACAAAGTTGCTGGTTACCACTCTTCACAGTGCCTTCCAATCAGTTGTGAGCACATTTCATAGGAGTTTCACCACCCATTACCACTCTTTTTGGGAGAGGTTAAAGGACGGGGGAGAGAATGGGATTATTTTCTGTTTTTTGTTTACAAGAACAACAGAATCTTTGACATAGTATATTGGTAAAGACTGGCATGAAATTAGCTGGTTTTCTTGCACATTCAGAGACCATCTACACTGCAATATATACTTCATCGCTATACCTCCAGTAGAGATCGTAGGCTCATCTTGGTGTGTAACATTCTCTTGAAGAAACAACAGCAGTCTTCTCTGGTGAGACAAAATACTGTAACTGATCAAGCAATAGCTAACTAATGAAGGACAAGTGCAGGATTAAGCAATCTGTTTTCCTTCTGAATAGAAAAATGTGAAAGCACCTCAGTGTTACATCTTCAGCTGAATGCTGTTTAATATAACATAGTAGCATGATAAGCAAGTTTTGCTTATTTTAGTCAGTCAAAAATCAGAAGTCTATAAACAAGTTCAGATGGATCTAATCAAGGTATGTGTGGATAGCTCCATATTAAATTATCTTCAACATGAAATACAAAGCAATGACCAGCAGAAGGAACAGAATGCTGACATCTTATCTGGTTTAAAATGAACTCTTTTAATATAAAGAAAGCAACGTGAACACCTGTGAAAACCTAAAGATCTGCAAAAACTAATCTATGCCACCAAAAGCTCTAAAAAGATAGCAAATGGTTTAGATGAAAAGCACACAATGGAGAAAGGGAGGAAAGTGCATGATGTGTAGAATTCAGCAGTGTAGTCCCATCTGGATTAATCACAAAATTGTACAATCACAGAATTGTAGGGGTTGGAAGGGACCTCCAAAGATCATCAAGTCCAACCCCCTTGATTACATTCAGCACAAGCCATTCCAAGCTTAAAGGGACACTGCCAAAGCAGACAAAGCTCAAAACTAGGTGTAACGCAATGGCAAGCACAACAATGACAGCAGGGCAGCAAGACTACAGGCTGCAGGAAGCGAGGATCAGCTCAAACACAACAGCAGTAGGCATGGAAATAAAGCAGCTGTTTACCTTCGGAAGGCCACTGCCAACCCTTCAATGAGGTCTGGGAAGGGATGGATCCTGGCTCCAGAGCTTCCAGTCACTTAGGTGCACCTGAGCCCTCCTGAGTTGGCCCTGCCTTCCTACTACGTGCTCAGTCACTGGCTCAAGCTGTGAGCCAGCATTTCCAATACACCAGGTAACAAAAACAGCCCTGAGAAAGGGACTTTCCACAGATGGAAAGACTTATACAGAGAGACTTATTGCTTTAAAAGATTTCTGTAAAAAAAGAATACTTAAGAATAGATTGTACAGAAGACAGGAGCTTCCTGATAGGAATAAATGGACAAAACAGTCACTGAAATGAAAGGTGGAATATTTGAAACTGATAAAAAATAAACATTTTCATAAACACAGGAAAACAAAGCACTGTTCCTTCCACTGTAATGTCACTATCATCAAACGTCATAACAAAGATCCATAAGTGCAAGTTCCAGCATAAGCCTGAAGCCAAAATACCAGACAGTTCATTGAAAGGCTGGATTTCTGTATGAAAAGCATGAACAGCCGTAACTACCTGTAAGCATCAGAATATAAGGTATGTCCAGCTATTTGAATCTAGAAAAAGACCGTGTATAAGGCAGACTACAGAGCATTTGCCCAACGTTATCAGTTCCTCTTGAGAGAGTATGAAACTTTTATTTGCAGTTATCATTATCTGTCAAATTAACCTTAAAATTTGTGGACATATGACCAGATGAACCAACATCTTGATCCACTACAATGTTTTCTGTCTGCACTGCTTCCTTTGAAATAATCAGTTTTGTTTTTGTTTTTGTTTTTTTTTTTAAACATAAAACTTTTACCAGTATAATGTGAATATTTATTGCCACACTGAATTGCAAATAATCAACTCATAGGGACTTTTTAGCAGGGTTTCAGATAAATTCTTAGTTTATTCACACACTGTATTAAGTGAAAACAGATATCTCAATGAAAAGAAAAAAAACAAAAATAAAAGCATCACATTGCTGCTACTGAGCTTGGTGGCTCACCAGTCCTAATGCATGTCCTGGCAACCTAAGAGACCTATTGATTTGCAACCTTTCACTCAAGTGCAGTAAAAGGCAAAATTAAATAAATAGCTTTGGTAAAACAACTCTGAAACTCATTTGTTTGGGAACTGTCCGTTTAACGAGATAAAACAAGAAATTAAATATCTGCTGAATGTAATAAAAATATAAATAGATGTACTCATTTAATTGTCACTATTATTTGTGCATTTTATGTGTTTTGTTCCAGCAATTGCTGTCAAAGATAATGCTTGCAAATGACTATGCTCTAACAGGTCGACCAGTTCTACCCACTCACTGGATACCAAGTTAGAAAGAGAGAGGGTCTTTTCATCACCTGTAAACAATCTTTGAGATGAGAAAAGCATCTTTACAGATGTTTGTATGCTGTAAGTTTTTCAAAGTATCTGAGTTTCATTTCTGGACCTGATAGTTTCATTCTTTCTCTTTGAACAGAAGTCAAATTCTGCTTACATTTTATAAGTTTTTATGATACATCTAGCAGGATCTAGCTGAAACATAATGGAAAGCAGGGGGTATGCTGTGCCCATACCTTTATACTTTGGCAGCTAACAGCTGGACTCTGCTTTTGTTCACTTCAGACTGGCATGTCCCATGTACTTGGCCTTCCTTCACAGACGCTGTGAGCCTCGGTTCATCCCAGAGGACAGATTCAGCAACAGTCTGGCAACCCGCACTCCCCATATTTGCTGTCACTGACAAGGGCTTCAGGCAGTGCAGAAATGCAATGAAATGCTGGGCTGTGCATGAGCACGGATCCAGATCAGATTTAACAGATTTCTCTAGCTCATTCCTTCAGTGAGCCAGTACACAAACAACAGCTCTGCAAATTGCACAGCCAGCCATGCATGCATATTGTTTTTCTCCCTACTTTCCATATTTTAAAAAAATCAATTTATGCATCAGTGAAGTACATTCACCTTTGGGATGAAACGGAGCATCTGTTTAACAGCATATAGTAGCAGTCCATGACAGTAAGTGATCAGCACATCCAACTGAAATCACAAAGTGTTTCAGAATCATTTAGTAACTATCTAAGTCAGAACTTGGCCCGGAAAACCACAATTAAATGCTTAAATCTTAAAAAAAATAAACAAGTAAAGCTCAACCACCTGCCCTCTCTCCCTAACCTCCCACAAATACATAATAAATTATTGAGGCTCACAAGTGGTCTGGACCTCAATTTTCTGTTGTTTGTTTTTAATTCAAAAAATGCACTACTTCCACTTGTTGACTGCTCCTCAGGATTGATCTGCACACTATAATCCATCCAGTGGAAGGGCCAGGTTTGCCATGTACATCTTGGGCAGTGTCATCTTTGCAGACATCCACCTTTCTCTTTGGTGCTGCTTGTTCCGTGGTCTTAGTAACGACTTTAACAAGCAATCTGCAAAGATGCTGAGAAGGACCAGCAGCAGGAAGAGCTCCCAGCAGATGAAGAGCACACATAGATCAGAACTGATTCTATAACGAAGCAACAAGACCACTGGCCTCTGAAATTTTTGTTTTCTTACTTCTCCAGTCCACATCTCTCAATGAAGCATGGGCTTTGGTATGAGGTTCAGGAAGCAAGAATAGAAAGGCAGCTCCCTGTGATGAAAGGAAGACAAAGAGCACTCTCAAAACAGGACAGCCTCTCCTCTAGAGCTCTGAATACAGCTCTACTGGGACATATTTATATAGACTGAAGACTTTTCTCCTAAATTAGCAAACTATTTTCACACTACAGAAACTATACTGACTTTTAGTATGTTAGTCAGCCATCTTCTCTCCAGGACAACATCTCATGAAGAGGAATTCATTAAAACAGAAATTATACTGTAGAATTTTAATATTAATAATTGACCCCAGCTTAATACAATAGCTGTAAATAGATCATCTTGAAGGTCAGCCTAACCCAAGTCAAATCATAAGTTAACTCAGATAAAAGATACTGTGACAATTATGAATAAACACTGCCCTTTACATTGGGAACTTAAGGAGGAAAATATTCAGAACCTGCCCCCATGGCTTTTAACTTGAGAGCTCCAGTGACTTCATTTGTATCCTTAAACTCTTGGCAAAACCACAGCTGCAATGGAAAAGTTTAAATCAAAAGGTGTCACATATACAGTATTTATGCAGCCAATACTAAAAACATGAAATACTCCACTGAAATTGATCCATACATGTGATCCCTAAGAGACATGCAAGACTCAGGGAAAGTGAGGTTTCTGAATTTGTGCACAAAGAATTGCAGCCTGCCACCTTCATCAGAGCAATGCTGTAAGTGACCTAAGACAGCATGGGGGCTACAGAGCAGGGCACTCTTACACTGCCCAAGGTTAGAAGGCATTCTGTTTTCTGTGCTGTACTGCAGCTCCAAACTGAGCCTTGACCAGTGCTAGGGGTCATTATCCAAACATGAATGCAAGCCCCTATGGCGTATGAGCCCCTCTTCACACATCTGGCCCTCAAGAACCTTCACCATCCCCATACCCCCCTTTAGACCCCCTCTAATAGTTTTTTGTCCTTCTTAGAATACACCCAGTGCTGGATGTAAGGCCACACAGAGCAGAGCAGGACAATCCCTCCTCTTGTCAGGTGGCAGTGCTGGGCCTGGGGTGCCCCAGGTTACAGTTGGCCCTTTGGACTGCCAGGGCACAGTGCTGGCTCATGTTCAACTTGCCATCAGGCAGAATCTCTGCCCAGATCTCTTTCTGTGGGGCTGCTCTCCTCTCTGCAGAAGTAAATATTCCACTTTTTAGTGGCGAGGTTTAAACCTAGTTCTCCCAGAGAAACCTGTAATGAACACAAAAGGAAAACATAAACCATCTTAAAGACACAGAATCTTTAGTCTAAGGCCCACAGATTCCATAAATAACAAGCAGCTTCCTTTCCAGTATGTGAAATATTACTTTAATTATATATTAAGGATAAAACGTCTGTCCTATTGCAATGGCTTTCCTGAGTTATGTTAAAAAGATGCCATATTCTGCTTTCCTATTTTTTTCCTTTTAAAAAGCTATCACCTCTTATTTTCAGCATTTTCATTAGCATAAAAATGCACAGCTTGTTTTGTTATTTCCTCTCAGTACAGAAAGGCATTCAAACTACTGGGGCTGTATGAGTAGCAGCAGTTGAATACAAACCTTAACACAGTTTGTCATAATTGTACAGTGCAGTACTTGTTCATTCACCTCAGCATCTGGGAAATCTAGTGTGAATTAACCAATGATGCAGGTTTGCAACCAAGGAAATTAAGGAATACCACTCTTCAAAGTGAATTGTTTAGTTCTGACTAAGGAAACACCATCAGCTCACAAGTAAATCAAGCCTTCTCCTCCAGGTGCATTTGCGAGTATTTAGATACAAGTATTTAGATTGCAAGTATTTCCTTTTAACTTCGGTGGAGCTGATCTTATTTGATACATAGATTTCCTTGATGGATTTCCAAGCCACACACCACAGCACCCCACCCAAGGTTCTGAAGGCCCTGTCCTACAGAAACAGGAGCAGAACCAAAAGTGAAAGTAGGGATACCTTTGTTAAGCCAGAAATAAAAAAACATGCAGGACTGACTCATATTTTAATCAGTCTCTAACTGATGATTCTATTCTTAATGCAAAAATACACAATAAGCAGCACTTAAAGCACTTTAAAAAATGGGTAAAATCTCAAGCTCATGAGCTCAAATCTGAGCTCAATTTGCAGCAAAGCACAGGGGTTAAAGATGACTTCTAGCAGTTGATTATGGATGAGAGAGGGACTTATCAGGATATGCTCCAGCCAAAAAAAAAAAAAAAAAGGAAACTCAGAACCTACCTTATAGCCTGGAGCAAGCTCATGCATTTTCTACAACAAGAAGACATGTTGTGTGTTCTCCCATGAATGGAAGCCACACGATGGCACCTCTTCCCTGTGCACAGACTGCAGCACTTGCACCTACCCAGGAGCACCAGAAAGCAGCAGAGATGCCAGCCCAGGCACTGCCAGCTGCTCCTACAGTACTAGAGTAGCCACAGGCTGTGGGCACCATTTGGCAAGCAGACTAACCCCAGCCTTGGGCTCAACAACGACTGGGGGTTCCACAGAGCCTCCCGAGTCACTTGGAGGGGCAGAGGGGTGGGTTTGCCTTAGGCCCCCTTCAGCTGTAATTAATCAAACGCAGGCATAATTCCTCAGATGTAGTAACACATGGGCTAATTAAGAAGTATTCTCAACTTAGTAATTCACTGAACACTGACTATGAAACAAATCATTATGCAAAAAAAAACACAAGAGACACTGCAATTCCCTGTCAGCTACCATGGTCACTGTCGCTAAGTTATTTTACTCATTACTCAACATTTCATGTGTCACCACTCACAGCCCTGACAAGCTAAAGACACTGTTAAAGACAATTATCTTAATCAAATACATTTAGCAGGAATAATAAGCCTGATTACAATAGGAAAAATTCAAGACTACTTACCGAACCTATTTTTAGTCCCATAATAATTGCCAAAATGATCAAGGTATTAAGTTCTAAGTAGAGCCCCAGTGGCAGGCTTTAAAGTAAAATGTCACCAATATCAATCAGCCCACTTCAATAATAGCTGTGACAGTAAAACTTTCGATTCACTGACACAATCCAGTCTTCCTGTACCCTGATTTCAATCAGTATAGTGTACATGCGCAACAACACCACATCCATTTAACGCAGGAAAAACTCCAAAGGTAAATCCTCTGTAGCATATACAAATATAGGTATCAGAGTAATTGTTCTCCTAATTTTTTTTTCTACTTCTCTCATTAACATCTGTCAAACAAGAATAAATGTGCTAGTGAAACGTGTTGACGATGCAAAACAGGAGATGTTGAAACAAATGTAAACAGAATGGCATACTGGAAGATGTGGTGACTCTGAGGACTGGAATATAAGGAGAAGGATGTAAAGCAGCAGCCTAAGATACAAGGTCACTCCAGCAGTAGCAAGATGAAGAAGAATACGGACTGCTGTAAATGTCAGTTGTCAGACTGAGTATGAGGCAGACCTATATGCCTGGCTCAATCAAAAGGTATCTATGAACCACCAACGTACTTTAGCCATGAAAAGAAGTATGGGAAATTCTGAGTATTTCCAACAGGGAATTTCTAGTGTCCTGGAGAAACCTCATTTACAACACTAATGGCTCCTCCAATCCTAGCATGAACTGATTTGAGGAAAGTAACTTGAATGAGGTAAGCAACTGAAAGCTTCTTATGAGAGATGGATAAAAGTTTACCAAAATGTAGGCTAAGAGGGGTTAGGATGCTTCATTTAATTAAAACAGATTGCATATTATTTGACTTTTCTCCCTGCCAAAGACGAGTTCTCTGCAATAGCACAACAGCTGCCAGTGCCAGAATATATGACAGATCTCTCTAATACCCTCCAACCCTCCAATTATTTTCAGCTCAGGAACTTTCCAGCCTGATGAGGATTATCTATTATCTGTGTTCAATAAATTTCCCTTCCATGAATTTCCCCAGTCTCCTTTGAACTCATATAAACTCCCAGCCTTCATATCCTGACTCCTTGATCTATTTTCAACCTGTAACCTTACCATCAGTTGACGTCCTGATTTACGCACAGCAGTTATTACCCAAACAGAGACAGGTTCTCTTGGTGTAAGAGCATCTGAAAACATTTGACTGGCTGAAGACCATTGGGAACCTCACAGAAGTCATTACAGAATTTCAGAAGAGAAGACAGTCACGGTATCTCATCAACCAAGCAAGGTTGAAGGCCTGGACCATGGTGAAGATTTGTATGTATCTACAACATCAGAGCAACAGAGTATCCAAGTAGCTCTGTTGATCCTCAAAATATTTTCCAACAACACTATTGTGACCAAGAGCAACGACTATCCTCACAAATAGTTAACACTATAGCCAGAGAGGACAGCAAAACTAGTTAATAGCTTAAATACTCATGCCTATTGACTGTATACCTAACACAAGCTTCAAGGAGGCAAACTGGAAAAACAGAAGGCTCCTACTCTGCAAAGGTTGTGAGAAAGCACGCACAAGGGGAACAGCTGCACAAGGCATACTGAGCCAATGAAATGCATCCCTCCTCTGCTCCTGCATGAGCCCTACTGGGCTGCGACATGCATACAGCCCCCATCAAGGAACCAAGCTAAATCCACCCACCCTCCTAAAGACAATAAATAAATAAGTAAGTAAATAAAATAAAACCAGCACCGCAAAAGGCTGGATCATTTTCCACTGTTTTATCTGGCAGGAACAAAGCACCAAGCAGAGGAAGAGGAATAAAGCCCATCCATCCCTCAACTCACTGCAGCCAAACCTCCACAGCCACCGCAGACATCTGTGCTAGACCTGCCCTTAGACCAAATAGAAGGAAATCCACTGTCAGGGACAACGCCAACATCCAGTTCAAAGTTCAGGAGCTCTAAAAAAGCATTGGGCCTCCCAGCAGAGGGATTAGAGCCTTATCTAAATGATGGGAGTAGTGCAGTGTATTGCTATTTACCTGGACCCACCAAACAGGAAAGTGCAAGCAGGGTGATTGCTGCAACCTTCTGACAAGGTGCTTTTGCATCTTTGTGTTCTTCACATGTATTAAAAATCAGCTGTGTCCTTATACAGAAAGCCAAAATTCCCACTGGTATCCTGGTCTTTGGGTTCACTGGACAGAAAGAAGTATGCTCAACTTATTTCATCTCTGTTTTTTATTACGTTTTCCAAATATCTCCACCTCTGGACACAGGTTGTCAAACAGTCTGATGTCAAGGGTCATGGCCCAAACTGATTTAAAAAAACGCATTCCACCCCACATTGGTTTGCAAAATTTATTCCATTTTTTGTATACTACTCAATGCTTTCCTACACCACGGGAAGTATTCTAACAGCATGCAGTGAAGTGCATCCTTACAATAATTATAGCATCCCTTAATATTTCCATTATATTTTATTATCCATATCCTCTAAGCATGCGCACATAGATTATCCTTGTTTTATAGATGAGGAAGCAAACTGCACCACAGGCAGTCCCTCAGCAAGTCAGCATGAGAGGCAGAACCTCCTGCTCAGGGGGTCATCATATTTTTATAGGAAATTAAACAAACTGGAATTTCAGCTGGTCAGCACTTACTTGAAAACAGTGCACCTCTGTGAGCAACATTCCTGGTGAAACCAGCTGGACAAATAAAGCTCCCAGCTTGGTGTTTGAACAAACAAAAAAGCACAAAGAAAAAGTCACTGGAGACTAAGTTCAGACTGAAATTTTGAAGGAGGGGGAAATGGTGATTTCATAAGCAAATGGCACCAAACACTGAATTTGGATTCACCTGAAATACATTGTTAAGCTGGAATTGAGAGATCTTTGTTTCATATTTGTTTTAACCAACCTTTCCATAATCATATTTTAAGGCTTTTTCAACGTGATAGCCATGTTTAAAAGTATACACTAGGACACCTCAGCAGACACCTGCAGGAATTCCAGCTGGATCCTGGGGAAAGGCAGAACCCTGCAGACCAGGAGGTGGCAGAGCAGGCAGTCCCCTCGTCACATAGTGCTAAGTCACTGGCACGGCATCTCCACATAGCATTGCCCACTGGCCCTAGAGCTGCTGGGTTGGCTCCTGACCAGCTCACAGCCTCTCTCCAGCCATCTCCCTGCCTAGGTGGACAGGTCAAGAATAACTCTGCAAGACAAAGCACAGAGTATACCACCATGATGCAAGACCGCAGATGAAAACAGCACTGAATCTTTTTCTCTCTCTGTGCAAAACACGGCACATCTGCTCGTATGGGCAGAGCCTCAGCTGTCAGGAAGCAAGATAGGACCAAGACTTCAGCAAAGACTATCAAGGAACTGTGTGACCTAGAAGCCACCCTGCGTTCTCACCAGGGCGTGAACTCGCCAACTCCAAATATTTACATAGTAAGTACTCACAGTAGAATCATACAATCATTAGGGTTGGAAAAGACCTCTAAGGTCACCTTGTCCAGCCATCAGCTGATCACCATCGAGCACATTGAGCCACATCTGCCCTTATCATGTTTATTAAATGCTTTCAATACCAATGAAGAACAACCACAATGATGGACCTGAGCCTGTTTTGCACAGCACGTCGCTGAAGTGCCGTGAATCACCTATACCAAAACTGCATTTAGACATAATCCAAACAAGCTAGACAGCTGTCCTGAGATGCTCTTTGCCTCCTCAAAGGAGGCTCAGCCCGCTGTTCCTGCAGTGTGCTTTAGAGGTGGAATAAATCAAATTCATTTCAGAATCCAGAAAATGTCTTATCTTCACTAGATGGATACCTGTCATAAACACTCTGCTAAGGCAAAAGAGGCTTGGCCATTGACAACGAACTAAATCCCCTTAGCCCTGCCTTGGATGGGCAGTTGCCAGGTGGATTACAATTTAACCTGAGCAATAAAAATCATCGGTAACCTCCACACAGACTGGTCTTTATTCTGCATGTCAGACTCACTTCAGAAAAAACCTTACTCTCAAACAGGGCTCTGAATCAAAACACCACTCACTAATAGCCATTTTGCCATAAACTGTGTGCTATCTTAACCCTACTTATCTTCCTCACGTGTGTATCTTCTAACAACAAAGCAGGAAGTTTCCCTTGAAATTCACTCTGCTATATCTCACAACATCCTCGTGTGTGTACTCACATGGGTAGAGCACCACAACACCGACCTGGGTACAGACACACACTGAGCACAGAGCTGTGGGTCAACGCATTGCAGCCACACAGCAGCTCACCCCATTTCCTGCACGGATGAAGCCAGCCCCCTCATTTTGGCTGTGGGATGACGGGGCTGAGGCCAGGTTTGGCCTGTCAGTGAATTTTCTGTGACTTGGCAGCAGTGCCCCCCACATACAGCTCCAAGAAGGAGTGAGAGCTTCTCGTGGCGGCTCCCAGACGTGGAGGCCAAGCCGTACATTGCCAGGGCGCTGAACGCGCCAAGCCGGTCTACTGAGGCCGTGCTATGAGCCATCCCCGAGCCCAGAGTGTCACGGCAGGGATCTCTGCAGGCTTCCCCGCCCCACAGCCTCACTCTCCGTCGGAGACGCGGACGGCGCCACGAAGCCGCTCGCTCCGGCTTCAAGAGCTCGAGGCCGCGCTGAACTTCACGGCTCCGGTCCCCAAGCGTGCCCGCGGAGAGGACGAGGAGGGCCGAGCACGGAGCCCAGGGCACGGCCGGCGCCCACCCACGGCGCTGCTCGACGCTTGCCGAGGGTCGCCCCGCGGGCACCTCCTCCCGGGGGCCGCCCGCCTCCCCGCTGCCCCGCTCCGGGCACCGCCCCGCCCGCCCGCCCGCCCGCCCGATCCCCGCCGCGGCGGCCGCTGCCCGCGGGCTGCCCGCGCACTCACCCGCTGCCCGGCGGCGGCCGCGCTCTTCCTCCGCAGCGTCAGCCCGCTCCGCAGCAGCGCCGGCAGCTCCCGCAGCTTCTGCCGCAGCTGCACCGGCGGCGGCTCGTGGGCTCCGCCGCCGGGGCTCCAGCTGCGGGCCGGCTCCGCGCCCTCACACGGCGGCGGCATCTTCGCGGAGCCCACAGCCATGCCGCATCCCGGCCGCGCTCCGCCGCGCGCGCACTCCCGCCCGCCCGCTCCGCCCGCCTTCCCCCCGCGGCGCCCCGGCCCCGCGCCCACCCACGGCCCCCGCGCACCGAGGCCCCGCCGGGCGGGCGGCCCCGGCAGGCGCAGGAAGCCCCGCCGCCCGCCACCTTGCCCGCCCGCCGCCGAGCTGCCCCCGCCCCGCGCCGCCGCTCCGGCAGCGGCGGTGCGCAGGTAATGGCAGGGCGGAGGAGGCGCGGGCGGGAAGCGGCAGAAAGTCCGGTTAACTCCTTTGCGCTCGGGGCCGGCCGCGGCTGGAAGCTGCCGGGGGTCGGAGGGAGGGCTGCGAGAGGTGAGGCTCTGCCCCGCCGTGTCCCGGGCTCAGCGCGCTGCCGGAGGAGCCGGGCGGCTCGTCTCAGGTGGGCGGCCGGCTCCCAGGCATCCTGGTACTTCCTAGAGGAGCTGAGCGGGGAGCCCTCGCTGCCAGAAACTGATTGATTTACTGCTTGAGTAGAGCGAAAAGAAGCGTTCTTCTGCCTAAGGCATTTATCTGGAACATGGTACCTTGCATTCCGGGGGCTTTATTTCACCTTTGGAGTCTGCATCGACCATCTCAGTGGCACAGGTGTTTCCTTCCTTTCTGCTGGGCTCCAGACTTACCTCGCAGTTCAGAGACACTAATGTGAGATGGGATTCTCCTTACATACATCATCTGCCACGCAGCCACAAATAAGGCTGACCTGTTCCTCCAGGTTAGATTCACCAGTTTCTAAATGTCTCAGTAAGTGAAATTATAGTCAAGGCAATCTCACAGAAAAATTGTGGAAAGCTGTCCTCCTGACCCAACCATGAGGACAGAGTCTCAGGGACCAGCACCACCAGCCAACCAAACCCACAGGGAGCTGGCCACCAAAAAAAACAAAAAAAAAAGATGAAAAGATGGGATGGGGTGGGATGGGATAGAACAGAATAGAATAGAATAGAATATTTTTCTGTGTTTTAGAATATAGAATATTTTTTGTCACTTGTTCTTCCTAAGCCAACTCAGCTGGGATCTCAGAGGTATCCATACTGGAAGGGGAGTGGCAGATGTGTCTGGGCACAGAGGCACAGAATGGCCCCTTTTAAAAGCAGTGTGACACAGAGTTGTGCGTTGCATGGATACAGCAGCAGTAGTCTGGACTTTCTTGATATTATAGAATGATAGAAACATTAAGGTTCAAAAAGACCTCTAAGATTATCCAGTCCAACCATGCAACCCGTCCCCACCATGCTCACTAAACAGCGTCCCTCAGTGCCACATCTACAGAGTTCTTGAACACATCTGGGGACGATGAGCCCATCACTTTGCTGGGCAGTCATCGCCACTCTTTCAGGGGAAAGAAACAATTACTAATATTCAACCTGAATCTCCTCTGGTGCAATCTGAGGCCATTAACTCTCATCTAATCAATCAGTCAATCAATGGCATCCCTCCTTTTCACCTTCACGGACCTGACAGCAGACCACTGCAAAAAGATGATCCTGCCTGCAACCCATGAGCTTGTGCTCTGCTGAACCTGGTACCCATCTGACTCCAGCCAGCTGGTCAATCTGCTGGAAAAATTACACTTCAGAAAAAATAATGAGTTTTCCATTGTCCAGAGCTGAATTGATCCACCTTGTGACCACACAGCTGCAGGATCGAGGCAAGCAGCAACCTGCAAGTGAGGGAAAGCAGAAGTACTCCTTTCAGCAGCCATCTGTCATGAAAGAGCTCTGTTGCATCCTGTGCGTGCAACTTCGCAAGCAGTGCAAAGCGCTGAGCCAGGTCCTGCTGAAAGGGCAGGGTCTGTGCAGCCACATGCTGCTGCCACTTCTTTCCTGCTAGTGCCAACAGGCACTGGCCATAGCATGAGCCGAAGCAGGGAACTAATCCATCTGAAAGGCAACTGTAAAACATTTTCAGCCATTTTACCTGCCTGCTATGGCCCATCACATGAGACCTATTGCTGATATAACAGACAGGAACAGGGTAGGAACGTACTCCTCAGTGTCAGGCCTAACTTGGATGAGGTTTTCCATGGACACCGCAAGCCTCGTGGGATTATGCTGTTTTAGCTGAGGCTGTGCTGCACAATCAGATATGAGGATATCAGATATTGCTGTTCTGTGCAATGCCTCATGTCCCAAACATTTCTATTATTCCCTTCGACTTGTGCTCTCCAACTGCCCTGCAGTTTGACAGCTGTGTTGCCTGGCAGCCACTTTGTCACAGCTCAGGATGTAATTACAAAGAGAGATGTATCTGCACCCAAAAGAATAATGGATCCTTCGTGTGTAGGGTTTACGAAAGGCCCACAGTCTTTGGCTGAGTCTTCACACTCTGCTGCATTGCAAATGATAACATAACTCAGTAAAGCATGTCTTAATGTGACAGACTGGGGTACTAGCAGAAGTAATTTGATTATGTTAACAAAGGATAAAATTGTACCAATGCTTTTTTGTTTTGTTTTTTTTTTAAAGCTAAGCAAGGTCCAAGCAAGGTAAGTGTACCTTGAGAGCAGTATCTAAAGAGGAGTAAATATGCTCTTCAGAATATTTGAAAATAATCGGGTGCTTGATAATATAATTTGGACAAATAGTTATCACAGAGATTGAGTAGGTAGCAGTTAGTCTTTCTATTTCTAGTTTGGATTATCTCAGTTCTTTGGAAGATCGTGATAGGACTTGTCTAGAATTAAATCTGATATTGGTTTGTTGTTGTTGTTGCTGTTGCTGTTAAGTCATAAAAGATGTAGCTTGGTAAGTGAAAATGAATCCCTTACAGGAAAAGGGGAGAGGAGATCAAAACTAGGTCTGGTCAGGAGTATTTGACAAAATAGAGTTTCATTTGAAAAAAAAATAAGAAAAACAAAACCAGTATGTTGTACCCAAAATGTTGTTCTCAAAGTACCTTGATTTCAGTGAACTTTTGCTGAATATGGAGCAGGTCGTTGGGGGAGCTGGCCTCCATCCTCAGCAGGCTTGGTCCCAGATAACTACAGATTTCCAGCCCCTCGCAAACATCAGCAGTAGCACAAAAGGAATTTCAGTTCCATCTGCAGGCACGCTGGAAATTCCAGTTCTCCAGAAATTTTAAACACTTAATTTGGTGGAACATATACCGAAATCAAGGACTTAAGCCCTACAGTGCTTCTATTGGAAGTCTAGGCTTGGGTGTACCTCCTAGAGTAGGGCCCAGAGTTTTTTGTTCTCTCACTTTCGAAAGACTTCATATAAATATAGGAACATGTATGTTTAAATCAATACAGGATGGACTCTGGAGACCTAAGCAAATCTACTGAAGCTTAACAGATGTGGGGTCTGACAGTGTCTGATTTTTTCTTAATGTTTGTTTTTCTTTCAGATAACACAATCAAAAGAAATCCTGTGAAAACAATACAAGCCATTTCATGCCTGTGTGTGCTTAATATCAGTTCTTCATAGATGATTACAAAAAGAATTACACAGAATCAGAGAATTTGTTGCAGAACATAATAAACATTTATTTTGGACTGTAAATATCATGAGTTCCTGGCTCGGTCACAACTAACACTAGATATCACTTTGGTTTTCACTTGCACTAAGTGCAGATAGATGATGCAGGAGAAGAACTGGGACATATAGGAGTGCAGGGGCCAGATGACAGACTGTGATCCTGAGCCAGCTGCTTGCAGCAGGCCTTTTGATATACCTGTTCTGACCTGGCAGGAGAAAGTGAAAAGAAAGCAAACTTTTCCAAAGCAACAACAATCATCATACAACACCACCCATTGTACAACAAGCCATACATTGCTTCCTCTTCCCCGGATGATCGCTCCTGCTGGACTGGAGAAGGAGGCAATGCTTTCCTACCCGTTCAGAGAAAGAGTCAGCTGTGTTCTTCCCATCTCTTCAGAAAGCAAGTGAGCAGGCTGTTCCCCATAACACTCCCTCACCCCTCACACAAGGGCAGGTGACAGCCAAGCACCAAGGCTGCAGGCACACACAGCAGGATGCTGGCACCTCTCCCTGCAACGTGCTCTGTTTTGGAAAGTCTTCTTCCAACTTCAAAACCAAGCTGTTAATCTCTCTGAGAGTTGCTAGGAGTCCCACTTTGGCTGAACAGCTTACTGCAGACTTCTGAGTTTTCAGTTCCCTTTCACCTGGTCGGTGGGATCCCAATTATGTTTTTAATCTTAGTTGTTACTAACTTACTGTGGATATGCCATAAACTTCAAGGAGCAGGTTGAGCTGTAGATGTCTCTGTTCATTTCAGGGGAGTTGGACTAGGTGACCTTTAAGGGTCCCTTCCAACTCAAAAGATTCTGTGATTCCAGTCATCTATACATTTTGTGTGTAAGTCTTTGATTTTGTTTCTCAAATTTTGGCTTATTTGTTTGTGGGCTTTTTTAAGCAACATTTCCAGTTGGCTTAGCACCATGTCATTGCCTAGATCAAATATGTGGTGAATTCAGTTCAGAAGCACTGCTTACAGCATTTCAGAGATGTGAAAGGCCTGCAAATCATAACATAAGCTCAGCTATGGAAAGATCCTAAACTGGAGAAAACAGGGTGTGACTTGAAAGACAACAGAACTGGAGAATAACTCCAATAAAAAGAGGGAAGAGGTGAAAGATAAGGAGATATATGAGTAGTTTAATGATTCGTGTGACTCACAGCTGGAAGGGCTGAGGCTGCTGGTATTTACACAACCTCCAGCTTTCTCCTGACAGCCCATGAATTCCCTCAGCACAGTGTCCAGCCCGCTCTGCAGCACCCCATAGGTCTATATCCCTGTGTCCACTTCAGGCTTCAGAGCCTGATGCATCTTCAGAGGACAGCTTAGTCCATGCCGTGCCAGTCTCTCATGCAGAGAATCAGGCCTCGCTCCCTACTTGTGGTCCTTTGATGGTCAGAAATGAAAGAGCTCCTGAGCACCCTGAGCCTCAGGGCCTGTCACTGCTGCAGCTGAACCCAGAGTCAGTGGACATGGGATGGGGGCAGCTGCAGCAGGGGTGTTTGTCATCCTAAAAAGATATCTTCTTGCATTTCCTTTTATTGTTTGATCCTTTTCAAGGATCATTGGGCCCTGGTGACAGGGGGTACGCTAATATAAACACAGCCCAAAGCATTGTTTGGTATCTAGCAAAACTTGTGGCTCCATACAAAGAAAAGGAGCAGCGTGTTTGCTTTGGTAATTGTGATTGCCCGAGCTAATGAACCTGACTTGGCTCTTCAGTTTGATTTGTCTTTTTAACATACTTGGAAGCAGGGGACCTTATGACCCCTCTGGGAAATTAAAACCCTTAAAGCTCTCGTGTTGGCCTTTTCTGTCAAAGCAATGTCATTGAGCTATTGCTCTTACCGGCCAAAATTAAACTCCAAAGCCAGTAAGATTCTCAGTGGAATTATTCAGTATTTCTTTTCTTTTGTTTGTTTACCTAAACACAAATCTCAAAACAAATCAGTATCTGTTAATTAAAATTAAAAAAAATAAAATAAAATAAAATAGAAGGTAACAGATGAACCCATGAAATCTGGACTTTTTTCTGCAATCTGCAACCAACAGTCAGCTTTGTTTATTCCCAGGCACCAGAGCATATGCATGAGTTTTTTTAAATAACGTCATATGTGAGAAGTTTTGTGTACTTTTACAGGAGAGATTGTGTGATTTTAAAAGACACAGATTGCAATTAGGTGTGAAATTCTCATTGCAAGTCAGTGGAAGACCTCCCCTGAATGACTGATTCTTAATCTGCGTATTTATCTTCTTTTCCTTAGCCATTACATTCCATATTTATATTTAAAATCACGTTTTCTGTTCTAATTCACATTTGTTTTTCTTTTCCATAGCTGTAAGTGTGAGGACGCTTAACTTGATTTTACAGAAATTGGGGTTAGGACACCGTGCTGTCTCTTTGTACACCTGAGACCTCTCTATCAATCTTCAAATGCTGAGGCCTATGTCAAGCACATTTGACAAAGGTATGAAAATCCAAAAAAAAAGCAACCCTCTTACATCCTTAAAAGCATTTTGAAACTAGGCAGTCAGCTAAGAGCAGTGGTTAGTGCCTCTCTGAGGTAAAAAGTGCAGCATCTCATATGAGACATTGGAAAATCTGGATAGGGTCATAAAAGCAGGGCACAAATCCATAGAAAATCAAGCTCCATTGATTCCCCCGGTCACAGAACTGCTACAGAACTGTGATGCATATGTCCTTGTTTCTACGGTATATATTTTCCCACAATATCCATGCAGCTTTCCCATCAACCAGCTACCTTAATGTGACAGTAATGACTTTTTCATGATTATATCATCATCTGCAAAAGGATATTTGCATATGTGCACGTATATTTATAAAAGGGCCCCTCTTGCTTTAAGCACACTGTCAGTATCTCTCACTGCCTTCATGTGAACAGATCTTCACTCCATATAATCTCTTTGATGAAGTAAAAATACAAAAGCACATGCCAAATATTTTGAGTTTGCAGCATTAACCTGGGTCAATGTTGACAAACTGTTCCCAGGGATGGTAACATCACTAAAATATTTTCACTCCAGTTTTTTGAGAGGTTGGAAAAATCAACAAAAGGACATCACGAGACCGGTTGCCAGAAATAATATTGTAGTTTCAAACACATGACCATCTCACATCTTGTGAGTAATGAAATCCTTTAAAACATTTTCTTTAATTTGGTTTGTTTGCATCGTGTTCTGTTTCTTGTTTTCTTTTAAATGTCTTTGCTTTTTCCTGCTGAATAAGAGCACCACAGATGTTGAACAGAGAGAGTGAGGCAGATGACTGGACCAGAAATTCTGATGGGGCTTCAGAAGAATCTCTGCCTGTACAAGGGATGCTGTAGGTTTGCTCAGTGACTTAATAAGCTTCTGTGGCTTTGTTAAAGATAACATATCCTCCTAATGGAGGTAGTTAAGTACAGCCAGGGCAGCACCATCAGAGTTAACAGGGCCATGGATAAGTCCAGATGACTTTTCCATTTACCATTTGGAGGCTTTGCTCCAGTGAATCTGCAGGTCCATGATGGTGTGCAGTAGCTTTGAGGTCACGTGTGTGACAACCAGGAGTCAGAGCCAAGGTAGGAACAGTCCTGGTTTTGCATCTGTCTGCAGCAAAAGGTCAGGAACAGATTGTGTATCCCCACATCTGGCAGTGCTGCTGCACAGGAGCTAGTAGCAATCATCCAGGGGCAACACGACGTCCAGGAGACCAAGCACTCACGAGGTAAGTGTCTGCGGTCTGCTGAGTGGCTTTTGCACGGAGCCACACAAGGGCACTTGGAAGTTTGCATCCAGAGTTCTGCTCTGATGAGCACTCAAATCTCAAACCAATAGCCCTCCTAGGATTCCCCTATAAACTGTTCATCTACCCCTAAGGGATAACATTTCCTTATTAGAAAACATCTTCAAAGGAGACCTTCCGTTATTTTTGCAATGACCCGATCAAGGAAGTAGTAGACAGTAGGGGTGGAGAAAGATGGGTGAGTGATCAGAACAGCTCTCTCATTGCTGAGATATCCAGAGTATCCAGAGAAAAAAAGAAATTGTCCTCCCTACCTCAATCTCCTGCTTTTCAGCCTCTTCAGTTTACAGACACCCTGGACGTATCTGAAAGGCAGTATGAGTCAGAGTTGAAGAAAGGCAAACCAGCTCTAGGACATGAACTGCTTGACCCAGTGGAGAGGGACCATCCACGAAGGTTATGGATGTTTACTTGTACAGAGGAGTGGGTGTCTCTGAGAGCATCAGCTGCAGAGGCTGAAGATGTTTATGCTTTTTGATCTTGCCAGGTGTGCTTCTATGCCAGAACAGTACTAGCTCTGGGGCATGCATGTATTTAGCTGCCTGGAATGTGCAAAGGTCAACAGGGAGCACCCAGAACCATACGACAGGACACCTACAGGCCAGGTCCCTGACAAACCACATCAGCAGTCATACAAAACCAGCGAGAGCAGTAAACACATAGCCTTCTTCTGGATCTATGCACAAGAAAGACATAAGGTGAATTTTCTTTGCCCATGAGAAAAAACTGTTTCTAACTGAAGCCCTGGAAAAAGACCTTTTTTGTGCTCTGACTGTGAAACATTTGCGGTGTTTTCTGAGCCTTGGATACACTGCAATTGTAAACAGTGTTGTATCTGTAACTGTAATGAAATAAAATTATGAAGTCATATAAAGGTTAAGCTATTTCTAACAGTGCACTAAACCAAATTAGTCTAATTGACTAAGTTGATGCTAAACTTATTAACTTAGGGACAAGCAATTCCTGGGCTATCTAATGGTGTATTTAGCTAACCACACAAACAACAGCGTGTATCAAAGCAAATTTAAGACAGACATTCTGCCAGCAAGAGGACTTGGCTAAACCAATACATTTGTAGCTGAGACTAATTTTTGAATTAGAGCTTCAATAATCTTATGGCAGTCTGCCTAGACTGTTGCGGTTAGACAATAGTAATTCTTCCCTTTTCTTCTAGTATTTTCACTCATTTGCAACACAGTTTGTGAAGAATATGACTTGAAAGCTAGCCCAGCAAGGCACATCACAAATAGCACTCAAACCTTTAAGATAATTATTAAGAGAAATAAATTATTTCCCAAACATATATGTAACCTCATCAACACAGTCAGATGTTTACAACCAAACACTTATCTCTATACATTGTCCTCAGCAGAAAAAAAGCAAACAAAAATATGTGATCAGATATTTGATTTTCTGCTTCCCAATTCTTGCAAAACTGTTTTTTGTTTCAGAAAGACTGACTTGCTGTATTGTTAATATATGTAAGTAGCTTTCTGGTAATGACAGAGCAGGAAATTACTCTTACTGGCTTGCAGTAGTTCTGTTTCTTGCATTGTTTTGTTCTTCCAACCTCCTAGAAATGAAGAGAGTAAATAAGTGGTTTGTGTGTCTCCCCATGCTATTTCAAAAGCTGGTACAAGGCACCTTCTGCAGCAACATTTTTAAAAGTGAAAAAAAGAAGAATGTAAGTGGTTAGTACAAGTTGATAAAAATAGGATGAAATACAGTGACTCCTTCTAAGATTATGTTAGGTCTCTATTGCAAACCAAGAAAATCTTCCTATTAGCTTTTATTCATGCTTCCAGTAAGTACTGATTACTCATTAAGTAATTCATGGAAAATGCTATTTTGGCAAGCTAGAATGCTGTCTGAATGTAAAATTACTACAAATAAGTGGATCGTGAAAAATCATAAAACTTGGCCTGTGAGCTCAGACAAAGCTGAGCCAGCTTTGAGAATATCTGAGAACTTCTCACTTTAGCAGAGATCTCCTAAGCACATCAGATCTCATAAAGAAAAAAAAATCATTTCAAAACAGAAAATGAAACAGAACTGTTTGTCATTCACATTGCTCCTATTTACAACTAATGGACAAAATCTTTCAGAGGTTAGTTTCCTGGTGGAAGACATCTACAGCTTCTTACTATACAAGTATTTGGTTCTTTCTTTTGCTCATCTTACTAGGTGACTCGGTGCTGACTTTACACTGACTCTAAACATTTTACAAAAGTACTCTTTCTAAAAGATCTGGAGGCTAAAGTGAACTCAGTGCTTGCTGTCAGTGCTACAGCCACAGCAGCACAGTGCAGATGCAACGACTGTAGAGGCTAAAGGGTCTGGTGGTGGCTGGTATCATCCTTTTTCTTCCGTGAGGCTTTTGTGATTGTACTGGATATGTCTTCACTTCCTAAGTGTAAGAGGTTATGTCTCCATCCATTTATTCCCAATTCTATAAGACACAGCTCAGTGTGTTATACAGTCAGGAACAGCCTCCCTCACCACTTTTTATTTTTATTTTTTTTAATTGTGGATTATGTCTATCCTGGATCTGTTCAGTTAATTATGGCAAAAGAGTAGCACTAAGCACCATTCAGCACGAGGCAATCATTCAGAGCTACTTCACCATCCAAAGCATCCAGAGATGTAAGCACCAGAGGCTTACATCTTGAGCAGGAAATCATTAATTCAACTCCGGAGATAAACATTACAGGTGAGGGTCTCAGGAGAAATCTTCCTATCAACACTACTGGGAGAAGGAAGAAGGAAGGTTTTTAAAGGGGGGTATGGTATCTTCACGACACAATGAGGTCACATAACCACAGAGAGCTCCTCTGATCCACAGTGAGCACCTGCAGTCCAATATCTGATTTTCAGAGATCTCCCACTTCCCTCATATTGATTTTCCATCTTAAGATTTAGTTTATCTACAGCGTATCTGCATGCGAAGTGATTTGCCAGGCTCCCTTTACTGTCAACGAAGAGAGACAGGTGTTTGTAGTTTGGATGAAGTACATCTTACAAATAATTTTTCTCCACTCATTATAGAGCAAACCAGGGCAAGCAACTTAAACCTAGACAGCTGTGCTGCAGACACTCCAGGTTTTCATTCACACTTCTGCAAACGGGCATAAAAAGTAACTAAGGTAGGCAGGAACACTTTAACTCTGGCAATACAGATTGACCATGTGCAGTGCACAGAAATCAAGAAATGGGCATTACAGGCTGTTCCACAGTCATTCTGTTCCTCCCTGAAACTGCACAAATGTGTAAAGAGCATAACCCAATTGTATTGCTCTTTCATTTTATTGTTTCTTTTCTTTACCAAGTCCCAAATTCCCCACCACTGAGTGTTCCATTATACAAATCCATAGGCAAATACATTTATTATTTCCAACAAGGACCATATTGATTTCATATAAATTGCACATGAACTGCATATCAACTGTCTATGCAAAATAAAGCATTGGAAAAGCCAGAGCAAGCAAACCTCTCAGGTTAAAATAAGTTATGCACAACCTACTTGTTCATCATCTTGAATAACAATTACATGCCTTAATTAAATAAACAGGCTTTATCTTTTATTACATCGCAAGAAAATGATACATGTCTACCTGTAAAACTATTTTGTAGGATCCACATGACAGGCTCAGACCTGAATACCCCTGTCCTACCTAAGTTACAGGAAAACAGTAATTTTCAGGAAAGCCATATATAAGTGGGTCATGTGATGTTTAACCCATTCCCTGGTGGCTGTATTCCTGTGGATGAGCAAACAGCCTGCAGTCTGAGGATGCTGCCCTGACTTGCTGCATTGGCCACACAGCAGGGAGCAGAGGAAGGGGGGGACAAGTCACGCATTTGCATGCTGCTGCAGACTCCAGAGTATATGAAAGAAGTCGGCAAGCAAATTCACAGTGAACTAATTCTGACATTTCATCCAGTTTAGATAATACTGTGGCGAGACTGCTGAAGTAAAGCCACTAAGTGCTTTCCTCTTTCTTCTTTAGGACGGTTACAGATCATCTGTGGCCAGTGTAACTTGTCAGATCCCACTTGCCAATGTAATCAACATTACAGCATCACAACCACAATACCTACAGACCATCATTTCATTAGGACATTCAGCCTAAGTCCAGAGCCTCTGTCTTTACCACTAAGGCTTCAACAGGCACCAAGGTTTGCTAAAATGCACACCCTCTTTCTCAGTCTCTATGGGACATTACCAGGAACACCACTGACAGCCAGCACACTGACTATCATAAGACTCTGTCTTCCTACCAGCTACATACGCCTCCATAGCCTTCTGGCACTGCACGTGTTTCCCTGTAAGAGGCTTGCAACGTGAGTGCCAAATGGCTGAAAATAAAAGCTGAAGCTGTCCTATCCTCCCATGAAACCTTTCTGCCCACCTCTCACCACTGATGCTGCCAAATCTCTCCTCAAGCCTCCCCGTGATTCACAGATGGTTTAATCAGTTCTGAACAGTTAGATCATGAGATTGAATGAGCATTTGAAATGCAAGGCACTGTTACAAAGGGTACCAAGCATTCCCAGCAACCCAGTAAGACTCCAAAGGCCTGGTACTTTCAATCAGCATCAAGTTTTAATTGCTCAGGAGAGGGCATGAGCCAAAAACAGTGAATACGACAACTGCTTTTCCCCTGCCATGACAAGCAGGTGTCACTTGACCAAAATAGCCGAGCTGGAAACGATATGAAAAAACTCTTCTTCAAAGGCCTGATTTGGCATGCAAAATGTCCGGTGTCTGGGTAATGGCCTGCTATTGGCTGTGGCCAACTGATCTCCACTTTGTTTCTGAGCTCAAAGAGAAAATAATAAAAGATCAAGTGTAGCTTTTTATAACTGAAGCTTTCTGGCTGTATTTAGAGTCATAATATGGACGTGAAACCATTTTTGTAGATGTAAAATGTCCACTAGTCAGTAGATAGACAGTACTTTCTCACACTCCTGGGACTGCAATTGATGTCTCAGATACTCAGCCTCTTTCCCTGAGAGAGAAAGACCTGGTCCAGGGTGACAGTCTGAAATACTCTGATCTCCCTCAGGAGCAGTACTGTCACGATTAATGACAGAAATTTGCACCTTTATCACAAACGAAGCCACCAATACTTGTACGAGATCAGTTCACAAACGAATGACTCGTGAAAACTACATGCAGTGAGGCAGAGATGACAGGGGAATGCATTTAGAGAGACTGCAGTGGTTGTAGCTGGAGGTGCACATACACATGGTCAGTGCAAACCTGCTACTTGGAATGTCTCTTGTGTTACCGTGCTGAAACCAAGGTCTGACATAATATCATCTAACAGTCATCCTGCTGGCTAGGGAACTCGTCCCTGGTAGACGATAATTGATTTTAGTAAGTCATGCCTTGATCATTTGTTGTCTGATTATAGTGTGCAGCATGTCTTGGCAGGAAACTGCAATTACTGTAGCATACTGCTGGTTATCTTCTCAGAAACACAGACGTGCCAAACCTTCCTACCACAAGCTGCTCTTCTGTACACAGCTCTCCCCTCTGGAAGAACACACACTGAAAGCACAACACAGACCTGTTTTTCTCAGCATTTTACAAGTGCAGTGCAGTTGCCCCATCAGAGCCCCATGTAGGTAGGGAGCCGTATGTATTTGTGAACATCCACACTCAGCTGAAAGACTGCAAGCACTGACAAATAGAAATTACTTTTGAAATTGATTCAGTTAATTATGCTCGCAGTTAAAACTTTACTCTTTAGAATGATATTTATGACAAGTGTTTTAGTCACCCAATTAAACTGTGATTCAGAATACACAAGCTTGGGAGCCCAAGTTTCCCGCATGTCCAAAGGAAAAGACACAAATACAAGCACATGGCTCGGAAAACCTGAAAAGACACATAGAATCAGACAGACAGTGTGAATGTCTGCCTTGGCCTTTATTAGGTTAAGATAACCTAAAGCCATGCTCTAGTTCAGGTTTATCGCCTTCACATACTTACTTTTGATATAGCAGAGAAACATTAAGGCAGAGCAAACCTGCTTGTGAATGTATTGAGGATCCTAAGGCTGCAACGTGCAATCAGTAGCGCAGCTTGAAGTTCAGCCCACGCTTCTGCACTTTACAAGCTTGAGATAGGCTTAAGTATGCACTTACGTCCTGCTCAACAGGGCCTGTAGGAACAGATCTCAGCTGTTTTAACAATGGTTTTGACTCTGGCACACATCCATGTGAGGAATTCCAGCTTCTCAGATTTCCTCAGAATATTCCTCATTTCCTGGAACATTTGGAAGGGTCACAAAATATTTTCCATTTCTCTGCCAACCTGTCTTACAGGGCGAAGAGTTCAGGTGGCTTTGTTTGATTCCAGCATTTCTCTCAGTCAGACGCATGGCATTTAAAGCCAGCCAACCAATCAACCAACCAAAAAAAACCTCTATCATTTATTTTCTGTCTACTGCCCAGTGACAAAAGTTAGTGCTACAAAATATCTGCTTCATGTTCACCCTTTACTGACTTCAGTGTCTACTCTTTCAGCCACTCTTCCAGCTGTTTTCCATCATACCCAATGCTGTCCAACTTTGGGGCAGCCCTAGAGGCTGCTCTCCAGAGGCAGAAAGCTGTTGTTTTCTCTTTGTAGCACAGCACTGGATCATGATGGTGTGAACAGGCAGACCAGGAGGCATCCGAAAGCTGCTGAGATTCCTACTTTATTCCTACTGCAATGGCTCTGTCCTCCCTTCCCCTACTTTTGTAATTACCCTGTTTTATTCCAGCACAAGCTTCAGCATAACAAGCTACAGACTGGACAGACTGATATCAGAGGCTTGGTTTTACTTTGTACCAAAGACAGCACAACTCTTTCAGTTTTACATCCCACTGACAAAATTAGGAGCAGAACAGTGTGGAGCTGCTTTGCCTTTCTGAGTGTCTGAGCATGCACTCAGCTCCCAGGTGGTGTGAAACACAATCATCACCTTTTGATGATGATGTTTTCTTTCTGAAAAATTTACTTCTACATCCTCATTTTCCAAAAAGAAGTTCATATTCTTCTCCTCTTACCTGCTCCACTGATTATAGGATCAGTAGGAAAACACCAGACCAATCAGCACAGTGTGCCTGCTGCAGTTTTCACACTCATCCATGCAAAAGTCTTTGGTCAATACTGGAAAGTTTTCTAACCCATTCGCATACACTTCACATGCAGTTGTTTTTTCCCCCTCACCTGAAGCTTTATAAGTGAATTGCCAACAAAAATCTGATTTCCCTTATGAATCTTTTAAGCAACTGAGCCAGAAAATATTTTGTATCCAAGTCTTGACGAGGAAAAGAGTTAAAACTTAAGCCTCATTGACAGGCATTTAGAAAAGCATGCCATACTACAATATCACCTTTCCTTTGCTTGTAAGGCTGAAGCTTCTGCAAAAAATGGGTAATGTACACGTTCACAATGCACAGATGCACTCACAGAACTTATGTACATGGAAGTGTGTTAAATTTTATTCACTCTCACTTGGCTCTTCTTGGCATGTTTGTTTATGTGAGCTTACTCTGTGTAACTCTATATATGTTTGCAGTGCCATCACAGATCTTTCTCAGCGATGCCTCTAAATTGTTCAGGAGACTATCCATTACTGCCCCTTTGAAGTGTCTACAGAATATTTAAAGACACTACCTTTTATACATGCATTAAGCTGGATCATGTTATTGTGTCCAATTAACCTTCCATCATAAGCAACTTTTTTTAACAGACTCTCCATTTCAGAACATTACACAAAATAGTAAGAAGAGAGGTACTAAGTTAAAAACAGTTGAACTCCCATGGCACAGGCAGCCCATCAGCTGAATCACAATAATTGACCACGAGCATGTTCTTAGCATGCCCCAATTGCAGGGTAAAGTGTGTTAGTTTAAACCACCATGAAGGTGCCCGCAATCTCCAATAGTCAATAGGCTGCAATGTGGCTATTGCAGTACTCACCACATCTCAGGGCAGCCTTACCTGTTCCATAGGTGTAACTTGGAACCTTCCACAAGTACATGCCAGGCCATAAAGAGACACTGTTCAAAACTGAAATTAAGCAAAAGAGAAAGAGCAGGAATCAAGAACTGCTTCTCAGTGTTACTTCAAGCAACAGGGTGTGACATATCTCTGCCACCACCCTGGGCTGGTCCAAATGGTGAAATTTCATCCTGTCATGGATCGTGAGTCTTAGGAGCATGTAGTCCACCTCAGATCTCAGCACATTCCTAGAATTTTAATGCAGCCTGAAACAGGAAATTAACATTTCAGAAGATCTCAATGAAACACTATTTTTCACTTTTTGCTTTTACAGTGTAAAATTATTTCATGTTGGCTGCAGATACTGTTTATCAAACAGACAGGTTATGATTTTATATTACAGTAATGCTGCTACTATTGTTTTTCCTAGCCTTCATTATTATAAACCTAAACAATATTTATTTATTCATTTAGCGAACAGATTTATTTTACACTAATGAGAAAAGCTATCCAATTTTGATGAAACAAGCAGTCAGGTGGTGGTTTTCAACCTAGTCAAAAGCAGCAAAATCAAAAGGATCCTATGAAAAAATCTGATTTGAAAAAAGGATGTACTGCAGCAGGGGAAATGTCTCCTTCCTTAGCCAAACAGTGAAGCTATATATAGTGAGCAGTAACAGTGTTTATAGCAGTTAATAGCTACAAACACACATACAACAATACAGGTCTTATCCCTGCAGGAATCCACAGTGGTGTACTTTTACTGGTCTTGGCTTCAGTTCCTTCTCTTTAGGTCTTATTCTTTCTCACACTCCACTTCCTCAGCGTTGTTCTGCAACCCAAAGGAGATTTAAACAAAAAAAAAAAAATAAACTTCCATTACTCTTTAAAAAACAGCTATTTTCCAAGGAGACTCAAAATTCTGAATAATCAGAATTTGATCATTACTCAGAGAGCTGGTTACCACCTGCAAGTCCTGAATATTCCGCTCCAAGTTATCTCCATCACAGAGGAAAAGAGCAGTAGTAGAATTTACTCATAGTTCTGAATTTGCAGAAACGAAAGGGAAATCTCACCTCTGACAATGATGAAAACATCAGACCGTGCTGACTGAAAAAAAAAACAAACAAGTACAACGGATGTTTGAACACTCTGTGCATATGTGGAAATTGTTCAGATTGAGTTTTGACATGGATTCCCACAATATCCTTGTATCCAAACTGAGAAGTTACAAGCTGGCAAGGTAGAATACAAATGATGGATGTGAAGCTGGACCATTGGGTTCAAAAGACAGCAGTCAACAGCCAGTCTAACTGGCATCTGGTTATGAATAGCAATATGAATGCTGGCATCATTAAGCATCTTCATCAGCAGTCTGGATGGTGGGATGAAGCACATCCAAAAAGCACACAGATCAAAGCAATATTGTTAACACATTGAAGGAAACATTTTTTCTTCTTGGTGCTTGTGATGCCACTATACACGCTTTAACATCCCCCAGTACAGGAATGAGCTCAAAAACTGAAGGGAATTCAAAGGAAAGACACTGAGGCGGTTGGGGATTGGAGTACTTGCTCAACAAGGAGAGGGAGCTGGGCTCATTCAGCCCAGAGGTAATCTGGCTTCATGTAGATCTAACAGCAATCTGCCAGGGTCTCTGGGGGATTATATAGAAAATGAGGTAACTTCTTTTCAGAGGTGCACAGTGAAGGGACAAGAGCAACAGGCATGAGCTTTGGTGAGGGAAATTTTGACTCAATGAAAGAAAAACAACTGCACTGTAAAGATGGTTAAGCAATGGATAAGGTTGTACAGGAAAAAATAAAAAGCTATCTCCATAGAGACATTCAGAATTAGAGAATGCTGTAAACAACCTGATGTAACTTTGAAGCTAGCCCTGTTCTGAGCAGGAGATCAGACCAGGAAACTTTCAGAAGTCCCTTTCAACATCTCCGTGACTCTTCATTTATAAAGTAAAACTAAATTCTACTCTGACATGCTTCACATGAATGTATAAAGGAAGGAAAATGAAAGCCTTAAGATGTAACCTTTTAATTCATACAATCAAGTTAAATGAAATCATTTATGATTTAATGTAGAAGTATTACACAAGTCTTTAATCATGCAAATCTCAACTGTGCTTTCCTTCTATACAGTTCATAAGCTATGCTTATCAACATGGTATCTGATCAGATCCTCGTAGTGCTGCTCTGAGCAGCATAACATCTGGTGTGTAGTTTGTTTCATGGTTACTGGCATTCTCTTCTATCTGCTTAGATCTTGACTCCTTTTGTTAGGGACATTCACATAAACAGGATGTTTCTCTTTCTGCCTGTACTGATATCACATTGATGTGAGTTCTCCTGCAATAGCCATTTTTAGCAAGGTAACATTAAAGGCTGTGATTACCAGCAAACAAAATCAAACCTGCATTCAAAATGCCAAAATAAAATGGAATCTTGTCCAGCTCCTGTGAAAGAAACTGCTCTCTGTCTCCACTTTGTCTGATAGCAGCAAATGTAATTTGCACAGCTGTTCTTCAGGGACTTATACAAAGGCTTCAGGCTCTGGGAAGACCTAACCTTTGTTTTTTTCTAGTTTGATTTTATCTCATTTTTATAAGGTCATAAATCAAGGCTAGAGAGAGGGAAAATATATTTGGGCTTTTGAATGCAAAATGAGTAAGAAAAAAAGCTGTCATTTAAAGTGAATTCCTTCTCTCCCCCTCTCCTTTTTCCTCCCAAGTGCAAGCTCCCTGCTGTACAAATCAAAAGTACGCACTGAGATGGTTCCTAAATCTTTTATGAAATGGGCCCTTCACTTGCACTTCAATGGAGCTTGCTGTGCATTAAAATTTCTTTTAATGGCAGAAGGAAATAATTCTACAATTACAGTTCTGTGCTTCCTGCCACACCTGGTATTTGGGCTGAATGTGGGACAGATGAATTATAGAAGTTATGGAAGGTTAAAAGAAATTGTTTTAGTGCCCTTTCTGCTATTTTCTTATGGACTATGAGACCTGGAGGTCTCTAGTCATGGTGGGAAGTGACCCAGCAAGTGTGGCCAAGGTCAGCATTGTCAGGTTGCTCAGGGGCCCAGCTGTGTGCGAAAACTCCCCCAGAGAGTGAGCACAAGTGCCCCTGGGAAGGCATGACCATCATCCTTGGATGAGTATCTCCTAGAGTGCCCTCAATCCACTGGTGTGCTCTCATGGCTCGAGGACATGCGGGGAATTTGACATGAGGTACCCTGTGGACATGCATCAATTTCCCCAGCCATGGACAAGCAGATTCTCTGACATCACGTATGTTCTTTCCTGTTACTCAGCCCTCTTGCCATCTGCCACCTGCACAAAAGCTCCCCACTAACCACAAGGCAGAGGACGTACAAGCACTACTCTGTTTCCCCAAATCCTCCCTCTTGCACAATATCCTCTACCCCATAGGAGACACCCCTGCAGTTCCTTGCCCTTGTGCAGACAACTGAGGGCTGAAATAATTGATTCATTCTTTTCTTAAGTTGTTGACATTCATACAGACCAGGCAAGACTAACTCAGATCAATGCAGCTCACAAGGGTACGTGCTCTCAAACGTACTCAGCACCAGTCTTCAAAGCAACCCCCTCAAGCCCAAAAACAACTAAAAAGAAGGCTTCAAAGGAGCTGTCTACCCCCTCCACAACATAATGTCCCATGCTCACTATAAACAATGGTAAGAGAAAAATCTGCCCTAACAAGATTCAAGGAAGACCTTGAAGTAAACCTCAGATGGATTCCCTAGGAAGAGCAGTTTCTTTTACCATGGAAGAGAGATTTTTTTTCTTAATAGTAGGCATGTTTAATAATATACAAGCTGTAGTACCATCATCCAAATATTTGTTTTTATCCATGTGCAGGCAAATCTGACGCTGTTCAAAAGTCAGCTCTTGTTTTCCTGTACACTTCCAGTGTGAAATCTTTCCTTACAGGTTTTTCAGTTTTATAAATACATATACTACCTCAAACTGCCTTCTACTTGCAGTTCAGGTACAAACTCCAATTACAAATTGTGGGTAGGGTAGAGAAAAACCCTAATTTCCTTACACTCTAACCCATGATAGTTTAGTGTTTTGGTTATTGCTTTGTTTTTATTTGGCATCAGATATGAGATATAAATTGAGCTTATAGTAATTCTTCATCATTGCTTTTTGCATCTATCTGCCAGTAAGTTTATTAAAACCTGAAAAATTAATACCACCCTTCTTTTCATGTATGTTGCTTTCCTCTTGCAGTGCCTTCAGTCTAAATCAGAAGTCATTGTATTTAATCAGTTTTTTAACTACAAGTTTAGGAAAAGAGAACTAGATGTACGAACAATGATAAAAGCATTTTCAATATCATGTTACAGTTTGCTACATTTCTTCCTGTGCTGCGTTGGTACACTATGTATCCTATTTTATTTCAGCCTGTTTCTCTGAGTCCAGAAGCAATTGGTGCATTATATCAGGACTAGATGTTCTTGTGAAGACTTGCACATAAGTACACAGCTAAGAACAAAGTTCATTCATGCTTTCTAGGTGCTCCTGAAATGAAGTATTAGTTTTGCTACTGATAGTATCAGGAGTTTTGTAATGCCAGAAAAGATGTTTTCCTTCTCAGTCTATATTGTTTGGAATACTATAACAAGAAAAGCCCTTGGGAATGGCACTGAGTATCTTGAATTACATCTGTTTTAATCTTGTTACCTGGTCACTGCCAAATCACTGAAATCTCACTTCCTTCTCTGAAAAATAACAAAGAACCTCCACACCATTTTTGGAGGCTTCATGCCACAACCATTCTTATTTTCTCATGCTGATTTACCCCAGACTCTGTCTGCACAGCCGAGTAGTGACTGCTGTACATACAAACCAAAAGATGAATAGCTCTCCCACGTATCTTTGGATTTCCTTATCTATCAGATTAAGGGCTCACTATCTGGAATGTCTTTTCCTATACCCTTGTTCAGTAAAATACTTTTCTGTTCTAATTCCAAGACAACAAAATGTATCTTCTAATCTGTAATGACTGGCAGATGGGCATTACAAAGTACCTACCATTCCAAGTGATGTTTTTTGATGCTTCTTTGATTCCATTCTCTTTTTAATGTTAGAAGACTCAAGCTTGCTAAGTGGGCTTTCTTAGTCAGAAATCACATTCTGTTGTCTCTGCAATCATTGTCTGTTCTCATCTTCACATAATTGCTGCTTTATTAAGTACAGTATTTAGAAAATTTCTCCCAAAATCCTTACACTGACTGCTTCTTAAAAGTTAAACGCTAACAGAACAACTTCTCTTCCATCACTAGAGGAATATCAAGTAGAAGGGCTGTTTTTCTGTTTTACATTTTTTTAACCTTCTCCCCGCAAAATTGTATCTGATAGACACCATAGTGATGTGGGTGATGTAAGAGCTAAAGAAGAATTAGAACAGCACAGTATGGAATAGCATGTTGCTCATCTTAGTGAGGGCAGGCAAGAGATAGTGGGAAGGCCTCATGAAAGAGGAAGAGAAGGAAGAGAATCTGGGGGATCTATTCCTTACCTGGTCTTGCAAATTCCTGCTGCTGGTGCCATACTCTTCAAATCAGAACCCATAGCTTCACGTGCAACAGAATCATGTTGGAAGAGAACAGAAAAGCTGAGCTGATACTGTGTCAAGTAAATCACAGGAGAAGATTCACATATTCAAAACTATTGTTTTACCTCACACAGGGAAATGAATAGTGCAGCGCTGGCATTCATAGACTTATGCTGATGTTCTGCTAGCTCAGTTTTAATTACAGGCAGACAAGTCAGGAGCACGCACAAAAATTAAAATCTTCATTGCAGTGATTGGAGTGCAGCAATCACTAACAAGAGACACCGTTACTGGAAAGACAATACTTTTCCAAAGATGCAGGAGCCAAGAACCCAACAACATATCTCACAACGAGAATATGGGCACAGAGGAACTTGGATATTTCTTCCACACAACTCAGGACAAACTCCATTCCAGAAAGAAGGTGTTTGAGAAAGAGGTGAGGTAGCTGAAATCTGACAGCCCACAGAACCAAGCCACATAGTTCGCTGACAAGAACTGACATTTGTTGCCTTGTATTGACTCACAAAACAGCCCTATCATTGTGTATGCACTGCTTTACTATCTCACTCTGTGCACATTTTTCAGTACGTACTACAGCTTTTGGCTAATGAAATCCTGGCAAACACAGATGTAATTCTTCTGAAACGTAGAACTTTATCCATTGAAAATATTTCCCTTGACATCTATATGGCTCTGCAAGGAGGGAGTGGGTAGAGGTAACGCCACAGCTTAACAGAACATTATTAAGATGATAAAAATATATTTTACAGGTGTATTGTGATGTACATTTAATAAAGAACATGGTTAGATTTCTTTGACAGAAGAAATGCAGTAGCATCAAAAGAAAATCTCCTTCCACCATGCTGTGGTCGCTGAAAATAAATAACCCCTCTCACTTGCAGCATTTGACATACTGCCACTCTTGAAGAGTTATGTTATCCCCAGTGCTGTATTTTTAAAATATTTTTTCAAAATTCCATTGCCATCACACTGTCAATGTTCACAGTTCATAGACGCACAGAACTGTGGAGGTTGGGCTGAACTTCAGGAGGCCCCTAGACAACGTCCTGCTGAGGTTTCTCGTACTTTTGCCCCGTCAGATCCTGAAAACTTTCAAAGGCACAGATTCCACTGCAACTCACATCTTCAGCTATAAATGTCTTCAGTTTTCCTCTTTTAAAAAAATAAATAAATAAATAAATAAATTACTCAAAGAAAATCTTTCACATTCTAGGCAGCACAAAACATTTTTCTCCTGATTTACTGACATGGTTTCAATAGACCTGACAAGTGACAACCAGTCCGGAGGAAATTCCAGCAGCAGTTACATAAATGTCTGAAAACAGGCATGTTTAGAGAGGGAATGTTGATGCTGAGACATGGTTGTGTTGCTACAGGCATTGCTAGGCATCAGCTAGCCAGCACAACAGTCATAACTCTTCTCTGATCAACTCCAGGTCAGTTCTATTTGGATGACACGTACATTTAATTATCTTCATGTCAAAGAAAAGGGAGAATTAATTACGCCTAAAACCACAGTTTTAATTTTAAACCGATTTATACACTGTAGTTTTCCCTATTCAAAATATAACTTCCAAAAAGCTTAGTATCAAATATGTTTTCGTATCAGGCAGTGCAATCCCTTCCTCCTTCTGTTGTGAAGGAACAGATCGTTCAAGACAAGAGGCTAGGCTGTGCTAAAGGCAGCTACAATTACAGCCAGTTCCCAAAATAGATGTCAAAAACTCAGCAGGCTCCTCTTCCCTCCATGGCTACCCACACTGTGGGAACTGTTCCATCAGCTCATTACACAGCACTTCTCCCACCTCCCCAGGCCCACAGAGGAGACTATGCCTTCTGCTCCCACATTCCCTAGTTTAACATCAGAATTTAGCCTTGGAGAGCATCTGCAAAATCAGGTAGTTAATTTGCATAGAAATAAGAAATAACATTGGCTGCTTTTTTATTTCCAGGCCGTTGCACGCTGAGGAGAAACTCAGGTCTACATAGGGAAGCAGTTTTTGAACCACTGGTGTGTGAGCAAGGATGTAATAGAATTGAGATTTCCACCTTCAGCAGATGGCAGCTGAAAAACTCCTGCATTCATCCAGTCCAGCAATAAACAGAGGCTCTCCTCATCCTTCAGGGGACACAGTTTGTGTTGACATAGTCCTCCACAAACGTACTCCCTCTCTCCACTTCCAGTAGCTCGGCAGGGTTTAAACCATGTCCCATGTACATAGAATCAGAGTCATCTAGGCCAGAAAAGACCTTCAGAATTATCAAGTCCAGCCATCACCTAAACTACCAAATCCCTTCACTAAACCACATCCTTTATTTCCACATCCATGTCTTAAATATCTCCAGAGAAGAGGATTCTAACGCTTCCTGGGCAGACCAGTCAAGTACTTGACAGCCCTCTTTGTGAAGATATTCTTCCTAATGTCCAACCTAAACCTCATCTGGCACAACTTGAAACCATTTCCTCACACTTTGCCATCTGATGAAAGACACCAGCACTCTCCTTTTCCTATGTAATCAAGACCCTACAACTTCTACAAATGTTTCTCAGTAATATTAAGCATCTTCAGTGTGAAACACCACACAGACTACTGCAGTTGAGCTTTCAACTGTGGTCTCAAGTTATAGCTTTATGCCTGCTCCTAAGCAGTCATCTGGTTGGCAAAAACAGGCATACATGCAGTCAGCCAGATAGCAGAACTTGTGGAAGAGCTTTCTCCTTTGCACCACCTCCAAGCCTTTTGCTAGCAACACGTTGCTTGCTCCAAGGAGAGAGCTGGGAGCACATGCTGGCCTCTCAGGCTGAAGAAAGCATGTCCTATTGGTGCTAAAGCCCAGCAAACCCATCTGCACCAACAGCTTATTGCCAGGGGATGAGCCCAATTCCCATTGTGCTGGGAGAAAGTCCTTCTCTCTCCTTTATCCATTTCAGGATGTTTTTAGAGCACCAATCCCAAGGCCACCCACACCCCGGCTTTCTCTTCCAGCTCTCTACAAAACCACAGTTGTGAAGTAATCAGGACAGTTCAGCAATCAGCACCTTGTTATAATCTTTTCTCTTTGATAGCTGGTGGGGAATAAATCACTGAGTGGAGCTCGCTATAGATATGCTACATAAGCAGAGATAGTATCTCTAAAAAAAAAAGATAGGAAGTACAGAATAATCAGGGATTCTGCAGCTAGCAGACAAAGGCATTTTCTCTGCCATAGAAAATGCCATATTTTCCTGAGTATTTCCCATGCAATTTTACCTTCATTCAAATGTAAATATAGAGTCCGTAACACAAGAGTTCTCTAGGGGTTCTGTGAATTTTCAACATGACTAAACAGAGGTTTAAACAAAATTGGAAGCAAAATATAAGCTTTCTGGTTCCCAGTGTATACAGCCTTACATTTGAGTCAGACAAGATGAAGGAGAGAGTAACATGAGTAGGAGAAAGGCCATATAGAGGTTCATCTTTTAATGTAATCTAAATGGAAAATCTGGTATAGAGATTGAAATAGCAAAAGAGCAACCTCAAAGCACTTATTGATAACAATAGGTGTAGCTTAGAAGAAGGTTCTTATGCTCCAAATATTTTTGCTGATGAATGAATGCCTTCAGGCATTTGTTTTGACTTTCTCCATCACTACTTCAGAGAAGCCTCAATAGACATCTGATCAAACCACAGAGAATCTGCATCAGTGTTTAGGAAAATACCGAATATTTTTTCTGATGTCTGAAGATGAGCATTAACAACTCCTCTCCAGTTGCAGCCAGCACCTATTGGAGCTTGACACAGACATGCTCACATTTAAATTCCAATTCAGTAGGGTCAGAAATCTGTCAGAAGAGCTCTCTGTTCAAAGTACGCTACCTATTGCTGCTCGTTTTTGGAGCATGCCTTGATTTTAAAAAGCTAATAAATGTATTCTTACTTCAATTTTTAACTGCTTCACTCTGCAATTTATTTCATCATTCCCCTAAAAGGGCTGATGAGAGTGACAGCTCATTATTATTTTTTATCATCCTTTTAGCGATAATAGCATTAGAATTCATCACCTTGAGAAGACACAGGGCTATTCAAGATACAGGAACTTATGTTTAAGGTTATAATTTTTCTTTGAAGCCCAATGTCCTGAGACTTCAAAAAGAATTTTCCTCTGCAGTAAGGAAGGATTGGTATAGAGGAAGAAAAAAGATAGCTGTGGTGTTGCAAGTTAAGGTATCCAATCTCACAGTATAAAAATTGCTTGGAATCTGTGCTTGAATTTATCTAAGTATTTAGATACCAGACCTTCTACTCTCCAAAGTTTAGTAACTGCAATTTGCAAATGACTACAGATGAGTCTTAAATCACCAACTGTATTTCTTCATACTTACTGTCATTGTACTTTGTGGCACGCTGCTAGAGACAGGCCAATTGAGATGTTACAAATGAATTTGATAAGACTTTCTGCTCCCTGGGCTCTCTGCTCTTATTCCCATCAGCTGACTAATGAACAAGCAGGACAACCTCAAATCAGCCTCCAATTAGCCTAGTTAATTAGTTCCGGTAAAATACAACACAAACCTGTTCACTGCTGTAGCGAAAAAGAAAAAAAGGTAATTTTGTTCCCATCTCCTTGTTCCCCCAGTTCAAACTAAGATCATCTCTTGGTGTTTGCACACCCTGTAGCCTGCCAACATTCACACCCCCAGGGAAGTTTAACAGAATCAAGGGAATGGGGAGATCCATAGGCATGAAATAGGCAGCAAGCATCCAAAGGGATGATTCTCCTTTACATCTAAAGCACATACACGTGCCTGTAGCTCACCTATTAGCTCTTTGATTCTAATTCCTTTGGATGTAGAATCTATTGTTCTTTCCAAACCAAGCCTTTCTTTTCTTTTTTCTACATTAAAAGTAGATTGAAAGTTCCAAAAAATTGAATGTTTTAAGTCTAGCTTTCATTCATTTCTTAGTAGTCAAGGTGGATGGACCTGGGACTATCCCAGGACTTAGTCACATCCCAAACTGCACCCAAAGACCCTGAGTGGCACCTGGGCAGAGCACCAGCAGGAACAGCAAAGGCTGTATGTAGAGGAGGCAGAAAAGGCAGCTGGTACTAGTCCATGGAAGAGGAGCCGTGGGAGGAAGCCTGGGAGAAGTATTGTTCAGGTCAGACCAGATGTGACAGGCTGGTAAGTGGATGCAGACAAGTGTCAGGCAGGAGGTTGCCTGGTCGTTTGCAGATAGCGATGACGCCTTCAGAAATGCTGGGGAAGTTCCCAGAACATGAGCTTGCTCCCAACTGCTCTCGCATCCTTTGTGCTCTATGCTGCAGCCCAGTGAGGTCATTCCCCCTTCCTCCTTCCTCTCTCCTTTTGTGATGAAGTGACATCTTTGGCTCCAAACCGGATGAGGGCAGAGCAGGCAGGAGTTCACTTCCTTCCCAAGGCAGGTCAGCTCCCTGTCACGGAGTGCAAGACTGGGGGCTGCCTTAAGACTTTTCAAGGCCTTTGGCATAGAGATGAGGAAGGACCCGCAGCTCTCACAGTGGAGCAGCTACTATGTTTCTGCTAAGCAGTTTAGGCAATTTTCATGCCCACAATGCAACCCTGCAAAAAAGAGAAGGGTGTGCTCATCAGGGAAACACTGCCCTCTGGTCCGTGGCTGTGGTTTGAAGGGGCAGGAGGCACAGCTCTCCAGTACACAGAAACGAAGCAGTGTCTTTCAAATATTCATGTAGAAATCTCATTCCTAACACACCTTAAGCAAGAAGCATTTATATCAGAATAAATGGCAGCTAGTTGGACTAGCAGGTATGGAGGTTAGGCCAGCAGAAATGGGTAAGTGGCTTTAGGCATGTCCAACCTACACCTCGCAGGCTGCACGCAGCCTGGCACACCCAGTAATGCTGCCTGCCCTGCACCAATGTGGCAGTGGCTCTTTCCCACCAAGCAGCCCAGCCCCAGACACAAAACCAGCGCACAGAAGAGCTATACTAACTCTGTTTTGAAGTAAAATGGGGAATTGCATACAGTGGAGGTATAGGAGCCCTAGTATGAATGTATTTGATCTGTGGATTCACTCCTACCTCACACACACCCTAAACTGGACACATCTTTCCCTCTTTGCCTCTACTTTTTTACTGCCTTGAAAGCATATAACAGACCATCTTGGGGAACTTGGCAATGGAGCAGTTAAAAGCCAAATGTATGATACAGTAAGCAAAACATTCTGGTGCACATGACTGTTAACTGACATTTAGTCAGCAAAAATTCATTGTTAAACAAGCAAAAAGGAGTAGGGATTAGGGAGAGAAATTAAGACCTGCTGCATCCTGTAAACCGGGGCGCTAAGTCACTGAGGGCAAACGCTAAAACCATGAAATAAAAACACAACTGTTCAAGTCAAAACAAGACCTGACAATACGTTTTGTGTATCAGAGAATTGTTCTAGAGATTTCATTATGTGAGAGGCCAGGGGAAATAAGCATAAACAGTGATCAGCTAATAAAGTTTTAGAAGATGTGACACTGCTTGCATCCAGAAACACTTCTAATCAATCTCCCTCATATTACACATTTATTAAGCCTCTAAAAGGCTTAGCAGTTCCACAATGAAAAAAAATTTTCCTTTATAACTATAAATCATGAGGTGTGTCAGTGGCACTTCAACCTTAAAAACCAACACTCAACTGCTAAATGAACAGGATCTCAGCTGATCTGATGTGCCATTTAACTTGTCTGGTGAAAACTTCCCATCCATCTTGCTCTCAAGTAGCTTGAAGGAGATTGCTGATAACTGCAGCTACAAACAGAAAAATGCTCTCTCCAAAGCAGGAAGGCATGGATGGGGATTTTCAGAGCTGAGCAGATCTGTGTGCAGGAAAGAGCAAACACTTCAAGCCTGGGCAGCACCAAACAGGGATAAAAACCCAGCCTGGAACAAAAGCTAGGCTAAATCAAGCCAAATTTCAAGCAGCCAAGATGCCAAGCTGACATACCTGACATACTGCAACTAATGGATTTGACCTGAAGCACCATAACTTTTCACAGGACCAATGTTTTTCTTAGTGGCATCCTTTTTTTTTTTATTATTTTTTTTTTTTTTTCTCTCATTTCTGTAAGGATTCACAGAATTTTCAACTCCATTTAAATGTAAATTTCTGCTGCTGGCATACTGTATTTTGCCACTTAACACTGTACAGCACAAAGCTGGTTCTCTAGCATGTTGTTACAAGCAAACCCTACGGCACTGTAGGAGAAAAACAGTAATCAATAAAGCACTACTATATGAAGTGCTCAAAACAAAATGCAGTATTCTTTTGAGAACAGCTTTGAGAACAGACATCTTCTGTGAGCGTGCTGGTACTTAGACCTCATTAAGTAAAAGCACTACTGGATTAATTAGTTAATGTCTGCTAAGCTCTCTGAAGTAATATGGTTTTACTGTGTGTATCAGTGCCAGCTGTTATTTATTTCAGAGGCAGTGGGGTATATTCTGCATTTGACTGTGCCATTACAATCTGCTTTGGCTTGAATCATGAGATCTGAATAAAGGAGAGGTGCAAGATCAGAACAGAATTCGATTCCTAAACCTTAAAAACACTGCTTTTACCACCTGCCTCAGACATCAAATTCTATCCCTTGCCAGACAAAATAAAATTTTCTGATACAAATAAGAGGTGTATCACATCCACAAAAAGCAATCCTCCCTTGTTTACTATTTTCTCACAGGCCATAATACAATACAATATACTCGGAAAGAGGAAAGCTTAGCAGCTCCAAGAAGCACAGAACATGAAAATGGCAGAAGTGCTACGTAGCTGAGGTATGGACAACAGGGGAGCTATTACTCTATGAAAAAAGCATAACCAACTGCATCAGCTCTAGTTCTTCACAAAAATCAGAGTTAGTCACATGTGTGCCAATGTCAAAAATAAGACAGATGAAAACCCTAAAATGTAACCCATACAGTCTCATAAGTGTACTTGAGTGGATTTTATCAAGGCAGAATAATACTGGCTAGAAAGCTATCAATAAATCCTCCTTGAAAGACAATGTTGCATATCACCTCTAGTCCTTCTTAGTAATTATGTTCTCATTCAAGTTTGCTTTCACATGTTTCTTAGCCAAGAAATTGTGTGGAACTGTCCATACAGTAGGATGTCTGAAGCCCAAAATAAGTCAAGGGATGATGCACTTGCTTTTGCCCCCCAAAGAGGTGCTACGGGAGTACAGATTCCTCCTGCCTGTAAACACGGTGTCTCCATCAGCAGATCCTGCTCCTACAATTGTGCCTCTAGACTGCAGAGACCAGCTGTGCAATTCATCTGAGAACACATCCTCAGGCATCCACTTAGCACATGCAGACAGACAGTGTTCTGAAAGCTCAGCTCCCTGACCTTTTTGCACTGAATGCCACTGTGAGTGAACTCAGTACAGATCTCAGTTCTTCTGAGGTGGCAAAAATACCATAATTATGAGCAATAGGTTTATATACTGCAGGTTACGTCAACCATTTATCACTTACAACTTGCCTATATTTACAGTACATGTACATAAGAAAATTAATGAGGATAAGTCGCAAATTTTAAATTCTGTTATTCAGTAACACCAAGAAAGGACAGCCTAATATTGGACAATGAGGACATTAAAATAAATCGTTATGCTGACTTGTGAATAAATGACTGGCCCCATATAAAACTAGATCTGAGTATGCCTGGATTCATAATCCTGGGAGTGCTGCATGAACAGAAATACACCTTGCTGTTCATCCGACTGTGTAATCACTCTGCAAAAACCTCAAAGAAAGCAAAAGCCACTTTCTTGCTTAAATGCAAAGAGTTAAACCAATCAGACAATTCAGAAAAGGCCAAAGTATGAAAAATGGATTTCATTACTGAACCAAAACGCAGCACCATTCAGGAAACTGGAAGCACAGGTTATTACCTTGAAACACTCAAAGAGTCTCTTTTACTATACTAGCTCTTCCCATCCATTACTCATCACAAATACCAAACTAGCCAATTTTGGCAGCAGACCACTTCCAGGAAAGATGCAGCAGCCAGGGGACAGCATGGCTAGCACAGCTCTGATTTTTGCTGGAGACAAGGGGCTGCATCTTTTTCAAACCAGCAGTTATCCCAGATCAGCAATGTCTCAATCACACAGACCCAGTACTTGTCCACCACTACAAATAGCAACTCCTTGCAGGATTTTCTCCTAAACTTCTATTCTTGACATTTGGAGCAAACTCAGAGAAGGATAGTAGTAAACAAAGAGGGACTCAGTGTGGGGACAGCAGCAAATCTACCCCCCAGCAAATCTGCTCCAATTTCCCCCCAGAAAAACACATCACGCTGTGCCCAGTCATGTGCCAAAGCCCCAAGAGGTATCAGCCTTAGAAATGAGCTGAATGGGACACGTAAGCCAGCCTGTCTTTTTGTCACAGGTATTTCAGAATCATCATTTCCCAGATAATTTTAGTTTGCTTCACCAGTTGATCCCAAGAGCTGAGGGAAATTCTGTTTTTTCTCTCAACACTGTTACACAATATTGTGTTGAGATGCATACATGCAGCCAGAGGGAAAACCAGTCTTAGCATGCACTTCTTGGCAGTATTTTTAAACAGATGTTCAGCTGTCGCAAAATGTATTGTAGTAGTGGGTTGTGCCCTAGTACAATGAACAGCCAAGGATGTAGCGACAATTGCACAGGATTAATTAAACTTCCTGAATGACCTCATTCAAAGGCCCTGCAGAGTCCAGATAAGAATCACATAGCTTGGCCGAGAGCCTTAAAAGGGAAAGGAAAGGGAGGGAAGAAGACTTTCCGTAAATGCATAATTCTTTCTGCAGTCAAGGTTATGGAGGAGCAGCACCTGCATGGCCTGGCAGAGAGCAGGGCATGGCTGCTACTCGCGCTCACTTTGAACAAAGGGAGCCAAATAGGTCAGGCAAGTGAGCAGATGGTCACAGGCAGCCCCATGACCTTACGGCTGTGCAGGCGCTCCCACTTTCCAAGTGATCCTGTTTCCTTGCCCCACAGTGCCTTGCCCTTACAGAGCTCTCTCCACTCACTCGACACCCCCAAAGCACCCAAGGCCAACAGCACCTGTGCTACAAGTAATGTGATTTTCTGGCTTGCTCCCTCAATCTCCCTGATCACCACATAAATGCATCAAAATCTGCCTCAGTTCAACTGACAATCAGCCCATAATCTGCTCCCTACTGAAAAGATAAGAGACCATCACTACTATGTCTTCTTCCAACTATTTCAATCTTTCAAAACTACCTTAGCAGATTTTGCAATCTGAAGACACCCAGCTGAAGCCTTGTAATATAGCCTAGTGTTGTACTAGAAAAATATCTAAAATGATAGAGTATCCAGAGTTGGAAGGGACCCACAAGGATCACCAAGTCCAACTCGTGGCTCCAAACAGGATCACCCAAAATTTAAACCGCATTTCTGACAGCACTGTCCAAATGCTTCTTGAACTCTGGCTTGGGGCTGTGACCACTGCTCTGAGCAGCCTATTACAGCACCCAATCACCCTCTGGTGAAGAAGCTTTTCCTAAACCCCAACCTGACCCTCCCCTGACACAGCTCCATGCCATTCTCTCTGGCCCCGTCACTGTCACAGAGAGCAGAGCTCAGCGCTTCCCCTCCATTCCCTGTGAGAGCTGCAGCCGCCATGAGGGCTCCCCTCAGCTCTTCTGCTCTGGGCTGAGCAATCAAAGGCACACCAGCTGCTCCTCATGCACCTTGCCCTCCAGACTCCCATCACCTTCATAGCCCTCTTTTGGACATTCTAATAGTTTTATGTCCTTCCTATAATGTGGCACCCAGACCACACACAGTGCTCAAGCTAAAGCCACACAGCACAGAGCAGAGTGGGACAACCCTCCATTGCTGGGTGGCAGTGCTGGGCCAGGGGCAATCCAGGGTACAGCCGGCCCTTTGGGCTGCCAGGGCACACTGCTGGCTAATGTTTTACTTGCTGTCAGCCAGAACTCCCGGATCTCTTTCCCTGGTGCTACTCTCCAACCTTTTGCCCCTCCAGTCTGTACACACATCCAGGGTTGCCTTGCTCCAGGTGCACAATCTGGCAGGATGTGACCCAATGTTCACTCAGACAACTGCAAAGGTTATGCAAAATACTGGTATCTTGGTTAATGAAGAAAACACACCTACTAGCATGCTAATTGAAGCCAGGACACCAATTTGAGTGCTGCCCCTACTGCTGAATTTCCAACAGGCTGCCTGACCTGATTTCACCTCTTAGGCAATGAGGCAATTCAGGGAACACCATGAGCTAGCAATTGTTCTTACCAGAGAACGTGGCCAAGAGTATCTTGTTCTAGAGAGAAAGAGAGCTTATCCATAGACATCAGCTGTGCAGCATCCCCTTGGGATAGCCAGGACCTGACCATTTGACTTGCTCATCAGGGTCACCCCACACAGATCAGAGCAAACTGAGGAGGAAGTTTTTCACTCAGAGGACGGTGACGCATTGGAACAGGTTGCCCGAGGAGGTTGTGGATGCCCCATCCCTGGAGGCATTCAAGGCCAGGCTGGATGTAGCCCTGGGCAGCCTGTTCTCATGGTTGGCAACCCTGCACATAGCAGGGGGGTTAAAACTGGATGATTGTTGTGGTCCTTTTCAACCCAGGCCATATTGGTCCTGCTCTGCACAGCATCCCACCCTCCATTTGTTCAGTGGCTTGGTTTTTCTATCATGATAATCAACTTACCAAGCAAAAGCACAGTCACCAGGGACCAAGGAAGGGAAGAAATGTGGCATGCATCCAGAAATGGGATGCTCTTTTCCTGCAGCAGGTAGCGGCTTTTAGATGTAAGAATTTAAACTGGAGAAATAAGTGAGATTAGCAAGGAAGCACATGGCTACTTCTCTTCCTCTGCACCAGCGTTGCTTGCTGTGTCCTACAGTGTTGGAGAAAACTTGCCGCTATAGAGCTTCATCTGCAGACTTTCTCCATCAGCATCTTGCCTACACGTGCAGTGAGTATCACATTAAACCCTTCAGCTCTGCTCACACGGCCACTGCCACTGACCTCAAAAGGAGTTTTGCTCAAAGAACATACAGAGAGAGGAGATCAGAAAGTTACCCATGGAAGGAAGAACATTCTTTACACAAATTTTATTTCTCAATACAGGAAATACCTTCGAATTTTCCTACTCTTGGTCTTGAAAGGGCAATCACAGAGGGATGTTTGGTCATCTCTGTGTTTAAGTATTATACATTAGAGATAAATTAGAGATTTATATCTCACTATATTATAAATAATACAAAGGGTTGTAAAATACTGCTGCAGAAAGTAAAAGGCCAGAACAGTTAAATAACTTTCTGAGGTCTCAGAGCAAGCTGCTGATAAGAATCAAGAACAAAATCCATGTGAAACAGCAAAACAGCACAGAATCCAACATGACTGGCAAGATGCCTATCGGTTTCAAAGGGACCATGATTTAGTCCCCAGAGTCCTGACTTCTAACCTGCCATTCCTGTGGCACAGCAGATTATCAGCTGAGAAACTCCTCCATTTCAGGCTAATCACCATGATGAAGCATGTGAAATACATCTTGATAAGCAAGCCACAATAAATGCATTTTTAAAATACGGTTTAACAAAATAAGCCTAGTGACAGTGAAAATGTTTTCCTAGATTTATTTGCTCTATCTGATCCTGGAACCAAGTCACTGCTATTCTTAGGCAGTCAAGAAGTCTAGAAAAAGATTATCATTAGCTTCAACAAAACTGGTGAGTTTGCATCCCAATGAGTAATCACTAAAATTCAGCATACTGTATTAAAATAGGGTTAAACAGCTTCATTTAATATTTAGCATGGGTTTAATTACTATACAGCTTGATCTCCTGCAGTTTTTCTTCCCACTCAGACACTGCTAAAAAATAATCAAGGACAAGAAGAAAGAAATTACTGTGGATGTCACCACATACATTTGGGACACTTCTCTTCAATAAGGTAATAAAGAAAACCATCAAAACATTGTAATGTTTCCATGGCATCAGATGAGAAGAGCTAGCTGTAGTTACTAATATACATCTTGTATGAAGATGGCTAGACTGGCCACCAAAATCCCAGCCCATGAGCACCAGAGAAAAAGCCAACCATTTTCTCGCAGACTGACCTACCCTATGGCAAGAGCCAGGGGCAGAGCTGCCCTTGTCAGCTGCAGGGCTTTCTCTGTGCTAAGTCCCAGACAGAGAAAGAATCTGTACAAGGCAGAGGTGGCCGAGGGACACCAGGAATAGCAGCAAATAATGGGGCTGCACCAGAGGGCCTGATACGAAGCAAGCATTGTTTGGTTTGCACAATGAGAAAATAGCAGTGTCACATCCTCTCTGCAGAGCAACATTGCTACTTCTGTAGCTTTCGTTGTCTGCTGTTAAGAAGATCCAGTTCTTAGAAAAGCACACTGAAGTATACACATTTTCAATTTTTCTTTCCACTTGTGCAACTCAATTCAGCTTTAATTCCTCTAAAGCCACATGCAAAGACCTTATGACCTTGTTTATATACCTCCTGAATGCTTCTGAGCAACACCCAGGCTTTGCTTGTAAAAGTGTATCCAAACTGAGAAAGTAGCAGTAGGAAACAAAAATTATTAATAGTTGAATCTCAAACAGGTTGTTAAACTAAGCACATTAATCTGCTTACAGTGGAGGAACAGAGCACGATCTTTCCCACAGCCAGATGTCCTGATGAGGAGCAGATAGCTCTCCAGCAGTGCCAGTGCAACAATGAAGTAATCCCTCTAAACATGAGGCTGACAGGTGGATCCGTGTCTGTGATAGAACAATGGTTACAGAGGCATTTCCCGGAGCAGAGATTCAGGTGGAAGCAGCCCTCAAAGTTGGAGATCTCTAAAAACCAGGTCAGGTCTGCAATTAAGGAAAAAAAAGCAAAATCTTAAACTTACAACAAAAAGCATCCGCCCTGTGAACTACTGTTTGATCCAAAGTGCTTACAGTATACAAACAGGATCCTTCAGGATTTACTCCATCTAGATGAAGATCTCACAACGTCAGATATTCACCAAGCGATCAAAGCAATTATTTTCCTTCAGTAGGGTTTTAAGAAGTAGATCTATAATGAAACAAGCAACAATAAAGCACACAGAAAACTCGTGAGAAATTTAGAGAGAAAAAAAAAAACAGCCTCACCATCTGTGCTCAAGTTGTTTGGATAAGATTAGCCTTAGAAACAATAAAAATTGCCCAGAACTAGAAAAGATGGGGAAAGAAAAGCATGGTTTATTTCTTTTCACTAATGTTTGCTGTTGTATTGGCTTTGTTGTTTTCTGTTGCTGTGTTTTAATTTTGTGAGCTTTGCTTTTTTAAAGAAGGATTCATTTGATTAAGAAAAAATAGTTTTACTAAGACTTTCATCCCAAATTTAGCAAAGCAAATCACGTATTTTGGACAAGCTACTGTGTAGAATGCTTCTCAGCCCCAGCCTTAGGCTTTTCCATCACAGTCCTCTTGCACCCTGATGCCTATGTCTCCACAGAAACGCTTGCTTCCATTTGGCTCAAGCCTTCCCCAGCTATAAAGCACCAGTTTTGTCCCAGATAAACACCCATCTGCCAAACAGCAGCTTCTTTGAGGACACCATTAGGTTTACTCTATCCCTAAGCAGAAGGACCCACCCCTGGCAGGAAGAAAGCATTAAATCCACATCATCAGTGTAAGACAAACAAAACATTCTGATGCTTTCTTGTTGCTTAAGGAGTTAACATTCCGTTATGCCAAACTCTTGGTTTTGTAACTCAGAAAGCAAGTATTTAATATTACCATTTAGCCCAACATTATATAATCTTTATGGTAGAAAGAAAACTTCTCTGAACAGGCAAGATAGTGACGGAGCAGGTGCTCTCTGCAGGCAGAAGGATGCTCTATACTCAGAGCAGCTATATTCTTACCTCCAACCAATAAGCTGTTTCAACTGCTCTGACACCTCAGAGAAGATAATCCCATTAAAAAGCACCTGATTATGCTCAGTGCTCTGGGTGAGGGGGAGCAGCACAGCAATTTGATTTCAAGCTGCACCCTCCCAGCCCCCTTCTCCACATCTCTCCTCCAGCTGCTACCCCCAGCAAATACCATCTTGGCCTTTATCCAGCAACGTGAAAAGATGACTGTAATGACTTTCTCCTTCTCTACTTCATAGCCCAGCTAGGGCTACAGCACATGAAGCCTGCTGTTTTTCAGCCTCCATGCAGCCTAGTTGTAAACTTTGTGCAACAAGCCAAATTTTGTAGCTTCTCCCTGTTCAACAGCACACTTGGCTCTCCTGCCACACTCCTTACAGATGCTGGCAGGATACAACCCCCCCCTTTTGAGGAATAGGAAAAGCCTCTCACAGCTGCCAACAAAAGCTGTGGAACAAGTTATCTTTCCTTTTAAATTGACATTGCAAGAAAAAATCCCAAACATTTTCAATGTTTTTAAGTTAAAGATAGGAGGGGAATATAAACATGCTGTAGACCCACTTCTCAAAAAGAGGCTAAAGCATATGCAGGTGCAGCTTCTGCCGGTCTTCTTTGACTCTAGCAAGATGTTCTGCCCTTCAGGACATTGGTTACCACCTCAGGAAACAAAGTGCAGTACAGTGAAATCGTGAAATAATAGAGTGCAGGGAACAGGGGGCAAAAGAGATAGGGACCAACTAGATTTTAAGTCTATATATATTACATCTGCCAAGAAGCATAAATTCTAAGGAAAAACAAACCAGTCTGTTAGAGGAAAACACCTGCAGCTCTTTGAAAAGTCAACAGCTTTGAATTTGAACTTTTCTTTCACTGGTTTAAATTAAGCAATTAGTCAGTAACATGCCACCAAGTTTTTCTTATTGTGCCTCCCAAACAACTATTACCCATGAGCCTCTGATAAGACCGTGGCACAAAACAGTCACAAGGGAGGGTCTACGGGAGAACTCTGAAGTGTATTGTCACACATGAAGCATAAAATGCCTTTGCTCTGTTCTCAGGAGTGTGGAAAAGCAGTGTATCTGAATCAGATTAGCCTGCTGGGTACCTAAGAAAAACAAGTGCAAGCATGCAGAGCATACTGACCACCTACTGCTCATGCATGGAGCTGATAGAGAACACGTGTGAAGATATTGTGGTGCTGGGAGGATCTGAAGACCCCCTCCCCACCACAAGCAAGCTTTCTTTTGGCTTCACAGTTTGAGCCTGGGTTACTCCCACTTCTCCTGCGATCTCCACCGTGGTGACTGTGCAACTAGTAGGAGTTTTCCCTTGTGCAAGCAGAAAGTTTTACATAGTTTTCCCCTGGAAACATTCATCTCAGCAGTCCTCTTCCACCCACCTGCACCTTCTCTAAATCCTGCTGTTCCCTCTGCATTCATTAATCCCCCAGATAGTTTTGCACTGGCTGAACTGATAGCTGGGAATCGGAAGCTTTTCCCAGGAGGGACAAGGGCAAGAAAAGAAAAAAAAGAAGAAAAAAAAAGAAGAGAGAGAGAGAGAAAAAATGTTAGAGCTTATTTTAAGATGTGCTTTTAATGTCTGAGTGACGGAATCCACTGGGACAGCATCAAACTGTTTCTTGTGCAGTAGCTAGTACCAAAGCCTCAGCTCTATTCTCTTTAGAGCAGGGAGCTCTGTGGAACTTTTCCCACGAGACCCCACTTCCTGGGAAGGTTTATTTCCTTACTGCCCAAGATCTGAGACCATATGTCCAGAAGCCCAGAAAGGAGCCTTTGTTCACCTCGTCCCTCAGAACGATGCAGATCATCAACTTGCCAGCCCAGTGTGTTTGCCCCAGCTGCACTTTCCAGAATGCTGAAGAGGCTGTGGGAGTATTCTGTGAATCAGAAGGGCACATATCGTGCTGCTCTACTGATGGATTTGAACGCCTCCAACACAGGCAGGAGCTGCAATGGGCTTGTAGCATGCACAGCACATTGCCATAATACAAATCCCACAGGGCACACATCAGCAAAATCAGGCCCTCTGACTGAAATCTACATCCCATTGGTGTCTGTGCAGAGGTCGTTCAATCTTCTGCCTGCTTTTAATCCATTTTAAAGCTGTCTTTTCATTAACATGACACAGCTGCAAATGCAAAACCGTAAGCTTCTCTGCTGAGGATTTAAGGAGGGCAAAAAAACAGAAAACAAATATAACATATACAACCGTAAGCGTATTCTTGAAACTCATTTTTTAAAAACAGTTAAGGAACAAAGATCAGGTTGGCACCACACACAACTACAAAAACAAAAACCATCAAATCCAAGTCAGAGGAATGGAAAGTTGTGCCTCTGCATGCTGGCTTTGCCTGATATCTGCCCCAGGGCAAAGGTGCCACTGCTGCCTCTGCATTTGCCCTTGGGCCAGAGACAGGCAAGTACAAACAGTCAGGCCCAGACAGTACCCAGAGGCAGGGCCAGGCACTGTCCTCCTCCCTTTGCTGGTGCTTCATGTGCCTGCCTTTGGGTTTGCACTCAAAGCACACCTGCAGGCTTGGCAGGTTGGGCTAAGCTCTCCAGAGGGACAAGCTGCATCACATCTCCAGGCCCCAGGCCAGGGATGATTAGCCAGGGGAAACATAAGATTTTTCCAGAGCAAAGCCATTGGAAACAGCTTTTGAGGAAGGAAGACAGGCTCAGATTTGTATCTATTGTCTTAAAAACAAAGGGAAACTCCAGGCAGTTTATGAGTGACATTGGCTGAGTTAGCTGAGCCAACACGCATCACTTCACACTTCATCCCCTCCAATGGCCCCTGCCCTCTGCAGTTCTCCACCCACCAAAGGGTTTTGGTTCTCTTTTATCACTTTCTGCTGACGTCTGGCAGATTCAGGAGACACCACTCCTGAAGCATCAGGACCATCATCCCCTCAAGAACTCTCTCACAACAATACTGAGATACCTGTCCAGTTTGCACAACCTAGGGGCTGAACACTTCCCTGCCTGATCCGCACAGAACAAGATCCTATTTTGACAACCATCTACAGGACAAACACTGCCTCCTTCAGTTGGAGGGAAGGCTCCTGCACACAAAGTGCTACTGCCTGTAATGGAGCCGGTGAACTGTCAACCTGTGAATGGTCCTGAGTAGCTCCCCCACTCTTCCTCTACACTGAAGATGTCAAAGGGCTTAATTGCTGGACAGCTTGCCTTTTTCTCTCCTCAGCTAAACTCTGGATATTGCCTGCTGTTAGAAAAATGGCTTCTCCTACAGCTTTTTACCATATGGCTATGTTAGCATTATTGCTCAGATTAAGGACTTCCAGCCATCTGCTGGGCTATCTGCACCTGTTCCCTTCCTGTCCCTACCTACCCCAGCCCAGTCACTGTAGGCTGGAGCAGGGCACATCCCTGGTTGCAAACAGATTTTTCCACCTCACCCCTCAGCAAGGTGAACTAGCAGTGCAGCCATTTATTTGTTCAGGATTGGACAGGATCTTAAGGGGGTTTAGAAACCTCTCTCTGCACGTGGGCCAAAGTCAACACCGGAGAATGCTAAAAAATCTGGCCTTTTTAATACAAATGCTATCGCTCGGGTCACACTTTGCACAAGAAACTCTTCCTATCTCACTCCATTAGAGTCCCTGTTCCCAAATCTTAATCTGATTACAAAATCAGATTTGGAATTTGTTTTGGAACGAACAACATCGGCAACACACTTTATTATTTACTGGAAAAGTAAACCTTTAGCAAGGAGAAAAATCAAGCCATACAAAGATCTTATGGCTATTTTTATAAAGTTCCAGAATAAAATAGATCCAATTGGAAAGAACCAAGAAAAATAAAGTCCAACCAACTGATCACTTCAGGGCTAAGCAAAAGGTAAAGCATATTAGTAAAAGCATTATCTAAAAAGCTTTTAAACGTTGACAGTTTCAGGGCATCAATCATCTTGCTAGGAAGCCTACATTGCTATGGTTTGAAGTGAAGGATATTCCAGTTTGCACGTGCAACTGAAGCTGTTGACAGGAGCCATTATTAAATTGTATACAGTGCAGCCTAAATACAGTCCAGTCAGCATTAAAAAAAAAGATTGCTAATGAGGCAAAACAGAGGCACCTCAGCCTAGCAATATGGAGATCTATGACTAATGAAGCATCAATGTTGCATCTCAGGTGATCAATCTTTGTAACTTTTCAAACTCTTTATTCTACATTTAAATATTTTAATATTAATTTATTCTAATGTAATCTCAAGTGAATAATGAATTATATCAAAATTGGGTTTAAAAAAAACTCTAACAACAACAAAAAAGAAATAAAACAGACTGTTGTTGATCAGCCTGAATTGATTATGAAAATACAGAGTGCCAACATTCGAATAAGAAATTCATAAAGTGGTTAAAAATGCTTGCCATGGCCTATTTCAATTTCCAATCTTATAGTTTTGCTGCTGTAATTAGATACAGGGTCAATATATACTGTCAGATGCTGCAATAAGTCAGCATGGTGTATGCAATGTTTGCAATGCATGGTTAACTTGTTTATGACCAGAGGGGTACACCCTTGCAGGCACACAACTCTACATGCCAACATAACTTTCTTCTCTATAAAATGAAAGTCAGACTCTCCTGCACCAGGGCACGATTCTTTGCCCACACCATCACTTCTCTGCTCTTTGTGGAGGATCAGGCTGGAAAACTGACCTGGCTGAAAGCCAGCTAAAGCAGTCAGCTCAGAAACCAGTTCCCCCTTCCAGCATGACCACACAAGTGCCTTTTGCTCACATCAGGCAGAGATTGCTGGAGCACAGGGAGTGAATGAGGGTGAAATCTCCACCTGTGTTAGCAGTGCCACATTACTTTCATTCAAAACAACGGTGCATGCAGAGCAGTTTGCTCAGTATGCTTTTCTGGGTATTGTACCAAATTAACAACACGACATCTAAAATGCAAGTACTGAAATATTTTCAACCAGTGATATTTAAAAGATAATGAACTGAGTGTAGTAGATAATGGAGAAAAGAAAAGAAAAAAAGAAGAAGAAGAAAAAAAAAAAAAAAAAAAGGAGTGAAAGCTTGAGTACCAGAGTTCCTATAGTGCTGGGGCAGATTAACACCTGATGTCAACAAGAGGCTGTGTGGCCTTATGGCTTGTTCACATAACCTGATATGCACAGGAATGTGAAGATGGCTGGTACTAACAGAAGCAAAACACATCCTGGGCAAATTTGTGCCTGACTGAGCAACTATCTGTAATACATGCTAAAAGAATAAAAAGGGGACAGAGGAGTTGGGGGGGGGGGGGAGGGGAGGAGGGGAGCAGAAATGATGTCAGGTTTTCATATTATGACAGTGGGAGAATACAGCTAGACACAGCTGGATGTTTCACTGGAGCAGCTCTGAAAGGGCATGGCCAGATTTGCTACCCTGGCTCCAGTTGGGAACCAGCTGTGCATCCAGGTTCCCCAGCAGAACCATAAGAGTTGCCAATGATGAGTGAGCCAGGCAGAGACCAGCTGGAAGCAGAGCAAGAGGCATCCATAAGCTGCTCCTAATACCATAAAATATGACAGCAGTTGTACATCACTTGAATCAGACTTTTTGCTTTTGGTGCATCTCATCCCATTCCGATCACTGAAGAGGGCAGTGGCTCTTTCCACTGTAGGCTTCGATTTTACTGTCTGTTGCCACCCTCATCTCTCCTTCCTCTGAAGGACACTGATGATTCCTGTTCAGATAATAGTTCCTTTGTATAAATTACTAATGTTCCTGTCAGTCATCTTGATTTCTTCCCTGAAATAGAGGGATATAACTTAAAAAAAATAAAGATGATAAAAAATCTCAACAATGCCTCCAGTCTTCACTGGAGCATTGCCTTGATCCGATTTCAGCTTCTTTTGAGTTACTTGGATTCTAAGAAACCTTTTTCATTTATCAGGAGGTGCTTTGTTTGTTTGTTTGTTTTAACCCCGCTCCACCACAGCTGTGATGAATGTGCAGTCCTACACCAGTCTGCTTTCATATGTGTTAAACCACACATTTTGGATGAGGCTATAAGAACCGCTGGATTGCGCTGTGGCTTTTGCTGCTGCCTAATGTAAGACTGACAGGTTTCTGCACAGCAGCAGCTCAGGTTCATTAGCAACAAAATAATAAGGACAGATTTCAAATACAAATCATTCAGCCAAAGCATTACTCTTCCAAAGGTGAAGAGAGAAAATCAAGGAAATTGAAACAAAAACAAAAAACTGCAATCTAGCTCTCCCTACAGTGGCAATGCACCTAAGAAATCAGTATTAAGCAGTCCAACATAACTATTCAACAGCACAGAACATCATAAATATTCAGCACCTAAACTGCTTTGCTGCTGCAAGTATCAAAGCACTCTGAAATTGATCAAATGGATAGTTAATAATTATTGCGTATCCCATCAGCATGAAATTGCTTGTTTAATTCTGAACAAAGTTAAATCTTGGTTATCCGAGATCAGATTTATAACCTTAACTGCAAAACCTTAATAATCTAAAGATGTTTTTTTCCAACGCTGTTTATAGTTTGGCTTTTTTGAGCTGTCTTGAAACAATCAGTTCTCTTCATTGCTTGCCTCACACAGCTGAAAGTTACGGGCACATAGATTAGAAAAACATGTCTGAGATCTGAGTAAATTAAAACTCCTCAGCCTGGAAAGAAGCAGACTCATAAGCAATGAGATAAACCCTACAGGACTGTTAGTGGCATAAAGAAAGTGAATGATCATTCACAGACTCTTCCAATTCAAGAACAAGGGACCTCCCAAAGAACAGATAATGGGTATAAAGCAATGTATGATTAAGCTGTGAAGCTCTAAGGTACAGGCTATGCAGATGCTTAGCAAGGCAAAGAATCAAGGAACTCTGCAGGAGCGTTATTAATCAGTGCTACTGCTAATTGAACTCCTCATTTCTACAGACTAGTGAGTATCAAGTCACTCTTCTTCCTGGATCTTGCACAAAGATGGGCAGCCACAAAAAGCAAATGATGAGTAATCCAATCTGGGAAGGTCAAGATATGCCAGTTTGGACACTGGAAATACACACACACACACGTATATATATTATATGTATTTTCTCCAACTCTAAAACATATTTAAAAAGATCATACATGGCAACTTTCTGTTATGTTTCTGTGACCATCAGTAACACTGCTGATATTAATCCTTACTTGGTATTTTTATCTCAACATCAAAATAAGCTCTAGCACAATCGTCTCTCATTGGAACTTCTGACTTTTAAGACTGATCTGAAAGACAAAGCAAATTGTAGGTAAAGCAGAAACATCTGCTTTCCCAACATAAACAATTTCCAATTTATTTACTGGGGTTGGAGAGCTCCCAACTTGTATAAGGAATAGAAATTGAGCACTTTCCTGAAACAGCTCAACATACAACCCTAGGAACACTTATGGATGTCAATGATGGTGTCAATGACAAACACCTTTACAATAAACACATGAGCAGGATCCAGCTAAGGACTTCATGCTCATTATCAATTACAGAGGAAGCATTTCTGGTGGCTACAGCTTTCACCTAAATATTATCCACTTTTTTGAGAGACCAGCAGGGGACTGCAAATGGGTAACTACGCACTGACAGAGAGCAGAGAACTCGGGACAGCAGTAACTGATGTTTTAAAGACTTGGCCAACTCTAATGAAGAACATATGCCTGCATTTGTATTCCACTGAAGGCACACAGTACACTATGTTGCACATTAGACTTTAAAGCTCCCTGTGTATGCAATGCATTATGCAGCATTGTTTATTGAACAATTATACTAATAAGCCATCATAAATTTAAAGATATTTTTACATGTAAGGCATACAGTAGAAATGAGTCATGCAACTGAAGTGCCCGGAGCAAAGCGTACCTCCCTTACTGGGAGCACACAGCCAAGAGTTTACCAGCTCCGAGTAAGAACAGAGACATAGAAACAAAACACTTCTGGTTCCTCTACCATTTCAGCCTGTCTACAGCCAGCCTTGTAGCTGGAGCTCAGGACTGTAAATGTGTGAGATGTGTGAGCATCTTACAAGCAGCATTAGCTGGCAGCCACAGCAGCAGGTCATACTGTGATGTATTATCTACTGCTGAATGGTGCCACAGATAGAAGCTGATGAAAAACAAATGAGAATTCTGAGATGGTGAAAAGACAAGCATTTATTTTTTGGATTTTGGTCCTAATAAATGGGGATCATCCAAATATTCCAAGAAGGACGCTGGAAAGGAAAACCAGATTTGTTGCTCCATATGCTTTAGAATCTGAATGACCTGTATATTAACATATGGAATATTACAATTTGCCACAATTATAGAATTACAGCCATATTACATATTACACTACATAAAATTGGAATCAATGTTGCATAATTATCATACGAATAGTATACAAATTAGATTGTGTATTATATGCAATACTATGTTATAATGTATTCTGGCATTTCCCATGCTCCAACTTCAAGTTACCAGTTAGAGCATTTACTTAAATTCCTACCTACAGCTCACTTCAGATTGCCAACCTACTTTAATTTCATTTCTTCACATCTTGCACAGCCTTCATCACTGGCTTGGGCTCCACCACAATAATTTTGCCTTGGCACATGTGGTTACTCAGACCTTGGCCTGACAGATTTTAAACCATTTCAAGTTAATGCAGAATTGTTATAGAACAATCACAGAACTGCAGAAAAATAAAGGGAGGAAAAGAAAAAGAAGAAAAGCCAAATAGTAGTGGAGAAGCTAACTAGAAAATAATACTCTCTTGGAACTATGAGTGAAATATAGAAACATCCTTTAGTTTAAGTGATTTATCGCAAATCAGCATGTCTAGTTACTAATTGTTGAGTGTATCTGGAACCAATGGATCAGCTACAGTCTGTAACAGTCACGTTGTCACTCTATTAGCTGTGATGGTGATGCACTCTTGCCCTGGGTCATCCATGGATCCACAGCCTTTGTTTCAGCCTGTCTGCACTGCACACTCCTGGCCAAGTATGCAAATCCCAGAGATAAACATAAATTGTTCAAACTTTCCTGCAATATCAAGTAGCACTTGTAGTTTGGATGGCTGAAAGACTTCTGAATTAGAAGTTGCCACAAGACTGTTCTTGCTGTCAGGCACAGCCAGTGTGTGCCTGAGCCAGACAAGATGGGTGATACAGAATCACAGAATTACCAGATACCATCCACAGCCACGCAAAGAACAAGCCAGATGCATTTCCATTTTAACAAGAAATAGCGTTTCATACAGATTTTCAATGGTCTTCTATCCAAAAGCCTTTTCTTCACAGAATCATAGGATGGCCTGGGTTGAAAAGGACCACAATGCTCATCTAGTTTCAAACCCCTGCTATGTGCAGGGTCGCCAGCCACCAGACCAGGCTGCCCAGAGCCGCATCCAGCCTGGCCTTGAATGCCTCCAGGGATGGGGCATCCACAACCTCCTTGGGCAACATGTTCCAGTGCATCACCACCCTCTGTGTCAAAAACTTCCTCCTAATATCCAACCTAAATCTCCCCTGTCTCAGTTTAAGACCATTCGCCCTTGTCCTATCACTATACACCCTTGTAAACAGCCATTCCCCCTTATATGCTTCTTTCAAGTACTGGAGGGCCGCAATGAGGTATTCCTGGAGCCTTCTCTGCTCCAGGCTAAACAAGCCCAGTTCCCTCAACCTTTCTTCACAGGAGAGGTGCTCCAGCCCACTGATCGTCTTAGGGACCCTCCTTCAGACTCTCTCCAAGAGCTCCACATCCTTCTTCTCCTTTAGCAATTCCAATAACTTCTCCTGAGGGTGAAGCGAGGAGCCCAGCACCCCAGGGTGCTCCACATAGTAGGACACAAGTTCCAGGCAGAAACAATTCTGCATTCTGACGATTCTGACCAAAGGGCATGACTGAAAGCGAAACTTCACCTTTCTCTCTGCTTTATTTAATTTACTTTCAACGTTTTTCTACTGGTCTCCACTCGTACAGTCTGCTTTGCATTTTCGGCAAGACGATTTTCGTATTTTCCCCACTGCTTATACTCTATTCATTGGAACAGGTAAGGACAAATAAAGAAGGGAAAAGGGAAAGAAGAGACGAGCCCTTGCCCTAGGGGCCCCGCAGCATCGCGGGCCGCTGGCACCACCTAGCGCCCGCCGCAGCCCTAGCAGGCCCGGCTCCGCCCCGCCAGCTGCTCGGCTCGGAGGCTGCCCGCTGAACCTGCGCGGCTCAAAGCCTGCTCTCCTCCTTCCTCCGCAGCGCACCGTGCTGACTGCCACACTTCAGGGAAGCTCTGCGGCTCTGCTTGGGGACTTTTTTTTTTTCCCTGCCGTAATTACGCGCGGCTACATTTTTAGCCTCTCTTTAAGTACATATTAGCACTTCAAATCCCCTGAGAATTGTATGGATTTTAAAATAGAGTTTAAGGGGGCTTCTTTAATCTTTTTTTTTTTTTTTTCTTCAATTAGCTGTTATTCACACAGATCAGGATAATACCCAATGAAAGACAATGCATTTTTGCATGGAATTCACCACAAGCAAGCTGCAGCATCTTTTTGCTACAGCTTCTGGAATTAGTGCTATTTTGTCCTTATTCCCATCTGCTTCATCATCTATGTTCTGTGTGCAAGTTTTACTCAGTACAGCTTCTTTGCATTCTCAGCCCAACATAATTGACATCTGAGATATGACCCAGCAAACCACGGCTCACAGAAGCACAACAGAAAGTGGATTGAGCTCTAGGACAAAGATGCTTCTATGTCCAAGAAGGACAGTAGCTAGGGGCCATTTGGTTTTGCATTAGAGAAGATGAGTGACCAAAACTAAGAAAACCTGTAGTATTTCCTGCATACAAAACCAAACCATAGCTCTGCTTGCAGACCAGCTCCAGCAGCCAGGCTTCCTGGGGGCTTCCCAGACAGGAAGCAACCCACAACTATTTGTGGACTTCTAGTCACCTTGGCACTGAGAGCCATCACAGCAGAGTTGTGAAAGGGCTCAGATCCAGAGTCAGGACAGTGCAGCAATGGTGCTAATGTACCACTGGGGACAACATCTGACATCTGCAGAGCAGCACATGGCACCCAGCAGAGAGCTCAGCTCAGGAAGAACTGCTGCAGGAAGATGCTATTCTTGGTGGCAGGGAGGGCTTGGGAGGGACCCTTAGACTGGTCACCCTGGATGAGGCGATAAGTTGCCAGATGAAAGAGGTAAATAGCCCACGCAGCATCAGGATGGATCAGCAGGAGATCAGTAGCATCTTGAGAGAGTTATGAGAGCATGCAGAGCCATAAACCCAAGCCCAGTTTCATAGTACAAATGGATGGTCTTTGATAATAAACCTCCTCAAAGCACAAGCACAGCCCATTCTGACATGCAGGAAGTAAGTGTGTGAGAAGGGCCCTATGGTAGGGTCATTCATTTCCTGGCTGAGCTCAAACAAAATGAAAGCACACAGAAGGGCAAAGCAAAAATAGGCTACCCAGAAGATGTATGGAGACACCACTTGAATTCACAGGAACAAAGATGGAAAGGCCAAAGTTCTTCTGGTTGAAACTTACAGGTGGTATACAAATCGGTAAGAACTTCTTTTCCCCATTGTTACAAGATGAAATCTAAGGAAAACAGCTCTGCTGTATAGTGAGATGGGAAAGATAGCCACAGGAGACATGAAGTGGGCTGAAGTAAGTAATCTGTGCTTTTGGTGGTTTTTTTTTTTTTAATTCTTTCTTTTCTTTCACCAATACAGTCTGCCATCTGGTTTCTCATTTCCTTTAGCCCGCTAGGGTAATCTGTGGGAGCATGTCAGGGAGCAACAAAAAGAGAACTCCACCAGAGACTAGGAGCCAAGGGTAAGGACAGAATAGGCAGGGAACTTACCTGAAGTCCCATCAGTGACCATCAGGCAAAGCAAAAAGTCGCATCTGAAGTCAAACCAATAAATTCAAATATTTCTTCATAATCAGAACAAAACAGAATTAAAAACATAGCCTAAAATTACAACATAACTCAAGAGTGGAATTGATAACCTGGGCATGAGCTTAAATAGAGCTCCTAAGACCATGGGAAGTGGGTGCATGGGCGGATGTTCCAGCTGAGAGTGATCAAGGCAATTCCTGCCTATTGGTGCCCTCAGGGCCCTGGCAGAGTGGCTTGTTACCTGCAGTAGAAAAGGGCACAGCTAAGGAATGCTAAAGTCAATTGCATATATACAAGTCCATAGGACTATCCATAGATGTGCCTGGAAGACCAGGGGGAGTTACTGAAAGGTCCCTCTGTGGCATCACTGAAAGGGTCACGATGACTGGAGGAGATGTGTAATGTTTGGGAAAACACAAACATCAGAGCCATCCCTCAGGAACGATAATAAGGACAACCTGGGGAAATGAAGACCAGCAAGCTGCATCTCAGGTTCAGGGAAGTAATGGAGCAAATCCTCCTAGAAGTCATTTCAGCTACATTTATGTCAACAAGGTGACAACAAGGTCTTTATAGACCTTTATAGACGTTTCATTTGCATGACAATGACACGTTTTAAGTTTTCATGCACTATTCCAGACAGTTGTACTAAATATGTTCCCATCAGTTTGTCCAGGTCGACTGCTGAGCAAAGGAGGTTCACTGCCTCATGGATGTGAGCCCAACTGGAACCCCAAGACCAGAGCTCTCCTTTGTCACGTGTTCATTAAATAAAATACAACTTAACTACGGTAATGGAATAACTACACTGAAAAAAGAAGTAATACCTAAGCACTTCTTTTCTTATTCTCATACTGACCTTTCTCAACTCCTTCAATCTGACTAAATCTTTTCTTTCACAAACCACAATGATTTTCAAAATATAAAGACTACAGCTTCTGCTGTAAAGGCTTCAACATCCTCTAAAACAGAGAAAAGATTAGTTCCTGTGATCAGTATTTCAAAACACAACTTTTCTTTTGCATTCAGGTAATAAACGTGAGAGACAAAATACATCAAAATGGCAAATAATTTACATGACAAAAAAGGGAAAATGCAACGGATTGGGAACAGTTGTGATTAAATTTGTAAATGAGAAATTTATCAAAGAAAAATGTTTCCCGCATACTGTGGTTTATAGAAAAAATGTAACCAGACTCTATCCAAAACTGAAGATATGCTTATCATTCCCTTTGAAGTGCCAGCACGTTCAGGTAAGATTGAGTGATAAGCAGTGTTAGCAACCAAACGTTCTGTCTCAAAGGTTGTGACCTTAGATCCTGCTGAGAGTTGTGCACATACTCAGTATTAGGGAACGACTGCATATTGTGACTGCCACCGTTCCTGCTGTGATATGGGACAGCTTCTGGGTTATCTTCAGCAAAAAACAGAGGTGTCTGTGGCCTGACGGACTCTGGCCACACTTCTTGTAGCATGAGCTGGGGAGGAATAGTCCACCTGTGCCCCTCACCATGCATTGCATGCAAGCCCATTTCTTGCCATTGTCTGTGAGTGACCGTCTGCTTCAACATCATGGATGTATTAAAACAGTTTCATTTTAAAGGGGCCCTTTGTTGGTCTTTGCTTTTTTTTTTTCTTTCTTTTTTTTTTTTGGGGGGGGGTGTTTTTTGTTGTTGTTTTTGTGGGTTTTTTTACGAGTCGTGGAAAGAAGGAAATTGTGATGAGGGAAATGCCATTGGAGTCATACTCATTGCATGGTACTATTCCTTCCTCCACAACTGTATGCAAATTATTCATTGTGTTTCACTAGGAGCTGATGTTTCCTAGGGAAATCCCCTAGTGAAAATTATTCCACTACCAATTCCATGAAAAGATTCATAAAATAGCCATTCATGCCATTCTCTAAAATCATTATTGCAATTGCTTGATATGTGGTTACAGTAGGAAAGGGGAAATGCCTTGTTAAATATATATATTTATACAAATATGGAATTATTACATCATCCATTTTACAATAGTAATATAATAATGCAGCATATATTTTGTTATACATTTTGTATATATAATTATATGAAAATGTATACCATTTAGCATGCACATGTGTATATTCTTGTGTGTGTATTTATATATGGTACAGTTTATCACTGCACCTTTCAAGCCAAAATTCTTGGAGTGATATCAAATGAAGGCATAGCATTCACATTCTGGGGAAACTGGTAGGAAAAAGAAAAAGCAGTCAAATAAATGTGTGAAAACAAATACAGATGCGCATGCTATGCCAAAAAAAAGACACAGCAAAGGTTTTCCAAATGGAGAGTTATGCTTCACAAATCTACTGGAGTTCTTTGGAGAAGTCTATGATCATGTAGATTAATGAGGCATACCCAGGTGGTATTGTCTACTTAGATTTCCAAACGACATTTAACATGGTCTTTTAAAGGAATAAACCTTTGATGGGATAAAAGTAAAGGAATTTTCATTTAGAGTATCTGCATTCTCAGTACTTCTCTAACCCTCCATCTTTAAAAGGACATGAAATAACCAAAAAAGAATACTGCAAAGATTACTGGGGGCAATCAAAATATGGAATAGCTTTTAAATAAGATATGTCCCAAACGGCTAGGACACTTCATTCTGGGAAAGGAATGGTTGAGAAGGGATATTTCAAAGGTCTATAAATCCATGTAATGGTGCAGAAAAAGTGAAACACTGAGTACAAATTCAGAAGGAAGGATGTTTTAAAAGGAAAATAGCAAGAAGAAAGTTCAAAATAAACAATAAATACTGAGGCTATGATTCTTCTTTCCACAGGATGCTGTGGCAGATAAAAGCTTAGATGGACACAAAAAGTAATTGAATATCTGTTTTCATTAATTTGATCATCAAGGGCTGTCTGTTACAGTGATAAAAATGAGGGTTCCCTACGACCTTGAGCCAAAGATCATTGGAATCTGATAGACTGTATCAGAGAATTGTGGTTGTATGTTTGATCTGTTCTTACATGCCATTTAAGCATCTTTTGTCCTGGTCATGCCAGAAGGATTTAGTGCAAACCCACTAAGACACGTGAGACTTGTAGGATGCTAAAGGTTTTCTGCAGAACCTCATGCACATCAGCATCGCTGCTCAGAGCACACCAAGGGAAGACTGCAGTGACAGTAAGTGTGGTCTGTACCTTGTTGCAGGGCTGTACTCCCCTTTGGTTTGCATTTGGTAACCACTGCAGCTCTCCTGGTGCTGTGGTCCTGTAACAGCAAAGCTTGAAGGCACCAGAAACAGATTCTGCTAAACTCTGTGCATAAGCGTCGGCTTGTGATGTAGCTCTGACATCAGAGACAGTCTAGCAGAGGGCTGTAGACACAACATGGTGGTTGCCATATAAAGAAATCCACCTCCAGTAACTGCACATAAGTCCACATACTCATATTTTGTACTGTTTTTATACTGAAGCAGAAAGTATCTGCATCAATAACAAAGGCTGATCCACCAGAATTATGTCTCAGAAGGGCAATTGAAAATGTATTTTCACAGGGTTAGAAATTTTATTTCAAGGGATCATGCCTTTGTCCAAAAAAGAGGAGAACACTTTAAAGCAAAGTTTCACAGTGAAAGTTTCAAACAGCATAAAGAGTGGTACAACAAAAATTCTGGAAAAAAAAACAGCTTTGTTTAGAAGTGTCTTAGAAGGAGTCTACAGGTTCTGTCAGGTAAGTGTAAGTACTGAGCAGCCATCAAGTTTATGACAAGATACTGTGCATAAAACAAACAAACAAATAAACAATCTTTTAGAAAAGGGCATCTTACAACCACCGTGCAGAGAATTTCTTTAGGTGGACATGGTTTTAATTTCTTATTGCTTTCTTGAACTAATTGTTGGATTAATTGCCACATAGCTTTCATTTTATAATATGAGCAAGCTTTTTCTTGCCCCAACTAAAACAGAATATCTGTCTTTCAGAATTTCTGTCCTACCTTTTGCAATACCATTCATTTGTATGTTGTAAAATCATAAGCATTTAGCAAATTACATTGTGGTCAAAGGAAGTTTGCAGCTTTCATATTACAAGAGGATAAAGGTTTTCTTGAGCTACAGGATTGACTAATGTGGGACATTTCCTGTTTCCCCTTACTTTGATGTCGTATGTAGAAGTTTAAATGAAGCGCAGCAGAAATAATAACTATTTCACTATTCATTGCCATGACACTCAGCTTTAATGACAGCCAATTTAACAAGCTTGTAAATGTGCTGTGAGTGCTCCTACTCTCATGCCATGGGGCAGATTACCCCAGTATCATCCATGCAAAGGGTATGAAAGCTGCCTTTACTCTATTAATGATATACAGTGATTTTATTTTCTAAAGAAAACGCTCACAGTTAGATGTTTATGATGGTTTGCATTGGTAACAAAAATGGGTAAAAAAACATGGAGAGAGTCTGAAAAATAAGCTATTGTTTGTTCAGAGATGTTTCAGGCTTACAATGTCAAAATTAGTAAAATAGTTTCTTAACAATCTTCTATCCAATATTTTAGTTTTATTTTGGAAGGAAGGGAGTGCTCAGAGTAGAATTTTAGAAGTCCGTTTCTCTAGAAAAATCCACTATGATAAGAACAAAAATAGAGAACTAAATTCTGAAGCTGAAAAGTGAAAGTTGAGCAACTAAGGCTTTTTAAGCTGTTTTGTTCCTCTTTTTATAATTTTCATTTTACCAGCTTTTCAACTTCACAAGATTGCCAGCCTGGAATAAAACAGAAAGATCTTGGCTAGTGAGTCCACATCTCTGTCCCTTCAGCTGAGGCATGAAAGTTTGCAAAGGCAGATTTCAGAGACATCCAAAAGATCCCACACAAAATGGGGAAAACTGTACCTTACCTACTCCACATAGTCAAAGTAGGAAAGTAGATAAAAGTGGAAGTATTTGTAGATCTATCATTTTTTACATATACATAAAATAAAAGAGATGGAAACCAATACGGAAAGGAGGAGGGATGGAAGGGTGGGCAGATGGAAGGAAAGAAAAAAGGAAGGAAGGAAAGGAGGAAGGAAGGAGGACGCTTCCAGCTGTTTTTAAATCACTTCCTCTGCTTGAAAAGGGACTTCAATTCTTCAAGTGAAATTACATGCATATATGCCCTTTAGAAAGTGCTTCACAGAGATGCTATAAAATCCATCCACTCTAAGTCCACGGCCACTCTCCCTGATGAATATTACATACTGCTTAGAGAAAAGTGGGTAAGGAGGAAATTGCATACTTAGAGGCAAATTAGTAAATGAAGGTCACACTGATTGCTCCAGGGTACAGACTGCAAGACAGTAAGACTTCAGGAACATGACCTGTTTTGTCTGAGGGATTCTCACCTCTTGGGGTGTGCAGGCTGTTGCTCAGGGGAGGAGACACCTACTCAGCACTTTCAATGTTTGTTCAACAGATGATCACTGTTCCACCTACTTCAGTGCAAGTCTTTCTTTTTCTGCCCTAGCAGTGGTAGAGAGGTGTTAACCTCAACAGGATTTCTCCAAAAACATCTAACATTTCAAAGACATGAACTTGCTCCAGTCCTCTGATTATCTTTGTGGCCCTCCTCTACACTCTCTCCAACAGCTCCACATCTTTCTTGTGCTGGGAGCTCCAGGCCTAGATGTGATACTGTAGGTGAGGTTCCATGAGGGCAGAACAGAGGAGGACAATCACAGAATCACAGAATTGTAGGGGTTGGAAGGGACCTCCAGAGATCATCGAGTCCAACCCCCCAGTCACCACCCTACAGTCACCCTGCTGGCTATCCCGCTTTTGATACAGTCCAGGACATTGCTGTCCTTCTGGACTGCAAGTGCACACTGCTTGCTCTGGTCAAGTTTCTCCACCATGTCCTTCTCTGCAGGGCTGCTCTCAATGAGTTCTTCTGCCAATCAGTACACAGGTTGCCCTGACTCAAGCTCAAAACCTTGCATTCAGCCTTGTTGAACCACACTGGATTCTTGTGGGCTCACTTTTCAAGCCTGTCCTGGTCTCTCTGGATGCCATCCCTTGCTTATTATATCAATCAAACCACTCAGATTAGTATCATCAACAAACTTGTTGAATCCCACTGTCTATGTCATTGATAAAGATGCTGAAGAGCACTGGTCTCAAGACAGACCCCTGGGGGACACCACTCATGACTAGTCTCCACCTAGACATAGAGTCATATTTTGTATAAACGATTATAAAACACTTCAGGGAAGGTGAAGTTTTAAACCAGAAACAAGAAGTACCAAGAAAAAAAAAGTTTCCAACATTGTATCACTGTTTTTGAAAGGACCAAGACCACAAAAGCAAATCAGCCACCAGGGAACTCTCTTACAGTGAAGGTGGTTATGGTACAAACTACACTGTTAAACAACGTCCCCTCAGACCTCATTCCTAATCTTCTTCATCCGTTTTACGTTTCATTTCCATCACTGAATAAAGCCCTGAGGAGAAATAACCTTAATTATTAGTATGCACCCCCCACAGCCTCCTATTTGACTACGTCAAGCCATAGTCATTGCTCTGACACACCTCCCTGCAACTCACTCTCCAGTGCGGCACTGGATCTCCTTCCCTCATGCTGCATTCCCTCTCCTCTTGGCTGAGGTCTGCATGTGGGATTGCTCAGGGTTGTCTGCCAACTTTGAAATGAGAGATGTGTCCAACCACTATTGGTTGATCTCAGTTCGTAAGGGCTAAAACAACATTATTTGAAGCTTCAGACGAATGCCAGAAAGGAAAAAAAAAAAATCTTTGCTGTTAATTTACCGGAACACATTATCACCAAGACTTAAAGGGAAGGAATTTGAAGAACAAATTGTGCAAGCTATTAATTTTCCAAGCTGATGAACAAGCTGAATAACACATACCCTAGAGTAAGAATGTAGGTAAGAAGCACCCAATTCACCATCGTCATGTCTATCTTAAACTGACCAATTCCTAAATTCCCAGACTAACCATCTACTACACTGGCTCAAATAATGAATAAAGGAATTTTCTCTTTTTCTCACATCTAACCCCTTTTTGACCTCTAAATAATAAAATAAATTATCCTCAAGGCACTGAGCACAGCCAGTTGGCTTGCAGTAATATTTGCTTAAATTAAAATTAGGAAGCAGCAGTCAGATGCTTCTTAAATCATATTCTTAATTCAGCCAGGACACGGATAGTAAGATTTTAGAAATAAGACCCAAGTTGTTGAAACCAATTCTTAAGAGACAATTACACAAGCCTTAAGGACACAAACTCTTTTCAAAAATGTATGCTGGAGGATGCATTTCCTATATACAGTGTCCCATATCTTAATTATGATACATCAGCCAGGGCTTCTTATTCAAGAGATATCAGTATTTTTATGGGTGTTACAGCAGAAGGACTAATAAGATTTCTATTAAACACAGAACCTACTGCTGAACCACAAAACATCGATGTCTATATACAGAACTTTGCATGAACACTGGCATGTATGAATCTTAGAGGCACCAGAAAATTCACAGGATTTTTAAAGCACATTTACAAGAAAGTTGTTCTAAAAAAAAAAAAAAATGCTGAACATGTTTTATAACAATATTATACAAAATAGCTCATAAATATCTTAAGGTAAGAAAAATCTTTGGATTATTTTGGCTAACAAAGAATTCTACTATCCAAATGATGCTCAGGACGTTTCCTCATTCTTAGGATTCTCTTGGCATTTATTGTTGCAGCAATTAGAGAGGGTCTTGTGTAAGTTAGACAGGAATTTATCCTGACATGAAACCTACTGATTATCCATTAGAAAGGTAGTAGAAGTTCATGTTGCTATTTTTAAAATTCTACTCCAATGATCCAAAAAACCCACGCAGTTTCTAAGAAATGAAAAACATTCTGAAAGCCCTATTTTTTTGGAAAAGAAATCCAACAAGCAGTTCTCCACTGCCAAAAAAAAAAAAAAAACCAAAAAAAAAAAAACCAGCTTTTCAATCCAAACAACTCATTTGGGGATAGTTGTTTTTGCAGCATATCAGAGATCATTTCATACTCCTTGTACTCCAGATGGTCCTAAGAAGATACATAGTGCCTGTAGGTACAGTTCACAAACCAATTGCCTCACAGACATTTTGTCATTACCCCAAACTGGAGCTCTAAACACACACCTGTTTTTTACACCCTTCTGCAGCCCTCCCATGCCTCCCCACATCCAGTTGCCATTATTTATCACAGATTCCCATGCCCTTCTGTTGGGACAGAGCTCAGTACTCCAGAATTAAGATGCTGGGGCTGTCCTTACCTTAGAGGTCACTGCCTTTTCAAGAGATGCATAATGAGTCACACATTCTGGAGGAAGTACAAGTGTTTGGTGGGGAAATTGAAACTGTAGCTGTATCTAGCTATACACAAGATTAAACTAGTCACGGTAATGCTGCATTTAGGATAAGCACTCAGCTAAATCCTCAGCTTCCTGGAAAAGTTTTGTACTCTATACCAAACCACCTGCTACTAAGAATATGCTGCCAGAAGATGCTCAGGGTAGCTACTTAAAATGTAATTACATCACTCACTTTATTTGTTTCAAAAGTCACCAGTATGGGGTCCTAGTGGAATTCTTTAGTTGCTGCCTTCAGTTTCCAGTAAATTCACATCCTCAATCCCTTAAAGACATGGACTGCAAGCTTTTAACCCATGCTATGTACAAGTTGAACAGAGTCAGTCTGGCGCTGAGCTGGGATGCTCATGAATTAAGGGTGCACGCTTGCAGCCTTCCCAGCCCTTGTGTTCCTCTCACAACTGCTGAACTACTCTTTCAGAACAGGTGTGCATGCAGCATTCTTTTAGAAGACTAATCTTGTGTTCTTTGCTGCAAATGTGCTTTATTCTATTGTCATTATTGTTCCACAGTCAGCCCAGGGGTGATCCTTTTCCTATTATATCTCACAGTAGTAGAATAACATGGCAAAAATACCACTCACCATCAATTAGTGGTTTTGTTTTTTTTTTTCCTTCTGAAGACACTTTTCGAGTCTCTGTTTTCTGAAAGCCATGGAGGTTTGTTGAGGTTTTTTTGCCAAAGAAAGGAATGAGTCAGACTGCTAATAGATAGTACATGCAGATCTTTTAGGAGTGCATTAAGCCATTCCCTGCTAATGTCTCACATCTGTCTTCACAGCCTGACAATCAGAACACCCGTTAGCACATGAATCATAGAGGAACATCAGGTAGGAGAGCACACTGTGTTACGTCACCATTACATCAGCTCACAGAGTAATAGAAAAGAAAATCAATCAGAATACCACTGTATCATCCAGTCTGATTAGAAGTCAAAATTCTGTGATGAGGCAGCAAAAAAGCACCAGCAGACTTTCACACATGTTGCCCCTTCTGCCTGTACTGTCCAGCAAGTCAGAGAAAAATCGTAGTATCCAATGCTCCTGTAAACTTTTTGGCTGTCAAAGAAAGAGTTCTTTCTCCAATTTGATTCTGGTACAAAAGGAGGGAAAAGATTGCTTTAAAAAAAAAGATTGGAATAAGGACAGTGCATGTAAGAAGGCACTAAGGTATCTATTAAATATTATTAGAGAGCATCGTCTTGTTTATATATAGCTGGGGCTTGCTTTACTCTTTATGTGGGAGAAGGACACTACGAATGCTTGCAGTCCTGCCAGTCCTCATGCTGACTTGGTGTGCAGTTTGTTTCACCACATCCGATGGAGCAACATGCTTCCCATCAGCATGTAGACATACCACCAGCTTTCTCTGTGCCAAAATCAGCCAGCTGCCTTACTGTCTGCTACACCGAGCAGAAATAGATAAGTACAATTTAATCTAGAGAAACTCCAGAACACATTGAGGAGTGAAAAGACTTGCTTGCTGGAGGGAGTCTAGAGACCCAGTGAAGTCTGCTTCTTCACTGATCCAGAAGCTGGATGTGCTTGTGATTGCTCCCTGTATGACCTCTGATTAGTTCACCATTTCCATATGAGTTTTGGAAGGTGCCAGTTCCGGAAGAGTGGAATCAATAAGTCATCCCTAAGATTGTGACTTCTTAACAATTGAAGTTGCTATTGAAAACACGATTTCTGTGGAGTTAGATTTACTGGAAGAGGCACTGTGAGGTTTTTGAAACTGAAATCCAGATTGCCAGAGTTGTATTCTGACATAATCCATTTAACAAAAAAACTTAGATCCCAGGGGACAGTCAATATTCCTTATGCATTGAACTTTGCACAAGTATTTCAGAATCAGAAGTAAAAGATAAAAAGCAAGACCAATACCTGAGATATGTGTACAGGATACTCTAAGCACACCAAGACACAATCCCCGTTACTACCCAAAAACTAATGCAGAGGTCAAACAAGGAGCAGTCACAAGCACATCCATATTTTGGATCAATGAAGAAAAAGATCATCCCATTTCAGAGAGGTTCATCATCAACAGAATTTGCTTTTAATTTCAACTGATATTAACCAAACATTATAAAAGACTGAGTGGCCAGGTTCTTTCCTCCAGCATACTGCTGGGAAGCTGCATTGCTTAGACAACGTAATCTCACTGACCTCAAGGAAATTCAGCAATAGCTTCCATGGCCAAAGAGGTGGCAGCAAGCCAGGTCAGTCTAACCCAGAAATTTCTGCTGCTGGTACATGCAGAGCAATCACAACCCTATATAAACATGACCAAGCTGACATGAGAACTGGGGAAGGTTTTCACCATCACAGAGTACCAAAGAACCAGCAAGATCCCACCCTACTCATTCCAGAATTTGCTTTTCCAAATTTATTTTTCAGTTAATTCTTGCTGGTAGTCATGAAAGTGAAGCCTAATTTTTCTCAGTGAGTTTTCCATTGGGACAGAAACGTTAAGAACTCAGCAGTATGGCATGAGGTCAAACAGTGTTAACACAAGGCACTCCTGGCTGCATGGAGAAACATCAAGAAACAGGACAGTTTTCTTCCTTGAAAGGACCGAAAACCAGTATGAGAAGCTGTGGTCACATCGTGTGGTATGGAGGCAAGAAGAAGTGATACTGAGAGAAAGCAAGCAGCCACGCTCATAGGAAATAGGATGTCTTCCACATTATTCCTAACAAACTCCAAAATGTTTAAGGATCCTGACAAGTTTTATCTGATGTCTGTGACCCTGTTAAATTGTTGCAAAATAATATTTGTCTATTTCTTTTAAAGGAAAAATTATTGCTGCACTGACAGGCTTCTGAAAACTCAGCTGCAAGGAGGGACGTAAATGGCGCTTGCAGGCTGCAGTATGGCTAAAATATCTCCCAATTGTAAGTCTTAGAATATCCCTCAGAAGCTGCCATCTCTAATTCTACTGTAGCCCACAAGACCTGGAAATAATAAATACCAGAAGTCTATTTGGTTGCAATAGTCTATGCAGCAAATCCTAGAGCTGGAAAAATGCAGCATGACATTTAGTCCTATGACAAACAGCTTAGTACAATCCTAATGAATTTGTGTTTGAACACCAAACACCTGTGAGTCAATCATAATAGAGTGAATAGCAACAAGATCCTTTGTAGCCTGTGCTACGAGGGTAAAACCTATTTACTCACATCTAGCAAGTGAAGCCACAGAGTACAGTCATTTCTTGAAGAAGCTCTGCCCATTGGAAAGCCATCTGTAGGGAATGGGCAGCAAATTACTGTTAATTTGTGATTAACCTCCAGGCTCCAGGTTTTGTTACCTTAATTGTAACTTCGGACAAAGAAAAATTAAGCTGTTACATGGCTCAAAAAATCAATAAAGATGAGTGTGAAACAGGGAATCATAAAGCATCCCGAATTGGACGGAACCCACAAGGATCATCAAGTCCAACTCCTGGCTCCACACAGGATCACCATTCAAACCCTATGTTGTCCAAATGCCCCTTGAACTCAGGCAGCTTGAGGCCATGACCGCTGCTCTAGGGAGCCTGTTTCAGTGTCTGACCACTCTTTGGTGCAGAACCTTTTCCTGACCATCCCGACACAGCTCCATGCCATTCTCTCTGGCCCTGTTGCTGCCACCAGAGAGCAGAGCTCAGCACTGCTCCTCTGCTCCCTTCGAGAGCTGCAGCCGCCATGATGCCTCCCCTCAGCTCCTTTGCTGAGCAAACCAAGGCACCTCAGCAGCTCCTCATACACCTTGCACTCCAGACCCTCCAACACCTTCACAGCCCTCTTTTGGATGCTCTCTCTAATAGCTTTATATCATTCCTATTTATGGCACCCAGACCCGCACACAGTGCTTGAGGTGAGGCCACACCTACTGGGAAATCAGCCAGAGATGCTGATGCTCTCCCTTTGGAATGCAATGTGCTGAGGTAACTTTGCAGGCTGCAGGCGGTCCCACAGCAGACTTCAACATTTTAGTCTTACAGAAATATTTTGGCTGGTTCTCTCTCAAAAGTCTTTGAAAACAGATTGGCCAAGTAATCTGAGATAGGGGGCTTCTTGCTGCTACAGGAACCTGAAGCATACTTGACTTTTTCTTCTGACAAGACATCTTCCTTGCACCTGGAATTCCCTGCTATCACAAGGAGCACAGCTGAAGCAGACCTGCTGGGGGCTGCCTGTTTAGTGAATCCCTGTGATGTTGCCACAGCTGGGGACTGCTGCTCTGTCGTGCCCCAGGATGCAGCACAGCACAGCAGTTTCTTTCACAGAAAAGGGAAGCAGGACACAACCCTGCACAATCTTGGAAAGCTTCGTCAACAGCCCCAGCTCTCACTCTCGAGAAATCACCACCACTTCCTTTTGCATTTCTCCTTCAACTCAGCACTCTGCTGACTGGCCATGGCTCTGAGAGTCACAGAACACCTTCAGGCCAACCTTCAAACAGGTGAATCATCCTGAGCCTGTGAAATATCAGGTAATTGGGCTTAGCAAATTGGGAAGAGAGATAAAGGGATAACATTCCCTTTTTTCTCCTCACGGGCTTCCCTGGAAATACTGTAAATGTGTTTCAGCCAACTGTGAGGCTGTGGGTCTTCACTTCCCCCTCAGCAGGTACAGCTGCTCTCTGCTGAAGAGATAGCACTTGCTCTTCTCTTTCTCCTCCGAAATGAATCAAACCACAGGCATCTGACAAATAACAGGAACAAAAACCACTTCATTCGCTTTCAGGGAGACTGTGAGAGGGTTTCTAAAACATAACAGGATGTGAAAGCAGCAGCACTGTGTGCTGGGCTGCTGCAAAGCCACGATTCCCGGGAATTTCTGCTCCTCGGCACGTCTCTCCCAGTGACATTGGTCATTCTCTCATAGCTTTGAAATTGTTGCCTTTGACGTCCAATGTTTGGCAAGGGAGGTCCGCTTAGAAAAAAAAAAATTTCTAAGAATCAAGTCCATTTCTTCTTCTGTCCACGTTTAGGGTATTTGGAAATTACACAACAGTTTCCAAATTTCACTGACATCCCCCCCACCTTCCCAAGCAGTGAGCTTTCCTCCTGGCATCAAATACAGTAGGTCTGGCCTGCATCCAAATTTCCCTTCATCCTAATTCTCTGTTTGCACAAGTGTTGTGACAGCTGCAGCTATGTCAGGGTCGGCCGGGTGGGGAGCAGGGGGTGAAGGAGGGGTGGCATAAGGCGGTTGTGACATCATTCATACAGAGGAAATTAGGGATTGTGTTTCAAGTACAGCTAAACTGTAAGAGCTCTCCAGGAAGCATATGAACTCCTATTTTTCAGTAGCAGCGTGATTTTGTACATGTAGTGCATTTTTTAAAAACTTTTAATCAAACTGTTTCCACATCTAGAACTTTTCCTCCCTCTTCCAACATGAAAAGCAACAGCTTCCACAAACACAGGGCTCTGGACTGAAACATTTGGCTAAGCAGTGGCACCTTCAGGGGCTGACAGATGTGTGCTATGGCATTATCATGCCTTCTCATTGTGTGGAACCTCACAGGCTCCACATATAGGATTTCCATAGAATTCTAGAGGGAAAAGAACTGTCCTTAAAATACACGATAAACAGGAAAAAATAAAAAGTAACTTCCAGCTCTCAGCACCTGGAATGTCAAATGTAGAGTGCAAGCCTCAGGGTTCATTTCTGACTCCAAACCACTTCATACTGCTTGCTGGTGCTGAAAATACATGCCATGCAGCAAGGTGCAGACCCCAGGAGGCCATGATCTGCAGATTAAGTACAGCCAGTGCAGAGATGCCATGCACCCCAATGCTCCATAACACTGGAGCAAGAAAACCCTGCTCAGAACCTAGATTCCTGGCCACAGGCTCTGGAAAGTTTATCTACTGATGTCAAGAGGTATTTACCATGTGACTTTTTGTGTGGAAACAAACTGCAAGCTGTTGCAACGTACAGTAAGAACAGTGAAGGCAGCAGGAGTGTTACAAGCATTTTGCTACCACAGCACTTTGTGCTGAAGAAAATCCCCGCAAGGCACTGACAGCTGTCCTCTAGCTAACAGGACAGAGATCAAGTGAGATAGCTGGAGGCTTCCCAGGGCAGCTATGTAGGTTCCCATATCTGAGAGAGAATGCAGGCTACAAATGTATATTAAGAGAGAAGTTGATATAAAAATGGGGCATAATCCACATTTTCCATGACCCAGGCACTCTCCCCATGGTGGGAGAGAACAGAAATCAGGAGGTTTACATTTCTTCTTTGGGATTAAAAAAAAAAAAAAAGGGTGAGAATTAATCACGAGGTGACAACTCTTTGTAATGCTGTGACTCAGCAGAAAACATTACTTGCTTGAAAGCCCCTAGAGAACGCAGCTGGGACACAGCCATGAGTCAGGGAAACCTGGAACGGAGCTGTTGCCCTCACCCGACCCTTTGCTTTTCCTCTGTGTGTGCCCTGAGAACAGGGCAGCTGCTTACAAAGGTGCAGACGTAACTGATGTCTTGCATAGTTAGTATGAGTTTAGATGCATGATAGAAGTGGGAGACATTCTTCTTTTTGTGAAATGCTTTCTAACACCAATCTCCCATAGTGAGTTCCTAGCAGAACGTGATGATTAACCACAGAAGAGCCCTCAGCATACGCATTAATATAATCCATGGTAGCATAGACCTGGAAAGGATGTTTCCGGGATGATCACACAGCTTCACCTTTCACAGCATGGAGCCAAAAGCACATAGGAGTACACCTCATTCCTAAGATTGCAAAGATAGGATCCAGTCTAATGGCTCTCTTGTTTACTGCAGACTTACATATAGTACCTCTTAAAACAGCTTTGTTAATGGTACTTAATCAGCTTACTTAGGGTTACTCACAAATTTAACTCAGAACATCAGTTATAGCCCCTTTAAAGAACACTGCTAGATTTCTACATAAATTTTTGCAGAATGTCTGCAAAACACACAGTCTCTGCGCACAGGAGCCTTGTTTGCTCTTCAGGCCCTTGCTCTTCATGGTCTGGATGCTCTGAACTAGTCTATGGTACTGTCTGAGCAGATAAAGGAGATTTCTGGACTGCTAAGCTGTCTCATTCCCACCTAAGGAAATGGGAATATCCTCTGTATAGCACTTTCATTGTTAATGTTAAAGCACTTCTGACCTGGAGAACCCAGCCAGAAGCAAATCTCATGGTAAATAGTTCACAGCTCACATGGAAGTTGACTTTACCCCATGGATGTTATAATCCAGGATACAGCAAAAAGGCAAGAAGGCAAATACAGAGACAAGGGGAAGGCAACATGTTGCAGCAGTGAAGATAAGTGTGATTCTGTGATCCACAGAGACCTGGGTAACTACAAACTGCTTCAGGATGTTTTGTGCAATAGCAGCAGGCAAAGTAGAGCTTGGTGAAGACAGCATTTTCATGAGTTTTGAAGTGCAATATGCAAAACCACGAAGCCAAGGACTTACTACAAATCCATGAAACTCAGGAGGGGATCTGCAACGTTATTCACAACATCTCTCCTTATTGCTTTTCTAACTCTTTTAAGTCCCATTGCTCAGCACTCTGACATCTTCTGAAAGATCAACATGAGAAATACTGGTGGCTTTTTTAGCTTGAGTTTCTGCTGACAAATCCTGGTGACGTGTTAGAACACACTGTTGTTTATGGGCCACTGCCAGAGAATCAGCCAAGAAATAGGCTGCGGGAAGAAAACGTCGGGAGCAGGGACTTCTCACCACTGGAATTACAGGAGTGAGTGAGATTCATGTTTGCAGCGATTCCAGTCCAGACTGCTGGAAGTCATCCAAGTACCACTATGGAGTTCGCTGCTGTCTCTCCAGGGGGTTGCTAGCTCAGAGTTGCCTGTATCCTCCCCTCTGAGGAGTCCCCTCTGAGAAGCTGTCATCTCTCCAGCACTAACCAAAACAGGCTGTAGTTTACTAAGCATTTTGGAAGGTCTACACCAAAACAAAAAGATAGTAAGGCTGGAGAGATTACAACAATTCCTAACCCTATTTCTGTTCATCTTGTTCCCCTCTTCTACTCCCTTCCCACCAGTGGTACTAACATGAACCAGAGCTGGAAGCTTTGTCACCTGAAATCCAGATCTCCCCACACTTGCTGGGGCTCTTTTCTGTCAGGTTAAATGCACATCGAAGTTCAGTCTGGGCTTACACATCTACGCACCTGTTTGCTCACTCAGTCACATCACCATTTCTTTGCTTTGTTCCAACAGTACAACACTGCTCCCCAGAACCTGAGAAAAATATGCAAGAAAATATCAAGGAGACATTATAAACTCAAACACCTTTACAGAGAGTTTTGTTAGCTAGGTAGTTAAACCTGGAATTGTTCAGAGCTCTGAACAGTTCCTCTCTGTCACCAATGGCAGCATATCACCATGAGCTCACTGATGCAAGTGGCTGTTCATGAAGGCCATCTACATTCCCCTTCTCCCTGAGAATAATAAAGAATGTTACAAGGAACACAAGTAAGCTGCCACCAGAAGGAAACAAAGAACGTTGCATCAGTGGGGAAACACTTTCTCCGCTCTTAAGCAGAACCTCAGAACTTTCATGCACATCACTGTGAGTCTCTGGAGGACAAGCAGGCCTAGCTAAGGAGAGCACACACTTCTGTTCTGGAAAATGCATTCTGCTTGTAGTCTCCTTCAGCAAGCTTTGAGAACCACTGAATTTTTAAAAGGAGGATAAAAGCAATTGCAACACCTGTGGTAGATGGACCTACCACTGCCATTTATGCTTTTTAAAAAAAAAAAAAAAAAAAAAAAATCTCTCTCTTCCTCCTAGTTTACTAATTCTTGAACACAGCAATAACCTCACCAGGTGGGGAGTCCTAGACTCTCTCACACAACAGAAGACTAAATGCAGCCAAGAAGCAGAATTATACTTTCCTTGAGGTATTTTCAGTTCTTGAAAATTATATAACTCTCATTAATCCTTGCTGAGTATTAGTACCATGAGTGACAGAAAGAGAACAAACGCTGTTATGAAGCAAAAATTCAGCTATACTAGACTAATGCTGGCAAAAATGTTTCTTCCACTGAAGGGTGGCCTGAAGTCCTTGTGCTTGCCTGAGTCAGTATCAACCTTCCCTATGCCAGTAATTTCCCTTGCAAATCTTATACCAGGATAAGATATTAATCTTTATTTTCCTGCTTAGGTAGTTCATTTTGGGAAGAATGACTACACAGGTGGTATGGACAAGCATTTCTTTACAGTCTCATTCGCTGCAGAGCCTCATGACCTTCCAGTGTTTTATTTAGAGTTCCAGTATTAGTGATGCCATTATTAGAGTCATAACGTCTTCAGAAAGCTTAGGATGATCTTTTGATGATGATAATAACAACATTAGCAACAGTATTAAGTCATCAACCCTATTGATGACAGGTAGGTGTTTGAAAAATAGCTCAATTCTACCCAGTGCCTCCTCATTAAAGCAAATGTAGAAATAAGTAAATATTAAATATGTGTCTAGCTTCTTGCTTTCTGGGATGCTTATTTAACAAATGGTCTGCACGGCAGACAATACCAGTACTGAAACCTCTCTAGAAGAGTTGCACTACAAAACCATCCACGGCAGAGAAGAAAATGGAATTAGCTGACTGAGTTCACCTCTTTCATGGGCCAGCAGATATAGGAGAAATGTCATGAGGTTTATCTGAGGGGGCCTAAATGGTATGGGGCAATCAGAGGTGAGGATTGCTCTTCCCATCTCTGGGTACCATCCTCCCTTGGCAGCACCCAAACTATTCCAGCAGCTTGGACTTTCACAGCCATCGTACCATAAGGGATTTGGGGAGTATATTTCTTTCTATTTTCGAATAGTAAAGAGAATATTCCTCTGGCTGAGTTACACTCAAATCCTGCATCAAGCCCAAGGAAAACACAATGAAACTTTTTTTCAAAGATCCTTTCAGAGCTTCAGAGCATGAAGCAGGTCACTTCCGCAGAATGAGAGGTGGAAGAAAGTGCTTTGGCTCACAGTTCAGAAAATAGTTCATGTAAACTCACCTGAAATCATGGCCAAAACAGAAGAATGATAGCTTCTAAAATGGGAAAGCTTTCTCTTCTTCACATACTAAGTTTTTTTCCTAAAACTATGCAAGCAGCCAGGCCAAAACAAACATAAGGGTTGATTGAATTGTTTGGAGCATTATTATTTCTTACTTTTTCTTTCATTTTTAAAAGTGTGTATCAAACTACACTTCTAAATAAAATGGTAATAATAAATAACACATTCTCTAAAAGCATATGTAAAAACATGTTCATTTTTGTGCTTGAGTTAGTTTGTTGTTTCTCTGGAAGCACGGCCTGAAATTGTGTTTTCTTTTCTCAGATGACTTAGAAAGTAATACATATTTCAAAAGGAGTTACCAGGTACAGGTTATTCTGATTGTTTTTTTTTTTAAGAGGATATGACAGAAGATATTTCTTTTACATGGGAGATGCAACTTACAAGAACTAACCATTTAGTTGCCAGACAAAAGCCATAAGTTAATAACACTATTGCGAAGTCTGTTAAAAGGACAGGATGAAAAGTGAAATACTGAGTCATTCATTTAGCTTGCAGCTGTTTTTTATCCATACAAAGTGGTACTCTATGTGAAAGAGTGACAGTTTATTTTGCTGATAACTCTATTTAGATCACTTTGACGTAAATCACTTCTTTTACAAGAATGTAGACCAGCTGGAGGGCAAATACCTCTCAATTTTTATCTTTCTTTTTTCCCCCTTTTGTTTCTTCATAGACTGTCAAACCATATACTTCATTTTGGGGGATTTGTATCACTATTTTGTGATACAAAATCACTATTTTGATGCTTTAGGCACATAAGTGTAAAATCTGTCTCTAAATTATGGGGCTGCAATTCTAGTTCAGTCTGAAGAGAACAACTGTAACACAATGGAAAACACAGTAATGACAGCAGAGCAGCAAAATCCCAGAGTACAGCAAACAAGGAACTGCTCAAATGCAACAGCAGTGAAGACAGAAGTAAAGGAAAGATATTGTTTACCTTTGGAAGGACTTAGAAACACAAGAATCTCCAGAGGGCTATCCTCCCTTCCCCTGCCAAATCTTAAATGAGGTCTGGGAAGGCGTGGATCCTAACTCCAACCCTTCTGGTCACTCAGGTGCATTGCTTTCACCTGAGCTCCCCTGGGTTGGCCCTTCCTACCAGGTGCTCAATCATGGTTCAAGCCATGACTTAGCATTTCTACTACAATGATCTTGTAAAGTAATAAACAAAATGATGACTGGACTAAAAAGGATCAAGAAAACATTTAAGTGATTGAATTCTAATGGATCTTATGTATACAGTTTAACTTCTATTTGAGTGTAATTGTTGTCTTAAAAGGAGACTAAGTGAAGCACAGGCTTCTATGACCTTGAGCCTATTGAGTCTATGCTTCCTGAAGCCTATGCTTATAACCTAGGTTGTTATACTGAAGCTTCTAGAGCTTATGTTATAACATCTATCATTCAGAATCCATCACAGCAAAATCATTCTCACAGGCTGCAGCACTCCTTTGAACCCCAAACTGGCTACCAGATTCCCTCTTACCAGCAAGGTTTTGGTGAAGACCTCACTCACTGTGTGTTCCCTCAGTCCAGACTCTCACTGAAAGAACCCCATGCAACCATATGCTCCCAGTATTTTAAGATCTCCTTCATCCTGTGCCTATCATTACTGCCAGATCTCCTCCTGAGAACCAGTCAAAGTAGGAAGAAGGAACCATCCTAACACAAACTGCTGGTGTTTCCCACCAACACTGAGGGTGACTTTGATTTCTCCAATGCAAACATGAGACGCACAACACAAGATGGATCTGGCACATTACAACATGACTTGGCCTCTGCTGGGTCTCACAGGAAAGATAGGTCCCAACATGGACTTCAGACATGGACTCTGCCTTCCACTGGTGTGCCTTCTTTGTGAGACTTTCCTGCTAAGAAACCAAGTCTAGTTATCTCTCACTGCTGAAGACTGCCTCAATTACTCCATGTCCAGGCTTTCCCATTTCATAGAGAGTTTGGCCATTACTTGTTTTCTATAGGTGCCAAGAGCCACACATCTAACACTACATCTCTGCTATCAAATTGCACATGGCTAAAATCATTTGCAGGCATTGAGACCCAAATTCATATTATTAAGCCATCTCACATTCCAAAACTGGTTTGGTGCTCACAAGATACCTATTAGGAGTAACTACCAATTGGTCCTTACCCACATACTGTGCTTGAAAACTGTTTTGGAGAGTGATGTTTGCGCTAGGCTGAAGTGAAGCCAGGCTGATAAACGAATAAGATAGGAGTCTTAGTCTCCTTGCTTGACAGCACCTTCTGGAAGCTCTGGCATCATCTCAAGTGGAGATACAGCCTGCCATTGATTCATTTCAAATACTCTTCCATTCTCTCACTGTTCATACAAGCCACATCAGTAGGCAACCACCTCTGGACAATGTAAGGTCTCTTAGAATATCTACCCTGACAACTTCAACAATTTCTCTACACCCAAGTAATTTCTGATGTAATTTCTAAACATACGTGTCCTCATGCATCATGTCATATACGGATATAAACACACAATTTCTAAACATCCTGTCCTCACTGCTAAATCCATCAGTTTAAACTGTATTCATCTCATGCATCTATTCGAGCTGACTGGAACTTGGCTTGTTCCTGGACCTGTCTCAAATCTTTACAATCAGTATTAAACTATGGTCTCACACATCAGCACTATCTCATGAGTGATCATCTATTTCACTGCTTCCTTTGAGGTGCAACCAGACAAGATCAAAAAAATCATAGCCATCAGCTGCTTTCAATCTGTGGTCAAACTATCATCTGATACTAACTTTAAGCAGTTGTAAATACTCTGCAAGTGCACCTAGAAATCAGATTCCCAAAGAAGACAGGGTCATGTGCAGAAACCCCTGTTCTTACCACAGAATATGTGTGTAGGCAGCACCAACCTGAATATCTGGCAAATTCCTCCTTCCCCTGAGGCATTGTTACCATCTCCGAGGAATTGGCTTAGCTTTGTAAAGGTGCCTAAGGTCCCCAGTTGGCCAGTGGCTAACTCCTAGCATAGTCATCCCCTTCCCCTGTGGGCTTGCTTCCAGCCCAAACCCCAGGCCACCCATCCATTTGCTGTCACTAGACACCAAGTTCAGGGTAAACTCCTGCTTTATTCCTGTGCAAAGATGTCAGTGCACCAGCTGTGATCCTCCTGAGGTGGCACAGTGCTTTACAAGGCAGTGGTAGAGACAAGCTCAGCGCTGGGTTCAAGCCCTCACTCAGCAGTCCTTGGCATTCTGGAGTAAATAAAGGCTTGCTTTCATTGCCTTTTGGGTGTTGCCTTTTTGAAATCTGTTGTAAAACAGACATGGGAGCCAGCCAGAGGGCTGGATTTGAAGGACAGCCAGAATACCTGCAAAAGAGTATCAAGCAGGTGGGGAGAGCTTTGGGACACAAAGCAAGAGATAGACCCAAGCAAGAAATCCAGAGACCAAATCTGCAAACTGGAAGAAGGTACTGGAAGGGGAAGCACTTGGAATATATTCAAGAGGCTGCAAAGCAAATTTGAAGTTATTCAGAGGAGTATCAAGCCCTTTAAGTGCAGAAAGACAGACAATATGTCCTGACAGGAAATGTGGGTAATGTAAAGCAAACATCTGTCATTGCTTGAGGCTGTTTCTCAAGAGACAACTACTGTACGGTAACCAGAGTAAAAGTGGGAAACAAGTATGAGAGGGTAGGGGGAAGAAAGCATCAGGGAGTTGCTCCGTCCGTACAAGTACCAACACCTTTCAGTTTCATTTGTCCTCTCTTGCTCTCTTCTCTCATGTCCAGCTGCCCAGCCAGCATACTTCCCTGCTGCTACGTCAGGCAGCCTGACCTAAAGTGCCCTACGCCTTTCCCAAATGGATGTGTCTTCCTTCAGCAGCCTGTCTTGGGGCCTGCCATCTCAGCACATGTCCTCTTCACCTGGGCAGTGCAGAACTCACAGCAAAGCCTGACAGCAGTGGTAGTGCTGGGTGCTGTGAGAGGCCTAGGCTACTCGAGGTCACCTGTGCCATGGAGGTCACCTGGGAGGTAGCAGACTGCAGGGCATCAGGACATCTGTGCCCTTACAGTCTCTTAGGGTACATCCAACCAGCCACATTAGGAGAATTACATCTCGGCTTGGTGAAGGTTTATACTTATATTTTGGGGCACATAGCTTAGGGCAAATTGAATCTTAGTTACTGGAAGCCACGCAATTGATTCATTACCTTTTTAACATTAAACAAAAAAAAAAATCACATTAACCTACAGAGACTGCCAGTACATGAAAATTCTTTTCAGATAGAAACAAAAGCAATGAAGAAGATATCCTGAGTTACAAATAAGGGATCTATCTGCCAGTCACAGGGATGAATGGACCTGATCCACTGCCTCTTCCTCATATGAACGTTCTAGCTGAAGTGCAGCTCATTAGGTTACAGGAGTTGGGGCCAGAGGGCTGAGTCATATTGTTCTTGCTGCCTCTGCCCACACAAGTGCCCTCTCTTTTGTCAGTGCTGTAATTCCATGATTCAAAAGTGAAAGCAAGGTCAGTTTTGTTTCCACATTTCATTTTGCTTTTTAAACCATTAAGAGAGTATGCCACTGGAACTGCCAAAGAGATTGGAATTTGTGAAAGTTTCTAGCAAACTATACTTCCTCTGACCTCTTTTTTTCTCCATCTTCTCTCAAATCCTCTTTCAATTTTTTTCCTCCCTCCCCAGTTATTTTCTCTATCTCCATTCTACCTCCTTTGTACTCTTCACTAAAAAATAATATTTTCCCCAACCTTCAGCACTTCTTTTTGTTCATTAATGTGGTTATTCTCAGCTCTCCTGCAAATAACCCTGGATCTTGTGAAAACTAAAGAGGAAATGAGTGATGAAGAGGAAGAAAAGTAATTTGCTTGGTTTTTCTGTCTCAAAAATGCAAGGAAGGCATCATTTTTGCTGCTAAGCTGTGAATAAATGCTAAAAAGGATGACAAAACAGCCTGCTCCTCTGGAGGTCACCCAGGCCATCCTCTGCATACCCAGCCAGCTCAGAGCTGGAACATGTGCTCAGTGTCTCATCCAGGGCTGGTGATTTGATAGCCCACCTGGGCACCTGTTCCACTCCCTGACCACCTCACTGAAAAACTTTTTTCAGGTTACAATTTTTTTTCCATGATTAGGAAGCACCTTCCCACTTGAAAATCACATTTCTATTCACAACTATTTTATTTCATGCATTCACTGATGTTGCCTCTGCAATTTTGTGTTGCCAGCCTTAATGTAGCATCCACTCCCCAGCACAAAGCTCCCCATCCCTGTGACTACTCAAGCCATCACTGGGTACCTGCGGTCACAGTCCATTTTTGCTTAAGTATGAGCAATATTTAAATGGAATTTCACAAACATCTTGGAATAAAGGCACTATGCTTCCTTCTCTTCTGCTGGATATACCTCAGCAGACTACTTTAAGATATCAGCAGCACATTCATTGTACACAAGGATCCTTCCCTTCCACAGTTGTTACCACCCAGCATCTTTGCTGCTATCACAGCACCCAGTTCATTAACTTCTTCCTCCCCACATACTCATTCGCACTCCATGGCGCTCTCTGCCTTTTAGCCATCTCTGCTCACACTCAGAAAGAAAAATACTTGGTCCAGGGCTGTGCTTTCATATATCAATCCGAACGCATAAGCTTACTTTGCCCCATAATAACCAGAAGTTCTCTAGGAAAAAAAAAAGTCAGTTTCACTGTATTTTCAACTCTAAAAAGAAGGGTCAGAAAAATGATGATGCATCCGTGATCCCAAATGACCTGCATGTATGATCGTCCTATAAATGTGCAAAAGCAGCCCACCAGAGCAACAGCCAGCAGTACATTCAAAGCTAACAAGCTTCGACATTCTCTCCGCAAACAGCAGTTTGCAAGGTGGATGAGAAACTGAGAAGAAAGCTGGCTGGATGCTATCAGTGCAAAGAAAGAAGGTCTGGGACTCTGGCATGGGAGCGGGTGGCGGTGGGGTTATTGGTAAATGAACGTCTTTCTCTGTGTGCCAGAGGCTGCAACTTCTGATCCATCACACTGTGGTGCTGCCAGAAGCTGGCACACACCCACACCCTTCCTGCAGCTCTCAGCCTGGCCCAGGATCACCAACCAACTCCACCATCACTCTGTCTCTTGCTGTTGAGAATAGCTCTGGAATTGCTGGCTGGGAAAACAACGAGGAGGAAAGGTGAAGTCATGAATGAGGAGTTAGTTACGAATAGGCAACATTTCAATTCCTTTCCAAATCTCGTGGTTGAGAGATTTCTGTTTCTACCAGCTTCTTTATCCTTTTCAATCAGCATTCCCAGCAAAACGGTTACCAGCACTGCTATTAGAATACCCATAGCTATAGCAGTTTCGCAATGTGGGGAAAATCAACAGGATGGATTTCGTTGGCCTCTTCCCAATCTTCTTGAAAACAGTGGCAAAAATCCCTTGGTACAGGAGTTGCTTGTATGAGATAATCTCCTATAATCTTTGAGAAATCTGTGCATAGGAATAGATTCTAAAACATCCTAATTTGATACTCCATATTGAGCCAGTTTTACTATGTAAGTTCAAACACATACTGCAAATATTCTCCTGCATGTTGAGTCAAAATTCTGAAAATATGTTCTAGCAGTTTAAACCAGACATAAACTCTTTCATCTGCTCAATCCTTTACAAAATCTTCACCCCCCCCCAAAAAAAAAGACACAAGAAAAGCACTGCCAACAACACTAATCGTAGCCTTCTGCTGCAAATCAAAGATAAGACCACCAAGCTTAATATTCAAATGGTGTGGACACTGCTATTTACCTAAGAGAAACAGTACCTACATGGTATGAATTGTTAGAGAAAAAAAAGATTTCTCAGTAAACCTACTGGAATTAATACAATGCGAAAGACTGGAAAGTTATAAATTAGCAGAGAGAAATGAGAAACCATGAGAACGTGAATGGTTATTTGTAATAGGATAAGGTTAGTTTATTTACGTAAAACCAACTGTTTTCTATGCCTGAGCATGTTGTCTTATGTCAGAGTCTTTTGCCTGGTGCTTTCTTGCACAGTCTCTTGGAAAGATTTCATTTGTTTCCAGGAAACATGTAACATATTCCTGCCACATTGCACAAAATTCTGCCTGAGAAAGAGGTGTCTACATCTGCCAGTTCTGTGTATGCTGAGAAATGTACATTGAAACGGAAGGTTTCAGTCAGTATACCCTAAAAAAATCCAAAACCTATATGATATCAATACCAGGTCCAGTGGGCATCCTCTTATGCTTCACTACTGTGCGGGCCTAGTGCCATCACCTGCATGAAACATGGGTCAAGCACCTACCTGCAGGTCTTCCATGTCTAAGAAAATACGGTGAAAATACTGTGAAAGAAGCTGGAGAAACAGAAAGTTACAAGTTTTTGCATTCAAAATGTGACCCTCTGGTGAGTATATAAGAACAATTCCAGGCCATGTGAAATGTCTGAGGCCATTGCATGGCTCCTTTTAGAGCCAGGACTAAAATTTCCATTAGAGATGCCTCCCTGTACAGAGTTTCTTCACTATGAAGCAGAGTACAGTACTGATTACAGTAACAGCAGAGACAGGAGCAAATAGATTTCTCCTTGCTCTGAGTCTGCAAAAAAAGAGTGCTGAGATTTTGGCAGCTTTGCTGTGGATCACCCTGATGGAGCTTGAACCCCAGAGCAGTGTGAGTGTCCCAAGATGGCCAACCAATTCTGGCTCTCCCCTCACTTCCCAGGGCAAGCTCTGTCGGTAAAGCTGACATACAGTATAGGTGGTAGTATACTGTACTATATATATACTGACTATGGTATAGATACAGATAGCACAGCTGGAGAAATCTGTCTTTTGCATCAGGCAGAGGAGAGTGATGTCACTGAGGACAGTATTCAAGATGACAAAGCTGTGGTTCAGAAAGGTCGTCATTGTGGCTTGCTAATTACCTACTTTCTGGATGCACTTGGTGATGACTGAGCCTTGATGCTGGCAGTTTCTGGCCCCAAAGCACTTCTTCCTGAGGTATAACACAGTGTTACTACCAAGCTTCAGAAAAAGGGATGTCAGGATCAGTGTATCCCTGTTGTGATTTGTTTCTCACCTTTCACCTGATACGCTCAGCAAGCTAAGAAAGCTGGGCAGCTATCACAGCTGCCTGCAATTTAGAAACACAAGGAGCCATCCCTGTTCTTTTGAATATTTACAGATAAAACATCATATTTTCTATTTCACGTGAATCACTCCTGATTTTCTAAACCATTTCAGATCATTAAAGGGAAGAACATAAGGGTGATGCAAAACTGCACTTCTTCTGCAAGGCTGCGTGATAGACTTTATTTACTGTAGTGTAACATAAGGATGCTTTTCGTGTGTCCTTTTTCTTCCTCATTTGAAAATGGCTGTTGAGAAGTAAAGCAAGAAGCAAAAGAGAAAAAGAAAATATAAAAGAGCAGAGGTAGAATAATTGCCCACACAGGCGGCTCCAAAGGACTTTGTCAGCATATTCCCAGGGAAAAAAAAAAAACACATGTATATTCTCTGATGCTGACTGAATGCTATCCTATGGCCTTTTCTGCCCATTCAAGATTAATGCTACCTGAAATAGTCCACAGTGCTGTCTGAAAGAAAGCCTCACACAGGGGCACAGAGGAACATCCCAGGCAAAAGATCATTTAGGGGGAAAGAGACATTTAGGGGGGAGTTTTGAGGATGCAAAAAGTATATGCATCAGTAGGGAATCAACAGCAAACTTCAGGATTATCAAGAGACATTGTACTATGGAACTGGGGACCTCTACAGAGGTGAGGATCTATCCAGGATGATTCAGTCCATACTGAACAAATTAAAAGTGCTTCAAAAACTTACTTTTTAAAAACAATGTATTGGAAAAAATGTGTCCTTTCTGTTAAATCCCCAGATAAATTTATTACGAAGCTTGTCACTCAGAAAAAGCTGGGACTTCATTTCAGATCTATGGAACTTCACGCTCAGATTGTAGTATATGACCTTTTGTGATTGCATTCCTCTTGTTGCTCCAGGCTGTGTCAAGATTATTAGTGTTTATAGGGCTAGTTCAGAGGAAGAACTGGCAGAACAGGCAAAGTGACTTTGTCCCTTGGCAATGAAATGTCCCATATCAATGGTAAGCAAAGGATTCCAAGCAGATGGCATCTGCAAGACAGTGTCAGGTTCATAAAGTAATCAATAGAAATGTTGCCACTGAGCTCTGTGTAAACAAATTCCATCCTTTTACAGTAATTTATCATAAAGATAATATAAAAAACTTTCCCCCAGTGTGACACTGATCTTTCACTTATGATAAGCAGATATTTTCTTTACCCCTGTGGCTGTTTCTCCAAAACAATACACAATATTTGTTCAATATACACATTGTAAGAAAACTAAGAAATATGAAACAAAAAGGAAAGGAATTCCAAGAAAGCTAAAGGACACTCCCACACCAGAAAATGTCATCTTTGTTTTGCTGACTTTTGGCAGGCCTTTTGCTCTGCAGAAGATCTTGGTAGACCAAAAAGCGGTGGAGGTTGCAACTACCTTACCTACTCACCCACCAAAGACCATTTTGAATATTCTGATTTCTAGAGGTTGGGATCTCATAAATTTATAGTCCAAAGACCTTTTGGACTACATCTGCAACCTATTTGCAACCTCTTCAAATCGCAGAATCATAGAATGGTTTGGGTTGGAGGGGACCTTTAAGATCATCTAGTTCTAACCTCTCTGTTACAGGCAGGGACACCTCCCTCTAGCTCACACTGCTCGAAGCCCGATGCAGCCTGGCCTTGAATGCCTCCAGGAAGGGAGCATCCACAATCTCACTGGGCAGCCTTTTCCAGTGTCTCACCACCCTCACAGTGAATAATTTCTTCCTGAGATCTAGTCTAAATCTACCCTCTTCCAGTCTAAAACCATTGCCTCTTGTCCTCCCTCCCCAGCTCTCCTGTAGGCTCCCTTCAGGTCTTGGAAGGCTGCTATAAGGCCTCCTCAGAGCCTTCTCTTCTCCAGGCTGAAGAGTGTTATCTGTCTCAGCTTGTCCTTGTAGAGGAGGTGCTCCAGCCCTCTGATCATCTTTGTGGCCCTCCTCTGGACCTGTCCCAACAGCTCCATGTCTTTCTCGTACTGAGAACTGGATGCAGTACTCCAGGTGGGGTCTCAGAGAGCAGAGTAGAGGGGCAGAATCACCTCCCTTGACCGGCTGGTCATGTTTCTCTTGATGCAACCCAGGATACGGTTGGCCTTCTGGGCTGCAAGCACACATTGTTGCTCATGTTCAGTCTTTCATAAACTGACACCTCCAAATCCTTCTCCTCAGGGCTGCTCTCAAACCATTCACCACCTAACCTGTATCTGTGCTTGGGATTGCCCTGACTCAGATGCAGGACCGTGCAGTTGTCCTTGTTGGAACTTCATGAAGTTGGTGTGGGCCCATCTTTCAGCAGCTTGGTATAAAAAAATCATCAGCTGCAGGCTTACCTATACAGATGGCAAAACATGCACTGAAAATTGTCTGAGGCAGTGGAAGTCTTCAGCTCGACTTCCTTATCTCTTTCACAGGCATCAGGAATCCTGCCATTATCAATGGAGTTACAATAGAATAAGACACATGCAATTGCTTTCTGAGATCAAGTAGGTACAACCGGATAAAAAGACTATTTAAGGATCAGCAAAAATGTGCAAAATAAAATCCGAAGCTGAAAGCAGCTGAGCAGTCACAATACCTTAGATATACAAATTGAATTTAGCTGCTAATTTTACCTGTCATGAAAAGGTCATGAACACTTTGGTTTTTTAATACTTACTACTTCTTAAATCTGTTTTTAAGAGTATATGCTACTTTGGAGAAGGGAGAACTGAATGTTATTTTGGGATGAGGTAAAACATCTTTTTGTTTGACTTGAAGACATGTATCTTGTTATTCGTAGTTTATACACTCCTAGGAGTCACCCACTTTACCTGTCTCCACCACACTGACACAAGCATTTGGGCAGAGTTAGAACTGATCCCACTGAAACCTGTCTTTATTCAGTTTCTTTGTTGGGTTGGTTTCCAACCATATGCTTTCTCCAGCTGCTCAAATGCCAACACCAACACATGTGGGGAACTGTGAGAAAAAGTGACTCATGGCACAGGTCAGGCTACTGCATGGCAGTGCCATTCTCTTTGGCAGTGGCTTTCCCACACCAGTATCAACTCTCAACAGTTGTGGAACCACACGTGAAGCACCAGGCAGAAAGATTTCACTACACGGCATCTGGGCTGAGTGGGAAACATGGATAGCATCTAGCTGAAAAGCACAAAACTGTCCAAGAAACATGGAATCTCCATGGAATCCTCTACCTGACTTTTAAAAATTCCTTTTAAAAATTTAGTTGAAAATTGAGTTTTAGAATGTAGCAATTTTATTGTGTGTATATAATATGAAACTTTGCACCAGAAATTTTGCATAGACAAACACATAACACATAACAAAAATATTATTAAATGAAACGCAATTAATATGCTGTTTCTTAAAAGCATCTGTAATCCTCAACAAAATCCTTCCTCTCTGTTCATGTTTGCCAACTTTTGTTGAATTTACTGGAACAAAGAGAATACATTCCACTGTCAGACATCTCAAAAGTGTAGGCACTTCATCCTGATATGCCCAGACACGCAGCATCAGAAGACTGCCCACAGAAATCCCAAAATCAGGGCATTTACAAATAGAAACCGAGATCAGAGGACGAGCAGCAGGGAGTGACGTTTGATGCTGCAGAGCTAAGGCACAAAGATGACTAGGGAGATACCCAACATGTTCCCTCTCCACACCAAATCTGTCACTGTCACATGCCACTTCAGGCACAGGGGAGAGATGGGGTTTTTCAGATTCCAGTCGTTCGTCTGGAGTGCTTCTGTTTTTTGTGTGGGTTTTTGTTTTGTTTTTTTTTTGGTTTCACATGTATTTTTGAAACCAGCAGGGAAATCGCTGTGTTCAAGACAAGCGATACCCTGGGACTTTACGCTAAGCAGCACCTAACTGGGGCAGGAAGAGCTGCGGTGTTCCCACAAGAGAGGCTAAGAGATAAACTGCTCGACAAACCATGAGGAACTCTTGCATCAGCCAAAAAGAAACTCCAAGGAAATGAGCGTTTCCCCCTCAGAAAGCAGGCACCTCTCTCAGGTAGTCAAGATCCTTCTCTGGGGAAGATCCAGCACCCAACCTCTGCTAGGTTTGGGAGTACAGACCAGCTCCTCCCAAAATATATGAGAGGAAATATGAAGGAAGCAAAGACAATACTATGGGCTTCCACATCTGCCTAGGCTTATCCAAGAACTCTGAGGTCACAGTACTTATTGGGATTCACTTTCTATTCTTGCCCAAAGGCCAGAATTCTTCTGCTATGTGTTAGGGCAAACGTTGCCTGGAGTTCAGGCCAGCCCACCAGGGCAGCACAGCAGCACTCTTCCATCTTAAGAAAAATTATTCACTTGAAGAGGAGAGAATGGAAAATGTTTTGGCCAAGATTATTTTTAGGGGTTGGAGAACTTTCCTGTAAAGTAGTAAATCTGGGTTCACAACCCCTTTACATATGGAATGATATGATTCACATCTCCCACACATCCTGATTCAGCAATTTAAACAAAATAGATCAGACTATCTAATTAGCTGATTGGTAGAAATATCTGCTTGGGCCTAGACCACTTGAACCTTCTGGTGATTTGGACCAAAGTCCTTAGATCCAGTCTGACCCTCCAGGATGCTTCTGCTTCAATAGTAGCAGTGTGGGAAAAGTGAAGGTTCAGATTCAACACAACCTCTTAATCCTTGCTGTTATATCTTTTTGACGTGCAATTACGAAGGGCTCCCACTGTACTAAGTAGGTTCACTTTAACATTTTCAGTATAGAACAATAAAGGACTTTGCTACAACGTGCACAGAAAAAGAAAGACAAAAAAAAAAAAAAAATCAGCACTTCAGGCAATTTCTGAGCAATGATTTTCAGATTTCTTGGCAGGACCGAGGCCAAATGTACACTTACAGCAGCAAATTCCCTAGTAGATCCCCAATATCACCACAAGATCCTTGAGCTACAGAACATTTATGAAAACCACACTGCCATTTCTGCAGGTGTGTAACGTGTTTTGTTTTTCTGGTTACTCATCTCCTAAGAAAAATTTCCAACACACATAAAGTGTCATTGAAACACTGTCTCCAAAAAAAATGCCTTGCGTGATCCTGGGAATGGAATTAGGATACTTTTGTCAGTGACCCTGTAAAGCATACCATCTTGTTGCATCACAGCTAATGCTCCAGGTAGGCAGTCAGTGTGTCTCATTACCCTCAGATGGGATAAAAATTACATCAGTGTCCACTTCAGCCATCTTCCCATTCTTCCTGAACTGGACAAGATTTGGTATGCATTCAGAAATGTGATTACTTCCTAGACAAACATTGATATTGCTTGGTTTTCCTTTGCTGTTGAGCAAGCTCCCTGGAGGGAGACCTTACCTTTTGATGATTTTGTAAAATACGTTAAAGCATGACATTCGTACCTCCCATATGCTGACTCCTCACTGCGTTCTCTTTCCAGCTTCGTCATCTTCCCCGATGACTGAAAAACCTCCCTCTTCTCCTTTGTCATACAACTTCTTCGAGCTTCATCTTTCACACTTAAAAGGGAACAAGGAAGTTCCTTAAACGCAAGTGGAAATTTCAGCCATTTTGGTTTTAAAAGGAGACAGAGGCTTTCTATTTTCGTGCTGCATGACAATAGAGGCATAGTAACAGCTGCTTTCCACCCCTGAGGACGGGCTGTGGAATCGCACCCTGGTGGCATTTACTGGTACACCCACAGCAGTTAATTACTCCTGGCGCAAGTCCACTTTCCCTAATGAGTGCTGTGTTAATCCCATTAAGGTGTACAAACGGATACTTGCTTGCAATATTTTTGATTTGACAGGGATGTGTCTACTTGGAGTGATACATGGCATTCAGATAGTCCCCAAGGATAGTTCTCTCCAGAGCCTGGTGTATCAGCCATCATGGTGGTTGACTAGAGAAGACCATGGCATGATTTCTCTTCTCAAGGCTAACCAGATAAGGCTGCAAATTGGAACATAAATTAAAACAAACTATGAATTTTTCCTCTAGACCTCTACTTTAGCCTAAGGCATGGAAATTCACAGTATTTGCATATGATATGCTTGAGAAGAAAATTTAAGTCTGTTACTACATATCCTAGTCTTGTTTAAAAATGATGCAAGCTTGCCTGTAGGGAAAAAAATGAGCAATCCCCAGAGTTTTTCACAAAAAAAAAATCCCCAGATATCTGTGTGGTTCCTTGCTGGCTAACAACCAACAGAGAACCAAAGAACTTGCAACATAGCAATAGTAAAGGGCTGATTGTTCAGGGTGCCAGTACTCCTGGGTGTCATGTGTAGGTCCATAAAGCAGCGCTTGGTTATGAGAAACATCGACACGGTATCTTAGCATCCTGCCCAATATGTTCAAGTACAGTGCAGGGACATTTGGTTGCACTCTCACCTATTGCCGGAGCTGGTAGTATCCTACTTGCATACGTTTGGGGCAAAAAAGTTTGTTTTCTGAAGCCTAGGATTTTTTATGCAGACTGATGAAGATGGTATTACTACTGTGAATGAGAAACACATAAGAACTCACAAATACTGTAATTTCAGTGGATGCTGAATACAATAAACCTTAAAAAGAAAGGAGCTGTAAAATGGGTGATGTGTTTGTATCTTGGTGGACAACAGAAACCCCATCTTGTTCGGAGCTATAGGAACTTAAGATCTTATTAACAATGTTAAGGATATCCACTGAAAGCATGCCGGAGGAGCTGAACATCAGCTTTATACCTCACTCATGACATCTACCATTATTTCATTTAATCATTGTTATGATTCCACTTACACAGTCCACCAGCAGTTGGCATTTTCTTCCACACATGAACTAAACTTGTACAGCAGTCCATTACATTTTTTTAGTCATATTCCTTCTCCTGTTGCAAACACTACGGACTAAAGAAGCAATCTCTGATCAAGCATTAGTGGCTTGCATTTATACTGCAGAATATTGAAGATTATCAGAAAGGAAAAACACCACTAAATCAGAGTGAAACATACCACAAACCTAATAATCTTCTGCCTTTATTCAAAATCTTAATTTTTTCTATGCAGGATGGCCACGTATATGCAGCCAGGTGGCTTGCAGCACTAAGCACTAGGCAGCACTGGGCCTTACCTCAGCCCATGGTTGACAGCCAACAAAAGAGGAGTGATGCACTTTGACCAAAACCAACTCTGTAGTCTGCTAAGCTCTTCAGGGGCAAAGCATTTACCCCGATGTTCTCACCTATCTCACCTGAAAACAGCCTCCTGCTTGCAAATCTCCCCAGAAGCAAAAGTGGCATGGGCTTGCTTGCACCCAGAGCGATTTTTTGAGTCTAGGAGTTACCATACTAATGCTAGAAATTCAACATTCAACAGGTGGCATTATCCTGATTGGCTCTCTGGCTATGAATTCATCCCTGACTGTAGCTAGGATTAGTTTTCATGTGCCGAGAGTCTGAGAGGTTTTTTACAGCATTCATAATTGGCCTCTCTGCTCCCACAGAGCTTTACAGTAGTAGTTTCCATTGCCCCGACAAAAGAAGGAGTTGAATGAATGCTGACAGTATTTGAGATCCCACCTGAGGAAAGTTTTGCACAGTGGGAGGCAGCCATCTGTTTTGTAATGTAAATGACAATAAGAGAGGACTAACCCACAGAGTGAAATGAAGAACAGTAGCAACAAAAGGGTAGAAGAATAGTAAACTGTAAGATACACCTGTACCTAGAAATTATGTCTTACAGTCTCAGTAATAGTGCTTGTACATATTAAAGTCCCAACAGCCCCATGCCTGATGCACAGTTAACTGATGACCCAGCACTGCTCTCCAGGGCTTACTGCTTTCTGAACAAGGTGATGAAACAGCTTAGCTCAGAGCAATACTGAGCAGGCTAATTAAGCCCTTTAAGTCCATCACAAACTTTAAACATTCCTATAGATAGATCACTGCAAATTACTCATTTTAAATGCAGTACCAGAGAGAAAAGGGGGAAAAAATTGAGAGAGAGAGGAGGGAGAGAGATTTTCCCTAAGAAAATAAATGCAGTAGTAGCAGAAGTGTGAATTCAGGTTTCTCCTTCTCTTGAATGCCATGTAAGGCATTCACGAGCGTCTGCCATGGGAGCATGCAAGGATGCTCAGCACTTCTGAAGTGACGCACACAGCCAGACAGAAAGAGCAAACAAACCAAAAATAAAGTAAGGGGCAGCAATGGCAGAAGGCTTGGGAGCTTTAAGATGAGAAACAACAATTGAAACTTCATTTTATTTCACTTTGAAGGTTTAATCAAACACACTGGCAAGACTAGAGAAGCTGGGCTGTGTGCAGAAAGCGGAACATGAGCCATCCAGAACCGGAAAGAAAGAGCTCTCTGTGTGCTATCACACACAGAAAGTAGGAGGCAGGAACTCCCTTCCTGCTGCATTTGCTCCTGGTGGTATCAGAAGGCAAAACCTGGACTCACCTCATTGGGTTGCTCCTGCCCTTTGGCACCTTGCAGCTGGACCCATCAATTTGGTGTTGGCCAAACATGCTGCTGGCTGTGTGCTTTATTCTTGTGGTTCATACCACAGCTCTGGCTGGGGAGAACACAACAGAATATAATTGCTATAGCTCAGGGAGGCAGGCACACGCTGACGGCAGCTACTGAAAGTCACTGTGTTGCTTGCAATTCAGTGCTAATATCTCCCAAGTGGGCAAAATTACTGCAGCTGCCTTTGCGTTGTGGGCAGAATGGGACTTTAGATGAAGAGTGGTATTCTGCCTCTTTCCCAAGACGCTCTACCCAGGCTGTTATGGAGCTGCCAACGTCTGGCTTCTTTACAAAGGAGAGTCTGAGAGTCTGAAAGTTTCCTACCTCAATTCCTGTGTCAGCATCTCCCTGCACTCCATGTTATGCCTTCCCCATTCCAAAACCAGGATCAGTTCTTTCTCTGTTTTTCTCTATTTGGCAAAAGCAGATGTTGACAATCCCAAAGCCAACTAGCAGCTTGCCCTGAGCAGCTTGCCCCAGCCCATGGTAGCACATGCCTGAGCTGAATGGCCACGCTCCTTCTGGGCAAAGAATCCCTCAGCGAAATGCCAAAATTCCCAGCACCCCTCCCTGTGTGGCGAAGGAGATAAGGCTGCAGATAGCAGGTAAATAACTGCGTGGCATTTCCTGCGCCTGCTGCCCCAGGGAGCCCTGGGTGCTGACCTTCCTCCACCGCTGTGTGCTGGAAACACCGGAGCAATGGGATGTGCCCAGATGTGGTTCACAGAAAGGTGCGAGTGTGACAACGTGTAACGTGGGCATGTGCAGCAGCTGAACCCAGGGCATCCAGTTTCACGTTTACTAGTAATCAAAACAGAACAAATGAAAATAGAACACAAGTAGAAAGAATTTCTGAAATTCTTAAAAACGAGAATAAAGATGCATTATGAGTAAAAGTAGTGAAAACAGGTATCAATGTACAAGACGTATAAAACACAATAAAACATAAGACAGGCCACTCCTGCGTGCAGGTACGGGGCTCTGCGGGCGGCTGCCGGGCCCATCCCCCGCCCCGACCCCCGGTCGAGGCCAGGTGAGCGGCGGCGCGGCCCGCAAGGAGTTACGGAAGGGGAGGAAAAATGACTTCATGCCTCTGCCTGGCCCGACTCGCCTCCCCCCCCGGCCCCGTTTCACAATCCCAATGCTCTCGGACGGGGCGAGTGAGCGCTGTGTCAAACCCAGCGCAAGCACAGGGCACACACCCCCGTGTTCTCATGCCGGATTTTCCCGGACCATGAATAATCTCGAAGCCCCCTCGATAAATACACGTTCAGGGATGCCCGGAGCTCATTCGATCCGTCAGCCTCCCCGACGAGCAGAGAAGCCGCACCATGAACTTCACCGAGGGCTGCGAGGCGACGGGACGGCGGCCGGGGAGCGCCGGGAGCCGCCGCCGGAGAGCGCCCCGTCCCGGCCCCGCCGCGCTGCTGCTGCTGCTGCTGCCGCTGCTACTGCCGCCCGCCGCCGCCGCTCCGCTGCCCGCCGCCGCCGACTCGTCCGGGGAGGCCGGGCTGGAGGAGGAGGCGGGGGCGCGACGGGCGCTGCCCGACTGCGAGTCGCTGGCCTGGCTGCTGCACAGCCGCGCTGCCCGGCTTCAGGACGAGGTGGGTACGGGGCCGCGGCGGGGGACCCGCGGGCTGCGCCCGGGGCTCGGACGCGACGGCAGCTCTCGGTGTCTCTCCGTAGATGTGCGAGAAGTTCTCCGTCTGCGAGAACAGCATGGAGATGCTCGTCCGGAACAACCTCAACCTGCCCAAGGTGACGGAGGAGGACGGCTGCCTGCTCGCCGGCTTCGACGAGGCAAGGAACCGCTCCGCTCCTTCCTTGGGCCGCCTTCGACCCAATCCGAGCGCCGCTGAATTCAGCGCGACGTGCCGGGCACCCCGAACTGCTGCTGATGTTCTCACTTCTCTCTCCACAGGAGAAATGCCTGAGGAAGCTCTCTAGCGGCCTGTTCGCCTTCCAGACCTACCTGGAATTCATTCAAGAAACTTTTGCTAGCGAAAAGCAGAATGTCGAATCGCTGTGCTACGGCACAAAGCACCTGGCGGCCACGATCCGGCAGATGGTGAGTCGGTGTGCGGGGCACTGCCGCGGCCGCTGGGACGTGCAGTGATGTACAGTCAGGACATGCCCGAGGCTGAGCATTTCCCGCTGTTACTTATCCCATCAGCAGCAGGTGCTGGCTGCCTGTGCTGCTTTCCCTTATGACTAACTTTCAAGTTTTACAAGCTCGTGTTCTGTACTCTTCTTCCAATTTTCTGTTTCCATTCCTACCTTCCAGACAACAATCAACTCATCAGACTCCTTTAAAAACAATGTGCTCAGGCACTCTGCTCAGAGCTGCAGTTTGGTCCCCTCAGTGCTGGGACCACCGTGAAGTACAGTAACTTTGAAACCTCACAGAAATAACTGCAGATACAAACAGCTGATTTTCTTTCAATTTGGTGAATGGAATGATATCCACTTCTGACTGCTGTTTTCTGTGCTTTGGAGTGCTTTAAAAGATCATACTTCAAAACTGGCTTCATTCCTGCAGCACTTAATCACGCCCATAACCCTTCCCTTCCTATAACCCTTCCTACTTTGTCAGCAGTGAAACTATGCGTGAGCGAGGGCTGCCCAGGTGAAGGGGAACCAAGAACTGCAGAGCTCTCTGGCTGTGATTTCCTGCCAGGTGTTTTCAGCACTTGAGAAGAACATTGTCTGCCTTTCCTACCACACTTTTTTGTGTTCCTCATTCTTCAAGTGAAAGGGAGCTGGACTTCTTTCTTTCACACTGTATTTGCTAAGAATAATAGTCCTGGCTTAAGGCAACTACCGGCTTCAAACTTGATATATTGTTTGTAGAAAGTTTGTTCAAGGGCTGGGTGAGACTGGCCTTCTGTGGAATGGCGAGGGCTGAGGCATCAGAGCAGGTGGCACAAAACAGAGCGGGTGCACGGAGCCCTGTGCTTGTAGGGACTGCTGAGATTTTGAGAAAATTTGAGAAAATCAAGAGCTATGGCTTGCAGGGTGGAAACTTCCTTATGAAAGCAGTCCGTGTAAGGCTGTTTGAGATGGGGATGGCAGGTGGAGGCAATCTGCTACTTGTGCTCCAGTCCATCCATTAGCAAGCTCCCTGTTTGGATACCTAACACACTTGTGAGCGAGGATGCAGCAGCCAGTATGGTTTAGACCGAGCCACATCCCACGTCCCCAGCCAGCACAGGGCAGCAGACACTGTGGGCACTTTGGGCCAGGCCACCCCAACAAGCGTTAGTTGGAATTCTGGAAGAGCAGGGATAGGCGTACCTCAAAACCCAGTGCAGAAGTGGGGCTGCCGGCAGCTGTACGGAGAGGAGGGCTACAAAGCCTGGTGGAACACATTCGTAGCTACGGTCTGACTCAACGTTCTGTTTCCCACAGGTGATAAATCCCGATGAAGTGATCATCCCAGACTCAGCCACCCAGAAATCCCTCCTCGCCAAGCTGAAGTCGGATAAGGCCTGGATAGAGAAAATCACCACGCACCTCATCCTCCGAGACTTTACTTCGTTTATGGAGAATACTGTGAGGGCCGTTCGCTATTTGAAAAACACCAGGAGTTTCAGTGCCTGAATGTTTTAGTTCGGGCACAGTCCTCTGTTACCGATCTGCCACGTGGCAGATGGCAGTGTTGTTCCGTTTCAGGAACCAGATAGTAACAATGGTTTGCATTTATAGACATTCTCATTTCCTTCTAGGAACCTATTTATTGTATTTAAAATATTTATTCTTTTCTAATGTTTTCTATTTATATGAAATATTTTCAATATTTAGAAATAACTTAAGCAAAACACCTGTTTCATTTCTTATGGTACTATTCAGAATATCAACTTATTTATTACGTATTCAATGCCAAGGAAAATGTCCAGAAGCCAGACTGTTGTATAACTTATGCTTTTAAAATATTTGAGAGATTGTATTTTTTATCTATTTATATTTTTTAAACAAATAAAAGCTCACTGGGAAAAAAAAAACAAACAGCCTGTCTGAACTTTAAATAGGACTGAAGAGCTACACCGTATCCAGCGTCTAATGCCCGGAATTATCAAAATAACCCCTTTAAATAATTTAATCTGTATAATTAAATCAGCTATCTATGAAGGCTGCTCCAAATGTAATGCCTCCTATTTCATTGGGTCAGTCCGCTACATCAAAGGTGGATGTTGGTGGTACAGCAGCAGAAGTTGAACCTTCCCTCAGTATCCCATTACATGTTGCCGTGTGACAGATGGCAGCAGAGGGACAGTCTGACAGAATGGCATCTGACATCGAAGTGAGGATGAAGCAAAGGTGTGCCACTGAATCCCTCCATGCAGACAGAATGGCACCTACTGACATTCATCAACACTTGCTGAATGTTTGTGGAGACCAAAAGTGGACGTGAGCACAGTGAGGCAGTGGGTGGTGTGTGCAACAGCAGTGTGAAAGACAAGCCATGTTTCAGACAGCCAACGCACAGCTTTCGCACTACAGAATGAGGAGTGTCCTGATCAGCTCATCCACATGCATTGGCTAATGATGGTGGCTATACGGAATTACAGTGTTTTGTAGCTGAGAACTTGCTCTATGAAATAGTGTTATTGTGCTCTTTGTTGTAGTTTCCATGGAAATATATGTAAGACACTACTTTCAGAGTGACCTACACATGGCATCTATACATACATACACAGCACGATCAACATACAGTTCTTAAAACGGTGCATGCAATGCACACAGATGTACTGTACATCAGTGTGTACTTCGCTGCATGCATAGCAGTACGAGCATGATAAAGCATCACTGCTCTCGAGAAACAAATGAATGAGTTATTTCTATTTAATATAGAACACTCCATAAACCTGAAATGTATTTAAGTCTATGCTTAAAAGTCAATCTAATTAAAACAAACAATATGGTCAGATACCAAATTAACAAGTTTGATTTTATCATCTGATTAGACACTGCTGTCTTCTAAGGGAATTCTCCAAATTGGATTAAACATCTGAGACAGAGGAGATTTAGGTTAGATATTAGGAGGAAATTTTTCACTCAGAGGATGGTGACACTGGAACAGGTTGCCCAAAGGAGGCTGTGGATGCCCCATCCCCGGAGGCATTCAAGGCCAGGCTGGATGTGGCTCTGGGCAGCCTGGCCTGGTGGTTGGAAACCCTGCACATAGCAGGGGGGTTGAAGCTAGATGATCCTTTTCAACCCAGGCCATTCTATGATCCTGTGTTCTTCTCCATTTCTCCTAAGAAGTGGAAAAAATCTTAAGTTCTTTCCCCAGGTGGAAAGAATTGACGTACTGTTGCAGCAATGTCAGTGACTCTTGGGATCTAATCCATCTGCCACAGAGCACGAATGCTAGTCACTGAGCAATGCAGAGGTAAAAATAGGTCCTTAGACCGAGTACCAAACCACTGAAATATTCCTTAGCTCTATCACCTCCTTTGTTGTGGCTGTGAACATCCTCATATACCCAAACTTAGAGGAATTTCAGCTCATAGTACACACAAAGGATGGGCTCCCTTGAGCCTTGTTCTTCCAGCGTGAACAGCGGAACATTAATTACTCTCTCTGGAGCAGCACAATGAGGAGATGAAAGGTATGCTCTGGAATGTGGATAAGGATGTCAGTAAACTCTTCTCTTCCTCTGAGCGATCTTCTGATCCTCCACACAGACATTCCACTGCTGGGGATGCCAAAACAGTGAGCAGTCAGCTCACAGCCTGCATCTCAGAGGCTCAAAACAAAGCAAAATGCAACTGCTTTGCCCAATATGGTAAAACCATAGGCTCAAATTGTGCAACACCTCAGGAAAGAATGAAGAGACTTCAGAATGGTCATTTTCAAGAAGTCTGTGGTGAGTGAGATTTTCTTGCAAGACAGAAGATAGCACTTTAGTTGTCGTACATGTGGTCTAAGAGACATAGAATCATAGAACAAAATACAGATATCTGGTTGGTTTTTTCACAGCTTACCTTGGCAGAGATTTTCTTAGTGACTACTTGGTGAGAGAGCATTCTGGCACTTACCATGTCTGTGACATCTATGGGAAAGCCATGAGAATGACTAAATCATTTTGCTGTTTGTGAGTAATATGCAACAATCTATCTTAAAGCTACTGGGCTGCAGTCTTGCATGCACGTGACTATGAGAAGGAAATAAGGTAATTGAATCTGTTCTGGTCTTGATGAAATTCTAGAGTACCTTCAGTATGAATTCAGTGTCTTTAAAAATATAAAGTTCTCTGACTGAGGTAATGTATGAGGGGTCTCAATCTTGCTCCCTCTTAGCTACAGATAAGGGCTTAGATTGCAGCTACGAAAAGCACAGTCTATTCACAAGTACAGTATGAATCACACTGCCTCTGATTCACAAAGGAGTCCTCAGCAGGAATCCCGAGTTGGACCTTTTAAGCACTGTATTACTGTGACAGTAGCAGGGAACAAACAAACAAAATAACAGAAACATTCTGTCTCACCTCTACCAGCAGCAGTTGACAGATTGCCTAAGATGATTCTTAGTTACTGTGTACACTTCAGCTAAACAAACTCACTCTTTGGATTGAACTCCTTGAATTGCAGGAGGCATCTAAACTGCAGAGCAGTGAAATTTCACACAACATAGCTTAAATTAAACCCACATTCCCCAAAGGCACCCTTCAGTTGGTGGCTGCCTAAACTGTCCAGCATTCCAGTAAAGGTGTAAATGTTACATTTTGGGATGGAAGAGACAGCAAAGATCGCTGCTTACTGGACAGGAAGGTCAACCTCAAGTTTTTTTCCTGGAGGGAAGAGGATCACTGATGCTGCTGATGCAGTTGCTGAGTTGCCACAGTTTATCTGCAGCTCCTCCACAGACCCCTCCATAGAATCATGGAATCACATAGGTTGGAAAAAACCCTTAAGTCCAGCCATGAACCTGAGCTACCGAGTCCCACTGCTAACCATGTCCTTCAGTGCTACGTCCACACGTCTCTTCAATACCTCCAGGGATAGGGACACCACCATTTCCCTGGTCAGCCTGTTCCAATGCCTGATCAACCTCCTCATGAAAAGATTCTTCCTAACGTCCAATTTAAGCCTCCTCTTAAGCAGAAATACAACAGATTTTTGAAAAAGTCTGTCTCCATTTCTCGTACCTTTGCTGACATTAATAAAGGCTGATGGCTGCGAGGTTAGCAAGACAGAGCTGGTGCTACAGAGGTGGAGAAGCTACAGTACCAACGGATCTGATGAGTAATGAGCCATCAGATGAGCTCAGCAAACTCGTGAAACTTCCCCTGACTTTTACACTATTACCTGCAACTAATAATTTTTCAGCATTCAGTTCACATGATGAAATGGCAGAAAGGTGAATATACAACAGTATCTATCAAGTCAAAACCTAAAGTTCCAGAACTGCTGCTGAATATATATACTATTACAAACCTTGGGTATTTGATAGGAAACTTTCTTTAAACTTCTGTTTTTCAAGTTGAATTATTAAACAGAATTTCACTGAGAGATCTGAAATTGTTTTCTTCTTCCTGGTAAGAGGAAAAATAAAACGAACACTCTCACACAGAAAATATGATCTCTGTAGACTCCAACACCAAAATACCATTTCCTCCCTTCTTCACCATACAAACAAATTTCTGCAATTTCAACACATTTACCCAAACCTCGGTATACTTTCAAGGCAGACTTTGGGGGCTCTAAAATAACACAGTAGACAAATATCAATAGATATAATTCTAAACTCGGCATCATAGAAATAGGGCCAAAATGATGCATACAAATTATATTAACAGTTTTATTACCTCAGAGAATCCCTGCTGCTGCACACACACACAAAAGCACAATCACCTATGGAAAGTTCCAAGTCCATTCCTCAGCTTGGATGAACTGCCTGCTACGACACCACTGGTGCACAGCAACTGTCCTTGCCTCTTCTTACACTTATCCCTCCTGCTCACATGGCTCAGTGGCCTGGCACTGGGCTATAAGAGAAACAGAATTTGTGAGAAGGGAGACCATTCAGGATGAAGGCAGACGTACAGACGATCTTCCAGTGTTGCTGAGAAAGACCTCTTTTCCAGTTGCTGTGCCATGAATTGCACCATTTGGGAAGTTTCCACGAGAATAAAGTGGATCCAGAGAAATCACATAACGATGTAGTTGCAAATCCATGTTTACCTAATTTCCCAGGTCAATAACTGCTCACTGCTTTGCACTTGCTTTTTCTAATTTTTGACAGAAACTTGATTTCTTAATTGCAAGAAAATAGGAGTAAATCCCCTTTTCCACTTAGCAGATTTGCATCTCCTCTGCCTTACCCATTCCCTAATCCTGAATTAATATAAACATAATCAAGAAACAATGCATGTAAGCCACAAACAGTTACTGTATCACATACCATCATGGAAAACTATTTAGAAATTGCAATTAAATAGTCTGTTTTAAAAAGTAAATTAGTCATATGACATTAAACCAGGATGTGGTTTTTACTTCTGTGGTGAGAACAGATGTAATGAGCTTTTATTTCCAAAAGTCATCACTGGTATCATCATAGCTTAAATTCCAACTCCATAATGAGGTGTTTCCAAAAATACCCAGATTGCTTTGGCAAATTTTCCTGTTAAAAATGTGTTAGATCCCTGTTTCATTAACACGATGCAGCAAAGCCATGGAAAGCACTGTCATCTAGAGCCATCTTGCTGCACAGACAAGAAGCAATGGTTTTAGACACAGCCAACACGTGGGCCTGTTGTTACAAAATTATGAAAGTTGCTTTGGTTTGCAGTGTTTACATGTTTGAAAACCGTATGATAAAAACTTTAAGTTTTACTGATGATTAATTAGGAGACCAAAATTACCACACACCAAGACCAAAACAGCCCCCAAACTCACAAACTCCCCAAGCACAACACATCAAGCACCACCAGGACTCTGCTGCTCCCTGTCTGATGTGCATATTTGTCTTTTTCTCTCATCTCATATATTTTCCACTTCCAAAAATCTTGTCAGCATCTCCTTCTTTTATCCTCTTCTGATCAATCCTTGTCTTCTTTTTTTCTCCCAGAACCTAAGCTTTTTTTCTTGTTTTTCTTTAGCCTGATGTCTCGATCCCCGTTCACTCTGTTAGTGTGACAGAGAACGAAATACTCAGAAGGCAGGACATTACAGCACTCCCTGCCCACCATACCTTCCCAATACTCCACTAGTGCTTCACATGCAGCCTGGCTACCAGAGGAGAAACAGCCCAGTTCTTCGTCCCTGGCTTCTTCATAGCTGCTCTCCTCAGACACCAATCTGAGGTGACACCATTACCTCGTGTCACTCTTGCAGGAAGAGGCCACAGCCCCTGTGGCCAGCCCCTTCTGGCATGGAGCAATGTTATCTTCTTCATATGTGAGGAGATGAAGTACAGCACATTCTTCTAATATTAATATCCCCGTATTCATATTTGGCAAGCAGAATAGTGAGCTACAGCAACTTCTGATCTTCCTACGAGTGGCCCAGGCAAAAACGTTCCCAAGCATAAACTTGAGTTCAGCTGTGGAATTCGGAGTATGCTTCTCTGTAAACTACCATCACTGACTTCATTTCAAATCTGAGTTCACAGTGGTCTCAAAGGAGCACACCATAAGCCTCATTACTGAAAAGAATCTGCTTGGCTACAGAAGCCACTGATTCACTCGACAGAGATTTACTGATCAATAGAGCGAAGCAGGAATTTGAACAGTGAAAGGTTCCATGTTAATGACTTTCCAGAACCATATCTGATTTTTAAAAAGAACAATAACTGCAGCCAATTAGCAATAGAGAACGACCAAAAGTTTGCCATCTGGTGTGCTTGAAGTGAAATTCTGAACGTAAGGATTGTAATATTGATCCAATAATTCCAGATCTTAAAGTAAGCTGAACTGCAACTACTTAGACGGGAAATTTACAGCAGTGAATCCAGGCTGTGCTCAATATATCCATGCTTACGTACATACTTTTCTTAAAAGAGACAAGAACAGTTCCCAATTCTCTGCCTATTGCCAAATACTACAATTCTTGGCAAGCACAGAGCAACCATGTGGTGGTTAAGACCCACAAACCACATCCGCAAATGTCTGACACTGGATAGAACATGAGAAATACTTCTGCAGGTGCTTTGGTACATACACAGTTGCATTTTGAGTAGCCTTATGGAATGCCAGTCGATTTTAAGAAATCCACGTTATTTTGCACTGAACAGCTTCTCTCTTAATATTGAGTATCTAAGGTCATGCCAACAGATTCAGTGAAAGGAAATCGTTCCTGACCATGATCAAAGCCACTCTCAGATTATTTCATCCTCATTGTAACAGGATCAGTCAAGAAAAAGGGCTCTGAATTTCAACGCTTCCATAATGAAAGACAGTTAAATTGCAGTTAAATTATTCTCAAGTTACCATTAGAAAAGCTGCAATATCAACAGGAAACAGGATCACAACAGTTTCTGCATTCAGAACTTGCTCTTTGCCCATCCGCAATCGGTCATCATCTGCTATTCCACCATTCTGTGACATTTAATTATTGTGACCAATTGGACTTTAAGGAACATGCTGCTTTATGTTACCTTACCTTCCCACCTCCCACTTTTTTTTTTTTTTTTTTTTTTTTTTTTTTAAATCCTTGTCTTTTAATTTATTTCTTCTCTTGGCTCATTTCTCATTTTTTCTCCATTTCTCATAAGCATTTTACCACGACTTCCAACAGCAGATGAGAGACTGAGGCATCTCCTACTCACCACTGAATGTACAGTCAGAAAATCTGGGTTAAGCTGATCAAGAATATCTTTTTTCAGCATTAACTGGGAGCAAACAAGATTTTATCTTCTTAAATACAGTGATTTTGTCACATACTCCTACCATCACTCCTGAACTGTGAAAAAAGGACAAGGGGCAATGGTTTTAAACTGGAAGAGGGTAGATTTAGACTAGATTTCAGGGAGAAATTCTTCACTGTGAGGGTGGTGAGACACTGAAACAGGCTGCCCAGTCGGGCTGTGAATACCTCTTTCCTGGAGGCATTTAAGGTCAGGCCAGATGGGGCTGTGAGCAACCTGGTCTAGAGGGAGGTGTCCCTGCCTGTAGCAGGGGGTTAGAACTAGATGATCTTCAAGGTCCCTTCTAACCCAAAGCACTCTATGATTCTGGTTATTATGAAGAAAAATCTCTACCTGAAATTCATACTTGCTATGTAGATCCAAGAGGGTTGAACGTTGCCAAATTTACCAAAATCAATGGTTACTTATATTTATGATTATATATAGTTACATCCATATTTAAATGGTTAAATACATTTATGGTTAAAGGAACTGCCACTTTATGTAATAAAGACTTCAAAACAACACATATCCATTTCAAACTAGATTTAATTTTACCATAATCCAAATAAGTTACATCCATATAAACTCCATTTTGTTGTATGTACAACCTATGTCATTAGCAAGCTGACAGAGTCAGCTGGTGAAAGCATTCGCCTCATCCTCTGGAACGTATGAATCTTCCAACACTTTCTCTGTCCATCGGCTGGTTCTAGAGCAGGACAGCCACATCTTTCATCCCCAAAGCAGACTGAAAGGGAGGGGGGAGGAAATGAAAGTCAGATTTGCAGTACGTTCTTGTATTTAAATAAGTTTCTCTAAAAAGCAAGTCAGAACAAACAGCCCTATAAAAATACAGCATAAATGCTACCAAAAAAAACCCACAAATACTAGCCAGAATACATTGCAACAAAGCTACCTACCCAGAAAAAGGACTCAGACTAGTAAGCCTCAAACTAGACCTAAATGCATTTCTGTTACCTGTACACATACTCTGGTATCAAATGCATACTTTATGCTCTGCAGACACGTTCAATACAAGAAAAAAATCTCAAGCTGCTAGTGAAACTGAACACAGGAACACTGCCAGCAAACAAACAACTTGAGCAAATGACACCATAAAAGATTTTACTGAAACTGTAACATGACCTTGACATTTTTCTCATTCTTTCTACTGTTAGAAGTAGCTCCTTTATATGGTGTGAGGCAAAAATAATGAAGATATAATTTTGCAAACAATGCAGACCATCAATTATTTGTCTTAGCAGTACCTGCCTCTGTGCTGTTGTCAAATTTCAAGATCATTAAAAGAGCCACACTCCCTTCAAAATCTTAATTTTAAAAGTCTGACCCATGGATACGCTTCAATAGAACTCAAACCCCACAAGAATTTATGGCCACTAATGCCAGGACATTGCAGTGGTGACAAGTTGTCCCATAACAAAGAAGCAATATGAGCAAATGCATTGTGATCCACTGCAACGACAAATACTGAAGGATGTACCTCTGTATTTAATGCCGTTTTTAAGCAGCTTTACAACCATATTTACAAAGAGGGAAGGAGAATGGATTCTGGTTAAAACCCCTGTTAGAAGTATAAGTAATTATTTCTAGGTGCAAAAAGAAACTTGCATAGAACACCTCTAAAACAGATTACAAGGGCAGCTTCCACTCAAAAAGGCACAGGAAGTCCCATATATTAAAAAAAATGCACAGGATTCAGAACAAAACACTAAGGCTCTTACAAGAACTTGTGTTTCGCTGTTTTTTTCTAGTTTTGATTTTAAAAGAAAAAATAACCTGACCAGCTATACTATCACCCCAAACCACTTTAAAACAGTGGATAAAACACCTCTTGCTGTTTAGTGTGAACAACCAGAGTAACACCTAAAACTGTGACCATGAGAGCTCTGCTTCTGTATGTACATTTGGACACAACACGTACCTCCAGATTGTTGGCTCGGGCATTCCTGGATCTGCACCCCTCCTAAAACCTAAACAGAAATAAACATTAGATAAACACACACATGTATGTGTAGACTCCTACACAGCTAACACAGTATCAGATTATTCCAGTTCATTAAACTGAGATGCAAAAGGAGGGGGGGAACTGTGATTCACGAAGTTGTAGACTCACCTCAACAGAAAAGTAACATTAACCAGGGTTAGAAAACAGGCAAAATAAATACAAGTGTACCATTTTTAATTTTCTTTTTTGTTTTTTTTTTTTTTGTTTGTTTGTTTTTTTTAACTCTTAACTGTATCTCTATCTGATTTAAAATTCAGGAACAATTGAATTTGAAGCTGTGAGAGATGATGGAAATTATTTACCTTGAAGATCCCGGCACACACACATGCATGCACATATACATAACTACCAATGAGATTTTAAATGTTGCTGAGAATGCAACTGAATGAGACAACACCAGCAGTGACACCTATACCTGGTATAAGCAACCACTGTGAGCCTTAGCAAGCAGCATTCTGTAATGAACTTACATTTCTATTTCAGTAACTGTTTATTTAATTCAGGGTGAAAGAATTCTAAATGTTCAATCGATTAAACTTAGAACGTTTTGTTCTAACTGCCTTGCAGGGCAAGTTAATTACAAAGAGTTCATCTCCAGCTAATTACTTTAACTACTGATTCACTAAGGCAAACGAATGCTAGATAAGCAATTCAAGGTTCAGTTTATCAAACAGCTTTCTTCCTGGACTGTAAATTAAGTCTTGAAGCACAATTATACATGATGTACACTGTTCAACATGCTTTCCCACAAATGCTTGATAGAAATGGATGCTATATGGAAAATATATTATTCCTCTCCCTTACAGATTATAAGTAATGACAGCCCACCTAAAACACAGGCCACGAAGGTTAATGGAAAAGCTTCCATTAATGTGGTGGGCACTAGGTTACCTCTTTGAAGATAACCTTGTCAGACTTAGACTATTAAATATTCTGGTCCGTTGCCTTTTGTGGCCACACTTACCAATAAAATTGCTTTGAAATACATGAAGTTGTGTTAGCAGTCATACTACGTGTGTGTGTGACACAGATTTAGGAAACAGTACTAGGGAATAAGGGCCACAAATATTACATAAGCAATCCAGTTTCACAGAACTGTACTGGCCTAATTTACCTACTTCACACAGGAGCAGTCACTTCAAAGCAAGCATAAAAACACCTACCAACGAGCTGCAATTGCATAGAGCACACTTCCTCGCATGTTGTCCTGAATATCCTACCCCAGCCTAGGTCTTTCACTGAAACATTCCATTGGTTACAGTGCATTTCATACATATGGGCCTATACAAACTGGGATCAGCAGCACTAAGCACTGCAGAGCCACTGTAACTGTAATAGAGGATTCAGTACTACAGACTTCCGAGTCTGTGCCACCTCCAGGGGTCAGGCAAGGGTGGCACCTGTATTGGTGTCCCTTCATTAATCACAGCACGAAAACTGCTCAGGCAGCAATGCGGGCTGCTGGGGGAGCAGTACATTTATCTGTCGGAGGCACAAAACAAAGCTCCTACAACCCAGTTCCTTACAGTTACAGAAGTACGCGGGCATCCAGGCAGAGGTACAACTGCCCACACAGCGCACCAGCAGGACGTAACACTCGCGTTACATAAGTGCGCATGGTGCCACAGAGCAGCTCAGGCTGCCCAGAGAGGTTGTGGATGCCTTGTCCATCCCTGCAGGTGTTCAAGGCCACGTTGGATGGGGCCCTGGGCAGCCTGGCCTAGTATTAAACGGGGAGGTTGGTGACCCTGCCTGTGGTAGGGGGGTTGGAGATTCGGGATTCAGGAGGCTCGTTCCAACCCTGGCCATCCTGTGATCCTGTGATCCTGTGATCCCTCCCTAAAGGCGGAGCCCTCGCAAACCCCCGCCGGATCGAAGCAGGTCGAGAAACGCTGCGGGAATCCCCGCCCCCAAACCCATCAATTTTAAAATAATCAATAAACTAAGGATGGGAACGCAACATCCTAACGTTGCCTAACGCGGCAGAGCTCAAAGCGACCTTCTGTACCAGTTAAAGCCCGCCGGCTATCCATCAGCCCGCCGGCCCCCCGCACCAGCCACCCCCTCTTCCCCCCCGCTTCCCAGTGGCGCATGCGCGGACAGCACAGCGCGGGGGAGCTCACCCCCCCCCCCCTCCCCCCCCCCCCCGCGCCGTCACGCGTCCCCCAGCACCCCCGCCCTCCCCACGCCCGCTCGCCCCCGGCCGCCTCGACCTCGTTCCCCGCCCCGGGACCGGGGCCGGCCCCCAGCCGTGCAGTGCGGGCCGCTGCACGCCGGCGCCCGCCGTCACTGACCTAGGTAGAGCACGACCGGGATGAAGCCCCAGCGGATGGCGAACTGACCGCCCTTGAAGAGCTGCTGCAGCCGCTGCTTAGCCTCCTTGCTGAGCTTCGGCATGCCGGCGGCGGGGAGAGAGAGGAGCGGCCCGCCCGCGGACGTCACTCGGCTGCGGTGGGCGGCGCTCCGGAGGCCCTTCCGGGGGCGGTGAGCAGGGGTTCGTTCGGGGGCGGAGGCCGCGGGCCGCGCTCGTTTGTCCGCGGGCTGTTCTTGCGCCCCGACGCGCCTCTCTGCCGAGGCTGCGGGTAAGTGAAGGGCAGAGATGGAGCGCCGAGAGCAGCGCTTCCGGGTGACGCCGAAAATGGCATTCGCGTTGCGCTGTCCCCGCGTGCGCCGTGTCTCACGTGGCCCGCTGCCTTTGGCTGCCGCGGCGGACGCGGCGCTGCGGCTGTTCGGTGCCGCCTGGGGAGCGGCACGGTCGGGAGCGGCGGGCTGTGCCAGGGCTGCTCCCAAAGCTGGGAGGGGATCCAGTTGTGTATGGAAACCGGGGGAGGGAGAGGGGAGAATATCCTAGCGGATAAATCACAGCTTGTGGCACTGCAGACATCCACGTAGTTCCTTATAGAATCATTAGCGCTGGAAAAGACCACCGAGATCCTCTAGTCCAACCGCCAACCCATCCCCACTGCCCGTGTCCTTCAGTGCTACATCCACGCTCTTCCTGAACACCTCCAGGGCTGCTGACTCCCCCACCTCCCTGGGCAGCCCATTCCAGGGCATCCCCATTCCTTATGAAAATATTTTTGCCTAATCCCCAACCTGATTCGTTTATAATCGCAGTTTACCAGCCAGATGCAGTTATAAAGTTCTGCATATGTTACGTGTTGGTTTGCTTAAGGCAACAGATGGCTTGCAGTTCAGCAGCTCACTTGTCGCGTTAACAAAAGGGCAGTACTTTTCAATTAAAAAATAATTCAAATACAGGATCATAATAAAAATCACTTACATAGCTTTTTCTATATTTATTCTTCCATTACACAGATGCATATGCTGCCTGTAAGAGATGATGAAGACACAAGTTCATAGCTTGCTCCTTGCTTCTTAGGTATGGACAGGTGACAATCTACAAGCCACATGAGTGATCCTCAGCTGCCTTACCACTCTCTACCAGTAATCAAAGTGTGGGGGACACATAAGTGTCTTGGTGATGGGATGACAAACCTGCTGTATGTCAGGGTATAGAATGCACAAACAGCCTTTGTTCATGAAATCCAGTGCACATGTACACACCTATGCATTGAACAGGAGAGGAAAAGTCAGTATCACATGGTAACATATCTAATGATGTCTAACAGGTAAAGCTGAGGCTTGGAGTCCATGAGTGGCTTCATTGTCAGCTGAACAGCTTATCCCTGTTGGGGTTAGGCAGCATTGTCATGGTTCAGTAGGTGAACGTCAGTATGAAGGGGACTGTGAGTCTACATGTTCTCCAAAAAAGAGTATGCCTTCATATGTTCTCAGACACTAGGAACCAACAAAACATTCTCTAAATAATGCCAGCCATAGAACTTGTTGTGTCGATTGACTCTGTTAGTTATGCTTGATGAGGATTGCCAACAACCAATTCTTTCTGCAGCAGGTGGGCTGCTGGTGTAGGTAGAAAAATACTGGTAATTCATACTTCACTGCACTTCAAAAAGACAAATTTTCTCAATATAATGTTCCAGTCAGAGCTTTATCCAGTTGTTAAGCAAACACATTTTGTTATTGTTAGCAGATTAATGAGGCGCTTTCAGTAACAAATCCAGAATTTGTGGAACATATTAATGAAGATTTTTCTGTGGCAATCTTAGGCAGCTAATAACACAGACACCATAGAAGGTGGAACTGCTTCTGAAATGCTTTGTCAGTTGTTTTTACTAGCTATTAGTAAAGCTATTAGTATTAAAGGTTATTTTGTACTTAGCAAAGTGGTCACACATTCCTGCTTTGTCACATCTAGCGCGGTAGTTCTGCATCAGCGTGTTGCTGTATTTCCATTCCTTAAATTGAGTACTTTATGCCTATTGTTACTTTTTTTTTTTTAATTATCTTTTATTAAAGCTGGAAATTTGAAGTCAGTAATGACTGCTCACGTTCAACTTAGAAGTGGCATCTTCCCTCCCAAGAACAGCTTTTATAAAATACTCTTTAAAGATCGTGAATCCTGTTGTACCTTGCCATGTGTCAGTTCCTTTGTGACTGCCATACCCATTGCATAGCACTAACAAATTTAGATCTTTCCACTTCTTGCCTCTAAGGAGATGTTTTCTTCAATTTTAGGTAATTGTAGTGCAAGTAGGATTCATAAGGCCAAGTGTACTAAATAACTGATCCAAATGATTTAACAGCTCTGTCTTCTTCAGGTATAAACCTGTTTAACTGTCTCTAGTTACATCAGTATGGATGTTCTTGAGAAAGGGTATTCCTAAAAATGTGCCATCTGTGCTCCTTCTTCCATCCTTTCCTTCTCATATCAAGTCAAGGAATTATTTTCAGAGAACGGGAACTTTCCTTGATAGCTCTCATTTCTTGCATCTGCAGTGTGTTATGACTGGACATTACATTTTACTTTATTATGATAATTAAGCTGTCTTTTGTGCCCTTGTAAGGATGGTCCTTTTCTTCCATTCCATTTCAATATTCATTTAATACATCCCAGCTACTCTGCAGTACCATTGGTCTAGGAAACGCAGATTTTCAGTTTGCAGAGACCACGTTTTGTAGAGATAAATAGAAATGGAAAGCACTGCTGCAGCCAAAAAAAAACTAAGGCTATGCAATTGTGCTGCTTGGGAAATGCCAGAATTCTGTGACATCTCATTTTCTCTTGATAGTTGTAAAAGCAATAATACTTGGGCTTAAATATGTTCGGGTTTCTTAATTTAGCATATTTTCAAAACATATTTGAAATACAGAGCAGAGATGCATATAAATTTTTTTTCTGTCTGGATTACTGTCTCTTTCATATGATTTTCTGTGTGATACTCCATTGGCTGTACTCTGGCCACTGTAGGGTATTGGATAGCTGCCTTGCACAGAGATCTCAACAAATTAAGGGGCTGACAATAATCAACCTCATGAAGTTTAACAAGAGCAAGTGCTGCATTCTGTACCTGGGCTGGGGCAATCCTGGCTGTACATGCAGACTTGGGAACAAGAGGATTGAGATTTAATATGGAATTGAGAGCAAACACAATAATAATATTATTTTCCATTTCAGCTCCTGAAGCCAATGAAGGAGAAACAGCAGTCTGAGATGAAACAACATTCAACAAAACCTCATCAAATGCTTTCAGAGGTCTCTGAAAAAAAAGTATTGTTGTTGTGCTTAAAAATTGAATATTATCTGCTACTCAACTTTATTTTCATTCGGAACCTGACTGTCCCATTCTCCTCATTTTCATTTAAGAATGAAAATGTTGCATTAAAGATACTGCTACCTTTCTGTAAGTGGTTACTCTAAAAATATCACAGTTCTTATATGCACATTGCTGTGATTGCAGTATTTGGCCAGGGATGAAAACAATCATCTGATTACTTGCATACTTACAGTGATATGCAGAAGTCTGATGGATTAAAGGATTTTCTGAGGCCAAAACCAATATCCGTATTCTCTCATTCTTTGTTTTTAAATTAACTTTTGGGTTTTTGTTTTGTTTTAAAGCATCTGAGGAGAGCAACTGTCAATGGCTTTAGAAAGATTTTCCTCAAAAAACATTTGAATGCATACTTTCTAATTGTCAACCAATCTCATCCAGAGATAAAATCTGAAAAGATTTTATAGGGTTTAAAAGGTCTGCCTGTTTTAGGCAGATTCTTACTATGATGGGAACAAATGAGGAAAAGAATGATGATATTTCTACAACAGTCTTTGCTCTTACTGTCTTTGTTTATACCAATTCCAACCTTAGTGCATTGAATTAAGGTTAAGCAACCTTAAAACAGAGAATGTAAGGTCTTTATCATAGTTTACACGAAAATGGATATGAAAATGAGAACATGGATGTGGAGCATTTGAAAAATAAGAATTGTAATTAAAATTCATATACAACCTTTTTTTAGAGTATCTGCTCTCAGCACTGACATACTGACAGCCTGAGACACTTACCTGCAGTGTTCCTTTGGACTCTTTCCAGTAGTGCGTAGAGCACTGTCACCATATGGGAAAATACTCACCGGTGTTTCAGTGTGGCATTGCTGTTGCTTTTCACTTGGGATTACTAAAAAGCTCCTATAGTTGATCTACAAGGGCAAAATTGAGACGTTCTGGATACTGGGGTTATTTTTTCAAGGAGGGTGATTTGTAGCAGCAGTGCATGTGGCACTAATCAATGAAAGTTGAGAAGACTTTGGCCTAGCATCCTGCCCAAAGAAGAAGAAAAGAGGTTACAAGAGATCTGCTATGTTCCTTATCATTGCTTCATATGAAACAATATACATACTCCTGAAGTTTTTATTTTGAATCATTTCTGCAATAATTTTATCAGGTGCATAGGAGATCCAAGCAACTTTTGAAAATTCCTTATGTTCTGCATTATAAAGTCTGTTGTCCGTACTTGGCACAGACTACAAATTTGACCCTTATTTTCAAGCATTTAAAGGCCCAAAATAAAATTATCGTTCTTTAACACTTTTTTTTTTTCTTACATTTATTCAAGTTTGCATTAACTATATATCCAGCAAAACTGCATTCTACTCCTTCATCTTAGCCTTAAGTAGCAGTCAGAGGAGATTAAATGCGGTTCAGCATAATGAAGCATGAAGATGACAAGAAAAATGAACCAGAGGTACCTTATCTCCCAATTCATAGCAGTACAAATTTTATATTCCAGACACAAATGCCACCTTGGGATTGAAATCGTACTGTGTGAATCTGTGTATTATTTTCCAATTACCTTCCTGCTTTAAATGTAGAAAAGAGAACGAGTCCTCCTGAATTAAGAGATGTGTTAATTGCATGTGGGATTTGTGATGGAAAGTTCTCTCTAAAATAAACAGTAATAGAAGTTGGTCTTTCACCTATCAGGAGGAAAACCTGCTTCTAGTGAGAGAATGCTAGACTGGACTGACATTGGTCTCTTTTATGACGTTATTACTGAACTGACATATATAACACAGTATATTAGAACTGTTAGTTGTATCATAGCATAATATTTTTCTGTAGTTTTTTCTGTTAAATCCCTCAAAAACCACGTGCAGAAAAGTACTTCTCATGTGTATGTTAGTTTTGGCAACTGTCTGATCTGAATGAAATGCTGGTGGGCTTTTAAAAGCCTGAAGAACAGGAATCAGGCAGTGAGCCTACACGAGCCTTTAAAAAAAAAAGGTATTTACAAAGTATTTATCTATTATAAAAAATGAAAAAAATAGAAGTTGTCTAAAGGTTTCAATTAATAAACTGTCAGCCTCTATGAATTTAGTTCCCCTTCTTCGTTACATAAATATTAATTCAAATATTATTAGCAATGTTTCCTTAATACCAGTGGAGGGCAGACTTGAACTGGAAACTTTTTCTGCTTTGATTTCCTGAAATTAAAATACAAGATAGTTCCTCAGGCTCAGAGCTGATGGCAGTCTCACCACTTCTCCACGATTCTAATTACTCTTGCACTGGGTAAAAGCTTCTTTACAATTGCTGTTTGACAAAATGAGTGTTTTGCTATGTCACAGAAAAGAAATAGTGAATGTTTAGATAAAAACAATCATATGAAAGTGGATGAGTCAGTTTATTAGCAGCTGCGTGATATTCCCCAGGGAGGATCCACACTGCTAAGCAATTAATCATGTATATCTTAAAATGGTTTTTAAAAGTGAGTGAATATCATTATCCCCATTTTACAGGTGAAGGAACTAAGGCGTAGGGAGGCAGCCTTGGAAGGTGTCTGTCTAGGTGACCTGCAGATGCAAGAACAAAATCCAGATTTCTGTGATTTAGTCCAGTGCTCAAGCACATTTTCTTGCATAAATGATGGTAGGTCAAGCTGTTGCAAACACTGGAAATGATGCAGTCAAAATTGCTGAGGAGCTCACGCTGGTGAAATAGACAGGTAACAGAGAGACAGAGCATAGGTGCTGAGAAGAATATTGTCCTCAGGAAGTTAGGTGGAGGTCAGATCAGGTGGCCAAAGGTCTGCATTAAAAATAGTGTGTTTTTACTAAAACAAGTACTCTGTGTTTTTTGTATGTATTTGTCATTAAGTTAGATTGTACTCTCTCCAAGGAAGGAGCCTTTCTATGTAAGCCTGCAAAGCCATTCCAATCTCAGTAGTAGGAAATGTGTACTTAAAATGTAGGTGAAGGATGAAGATGCTAAAAAAATTGTTCCTCCTCTCCCATCATCTTAAATTATGAGCAAAATGTGAGGCTTCCTATGAGTCACCAAGTCCACTGTATCTACTGAACCCACGGTCAGTAGCATTCGTGAGGTTTATGTGACTCACCATTGAATGCTATGCTTCATTAAGGAGCTACGTTTAATAGCTAAATACAATCACTTATTTGATTAAATGCATGTATTCCACTTTGTATGCTCTTATGAAGTCATTATTAGTTATAATAGCTTTTTAGAGCATAAAATGGCTCTGCTTTTTTTTTTTTTTCCTCCTTAATCAGCCCCAGCATATAGATTGTTCTTTCCCTTTCTAGAAAGGGCTGGAGGCACACCATTACAAAGCCTCCCATTTCTAAGACTTGTGTAAGATATACCGCAGAACATTTGGTGTTGCATATTAAAAACTCTGTAGATGTAGAGTGAACAAGCTCTTTACACACTGCATTTTTCCCCTTTTTTCCTCTTACTGCCAGTTTGCAGTGGCAACATGCTGATGGTGTGAATCAGTCATTAGTTTATGACTCCAAGGAAAAGGACTGGTGAAAATTGTAAGTTAGAACGTAAGTAAGTGGCCACTCACCATACAGAATGAAATACTGCATAACCTGTGAGTGTGTTACTATAATTTCTGGTTTATTTCCAAACAAATGATGTTAAAATAGGAGTCAGAAATACCTGGCGGGATTTGAAGTACAATGTGGCAGTAACCCCAAAACCTATTACTTTATATTCAAGGTTTCTCTGTTGGACCTCTTTAACTCATCCCTAATTATAAATTGCTGTCTGTAAGTTTCCAAAAAATTGTTTAATACTCCCAGGCCTAATGCTATAATTTGGGGCAGAATACAATACCATAATGCCATACTTTCAGTGCAGAATTACACCTTATCTCCAATAAACCACCTGTGTCTTTCAGTATTTTTTAGATTTACTGTATTTCAATATGCAGAATCTTCAGCTTGTGTGGTTAATCTTTTTTCTTAGTCTTTAAGCAGAACTGAGTCTCTTCATTCTCAGTGCAGAAGTGCAGTACAACAGAAGAATAAATCCATTCTGCAGGTGGAAAGAAAAGCTGTGGGTTCATGGTGAGGACAGCACCCATCTGCCCCAGATAAATGTAAGTCCATCTTCCCTTTGTTTACCTTTTGCTCCATAACAAAACCAGAAGCTGCTTGATAAAATTCCCTTTGGATTACAACCGTAAATAAACCCGTTCTGCATTCTTAAATACAGAATGCAGTTTTTGTGGCAGATAGCTTGTAAGCTGTAAACATAAAAATCACATACGAATAAATAAGTGTTGAGAAAGCAGTTATGTGACATAAAATGTATATGAAAAAAATGCTCTGAATATTGGAAAAAATGAAAGGATAGCTCCACGGCAGTAGTAGCTGTACCTGTTCAATGCACTGAGTTAAGGGAGACTTCTACCTTGCTGTTGTTGTCTCTACAACTAATTACATCTTAAAATCTTAAAACCACTGACAGTTAAGGGAAAACAAACTTGTGTGTTTGGGCATGGCAGGTCTTTTCTGCTGCAAGCTTCACAGGAGCTTCTGCCTCCACACTGATCTTTTCTTACACTGCTCTTAGGTAATGTGTCTTCTGTCTTGTTTGTAATCATTTCTCCCTTTTATTTGTAATACACAAAATATTTAAGAAGCTCATGATTTAAGAGTAATTAAGATAGTGCTACCTCAAGAAGATCAAATGTTACTCTTATGTACGCTCATATTTGTTCTGCTGAGCAGGCCCATCTCAGTGACAGAGGGAACTGCAAATAATACAGACTGACATCAAACTAGCTATTGCTGTAAGCAGGCAGAACAAAAGTTATTTCTGCATTTCTTGACACAGAAACACATGGGTGGCTATATACTGTGTGAAAAAAAACACTACACTGTTGTGTGCTTATGACAAAAAAAACAGGAATCCTTTGCCAATAAAATACTGTTATTTTTGGATAAACAAAACCAAAATCAAGAGCAAACAAGTGTATATATGCCGTGCATAACACACAGTCCCATATCATCAACATTAGTGATTTTAACAGTGTACTTCCTGAAATGGGAGTTTTCACTAGAATGAAAATTGCTTCCACATCACTTGGAAGTAAAGCTTACTGCTGTCAGGTTGCCAGAACCCCTAAATGAGTGTTCAAGCATCATTACCTCTTTCAGTGATTTCATATATTTATACTTACTGTCACAAGTAGGAGAGGATCAGCAAGGATTTGTTCCTTGTTCAGAAGATCATGGAGTCTGCTACCTGCCAGCAGGCCCTGCTTCCAGCAGCTGAAGCTCTTACTCATCACAAATCTTGTTCCTGACATACTTCAGCATCCAATACTTCTTTTACACCTTCCGAGGTCCTATATTTAGGTATTTCTTCTTCTCCGCAGTTGCTCCAAGCCAGAAACATATCCCTTTACATAGAAGATTCTTAAATTTGTTCACACTGCTTTTTTGGCATTTGTTTCCTTTGTAAGTTCCACTTCTGTAGACTGTTCGGTACTAAGCTTATTATGAAAGTCTAGGTGGTATTCCACATTATAAATCACAGATACACACAAGATTGGCAGGATTCTTGAATACTGGCCTGCAGCATCCCAGATCCATAGTGCCAGAGAGAGATGCGGACAGATCTTTGGTCTTGAAGGCCAGAATTTGGTCATATTCACAGACATGTTTGGAAGCTTGCAAAAGGAGGCCAAGAGAAGGAACAGGGGATGTCACTGATGAGCTGTGCAGAAATGTCACCTCCTGGAGAACCATCTAGTTAGATAGATTACATCTGAGTTCTGCTAATGCTCTTCATTAAGCAAACACGTTCAGCACTGCTGCAGTCACGACTGGAATACACAGCACACCAGCATATGTTGAAATCCAGGACACCCAGTTCAACAGAAAGAGTGAGTAATATAAATGGCATTAACTGAAATAAATTTCAGGATGTTTTTTGATGGAAAGCATGCTCATATCTCGAAATCAAACCTTTCAGTAGACAAATAAATGGCTTCAACATTTTTCAGGAAATCTCAGTAGCATTCCTTGGGCTTGTAGATCAAGCTTACTGCAGTCGAGCAGGCTTAAATGCAATGTTACGATGCTTTTTTCTTTTTACATATTTTGAATGGAACAATGGAATAACAATGAACACACACATTCTTGTGTTTCTGATGCATTCTTTTCTTGCAGAAGCCCCAGTCGGTAGTAAAGCAGTTCACAGCACAGACATTTCTGTAGAGGAGAAGCTCCTGCAGCAGGTGAGCCCTGTACTGACAGCAAGCAGTTCTCACACTGCAACATCGTGATTAGCTGTGTTAAGCAACATATAAATCATGAAGACAAAGTGCTGCTGAGCAGCGAGGCAGCTTTCCCTGTCCAGGTTGTAAGAAGCAGCCACAATTACCAAATCAGTGCCTTGGCACTGAAACTGCACAGCACAGTGGAGCAGGTTAGTGGGCTTGGGTCCCTTCCTCTAGAGGAAAGTTTGTGCTACAGTTTGGCCTCACCCACCTTCGGGCAGCTGAGTTTCTGTTGACTCAAAAGGAAAGCAAAAACTAAAAGGCCTCACATGGTCTGACATCCTGAGACAAGAAAAAATGAACTTTGACTGCAAGCCGTGAAGACTCTGACCTGTGCGTAAGCTTTCAGTACTGCTGCGTCCTGCTTTTGGTTTTGCCCTGCTCACTTGGGTTATTCCGTGCATTGCACAAAGAGTTCCAAAGACAGCTCCTGTAAGCCAGTTACCTGTAACTGCTCCTGGGAGCAGTTACACTGCCAGCACAGAAATAAAAATACTGGGCCCAAAAGTCAGCCTTGTCTTTTCTGTCACTGCAGTTTCCATGTGCAGGAACAGCACAGGAAAAAGCAGAAGGGTGGTTTTTTTACACCACAAATAGAGAGTGCAGGCAGTGCGATGTATGAACACTTAGATTTTAAGCCAGCACTTCTGGGCACGCTGTTCAGAAGTGCAAATGCTTTCAAAAAGTGCCTTTCAGCTCAGCCTGGTAGAGCAGAGGACCCTAAGCAACTGCCAGTGGGCTCACATCTCACCTCTTGGCTTCACACATACCCAAGTCCACCTTCATTCCAGGTGTGTGGAAATGCCTGCACCTCTCCTTAATGACAGAGTAAAGCAAAACTGTATCTGAAGAATATTGCACTGATTTCAGAGGAAAAAAAAAAAAGTATTTAATTACGGGGTAGAACATACAGTGAGATTGCTATCTACCAAAATCAGATTATTTCTGTGCTGACCTTCTGGAGCAAACTTTTCTGACTGAAGTTATTGTGAGGAGAATGTGGTAGCAAAATGGGCAAACCATTAATTCTCCTACTATTTTCCACCTATGCTTTTGAGTCCTCTGCATCAGGTGGAAATGATGTCTTCTTGTCCCCCAGGTACAGAGGATAAAAGTGTCAGTGATGCATTTTCACCTCTGGCTCCACGCACTGGGACATTTCCCCACCTTCTAACAGCTAAATGTTATCAGGTCTCTTCTCACCTTTTCAACAGAATGCTTCAACAATACTCACCCGTTTTTGTTCAAGACAGCAGGGAATGAAGCTCATCAAACACATTGCCTACAGCATGCAGTCTGACACACTGGACTAATAATAGCTTTCCTGTCATCACAAAATATCACATTTATGTGTGGCATCCAGAATGGAGCCAACCAAAGTGAGCTGCATGGCCACACATCTACACACACTTATTCACATTGGTGGGCACCAGGAAAGGACAGGCAGCAGAGCAGCCATCTGCATACAGTAGACACGATGTGTTTTAGACGAGTTTCCTTCTCTTAAGCTCTGTAATTGCTGTCATTAACACTGAGCAGTATGACAGCAAAAGAATAATCCCACAAATGTAATGGATCAACTTATAAGAAGTTAAAATTTGTCGATTTTAAGTAGCTAACCATCATTTCCCTTTTGTCATGTATTAGGAGGGCCACCAAGATGATCAGAGGGATGGAGCTCCTCTCCTGTGAAGAGTGCTTAAGGGAACAGGCCTTTGTTTAGCTTGGAGAAGAGAAGGCTCTGGGCAGACCTCACTGTAATCCTCCAATATTTGAAGGGAGCTCATAAACAAGAGAGGGAATGACTTTTTACAATGATAGATAATGATAGGACAAGGGGGAATGGTTTTAATTGTGGTTTGTTTTTTTTTTTTTGGTCTACCAGTTGGCAATCCTGTCCATGGCAGGGAGGTTGAAACTAGGATGATCATTATGATCCTTTTCAACCCACGCCATTCTATGATTCTATGATAAACTAAGACGGGGAGATTTAGGTTAGGTATTAGGAGAAAGTTTTTCACTCAGACAGTGGTGACACACTGGAGCAGGTTGCCCAAGGAGGCTGTGGATGCCCCATTCCCAGAGGCATTCAAGGCCAGGCTGCATGTGGCTCTGGGCAGCCTGGTCTGGTGGTTGACAATCCTGCACACAGCAGGGGGGCTAAGCTAGATGAGCGTTGTGGTCCCTTTCAACACAGGCCATTCTACGATTTTATATAATTCCATGCAGTTATTGGGGTTTTTTGTTTTGTTCTTTTTGAGATAATTCAGTCATGTACTATATAACATCTCACCTAAATCTCCCCACTTTAGCTTAAAGTCATTAATAAACTAAGTGTCCAGCCCTGCTGTCCTGCTTCACAGTGCAGGCCCAGTAAGAAAAGCTGCAATTAATAAGTAAATGAAAGCTGTCTGCAAGCACGTCCTCACAGCACAGCAGATAGCATGGAGGCTTCTGTTACAGCTGAAGGGTCATAGAAATCTAATCCATTGTGATAATTAAAAGCTGACAGGAGATGAGCCCCTGACCTTGTGATTCATGGAGTTTTTCCTCAATGGCGTAAGGGTCAGCTGCAACCCGGCCACCCTCTGAAGCCCTGAGGTCCCCCTGAGGCACACATTGCAAAATGGGGCACACTTGGACATGCAGTGCCCAACCTCTCTGTACCCCTGAGTACAGCAGGTGCAGCACTGAGCGATGTACTGAGCGCCACGCTTCAGCCTTTGGACGTGCATCGCTGGACTGAGCGACCACTGGGTGGCAATGACAATCTCCTGGAAAACATTTTCCTGCATTTGCTGATCTCGGCTTCCTTTCCTGCTCCTTCCCTTCTGTTCTTTTCGTTATTTTTTTTTTTCCTAGGGATATTTTGTTCAACAACTTCCAGAAGAGAAAAGGATCTACAGTTATTGATAGAATTTGTCTTCCATCAAGAAAACCATCAATGCTGAAACACACACAGAGCAGAACAGAGCCAGGGCACAGCCCGCAGCCACCCCACGCTGATTCCCTGTTGGTTCCCACAGCACTCCCCCGTGCCCAGGATGCCCCCAGGAAACAGACACAGCTCAAAGCACAACGGAAAGGGGCTGCCCGTGCTGCAGTCTGCTGGGGCTCACGGTAGCAGAGTTCTCCTCTTTGCGTCTCGTTTTGCTCAGCTTCTTCATTCATTCAGAGCTGCCTGCAGAGACAGATACGGAGGAAACAAACCAGACAGAGCCGCTCTTACAGCTCCTGTTTTGTTCTCCAGTCACCTATTTCCCCACAGCTCAGCACATAGTGTGCTTTATGCAACGTCTTCTTTCTTTCAGGCATGAAACAAAACTGTCCCTCAGTGCTGAACAGTACCATGCCAGCTTTTCATAGAGGAGGAAGGAGTAATTACAGGGATTACGAGTGTGGCGCTGAATGTCAACATATATTAAAGCTGTTTAATAGCTTGAAATAGAATATCCTTCCACCTGAGGCACTGTCTTTCTGTCTAGAATTAAATTATGACATCAACTGCCTTGGATCTACCTAGTAACTCATTTTGTTGGCATACTTAAGAAGTTATTCATCTCAGCATTACCAGAACGCGTCAAAATTCTTTTGTGCTCGCAGGCAGCACGGCAGCTTCACCCAATGCTCCTCTGAAGGCACAAAAACACTCTGTCACTCACTGAGAGCACGCTGCTGCCTGCATCCCCTATGCCAACCTCTGGAAAAAAGACAAGTGATAGCAGTGGATGCTACACAACACCATCACCTAGTCCTTTCTTCAAGCTATTTATCTCTACACACCTTTGCTTTGGGGTGATGATGCCAAGCAGTGGAGTAATCACTGAGAGACCAAAGCACAGTGGTTCAGGAGCACTGCTAGGGCTCAATGGTGGGTCCCATCCTGGACCTCTGAACTCACCCGTTCCAGCCCATGTTGCTGCCTGCAGCCTCCTGCCTTTCCTCCTTGCAGAACTCTGCCCACCCCAAGGTACAGGAAGAAGCCAGGTTCATATTAGGGTCAGTGACAACGCTTCTGTAGTGAGGTTTCCTGAACTAGCAGCACAAAAACAAGAGCTCACACAACTGAAGGCATTTCAAGTTACAAAGGCAGCCTGCATGGCAGGTGAGAAGCTCCTATGCAGACTGAACAGCAAATGAAAAACCTTACATTTGTCAGAGGATTGAGCTAGAGCTGAATAGCTGTCACTCAGTTACAGAGATACACTCACATCCTTGATGCTATTCTACATTTAAACCTCAAAGCAGCTGAAGGTATTAGATATTTTTAAGTGGGATTCTGACTAAAGAATGGCAGAAATAAGAATGCAGTAAAGAGATCTGTGCTCCAGTTCTACCCTCCATCCCTGCTTTAGGTGTTCAGGAGTGCTGCTATTTCACACTTACTCAAAAAATCCAAACCGATTCAGCTGAACTGTGGGCCCCCAGTACCATCTCTGTTATTTCCAGTGAATTGCTGCCTCAAGGCCTGCAGCACCAGT